>NC_142440.1:89535000-90785000 GCF_059453495.1 Arachis ipaensis | reverse complement strand
GTGTGTTAAGTGCTTTCAGAGATTATAGGGCAGGAATGGCTCAGAGGATGGAAAGGAAGCATGCAAAAGTGGAAGGAATACAAGAAGTTGGAGAAATTGCTAATCTGTCCAGCCTGACCTCTTCGCACTCAAACGGCTATAACTTTAGCTACAGAGGTCCAAATGACGCGGTTTCAGTTGTGTTGGAAAGCTAACGTCAGGGACTTCGATTTGATATATAATATGCCATAGTTGCTCTGACACTAAGTGACGAGACCGCGTGACCCATGCGGCCGCGTCGCAGTGACGGAAATCAGCGTGTTTGAATTCTTCTCCAGCGAATTCTGGGCTGTTTCTGACCCAGTTTGCGGCCCAGAAAATACAGATTAGAGGCTATAAAGTGGGGGAATGCATCCATACATAGCAGGATCATATAATTCACTTCTCAAGATTTAGATTAGTTTTGAGAGAGGTTCTCTCCTCTCTCTCTTAGGATTTAGGACTTCTCTTAGTTTTAGGAGTGACTCTCAATCCCAGGTTTTTTATTTTTATTTAATTTATGAACTTTTCCATGTTATGATTTGAATATTTTGTTTAATATTATTTGAGGTATTTCAGTTATTATTGCTTTCTTTAATTTATGTTATTGTTGCTTTACATCTGAAGGCATTTTTATTCCAACAAATTTACTTTTTCCCTTTTGGTCTTGGTTGAGAAATCAGTAACTCAGGAATTATCCAACTCGATAGCATAATTGATAATTGTTATCCTTGCTAATTGAATTAATCCTCAATAATCTCAATCTTTTCTTAGGAAATAAATAGGATTCGAAGATCAAACTAATTAGTCCCTTGACTTTTCTTTGCTTTAGCAAAGGTCAACTAAGTGGAATTAAGATTCAACTTTCATTGTTTTTGATAAGGATAACTAAGTCTGGACTTCCAATTTCTCATACCTTGCCAAAAGTTTATTTTACAGTTATTTATTTATTTTAATTGCCATTTAAATATATCTGTGCTCATTGCCCAAGCTCCAAAATCCCCAATTTACAAAACTCGTAACCAATAATAAGAATACACCTCCCTGCAATTCTTTGAGAAGACGACCCGAGGTTTGAATACTCGGTTAACAATTTTTAAAGGGGTTTGTTACTTGTGACAACCAAAACGTTTGCACGAAGGGATTTTTGTTGGTTTAGAGACTATATCTACAACGCGACTATTTTTATGACATTCTTTACTAGCAAAAATCCTGTTCGTCAAAATGGTGTCGTTGCCGTGGAATTGCAAACATGTGCCTTATTATTGGTTATTGTAAATATTTTATTTTTGCTTGTTTATTTGTTTTTATTTTTGTTTTTCTTTTTTCTTTTTCTTAAGTTAAGAGGTTATTAGTTTTTATTTTAAAATTTTTATTTTATCTTATCTTATCTCAAAAATCAAATTTCAAAATTCAAATTTAAAAATTTTCAAAATTCAAATTTAAAAATTTTCAAATTTTAAATTTCAAAAATTCAAAATTCAAAAATTTAAAATTCAAAATTTCAAAATTTAATTTTCAAATTCAAAATTTAAATAACCTTTTAATTTAAATTTATTTTTATTTTTGTTTTTAATTTTTATTTACTACTATGAACTCTCACCCCTTTGGCTATGAGTTTGGTTACAATTATGTTGTAGGAAGAAGAAATTACAATGAGAACATGCATCAAGGTTGGAACAATCAAAGATGGGAGGAGCCTCAAGGATTTGATCAACCCTCATGGCAACAACCACCTCTAATGGACTATCAACAACCACCACCATGTGCCTATGAACCCTTTCCTCAACATAACTTTAAACCACCAAACTCACAAGCCCCTTTACACCATTTACCTCCATATGTCCCTAACCCACATCCACCATACCGACCACCCTATGAACCGAATGAGCCATACATAGATCCACCCCAACCTCCATTGGATAACAATACACTCATCTCTAACATCATTGGTCTCACCTCTACACTCCAAAATCTTATATCTCGCATGAACCAACCCTCTACTTCCAATATTCAACCCTCAAGCTCTAGTGTACTTCCTTTTTAACCACATAATGATCTTTTTATCCCATTACCATCCTCCATGGAAGAGCACCCACATCCATCAATCCAAGAGCAAGATGATCCCAATTATGCTATTGATATGGAACAGGAAAGAAGGAATCATCTTCACAAATCCATACTTCATAAAGAGCTAGAGGAGGCCCTACGGGTAAAGGTAGGAGAGACCCTTGAAGGTGAAAGAGTAGCTGAAAGGAGTCGTCATGGAAAGAAAACCATCGAGGATGAGTAAGATTTTATACTTAAACAACTGGACAAGGCAGCAATTATTAAAAAGGAAGAAGTGGTTGCAGACTTAAAAGATGCTGTACCTCCATTGGAAAGTCCAGTTATAGAACCTCCTTCCAGGGTTATTGAAATTAATGCTGAGGAGGATGTACAACCTCCAAGGCATATCATAGTTGAAGACTTGGAAGAGGTTGGTCAAGAGATCGAGATTAAAGAAGAAGAGGTTGATATTGAAGAAACTTGCAAAGAGGTGGAAGTTGTCAAAAAGCACAAGGGAGTGGAGCTTGAAATCACCTTGCCAAAGTTATTGGAGACCCCTCCCCCTAAGTTGCCATCATCCTTCACAACATTCAAGTGGGTGAAATTCATATCCCTTAGCTTTCTAATCCCACTTGAATATGGGCTTCTGGAGACGGATGGTCAACTTAGAGCTCTTTGTGGCATTAAGAGTAAGAAGAAGATGGTCAGTAGTAAGAATTGTCCTGCAAGGTTCATTATGGTTGGAAGCTTTAAGTTTAAACGCAAAGGTTGGTGTAAAGCTCAACTGAATGGGTCTAAGAAGTTGTTTGGCCGCTTTAGTGAGAATTCAGATTGCCTGCCACCCAGATGGAATCATAATGATCAACAAGAAGACAGGTGCAAAGGCAAGGTCTGGGACCCCGGAATCCATTCTACCAACCACCACTCTTGGGGCCTTGTCACTTGCTTCAACTTGCTTGAAGACTTTCTGCGCCTAGTTTGGGACCCCGGAGGTTACTGGAAGTATAAACACTGGTGGAGATTCCTGGATCAGTACAAGCATAAGCCACCATAACAGGAAGCTCATCAAATGTCCAACTTAAGGACTTTATCTAAAAGTGCTAGGTGGGAGACAACCCACCATGGTATGATCGTTCTTTTTTTTTCATCTTTATTTAGTTTTATTTGTTTTCGAGTTTTATTTTATTTTATTATATTGAACCTGGAGTTTTGCATCACATTCATATTAACACTACATTCTGCATCTTTTCAGAAAAAAAAAAATTTTCGCACGCGACGCGATAGCGTCGCTGACGCGTCCGCGTCGTATGTGCGTTTGGAAGAAAATGAGGTCGAACAGAGAGTCACGCGAAAGCATGGCTGGAGGCGCGCTAATGGCACAAATTGATCCATGCGACTGCGTCACTGACGCGTACGCGTCATTTGCAAAATAGCTTCCCCACGCGTCCGCGTCACCCACGCGTCTGCGTCACCCACGCGATCGCGTGGCCCTGTAAATCGACGTAAAAAGGTGTATGGCCGAAAGTCGAGCTGGAATTGGGCTGGACTCGTGCTGGAAGCCCAAGCCCTCCCACGCGAACGCGTGCCCCACGCGCCCGCGTCATATCCTCATAATGGCCACTCACGCGATCGCATGCCCCACGCGATCGCGTCACCCTGGATTTTGGCAATACTGTTTTGAACAGAGAGTTGTGCGACCGTGAGGCTACACTCGCACCACTAGCACAAATCGAGTCACGCGATCGCGTGCCCCACGCGTCTGCGTCACCCAACCTTATCGCGCACCACGCGACCGCGTCACCCACGCGACCGCGTCGCCAGCGTCGCACAACCTATCCAAATTAGTGCCAATTTTCTTATCTTTTATTTTCTAATCCTAATTTATTCCTTCTCTCTCCTTTTTCACTTTCTTTTTATTCTTCTCATCCTTTTTCCCTCTCATTCTATTTTATTTAATTTATTTGCATATTTTCATTCATTGCATTATTTTCATTGGTGTTAGAATTTTATTTGAGTCATTATTTTTATATATTTTTGGATTATTAAAATGGTTTGACAATTATATATTACTTTTTAAAGGGTTGCTTGCATGTTCAATTTAATACTTTCAAATAGCTTATTTACCATGCACGCTATGTGTTTGTGAAAACGCCCGTATGGCATTGTGCACTATTTTTAAGATTTCTTTTAATCTACTATTATAAATGCTTGTTTTTCACAAAACCCCTTTCATGTTTTATTGATTAAATATAATTATTATTACAAACATGTTGATAGTTTGAAAGACTTGGTAATCTAATTTGGACATTGAATGCTTGATCTATGCTACTCATGCCTTTCCCAGCATGCCAATAAATACCTTGCATTCACTTGTCATCATATGCACTAGCTATTTTCCATTGATGACTTTTCACATGTACTCATGAGCGTGTGTTAACGTCATTCTTCTTTATTATGCATTGATTACCACCTTTCCCGCTCTCTTCCTTGCTCTAACCCTTAACTTTAAAAAGTCACTTTCTTTTTCCCTTTTCAAGATGGCCACCAAGAAGGGTAAAGATAAAGCTACTCCCAAATTACCGGCAAGGAAAGGAACAAAAAGAGCCCCAGCTGAGGAACCACAACCCCCGTCCACTCGCAAATCTCAGCATGCACCGAGGACAGTGCAATCATTAAGTGTGGGGAGGTCGATACCGATCTCCATGGGTTATTATTTCCTTCTCAAACACTAATGTTTTATTTTCCTTGTTAGTTGTTGCATTTGCATGTTTGATTGCATATTTATTTGATTTTGTGCATATTTTACCACTTGGTTGAAATAATATTTTCTTTTTCAAAGAAACCTTTTAAGAGCATTTCACTATTTTGAATAAAATTTAATGTTACACTTCTTTGAAGAAATATTATACTGGAACATGGTTTAGAGCTCGAACACACAAAACCCGTGAGATTGTTGAGCCTATTTGAATTGGTTGCATTTTATCAACCAAAATTTTGTTTTAGTGTGTATTTTTCTCTCTAAAATTGTAATCTTTGTCTTGCTTAATTCTATATTTCCATTATTTGATGTATGCATGCACTTATATGATTGAGGCCTTTGTTTCACTGAGCTTACATACCCATATGGCCTTACCTTTCATTATCCTTTGCAAACCAATGTTGAGCCTATTATACCCCTTGTTCTTTACTTTAGCACATCATTAACTCTAAGCGAAAAACAATAAAGTCCTTAATTTGAATCCTTGGTTAGCTTAGACTAGTGAGAGTGCTTATGATTTAAGTGTGGAGAATTTGGCTTTGGAAACATTTGGTTTGAGAATTGAGTATGTTAGAATTTTCTGAAAATGTGAAAGAAATATTTAGGACATGTTCATGCATTCAATAAATTAATCATATGCATTGAAAAAAAAACAATAATATATAAATAAAAAAAATGAATGAGAAAAAGAAAAGAAAAAAGTGAAAAAGGAAAGAAAAAAAAAGAGCAAATAAGTGAAAGGGGACAAAATGCCCCAAAGTAAGTGGTGAATGCAATGCATATGAGTTGTACTTGAAATTAGAATGCATGAATATATGGAAAACATGGTTAATGGACAGTTAGCTTTTGTATTATGATTACATGGATTGTCTAAAGTTAGGTGGAAAGTTTAAGTTAATTAAGGATTCATATTTTAGTCCGCTTGGCCAAATACAATCCTACCTTGACCCTAACCCCATTACAACCCTTAAAAGACCTCTTGATATGTGTATATGTGCATTAAATTTTTGTTGATTGTTAGATGAAGAGCAAGCCTTAGAAAGCAAGGTTAGTAGAGAATTGAGAGAATCGAACGTTAAACACTTGAGTGATTAGAGTGTATACACTACCAGTGAGGGTTCGATGCTCAATTCCTTGTTCCCTGCTTTCATGAGCTATTTTCTTCTTGCAAGTCTATTTGTGCTTCATTTTCATGGTTTGAATTAATGAAAACCAGTTTATATTTCTTCTTGAAAGATTTGTTTACTTTTAACTAAGTAGGTAGAAACATTTTGCATGTAGTTGCATTCATATAGATAGGTTGCATTTCATACATTCTTACTTTCCTCTTCATTCCTTTATAGCTTCTCTTGAGCTTAGCATGAGGACATGCTATTGTTTAAGTGTGGGGAGGTTGATAAACCACTATTTTATGATTTATCTTGTGCTTAATTGAGTGGATTTTATCAACTCTTTACCCACTTATTCATACTATTTGCATGGTTTTACAATTCCTTCCCAGAATTTATGCTATGATTGAAAACATGCTTCTTTGATCTTATATTTGCTAATATTAATCCTCTCTTATTACCATTAGATGCCTTGATATGTGTGTTAAGTGCTTTCAGAGATAATAGGGCAAGAATGGCTCAGAGGATGGAAAGGAAGCATGCAAAAGTGGAAGGAATACAAGAAGTTGGAGAAATTGCTAAGCTGTCCAACCTGACCTCTTCGCAATCAAACGGCTATAACTTTAGCTACAGAGGTCTGAACGACGCGATTCTAGTTTTGTTGGAAAGCTAACGTCCGGGGCTTCGATTTGATATATAATATGCCAAAGTTGCTCTGATGCTAGGTGACGTGACCGCGTGATGCATGCGGCCGCGTCGCAGTGACGGAAATCAGCGTGTTTGAATTCTTCTCCAGCGAATTCTGGGCTGTTTCTGACCCAGTTTGCGGCCCAGAAAACACAGATTAGAGGCTATAAAGTGGGGGAATGTATTCATACATAGCAGGCTCATATAATTCACTTCTCATGATTTAGATTAGTTTTGAGAGAGGTTCTCTCCTCTCTCTCTTAGGATTTAGGACTTCTCTTAGTTTTAGAAGTGACTCTCAATCCCATGTTCTTTATTTTTATTTAATTTATGAACTTTTCCATGTTATGATTTGAATATTTTGTTTAATATTATTTGAGGTATTTCAGTTATTATTGCTTTCTTTAATTTATGTTATTGTTGCTTTACATCTGAAGGCATTTTTATTCCAGCAAATTTACTTTTTCCCTTTTGGTCTTGGTTGAGAAATCAGTAACTCACGAATTATCCAACTCGATAGCATAATTGATAATTGTTATCCTTGCTAATTGAATTGATCTTCAATAATCCCAATATTTTCTTAGGAAATAAATAGGATTCGAAGATCAAACTAATTAGTCCCTTGACTTTCATTGTTTTTGATAAGGATAACTAAGTCTGGACTTCCAATTTCTCATACATTGCCAAAAGTTTATTTTACAGTTATTTATTTATTTTAATTGCCATTTAAATATATCTGTGCTCATTGCCCAAGCTCCAAAATCCCCAATTTACAAAACTCATAACCAATAATAAGAATACACCTCCCTGCAATTCCTTGAGAAGACGACCCGAGGTTTGAATACTCGGTTAACAATTTTTAAAGGAGTTTGTTACTTGTGACAACCAAAACGTTTGCACGAAGAGATTTTTGTTGGTTTAGAGACTATATCTACAACGCGACTGTTTTTATGACATTCTTTACTAGCAAAAATGCTAACGTCAGCGGTTTCTATAGATATATATGAAACAATATTTTTGTGTCTTTATGTTTGAAAGAATGCAATTACGTAAATTTAAAGGGCAAACAATTTATTTATATAAATTACCCCAAATATATAGTAGCTAAATTTTTGCCACATATTTTATTTTATTTGAATGCAAAATAAATATAATTAACAATAAAAAAGTTAATCTAATGATTATTCTAATAAAAATTATTCAATTTTATATTATTATAACAATATCATTTATTTTTTTTAATTAATAAACCCTTTCGGTCTTTTTATTTTGGTCAAGTCATTTAACTATATTTGTGCCTAATAACTTCATTCACGTCAAATTACAAATATTTGTCTAATTTTCATTACTAGTCCATCATGTTTTTGGGCCTGTATCCCAATAGGTCATTAGCTCACAGCCATTCGGAGACGACTACCACCATGCAGCTGGTTTACTACAGCAATTTTTCAGTTGTCCGCAAAATCACACCATATGAATTGTCCTTTATATACTGTCATTTCATGGACATTAACGACATTATACACCTAGTAACACGACAAAATCGAACCGTACCTAGCACATTGCTATGCCAATAAAGTGGCTAACAAATGTGAAAATTTTTCTATAGATTAAAACATAAAAGCATTCTAATACAAAAATAAAAAGAAAACCCTTAAAAATTATTCGATATTTTCCCTAAGAATTATATAAATACACTTTAATAAGGTGTACATAAGAAATCATAAAAAAGAAACCATCTAAGGAACCGTACACAAATTTCATGTAATAATGACATAACCTTCCTCGTATAACATCAATTTAGTAGTGACATCATGGTATCCTTCATGTGACATTATTGTACGTATCAGTCAAATGAAATCTTCTCAGTATTAACACCTTAATTAACATGTAGTGTCCATCTAGGAAATTATGAGTCTAGGACACCTTAATTTACTACATGCACACTACCAGATTATTATTTTTTATTTTTTTTATTTTCTTATATATTGCCAAGAATTGTAATAAATTAAAGTGGTAGTTAATCTGGTCCAATATGTTGGTCTAAATTAACATCGAGATTGGAAAATTGTAGCGCACATTAAACTGTACATATTAATTTTATTAGTTTACTACTTTAGAAGTTTAATTACGGTTCAATTAAAATAATTAAATGTACAAGATGTCTCTAGTACGGATTGAGGAATGGATCAGGAACTTGCGAGTTTAGGCGGATGCCGGATCGCTTGACTGGAGCAATGGGGTGAGGTACCTGCAAAGACACTCCGTCGCTCAAGTCAGAATAGATCTGAGAGGTGTAAGGTGTGTGGAATGAATGAATACCTGTAGGGACTTGGGTCCTCTATTTATAGGTGATGGGAGTTATCTTATCTTATCTTGTTTGGTCAAGATAGGGAAGACGTTTGAATTCGAAAGTTGGTTAGGAGTTCCAGAGGGCCGGTTTCGGGCCTTTCTAGAGGAGAGAGGCGGGTTGGACCCGGGAAGCCGGGTTCGGGTTTAACCTCGGGTCTGGGATCCGTGGGCCGGATCCGTAACAGTTGCCCCCACAGCGGGAGAGCGAGCAAGGTCGGTCTGTCGCTGGGAGGTGTGATTTTGACCGCGGGCTAGGTCTATAGTTTTTTTCTCGGGCGTTCGTTTGGTTCTTTGGGGGGGGGGAGATCGGTGTCTCGGTTTCGGCTTTGATGATCGTGCTGGAGGTTCGTTTGGCCGTTTTGGTCTGACGTGACTCTTCCGAGTCCACTGCGTCCGTTGCATTCTTCGAGGCATGCTTTTATTGGTTTCTTTTTTCTAGGAGGCATTTAATGTGAGGGGACGTTTTCCCCTTTTTTGCCCCTACGCGCCTTTTGTTGCTTAGGGCTATTTGTGTCTTTGGCTGCCCCTTTTTGAAAACCGTTTTTGGTTTTCCTCTTTACTTCCCTCGTTCACTTCATTTCACTTTCGCTCTCTCTTCTGAAGGAAACTATTCTTTTCCTGTGTGGCGTTTTTGGTGTTGTTTCGGGGTGGAGCTTCTGTTTCTCAGCTTTTTCTTAGGCTTTTTCTGCGTTGTCAGGTTGGTTTTTCTCTGTTCTTCCTTGTTTTTCATTCTTGTGATGTTCATTGTTCTGTATTTGCCATGCATTGTTCTGCCGTTTCCTTTTTTATGTTACGTTTTGTGTTATGGGTGGTGGTATTTGTGTCTTGAAGGGGCTGAGCACCGCCGTGTTGGTAGTTATGGTAGGTTTTTTCTCTTGCTTCTGCTTAGGGTTAGTAGGCTGACGGTGGTGCTCCTCCCTATTTTAGGTATGTACCGGCGGAGGAGTGAGGGTGTGGGTGCCCCGATAGCCCCTTCTAGGGTCGTCCCCGCTCGCAACACTTGGGTGACTAGCGATGTGTGGGGCTTTCTGTCACGGATGACGGAGGATGATCTTCAAAGGCTCCGTGACCAGGGGGCGATTTGTGGTGGTGGTGATGAGGAGAGGCAGTATGAGCTCGTCCTCCCGGATGTCGACGAGCGCGTTTGTTTCTTGAATCTCCATTCGCCCACTGTGCCGGACTGGATGTGGGTTTACGAGTCGATGTTCACTCGGCTCGGCGTGCAACTCCCTTTTTCACCGTTTGTTCAGGATTTGCTGAGTCGGTGTTCCGTGGCACTGTCTCAGCTTCACCCGAATAGTTGGGCCGCCGTGCGGTCTTTCGAGTTGGTGTGCCGGTATCTTGATCTTCCGATTTCTGTTCCTGTTTTCCTCTTCCTTTTCTTATGCACTCTTCCGACTAAGAAGGGGTATATGTCATTCCGTGCTCAACCTCATCACTGTATTTTTGGGTTGTTTGAGGATTCCTTTCTCGGTTTCAAGAGGGAGTACTTTAAGGTGCGCCCTGTCCAGGGGCATCATCCGTTTTGGCTGACGCCGGAGGGCGAGCGCTGGATTCTGACATACTGGAACTTCCGTGCCGGCCCGTCATTTTTGACTAAGGTCACCTATGATGGTTTATCCCGGGAGGATAAGGACGTTGCCAGCATCTTGTGGCATTTGTTTGGCGAGCGTCCGTTAAATCCTCGAGATGTCATGGGGGATCCCGAGGCTTGTCGGACGTATATCGGTGTGTGGCTGTCTCTTTCTTGGTTTTTATGTTTTGTTCTCCCGATTTTGTAACTTTATTTTTCTTTGGTTCCTTTCAGTTGAGATGGCTGCTGGTTTGACCTCTCTGGCAAGGCTGAAGGCAGCGATGGGTCAGAAGGAGGGCTCGTCGTCTCCTGCTACCCCTGTCTCTAATCCCGCTGTGGATTCTCAGGCTGTTTCTCAGGAGGTGGTTTCGTCGGGGGTGAGGGCTGATGCTTGGGCGTCGCCTGGTCCCGTGAACTCGCCTGAGGTCGTCGTGGTTACGGCTGCCGAGGCTTCTCGAAAGAGAAAGAGGCCTGAGGAACCTAGCAGCGAGATTTTTGAGGTGGTTTCATAGATCAACACTTGATGCCTGGCACAGAGCTGTTTTTTGATGATTGTAATGTTTCATTCCAAGCTAAGTTGGTGTATCGTGCCCTCCTCCGATCTGCAGTTGTTGTTTGGAAGGCTGAGCCCGTGATGGCTCAGGTCGGTTTGTTGGACAAAAAACTCCGTCATTCGCAAGCCGAGGTGGCTAAGTTGAAGGAGCAGCTGGAGGCTGCCGAGGTTGCGAGGGAGAAGGCAGTGAAGTCTTCCGAGGAGGCTGGGGCGGAGATCTTCCGTCTTTCCGAGGTAGAGACTTCACTTCTCTCTCAACTGAGCGCGGAGTGGCAACGGGCTTCCGACGCGGGTTCTCAAGCTGCGGTGTTTCTTAGCGAGCTGGAAGTTTTGAAGGCTGAAGTTGCTGCCCTGAAGAAGGAGAAAATAGAGTTGTTGGCTGATGCTAAGGGTGCAATTGCTGCTACCGAGGAGACGATGAAGGCTCAGGCCTTGGTTTTGGCTCCGGGTGTGGACGTGTATGTGATGGGGGCTTTCAAGACCGTCCGTGATGGCCGAATCGTCGACCTTGAGTAGCTTTTATATCTTGTATTTTGAATTTTCTTTGAACTTTGGTTTTTGCTTTGGGTAATTGGCTGGCCGTGGGCCGTGTAACCGTGAACTCGTAGTTTTAAACTTCGTTTAATGGTTTTTGGGCCGTTTGGGCCTCTTTTTGTATTCCGTTCTAAAATATTCCTTGTTTGGGGTGAGCGGACCGTCGTGGGGTCGGTTTTACATGGATATCCGTATTTCGGGGCCTGGGGGGTGATCGGTCCCCCAGTGGTGGCTGTGTTTTTGTTCCGTCTTTGGGACACTTTGATAAGGAATAGTCTTTAATGGAATTTTATTGATGGTTGGGCCTCATTAAAACCCTCCGTTTATGGCGGGAAAGAGTACCCGGGGTTAATATTTAAAACATAAAAATAGGACAATTTGCTGTACCGAAGACTAAGGTAAATAAAATAAAGCAGGAAACAATTAGGGAAAATACAAAGTTAAGGGATGACCTAGGGGGGTCAGCCTAAGTGTGGTATCGTCGCAAGTTGGCGGCATTCCATGTCCTTGGGACTTCGTCGACGTTTAGCCGTTCGAGTTTGTATGCTCCCTTTCCGATTACCGCCTTGATTCTGTATGGTCCTTCCCAGTTGCGGGTGAGTTTTCCTTCACCCGGGGTTGGAGCTCCGATGTCGTTTCGTCGTAGGACGAGGTCGTCGGGTACGAATTCTCTTCGGACGACGCCGTGATTGTACCTTAGACTAATTCTTTGTTTTAGGGCTAGTTCCCTGATGTGGGCGATGCTTCTTACCTCATTGGTGAGGTCCCGCTCTGCTTCTTCGTCATGACCCTCGACCGTTCTCCTTGGGCTAGGGTCTCCTATCACTACCAGGATAACGGCTTCCACGCCGTATGTTAGTCGAAAAGGGGTTTCCCCGGTGGCCGTTTGGGGGGTTGTTCAATATGACCATAAGACTGATCCGAGTTCGTCGGCCCACAGCCCCTTGGCTCCGTCGAGTCATTTCTTTAGTCCTTTGACAATTATTTTATTTGCGAATTCCACTTGCCCATTTATTTGGGGGTGCTCTACCGAGCTGAAACGGTGGGATACATGCAAACCACCTAGAAATTCTCTGAATTTCCTATCGGCGAAATTGGTTCCGTTATCCGAGATGACGCTCTCAGGGATCCCGAACCGAGTTATAATCTATCGCCAAATGAATTTTCGGCATTGGGTCGCCGTGATGGAGGCCAGGGGTTCGGCTTCGATCCATTTAGTGTAATAGTCTATGGCGACGATGAGATACCGGAGTTGACCGGGTGCCGTAGGGAAGGGCCTAACGAGGTTGATCCCCCAGGTGCCAAACGGACGCTCTGCCAATATGATGCTGAGCTGGTGTGGGGCGGCCTGGTGGATATTGGCGTGCCTTTGGCATTTATCGCAGTTTTTCACCAACTACATGGAGTCCCGGATAACCGTGGGCCAGAAGTAACCTGCCCTGATGATTCTTTGGGCTAGGGTTTTACCTCCGATGTGGTGGCCGCAACAACCTTCATGGATTTCGCGGAGTATGTACTCCGTGTTCCCGGGCTCGACGCATTTGAGCAGGGGTTGCGAGAATCCGCGTTTGTATAGGTGTCCTGCGACAACTGTGTAGTTGGCAGCTTCCCCTTTTTATCCGTTTTCCCTCTTTGGGGTCTTCTGGTAGTGTTCCGTCGAGGAGGTATTGCAGGATAGGGTAGGTCCATGATCCTTGGCTTGAGAGTGTCAGATAAGCGTTAGTCATTGTCGATATGGACGGTGACTTGACGACTTCCTGAATTAGTGATTTGTTGCCGTGTCCTGGTTTGGTACTGGCTAGTTTGGAAAGTAGGTCTGCCCTGTCATTTCGTTCCCTAGGGACGTGTTGTATGGTAACGTGTTCAAATCCTTCTTTCAGTTCGTTTACCTTGGCGAGGTATTATTGGAGTAGGGGGTCTCGCGTCTGGTAGTCTCTGTTAATTTGAGAACTGACTACCTGTGAGTCGGTACTCACTTCCAGGACCTTTGCTCCGACTTCCTTGGCTAGGGCTAGGCCTGCTAGTAGGGCCTCATATTCTGCCTGGTTGTTTGAAACTGGGAACTCGTATCGTACTGATTGTTCGATCGTGACCCCGTTTTGACATTCGAGTATGACTCCGGCGCCTCCATAGGTGACGTTTGATGAGCCGTCGACTTGTAGTTTCCATGATTCGGGGGTGGAATTTCCCGGGCTCATCTCGGCGATGAAATCGGCCATGGCTTGTGCTTTGATCGCATTTCGGGGTTCGAACTTGATCTAGAATTGGGATAGTTCGATGGACCACGCAAGCATTCTTCCTGCTAGGTCGGGTTTTTGTAGCACCTGTTTGACCGCTTGGTCGGTTCGCACCGTGACAGGGTGGGCCTGGAGGTATTGTCGCAGGTGCTGGGAGGCTGTGAGGAGTGCGAAAGCTAACTTTTCTAGGCGCGAGTAGCGGATTTCTGCATCTTGCAAGACTTTGCTTATAAAGTATACGGATTTTTGTTCTTTCTTCTCGTTTTCGTGGATGAGTGCTGCTGCGAGTGCTTCTTCCGTTATGGAGAGGTATAAGTAGAGTGTCTCCCCTGTTTGGGGTTTGGCGAGGACTGGTGGTTCCGCTAGGACTCTTTTAAAATGTTGGAATGCTTCTTCACATTCTGTCTCCCATTTGAAGGGGGCTCCTTTCTTCATCAGTTTGAAGAAAGGGATTGCTTTTTGAGCCGATGCTTCGAGAAAGCGTGATAGCGCCGTCAGTCGGCCGGTGAGCTTTTGGATGTCGTTAAGGTTTTTTGGGCTCATCATCTCAAGGATGGCGCGACATTTCTCCGGGTTAGCTTCAACTTCGCGTTGAGTGATCATAAAGCTGAGAAACTTCCCTGCCTCCATCCCGAAGGCACATTTTGCCGGGTTGAGTCGCATTTGGTTCTTTCGTAGGGTGTTCGTTATGACCTTGAGGTCGCTGATGATTTGTTCGCCGGATTCGGTCTTGGCGAGCATGTCGTCTATGTAAACTTCTAGTTTGCTTCCGGATAGGTTTTGGAATATCTTGTTGACAAGTCTTTGGTAGGTGGCTCCGGCGTTTTTCAGGCCGAAGGGCATCACTGTGTAGCAGTACGTACCGTCTGGGGTGATGAACGCTGTTTTTTCTTCGTCAGAACGGTGCATCGAAATCTGGTTGTAGCCGGAGTATGCGTCCATGAAGCTGAGGTATCGATGGACGGATGCGGCATTTACTAATCCGTCGATGTTTGGTAGGGGAAAGGCGTCTTTTGGATAGGCTTTGTTGAGGTCCGTGTAATCGATGCACATTCGCCACTTCCCGTTAGATTTCTTTACTAGCACGACATTGGCTAGCCAGGTCGTGTAGGGGAGTTCCCTGATGAAGTTGGCTTCGAGTAGGGCTTTAACTTGCCTTCTGACCTCGGCGGCTCGGTCTGATGACATTTTTCGTCTCCTTTGTGCTACTGGTTTGGCTTTGGGGTCCACGACCAGCCAGTGGGACATTAGGTCGGGATTTATGCCCGGCATGTCGGCTGGTGTAAATGCGAACAAGTCTCTATTTTGTTTCAGAAATTGGGAAAGGTCTTCTTTAAGGTCGTATGGGAGGTTCCTGTTAATGAAGGTGTATTCCTCTTTGGTTGGCCCTATTTGTAATTTTTCCATGTTTCCTTCTGGCTCTGGCCTGGGTTGGTCGTCTTGCCGAGCGTCCAGGTCGGCTAGGAATATTCCGGCCGCATCCCGGGATTTTTTTCGTAGGGCTAGGCTGGTGTTGTCGCACTCTACTGTGACCTCCCAGTCTCCGTGGATAGTACCGATGGAGCCGTCTTCGGCTCTAAACTTCATGAGGAGGTACTTGGTAAAAATGACGGCGGAGAAGTCATTGATTGTTTTTCTTCCGAGAATCACGTTGTAGGCGGTGAAGTCTTTTAAGATTACGAATTCGGATAGGATTGTCTTCTTCTGGTTACCTGTCCCTATGGTGATGGGGAGGGTGATTGAGCCGTCCGGTTTAAGAAAGTTGTCCCCGAGTCCCGTGACACCGTTGCAGTGTGTTTGGAGGTTGTTGTTGTGGAGCCCGAGTTTGTCGAAGGCTCCTCGGAAGAGGATGTTTAAGTCTGCACCGGTGTCCACCAGTATCCTTTGTACTAGTCCTGTTCTGATCCTTGCCGAGATGATGAAAGGGGCGTCTTCAGCCGAGGTGCCATGCTGGCAGTCCTTAGGTAGGAAGGTTATCGTATTGTCGGCCATGGTGGTTGGAGTTTGGTTTCTGACGGCCATCACTTTGAGATCTTTTTTCAGTGTTGATTTTGACTTGCCTGATACGTCTTTGCCTGTGATAATGTTTACTATGATGGTTGGGTCTTCCTCTGGGCTCTCCCTAGGGGGTTGTTTTTGGGTTCTTGGGTTGCGCCCTTCTCTTTCTGGCGACCTATCTCTCTCCGTATATTTTGGTTCTCTGATGATTTTGGCGAACTCTGGGAGCTTGCTGTCTCGTATGGCTTGTTCGAGGGCGTCTTTCAGGTTGAAATAGTCTTGTGTTCTGTGCCCGTAACCTCGGTGGTAGTCACAGTAAAGGGTTTTGTTGCCTCCCGTTATTTTCTCGAGTTGTCGGGCTTTCGGTATGATGCCTCGATATGCTATTTGGTGGTATATCTCGGGAATTGGTGCTGTCATGGGTGTGTAATTAGAGAATTTGCCAATTCTTGGTGGTCGGATTGTGTTTGTCAGTTTGCGGTGGTCCCTTTGATTTTCTCTGGGTGGTGGGTTATGTCGTGGTGCCGAGTTGCCGTGTTGGGCGTGGTTGTGTTGCCGCTTGTTGGCAGCGACGACCTGGCTGACCTCTTCGTTATTTATGTAATATTTGGCGATGTTTTGGATCTCGTGCATGGTCCACACGAGTTTGGTGGTGAGGTGTTTGCTGAATCCGTGAGCCCGTCGACCGTTAGGCATTCGTCGTTGAAGCGGTCGAGGTATTTTCTTGTGGATTCGTCCTGTTTTTGTGTGACCCCTAGCAAGCTGATAGGGTGTTTAGCTTTAGTGATTCTGGTCATGAACTGGGCCATGAACTTTCGTGTGATGTCGTGGAAACTAGCTATGGATCCGTTTGGGAGGGCGTTGAACCATTTGATTGCTGGCCCAGCTAGGGTCACTGGGAAGGCCCTGCATCGGACTGCGTCGGCCGCTCCTTCTAGGTTCATCCTGCCTTCGAAGGCCGTTAGATGTTCTTGGGGATCTTTAGTTCCGTCGCACTTCATGTCAGTGGGTTTGTCGAAACCTTTGGGGAGTTTTGCTTTCAAGATCCTTTCCGTGAAAGGTGTCGCTCCCATTATCGTGTGGTCGTTTCTTGTGCACTTGGTTTCTCGGTGTCACCGATCTTCATCTGAGTCGTGCTGACGACTCAGATCTCGGGAAGCGCTGCGGTTGTACCTTTTGCTGTATCACCGCTCTGGCAATTTTTCTCGCCTGCGATTGCGCGAGGTGCTGCGATCGACTCTCCTATCGTGTCGCCGAGTTGGCGATCTGCCGTGGCAACATTTTGATCTAGAAGTTGCATGGCTTCCGTGTTCATTGTTGTATCTTTCCTTGGCGACCAATCTGCCTTCCAATTCTTGGACCCGGAGGCAGAGATCTTGGATGATTTGTGCCGCTTTGTCCCCCGTTTTCTCGGGGTGTCGCGGTTCTGTGACGACGTGATCGTTTTCTTTATTCTGTGCATGGTGGATTGTACTTGCTATCCTTCCTTGATTTGCGACCTCCTGGTGTTCTGGGGTCGGATTCTTTGATCGAGAGTCATCCCGGCTTGAGGAGGCTTCTTCGAGTACGTCCCCCATTCCGGTTTAGTCGGTGCAAGTGTCCCCCCATAGACGGCGCCAATGTACAAGATGTCTCTAGTACGGGTTGAGGGATGGATCGGGAACTTGCAGGTTGAGGCGGATGCCAGATCGCTTGACTGGAGCAATGGGGGGACGTACCTGCAAAGACACTCCGACGCTCAAGTCAGAATGGATCTGAGAGGTGTAAGGTGTGTGGAATGAATGAATACCTGTAGGGACTTGGGTCCTCTATTTATAGGTGATGGGAGTTATCTTATCTTATCTTGTTTGGTCAAGATAGGGAAGACGTTTGAATTCGAAAGTTGGTTAAGAGTTCTAGAGGGCCAGTTTCGGGCCTTTCTAGAGGAGAGAGACAGGTTGGACCCAGAAAGCCGGGTTCGGGTTTAACCTCGGGTCCGGGATCCGTGGGCCGGATCCGTAACATTAAATTATAATAAAAATAATACATAAACTAATATGTTTAATTTTCTAAACACAAATATATATAATTCGTGATATTATATTTTGTTTGTTATAAAATAATCAAGAATAGCAACTAAAAGATAATGATATTTCTCAGTGTCATAAAATTTTAATTCCTAAAAGTCTTTTTTGAAACACAAATTTGTTTATTTTTAGTATCTTAAAGATAAGTATAATCTATGATAAAAACAACTAAATAAATATTACCAAAAAAAATATTTTAAATAAAAAGGTTTTCTTTTAGCCTAAAACTAGATGTACGAACCGTATATGTATCACTTATTAAATAAAAAGGCAGTCCAAACTCTAAACTCTTAGGATGTAACACTTGCCAAGACCCAATTCGAATATACACTCTTGAGAAGTCTTAATCTCATCCAAATATTTAAGATTTAAGTGATTAGTTAGTATTTAATTTTTTCTAGAAAGATAAGATTTGGTTATTAGAATTCATTTCTAGATTAGATTTGAATGATTGTTAAGATTTGATTTGAATTTAAGTAGGTAGTTACACTACAAGAAATATTGTAATTATCGACGCCAAAAATCGACGGTCAAGTTTCCGTCGATATTTTTCGACGGCCTTGTTGTCTATAAAATGAAAAAGAGATGATCAAAAATCAAATATTAAAATCGACGACGATGTCGTCTGTTATTTTAATAACTTTCTAACCTTTCAATCCTATCGTCACATTATCGACAGAAGAATGGTTGAAATTTTTTTCTTTTAAAATCGACGGACTAGTTGTCTATTTTAATAATTAAAATATCGACAACTTTTACCGTTGATAAATTTAAACGATAGAGATCTTTTTTCTAACTTAAATAAACGGTATAGATTTATTGCATAAAATAGACGACTAAAGCGTTAATTTTTATTTTAACTTAAATCGACGAAAGTGTCGCCGATTTTTATCAACAAAAAATCACTCTCGCGTATGGCTTCCCGCGTCCCTCATTTCACTCATTCCCCCAGAATTTAACCCCAAAGTCCCAAACCTTCAAAGAATCAGAGTTCAGACTTCAGAGTGGAGGCTTCTTCTTATCCTCGAACGCTTGAGATCAGAGACGGAATCATTATCACAGTCATGTAGAGAGGCAGAGAGCAGAGCTTCTTCTTCTTCTTCGACGCTTGAGAAAACCCGCCAGCCGACGCCTGAGCGCAGAGCGTCGTCATCTTCTTCTTCTCCTCCGCCTGAGAGCAGAGCTGCTTCTTCCTCCTCCTCCTTCTTCTTCTTCTTCTTCATCTTCTTCTTCTTCTTCTTCTTTCTCCTCCGCCGAACCACTGTCGCGCCATCCTTTTCATGTGAGTTCCTCTCTCTCGCTCGCGCTCTCTCTCTCTCACTCTATCACATTGTGATTTGTGAATCTACATGTAAGTTCTTCTTCTTCCACAGACTCGTCGTTGCAATGTCTTTCCCAGTCGCCGTCCCTGTGAGCCCGATGCCAGAGCATGTCACCGTCGCAGCTTCTTGTAAGTTCCTCCCGGTCTCTCTTTGATTATTATATTTATTTTTGCAATTTTTGTATCTACTATTTTTATCATGAAATTCTGAATTTGCAATTGTTAAACCTAATTAGCATAATCAATTCATCACATTACTTCAGCTTAACTAGTTTGTCACAGTTTTACAATGTGATTAAATAAAACAAAATTTAAAAGAAAGAAAGAAAAATCACTTGCTTGCTTAGTATTAGGAAACGGTAGAGTACTAACTTAAAACTTAGTTACAGATTTCAAGTAAGTAAGGAAAGCATTGTGTATTATTTAAGTAATCTTCATGAATATTACTCATAATATTAATTGCTCTATTTATTTCAATTTACTTATTGAATTTTCATCTTTTCTGCTAGTCATTGTGGTGTGTTTCTATTGGCAATTCATGCTACTGTGTTAGATGGCACTTTATTGTACCATATCCCAAGGTAACGATTCTTGGAACTTTCTAGAATACTTAAGAATCCAACTGCAAACGTTCCACCGGCTGAAACCATGGTGTCACCATCAGTGAGGGACCGTGTAATACTAATGCTTTCTATGGCAGTGGAAACGGCTATATCATGCAGCAATAAGAAGCACAACAGAAGAAAGGTGAACTTTTCCATTATTTTGTTTTGCTTTATTATTATTGTAGGTAACTTGGTAATAGTGCTCTTTTTTAGAGGAATAGTAGATAAAGAACTAGAGTAGATGCAATCACGCAATAGTTGATACTATCAATTTGCATGATACTAGTTATATATAAGGATAATGGTATTTGATACTACCATGCCTTCCTTTTCTTTCCTTGTAAATAATTTGTTATCATGTTTCTTTGAAGTTGAAACTTCTCTTTTTGTTTCTGTTTTTTGTCTTTTTAATATATCATGCCTTGGCAACGTTAGCAGTATGAACTGTGATCTTAAGCAGGAGCTTGACAAGTTGAGGAAAAGGTTCGAGTTGACAGAACTAGAGAATGTTTATCTGAACAAGTCAATTGAGAGAATGGACAAAGAGTTGGATGAAGCCAAAGACACAAGTTTCCATTTAAGTCATCAAATTGAAAACTCAAAATCTGGATAAGAAGAAAGAAGCAGAACTGTTAGCAATGGAGAAAAGGCTAAAAGCATCAGAGACATTAAACACCGAGTTCTGCGGAACTATTGAGGAGCTAAAGATGGAACAAGAAGAGACATTACTCAACCTTGTTTGATTGACAAGTTCAGGTAAGTCAGTGGTAGCATTTCGATTATCCTTATGCTAGTTAATCATATGGATAATCTGGGAATATATGTGACAACTTTGAAGATTTGAGGTTCTGTAACATATCAATGCAGCCTTGCACTTTGAGATGTGTGGTTATCTTTTGTATATGATTATATTATAAGCCTGTCTTTCTTAGTTGTTTTCATTGTTTCCATGTGATTACAAATTTTCTATTTATTTAATAAAATAATTATCTATTCAATTAGAATCATGCATTAAGTCTTTGTGTTGTTCTTCAGGAGGATGACTTATTTGCTGTTTCCTCACTTGTTTTTAGTGGGTTTGTGGTCAGCGGGTGATGAACGTAAATATTCTTATGCCGATTAGAAACTAATGATAAATCCGATCATGAGTATAGTCTAACCAACATACGAATACCACATCAAACAATTCTAAAATATATGACCGAGAGTATTGATCCCAGGTCATTCTCCCTAGGAATTTCTTTAGAATGTGCATCATTGATTAGGAAATCTTGTATGGTTTTGAGAGTTGGTGCAAGAATTCAAACTAGCAAGGAAATCAACAATTAATTGAAATAAAGGCCTTGGCCAAGGGTGAGCATTGGAAGTTCCATCATTATAGTTTCCTTTAATTATGATAAGAGTTGATTATTGCTTCACTTAGTTAGCCTCCTAACAATGGGGAAAAGTCAAGTGAGAGTAACTAACTTAAGTCACAAGGCCTAGTCTCACCCTAGAGAAGTCTAGCTTTAGTACACTCTAAGCCAATTAGCAATTCTCAATTCATAATCTACAATTGATATCCACTATTCAAGTGTCTCCAATAACTCAACCCCTAAGCCAAGTGAGAGAAATCTACTCCATAGCTAAGGTTATCATTATCACAAACAATTGGTAGGCAATTATAGAAAACATGATGCAATTGAGAGAAGAGAATTGAATTAAAGCTATCTAATCCAAACAATCATCAACAATCAAACAATTGAATGAAACTTCAATTCATTAATCCAAATTCAAAGTAACAAAATGAACCAAATCTAGATCTAAGGAATTGAATCAAAAGAACATCAATTAAGAGTAGAAGAAAAGTAGATCTACACTTGTAGCAAAACAAAAAGTCAATTAGCAATAGATCTCACCAAGAATTCAAAGGAAACTTGCAATGGAGGATGAAAACCTAGAGAGAAGTTGGAGTTTCTCTCTCTAAAACAAAATGTAACTAACTTCCTAAAAATATATAGAATTATGACTAATTGTCTTAGCACTCCTAATCCTTGGTCTTCTTAAGCTTTTTCCTCCAAATTCTGCTCCAAAACAGGGCTTGAGAACCCCCTGAAAATGTTGGGCACGTGTTCCATTAAAAAAAATCATGTGCGCATATCGGTGCGCACGCGCACTGCACGCGTACGCGCCCTTGGGCTCTTTTGCGATCTGCGCGCAGGCGTACGGTGCGCACGAGCGTCATAAGGGATATGGCCCAGCCATATAAGCGCGCCGGCTCCTCTCTCGGCTCTACTACGCTGGCTCTGGATGAACGCATCCACGCGTACGCGCACGGTGTGCGTGCGCGCGCATGGCCTAACTTCAATTCTTTGATTTGTTTCATGCTCCTTCCATTCATGCATGCTTCCTCCATTGCTCTTGGCCATTTTTGCCCTGTAACTTCTGAAATCACTTAACAAACAGATCAAGGCATCTAATGGTAATAGAGGAGGGTTTCAATATATCAATTTTTGATGCAAAAGAAGCATATTTTCATCTATGAGGTAAAATGGGAAAGAGACACAAAATCATGCAGTTTTATATGAATAAGTGTGGAAGATCATTGATAAAACCCTTAGATTCTATGCATGATAAACCCTAAAAACGGGGTTTATCAACCTCCCCACACTTAGAGTATAGCATGTCCTCATGCTATGGAAGAGCAAAAGGTCAAAGGACTACAAGGGTGTAGGACTCATGTGACGCGATATATCTACGTGAATGCAACTAAGATGCATGCTACTATCTACTTGGCCAAGAGTAATTCAATCTTTCTAGAAGACACATATGTATG
This sequence comes from Arachis ipaensis, assembly GCF_059453495.1. Classification (NCBI taxonomy): domain Eukaryota; kingdom Viridiplantae; phylum Streptophyta; class Magnoliopsida; order Fabales; family Fabaceae; genus Arachis; species Arachis ipaensis. Next base: position 90,762,325 of record NC_142440.1, on the reverse strand, counting down.
TGCACTTAGAGTAAAATGGTGGCAATGTATGAACTCTTCCAATTCTAGTCATCAAAGTGAAATATGCATAACTTGTATGAAGAACGCTCGCGAGAGCCGGGAACAAGGAATTGAGCTTCGAACCCCTCACCGGAAGTGTTTGCACTCCATTCACTCGGTGTATAGGGTTGATCACTCAATCCTCCCATACTTCATGCTTTTCTAAAATTTGTTTTTCCTTCTAACAATCAACATATATTCCATGCATGCATACAAGTATCATGGGGTCTTTTCTTTAGGTTATAATGGGGCTAGGGTCAAGGTAGGGATGCATATTTGGTCAAGTGAGCTTGAGATTTGAATCTTTGATGAGCTTAAACTTCTCACCTAACCTATGACATCTTATACAATTTTACGGCTAACCTAACTACCCCTTCTTTCACTCTTTCACATACTCATGCATTTTCTTTTCATTTCACAATACTCGTGCATTGATTCTTGTTGACTTTACTTTGGGGTATTTTGTCCCCATTTTATTTCTTTCTTTTTCTTTTCTTGCTTTTTTTTATATATTTTTTTCTTTTCTTTTTCATACTATTATATATATTTTTTTTTTCTTTTTCTTTTCTTTTTCTCATTTTTTTTCTTTGCAATATATGTAACAAAACCTCAATGCACAAGGTTTTACATTTAATCAATACATGAGCATGTACCCAATTCCCAATATTTACAACAAATACGAAATTACCCTTTTATTCCCCCAATGTCCCAAGTTTCCCACACTTGAATGATACTTGCACTCACTAGCCTAAGCTAATCAAAGATCCAAATAAGGACATTTATTGTTTTTCGCTTTAAGGCTTGTAATGTGCTAAATTAAGAACATGTGGGTTAATCAAAGGCTCAAAGTAGCTAACAATGGGATATAAAAGGTAAGGATATTTGGGTAAGTGAGCTAATGAAATGATGGCCTCAATCATATACATGCATGAATACAAGGAATAATGGACATATAGAATTAGACAAATCAAAGATCACAATCGTAGGAAGAGAACAATTGCACACAAGAAGGAAAAATAAGTGGTTATAAGATATAACCACACCATTAGGCTTAAAACTCACTTGCTTGTGGTCTTGGCTCAAATCCCATGTTCCAAAATACATTCTTTAAACAAGTTAAGCATCAAAAGATTTTCAAATTTCAAAATTGGTAGGTTTGCCGTAAAATTCTAGTCTTCTAGAATAGAAGTCATTGCTCTAACCAAGTGGATTTATTAAGAGATACTAATATGCAAAAGATTCCAAGAATGAAAGACCTAGTATGCAATCTACTCTAGTTAAGAAAAGAGGTTTAAGGAATTTATTTGGGTGTTACCTATGGAGACCGGTCGGTCGAACGACCTCCCCACACTTAGAAGTTGGCACGGTCCTCCGTGCCTTGAGTGAGACGGAGTGGTTGATCGGCTTCCGAGTGTCCATCCACTTCTTCATCATTATCGCTTTCTTCATTATCAGCGCCGGTGGACGTGGAAATTTCCGGTTCTTCCATAGGTGGTGCTAAGCAGCTTAGAAGCTTCTTGACAAAAGTGTATCGGCGTTGGTTACACCGCTCATAACGGTCAAGCTTTTTGTGGAGTTCCTCTATGCGTCGCATGGATGACTTTGGTGGTGTGGATGAGGTAGAGGGGATGCTCATGGGGATGGATAAGTGTGGCTCTTCGGTGTCCGCCGGAGGGTAAAGGTACCTCCCGTTTGGGACAACATCCCCGTCCATCGGGATCATGACCCTTCTATCCTTGGTCTCTCGGGGAACACCGGTTGCGGTGACTAAGTTATTCACTAGAGCGGGAAAAGGTAGATTCCCCTTAGCATGAATACGGCCCATAGATTGGCGGATGAGACGGGGGATATGCACCGGCCTTTCTGTGAGGACACACCAAACCAACAAGGCCAACTCGGCAGTGATAGATGAGCCATGGGTGCTTGGGAGCACGTAGTTGGCTAGAATTTGGGCCCATGCTTGAGCCTCTCTGGTGAGAAAACGTGCATCAATGCCCTTGGGCCGGGGCCTCATCCTTCCTCGAATCCAGAATGATTCGGGTGTGGCAATGACCTTAAGGATAGCATCCCAATCAAACGCATATTCGCACCGGGCTGACAAAATATCCTGATAGGCATCAACCCCATCCGCTAACGGTCCAGTCTTAAGCACATTTTGAATGGCCTCCTCCGTGACGGGAACTTGCCTTTGGCACACCAATACCGATGTAAGGGAAGAAGAGTGGTAGTTGGCGTAAAATTCAACCACCCATGACAAGTTCGCCTCCCGTGGCTTCCTCAATAAGAATTCCCATTGCCGCCGTTCGATGCGGGGCAAAATGAGCGGTATGACATGAGCCGGAGGGGCTAGAAGGGGCTCCGCATGATAGTTCCTTGGCTTGATCAAGGGATAGACAAGTTCACAATAGCGGTTGGGGAACTTGTTCGGATCCCTCGCCGGATTGCCTTTTTCCAAAACATCAATGTTAGCAACGCTCCTAATCTTGGTGAGGAGGGCCTTAGGTTACGAGCCTTGGTGTGCTTTGCTAGTAGACCGTGATGGTGCCTTCTTAGGCGCCTTTCCATTGTCTCTTTTGAGCACCATCCTAGAAAAGAAGGCAAGGTGGTGAAATTAAGCTTAAAGAGGCGCCAAGAAGGAATAATCATGCAAGTGATAAAGCATAGAGATTAAATGGCTTAGAGACATGACAGCTGCAACATGTAACTAAGGCAAAAATGAAGATCATAGCTAGTCACTAGCATGTGATGCATGAGTGGTATAGGCATGCAAACAAGAAGCATGAGAGGCACACACTCTTAACATCAACAACAAGAAGTGGAGAACAAGGGATGAGCATGTAGAAATGAAACAAGAAATGTAGTAAGCTCAATGCATATATTCACAAACAAGGGAATGAGAAGGAATACCAAAATAGAGAACACTTTAGTCAAAGTAATTTCAAGAAGTCATATGGGTCTTTCATCAAACACTTGGTGTGCATTCCTTTATGACAAGAACTTACAGAAGAGTGACAATGTAACACCCCATAAAGCATCATCAATCCTCATATTACACTACTAAATACAAAAGAAAGCAAGAAAATCAAACAAACCCATCAATGCAAGAGTAAGTGCTACTTAGAACACCCATGAGAAAATGAAAGGAAATAAGGAAAGAAAATGCAACAAACAAAGAGGATATGAATGCAACTACTTAAAAAATAAGAGCATGTACTTAAGGGGATGGAAAAAAAAGAAAGGGGAACTAAAAATAAAGATTTAGAAAGGGGGGTACCTTAAAGGGGGAAGAAGGAGATAGGGTATGGAGGTGAAAGAAGGGTTAGTGAAGGAGAGGAGAAGGAAAAGAGGTATGGGCCACCGGAGGGGGTGGTTGCCGCCGGAGGTGGCGGAGAAAAAGAGGTAGGGATGGTGGAGGAGGGTAGAGGTGAAGAAGAGGGGTGATGGTAAAAAGAAGAAAAGAAAATGGAGGGAGAAAGGCACACTCTCATTCAATTGGTTCGCGAAACCAACGCGTGCGTGCCATGCGCGCGTGTGCGCACATGGATAAAAGCAGTAATGACGCGGACGCGCACAGTGCGCGTGTGCGTGAAGTAGCAAAATGTGAGTGTGCGCGCGAGCGCCAGGTGCGCATGTGCGTGCATATGTGTTGTGCCCTCAGCACAAGCTGGGCACAACTCTGGCCCAACTCTTGGAAAAGAGTGCCTGAAAGTAAAGTTTTGTTGAGTGACGCGGACGCGCACGGTGCGCTGACACGCCGCTAGGCAATATAGTCGAGGTACGCGTGCGCGCCAGGTGTGCCTACGCGTGAATTCAGTTGGGCCAGTAGCATGGAATTGGCCCAACTAGGGCATAACTCTCTGGCTGATGGCTCCTAGATCGCAAAAAGCAGTGGGGACGCGCACGCGGCTAGCGCGCGGGCGTGCTCCTTTGCGCGAATTACCATGGACGCGTACGCGGCTCCTACGCGCACGCGTGATGTTGGTTATGCCCAGGGCTCAATATTGGCTCAGAAGTTGCACAACTCTCTGGTAAGTGGTTCAGGAGTTGAGAAAGCCGAGGGGCGCGGACGTGCACAGTGCGCGGACGCGTGTCTCCCCCCTCCCCCTTTTTTTTTGAATGAGTAGAAAAGAAAGCCTAATTATCATGTTATTCACTGGCCAAACAAGCCAAAGAAGTCAAAAACACCTAAAATCAATGCATAATCTAAAGAGAAGTGTGCATCTACCACACAATTGAGTCATTCATGGAAAAATCAATGCAAGTCTTTATGAACAAGTCATCCAAGGTAGTCACAAGCAATTCTAATCAATCAAAAGTGTAGCTAAGCAATTACAAAACAATGGAGAATTCAAAAACTATACACAAAGGGAAGAAAGGATAGATCTCACCATGGTGGGGTGTCTCCCACCTAGCACTTTTGTTTAATGTCCTTAAGTTGGACTTTCACTTGTTCATTGCTCTTTGCCAAGAGGTGTATCTTCCAAAAGGAATACCTCAATCTCTTTGTTGCTCTTCATTTGTTCACCATGATACAACTTGAGACGGTGCCCATTGACCTTGAAGATGTCCGACCTTGAGGGATGGCACAAATGGTAAACCCCATAGGGTTCTGCTTTCACTACTTGATATGGGCCTTCCCATTTTGACCTTAGTTTACCGGGCAACAATCTCAATCTAGAATTGTAAACAAGGACAAGATCACCGGCCTTGAATTCTTTACCTTTTATGTTCCTATCATGGATGGCTTTCAGTTTTTCCTTGTAAAGTCTAGAGTTCTCATAAGCTTCAAGCCTCAAACATTCCAACTCTGCTAATTGTAGTTTCCTCTCAATTTCGGCTCCCTCCAAACTTGGATTACACTCTTTGATGGCCGAATACACCTTGTGCTCTATTTCCACCGGCAAATGGCAAGCTTTGCCATACACCAACCGAAAGGGGCTCATGCCAATTGGCGTTTTGTATGCCGTTCGGTAGGCCCATAATGCATCGGTGAGCTTGGTACTCCAATCTTTCCTACTGGGCTTCACAATCCTTTCCAAGATGCGTTTAATCTCCTGATTGGAAACTTCGGCTTGGTCGTTTGTTTGTGGGTGGTAGGCCGTGACTACTTTATGCATGATGCTATACATTTTCATGAGTCCTTCCATTCTTTTGTTGTAAAAGTGTGAACCTTGGTCACTCATGATTGCTCGTGGCGACCTAAATCTACAAATGATATTATTTCCTCGCGTTGTGCTAACGCGGCTCCCACGGAAAAATTTGAAGCATCACACATTATTTCAAATGGCCGATTCCAATCTGGCCCTCGTACAATGGGAGCTTGGGTCAATGCTACATTGAGCTTGTCGAAAGCCTCCATGCATTCCTTGCCTAAATCAAACTCAATATCCTTTTGTAGCAACCTTGAGAGAGGCAATGCTACTTTACTAAATCCTTGATGAATCTCCGATAAAATCCTGCATGTCTAAGAAAAGAGCGGACCTCCCTCTCGGAAGAGGGGTAAGGCAAACTAGATATAACATTAATTTTAGCCGGATCTACGGAGATACCATCTTTTGAAACAATATGTCCTAAAACAATGCCTTGTTTGACCATGAAATGACATTTCTCAAAATTTAAGACAAGGTTGGTTTTAGTACATCTTTCCAAAACTTTTTCAAGACTATCCAAGCAATGATCAAAAGAATTACCATATACCGTGAAGTCATCCATGAATACCTCCATGCATTATTCTAGAAAATCCGCAAAGATGCTCATCATGCACCTTTGGAAAGTTGCCGGTGCATTGCATAAGCCGAATGGCATACGCTTGTAGGCATAAGTTCCAAAAGGGCAAGTAAATGTTGTTTTTTCTTGGTCCTCTAGAGCAATGTGTATTTGGAAGTATCCCGAATAGCCATTTAGGAAGCAATAATGAGACTTACCAGATAATCGATCGAGCATTTGATCGATAAACGGAAGTGGAAAGTGATCTTTTCTAGTGGTCGCATTCAACCTTCGGTAGTCTATGCATACTCGCCAAGAGTTTTGCACTCGTGTTGCTATGAGCTCCCCGCTTTCATTCTTAATTGTGGTTACCCCGGACTTCTTAGGTACAACTTGAACGAGACTTACCCATTCACTATCCGAAATAGGGTAGATGATGTCTGCCTCAAGTAACTTTGTTACCTCTTTCTTGACAACCTCCATAATGGTAGGATTTAATCGCCTTTGAGGTTGTCTCATGGGTCTAGCTTCCTCTTCCAAAAAGATACGGTGCTCGCACACTTAGGGACTTATCCCCACTAGATCCGCCAAACTCTACCCTATTGCCCTTTTGTTCCTCCTCAAAATGCGTAGCAACTTCTCTTCTTGTTGAGGATTGAGTTCCCTTGCTATAATCACCGAAAACTTGTGGGCTTCATCAAGGTATGAATACTTTAAGTGGGGTGGTAATGGCTTCAATTCTAGCTTTTGCTCTTGGCTTGTCACTTGAACTTCTTCACTTGGATTGTCACGATTTTCTTCAATCATATAGTTCCCTTCTAGCTTTGCACAATGCACTTCTGCCACAATGTTGTCAATTAGATCACATCGGAAGATGGAATGGTTCTCTGGTGGGTGTCTCATTGCCTCTTCTAGGCTAAAACTTTCAACTCTCCCATCTATTTCGAATGAGTAGGTTCCCGAGTGGGCATCCAACTTGAATATAGAGGTCCTCAAAAATGGCCTCCCAAGTAGGATAGATGACGCCCTCTCGGATTCGCTTGGTGGCATCTCAATGATATGGAAATCAATTGGGAATATCAAACCCTTTATGTCGACCAACATATCTTCCGTAATACCCGACACGGTTATTATGCTCTTGTCCGCCAAGACAAACCTAGCCGCTGACCGCTTCAACAGTGGGAGCTTCAATAAATGATAAATGGAAAGAGGCATAATACTCACGCATGCACCAAGGTCGCACATACAATCAATGAATTGGACTCTATCAATGACACAAGAAACTAAGCAAGGACCTGGATCAACACACTTTTCCGGAATGGATCCCATTAAAGCCGAAATGGAACTACCCAATGGAATGGTTTCCAACTCATGAATTCTATCTTTATTCATATACAAATCCTTAAGAAATTTTGCATATTTAGGCACTTGGTGTATAGCATCAAAGAGGGGGATAGTTACCTCCACTTTTTTGAACATCTTTACCATTGTTGGGTCAAGTTCCACACGCTTCTTAGCCTTTCTTGCCAATGTAGGAAATGGAATTGGTTGAGCCACGTCCTCTAAAATTTGCTCCTTTCTAGGGACTTCACTCCTTGGTTTTGGTTCTTCATCTTCAACTATTACATGTGACTCCTCCTCCTCTTCAATTTCTTCTATCTCAACTCCATCTTCTTCTTGAGCAACTTCCATCGGATTAGGTGCCGTTGAATCTCTTTCCTTCAATTGCGTTTCGGACCTCAAGGTTACGGCGTTGATGCCACCCTTGGTGTTGGGCAAAGGATGAGAGGGTATGGCACTAGAGGTTGAGGCTTGAGGAGTGGGAATAGAAGGTGGCTCCATACGAGCAATGAGAGCTTAGAGAGTAGAAGTGAGGCCATTAAGACTTGAATTGAGTGTATTTTGGAGTTCCTTTTGTCCTTGGAGTATGGATCGGAGTGTGTCATCTTGATTTAGAGATGTAGAAGGGTAGGTGATTTGTGGTGCTTGGGGTTGATTAGGTGGAAGTGGTTGTCTATGAGGTGGTATGTAGGTTTGATAGTTCCTTCCTTGATTTGGTTGTTGGTTCGGAGGGTTTTGTGAATAGCGGTTTTGTGAAGTGTTGTTGTTCCATCTTTGATTGCCTCCGTTGTCCCTTTCTCCTTATTGATAATTGTCCCGCCAACTTTGGTTGGAGCTATCCCTCCATCCTTGATTGGAGTTGTTACTCCCTTGGTTATAGTTGCTCACTTGGTTATGGTATCCTTGATTGGAACGTTCATAGTAGGGGCGATCATAAAAGTTGTGAGTAGCCGCTAGAGTGTTATCTTCTTGGAGACTTGGACATTCGTCCGTGTAGTGGGAGTAGCATGAGCAAATGCCATACACTCTTTGGGGGACCAATTTTTGACATTGTTGATTTTGAGGAGGAGGTTGTTGTTGAGATGGAGGTGGTTGTTTGTTCACTTGGAGTTGCTTTAGAAGGCTTGTCATTTCACACAAAGTCTTGGTAAGGGTAGCGGTCTCGCCACTAGAGGAAACTTCATTTACGGCCCTTGGACGGTTGACTCTTCGTCTAGCATGTTGAGTGGACTCGGCCAAGTCGTTAATGAGTTGCCATGCCTCTTCCGCCGTCCGATACTTTGACAAAGAACCGTTGCTTGAAGCATCCAACAAATTCTTATCTTGCTCCCTCATGCCTTGGCACACATAACTAAGCAAGACTTGAGTGTTAATCATATGGTTGGGACATGAATCAAGAAGTTTGCAAAACCGTTCCCAATATTCATACAAAGTTTCCATTTCGCCTTGTACAATACATGAGATCTCCTTCCTTAGCTTGTCCGTCATTTCCACGGGCATGAACTTATCAAGGAATTCTCTCCTAAGCAAATCCCAATCGGACACAATATCACTAGGCAAGGTATAGAACCACTCCTTGGCTCTTCCTTCAAGAGAGAAGGGAAAAGCAAACAACCATATAGCCACTTCATCGGATCCTTCCCGCCTAGTGGTCGAGCATACACCATGAAAGTCCTTGAGGTGTCTAATTGGATCTTGTGCGGGAAGTCCATGGAATTTTGGTAAGAGATTGATGAGAGCGGTCTTGAGTTCAAAGTTTGCATTCAAGTTGGGATGAAGCACATGTAGAGGTTGGAGAAGAAAATCCGGTGCACCCGCTTCCTTGAGAGTAACTCTCCTTGGAGCGGCCGTGTTGTCAAAACCTAGATCAAAAGAAAAACTGTCAATGGTATCAACGGAAGAGTAATTGGTGCCTTCGTTGGATGACGATGATATGGTTGGTGAATTGGTAGGGACCTTTTCACCTTCCTCAAAGACCAACTGCCTCCGAGCTTGCCTAATATGAAGCAAGGTTCTTTCAATTTCCGAATCAAAGGGTGCTAAGCTCGGATTTGGTAGTGAACGCGTCATACAATGAAGGAGATAAGAAACTCATGACATCAATCGGCATATAAACAAAGACTAATCCTAACTAACAATCAAACAAGCAAACAATCAATTAAGAGAGAAATCCAAGTATTCACATATCAACATATTCACACTAACCAATAGAATGGCACACATAAGCAAGTCCCCAGCAACGGCGCCATTTTGATGAACGTAAATATTCTTATGCCGATTAGAAACTAGTGATAAATCCGATCGTGAGTATAGTCTAACCAACATACGAATACCGCATCAAACAATTCTAAAATCTATGACCGAGAGTATTGATCCCAGGTCGTTCTCCCTAGGAATTGCTTTAGAATGTGCATCATTGATTAGGAAATATTGTATGGTTTTGAGAGTTGGTGCAAGAATTCAAACTAGCAAGGCAATCAACAATTAATTGAAATAAAGGCCTTGGCCAAGGGTGAGCATTGGAAGTTCCATCATTATAGTTTCCTTTAATTATGATAAGAGTTGATTATTGCTTCACTTAGTTAGCCTCCTAACAATGGAGGAAAGTCAAGTGAGAGTAACTAACTTGAGTCACAAGTCCTAGTCTCACCCTAGAGAAGTCTAGCTTTAGTGCACTCCAAGCCAATTAGAAATTCTCATTTCATAATCTACAATTGATATCCACTATTCAAGTGTCTCCAATAACTCAACCCCTAAGCCAAGTGAGAGAAATCTACTCTATAGCTAAGGTTATCATTATCACAAACAATTGGTAGGCAATTATAGAAAACATGATCCAATTGAGAGAAGAGAATTGAATTAAAGCTATCTAATCCAAACAATCATCAACAATCAAACAATTGAATGAAACTTCAATTCATTAATCCAAATTCAAAGTAACAAAATGAACCAAATCTAGATCTAAGGAATTGAATCAAAAGAACATTAATTAAGAGTAGAAGAAGAGTAGATCTACACTTGTAGCAAAATAAAAAGTTAATTAGCAATAGATCTCACCTAGAATTCAAAGGAAACTTGCAATCTAGGATGAAAACCTAGAGAGAAGTTGGAGTTTTTCTCTCTAAAACAAAATGTAACTAACTTCCTAAAAATATATAGAATTATGAATAATTGTCCTAGCACTCCTAATCCTTGGTCTTCTTAAGCTTTTCCCTCCAAATTCTGCTCCAAAACAGTGCTTGGGAACCCCCTGAAATCGCTGGGCACGTGTTCCATTAAAAAAAATTATGTGCACATATCGACGCGCACGCGCACTGCACGCGTACGCGCCCTTGGGCTCTTTTGCGATCTGTGCGCAGGCGTACGGTGCGCGCGAGCATCATAAGGGATATGGCCCAGCCATATAAGCGCGCCGGCTCCTCTCTCGGCTCCACTACGCTGGCTCTAGATGAACGCATCCACGCGTACGCGCACGGTGCGCGAGCGCTCGTATGGCCAAACTTCAATTCTTTGATTTGTTTCATGCTCCTTCCATTCATGCATGCTTCCTCCATTCTTCTTGGCCATTTTTGCCGTGTAACTTCTGAAATCACTTAACAAATGGATCAAGGCATCTAATGGTAATAGAGTAGGGTTACAATATATCAATTTTTGATGCATAAGAAGCATATTTTCATCTATGAGGTAAAATGGGAAAGAGACACAAAATCATGCAATTTTATATGAATAAGTGTGGAAGATCATTGATAAAACCCTTAGATTCTATGCATGATAAACCCTAAAAACGGGATTTATCAGCGGGTTAGCGCAGAAGCTAGTCAATGAGGCTAGTGTGGTCCATGAATATCACCTGATTTTAATGCTTACCCCTCTTATTAGGTAGTGTCTTCTTTTTCCTTTATATCCATTTCAGGTGTAGTAGTGTGAAGAGCGAACGAACCACTATTCAGTTCATCACCACTGCCTTGTGGACAATATTGCTTCTAACTATCTATTCTTCTGCTTTTGCCATTTACAAATAGTTAAATACCATACATAATACTAATACATACACATGCTTCTCCTCTCAGATCACTTGCTTTCAAAGCTTGCTTTAACTTGCCCAGTTTATTTATTAAAAACCTGCTTTAACTTAAACCATTATTTAAGTGGTTCTGTACTGTCATCTCTCACAGCTTTAATTAAACTCCCAAGTAATCAATGGTCCCAAAACCGTTATTTTATTTCAAACAGTTAAGCTACTGATTTTGGCTTTTATTTGCTTATATAGAATTTTACCAATTTTACACTTTTTTCTGATAAATAAATAAATAAAAAAAATGTAGATAATTATCTAGCAAAATTAAAGGATTAATTGCAAAGCATTATAACTTAGAATTGTCCTAATGATGAATAATGGGATAGAGAAGAAAAATTGAAATGCACTGGGATGTGAATGCACATAGAGAGGAGCAGAATGTGCAGGGTCAAAGGGTGTTACCTCCTAAACAGAATGTGCACGTTACTGTTTCATTGGAAGTGCCCGAATCAGGTTACAATAGAAATCTTGGGGTATTTTAGGTACATATTTATCTTATTCATTTCATTGTAAGCAAACTTTGCTGTTGTGAAGATTTGTTAGTTCTGCATCTTCACTTAATTTAAATGCATATGGTTCTTACGTTAGTTAGTATTGGGATCCTCTGATGGTGAATAACCTAATCTGGGGCCTCTAGCGTCCACTTTTGAATGTAGCTATGTGTGCTTAGATGCAACTTCATGCTGTCTTAATTTAGTGCCCTTGTCTTTGTAAAATTTTGCTCTTCACTGACGTTTCTTTAGGTTTTTGTGGAGATAGGGGCAGACAGAACAACACTCAAAATCCCAAAAAATTCTTAGCATAACAGGTAATAATCCTTGACTCTTCGAAGCTCCTCCTTACATTTCAGATTTAATTCTTTATTTTTCATTAACTTGGTTTACCTTTTCCATCAGTGCCATGTTCTTGTTCTTTATAAAGTTTGAAGCTTTGAAGTGAATAATAGTTGAAGTTTCAAATCAATATATTTCTCTTGGATTCAGAATCTACATGCAGTTCAATTCTCTTTGGGAAAGGTTTGGTGGGTGGCGGGGAAAGAAATGAGCTTTCTCAACTTAGTTAAAAGAAACTCAAAAGCTCTTGCATAAGGGTCTAAGACTAAGATGCTATCTGGCATTCTCTCAAAGGTGAACACTACTATTTACTGTCAACGGATTCAGGAAGCAATTACACGGCCACAAGCAGTGCCAACACCATTATTGTACAGGAATCCAGTTCTGTCTCTTTCTTCAGGCAACAAGGTTTATAGAAAATCAATGGCTACTTCACCTTCCAAATCTGTGCTTGGAGATGTTTATGTTGATGACTTGGTCTCCAGTTGTAGCAGTGGTGTGGATTTCACAAAGCCTGCTGGTGTGTACTTCAGGATTTGAATATTTTGTATTATTAGTGGATTGCAATTTAAATAAATATAACTCTAAGTTTAGTTATTTATCTTATCTTGAGTCTTTATGTTAGAGGATTATTTATTATTTTGATAAGTTTGTAAACTTATTATCTAATATTTAAAAGTTTATTTGAATTAATTGTTTTCTATTTTATTTCTATATTTAAAAGTTTATTTACATTAATTGTTTACTATTTTTTAAATAAAAAAAATAATTGAAACATATAACTATTAAAATCGACGGCAAAGTTGTCGCTTTTAAAAAACCAAAATATAGACACAGAATTTATTGAATCAAATATCGACGGCAACGTTGTCGATTTTATTAAGCATATTATCGACGCACATATTGTGAATTTTATTGAATCAAATATCGACGAAAATGGTGTCGATTTTATATAATAATATCGACGGTAACGTTGTCGATTTTAATAAGAAGATAAAATTCCCAAACCCATATTATAGATGGAAACACTGTCGATTTTATTAAATTATTATCGACGGCTTGCCAAGCCATCGATTTTATTAGAATTTTAAAAAATCGACAAGCTTAATAGCGACCACCTCTGTCGTCTATTTTGCCATCGATTTTGCCGTCGATTTTAACGATGTTTCTTGTAGTGTTATCTTATCATTCCAAAAGAGATAAGATTAGAGTTAGCTTTTGAATTTGAATTTTAGATAGAAGTTAGGATATAAATAAGTGAACAAGGTTCACAAGAGAGATATTTGGTAGGATCCAGAATCCACATACATACATCTCTTTCACTTTTCTTCATTATTATGAGTAATTAAACCTTCATGGTTGAAGGTTAGGAGCTCTTTTTGGTTTATGAATTTATAATGTGAGTGTTTTTTTTTTATTTTAATTCATGTTTTTCTACTTTTTTAAGATTAAGTTTTGTTTTTCATCTCTAATGGCTAGAAGTATTGAAAAATATTCTAATTCTATCTTAGATTCTGTTATTAGTTTGAAAAAATTAATTTCAAAATTATCTTCAAACTCATCTTATAATCTTCAATGATTTAGAACTAGTCTTAAATATGCGACATATAATTCAACTAGGGATAGTTTTCGAATATTGCGTGGCTAATAATCAAAACCGTTCTTCACCTCTTTTCTTAATTAATTGACCAAGGGATTGACGATTAATTGGGTTAAGAGAAATTAAATTACCAAGGGATTAGAATTTGATTATAAATGATTTGTTGTGAAAAGATTTTTTGCATGATGAATTAAAGTGAGGAAAGACAAGCACTTTTCTTTCTAAGAATCAAACACATCTAAAGCTTTTAACATTTTCATTCATTGATTACTTCTTAATCCTCTAAGCTCTCTCACATTCACATTCTACAATTATATTAATGGTTAATTTTTTCTCTTATTTATTCTTTCTTTTTTTAATATCTACAACTCTCTTGCCAAGGTTTGATTGATCTAATTAAAGATTATATCCGACGTTGCTTGGCTTAATTTGTTAATCCTCGTAAGAATGATATCCACTCAACGTGATATTACTTGAACGATTTGGTACACTTGCCAATATTCGAACACATTAATTTTTGGCTCATCATTTCGCATCTTCTCTATTGTTTCCATATGCTTTTGACGTTTGTTTTGTGGTGGTTGTTATTTTTTGTAAGAACCGGGCGAATTCTAATTGAGGTCAATTTATTGGTTCCCTACTGGTTTTTTGGTCAAACACTAATTTTCTATTTGAACAATTTGAACAATTTTTAGTTATTTCCATCCAACTGGCCAATTCGATTTGGTTTTTCTAAACATTTATTAATATCGCATGGTTTAGATGATTATGCTTTAGATTCTATTATTGTACGATAATTCTTTTGTTTAAATAGTTTCACTACTCAAGTGTCTCTTTTAGATTAGAATTTTAAATAATATATAACTTTAAAATATATTTTGGATCCACTACTAGAAAATTAGTTATTACAGATAGATATTTCTAACAGATTTTATCCCACGAAAATACAGACAGAATTTGTGAGAGATTTTTTGTCGGAAATAAAAAAATGAATTAGCATAAATTAAAGACAAAAAAGAGAATCCGTCGATAATTCTGTCGGAAAAATTAATTTTTTTCGTGGAAAATGGTTACCGACGGAAAATTCGTCTGTAATTAAATGGACAAAAACGTTTGATGCACGGAAATTTGTATCACTACAAATTTCCTTCGGCAAGTATATCGAATTGTCGTCAAGTAAAAACTTACAATAGAGTGAGGTCGAATCCCACAGGGATTGATTGGTTGAGCAACTTTAATCAGAGGAGTGTTCTAGTTGAACTAAGCAAAATTAGGTTGAGAATTGCAGAAATTTAAATGGCAAAAAACGTAAATAACAAGAAATGTAAATAACTGAAAGTAAATGGCAGAATGTAAAGTGCAGAAAGTAAATGGCAGAAACTTAAATGGGAGTAGGAGTGATGAACATAAATGTAAATAGCAGAAAATAAAGAATCGGGATCGGAAGATCAAAAGTGGGGAAGCTCATTGGGCTTAGGAGATGTTGCATTCTCCGGATCAAGTTCATTCTTATCTCTTCCTCAATCCATGCAACTCATTGATCTCTTGGCAATCTTAGGTGATTGAATCCCAATTCCTTGGCAATTCAATCTCTCTAAGCTTGAACAATTGCCCAATTTCTTGATCTAATTGCTCATGGAAAGAGATGAAGTGTGATCACTGATTATACCACATGTTTTTCTAGATCAAATTATTGGTAGGATTATATGTTACTATATCCATTCAACCCCCAACCTAGTCCAACATGAGAAAGCATTTCTAGCATGATTTCCTCATTCCTCTTCCAAGGTTCAGAGGAAATCCAAGTATGAGAAATTTCTCCTCAGAGACAATTGCTCAATTGGATGAAGAGCGAAAGCTTTCAAGCAAATCAAGGGAAAGGAAAGAAGAAGAAGAATAAAACCTATGATTGAATCATTGAATTACAACAGAGCTCCCTAACCCAATGAAGAGGGGTTTAGTTGTCCATAGCTCTTGGAATGGAAATTGGAATTGTAAATTGCATTGAAAGTAAAACTGAATTATAGAGAAAGTAGACTACAGAGTGTTTACAATCCTGGATCCCCAGATCCCAATCCCCTTTTCTAGTTCAAAACTACTCCTATATAAACTACTTCTTTGATCTTCAGTTAAGTCTGCAAGTCTCTGGATGTGGGCCTTTGAGCTCAATTGGAGCAGTTACAATCTCAGTGGGCTTTGCTCAGCTTGCAGGAGGAGTTTGAATCAGGTATCAGTCACGTTAGTCAAGGCGTTAGTGTGGTTAACATCAAGTGTAAAGTTCTGGTTCGAAGACGTTAGTGACACTAACATTGTCATTAACATCCCCAACTCCTTTGAGTCACGTTAACCCCACCGTTAGTGGCACTAACGTGGCCACTAACGTAGCCTTTCTTAACCTTTGATCACGTTAATGGTGTTAACTTCACCATTAACGTCAAAGCTATCTTTTTCTCCACGTTAATGGCCCACGTTAGTGGCGTTAACATGGCCATTAACGTGGGTATACCTTGGCTCGAAGACGTTAGTAGTGTTAACTTCACCATTAACATTGCAAACTTCCTCCTCTTCTACGTTAGTGCCCACGTTAGTGGCACTAACGTGGGCTACTCTGGCCATTCCTAACGTTAGTGGGGTTAACTTTACCACTAATGTTGCAACTCCTCTTTATTCCATGTTAGTGCCCACATTAGTGGCACTAACGTGGGCTTATGATGGCATTTCTAACGTTAGTGGTGTTAACTTCACCACAAACGTTGCAACTTCTTCTTTCTTCCACGTTAGTAGTGCTAACTTCACCACTAACGTTGCAAGCTTTTCTTTTCTCCACGTTAATGGCCACGTTAGTGGCACTAATATGGACACTAACGTGGCTCTTCTCTGCTTCTTCTTACATGATATCAAACAAACAAAGTGCTTTAAAGTCTTGCTATTAGTCATGAGATGATGCATCATTCATTCTATTATTCAATCCTTGCATTATTCTCATGAAATTGTTAAAAATTCACAATGTTTGCTTGAATCAAGGTACGAATGCATATTCAACCAAATACTTGCTTATTGCCTAAGAAAATGCATGAAACTACCCTAAAACATACAAAATATGGCTAGTGAAACTAGTCAAGATGCCCTGGCATCAACGTTGCATTTTATTAAATAATTACAGACAAAAAATCTGTCTGTAATTTAAAATTTTTCGTCGGAAATATTGATATTATGCGTTTATGATCATTTGTGCCCGAGCTCTATTCATTCATAGCACCAAATCAAATGAGCTAAACCTAGCATTCCCCTCTCTGTCGACGAGCTTCTTTTTCTCCTTTCCTCACCCAAAGCGCCACCGCCGGCCACCCTAACCGCCGCAGCTACCTTCTCCTTCTTCTCCTCTGTTTTAAACACTGAACTAGTAGAACATTGCCCCTATCTCTCTCATTCTTTCTCGTTCACAGAACAAAGCAAGCTCAAGCTCCACCACCGCCGTGCCTCTCTCTCTCATTTTATCCCCCTCAGTTCTGGCTCGCATATCTTCTTAGCGCTACAGCCATCATCTCCTCCAGTCAATGCCGCGGCTACCTTCATGCAAGTCCTAGCTCCGTGGCGACCAAAATGGGTTCCACCGTCAGTCGCTGTTCCACCTCTCTTTTTTCCCCTGTTTGAACCGTAGAGACCTGGGCATCCTTCATCCCCTCTGCCCATGATTTTCTCTGCTTCCAAGTTTTGGTTTCAAAATTCTTTTAATTCTGTTGAGTTCAATTAATATTTATTTAGTTTGATTTTAGTAATTAGTTTAGTTAGATTTGTTTTCTGATTAGTGGATTTTTAGGTTGTTAAAATACGATTAGATTTGGTTTTGATTCTGAATAGCTGAGAAATGTTTAGATTATTAATCTGAATCGTTGAACATTGCTGAATTTTTATTTTGCTTATTTGATTATTTGATGTGTGTTTGTGATTTTGTGACTGTGTGTGTCTGATGAGCGGATAATTTATACGCTTTTTGGCATTGTTTTTAGTATGTTTTTAGTAGGATCTAGTTACTTTTTGGGATGTTTTCATTAGTTTTTATGTTAAATTCACATTTCTGGACTTTACTATGAGTTTGTGTGTTTTTCTGTAATTTTAGGTATTTTCTGGCTGAAATTGAGGGACTTGAGCAAAAATCAGATTCAGAGGTTGAAGAAGGACTGCTGATGCTGTTGGATTCTGACCTCCCTGCACTCAAAGTGGATTTTCTGGAGCTACAGAACTCAAAATGGCACGCTTCCAATTGTGTTGGAAAGTAGACATCCAGGGATTTCCAGCAATGTATAATCGTCCATACTTTGCCCAAGTTTAGATGACGCAAACTGGCGTTCAACGCCAGCTCTCTGCCCAATTCTGGCATCCAGCGCCAAAAACAAGCTGCAAAGTGGAGTTCAACGCCCAAACTGGCACAAAAGCTGACGTTCAACTCCAAGAAGGACCTCTACACGTGCAACACTCAAGCTCAGCCCAAGCACACACCAAGTGGGCCCCGGAAGTGGATTTATGCATCAATTACTTACTTCTGTAAACCCTAGTAGCTAGTTTATTATAAATAGGACCTTTTACTATTGTATTAGACATCTTTGAATCTTAGAATCTTTTGAACCATCTTTGGACGCCTGGTTCTTAGATCATGGGGGCTGGCCATTCGGCCATGCCTGGACCTTTCACTTATGTAATTTTAACGGTAGAGTTTCTACACTCCATAGATTAAGGTGTGGAGCTTTGCTGTTCCTCAAAGATTAATGCAAAGTACTACTATTTTCTATTCAATTCAAATTATTCTACTTCTAAGATATTTATTTGCACTTCAACCTGAATGTGATGAACGTGACAATCATCATCATTCCCTATGAACGCGTGTCTGACAACCACTTCCGTTCTACCTTCGATTGAACGAGTATCTCTTAGATTATTAATACAGGGGACCGAGTCCAAGATATTGGGATCTTCGTGGTATAAGCTAGATTGATGGCGGCATTCATGAGAATCCGGAAAGTCTAAACCTTATCCGTGGTATTCCGAGTAGGATTCCGGGATTGAATGACTGTGACGACCTTCAAACTCGTGAGTGCTGGGCGTAGTGACAGACGCAAAAGGATAGTAAATCCTATTCCAGTATGATCGAGAACCTCCAGATGATTAGCCATGCAGTGATAGCGCATCGGACCATTTTCACAGGGAGGAATAGGATGCAACCAACGACAAAGGTGATGCCTCCAGAAGATTAGCCGTGCTGTGACAGAGCATTTGGATCATTTTCCCGAGAGAGATCGAAAGTAGCCATTGGCACCGGTGACATCCTTACATAAAGCCAGCCATGGAAAGGAGTAAGACTGATTGGATGAAGACAGCAAGAAAGCAAATGTTCAGAGGAACGAAAGCATCTCTATGCGCTTATCTGAAATTCTCACCAATGAATTACATAAGTATTTCTATCCTTATTTTAGTACTATTTTCGAAAACCCCATTACTATTTTATATCCGCCTGACTGAGATTTACAAGGTGACCATAGCTTGCTTCATACCAACAATCTCCGTGGGATTCGACCCTTACTCACGTAAGGTATTACTTGGACAACCCAGTGCACTTGCTGGTTAGTTGTGCGAAGTTGTGAACCATGGTATTGGCATCAAGTTTTTGACGCCATTGCCAGAGAAAGAAAGAGCAATGAATTTTACATAATCAAAGTGTAATCACAATTTCGTCACACCAGTGTCCCATGAATGGTGAACTATTTGATAGTAGTTTACTTATACTTTGTAAAAGTGATAATTATTACTAAAATTTATTGTTTGTTCCTTCTTCCTGGTTCTATGAAGTTTGTTTATGGACATATATCTGAATTGGTGAAGCTTTCCCTGAAACTCTGGTATTTCAGACTGAAATTAGTAAATTACCCAAAATTACTTATTTAATGCAAGAGTGATTATTAATTTGATATTCAAGTTGAATGAGCTTGGATATCATTCTTATTATGTTATAATTGAGTAGTTTGATCTATATAGAATAGAAAATAGAATCTGTTATTTTGCAATTTAAGGTGATTATTAATGAGATGATATGTAATGATGTCAGAATTTTAATCAAAATGAGGTATTCTGGGTTCCATAAGGTACTTGAATTGATCATGATGTCAGAACACTAGTGAGCCTTTTAATTTGGACAAGTTAATCTCTCAGGTATGCATATTGATTTTTCTTTTTATTTGGGACAAGTCATCAATCTTATACAAGAAAGGGAGAAATAAACTCATGCTATTTTAAGACTTTACATGAATGACCAAAATAAAATGGTCATGTGACTTTTTCTTAATTGATTATGTAACCTTTTTAACAACCGTACATTGTTACACAACCACCATTTGCTCTTGTTTTTGCATAAAAGTAAAACTACTCTTCTGACTAAATACAACTTTTTCTATATGGAAAGTACATGTTAATTGAGGGCACTAATTCTGTATGTATGAATGTGAAGAGTGAATTTGATTAGTTAAATCTTTCGTTAATAGTAAATATTATATTTTATAATATAAAGCCACTTCTTTTAAAATCCCAAAAAATGTTCTAAAGATCGGGGGAAAAGAACAGATTCTTTAGAGGAAACACTAAGCAGGTTGTTCATCTATTTATATTTTTATTCATCTACACTTTCAACTTTTCTTTAAATCAGAAGAAATTTCCTGTTTTTGTTAGTAACTTTTTTAATGAAAAGATTTTAGTTTTCTGTATTTCTATATTAGTTTTTTTCCCTTCTCTCATTTAAAATATGGATTTTGGTTGTAATTTTAGTTTTGTTCAAAAATCTCATTTATTTAGTACCGTTGGCCCAATTGATTATACTCATGGAAAATTTATTTGATGACGCCAATCATGCACTTTTTTGTGCACAAAAGTTCAAACTTAAGACTAATCAATTAACTAAAATGAAAAAGCTAATACCCCAACAAATATATCCCAGGTTGTAGAGATAGTAATTATAATTATTCCAAGGTATTATTAGGTTGTGTTTTAATTATTCATTTAACAAAAGATTAACAAATTAGAGCAAGGGCTTAATTCATAACTTTTTTTTTCTTATGAACTTTATATTTTTATTATTTATGCCATTTACAACCTTTTAAATTATAGTTTAAATTAAGATCATACTTTTTTGATCTTCTTGAGGCAGCTCTATTGAAAAATTATAAAGATTAACTCTCGTGTTAATAAACCGAGACAATGTTTATCTTTTTATTCTTCGCTATTTCCCTGTACTATGGCTACCCTTTTCACACACAAGTTTTACTTTTAAAATAAAAAGTTCTTATAGGTGCCAAATTTTTTCACTTTTTTAAGAATAATAAACTAGATGCTTAGAAAAGAACAAAAAACTAAATCTTTTCATGATAGCTCCTTCCTTGCTTACAGTATTTGTATGGTTTATTACAGTGGATGATTAATGTTACTGTTGATTATGATTTTACACCATTTAATGTGTAATGAGGGTGGTCAGCAGCATACAGGTATGCACACACTTCATCAAATAAGATTATTTTTCTTTATTTGTGAATAGTCATTCTAATTAGCAAGATAAAGCACGAGCTCTCTCTATCGCCGTTTGCATCGCATGAGCTCCCTCTGCCGCCTCTCAACTTCTGTCTTTCTCCGTCTCTCGCCATCCATCCTCGCCGTTCACAACTGAGTCATCGTGTCACCAGATTTGAAACCTACATATACGTCTTTATCTATTTTAGATTCTGGAATTGCTATTGATATATATTTTTTTGTTGAATTCAAATGTTCATACATTATTGTTGCATCTAAAACTCGTTCAGTTCCACTTTTATTTTATGGTTTAGATTTTTGTTCATGAATAATGTTTAAATTTCATTATGTCATAGGATTTTCTCGTTTGCTGGAACAGTAATATATGCTTGCATTCAGGTTCCTACTTTTAACTTATTCACAATTCTTGGAAAATAAATTTTTTACCCTCAATAAACTAACTCATCAATTGATTTTGTTTTTTGGAGATTGTGATCACTAGCCTTGGTGCAACTCTAATAGATAAAGCTGGCAGGAAGCCCCTATTACTGGTTAATTCAAAGTAGAGAACAACTCACATTCAAACTTTGTTGGTTTCCTTATCAAAACTGTTTTCTTGTTTAACATTCTAGTTTCTTGTTTTCTTTTAGATCTCTGGAACTGGATTAGTAGTTTGTTGTATATTTACAACAGCTGCATTCTACCTTAAGGTGACGATAAATAAATATTAACTCATTTTCTTCTCCTTCTTTCGTATTTTTTTTTCATTTGTGAAGTTAAATGGTACTTAGCAGAGGTACCTACATAGCTGAAACTTCTTTGCAATTGATTGTTTAGAATTTGTTATACTGCTTGGTTGATTCATTGAAATTCTTCATAGCTAGTTTTCACATCTTGCTCCGGAGTCACGCTTGTATACTGAGATGAATTTGAGTGTACTATAATGATTGTGTTGTATTAATTTCATTTTTTCTCCGGTTTGTTTGACAGATGAGTATTCTCCCTTCTTAGGAATTGAAAAAGGGGTTGTTCTTCAAGAGGCCAGGGTTTCTAATGACCCGCAACTAGATGCTAGAAGATGTTCACAGCTTTTTATTTATTTATCTATCCCAGCTAGGTAATCTATCTTTTTTTCTGGTCGAGTTTTTCCTAAGCTTCCATTTATGCACATCCTTTCTTGTTTATAGATTGAGCCTGCATAATTATGTTAGAGTCATTATTTTTTTTTTTTGTAATTTATTCTTGCTTCAATTGTGTAGGTCGAAGCCACAGAAGTTTTCTTTGCTGTGACAAAGCTTTTCCAGTCTCGAGATCTTGGGCTGAGGAGAATGGTCTACCTCATAATAAAGGAACTCTCCCCTTCTTTAGATGAGGTACAAATTCTCACACAAACTTCATTATTTGTCATTCATTTTAATAATTTCTTCATTCCTTCATAGTTTTGGAAGCAGATTCCTCCAAATGAGCCATATCGTGTTATTTGTGGTGATGTGAGGGACAAACTATACAATACATGCAAACGTGCTCGCCAGTTATTAGCCAATGGAACCTTTGATATCCCTGAAGAGACAACCTTCACAAATGTTGGACAGGTATTGTCCTCAGAACAGCCCTATAAACTGCAATCACCTTATGGTTTGTAGTCATATACTGAGTTCCTTCTTTACTGTGGTACTTTCTAATTTTTATGGACACTTATAATTACCTATATCATACTCTTTTAGGTTTATCCACGGTGGTTTTGGAGCAGTAAATATTTATGTTGCTCCTTAAAATTGATTTCTTATGTTTTATATTTCATTCAGATTAGTAAATCCATGATTCACAAAGGACAATACAAAATGCATGGTGATAAACCACTATTTTATGGTTTACCTTGTGCTCAATTGAGTGGATTTTATCAATCTTTCATATACTTATTCACACTAATTGCATGGTTTTACATTTTCGTTTCTAGTTTTGTTCTATGGTTGAAAACATGCTTCCTAGGCCTTTAAACTGTCAATTTTAATTATCCTTTATTTCCATTCGATGCCTTGATATGTGTGTTAAGAAATTTCAGAGTTTATAGGGCAGGAATGGCTTAGAGGATGGAAAGAAAGCATACAAAAGTGGAAGGAATACAAGAAGTTGAAGAAATTGCTAAGCTGTCCAGCCTTACCTCTTCGTACTTAATTGGTCATAACTTGAGCTACAGAGGTTCAAATGAGGCGGTTCCAGTTGCGTTGGAAAGCTAACATCCGGGGCTTCGCAACGATATATAATTTTCTATAGCTTCCTCGAAGATAGGCAACGCGCACGCGTGGATCACGTGCACGCGTGACTTGGAGAAAATTCAGTCCACGCGTATGCGTGGACGACGCGTACGAGTGACTTTGCCGCGTGCTGGACGTATTTCTGGGCAGTTTCTAACCCAATTTTTGGCCCAGAAAACACAGATTAGAGGCTATAAAGTGGGGGAATCCATTCATTCAAAAAAACAACTATTCATAATTCACAAATTTAGGTTTTAAATGTAGTTTTAGAGAGAGAGAGGCTCTCTCCTCTCTCTTAGGTTTTAGGATTAGGATTTCTTCGTTTACTTCATTCCAGGTTCAATGTTCCTTTACTTTAGTTTCTCTTCTACTTTTAATTTTTCTATTAATTTAGTTTGTTTATTTTGCCAAATTGGTTCATGGATTCCTATGTTTAGTTTGATTCTCTATTTAATATAAATTGAGGTATTTCAGATTTATGATTGCTTTCTTCCATTTATGATATAAATAATTTAGATATTTCATTCTTTTGGCTTTGGTTGAGTAATTGGTGACACTTGTTTTGTCAAACTCAGCTGTTAATTGAGGAATCAAGTTAATTTGTCCACTTGACTTTCCTTTATTTAGTAAGGGTTAACTAAGTGCGAGCAATAAAAAATTCTCATCACACCTGATAAGGATAACTAGGATGGGATTTCCAGTTCTTATATCTTGCCAAGAGTTTTTCTAGATATTAATTTACTTTCCTGCTATGTAATTTCCCCGTTCTACCTTTCAAAACCCCAAAAATATACATTTTCCATAACCAATAATAAATCATACTTCCCTGTAATTCCTTGAGAGACGACCCGAGGTTTAAATACTTCGGTTATAAATTTTATTGGGTTTTGTTACTTGTGACAACCAAAACTTTTGTACGAAAGGATCTTCTGTTGGTTTAGAAACTATACTTTCAATGAGGATTTATTTGTGAATTTCTTTACTAGCAAAAATCCATTCGTCAAAAATGGTGCCGTTGCCGGGGAATTGCAAACGTGTGCCTTATTATTGGTTATTGTAAATATTTTCTTTTATTTATTTATTTTTTTATTTTTGTTTTTAATTTTTATTAGTTACTATGATTTCTCACCCCCGCCGCTTTGAGTTTGGTTCTATTGTGGTTGAAAGGAATGCAAGCTATAATAGGAACATGCATCAAGGTCAAAACAATCACAGATGGAAGAAGCCACGAGGATCCGATTAACCCTTTCGGTAACAACACCTTCCAAGATACCATGGACAACGACCATTCTACAATGCATGCCAAGACAATAGTTATGGTGGACCCCTTCGTGACAAACCACCTTCGCCAAATTACTATGGTCAAGAGCTATTCCGAGGTGCATACCAAGATGATAGATATGGTGGACCCCCTTGTAGTTATCAACAAGCCCTATCATATGCCAATGAACCACCTCCTCAACATAGCTTCGAACCACCATACTCACAAGCCACTTACAACCATTCACCTCTATATGACCCTAACATTTATCCACCCCAATTCCAATCTAATTACTCCCAAGAACTACCACTTCCATATGCACCATGTCCATATCCATCAACCCAAGAATCACAGGCACGCCTCAAGAAAAAAGTAGATCAATTTCATGCAACCCTTCATCAACTGGAGCAAGCGATAAATCAATTAGCTTCCCAACATTCGAGCACTCAAGGAACTTCCATGGCTTCATGTGGAGAATCTAATGAAGAACGTAGCATGAAGGATATACTAGAAGCTCTGGTTAGTAGTACAGAGCATGTCTTTATACTGAAACAAGTAGAGGAAGCTGAAATTATCAAGGAAGAAGAATTGGTCAAAGACTTAGGAGACGCTGAACCTCCATGGGAATCAAGAGTTGTGGAGAATTCCACCCAGAAATTTGAAATTGATGCTAAGGAGGATAGTGCACAACCCCCAAGGCATGAACCTTATGAAGAATTGGACGGAACAGATCAAGAAGCAAGTTTCCTTGGTATTGATGATCGTGAACTAAGCTCTCCTAGTGATGAACTTGCATCCGTAATATAATTCTTTGAGACTGAAGAATCTGCCCCAAGTGAATATGAAGATGATGTAGAGGTAGATTTTTCTCAACCTCCAACTTATGACTTGAGGGATGAGGAAGAAATCGACGAATTTGATCAAGACATGGTTGCAGTTGAAGAGGTCTATAAGGAAGTAGAAGAATTCACAGAAGAATACAAGGGAATGGAGCTTGAAATACCACTGGAAACACCTCTCTCAAGGCCATTACCACCCTATACAAACTTCAAGTGGGTAAAATCCTTAGCCTTTATCTTTACCTTTCCACTTGAATATGGTATTTGGTGCACGAAATTGTGATCTCAACGACGCCAAAAACTTGGTATGCACGATTGTAATCTCAACTCCTTTTCATAACTCCGCACAACTAACCAGCAAGTGCACTGGGTCGTGCAAGTAATAAACCTTACATGAGTAAGGGTCGATCCCACGGAGATTGTCGGCTTGAAGCAAGCTATGGTCATCGTGTAAATCTCAGTCAAGCAGATTCAAATGGTTATGGGATTTTGATAATTAAAATATAAAATAAGATAGAAATACTTATGTAATTCATTGGTGAGAATTTCAGATAAGCGTATGGAGATGCTTGTTGCTTCTGAATCTCTGCTTTCCTACTGCCTTCATTCAATCATTTATACTCCTTTCCATGGCAAGCTGTATGTTGAGGATCACCGTTGTCAATGGCTACCATCCGTCCACTTAGTAAAAATGGTCCAAATGCGCTGTCACCGTACGGCTAATCATCTGTCGGTTCTCACTCATGTTGAAATAGGATCATTGATCCTTTTACGTCTGTCACTACGCCCAACACTCGCGAGTTTGAAGCTCGTCACAGTCATCCTTTCCCAGATCCTACTCGGAATACCACAGACAAGGTTTAGACTTTTCGGATCTCAGGAATGGCCGCCAATAATTCTAGCCTATACCACGAAGACTCTTATCGTGAACCAGGTGGCTAAGAGATATGCATTCAAGCTTGTTTTCATGTAGAACAGAAGTGTTTGTCAAACACGCGTTCATAAGCGAGAATGGTGATGAGCGTCACATAATCATCACATTCATCATGTTATTGGGTGCGAATGAATATCTTAGAATAAGAAGAAGCTTGAATTGAATAGAAAAACAATAGTACTTTGCATTAATTCATGAGGAACAGCAGAACTCCACACCTTAATCTATGGGGTGTAGAAACTCCACCGTTGAAAATACATAAGTGATAATGGTGTTCATTGGCTTCGGCCCCAGAGAGGGAACCAGAATGACCAAGACCCCGAATACAATAGTAAAGAGTCCTATTTATACTAAACTAGTTACTAGGATTTACAGAGATAAGTAAATGATGCAGAAATCCACTTCCGGGCCCACTTGGTGTGTGCTTGGGCTGAGAATTGAGCTTTACACGTGTAGAGACTTCTCTTGGAGTTAAATGCCAGGTTGCAACCTGTTTGTGGCGTTTAACTCTGGTTTGAAACCTGTTTCTGGCGTTTAACTTCAGAATAGGCAGGAAGTTGGTGTTTGAACGCCAGTTTGCGTCATCAAAACTCAGGCAAAGTATGGACTATTATATATTGCTGGAAATCCCTGGATGTCTACTTTCCAAAGCAATTGAGAGCGTGCCAATTAAGTTTCTGTAGCTCCAGAAAATCCACTTCGAGTGTAGGGATGTCAGAATCCAACAGCATCTGTAGTCCTTTTTCAGCCTCTGAATCAGATTTTTGCTCAAGTCCTTCAATTTCAGCCAGAAAATACCTAAAATAACAGAGAAACATACAAACTCATAGTAAAGTCTAGAAATGTGAATTTTGCTTGAAAACTAATAAAAAAATAGTAAAAACTAACTAAATTATACTAAAAACTACCTAAAAATAATGCCAAAAAGTGTATAAATTATCCACTCATCAGTATTCTTGAAATGGATGGCTAACTTAGGAGACTTTGTGGCACTAAGTGTAAGAAAAGGATGTTTAGTGGTTGGAGTTGCAAATCAAGGCTCATCAAGGTTGATACTTCAAGAGATAGATGTAAGAGCTCAACTGGTGATAATTTGGTTAAATCTAAAAGAAGAGTTTGGTACTCCGTAGAGAATTCAAAGTGCTTGCCACCCGGATGGAACCATGATGATCAACTTGAAGACGGGTGTAGAATTAAGATTTGGGATCCCGGCATACAAGAAGATCAACTTTGGGAGCTCAAAGCTTGTGAAGAACTCCATCAAAGCTTGAGGAATTTACTTGGTATTGATATAGCTTATTGGAAGTCCAAGCATTAGTGGAAGTTTCAAGATGAGTTCAAGCACAAGCCACCATGACAAAGAGCTCACCGAATGTCCAACTTAAGGACTATAACTAAAAGTGCTAGGTGGGAGACAACCCACCATGGTATAATCGTTCCTTCTTATTCTTAATCTTATTTTATTTTATTTTTACAAGTGTTCATTCACAATTTCTGCATATTCACCTGCATTCTGCATTTTGCATTCTGCATACACATAAAAAAAATGCACGCGACGCGCAAGCGTCGCTGACGCGTCCGCGTCATATGTGCATTCGAAACAAGGAAGAAAAGAAGCAGAGAGTCACGCGGGAGCGTGGCTGGAGGCGTGCCTTAGGCACAAACACGCCCACGTGAACGTGTCCCTGACGCATCCGCGTCATTTGAAAAGTCAGCCTCCCACGCGTGCGCGTCACCCACGCGCACGCGCGACTCTGAAAAATCGACGTAAAGAGGTATATGGCAGAGAGTTATAGTGGAGTGGGGCTGGAATGGTGCTGGAAGCACAAACACTATCACACGTACGTGTCACCCACGCGTACACGTCATTTTTCAAAATTAAGCCATTCACGCGTGCGCGTCACCCACGCGTACGCGTCACCCTAAATTTTGGCAATGTGCGTATAAAATAGAGAGTTGTGCGTGCGCAAGGCTGCACTCGCGCCAATAGCACAAATCAGGTCACGCATGCGCGTCACCAACACGCACGCGTCACTTGAAAATAACGCCAGCCACGCGAACGCATGCTCCACGCATCCGCGTCACATGCGACGCACAGTTTAACTAGACCTGCGCCAGAATTCCTATCTTTTCTTCCCCAATCCTAATTATCTTTCTATTATCATTCTTCCTTCTTTCCTCTTTATTCTTTCTTACCTTCTTATTCTTTCTTCTTCCTTTCTTACTTTCTTCTTCTTCATCTTTTTAACCTCTCATCCCTCTTCACTTCCATTCTATTTTATTTAATTTATTTGTATACTTTCATTCATTGCATTTTAATTTTGTGCATATTTTTATTTTCTTTTCTAAATTTATTATTTTTCCATTGGTGTTAAATTTTCTTCTTCAACTGTTGCATCTTTTCTTGAATTATTCTGGTGCTTCATGACTTGTTTTACTCTGACTGGGTATTATTCTTCATAAGTCAATGCTACTCCTTCATGATACTTATATTATCTTGCATTGACATGAACTTACACTATCTTGCATTACCCACTCTCTCTCCCCCATTGTTGTAACTTTTGCACCACTGGTATGCCATGTGCTTCTATTATTTTCTCACTTGCATGTTGTAGCTACCATGTAATTGAGACCCTCATTATTTGGCATTAACCCACCCAGACTTTATTTATTTTCTTATCTTTATTTCTGGGTTACTTTTTCTTCTTTTTCCTCTTCTTTCAGGCTGGCAACCGAGAAAGGGAAAGAGAAAATTCTATATGGGGCAACAGATAAGTCCATCTGCACAATCTCTAGAGAAAAACATCAGTTGTAGCAGCCCGTCCACCTGCACATCTCAGCATGCACCGAGGACGGTGTAATCTTTAAGTGTGGGGAGGTCGATACCGATCTCCATGGGTTAGTTATTTCCTTCTCAACACCAATGATTAAATTTTCTTTGTTAAATGAGTTGTTGCATTTGCATGTTTGTTTGATTTTTGTGCATATTTTACCACTTGGTTGAAGTAATATTTTCTTTTTCAAGAAACTTTTTATAGCATTTCACTAATTTGAATTAAACTTTTCGAAAAACTTGTTTGAAGAAATTTTAATTTGGAACATGGTTTTAGAGCTCGAACACACAAAACCAGTGAGATTTTGAGCCTACTTGATTGGTTGCATCTTATCAACCAATATTTTATTTTTTGGTGTATGCTGTTCTCTCTAAAATTATGATCTTTGTCTTGCTTGATTCTATATTTCCATTGTTTGATGTATGCATGCACTTATATGATTGAGGCCTTTGTTTCACTGAGCTTACATACCCATATGGCCTTACCCTTTCATTATCCCTTGCAAACCAATTTTGAGCCTATTATACCCCTTTGTTCTTTACTTTATCTCATCACTAACTCTAAGCGAGAAACAATAATGTCCTTAATTTGAATCCTTGGTTAGCTTAGACTAGTGAGAGTGCTCATGAATTAAGTGTGGGGAAGTTGGATTTGGAAACGTTTGGTTTAAGAATTGGGTGTTATATATCTTTACGAAAATGTGAAAGAAATGTTTAGGACATGTTCATGCATTCAATAATTTAATCATATGCATTGAGAAAAAAAAAACAAAAGAAAAAAAATATATATATATATATTAAATAAATAAATAAAGGAGAAAAGAAAAGAAAAAGAGCAAATAATAAAAGGGGACAAAATGCCCCAAAGAAAATGGTGATGGCAATGCATATGAGTTATACTTGAGTTGGAAGATTTATTTACTTTGACCAAGTAGGTAGAAATATTTTGCATTTAGTTACATTCATAGGTTGCATTTCATACATTCTACCATTCCTCTTCACTCTCTTATAGCTTCTCTTGAGCTTAGCATGAGGACATGCTAATGTTTAATTGTGGGGAGATTGATAAACCACTATTTTATGCTTTATCTTGTGCTCAATTGAGTGGATTTTATCAATCTTTCATAAACTTATTCATACTAATTGCATGGTTTTACATTTTCTTTCCTAGTTTTGTTCTATGGTTGAAAACATGTTTCCTAGGCCCTTAAACTGTCAATTTTAATTATCCTTTATTACCATTCGATGCCTTGATATGTGTGTTAAGTGATTTCAGAGTTTATAGGGCAGGAATGACTTAGAAGATGGAAAGGAAGCATGCAAAAGTGGAAGGAATACAAGAAGTTAAAGAAATTGCTAAGCTGTCCAGCCTTACCTCTTCGTACACAACTGGTCATAACTTGAGCTACAAAGGTCCAAATGAGGCGGTTCTAGTTGCGTTAGAAAGCTAACATCTGGGGCTTCGCAACGATATATAATTTTCCATAGCTGCCTCAAAGACAGGTGACGTGCACGTGTGACCTGGAGAAAATTCAGTCCACGCGTATGCGTGGACGACGCGTATGCGTGACTTTGCCGCGTGCTGGACGTATCAGAAATCGCTGGCGGCAATTTCTGGGCTGTTTCTGACCTAGTTTTCGGCCTAGAAAACACAGATTAGAGGCTATAAAGTAGGGGGAATCCATTCATTCAAAAAAAATAACTATTCATAATTCACAAATTTAGGTTTTAGATGTAGTTTTAGAAAGGGAGAGGCTATCTCCTCTCTCTTAGGTTTTAGGATTAGGATTTGTTCATTTACTTCATTCCAAGTTCAATGTTCTTTTACTTTAGTTTCTCTTCTACTTTTAATTATTCTATTACTTTAGTTTGTTTATTTTCCCAAATTCGTTCATGGATTCCAATGTTTAATTTGATTCTCTATTTAATATAAATTGAGGTATTTCAGATTTATGATTGCTTTCTTCCATTTATGATATAAATAATATAGAATTTTCTCCCTTTTTTGATTTGGTTGAGTAATTGGTGACACTTGAGTTGTCAAACTCAGCTGTTGATTGAAAATTGGAAATTATTGATTGATTTGGATCCCTCTAAAGCTAGTCTTTCCACAGGAGTTGACTAGGACTTGAGGAATCAAGTTAATTAGTCCACTTGACTTTCCTTTATTTAGTAAGGGTTAACTAAGTGGGAGCAATAAACAATTCTCATCACACCTGATAAGGATAACAAGGATGGAATTTCCAGTTCTTATATCTTGCCAAGAGTTTTTCTAGATATTAATTTACTTTCCTGCTATTTAATTTCCCTATTCAACCTTTCAAAACCCCATAAATATACCTTTTCCATAACCAATAATAACTCATACTTCCCTGCAATTCCTTGAGAGACGACCCGAGGTTTAAATACTTTGGTTATAAATTTTATTGGGTTTTGTTACTTGTGACAACCAAAACTTTTGTACGAAAGGATCTTCTGTTGGTTTAGAAACTATACTTTCAATGAGGATTTATTTGTGAATTTCTTTACTAGCGAAAATTCGTTTGTCACATGGCAATATATGTTAAAACACTATTTGACTCCAATTCTTTTCTTGCAGTTCCTGGAGCCCCTTGAACTCTGCTATAGATCACTTTGCGCATTTGGTGACTGACCAATAGCAAATGGTAGCCTTCTTGATTTCTTGCAACAAGTTTTCACATTTGGACTCTCAATGGTTAGACTCGACATTCGTCAAGAGTCAGACCGGCACACTAATGTCTTGGATTCCATTACCAAGCACTTGGAGATTGGATCATATCGAGAGTAGTCTGAGGAACGTAGGTAGGAATGGCTCCTGTCAGAGCTTAGTGGAAAGCGCCCTCTGTTCGGCCCTGATCTTCCCAAAATAGAAGAGATCACCGATGTTCTAGAAACCTTCCATGTCATTGCAGAACTTCCCTCAGAGAACTTTGGTGCCTACATAATATCAATGGCAACAGCACCCTTTGATATGCTTGCTGTTGAGCTCTTACAACGGGAATGCCACGTGAAGCAACCGCTAAGGGTCATGCCATTGTTTGAAAAGCTTGCTGATCTTGAGTTTACTCCTGCTGCAGTGGTGCAGCTTTTCTCTATTGATTGGTACAGAAACCAAATCAATAGGAAGAAAGAAGTTATGATAGGATACTCAGACTCAGGAAAAGATGCCGGTCGTCTTTTTGCGGCTTGGGCACTGTACAAGGCTCAAGAAGAGCTCATAAAGGTTGTGAAGGATTTCGGTGTTAAGCTGACAATGTTCCATGGTAGAGGAGGGACTGTTGGAAGAGGAAGCGGCCCCACTCACCCTATTTTATCTCAGTCACCAGAAACCATTCATGGCCCCACTCCAATTTGCATTTTTTTGTTATGTCAGTGGATATGTAAACATTGTATAACCTATTTTATGATGTCTGCTGGATATTTAGATCAGCATCATATGACTGTGTCTCTAATACTATTGTTATTTATATAATAAGATTTTGATCCCCTATGATGGCATATTTGGTTATATAAAAAATCTTTCATGTTTTTATTTCATTTGATTTCATGTTTTTAATATTGTAAAACAAATTTATTTTGCAATGGAAAAATCTAAAAAAAAAAATTCTATTTTACCTTACTGACGGATTTATAGACGAATTTTCTGTCTGTATTTTGAGATTGGGATGGTTTTCCAAGGTTCCAATTACAGACAGAAAATCCGTCGAAAAATCTATCTCTAATTACCAACAAAAAATCCATTTCTAATTACAGATGGAAAATTCGTCTGTAATTACAATGGAAAATCCGTCGAAAAGTTCGCCGTTTCAGGGAAATAGAGGGGAGAATTGGTAAAAATCCATCGGTATTTTTCAAACGGGAAAAAATCTGTCGGTAAATAATTTCCAACAAAGCTTTTACAGAGGGACAAAATCTGTCTGTAATTTCGTTGGTAACCAAAAATTCGTCTTTAATAAAGACTAAATTTGTCTGTAAATGTGTTTGTATTAAGCAATTTTCAAGTTGTGATCTAATCTCCATGTCCTTCTTCGAAACGATCACTGAATCTGGCAATTTTAAGATTGGGTCATCCTCACAGTCTAAAGATGGAACAATAACTTTCAATATCCTGACCCAACATTTGAATTCAAATTCCTCCCTTATATTAGCCAAATAAGATAAGATGATGATAACCCAAACCGGCCCTACAATCTCCAACCAATGTTCGAATTCAAATACCTCCTTTATCTTAGCTAGATAAGATAAGATGAGATAACTACCACCAGCTATATAAAGGGGAGCCAAAGACCCCCTCAGGTACGTCATTCATTCTATATACCTTATACCTCTCAGATTCATTCTGACTTAAGCGACGGAGTGTCCTTATAGGTACTAACCCCCTATTGCTCCAGCCAGATAATCTGGTGACCATCTCGACTCACAAGTCCCCGATCCATCTCACAACCAGTACCAGAGACTTCTAGTACATTGGCGTCATATATGGGGACTGCCAAATCATGGCGGTATGATGGAGAATCTTGAGAAGCAATCCTCAAGCCATCACCATGACTCAGACCCACAAAGCCCAACACCCGAACTCAGGGATAACATTTCTCCCACCCATGAGAGGATAACAAGAACCGTGCACCGCCAACCGATCCCGGTCTGGCAACAACCAAAGGAGGACAACCGGCCCCCGATTGAAGCTGGAGCACCCAAAGGCTTAGGAGCAAAAGAAATCCAGATCATCCAAGAGTGTGAAACCTCGAGGGCTGAGTTACTTCCAAGGAGTGATACCATCCCGAATACGCAAGCCAAGCAACCTCCAAGACCCGTTCGCATCACGAAACCAGGAATAATAGGTCACCTGAACAACGACATCACCAACGACGCGATCACATCATTTATGGAGATCCATAGACCAGACACGATGAGGACAACTGAAGGCACCGTCGGGAGGCCAAGTGAGCATGAAGCCAGTACGTGATAATGGCAGCTACCTCATTCGCTGAGAATATCCTGAAATCCCAAAAGGTTTTGACAAACCCACTGACATGAAGTATGACGACACCAAGGATCCACATGAACACCTAACGGCCTTCGAGGCCAGGATGAACCTGGAAGGAGCCACTGATGCAGTCGTATGCAGGGCCTTTCTGGTAACTGATGACTTGCATTATTTACCCTTTTTACCTATGCAAAAGGACCATAAAAAGAGCACATATTCATTGTTTCGATGCAATTTAATGAACTAAATAATAAATATTATGGTACATTGCCTTGAAATTAGTTTGTGTTGAATTTTATAGGAAATAATAGAAAAAGAAGCAATAAAATCACTAATAGAGGAAGCACACTCTCAAGGTGGCAAAAGAGTTAGAGACAAACTGAAAGAGAAACAAAGAGGATTTGCAACCCTGACCTCTTCACACTCAAACAAAAATAACTCAAGCTACAAAGCTCCAAATGAAGTAATCTTAGTGCCATTGGAAAGTAGACTTCCAGAGCTTTTCAACCATATATAACACTCTATATTGAACACTAGATTTGAGGGTGCAAATTGCAGTTCTTTTAGCATTATGTACTCGGCGTGGCACGCTAAAATCTGGGCGTGGCACGTTGGGCCAAAATTTCAGCAAGCCTGCCAGACTGACCTCTTCACCTTCAAAAGATCATAACTTGGGCTAGAAGTGTCCAAATGACATGCTTCCAGTGGTATTGGAAAGCTGAGATCCAGACCTTTCCAAAAAGATCAATACTTCAGCGTGCAAGGTTTTCCAAACCTTCAAAAGCCAAAAATGCCACTTCAATGACATTCCACATTGGGCCACTTCTAATACTCTAATTCCTTCATTTATTCTTCAATGTTTCAAGCTTCTAGGAAGAGAATTAAAAGTTCACAAGCCCAAGTCAAGCCATAATTAATAATCAATCAAGGCCACAAGAATCATCTAGAAGTAATTAAGAAATTTGCATTTGATTGTAATTTCATTTGAATTTGTAATTTAGGTAGCTTATAAATAGGACCTTAGAGTCATCAATTCACACACACCATGGAGGGGTGGAGGTGACTCCACTCCCCTTTCACTCTCATTCTCTTCTCTTCTTCCATTTCTTTCATACACACTTTTGTAAATATTTTGCTATGAGTTTCTAATTTCCAACATTGGGAAAGAGAGCTCTATTGCTATTTGATGGATTAATTTGTTTTTATTCTTCTTCTTCTTCTCTTCATCTCTCTTTGATTTGCTTGAAGGATTTTCGTTCTTCAGTTAAGCATTCAATTATCTTAAGAAAGAGATTGAATGTACATGAATTCTATGTGAACCTTGGGAAAGGAATCATAGAATGATGCTTGAAAATCCTTCTCACACTTGAGTAGATTTGGGTATGGATGAGATATTGTAACATTTAATCTATCCATTATTTGGGTCTAGAAAAGTGTGTGGTATAATTAGCGACCATTTTTCATCTCTTCTCATGAGCAATTAGACCAAGAAATTGGCTATTGATCAAGATTTAAGAGATTGAATTACCAAGGAATTGGGATTCAATCAATCATGATTGCCAAGAGGTCAATGTGTTGCATGATTAAAGAGGAGATAAAAACTATTGATCCTAAAAATGCAATATCTCTTGATCCCGATGTTAATTTCATTCTTAATTCTTGTTATTTACTTTTTGTCTTTAATTCTTGTTATTTACTTATGCACATTTATGGCTTTCTTTACTTTTTCACATTTGTGCCTTCGAAGGGTTTGTAGAAATGCTTCACTTGGTTTTACTTTCTATTCATTTACTTTCTTGTACTTTACTTTCTTGTACTTTCCATTCCTTGCACTTTACATTCTTGCACTTTAATTTTTAGCACTTTAATTTCTTGTCATTTACTTTTCTTGCACTTTATTGCTTTCCTTTAGTTTCATGTCATTTACTTTTCTTGTTGCTTATCATCACAATTATGACAATCTAACTAGAATAATTAATCAACTATTGCTTGCTTAATCCACTAATCCTCGTGGGATCGACCTCACTCTTGTGAGTTTTATTACTTGATACGACCTGGTGTACTTACCGGCAGTTATTACGGAGAATTAATTTTTCCGTATCAAGTTTTTGGCGCCGTTGTCGGGGTTTAATTGTGATTAACAAACTACCGGTTAGTTGATTATCTAGATTAGACATTTTTTTTTCGTTTTTGTTATTTACTTTATTTTTTTCTCTTTTCTTGTTGCTAGTAAGGTGTTTGTTTTATTGCCTCACTAAGAATTCCTCATCTGTGACAATGGGGATTCCAATTTCTTTTGGTGATTATTGTTTGAGACAAAGCATTTTTCAAGAAAAAATGGAGTTTACCTCACATTTCAATCAATCATATCATATGGGATATTGGCCACCACCACAAAATAATTCATGTCATTATCCTCATGGTGGATGGGAATATCAATAAGAAATGATGAATCATGATCAATAAACCCAAATGGGATATGCCCCAAGGTCACATAATGATCAAGCAAGTTACATGGGGTATTTCCCACCACCACAAAATGATTCAAGTTACCATACTAATTGTGGTTGGGGAAATCAAGATCAAGGAATGATGGGTTTGAGCAATCAAACCAAATGGGATACTTTCCAAGCTCTCAAAATAATTCATACTCCTATGAATGGAACAACTATCTAAATTGTGATTGAGAAGGCCAAAACCAAAGAGAATTGACTGTTTCCTATCCCATCCATCAAGAGCCATCATCCCTTAATGCATTTAAGCAAAATTGTCCAACCTCACCTCCAAATTTTTCATATCAAAATTCTTCACCACTTAAGTTTGCCTCAATACAAAATGCCTTCTAAAATCCATACAATTCAATTCATCAACCACAAAATTCTCTTCATGGTCCACAAAACTCACCTAATTATCCGCCAAGCATATACCACTCCAATCAATTCCATTCACAAAACAACCAATTCCATTCACAAGCCAACTCTAACCAACCACCACAACCTCCCTTAGATCCATACTGTAACGGCCTAGCCTTTAGCCTCGAAGAAATGGCGCATTTTCGGGATCAACCGGAATTTTTATAGAATTTTTAGGAATTTTAGAGCATATAAGCACCTCCACTACACAGGTGCTATGTCATCAAGCTGCTGAGTCAGCAGCTTGACTGCACCAGACACCTCTCCTAATCTAAGCAGGCACGTCGCAAAAAGTTGCGTTTTTGAACCACTTCGGGTCCGAATTTCAAAATTCTGATTTCCGTAGTTTGTCTCTATGTGACGAGCCAGTCTCGAATTTCGAGAGAAAAATTATATTAATATAATATTCATATATTATTATTT
Source organism: Arachis ipaensis (assembly GCF_059453495.1). Lineage (NCBI taxonomy): Eukaryota > Viridiplantae > Streptophyta > Magnoliopsida > Fabales > Fabaceae > Arachis > Arachis ipaensis. The sequence continues at coordinate 90,724,715 of NC_142440.1, read as the reverse complement.
TATTTGGAATATTATATTATTATTTTTTCTAATGTGGTTAATGTTGATCTATGTTTGGTAATATAATAACTGAGCTAGAAATCTACCGGTAATGGATAATACTGGCATTCTTAGATGAACTTAGCAATGCTAATCCTTCATCATATATCTTTTATTCTCATGATTATCATGTTACTAGTATTATTTATACTAGTAAAGCTCATGCTTATCCTTAAGTAGTATAATCTGATGTATCTAATTTTCGTAATTATCTTCGGAATGATATTTTATTATTAAACTCTGATGAGTCAGCACCCAGTGACATGTGGCTCTCCCAGAGTTAGCCACCACATGTTTCCTTTCTTGCTCTCCAAGCAAAGCTTTCTTAAGGAGAAAGTAAGAAATACTTGTGTTCTAATACATCTAGCTTCCGTAATTATCCTTTCTTGAGATATTTTTACACCAAAATTTAGGATAATGCTTATCCAAATCCCATGTTCTCCCATGTATCATCATTACTATCATTTTTACTTTCTAAACAAGTTAGAATTCGAAATTCTTGAGAGAGAAATGGAAGAACTTCCATGAAAACTTCCATGAACACCTAAGCTTCTTTCTCCGTTCTTTTTCAAACTAAAACCCCTATCAAAAATCTAATCCGACCAAAATGATCACCTCTTCCTCCTCTTCATTTCTATATCAATTTTCATGGAGTAAATCAAGGCATGATGGCTGCTCCTCCTCCTTGAAGTTTCATCCATGGTGGGAATTCAAGCTGATGATGTTTTCTTCATGTTTTCTCTTAAGATCTCTTGTTCAATCACCACAGACTCTAAGAAAACGTGATTTCTAGCTGCCTTGAGGTGAGGAAAACCTACTTTTCACCATCATGAAGCTTCAGCCTTCATGGTTCATATGGTTCTAAAGTTGTTTTTGATGTTAAAATAGGAGTAAAAGTGCTTTTGGAAGCTTGTTCTTGGTTCAATTCTTGGCAGCTGCAAAGGAGGTAAGGTTTGGTAAATTAATCAATGATTGGTTTGGTTCTTGAAGTGTTAAATCAGCTCTTGTTTCTTGAAGCTTGATTTTGAGTGTTTGTGTGATGGTTTGATCATGAGATCTTGTTGTTTAATGCTTGAAAATCAAGTTTTTGATGGTTCTGAAGTTGTTGTTGTTGCTGCTGGAAAACGTGGCTTTCCAGCCATGAAATTCATGATATTTGATGTGTTTTTGATGTGTATTTGATGGCTGAAACGTTGCTCTTTGGTTTGGTCAAAATCAGGTAAAAATCGGTTACCGAAAAGATTGAAAAACTAGTTGAAAATCAAGCTGAAATCTGATGAACTTTTGGAAAAATATTTTTGGTCTTTGAAGGACAAGAAAAACGTTGGTTTTGATGATTTTGGGGTCAAATTATAATTATTAAAAAGTTTGGGGTTGAAAGTTAATTAAAGAAAAGTTAAGGGGCCAAAGTGCAAATATTAAAAGTTAAGGGGTCAAAATGCGATTTCCAAAAAGTTCAGGGGTCAAAATGCAATTTTTGAAAGTTGAATAAAATATTATTATTTTAATATTAAAATAATAAAATATTGATAAAAAGACAGTTTTTCCTAAAAGCCTCAGGAAGGCAGTTTTGAATCCAGAATTCCTTAATTCTCTTTATTAAACACCTAAGGAAGAGTTCAAGAGAAAGTATTGAGGTATGTATGGTAATGAAAGAGGTTTTAGAAACTTTCATACATGTTGGAAAGAAAAGGAATTAAAAGCTATATAGCAGTGTGGTTGACCTTACAGAGTAAGCAGAGAATTGTAAAATGAGCTCACTGTGATGTTGTGATGCTTGATTTATGATTGTGGAAAGATGATGAAGATGATTACTAAGTGATGAAAAGTATGGTTATATGTGACTTATGAGCCTTCGGGCGATGCTTGTGAATATTATGCGGGGACGCCCGTATTGTGATGTTGCTTCCCAGACAGGCTGCGGTAGAGATGTACCAGCCCTGCAAACTGAATGCTTGGTAGAGGCCTGATTCGCATACCTACGGTATATTGAGATTTGAGCAAATACCAGCCCTGCAAGTCGAGAGTACTTGGTAGAGGATATGCGGTACTTAATCTGGGATTAAGTTCTGGGAAGGCCTTAGCTGACCTGGAAGGTCGGATTGCGTCGGGTGCGGGTCGAAACCGACAAATGAGCTCATTACCTGCAGTAGGATCAGACATGCATCATACTTGTTTGTGCATATTTTAATTGGTTTGCCTATGTGAACAACTCTGTTTAATTGCTAACTGCTATACTTGACGTAACTGCTCTTGATTGTGTTTGAACCTCATTACTTGTGTTTGTAACTGATTGTTTGGATTGTGGTGATTGGATGTTGATTGAGTTGTTTGGGCCTAAGGCTGTGGTTGGTTTGTTTGAGGTCTAGCTTTGTATAAAGTATCTGACTGATTCAGCATAGACTTAATGAACCTATGCTTGGAACAAGATGATCATTTATACCGCGTAGGTAACTTCTTTTATGTTTATAGTCTAGTAAAATATGAAAAATCAAACTCTTACAGCATAGACTTAATTGAACCTATGCTTGGGACAAGTTGGTCATTCATACCATTAGGAAACTTTTCAGATTCTTATATCTGGAAAAGAAGTTTGGATTTATGGTTAATTAACTGATTTCTTTTGAAAAGGTTTTGAATATTTGATTGTTAAACCATCAATTTTCAAAGGATTTAGAAACTTGCAAGCGGACATTATAAATGGACTTAACTATGAACCCCGACCTTACTAAGAACTCCCCAGTTCTTACCGCTTACACCTCTTCAGATGGACACGGGAGTCCTGCCCTACGAGATTAATCATCCGTACATCCACGACGACCAGTGCGCAGCTACGAGTATTACATCCGATGTGCGGCACCTTGTGTACGTAATTACATAGTACGTGACCCTGAGATCGAGGATATCTCTTCTGGTAGCAATGAGCCAGATGGGGCACCAGCGAGCAGGCATCATCACCTACCCAACAGTTTTCTGTGAGGGGCTTTTGGATCAGAGATGAGGAGACTTTTGAGGCGTCCATTCTAACCACGGTACCTTAGAGTGTTTCCCTCACTTGTACTAGCATGCTCAGAGGGAATAGGCATGTCATAGAGTTAGCCTAGCCTGGGAGCCAGCTTAGGGGCTTTTGGACAGGCCAGGCCCCGGGACGTCTTATGTATATATGTGTATATATTATATGAGTCACTAACTGAAGGATGCTGTGTTATAGTTCCTTACTAGTATAACTGAGCTGCTTCTGCATTATGATGTATATTGTGGTGTGATATTCTATGTATTGCCTTCTACAATTCCTTGAATGTGTGTACTCATGTTTCGTTGTTATACTCTATGTATGCGACTCTAAACTACTATTGTTTTAAAAAAAATTACTCGAAACTCGCGAGGTGTTAACAACGAACAGGCTTATATTTATTAAATATTATTTAAGTTGGGGAAACAAGTTGGTAACGTTCAACGTTTAGTATGATCATGACATGCTGGAAGTTGGGCCGTTACACATACTCTAGGCTAGAATTTCTAATTGAATAGTGCATAAAGAACCTCGAAAGAATTAATAAAGAATCGGATGAGAGGGCAAAGGAATTTAGTGAAAAAGAGAAAATAGCAAAAAGGGACCATGAAGAAAAAATGAGACAATTAGCACAATCCTACGCTGAAGATCCAACCACTCTCTTTCCTTGGCTAAGGGAAAAAAACAATACCACAAGAGGAGTAGTGCTAAGCAAAGAGGATGAAGATCAAATGGTGGGTGAAAAGGAGGGATTGGAAAAACAAGAAAAAGAGGCACCCATACCAAGTAAGATCCCAATGAATAAGGAAGAGGTTGTGAGAGTATATAAGCCTAGGGCTCCATATCCACAAAGGCTACTTAAGGTGACAAAGGAACATGCAAACTCACTCCCAAAGAAAGCAATGCAAGACCTTACAAAAGAAAGGGAGGAAATCAACCAAGGGAGTCCACACTCCAATGAATTAGAGAGTTGCATGGAGGATGATTTAGTTGAACCATCAATCCAAGAGGTTCTTGATGAAGAGGACACTCCAACAATCACACAACACCTAATTCTTGCAATCAAGGAAATGAAGGCAATCATGGAAAGCACTCAAAGAAGGATTGTGACTAAGAAACAAAAAACAACATCCATGAAAAAGAGAAGGTCAACAAAACGCAATCCAAACCCCACCTTAACAAGCAAGAGGAATCAAGCTAATAACAACAAAAGAAGGCCTGTTAGGAGGCAATCAAATCTAGGGGTATCAATTTTCTCTTCTTCTCCCTTGAAGTCATTTCTTTTAACCAATTGGAAGAAGAGGAAGAAAATTAAGAACCACATGTCAAGCTAATGACATTAAAAGACCGCTTGTTGGGAGGCAACCCAACCGTTGGTAACATTTTCTTTTTTTTCTTAGTTTACTTTCAATAATTTGGCATATGATTGATTTCTAAGTTTGGTGTTGCATGCAACAATTTGATCTTCAATCTTTAGTGGGTACTTGCATCATTCTAAAATGAAAGTGTCACACTAAGTTTGGTGTTGTCACTAACCTTTCATGCATAGTACCATGCACAACTCACTTATTAATGCAATTACATTGTCTCTTTTCTTTGTACCTTGATTGTTATCTTTAATTTTGCTTCCTTAAACACATGCATCACTTACATTACTTTCTTGAAAACATTCATGATTAATCATAAATAACATCACCAATATTTTATTTGTTACTTAAGGACAAGTAATCATTCTAAGTTTGGTGTTGGGAAGGGAAGGAATAGGAGGAAAATGACAACAAAGATGAAGATCTACAAGGTGGTTAAGTTCCTTTTACTCTTATTTATTTCCTATACTTTCAATTGCATGATTGTCTTTCATTTCTTTTATATGCATGTGTGTTCTTCTTTTTTGGAAAAGCATAGTTTATTTTGAATTGTAACATGTTGCTTTTACATCATAATTACCATCTTGAAATTTGTGAGTCAAAGCAATTAAGCATCATGATCATAAACAAACAAGGTAATTAAAGAAGAACCTAGCATGAGCATATAAGTATTGGGAAGCTAGTATGACTATTGTTGCTCAATTGCATTTGAATTTCTTTAATTGAAGTTTTCATCTAGGATATTTTATGAAATTTTTGAAATCATGAAAACCTTGAAGAAGCAAATGAAAATAAGGCAAGAAAAGAAAAAGGGAAAATGAGAAAGTTGAAGGCTCTGAGTACTGATGGAGGGCGGAAATTGGCCAATTAAGAGTTCAATATAGAAATACGTTGCGAGTATAGTTCTTAAACAGCAAAAATCCGCTCATCAATTTAGAAAGGTTGTCACAAAATTAGAATAAAAATACTGGGAGTATGAATCCCAAGTCGTCTCCTAACGAGTTGACAGAAGGGTGCTATCTTATTAATCAAGAGTTTTCTGAGTAATTTGAGAGTTGAATAACAGAAAATAAATAATTGTAAATTAAAAGAGAATTATATATTCAGAATAAAAAGCCTTGACTGGGTGAATGATTAATTGGAAGTTCTATCCTTGTTGGAATTCTCTCAAGTGTAGTGTAAAGAGGTTATTATTTTCACTTAGTTAACCCTTACTAAATAAAGGAAAGTCAAGTGATTAAGCTAACTTTTATTCGCAAATCCTAGTCCTCTCCCTTGGGAAGGTCTAGCGTTAGTAAATAGAGAATTAGCCAACAACTTCCAATTTAACTAAGCACTTGAGCATTCCAACTCAAGTGTCTCCTTTTAATCAACCCCCATGTCAAGTAGGGAATCTATTCCATTGACATGAAAATTAATTGCACATAATTAAATAGGGAATAAAAGGAAGACATGTTAGACAATAACTATAATTTAATTAAAAGTGAAAGTAATCCTTTGCATTAATAAATTTTAAAAATAATCCAATTGTAACCCTAAACAAGAATTAAGAATATGGAATAGTAAAGAAATAAGGAAAAAAACTAGAATAATATCTTCAACGGAGGTAATGACTCTTCAATATCCAAAGTAAAAGCATAAAACTAAGAATATGTGAATGTAAAAGAAAACCTAGAGGAAGAGTAATTTTCTCTCTATATTCAGATCTAAAAACTAAAACTATACTAATGAGAATCTCTCCTGAGTTTCTGCTCATTCTCTGGCTCTAGTCTGTGTTTCTGGGCCAGAAACTGGGTCTAAACTCGGCCCAAAATCGCCCCCATCATTTTCTGTTATTTCTGCAGATCGCGCATGTCACGCGTACGCGTCAGTCATGCGTACGCGTCGCTGGTTGTCTTGGCGTGTCACGCGTACGCGTCAGGCACGCGCACGCGTCGTCTTGCAGAACTCCATTCCATGCGTACGCGTCAGGTACGCGCACGTGTCGCTGTAAATTTCTCCATATCGCGCGCACGCGTGAGCAATGCGTGCGCGTCGATGCTCGCTGGTTATCTCCTTAGTTTCTTGTGTTCTTTCCATTTTTGCGAGCTTCCTCTCAATTCTCTAAGCCATTCCTGCCCCATAAAGCCTGAAACACTTTACACACAGATCACGGTATCGAATGGTATAAAGGGGGATTAAAATACACAAATTAAAGATTTCTAGGAAGCAAGTATTCAACCATAGAACAGAAATAGGAAGGAATTGTAAAATCATGCAAATCGTATGAATAAGTGGGCAAAGACTTGATAAAAACCACTCAATTGAGCACAAGATAAACCATAAAATAGTGGTTTATCAAGTACCAATGACAATTTATTAGTCAAGTACTTGTGGTGTTTATGCATCAAGCAAAAAGCTTGAAAACAAAACACTTAGAGTCAAGGCTAGGCTCAAGTGTAAAGCACTCCCTCAAAGATCAAGGATCTAAGCACCAATGATTAGAAGGAAAGTAAAGAAAAGAAAGAAATGAGCTTCAAGAGTCCTCTAATTAAATGCTTGTGGTGCTTATGTATCAAGTGGTAATACTTGAAAGCAAAGCATTTAGAGTTAAAGCTTTTAACAGATGGTGCAAAGCACCCAAGAAGCTAAGCTAAGAAAAGAATGAAAAGCTTGTTTCAAGGAAGGAACATAAAGAAAAAGTTTTTATAAAATGAGCAAGATAGAAGCATCAATCATTTGAATTTCTTTTGTGATTGTAGCATGCATAAGAAACTAGCCAACCATGAATATAAATATTGCTATTCTTCTCACCTTGGTTTGTCAATATTTATTGCATGATTCTTTGTTTGCTTGAGGACAAGCAAAGTTTAACTTTGGTGTTGTGATGACTTGCATCATTTACCCTTTTTACCTATGCGAAAGGACCATAAAAAGAGCATATATTCATTGTTTTAATGCAATTTCATGAACTAAATGATAAATATTAAGGTACATTACTTTGAAATGGGTTTGTATTGAATTTTGTATGAAATGATAGAAAAAGACGCAATAAAAGCACTAATAGAGGAAACACACTCTCAAGGTGGCAAAAGAGTTGGAGACAAACTCAAAGAGAAGCAAATAGGATTTGCAACCCTAACCTCTTCACACTCAAACAAGAATAACTCGAGCTACAAAGATTCAAATGCAGTGTTCTTAGTGCCATTGGAAAGTAGACTTCCAGAGCTTTCCAACCATATATAACACTTTATAGTGGATACTAGATTTGAGGGTGCAAATCGCAGTTCTTTCAGCACTACGTACTTGGCGTGGCACGCCAAAATCTGGGCGTGGCACGCTGGGTGAAAATTTGAGCAAGTCTGCCAGACTGACCTTTTCACCTTCAAAAGATCATAAAATGGGCTAGAGAAGTCCAAATGATATGCCTCCAGCGGGTTTGGAAAGCTGAGATCTAGTTCTTTCCAATGATATATAATAGTCTATAGTGGGCATTTAATTTGGGGACCCAAACAGATCAATACTTCAGCGTGCAAGGTTTTTCAAACCTTCAAAAGCCCAAAATGCCACTTCAATGACATTCCACATTGGGCCACTTCTAATACTCTAATTCCTTCATTTATTCTTCAATGTTTCAAGCTTCTATGAAGAGAATTAAAAGTTCACAAGCCGAAGTCAAGCCACAATTAATAATCAATCAAGGCCACAAGAATCATCTAGAAGTAATTAGGAAATTTGCATTTGATTGTAATTTCATTTGAATTTCTAATTTAGGTAGCTTATAAATAGGACCTTAGATTCATCAATTCACACACACCATGGAGGGGTGGAGGCACCTCCACCCCCTTTCACTCTCATTCTCTTCTTCTCTTCCATTTCTTTCATACACACTTTTGTAAATATTTTGCTATGAGTTTCTAATTTCCAACATTGGGAAAGAGAGCTCTATTTCTATTTGATGGATTAATTTGTTTTTATTCTTCTTCTTCTCTTCATCTCTCTTTGATTTACTTGAAGGATTTTCGTTTTTCATTTAAGCATTCAATTCTCTTGGGAAAGAGATTGAATGTACATGAATTCTATGTGAACCTTGGGAAAGGAATCATAGAATGATGCTTGAAAATCCTTCTCACACTTGAGTAGATTTGAGTATGGATGGGATATTGTGACATTTAATCTATCCATTATTTGGGTCTAGAAAAGTGTGTGGTATAATTAGGGACCATTCTTCATCTCTTCTCATGAGCAATTAGACCAAGGAATTGGCTATTGAGTAAGATTTGAGAGATTGAATTACCAAGGAATCGGGATTTAATCAATCATGATTGCCAAGAGGTCAATGAGTTGCATGATTGAAGAGGAGATGAAAACTATTGATCCTAAGAATGCAATATCTCTTGATCCCGATGTTAATTTCATTCTTAATTCTTGTTATTTACTTTTTGTCTTTAATTCTTGTTATTTACTTATGCGCATTTATGGCTTTCTTTACTTTTTCACATTTATGCCTTCCAAGTGTTTGTAGAAATGCTTCACTTGATTTTACTTTCTAGTCATTTATTTTCTTGCACTTTACTTTCTTGTACTTTCCATTCCTTGCAATTTACATTCTTGCACTTTAATTTTTAGCACTTTAATTTCTTGTCATTCACATTTCTTGCACTTTATTGTTTTCCTTTACTTTCATGTCATTTACTTTTCTTGTTGCTTATCATCACAATTATGACCGTCTAACTAGAATAATTAATCAACTATTGCTTGCTTAATACATTAATCCTCGTGGGATCGACCTCACTCTTGTGAGTTTTATTACTTGATACGACCTGGTGCCCTTGCCGGTAGTTATTACGGAGAATTAATTTTTTCGTATCAGTAACTGATGAACGGATAATTTATATGCTTTTTGGCATTGTTTTTAGTATGTTTTTAGTATATTTTAATTAGTTTTTATTATATTTTTATTAGTTTTTATTTAAAAATCATATTTCTGGACTTTACTATGAGTTTGTGTATTTTTCTGTGATTTTAGATATTTTCTGGCTAAAATTGAGGAACTTGAGCAAAAATCTTATTCAGAGGCTGAAAAAGGACTGCAGATGCTGTTGGATTCTGACATCCCTACACTCGAAGTAAATTTTCTGGAGCTACAGAAGCCCAATTGGTGCGCTCTCAATTGCTTTGGAAATTAGACATCCAGGGCTTTCCAACAATATATAATAGTCCATACTTTGCCTGAGTTTTGATGATGCAAACTGGCATTCAAACAAACCAGAGTTAAACGCCAGAAACAGGTTACAAACCAGAGTTAAACGCCACAAACAGGTTGCAACCTGGCATTTAACTCCAAGAGAAGTCTCTACACGTGTAAAGCTCAATTCTCAGCCCAAGCACACACCAAGTAGGCCCAGAAGTGGATTTCTGCATCATTTACTTATCTCTGTAAATCCTAGTAACTAGTTTAGTATAAATAGGACTCTTTACTATTGTATTCGGCGTCTTGGTCATTCTGGTTCCCTCTTTGGGGCCGAAGCCAATGAACACCATTATCACTTATGTATTTTCAACGGTGGAGTTTCTACACCCCATAGATTAAGGTGTGGAGCTCTGCTGTTCCTCATGAATTAATGCAAAGTACTATTGTTTTTCTGTTCAATTCAAGCTTCTTCTTATTCTAAGATATTCATTCGCACCCAATAACATGATGTATGTGATGATTATGTGACGCTCATCACCATTCTCGCTTATGAACGCGTGCCTGACAAACACTTCTGTTCTACGTGAAAACAAGCTTGAATGCATATCTCTTAGCCACCTGGTTCACGATCAGAGTCTTCGTGGTATAGGCTAGAATTATTGGCGGCCATTCCTGAGATCCGGAAAGTCTAAACCTTGTCTGTGGTATTCCGAGTAGGATCTGGGAAAGGATGACTGTGACGAGCTTTAAACTCGCGAGTGTTGGGCGTAGTGACAGACGTAAAAAGATCAATGATCTTATTTCAACATGAGTGAGAACCGACAGATGATTAGCCGTGCAGTGACAGTGCATTTGGACCATTTTCACTGAGAGGACGGACGGTAGCCATTGACAATGGTGATCCCCAACATACAGCTTGCCATGGAAAGGAGTATAAATGATTGAATGAAGGCAGTAGGAAAGCAGAGATTCAGAAGCAACAAGCATCTCCATACGCTTATCTGAAATTTTCACCAATGAATTACATAAGTATTTCTATCTTATTTTATATTTTATTTATATTTTAATTATCAAAATCCCATAACCATTTGAATCCACCTGACTAAGATTTACAAGATGACCATAGCTTGCTTCAAGCCGCAATCTCCGTGGGATCGACCCTTACTCACGTAAGGTTTATTACTTGCACGACCCAGTGCACTTGCTGGTTAGTTGTGCGGAGTTATGAAAAGGAGTTGAGATTACAATCGTGCGTACCAAGTTTTTGGCGCCGTTGAGATCACAATTTCGTGCACCAAATACCATATTCAAGTGGAAAGGTAAAGATAAAGGCTAAGGATTTTACCCACTTGAAGTTTGTATAGGGTGGTAATGGCCTTGAGAGAGGTGTTTCCAGTGGTATTTCAAGCTCCATTCCCTTGTATTCTTCTGTGAATTCTTCTACTTCCTTATAGACCTCTTCAACTGCAACCACGTCTTGATCAAATTCGTCGATTTCTTCCTCATCCCTCAAGTCATAAGTTGGAGGTTGAGAAAAATCTACCTCTACATCATCTTCATATTCACTTGGGGCAGATTCTTCAGTCTCAAAGAATTATATTACGGATGCAAGTTCATCACTAGGAGAGCTTAGTTCACAATCATCATTACCAAGGAAACTTGCTTCTTGATCTGTTCCGTCCAATTCTTCATAAGGTTCATGCCTTGGGGGTTGTGCACTATCCTCCTTAGCATCAATTGCAAATTTCTGGGCAGAATTCTCCACAACTCTTGATTCCCATGGAGGTTCAGCGTCTCCTAAGTCTTCGACCAATTCTTCTTCCTTGATAATTTCAGCTTCCTCTACTTGTTTTTGTATAAAGACATGCTTTGTACTGCTAACCAGAGCTTCTAGTGTATCCTTCATGCTACGTTCTTCATTAGATTCTCCATATGAAGCAATGGAAGTTCCTTGAGTGCTCGAATATTGGGAAGCTAATTGATTTATTGCTTGCTCTAGTTGATGAAGGGTTGTATGAAATTGATATACTTTTTTCTTGAGGCGAATCTGTGATTCTTGGGTTGATGGATATGGACATGGTACATATGGAGGTGGTAGTTCTTGGGAGTAATTAGATTGGAATTGGGGTGGATAAATGTTAGGGTCATATAGAGGTGAATGGTTGTAAGTGGCTTGTGAGTATGGTGGTTCGAAGCTATGTTGAGGAGGTGGTTCATTGGCATATGATAGGGCTTGTTGGTAACTACAAGGGGTCCACCATATCTATCATCTTGGTATGTACCTCGGAATGCCTCTTGACCATAGTAATTTGGCGAAGGTGGTTTGTCACGAAGGGGTCCACCATAACTATTGTCTTGGCATGCATTGTAGAATGGTCGTTGTCCATGGTATCTTGGAAGGTGTTGTTGCCAAAATGGTTGATTGGATCCTCGTGGCTTCTTCCATCTGTGATTGTTTTGACCTTGATGCATGTTCCTATTATAGCTTCCATTCCTTTCAACAACATTAGAACCAAACTCAAAGCGGCGGGGGTGAGAAATCATAATAACTAATAAAAATAAAAAACAAAAATAAAAAAATAAACAAACAAAAGAAAATATTTACAATAACCAATAATAAGGCACACGTTTGCAATTCCCCGGCAACGGCGCCATTTTTGACGAATGGATTTTTGCTAGTAAAGAAATTCACAAATAAATCCTCGTTGAAAGTATAGTTTCTAAACCAACAGAAGATCCTTTCGTACAAAAGTTTTGGTTGTCACAAGTAACAAAACCCAATAAAATTTATAACCGAAGTATTTAAACCTCGGGTCGTCTCTCAAGGAATTACATGGAAGTATGATTTATTATTGGTTATGGAAAAGGTATATTTTTGGGGTTTTGAAAGGTTGAACGGGGAAATTACATAGCAGAAAAGTAAATTAATTTCTAGAAAAACTCTTGGCAAGATATAAGAACTGGAAATCCCATCCTAGTTATCCTTATCAGGTGTGATGAGAATTTTTTATTGCTCCCACTTAGTTAACCCTTACTAAATAAAGGAAAGTCAGGTGGACTAATTAACTTGATTCCTCAAGTCCTAGTCAACTCTTGTGGAAAGACTAGCTTTAAAGGGATCTAAATCAATAAGCAATTTCCAATTTTCAATTAACAGCTAAGTTTGACAATGCAAGTGTCATCAATTACTCAACCAAAGCCAAAAGAGAGAAGTATCTAAATTATTTATATCATAAATGGAAGAAAGCAATCATAAATCTAAAATACCTCAATTTATATTAAATAGAGAATCAAATTAAACATAGGAATCCATAAACCAATTTGGCAAAATAAACAAACTAAATTAATAGAAAAATTAAAAGTAGAAGAGAAACTAAAGTAAAAGAACATTGAACCTGGAATGAAGTAAACGAAGAAATCCTAATCCTAAAACCTAAGAGAGAGGAGAGAGCCTCTCTCTCTCTAAAACTACATCTAAAACCTAAATTTGTGAATTATGAATAGTTGTTTTTTTGAATGAATAGATTCCCCCACTTTATAGCCTCTAATCTGTGTTTTCTGGGCCGAAAATTGGGTTAGAAACAGCCCAGAAATACGTCCAGCACGCGACAAAGTCACTCGTACGCGTCGTCCATGCGTACGCGTGGACTAAATTTTCTCCAAGTCACGCGTGCACGTGATCTACGCGTGCTTGTTGCCTATCTTTGAGGAAGCTATAGAAAATTATATATCATTACGAAGCCCCGGATGTTAGCTTTCCAACACAACTGAAACCGCCTCATTTGAACATCTGTAGCTCAAGTTATGACCAATTAAGTACGAAGAGGTAAGGCTGGACAGCTTAGCAATTTCTTCAACTTGTTGTATTCCTTCCACTTTTGCATGCTTCCTTTCCATCCTCTAAGCCATTCCTGCCCTATAAACTCTGAAATTGCTTAACACACATATCAAGGCATCGAATGGTAATAAAGGATAATTAAAATTGACAGTTTAAAGGCCTAGGAAGCATGTTTTCAACCATAGAACAAAACTAGAAAGGAAAATGTAAAACCATGCAATTAGTATGAATAAGTATATGAAAGATTGATAAAATCCACTCAATTGAGCACAAGATAAACCATAAAATAGTGGTTTATCACCATACATTTTGTATTGTCCTTTGTGAATCACGGATTTACTAATCTGAATGAAATATAAAACATAAGAAATCAATTTTAAGGAGCAACATAAATATTTACTGCTCCAAAACCACCGTGGATAAACCTAAAAGAGTATGATATAGGTAATTATAAGTGTCCATAAAAATTAGAAAGTACCACAGTAAAGAAGGAACTCAGTATATGACTACAAACCATAAGGTGATTGCAGTTTATAGGGCTGTTCTGAGGACAATACCTGTCCAACATTTGTGAAGGTTGTCTCTTCAGGGATATCAAAGGTTCCATTGGCTAATAACTGGCGAGCACGTTTGCATGTATTGTATAGTTTGTCCCTCACATCACCACAAATAACACGATATGGCTCATTTGGAGGAATCTGCTTCCAAAACTATGAAGGAATGAAGAAATTATTACAATGAATGACAAATAATGAAGTTTGTGTGAGAATTTGTACCTCATCTGAAGAAGGGGAGAGTTCCTTTATTATGAGGTAGACCATTCTCCTCAGCCCAAGATCTCGAGACTGGAAAAGCTTTGTCACAGCAAAGAAAATTTCTGTGGCTTCGACCTACACAATTGAAGCAAGAATAAATTACAAAAAAAAAATGACTCTAACATAATTATGCAGGCTCAATCTATAAACAATAAAGGATGTGCATAAATGGAAGCTTAGGCAAAACTCGACCAGAAAAAAAGATAGATTACCTAGCTGGGATAGATAAATAAATAAAAAGCTGTGAACATCTTCTAGCATCTAGTTGCGGGTCATTAAAAACCCTGGCCTCTTGAAGAAGAACCCCTTTTTCAATTCCCAAGAATTGAGAATACTCATCTGTCAAACAAACCGGAGAAAAAATGAAATTAATACAACACAATCATGATAGTACACTCAAATTCATCTCAGTATACAAGCGTGACTCTGGAGCAAGATGTGAAAACTAGCTATGAAGAATTTCAATGAATCAACCAAGCAGTATAACAAATTCTAAACAATCAATTGCAAAGAAGTTTTAGCTATGTAGGTACCTCTGCTAAGTACCATTTAACTTCACAAATGAAAAAAAAATACGAAAGAAGGAGAAGAAAATGAGTTAATATTTATTTATCGTCACCTTAAGGTAGAATGCAGCTGTTGTAAATATACAACAAACTACTAATCCAGTTCTAGAGATCTAAAAGAAAACAAGAAACTAGAATGTTAAACAAGAAAACAGTTTTGATAAGGAAACCAACAAAGTTTGAATGTGAGTTGTTCTCTGCTTTGAATTAACCAGTAATAGGGGCTTCCTGCCAGCTTTATCTATTCAGAGATTGGGATGGTTTTCCAAGGTTCCAATTACAGACAGAAAATCCATCGAAAAATCTATCTCTAATTACCAACGAAAAATCCATTCCTAATTACAGATGGAAAATTCGTCTGTAATTACCGATGGAAAATCCGTCGAAAAGTTCGCCGTTTTAGGGAAATAGAGGGGAGAATTGGTAAAAATCCATCGGTATTTTTCCAACGGGAAAAAATCTGACGGCAAATAATTTCCAACGAGGCTTTTACAGAGGGACAAAATCTGTCGGTAATTTCATTGGTAACCAAAAATTTGTCTGTAATAAAGACTAAATTTGTCTGTAAATGTGTCTGTATTAAGAAATTTTCAAGTTGTGATCTAATCTCCAAGTCCTTCTTCGAAACGATCACTGAATCTGGCAATTTTAAGATTGGGTCATCCTCACAGTCTAAAGATGGAACAATAACTTTCAATATCCTGACACAACATTTGAATTCAAATTCCTCCCTTATATTAGCCAAATAAGATAAGATGATGATGACCCAAACCGGCCCTACAATCTCCAACTAATGTTCGAATTCAAATACCTCCTTTATCTTAGCTAGATAAGATAAGATGAGATAACTACCACCAGCTATATAAAGGGGAGCCAAAGACCCCCTCAGGTACGTCATTCATTCTACATACCTTATACCTCTCAGATTCATTCTGACTTAAGCGACGGAGTGTCCTTACAGGTACTAACCCCCTATTGCTCCAGCCAGATAATCCGGTGACCATCTCGACTCACAAGTCCCCGATCCATCTCACAACCCGTACCAGAGACTTCTAGTACGTTGGCGTCATATATGGAGACTGCCAAATCATGGTGGTATGATGGAGAATCTTGAGAAGCAATCCTCAAGCCATCACCATGACTCAGACCCACAAAGCCCAACACCCGAACTCAGGGATAACATTTCTCCCACCCATGAGAAGATAACAAGAACCATGCACCGCCAACCGATCCCGGTCTGGCAACAACCAAAGGAGGACAACCGGCCCCCCATTGAAGCTGGAGCACCCGAAGGCTTAGGAGCAAAAGAAATCCAGATCATCCAAGAGTGTGAAACCTCGAGGGCTGAGTTACTTCCAAGGAGTGATACCATCCCGAATACGCAAGCCAAGCAACCTCCAAGACCCGTTCGCATCACGAAACCAGGAATAATAGGTCACCTGAACAACGACATCACCAACGACGCGATCACATCGTTTATGGAGATCCATAGACCAGACACGATGAGGACAACTGAAGGCACCGTCAGGAGGTCAAGTGAGCATGAAGCCAGTACGTGATAATGGCAGCTACCTCATTGGCTGAGAATATCCTGAAATCCCAAAAGGTTTTGACAAACCCACTGACATGAAGTATGACGACACCAAGGATCCACATGAACACCTAACGGCCATCGAGGCCAGGATGAACCTGGAAGGAGCCACTGATGCAGTCATATGCAGGGCCTTTCTGGTAACTGATGACTTGCATTATTTACCCTTTTTACCTATGCGAAAGGACCATAAAAAGAGCACATATTCATTGTTTCGATGCAATTTCATGAACTAAATAATAAATATTATGGTACATTGCTTTGAAATAGGTTTGTGTTGAATTTTATAGGAAATAATAGAAAAAGAAGCAATAAAATCACTAATAGAGGAAGCACACTCTCAAGGTGGCAAAAGAGTTGGAGACAAACTAAAAGAGAAGCAAAGAGGATTTGCAACCCTGACCTCTTCACACTCAAACAAGAATAACTCAAGCTACAAAGCTCCAAATGAAGTGATCTTAGTGCCATTGGAAAGTAGACTTTCAGAGCTTTTCAACCATATATAACACTCTATAGTGAACACTAGATTTGAGGGTGCAAATTGCAGTTCTTTTAGCATTATGTACTCGGCGTGGCACGCCAAAATCTGGGCGTGGCATGTTGGGCCAAAATTTCAGCAAGCCTGCCAGACTGACCTCTTCACCTTCAAAAGATCATAACTTGGGATAGAAGTGTCCAAATGACATGCTTCCAGCGGCATTGGAAAGCTAAGATCCAGACCTTTCCAAATAGATCAATACTTCAGCGTGCAAGGTTTTCCAAACCTTCAAAAGACCAAAATGCCACTTCAATGACATTCCACATTGGGCCACTTCTAATACTCTAATTCCTTCATTTATTCTTCAATGTTTCAAGCTTCTATTAAGAGAATTAAAAGTTCATAAGCCCAAGTCAAGCCATAATTAATAATCAATCAAGGCCACAAGAATCATCTAGAAGTAATTAGGAAATTTGCATTTGATTGTAATTTCATTTGAATTTGTAATTTAGGTAGCTTATAAATAGGACCTTAGAGTCATCAATTCACACACACCATGGAGGGGTGGAGGTGACTCCACTCCCCTTTCACTCTCATTCTCTTCTCTTCTTCCATTTCTTTCATACACACTTTTGTAAATATTTTGCTATGAGTTTCTAATTTCCAACATTGGAAAAGAGAGCTCTATTGCTATTTGATGGATTAATTTGTTTTTATTCTTCTTCTTCTCTTCATCTCTCTTTGATTTACTTGAAGGATTTTCGTTCTTCAGTTAAACATTCAATTATCTTAAGAAAGAGATTGAATGTACATGAATTCTATGTGAACCTTGGGAAAGGAATCATAGAATGATGCTTGAAAATCCTTCTCACACTTGAGTAGATTTGGGTATGGATGAGATATTGTGACATTTAATCTATCCATTATTTGGGTCTAGAAAAGTGTGTGGTATAATTAGCGACCATTTTTCATCTCTTCTCATGAGCAATTAGACCAAGGAATTGGCTATTGATCAAGATTTAAGAGATTGAATTACCAAGGAATTGGGATTCAATCAATCATGATTGCCAAGAGGTCAATGAGTTGCATGATTGAAGAGGAGATAAAAACTATTGATCCTAAGAATGCAATATCTC
Source organism: Arachis ipaensis (assembly GCF_059453495.1). Taxonomy (NCBI): domain Eukaryota; kingdom Viridiplantae; phylum Streptophyta; class Magnoliopsida; order Fabales; family Fabaceae; genus Arachis; species Arachis ipaensis. Next base: position 90,706,699 of record NC_142440.1, on the reverse strand, counting down.
TTGATCCCGATGTTAATTTCATTCTTAATTCTTGTTATTTACTTTTTGTCTTTAATTCTTGTTATTTACTTATGCACATTTATGGGTTTCTTTACTTTTTCACATTTGTGCCTTCCAAGTGTTTGTAGAAATGCTTCACTTGGTTTTACTTTCTGTTCATTTACTTTCTTGCACTTTACTTTCTTGTACTTTCCATTCCTTGCAATTTTCATTCTTGCACTTTAATTTCTTGCATTTGCTTTTCTTGCACTTTATTGCTTTCCTTTAGTTTCATGTCATTTACTTTTCTTGTTGCTTATCATCACAATTATGACCGTCTAACTAGAATAATTAATCAACTATTGCTTGCTTAATCCACTAATCCTCGTGGGATCGACCTCACTCTTGTGAGTTTTATTACTTGATACGACCTGGTGCACTTGCCGGTAGTTATTACGGAGAATTAATTTTTCCGTATCAAGTTTTTGGCGCCATTGCCGGGGTTTAATTGTGATTAACAAACTACCGATTAGTTGATTATCTAGATTAGACATTTTTTTTCGTTTTTGTTATTTACTTTATTTTTTTCTCTTTTCTTGTTGCTAGTAAGGTGTTTGTGTTATTGCCTCACTAAGAATTCCTCATCTGTGACAATGGGGATTCCAATTTCTTTTGGTGATTATTGTTTGAGACAAAGCATTTTTTAAGAAAAAATGGAGTTTACCTCACATTTCAATCAATCATATCATATGGGATATTGGCCACCACCACAAAATAATTCATGTCATTATCCTCATGGTGGATGGGAATATCAATAAGAAATGATGAATCATGATCAATAAACCCAAATGGGATATGCCCCAAGGTCACATAATGATCAAGCAAGTTACATGGGGTATTTCCCACCACCACAAAATGATTCAAGTTACCATACTAATTGTGGTTGGGGAAATCAAGATCAAGGAATGATGGGGTTTGAGCAATCAAACCAAATGGGATACTTTCCAAGGTCTCAAAATAATTCATACTCCTATGAATGGAACAACTATCCAAATTGTGATTGGGAAGGCCAAAACCAAAGAGAATTGAATGTTTCCTATCCCATCCATCAAGAGCCATCATCCCTTAATGCATTTAAGCAAAATTGTCCAACCTCACCTCCAAATTTTTCATATCAAAATTCTTCACCACTTAAGTTTGCCTCAATAAAAAATTCCTTCCAAAATCCATACAATTCAATTCATCAACCACAAAATTCTCTTCATGGTCCACAAAACTCACCTAATTATCCGCCAAGCATATACCACTACAATCAATTCCATTCACAAAACAACCAATTCCATTCACAAGCCAACTCTAACCAACCACCACAACCTCCCTTAGATCCATACTCTAGGCTAGAATTTCTCATTGAATAGTGCATAAAGAACCTCGAAAGAATTAATAAAGAATTAGATGAGACGGCAAAGGAATTTAGAGAAAAAGAGGAAATAGCAAAAAGGGACCATAAAGAAAAAATAAGACAATTAGCACAATCCTACGCTGAAGATCCAACCACTCTCTTTCCTTGGCTAAGGTAAGAAAACAATACCACAAGAGGAGTAGTGCTAAGAAAAGAGGATGAATATCAAATAGTGGGTGAAAAGGAGGGATTGGAAAAACAAGAAAAAGAGGCACACATACCAAGTAAGATCCCAATGAATAAGGAAGAGGTTGTGAGAGTATATAAGCCTAGGGCTCCATATCCACAAAGGCTACTTAAGGTGACAAAGGAACATGCAAACTCACTCCCAAAGAAAGCAATGCAAGACCTTACAAAAGAAAGGGAGGAAAACAACCAAGGGAGTCCACACTCCAATGAATTAGAGAGTTGCATGGAGGATGATTTAGTTGAACCATCAATCCAAGAGGTTCTTGATGAAGAGGACACTCCAACAATCACACAACACCTAATTCTTGCAATCAAGGAAGTGAAGACAATCAAGGAAAGCACTCAAAGAAGGATTGTGACTAAGAAACAAAAGACAACATCCATGAAAAAGAGAAGGTCAACAAAACGCAATCCAAACCCCACCCCAACAAGCAAGAGGAATCAAGCTAATAACAACAAAAGAAGGCCTGTTAGGAGGCAATCAAATCTAGGGGTATCAATTTTCTCTTCTTCTCCCTTGAAGTCATTTCTTTTAACCAATTGGAAGAAGAGGAAGAAAATTAAGAACCACATGTCAAGCTAATGACATTAAAAGAGCGCTTGTTAGGAGGCAACCCAACCGTTGGTAACATTTTCTTTCTTTGCTTAGTTTACTTTCAATAATTTGGCATATGATTGAATTCTAAGTTTGGTGTTGCATGCAACAATTTGATCTTCAATCTTTAGTGGGTACTTGCATCATTCTAAAATGAAAGTGTCATACTAAGTTTGGTGTTGTCACTTACCTTTCATGCATAGTACCATACACAACTCACTTATTAATGCAATTACATTGTCTCTTTTCTTTGTACCTTGATTGTTATCTTTAATTTTGCTTGCTTAAACACATGCATCACTCACATTACTTTCTTGAAAACATTCATGATTAATCATAAATAACATCACCAATATTTTATTTGTTGCTTAAGGACAAGCAATCATTCTAAGTTTGGTGTTGGAGAAGGAAGGAATAGGAGGAAAATGACAACAAAGATGAAGATCTACAAGGTGGTTAAGTTCCTTTTACCCTTATTTATTTCCTATACTTTCATTTCTTTTATATGCATGTGTGTTCTTCTTTTTTGGAAAAGCATAGTTTATTTTGAATTGTAACATGTTGCTTTTACATCATAATTACCATCTTGAAATTTGTGAGTCAAAGCAATTAAGCATCATGATCATAAACAAACAAGGTAATTAAAGAAGAACCTAGCATGAGCATATAAGTATTGGGAAGCTAGTATGACTATTGTTGCTCAATTGTATTTGAATTTCTTTAATTGAAGTTTTCATCTAGGATATTTTATGAAATTTTTGAAATCATGAAAACCTTGAAGAAGCAAATGAAAATAAGGCAAGAAAAGAAAAAGGGAAAAATGAGAAAGTTGAAGGCTCTGAGTACTGATGGAGGGCGAAAATTGGCCAATTAAGAGTTCAATATAGAAATACATTGTGAGTATAGTTCTTAACCAGCCAAAATCCGCTCATCAATTTAGAAAGGTTGTAACAAAATTAGAATAAAAATACTGGGAGTATGAATCCCAAGTCGTCTCCCAACGAGTTGACAGAAGGGTGCTATCTTATTAATCAAGAGTTTTCTGAGTAGTTTGAGAGTTGAATAATAGAAAATAAATAATTGTAAATTAAAAGAGAATTATATATTCAGAATAAAAAGCCTTGACTGGGTGAATGATTAATTGGAAGTTCTATCCTTGTTGGAATTCTCTCAAGTGTAGTGTAAAAAGGTTGTTATTTTTACTTAGTTAACCCTTACTAAATAAAGGAAAGTCAAGTGATTAAGCTAACTCTTATTCGCAAATCCTAGTCCTCTCCCTTGGGAAGGTCTAGCGTTAGTAAATAGAGAATTAGCCAACAACTTCCAATTTAACTAAGCACTTGAGCATTCCAACTCAAGTGTCTCCTTTTAATCAACCCCATGTCAAGTAGGGAATCTACTCCATTGACATGAAAATTAATTGCACATAATTAAATAGGGAATAAAAGGAAGACATGATAGACAATAACTATAATTTAATTAAAAGTGAAAGTAATCCTTTGCATTAATAAATTCTAAAAATAATCCAATTGTAACCCTAAACAAGAATTAAGAATATGGAATAGTAAAGGAATAAGGAAAAAACTAGAATAATATCTTCAACGGAGGTAATGACTCTTCAATATCCAAAGTAAAAGCATAAAACTAAGAATATGTGAATGTAAAAGAAAACCTAGAGGAAGAGTAATTTTCTCTCTATATTCAGATCTAAAAACTAAAACTATACTAATGAGAATCTCTCCTGAGTTTCTACTCGTTCTCTGGCTCTAGTCTGTGTTTCTGAGCCAGAAACTGGGTCTAAACTCGGCCCGAAATTGCCCCCAACATTTTCTGTTATTTCTGCAGATCGCGCATGTCACGCGTACGCGTCAGGCACGCACACGTGTCATCTTGCATAACTCCATTCCATGCGTACGCGTTAGGTACGCGCACGCGTCGCTGCAAATTTCTCCATATCGCGCGCACGCGTGAGCCATGCGTTTGCGTCGATGCACACTGGTTATCTCCTTAGTTTCTTGTGTTCTTTCCATTTTTGCAAGCTTCCTCTCAATTCTCTAAGCCATTCCTTCCCCATAAAGCCTGAAACACTTAACACACAGATCACGGCATCGAATGGTATAAAGGGGGATTAAAATACACAAATTAAAGATTTCTAGGAAGCAAGTTTTCAACCATAGAACAGAACTAGGAAGGAATTGTAAAATAATGCAAATCATATGAATAAGTGGGCAAGGACTTGATAAAAACCACTCAATTGAGCACAAGATAAACCATAAAATAGTGGTTTATCAAGTACCAATGACAATTTATTAGTCAAGTACTTGTGGTGTTTATGCATCAAGCAAAAGGCTTGAAAACAAAATACTTAGAGTCAAGGCTAGGCTCAAGTGTAAAGCACTCCCTCAAAGATCAAGGCTCTAAGCACCAATGATTAGAAGAAAAGTAAAGAAAAGAAAGAAATGAGCTTCAAGAGTCCTCTAATTAAATGCTTGTGGTGCTTATGTATCAAGTAGTAATACTTGAAAGCAAAGCATTTAGAGTTAAAGCTTTTAACAAATGGTGCAAAGCACCCAAGAAGCTAAGCTAAGAAAAGAATGAAAAGCTTGTTTCAAGGAAGGAACATAAAGAAAAAGTTTTTATAAAATGAGCTAGATAGAAGCAATAATCATTTGAATTTCTTTTGTGATTGTAGCATGCATAAGAAACTAGCCAACCATGAATATAAATATTGCTATTCTTCTCACCTTGGTTTGTCAATATTTATTGCATGATTCTTTGTTTGCTTGAGGACAAGCAAAGTTTAACTTTGGTGTTGTGATGACTTGCATTATTTACCCTTTTTACCTATGCGAAAGGACCATAAAAAGAGCATATATTCATTGTTTCAATGCAATTTCATGAACTAAATGATAAATATTAAGGTACATTACTTTGAAATGGGTTTGTATTGAATTTTGTATGAAATGATAGAAAAAGAAGCAATAAAAGCACTAATAGAGGAAGCACACTCTCAAGGTGGCAAAAGAGTTGGAGACAAACTCAAAGAGAAGCAAATAGGATTTGCAACCCTAACCTCTTCACACTCAAACAAGAATAACTCGATCTACAAAGATTCAAATGCAGTGATCTTAGTGCCATTGGAAATTAGACTTCCAGAGCTTTCCAACCATATATAACACTCTATAGTGGACACTAGATTTGAGGGTGCAAATCGCAGTTCTTTCAGCACTACGTAATCGGCGTGGCACGCCAAAATCTGGGCGTGGCATGCTGGGTGAAAATTCCGGCAAGTCTGCCAGACTGACCTCTTCACCTTCAAAAGATCATAACATGGGCTAGAGAAGTCCAAATGATATGCCTCCAGCGGGATTGGAAAGATGAGATCTAGAGCTTTCCAATGATATATAATAGTCTATAGTGGGCATTTAATTTGGGGACCCAAACAGATCAATACTTCAGCGTGCAAGGTTTTCCAAACCTTCAAAAGCCCAAAATGCCACTTCAATGACATTCCACATTGGGCCACTTCTAATACTGTAATTCCTTCATTTATTCTTCAATGTTTCAAGCTTCTATGAAGAGAATTAAAAGTTCACAAGCCGAAGTCAAGCCACAATTAATAATCAATCAAGGCCACAAGAATCATCTAGAAGTAATTAGGAAATTTGCATTTGATTGTAATTTCATTTGAATTTCTAATTTAGGTAGCTTATAAATAGGACCTTAGATTCATCAATTCACACACACCATGGAGGGGTGGAGGTGACTCCACCCCCCTTTCACTCTCATTCTTTTCTCTTCTTCCATTTCTTTCATACACACTTTTGTAAATATTTTGCTATGAGTTTGTAATTTCCAACATTGGGAAAGAGAGCTCTATTTCTATTTGATGGATTAATTTGTTTTTATTCTTCTTCTTCTCTTCATCTCTCTTTGATTTACTTGAAGGATTTTCGTTCTTCATTTAAGCATTCAATTCTCTTGGGAAAGAGATTGAATGTACATGAATTCTATGTGAACCTTGGGAAAGGAATCATAGAATGATGCTTGAAAATCCTTCTCACACTTGAGTAGATTTGAGTATGGATGGGATATTGTGACATTTAATCTATCCACTATTTGGGTCTAGGAAAGTGTGTGGTATAATTAGGGACCATTCTTCATCTCTTATCATGAGCAATTAGACCAAGGAATTGGCTATTGAGTAAGATTTGAGAGATTGAATTACCAAGGAATTGGGATTTAATCAATCATGATTGCCAAGAGGTCAATGAGTTGCATGATTAAAGAGGAGATGAAAACTATTGATCCTAAGAATGCAATATCTCTTGATCCCGATGTTAATTTCATTCTTAATTCTTGTTATTTACTTTTTGTCTTCAATTCTTGTTATTTACTTATGCGCATTTATGGCTTTCTTTACTTTTTCACATTTATGCCTTCCAAGTGTTTGTAGAAATGCTTCACTTGATTTTACTTTCTAGTCATTTACTTTCTTGCACTTTACTTTCTTGTACTTTTCATTCCTTGCAATTTACATTCTTGCACTTTAATTTTTAGCACTTTAATTTGTTGTCATTTACATTTCTTGCACTTTATTGTTTTCCTTTACTTTCATGTCATTTACTTTTCTTGTTGCTTATCATCACAATTATGACCGTCTAACTAGAATAATTAATCAACTATTGCTTGCTTAATCCATAAATCCTCGTGGGATTGACCTCACTCTTGTGAGTTTTATTACTTGATACGACCTGGTGCCCTTGCCGGTAGTTATTACGGAGAATTAATTTTTCCATATCAGTAACTGATGAACGGATAATTTATACGCTTTTTGGCATTGTTTTTAGTATATTTTTAGTATATTTTAATTAGTTTTTATTATATTTTTATTAGTTTTTATTTAAAAATCATATTTCTGGACTTTACTACGAGTTTGTGTGTTTTTCTGTGATTTCAGGTATTTTCTGGCCGAAATTGAGGGACCTGAGCAAAAATCAGATTCAGAGGCTGAAAAAGGACTGCAGATGCTGTTGGATTCTGACCTCCCTGCACTCAAAGTGGATTTTCTGGAGCTACAGAAGCCCAATTGGCACGCTCTCAATTGCGTTGGAAAACAGACATCCTGGGCTTTGCAGTAATATATAATAGTCTATACTTTGCCCGAGATTTGCTGGCCCAAACAGGCGTTCCAAGTCAGCCCAAGAATTCTGGCGTTTAACTCCAAAACTGGCACAAAAGCTGGAGTTAAACGCTTAAACTGGCACGAAAGCTGGAGTTTAACTCCAAGAAAAGTTTCAACACATGGAAGCTTCAATGCTCAGCCCAAGCACACACCAAGTGGGCCCGGAAGAAGATTATTGCATTAATTACTCATTTCTGTAACCCTAGGCTACTAGTTTTCTATAAATAGGACCTTTTGCCATTGTGTTTTCATACTTTTAGATCTTTTACTCATACTTTGATAGACCTTTTCACGTTTGGGGCTGGCCTCATGGCCATGCCTGAACCTTGTTCTTATGTATTTTTAACGGTGGAGTTTCTTCACACCATAGATTAAGGTGTGGAGCTCTGCTGTTCTTCATGAATTAATACAAGTACTATTGTTTTTCTATTCAACTCAAGTCTATTTCTTCTCCAAGATATTGATTATTCTTCAACTTGATGAATGTGATGATCCGTGACACTCATCATCATTCTCACCTATGAACATGTGTCTGACAACCACCTCTGTTCTACTAGCAATGGCTTGAATGCGTATCTCTTGGGTTTCTAATCTAAGATTGGAACCTTCGTGGTATAGGCTAAAATTATTGGCGGCCATTCCTGAGATCCGGAAAGTCTAAACCTTGTCTGTGGTATTCCGAGTAGGATTTGGGAAGGGATGACTGTGACGAGCTTCAAACTCGCGATTGTGGGGTGTGTGACAGACGCAAAAGGATCAATGGATCCTATTCTGACATGATCGAGAACCGACAGCTGATTAGCCGATGATGTGACAGAGCATCAGGATCATTTTCACTGAGAGGACGGGATGTAGCCATTGACAACGGTGATGCCCAACATAAAGCTTGCCATGGAAAGGAGTATGAATGATTGGAAGAAGGCAATAGGAAAGCAGAGGTTCAAGGGGAACAAAGCATCTTCATACGCTTATCTGAAATCCACCAATGAATTACATACGTAACTCTATCTTTATTTTATGTTTATTTTCATCCCCTTAAACTCCATAACCATTTGAATCCGCCTGACTGAGATTTACAAGATGACCATAGCTTGCTTCAAGCTGACAATCTCCGTGGGATCGACCCTTACTCACATAAGGTTTATTACTTGGACGACCCAGTGCACTTGCTGGTTAGTTGTGTGGAATTGTGACAAAGTGTGATTCACGTTTGAGAGCACCAAGTCTTTGGCGCCATTGTTGATGATCACAATTTCACATACCAAGTTTTTGGCGCCGTTGCCGGGGATTGTTCGAGTTTGGACAACTGACGGTTCATCTTGTTGCTTAGATTAGGTATCTTTTCTTCAGAATTTTTAAGAATGAATTCTAGAGTTTCAAGGTGATGTTCCCACCATCACAAAAGCTGATTGATTCTCATCAATTTAGCTATTATATGTAATGTCCTGCTGAATCTTGGCCAAACATGTCTAATCCTTTTTAGACTGAAGCTTTAGACTAACATTGCATGATTCCTGGAATTTTTATTAAAAGTTTTGATTCTATTTATTTTCTTTTCCATATAAGTTTCGAAAATCACAAAAAAATTTATAAAACCATAAAAACCAAAAATATTTTATGTTTCTTGTTTTAGTCTAGTATCAATTTTTAAGTTTGGTGTCAATTGCATGTTTTTATTCTTCTTGCATTTTTCGAATACATGCATTATGTTCTTCATTAATCTTCAAGTTGTTCTTGATGATTTACTTGTTCTGATCTTTAAATACTCTTGTTTTGTGTGTTTTGTTGTTTTTCTTATGCATTCTCAATTTGTTAGTGTCTCTTATATGAAAATTTTTAAGTTTGGAGTCCTGCATGCATTGTTTAGTTGATCTTAGTTGCATTTTTATTGATTCTCATCATCAAAAATTCAAAAATATTTTTAAAACTATGTCTTTTCAAGTCAATAATACAGAGAATTGTAGATTCTGAACATTCAGCAGAGGAATCAAACAGAAAAAGCTGGGCGTTCAAAACGCCCAGTGAAGAAGGAAAACTGGCGTTTAAATGCCCAGCCAGGCCTAAAAAGGTAGAGTTTTGGGCGTTAAACGCCAGAATGGATGCCATTCTGGGCGTTTAACGCCAGGATGACACTAGAGGGAAGATTTTGTTTTTAATTCACATTTTTTTCAAGTTTTCATAATTTTTCAAAATCAAATATTTTTCAAATCATATCTTTTCAATCATATCTCTTTCAAAATCAATTTCTTTCCATTTTATATTTATTTTTACTATTTTCAAAAATCCTTGCTTCAATTCAAGATTTACTTCAAAAATTTTCAAGTTGTTACTTGCCTATTAAGAAAGGATCAAATTTTAAATTTTAGAATCATATCTTCTAATTTCTTGTTAGTCAAGTAATCAACTTTGATTTTAAAATTTTCTCTTTTTAAATTAATCTTCAATCATATCTTCTCAATCACATCTTTTTCAAAATTAACTCTCAATCATATCTTTTTGATTTCTAATTTCAAAATCTTTTTCAAAAATCACTTGATTTCTTTTCCAATCTTAGTTTTCAAAAATCATCAACCAAATTTTCAAAATTTCTTTTAATTATTTCAAAATCTTTTACTTTAATTTTCGAAAATTCTTCCCCTCTACTCACATCCTTCTATTTAAAGGACTAAGACTCCTCATCAAGGTGCAATTCGAACTCTATCCCTCTTGATAAGTTCGAATTCCCTCTTCTCCACCTCTTCCTTCTATTCTTCTTTTCCTCTGACACCTCAAGGAATCTCTATACTGTAACATAGAGGATTCCCTACTTTCTTGTTCTCTTCTCTTTCATATGAGCAGGAACAAAGGTAAAGGCATACTTGTTCAAGCTGATCCTGAACCTGAAAGGACCTTGAAGAGAAAGCTAAGAGAAGCTAAAGAACAATTCTCTTTAGAGGGCCTAACAGAGTTCTTCAAAGAAGAAGAAACCATGGTAGCCAAAAACAACAATGCCAACAATGCAAGGAAGGTGCTTGGTGACTTTACTGCATCTACTCCTGATTTCTATGGGAGAAACATCTCAATCCCTGCTATTGGAGCAAACAACTTTGAGCTTAAGCCTCAATTAGTTTCTCTAATGCAACAGAATTGCAAGTTTTATGGACTTCCATTGGAAGATCCTCATCAGTTCTTAGCTAAGTTCTTGCAAATCTGTGACACTGTCAAGACCAATGGGGTTGACCCTGAAGTCTATAGACTTATGCTTTTTCCATTTGCTGTAAGAGACAGAGCTAGAACATGGTTGGATTCACAACCTAAGGAAAGCCTGAACTCTTGGGAAAAGCTAGTCAATGCCTTCTTGGCAAAGTTCTTTCCACCTCAAAAATTGAGTAAGCTTAGAGTGGAAGTCCAAACCTTTAGACAGAAGGATGGTGAGTCCCTCTATGAAGCTTGGGAGAGATACAAGCAATTGATCAGAAGGTGCCCTTCTGACATGCTTTCAGAATGGAGCATCATAGGAATCCTCTATGATGGTCTGTCTGAACTATCCAAGATGTCATTGGATAGCTCTGCTGGAGGATCTCTTCATCTGAAAAAGACGCCTATAGAAGCTCAAGAACTCATTGAAATGGTTGCAAATAACCAATTCATGTACACTTCTGAAAGGAATCCTGTGAATAATGGGACAACTCAGAAGAAGGGTGTTCTTGAGATTGATACTCTGAATGCCATATTGGCTCAGAATAAAATATTGACCCAACAAGTCAATATGATTTCTCAGAGTCTGTCTGAAATGCAAGCAGCAACAGGCAGTACTAAGGAAGCTTCCTTTGAAGAAGAAGCTTATAATCTTGAGAACCCAGCAATGGAAGAGGTGAATTACATGGGAGAACCCTATGGAAACACCTATAATTCTTCATGGAGAAATAATCCAAATCTCTCATGGAAGGATCAACAAAGACCTCAACAAAGTTTCAACAACAATAATGGTGGAAGAAACAGGTTTAGCAATAGCAAGCCTTTTCCATCATCTTCTAAGCAACAAACAGAGAATTCTAAGCAAAGTCACTCTGACTTAACAACCATTGTCTCTGATCTAATCAAAACCACTCAAAGTTTCATGACTGAAACAAGGTCCTCCATTAGAAATTTGGAGGCACAATTGGGTCAGCTGAGTAAGAAAATTACTGAACTCCCTCCTAGCACTCTCCCTAGCAATACAGAAGAGAATCCAAAAAGAGAGTGAAAGGCCATAACCACATCTCACATGGCCGAACATGGAGAGGAGGAAGAGGCAGTGATTCTCACTGAGGAAGACCTCAACGGACGCCCACTGACCTCCATGGAGTTCCCTAAAGAGGAACCATGGGAATCTGAGGCTCACACTGAGACCATAGAGATTCCATTAAATTTACTTTTGCCATTCATGAGCTCTGATGAGTATTCTTCCTCTGAAGAGGATGAAGATGTCACTGTAGAGCAAGTTGCTAAGTACCGTGGAGCAATCATGAAGCTAAATGCCAAGTTGTTTGGTAATGAGACTTGGGAGAATGAACCTCCATTGCTCATCAAAGAACTGGATGACTTGACTAGGCAGAGATTACCTCAAAAGAGACAGGACCCTGGAAAGTTCTGAATCCCTTGTACCATAGGCACCATGATCTTTGAGAAGGCTCTGTGTGACCTAGGGTCAAGCATAAACCTTATGCCTCTCTCTGTAATGGAAAAGCTAGGGATCATTGAGGTACAAGCTGCAAGAATCTCACTAGAGATGGCAGACAATTCAAAGAAACAGGCTTATGGACTTGTAGAGGATGTCTTGGTGAAGGTTGAGGACCATTACATCCCTGCTGATTTCATAGTCCTAGAGATTGGGAAGTGTATGGATGAATCTATCATCCTTGGCAGACCCTTCCTAGCCACAGCAAAAGCTGTGATTGATGTTGACAGAGGAGAATTGATCATTCAAGTGAACGGAGACTCCCTTTTGTTTAAAGCTCAAGGATATCCCTCTGTCACCATGGAGAGGAAGCATGAAGAGCTTCTCTCAATACAGAGTCAAACAGAGCCCCCACAGTCAAACTCTAAGTTTGGTGTTGGGAGGCCACAACCAAACTCTAAGGAGTAAAGAGAACTACTCCATAATCAAAGGAAACATTTCATCAACCACATGGAAAGCATTACTAAAAGACATATTAAAAGTGCAATTAAATTGAAATTAAAAAGTACCCACTAACAATTATCAACATACAATCACTCAAACAATACAATTAATCATGAAAATCATCAATGTAACATTAGCAATTCAAGATTCACAAGATTCATGAAATGGGTATAAAATGACAATTGATAAGAAAACATAAAACTAACACAAGATCTAAACAAAATTATACTAAGGAATTCAAATTAAACAATCAAAACTAATAATTAACAAGATCCAATTCAGAATTCAACAAGGGAAGATCAAACTAAAGCTAGATCTAGAGATGAATAAGGGTTTCTCTCTCTAGGATAACAAGAACCAAAAATTAGCTAAAAATTTTGTCTAAGTGTAAAATGAATGATCCCCCCTTTCCCCCTAGCATCCTTGGGTCTTTTCCATGCAGAATTTGGGCCTCTTGAGCCTCAGAAATCGGCAGGCACGATTTCCTTTAATGAGGTCACGTGCAGCTTGTCGCGCGTACGCGCCATGCGTGCATGCGCGCCGGTGTGGATTTCCCTAATCTGTGCGGATGCATCAATCTTTGCGCGCCGCTTCCAGCTGTACATATCCATGTGTGTGCACGAGGTGCGCGTGCGCGCCCATGCTGAAATTCCCAAAATCCAAATCTTCATGTTCCTTCCTCTTGTGCATGCTTTCTTTCTCTCTTCTAGGCCATCCTAGCCCTATAAATTCTGAAATCACTCAACAAACACATCACAGCATCGAATGATAATAAAAGAGGATCAAAATATAGCAATTTTAAGGAAAAAAAAGCATGTTTTCCTTCACGAAGAAATATTAGGAAGAGAACACAAAACCATGCAATTCTTGTGAATAAGTGTGAAAAATATTGACAAAACCCCCCAAATTCAACATAATATAAACCACAAAATTGGGGTTTATCACATCTTATAACAACTTATTTTCTCTCTTGTGTGCATTATTCTCTTTCTATGATTGTAATCTTTAATTTGTTTGATTCTTTATGTCCATTATTTTGTGTAGACATTCATTTATATGATTGAGGCCATCATTTCATTAACTCGCTTGCCCAAATAGGCCTACCTTTTATCTTCCATTGTTAGCCAATTTTGATCCTATGATTAACCTACTTTGTTCTTTAATTTAGCACATTACAAGCCTTGAAGCGAAAAACAATAAATGTCCTTTATTTGGATCTTTGATTAGCTTAGGCTAGTGAGTGTGTATCATTCAAGTGTGGGAAAACTTGGGACATTGGTTGAGAAAAAGGTGTGTGTTGTAAATCTATTAAAAACATTGGGAATTGGGTACAAACTCATGTGTTAATTAAATCTAAAGCCATATGCATTGATACTTTTGTATATATTTTGGTTTGCAAAAAGAAAAAAATGATGAGAAAATAAAAAGAAAAAAATGTATATATGCCAAAAGAAAAAAAAATAGAAAAAGAAAGAAATAAAAAGGGGACAAAGCGCCCCAAAGTGAAGCTCAATAATAAAATCAATACATATGAGTTGTGATGAAAAAGAGAATGCATGAGTATGTGAAAAAGTGAGAAAGGGGTAGTTAGGTTAGCTTTGAATTTGTATAGGTTGTTATATAGGTTAGGTGGGAAGTTTAAGCTTATCAAAGATTCAAATTTCAAGTCCACTTGACCATATGCATCCTACCTTGACCCTATCTCCATTACAACCTATGAATAAGACCTCGTGATAATTGTATGCATGCATGAAACAATTGTTGATTGTTAGATGAAAAATAAATCTTGGAAAGCATGATTAGGGGAGAATCGAGTGAATCAACCCATATACATTTGAGTGATTAGAGCGGATACACATCCGGTGAGGGTTCGATTGCTCAATTAAATATTTTCACCTAGATTCACCAGAACAATTCCATAGTATTACCACTAACCATCGGAATCGGAAGCCAGAGGAAGACTATCCACTCTGATTTTGTGATCATCAAGGACTCCATTGCCTACAATATAATCCTCGGAAGAATGACGATCAACGACCTATCCGCCGTCATCTTCATCAAGTTCTGAATCATGAAGTTCTAGGCTGATAACGACACCATCGAAACGATACATAGGGAACGGGAAGTTGCGATAGAGTGCGACAAATTAGCTTGGCCCTTGATGTGTATTTTTGGAAAATGAATTCCAAACACACAAATCTAACCAGCAAGTATACCGGGTCGCATCAAGTAGTAAAACTCACTTAGAGTGAGGTCGATCCCACAGGGATTGATGGATCAAGCAACTTTAGTGGGTGATTAGTTTAGTCAAGCTAACATTGAGTGAATTGTGTGACGTTGATCAACAGAAAATAAATTGCAGTGAAATATAAATGGCAGAAAGTAAATGACAATAAACGTAAAGGGCAAGGAATGTAAATTGGCAAAATCTTAAATGACAAGAAATGTAAATTACATCAAATGTAAAGGGGGTGGGTGCTGGAAATTTAAAGAAAGCAGCAAGAAGAACTTGGAACAATTGCATACGAATTAAATTGCATGAAAAGTAAAAGGAATTGGGTGCTGGAAATTCAGAAATTAAGCAAGAGAATATAAGTAGCACTCAAATAGAGAAGTAACTTGCAACAGATCTTAAACAGAAAGCAGAATTGCTTGAAGAAGCAAACAGAAAGTAAATTCAACTCAATTGCAAAATCAAAATTTAAGGTTGAAGATCTCAGGAAATCAATGAGACTAGAAAACAAGTCTAGATCTCAATTCCTTCCTTGATCCAATAGCAAACAAGATGCAGGAAAATCAAAGATGAAAGCAATGAAAAGAACTTTGATTCAAATCACAATTCACTTGAAAGTTTGCAGAAGAAGAAAACAGAGAGAATTCTTAAGGTGAGATTGAAACAGAATTTCTTCAATTCTCAACCCAAGATTCGAAACAAAAAATGAAAACTAAGAGAGAGCTCTCAAATCCTAATGCTCCTTAGTGAAGCCAGCCTCTAATGCTCTCTATTAGAGCCAACCTTCAATGCTCTCTATTAGAGCCCCCCTCCCTAACAAAGATGAAAATGATGCCTTATATAGGCTTTACAAAATGTAAATAAAAATGAAATTGAAATTAAAAACAAATTACAATTAAATAAAATAAAATTTTTAACTATCTCTTGTGCCTTTGAGTGATGGTAATGGACTTAGCTTGCTTTGGATTTGAGGAAGAATGGATCCGGATGGCCTTGATGGAATTGGGTTGAAGATGGCCTCAGTTGATTGCTCTTGGTGTTGGGAAGAAATCCACTTGTGAACCGGACCATGAACCATTCACGTTTGAGTCAACGTTTGAGGTAAACGTTGACTCAAACGTCTTCATGAAACCAATTATGCAGCTCAGCCACTTTTGCTGCCATCCACGTTTGAGCCAACGTTTGAGGTCAAACGTGAGCTCAAACGTGGCTCCTCCCACTCAGCTCTTCTAGCCAATATTTGGCCCAACGTTTGAGGCAAACGTTGGCGCAAACGTGGCTCATTGAATCATTAAACAGTGGTGTTCATTCATTCTCTTATGGCACCAACGTTTGACCCCAAGTTTGAGGTAAACGTTGGCGCAAACGTTGCCAAGCTCCAGGGGTGATTTTCCTTGCTAAGATGTGGCCAACGTTTGACCTCAAGTTGGAGGCAAACGTTGGCACAAACGTTGCATAGCTCCAGGGTGTGGTTGCACTCTTCCTCACGTTTGAGTCCAAGTTTAAGGCAAACTTGAGATCAAACGTGAGTGCTTCTTCTTGCCCCTTGCTATCCCCTTTTCTTCAACCTTCTTCCAAACCTCTTTCCACCTATCATCAATTAACAATTGCATCAAAGTTGTGCTTTAATCATGAGAGTTCTTCTTCTTCTTGAAATTCAAGTGATTATGGTACAAAAACTCATGAAAATGCATCAATTTATCCATGGTTGATTGAATCTAAGGAAAAAATGAAATTCTACTCAAATGGCTTACTTATGGCTCAAGAAAGTGCATAAAACCTATTGAAAACAAAGGAAAAAGGCTAGTGAAACTAGGCTAAGATGACCTGTCATCACAACACCAAACTTAAAGCTTGCTTGTCCTCAAGCAAGAAAAGAATCATGCAATAGAGATTGACAATCCATGGTAATAAGAATAGCAACTCAATGTTCATGGTAAACTAGTTTTCTAGGCATGCTACAATCACAAAAGAAATGTAAATGATCGATGCTTCTATCTAGCTCAATTTGTGAAATCTTTTTCTTATATTTCTTCCTTGAAACAAGCTTTTGATTTTCTTATTAGCTTCTCCTTTTAGGTGCTTTGCCCCATGAATGGATAACAAAGCTACGACTATAAATGCTTTATTTTCAAGTATTACCACTTGATACATAAGCACCACAAGCATTTAATTAGAGGACTTCATTAAGCTCATTTGTTTCTTTTCTTGACTCTCTAATCATTGATGCTCAGAGCCTTGAGCTTTGAGGGAGTGCTTTTGCACTTGAGCCTAGCCTTGACTTCTAAGTGTTTTGTTTTCAAGCATTTTACTTGATACATAAACACCACAAGTACTTAACAATGAAATTGTCATTGGTACTCAGAGCCTTCAGCTTTCTCATTCTTTCCCTTTTTCTTTCTTGCTTTATTTACAATTGCTTCTTCAAGGTTTTCATGATTTCAAAAGATTTCACAAAATGTCCTAGATGAAAACTTCAATTAAATAAAATCCAATGCAACTGAGCAACAATTAATCATACTAGCTTTCCAAAACTTGTATGCACATGCTAAGTTCTTCTTTAATGCCTTGTTTGTTTATGATCATGATGCTTTATTGCTTTCGAACTCACAAAACTCAAGTTGGTAGTCATAATGCCACAGCAAGATGTTACAAATCAAAATTCAAGCTATGCTTATTCATACCACACATACATAAAGAGAATATAAAGACAATCATGCAATTTAAGTGCTGGAAATAAATGAGAGGAAAAGGAACTCTACAACCTTGTAGTCCATCTTCTCTATTGTTGTCCTTTTTCCTCTGTTCTTCCTCTTTCCCTTGCCAAACTCAGAATGCTTGCTCATCCTCAAGCAACAATTAGAACGATGGCTATGGGGCTAAGATAGATCATGAATGTCTTACACAATGAAATGATAGTAGTACATGTGTTCTAAGCAAGAAAAATTAAAGATAATAATCAAAGCACAAGAGACAGAGACATTGTGATTGTAAACTTAAGATGGTGAGCACAATACATTGCATAAAAGATAAGTGGCACACCAAACTTAGTGTGACACTTTCACTTGAAATTAATGCAAGTATCTAGTAAAGATTGGAAGCAAATTTTGTTGCATAGCAACACCAAACTTAGAATGCAATCATATGTCAATTTATTTGAATTAAAACTAAACAAAAGGAACTGTTATATGTTGAATACAATCACCCAGCAAAAAATCTGTCATGAATAAGGATCTCTTGGTGCTTGTATTAACAAAAACAGTTAAGAAGCAAAATAAGTGAAATCATTAAAAACAAAGAAATACTAAAGTAAATAGAATAACAAAGTGTTAAATCAAAAGAAAGATAAATTTACAGAGGCATTGTGATTATGCAGACAAGTGGTGTTGCTGGATGACTTGCATATAAAAATAAGTGGCACATCAAACTTAGAATCTTAGTGTGACACTTTCATGTAAAATTGATGTAATCATCCAAAGGGATTGAAAACAATTTGTTGCAGGGCAACACCAAACTTAGAATGTAACCATGTGCCTATTTATTGAATTTAAACAAAGAAAAGAAAGAAAACAAAGCAAAGAAGAGAAACGTTACCTACTGTTGGCATGTTGTTCTTCACTTTCTTCCTCTTCTTCTAGTTTGTTAAGAGGAATGACCTTAAGGGAGGAGAAGATTCAGCTATTGCCCCCTGTCTTGATCTTTCCTCAGCAAGCTTCCTTTTGTAAATAGCTTGATTGAGCTTACTTGCTGGATTAGGGACAAAATTGGTGCTCTTGCTAGTTGCCTTCACTTCTTTGGATTCAAGACTTGGTTGCTGTGTGATTATTGGAGTTTTGTATTCATCCAGACCCTTTTGAGTTGGTGGTTTCATGAGCTCCTCCTCTGTGTACTTCTTTACTTCACTTGAGTGTGAATTTTCTTGAGTATCTTCCTCACTTTTTTGTTCCTCCACTCCTTTCTTTGCACTCAACATTTGACTTAATAGTTCTTTTATGGAGGAGGTCTGTTGTTCTTCCCAAGATTTCTTCATCTCCTCTTCATATTTTTCGATCACAGATTCAAGGGAAGTTTGTGAGGGTTGTGAATGTTTATGTTCCTTTGTCACCTCAAGTGCAGTTTCATTTTCAACCACTTCATTCTTCATTGAAAGTTCACTTGATGTAGTAACCTCCTCATCTTGCTCTTCCACTTTATCCTTCACATCCATCAATTGGTCTTCATTTTCCTTGCTTAGTAGTTCTAAACGTTTGTTTGTGTCCTCCAATTGCTCATCCGTCTCCTGCAAAAGGATTTCTAGTTCCCTCCGGGATTGTTGATGTTCCTCCACCATTCTGTTGAACATGGACTCAAGTTTTGAGAGTCTTTGGCTTGTGGAGGTTTGTGTTGAGGCATATTTAGGTGATGAAGAATTTTCAAATGTAGAAGTGGGAGGTGAGGTTGGACAATTTCTCATGTGAGTTGACTGCTCAGGATTTGCAGTTTCTTGGAAACACTCCCAGCCACCATTGGAATAATGACTTGAATCATTTTGTGGTGGAAGGAAATATTCCATATGATTTTCTTTCTTATCTTGTGTTTCTGAAGCAATTCTCCATGGATTAGAGTGGTTAGAATTTATATTTTCTTGGTGATATTCCCAGCCACCATTAGAGATTGGTGATGGTGGGCAATATCCCATAAAATTTGTTTGATCTTAAGATGAGTTGAACTCCATTTGAATTTTAGAAAACACAACACCAAGGAAAATTGAAATTACTCATATCAGAGATGAGAATTTCTTAGTGAAGCAAAAACTCAAACACCTTGGTTTCAACTCAAAACAGAGAACAAAAACAAAGAAAATGCTTGATCTAGACTTCTCACCCACTTAATCATTGTTGATCTAATCAATCCCCGGCAACGACGCCAAAAACTTGATGTGTATTTTTGGAAAATGAATTCCAAACACACAAATCTAACCAGCAAGTATACCGGGTCGCATCAAGTAGTAAACTCACTTAGAGTGAGGTCGATCCCACAGGGATTGATGGATCAAGCAACTTTAGTGGGTGATTAGTTTAGTCAAGCTAACATTGAGTGAATTGTGTGACGTTGATCAACAGAAAATAAATTGCAGTGAAATATAAATGGCAGAAAGTAAATGACAATAAACGTAAAGGGCAAGGAAAGTAAATTGGAAAAATCTTAAATGACAAGAAATGTAAATTGCATCAAATGTAAAGGGGGTGGGTGCTGGAAATTTAAAGAAAGAAGCAAGCAGAACTTGGAACAATTGCATACGAATTAAATTGCATGAAAAGTAAAAGGAATTGGGTGCTGGAAATTCAAAAATTAAGCAAGAGAATATAAGTAGCACTCAAATAGAGAAGTAAATTGCAACATATCTTAAACAGAAAGCAGAATTGCTTGAAGAAGTGATGCCAAGGCATCTTAGGCTAGTTTCACTAGCCTTTTTCTTTTATTTTTAGTTGTTTTATGCATTTTCTTGAGCCTTAAGTAATCATTTGGGCCAAATAGTCATGCTTGTCTTAAATCATTCAACATGAAGATTTTGATGCAAATTCCATGAGTTTTTAGTTATATTACTTGAATGCTATGAATGGAAGATTTCTCATGAAATTTTGCAAGACTTTGATGCAATTGTTTGGATGATTTCAGGGAAGAAGAGGCTAGGCAAGGAAGCAACAAAATCAATAAAGGAAGCTTGAATATCACATGTGGAGTTTAAGTTCCAGTTTAAGCTTAAACTGGAACTTAAACTACCAAGCCATATAATGCTGGAATTGAAGTTTAACCTCCAGTTTAACCTTAAACTGGAGGTTAAATGCCAGAAGTGAGAATCTCACCAGGGGAGCATTTCCACGTTTAACCTCCAGTTTAACCTTAAACTGGAGGTTAAACGCCAGAAGTAAGAAAGGCACCAGGAGCATTCCACGTTTAAGCTCCAGTTTAACCTTAAACTGGAGCTTAAACGTGTTCGACTATTTTTCTCCTCCAGGGTTGCTTTCTCATTTCCACGTTTAAGCTTCAGTTTAACCTTAAACTGAAGCTTAAACGTGCTCGAGCTTGTGCCTCCAGGGAGTGCCAGCGTTTAAGCTCCAGTTTAAGCTTAAACTGGAGCTTAAACGTGTTATATGGAACAGCTTGACCATGCCTTCTTCAAACATAAATAACTTGAGCTACAAAACTCCAAATGAGGTGATTCAAAATGCATTGGAAAGAAGACATCTAGAGCTTTCCAAGCATATATGGCATGCATGGTGGATACTAAAAATTGAGGGAGAAAACAGCCCCGTAATGTGCATAGAAGAGCATAGTATCAACATGCAATCAGGCCAGCTGACCTCTTCACCTTCCATGGAGTATAACTCGAGTTGTAGAAATCCAATTGAGGTGCTTCCAGTTGCGTTAGAAAGATGACATCCATAGCTTTCCAACGAGGTATAATAGTCTATATTTGGCATCAAATTGGCAAGGTTGACAAGAGAACAAAGTGACGACTCAAGAAAGGGGGGGTGCAACGTTTGAGTGTAGTTTAATGGATCATTATCCTTTTTGGATCAATTATGTCACTCTACCCTTCAAGCAAGCAAGGCCCATCAACAACACCAAATCAAGGCCACAAGAATCATCTAGAATAGTTTATTTTCATTTGATTGTAATTTGCTTTGAATTTCATTTTCATTTTGTAATTTAGGGAGCCTATTTAAAGGCCTTAGTTCCTGCATTTGAAACACGGGGGGGATTGAAGGGGAATCCAGCCCCTGAGGGGGATTACTTTTTTACCTTTTCATTTAGCTAGTTTTCATATCTTTGTAATTGAATTCAGAGCTATGACTCACTAAACCCCTTTCATTGGGTTAGGGAGCTCTATTGTAATTCAATGAATCAATAATAGTTTATCTTCTTCTTCAATCTTTTCTCTTGAATTTTGTTAGAAAGCTTCTCGATCTAATTCCATTGGGTAGTTGTCTTGGGAAAGAAACTACCCATAATTGGAATCCTTCGGAACCTTGGGAAAGGAATGGAGGATTCATGCTAGAGAAGCTTTCTCACAGTGAATTGGATTGGGGTTTGGATGGATATTGTGACATGTAATCCTACCAAATTGTGGTTCATGAAACTGTGTGGTATAATCAGTGATCGAGCATCATCTCTTCTTATGAACATTTAAACCAAGGGATTGGGAATTTGTTTGTTTTTAGAGAGAATTGGTGAGCCAAGGGATTGGGATCCAATCATATAAGATTGCCAAGCAAAATTCAATGAACGCATTGGTTGAGGAAGAGATAAACATGTTTTGATTCGGAGATCTCAATATCTCCTATAACCCAATGAATTCCCATTTCTGATTTCCACTTTCTCTTTACATTCTGCAACTCAATTCATGCAATCACCCCCATCCCCTTTTAATTTCAGCAATTTAGCTTCTGCTCTTTAATTCATGCAATTTAAGATTCCGCCATTTAAATTTCTTGTCATTTACGTTTCCCGCCAATTTTACATTCTGCAATTCTCATCTAAATCTTGATTCCGCTCAACTAGAACACACTTCTAATCCGAATTGCTCACTCAACCAATCCTTGTGGGATTCGACCTCACTCTATTGTGAGTTTT
Organism: Arachis ipaensis; assembly: GCF_059453495.1. Lineage (NCBI taxonomy): Eukaryota > Viridiplantae > Streptophyta > Magnoliopsida > Fabales > Fabaceae > Arachis > Arachis ipaensis. The sequence goes on along the minus strand of NC_142440.1, from coordinate 90,684,296 downwards.
TACTTGACGATAACCGGTGCACTTGCCGGAAGGAATTTTGCCGATCGTGCAATTTCCTAAATCGTGGCATAACAAGTTTATGCGCATCAAGTTTATGGCGCCGTTGCCGGGGATTGGTTTTCGATTGACAATTCTCCAATTGGAAGTTAACTAGATTGAGCAATTTTTCTTTTCTTTTGTTAATAGTTTTTGTTTCAGTTTATTACTGCTAATTTCTGCAAATTTTAATTTGTTTTCTTTGCTTATTCACTTGTTATCATACTAACCACTAGCTGTTTGTGATATTGCCTCACTATGGAATTTCCACTATCTTTGGATGAGTATTGTTTGAGACTGAGCACATTGCAAAAAAGAAAGGAGTATCCATCATCTTTTGGTCAATCAAAATTCATGAGAAACTCTCCACCACCACAGAATGATTCATGTTATTATGCTCATGGTGGGTGGGAGTATCAGGAACAGGAAACGGGGTACTTCCCAGAGCCACAAAATGGTCCATGTTTTGGTGAATTTGATCACTACTCAAGTTGTGGCTGGGAAGATCAAAACCAAAGAGATTTCACTTATTCACACCCCATTCATCAAGAGCCATCACCTCTGAATTATCCAACCTCACCTCCTAGTTTTACATATCCAAATTCTTCATCACTTGAGCATTTCTCAGCACAAAATTCCTTCTCAAATTCATACAATTCATTTCACTATCCACAAGACTCATTCCACTACACACAAGAGTCATACCACTACCAACACTCCAACCAAAGACTCTATCAGCCCACACAAAACACATACTCCCAGCCACCATATCACAGCCAAGATAATCAACCTCATCAACCCAATCCGAACCAACAATTTCAAGATCAATTAAACAGGATAGAAGGAATGATTGCAACTATGGGCAGAGATGTGGCCGATTTGAAAAGATTTAAGGAAGAAGTGATATCCAACTTACAAAATCATGGTGCTGCCATTCAAAAGCTAGAAGCACAAATTGGATATCTATCAAAGCAAATCCCTACCCACAATTCTTCTAGTGATACCATGGCAAACCCAAGGGAGGAATCAGAAGAACAAGAAAGGGAGAAAGTCAATCAAGGGAGATCACACTCCAATGACACAGAGAGTTGCAAAGAGGAAGGGTTCATTGAACCACAAATTCAGGAAGCTTTTGATGAACAGGATACTCCAACTGTCCAACAACAACCAAGTTCTGAGATCAAGGATGTGAAGGCAGTAGAAACAAGCACCAAAATGAGGATTGTGACCGAGAAACAAAGGATCATATCCATGAAGAAGAGAAGGTCGAAGAACAATCCAACTCCTGAGCCAACAAGCAAGTTCACTCAAGCCAATCACAAGGGAAAGCTTGCTGGAAAGAAGCATTCACAACAAGGGGCACTAACTAGCTCCTTTATCCACTTGAAGTCATTCCTCTTAACAAACTGGAAGAAGAGGAAGAAAGTCAGGAACAGCATGTCAAGCTAATGACGTTAAAGAAGCGCTTGTTGGGAGGCAACCCAACCAAAGGTAGTTTTTCTTTTCTAGTTATTTCAATAAAAGAGTTAAGTAGATTTATCTGTATTGCAAGGAGCTGAGTTTGGTGTTGCACACCAAAACAATTCAAGGGTGAATGTGAGATTCTAAGTTTGGTGTTCCACCAAAAACTTCATTAAAAGCACATTTCTACCTCAGCATGACTAGTCACTAGCTCCAACCAATCAGGGAAACTACTTAAACAATAGTTTAATTTCTAGTTCATAGTTTCTTTTTCTAGTTCATAGTTATTTTCTTAATAAAAGCACATGAGGTTTTCTGCATATGATCCAAATTGCTGCATATGGCAAGGAACTAAGTTTGGTGTTCACACACCAATCTAAGTTCAGAGGCCTACAAACATACATGCATGCTAACCAATTCTCAAAGTGCTTGGGGAACAAGCAACTTCTAATAGCTTTGCAGGAAGACAATCAATCTCATGGAAGGAATATACATCATCATCAAAGAGAACACCAAGGCTAGGAAGGATGATGAACAACAAAGAAGATGCTAAAAGGTTGTATTGTCACTTAATTGCTTGTACTTTGAATTGCTGATATTGGAAGTTTGCATGCACCCCTACTTTAAGTTTGAGTCATTGCAGTTTTTGTTTGTCTGTTTGTTTAATTTCCAAATAAGTGATAGTCTAAGTGTCTGGATAAACTTCACTTGCTTAAATGTATGCTTGCCATGCTTGTTCTGTTTCCAAAAATAAAAGAAAAGTTTGAACAAAAGTAACTCAATTCCATTTAGTAAGAAATCAAATAAGATTAAGTGGTGGTATGCATGTTTGATTGAATAGTCAGCTCACTAAGAAATAAAGTTAGAATTGTCACTTTTAGTGGAAATTAGGATGCTGTCTATGGATCTTGATGAATAAATGTCTTTGGCCATGAAAAAGAAAGAAGAAGAAGAAGAAAAAGCCACTGAAAAAGGGCAACCAAAAAGCAAAAAAATTGAGAAAATAAGCTAGGCACCAATGGTTTGAACTTCTGAGACAAATGCCTGTGGTGTTTATGTATTAAGGATATGCTTGGATGAATAGGTTCTGAGGAGTGTTTCAACACTTGGTAACTTGGGTTAACTAACCCGGGATTATCAACCAAAAGTCCATTATCAAGAGCAACCTAAATACAAAACATTTAGTCACACAAAGAGGTGCTGGGTACCAATGTCTCAAGAAGAAATGTGAACTAAAATGCCTGGAGTGGATATGTGTAGTGCACTGATAAGAAAAAGAAAATGCCAAAGGCTTGAGCAACACATGACACTGAGCAACAAGGAGCAAATAAGCTCAAAGAAAAAGAAAAACAAAGAAAAGAAACTTGCCAAGGATATGTGAATAACAAGAGGCCATAAGCAGTGTTTTAGTGGAAACATAAAAAGTGACATTCTTACCTAAGAAACAATAAAGTGATGCTGCAACAACTTTCTGCATGAACACCCCATTAATCAATGTCAATTACTTACTGATATGGCTAATGAATTTACTTTCTGTTTCATTCTTTCTTCTCAATAATTCAGAACTTGCTTGGGGACAAGCAAGGATTAAGTTTGGTGTTGTGATGCCAAGGCATCTTAGGCTAGTTTCACTAGCCTTTTTCTTTTATTTTTAGTTGTTTTATGCATTTTCTTGAGCCTTAAGTAATCATTTGGGCCAAATAGTCATGCTTGTCTTAAATCATTCAACATGAAGATTTTGATGCAAATTCCATGAGTTTTTAGTTATATTACTTGAATGCTATGAATGGAAGATTTCTCATGAAATTTTGCAAGACTTTGATGCAATTGTTTGGATGATTTCAGGGAAGAAGAGGCTAGGCAAGGAAGCAACAAAATCAATAAAGGAAGCTTGAATATCACATGTGGAGTTTAAGTTCCAGTTTAAGCTTAAACTGGAACTTAAACTACCAAGCCATATAATGCTGGAATTGAAGTTTAACCTCCAGTTTAATCTTAAACTGGAGGTTAAACGCCAGAAGTGAGAATCTCACCAGGGGAGCATTTCCACGTTTAACCTCCAGTTTAACCTTAAACTGGAGGTTAAACGCCAGAAGTAAGAAAGGCACCAGGAGCATTCCACGTTTAAGCTCCAGTTTAACCTTAAACTGGAGCTTAAACGTGTTCGACTATTTTTCTCCTCCAGGGTTGCTTTCTCATTTCCACGTTTAATCTTCAGTTTAACCTTAAACTGAAGCTTAAACGTGCTCGAGCTTGTGCCTCCAGGGAGTGCCAGCGTTTAAGCTCCAGTTTAAGCTTAAACTGGAGCTTAAACGTGTTATATGGAACAGCTTGACCATGCCTTCTTCAAACATAAATAACTTGAGCTACAAAACTCCAAATGAGGTGATTCAAAATGCATTGGAAAGAAGACATCTAGAGCTTTCCAAGCATATATGGCATGCATGGTGGATACTAAAAATTGAGGGAGAAAACAGCCCCGTAATGTGCATAGAAGAGCATAGTACCAACATGCAATCAGGCCAGCTGACCTCTTCACCTTCCATGGAGTATAACTCGAGTTGTAGAAATCCAATTGGGGTGCTTCCAGTTGCGTTAGAAAGCTGACATCCATAGCTTTCCAACGAGGTATAATAGTCTATATTTGGCATCAAATTGGCAAGGTTGACAAGAGAACAAAGTGACGACTCAAGAAAGGGGGGGTGCAACGTTTGAGTGTAGTTTAATGGATCATTATCCTTTTTGGATCAATTATGTCACTCTACCCTTCAAGCAAGCAAGGCCCATCAACAACACCAAATCAAGGCCACAAGAATCATCTAGAATAGTTTATTTTCATTTGATTGTAATTTGCTTTGAATTTCATTTTCATTTTGTAATTTAGGGAGCCTATTTAAAGGCCTTAGTTCCTGCATTTGAAACACGGGGGGGATTGAAGGGGAATCCAGCCCCTGAGGGGGATTACTTTTTTACCTTTTCATTTAGCTAGTTTTCATATCTTTGTAATTGAATTCAGAGCTATGACTCACTAAACCCCTTTCATTGGGTTAGGGAGCTCTATTGTAATTCAATGAATCAATAATAGTTTATCTTCTTCTTCAATCTTTTCTCTTGAATTTTGTTAGAAAGCTTCTCGATCTAATTCCATTGGGTAGTTGTCTTGGGAAAGAAACTACCCATAATTGGAATCCTTCGGAACCTTGGGAAAGGAATGGAGGATTCATGCTAGAGAAGCTTTCTCACAGTGAATTGGATTGGGGTTTGGATGGATATTGTGACATGTAATCCTACCAAATTGTGGTTCATGAAACTGTGTGGTATAATCAGTGATCGAGCATCATCTCTTCTTATGAACATTTAAACCAAGGGATTGGGAATTTGTTTGTTTTTAGAGAGAATTGGTGAGCCAAGGGATTGGGATCCAATCATATAAGATTGCCAAGCAAAATTCAATGAACGCATTGGTTGAGGAAGAGATAAACATGTTTTGATTCGGAGATCTCAATATCTCCTATAACCCAATGAATTCCCATTTCTGATTTCCACTTTCTCTTTACATTCTGCAACTCAATTCATGCAATCACCCCCATCCCCTTTTAATTTCAGCAATTTAGCTTCTGCTCTTTAATTCATGCAATTTAAGATTCCGCCATTTAAATTTCTTGTCATTTACGTTTCCCGCCAATTTTACATTCCGCAATTCTCATCTAAATCTTGATTCCGCTCAACTAGAACACACTTCTAATCCGAATTGCTCACTCAACCAATCCTTGTGGGATTCGACCTCACTCTATTGTGAGATTTTACTTGACGATAACCGGTGCACTTGCCGGAAGGAATTTTGCCGATCGTGCAATTTCCTAAATCGTGGCATAACAAGTTTATGCGCATCAAGAAGTAAACAGAAAGTAAATTCAACTCAATTGCAAAATCAAAATTTAAGGTTGAAGATCTCAGGAAATCAATGAGACTAGAAAAAAAGTCTAGATCTTAATTCCTTCCTTGATCCAATAGCAAACAAGATGCATGAAAATTAAAGATGAAAGCAATGAAAAGAACTTTGATTCAAATCACAATTCACTTGAAAGTTTGCAGAAGAAGAAAACAGAGAGAATTCTCAAGGTGAGATTGAAACAGAATTTCTTCAATTCTCAACCCAAGATTCGAAACAAAAATGAAAACTAAGAGAGAGCTCTCAAATCCTAATGCTCCTTAGTGAAGCCAGCCTCTAATGCTCTCTATTAGAGCCAACCTTCAATGCTCTCTATTAGAGCCCCCCTCCCTAACAAAGATAAAAATGATGCCTTATATAGGCTTTACAAAATGAAAATAAAAATGAAATTGAAATTAAAAATAAAATACAATTAAATAAAATTTCTATTTTTAACTATCTCTTATGCCTTTGAGTGATGGTAATGGGCTTAGCTTGCTTTGGATTTGAGGAAGAATGGATCCGGATGGCCTTGATGGAATTGGGTTGAAGATGGCCTCAGTTGATTGCTCTTGGTGTTGGGAAGAAATCCACTTGTGAACCGGACCATGAACCATTCACGTTTGAGTCAACGTTTGAGGTAAACGTTGACTCAAACGTCTTCGTGAAACCAATTATGCAGCTCGGCCACTTTTGCTACCATCCATGTTTGAGCCAACGTTTGAGGTCAAACATGAGCTCAAACGTGGCTCCTCCCACTCAGCTATTCTAGCCAACGTTTGGCCCAACATTTGAGGCAAACGTTGGCGCAAACGTGGCTCATTGAATCATCAAACAGGGGTGTTCATTCATTCTCTTATGGCGCCAACGTTAGACCTCAAGTTTGAGGTAAACGTTGGTGCAAATGTTGCCAAGCTCCAGGGGTGATTTTCCTTGCTGAGATGTGGCCAACGTTTGACCTCAAGTTGGAGGCAAACGTTGGCGCAAACGTTGCATAGCTCCAGGGTGTGGTTGCACTCTTCCTCACGTTTGAGTCCAAGTTTAAGGCAAACTTGAGCTCAAACGTGAGTGCTTCTTCTTGCCCCTTGCTATCCCCTTTTCTTCAAGAGATCCCGAGACACGGAAGGCATCTTCCTCGCCGACCTCCTTGATGCACGCCAAAGACCCCAGCCAACGCAGAACCGTAGGAGAAAACGACAAAGAAGCAGAGTGGGACCTTGCAGACGAGGTCAGGAGCAAAGAAAATGTATGGGAGATAGTCCTAAAACAATGAATAAGCCTAAGGTACAATCGCGGCATGGTACAACGAGACTTCGAACCAGGAGACCTCGTCTTATGACGAAACGACATCGGTCCCCGCACTCCTGGAGAAGGGAAGCTCGCGCCCAACAAGGAGGGTCCCTATTGAATAACGACGGTAATCGAAAAAGGAGCCTACAAGCTCGAAAGACTAGATAGGACCGAGCTCCCAAGATCCTGGAATGCCACCAACTTACGGTGCTACTATACGTAGAAATATCCTTCCAAAGCAATAAGACCGAGGTCGTTTAAGACTATTTCTTTACCCCTTAGTTTTTTCTTTTTTCACTTTGATTTATTGCTTAAGTTGTTTAATAGTATATTTTCTCACCGGGAACTCTTTCTTAGCCACATCGGGTCGTTTTAACGAGGCCCAAACCTTAAATAAAATTCATTTTTTCAAAAGCATTGCCCCGTCTGATGGCACGAACTAAATGTGGCTGCTCCCGGTTATTGATCACCCCGAGTCCAATAAAATGAATATCCAAATAAATAAATGGCTACCCAAGAATCGATCATCCTGAGCCCAACGAAACAGATATCCAAATAACAAAAAAGGTGACCCAGGGATCTATCACCCCAAGGCCAACAAAACAAATATCCAAATAAGTAAACAACTACTACCCAAGGATCGATCACCCCGAAGACAACAAAACGAATATCCAAATAACAAAATGGATATCCAAATAAGTAAATGGCTACCCGGGAATCGATCACGCCGAGGCCAATTAAACAGACATCCAAATAACAAAAATGGCGACCCGGGGATCGAACACCCGGAGGCCAACAAAACCGATATCCAAATAAGTAAACGGCTACCCGGGAATCTATCACCCTGAAGCCAATAAAACGGATATCCAAATAATGAAACAGATATCAGAATAAGTAAACGGTTACCCAGGAATTGATCACCCCGAGGCCAATGAAATAGATATCAAAATAACAAAACGGATATCTAAATAACAAAAAATGGCGACCCAGGGATCGATCACCCTAAGGCCAACAAAACGGATATCCAAATAACAAAATGGATATCCAACTAAGTAAAAGGCTACCCGGGAATCGATCACCCCGAGGCCAACAAAACAGATATCTAATTAAGTAATCAGCTACTCAGGGATCGATCACCCCAATGCCAACAAAATGGATATCCAAATAACAAAATGAATATCTAAATAAGTAAACAACTACTCGGGAATTGATCACCCCAAGGCCAATAAAATGGATATCCAAATAACAAAACAGATATCCAAATAACTAAAAATGGTGTCCCAGGGATCGATCATCCTGAGGCCAACAAAACAAATATCCAAATAAGTAAATAGCTACACAGGGATAGATTACCCCGAGGCCAACGAAACAAATATCCAAAAAATAAAACGTATATCCAAATAAGTAAATGGGTACTTGGGAATCGATCACCCCGAGGTCAACGAAACAGATATCCAAATAACAAAAAATGGCTACCTAGGAATCGATCACCCCGAGGCTAACAAAATGGATATCCAAATAACAAAAAAAAGTGGCCTAGGGATCGATCACCCCCTGGCCAACAGAACAGATATCTAGATAAAAAAAATGGTGACCCAGGGATCGATCACCCGCGAAGCCAATAAAGCGGATATCTAAATAAGTTAAACGGCTACTGATGAGATATTTTGGTGAGAAACGAATCTCTTCCAAAACACCCAAAACTAACCGGCAAGTGCACCGGGTCGTATCAAGTAATAAAAACTCACGGGAGTGAGGTCGATCCCACAGGGATTGAAGGATTGAGCAATTTTAGTTTAGTGGTTGATTTAGTCAAGCGAATCAAGATTTGGTTGGGTGATTTGTGAATTGCAGAATGTAAATTGCATGAAATTAAAGAGAGCGGGAAAGTAAATTGCTGAAACTTAAAGAACAAGAAATTAAATGGCAGAAACTTAAAGTGCAAGAAATGTAAATTGCGGAATCTTAAAGTGCAAGGAATATAAATTGCTTGAAATGGAAAGGGAATTGGGATGTGGATTTGCAGAATTTAAACAAAGAAAAACTAAATTGCATCAAACAGAAGAGGGAAGGGGAATTGGGATTGAACCGGAAACAAAGCAGTAAAGTAAATGAACATTAAAAGTAAGAAACAGAGAATTGAAATGGGAAATTGAGATCTCAGGGCCCAGAGACTAGAAAACCAAGTCTAGATCTCAATGCCTTCCTAGATCCAACAAGAACAATAGCAAGGAAATTGTAAATTGCAAAGAAAAGAGATGAAGATCAAGTAACAGGAAATGAAATTCAATTAACAGTAAAGTAAAGAAACAAAGAGATCCAAAATTGAGATTGAAACAGAATTTCTTCAATTCTCCAATCCAAGATCCAAGACAAAAGTAAAATGAAATTAAAAGCAATGGAAACAAAGAAATTCAAGTTCACTCAGTAACAAAAGCTTCCCAAAAACTATTATGAAAATTCTAAAAGGAAAGCTCTCTCAATAACTTGAATTCTATCCTATTTATACACTTTCCAAAATGATCTTCAAGCCTTGAGTTGGGCCTTTGTTCTTGGTGGAATTGGGTTGAAAGAGGCCTTGGTTGATTGCTCTTGAAGATTGAAGAAGAACCGAAGTGAACCAATTGAACCGGTTTTTGAAGTTAGCCAAAGTTAGTCTCAACGTTAGGGTCAAAGTTAGGGGTCTAACTTTGACCCTAACTTTTCATATCAGCAAGCTAAATTCCCTGGTTTGGACGTTGGTGCCAACGTTAGGGGTCTAACTTTGACCCTAACGTTGGCAATGCTTGGTGCTAGTGGTGCCAACGTTAGCCTCCAAGTTAGGGGGCTAACGTTGGCGCAAACGTTGGCCTTCCTCCTTTGTGATTCAAGTGCCAACGTTAGCCTCCAAGTTAGGGGGCTAACGTTGGCGCAAACGTTGGTGCCCAGGGGAGAAACTCTCAAGTTCCAACGTTAGCCTCCAAGTTAGGGGGCTAACGTTGGAGCTAACGTTGGCCACTTCCAGGGAGTGATTTACATGCCCAACGTTAGCCTCCAAGTTAGGGGGCTAACGTTGGGGCTAACTTCATGCAACCCGGTTCAATTTTCACTTATTCCATTGTCCTCTCTTCACTCCTAGCCATTCCTCTTTGCTTCACCCTTTCTCCAAGCCTTCTTCACCTATCATTGATCAACCAAACTAATCAAAGCTTTGCTCAAAATCATGAGGTATTCAATCTTCCACAATATGCAACAAATATAGCACAAAACCTCATGAAATGGCATGAATTCACATATGGTTGGTTCAATCAAGGGAAACATGAAAATCTACTCAATTAGCTTGCTTGTAGCTCAAGAAAGTGCATAATTCTAATGAAAACTAAAGAAAAAGACTAGCTAAAATGGGCTAAGATGACTTGTCATCACAACACCAAACTTAAAGCTTGCTTGTCCCCAAGCAAGAAATAGATTTATGCTCCAAGGTTCTTTCAATTAAGATGGATTGAGGAACACTTGTAAAGTGCAGTGAGTGAAGTGATCAAGTATCAGTGGGGTGAACTCTAAATCATATGCTCATGCAAGGGCTTCAGTGCTCACTAGTCCTTACATATTGGGAGTCGTAGGTCTTAGGATTTTCATCCAAATGGTACCATGGAGATCTCTTTATGTGTAATCACCTTGAAGCAGCTTATAGTTTCTGTGCCTTGGTCTCGACTCTAAGTATCATGTCTCAAAGCGGCTCTTTAGATAAGCTTTCAATCAATACTCCTAAACCAGTTGGTTTTAAGGTATTAAGTGTTGAAGCACCCCTGAGGATTTACTTGCTCAAGCCTCTTTCCTTGACACACTTCAACCACAAGCATTTTACTAGGCTAACAACTCTTTGAGTCATTGTTTCTTCTTTCTTTTCTGCCTAGTAATTGATGCTCAGAGCCTTGGACCATGTTTTTTTTTTTTTTTTTTTTTTTTTTTTTTTTGATTTTGTATTTTCTTTTCTTTCTTTTGTTTTGTTTGCTGCTTCTTGGATCAATAGATTTTTGAGAATCTCCACAATACTTCTTTGAACTTCATGTCCCGCCTATGAGCTCCCATGCAAGTTTTCACAAGCATGCAACCTCAATACATTATCACACAACCAGAACCACCACTTTTCTTAATCTTTTGCTTGCCTCAAAATTGTTTAATTCCTCAATCCTTCTTTTCAAAGAACTTTCATGTGATGCATTTCTTGAAAATTGAGTGCAAACAAGTTTTGAAGATAAGAATGTTGTGAATGATCAGACACCTTGCTTATTGACTTATAAAGAAAGACTATGCTATGCAGGCAGGCAGGGGTAAATAAAAAAAACTATGCTATGCAGATAGGCAGGATAGATCAGGATACAATCCAACTTTCAATCACAGCAATATTTGATGTAAAACAATCACTTAACAATACAACCTGTTGGAGTTCACTTGCTTTCCTTCTTCTCATCATCATCATTGCTGTCCTTTATGTTCATCTTTTGCTTCTTTGGTTGATGATGCTCAATCCCTCCAAAGGCTTGTATGATATTCTGCAATGATATTGAAAGTTGCTTGTTCCCCAAGCACTTAGAACACTGGTTAGTCTTCATGATTTATTTGTGGGCTTTTTGAACTTACTTTGGTGTGGAAACACCAAACTTAGTACCTTGCCACAGGTTCTCATTCATCAAATTAACCATGTGTGATAATCTTTTTCTTTTTCAAAAGTAATAGAACTAAAAACTAGAAAATAGCAGAATAATTAACTAGTTTGTCTAGATGCTCGAAGCTAGCATTATGGCAGAAAGTGAGAATGTGTTTTATGATAGGATTTTGGTGGAACACCAAACTTAGAATCCTTCATTCTCCCTTAGATTGTTTTGGGGTGTAACACCAAACTTAGCTTCTTGCAATCTAGATAAAACTAATTAACCTTTTTATTTAAAATAACTATGGAAAGAAAACTACCTCAGGTTGGGTTGCCTCCCAACAAGCGCTCTTTTATTGTCACTAGCTTGACATCTTGCTCTTTGATTATGGAGGCTGGAAATCATAATGCCTCAGTTTTTCTCCTCTTGCTGTAGGATTCCTTTCCTCCATGACCTGCACAATCACAAACAATCCAAATGAAAATTGGATATTCTCCTGCCAGAATGTAGTCAGAGGATTAGTTGACATCATGTGTCAAACAGTTGGTAAACTTGAGAGATGAACGAAAATCACTTCTCTCGTTTATTTATCAAGCTATGAGAATCATATTCAGCAAGATAAACCAAGGAAACTTCACTCTATTGCTAAAGTGAGGTTTCAATTAGCTCAGGCAAAAATTCAAACAGTTAGTGTGTCAGTCAAAAATTAAAGAAAAAGTGCTTGATCTAAATTGCCACTTCACTTAATCATTGTCAATCTGATCAATCCCCGGCAACGGCGCCAAAAACTTGATGAGATATTTTGGTGAGAAACGAATCTCTTCCAAAACACCCAAAACTAACCGGCAAGTGCACCGGGTCGTATCAAGTAATAAAAACTCACGGGAGTGAGGTCGATCCCACAGGGATTGAAGGATTGAGCAATTTTAGTTTAGTGGTTGATTTAGTCAAGCGAATCAAGATTTGGTTGGGTGATTTGTGAATTGCAGAATGTAAATTGCATGAAATTAAAGAGAGCGGGAAAGTAAATTGCTGAAACTTAAAGAACAAGAAATTAAATGGCAGAAACTTAAAGTGCAAGAAATGTAAATTGCGGAATCTTAAAGTGCAAGGAATATAAATTGCTTGAAATGGAAAGGGAATTGGGATGTGGATTTGCAGAATTTAAACAAAGAAAAACTAAATTGCATCAAACAGAAGAGGGAAGGGGAATTGGGATTGAACCGGAAACAAAGCAGTAAAGTAAATGAACATTAAAAGTAAGAAACAGAGAATTGAAATGGGAAATTGAGATCTCAGGGCCCAGAGACTAGAAAACCAAGTCTAGATCTCAATGCCTTCCTAGATCCAACAAGAACAATAGCAAGGAAATTGTAAATTGCAAAGAAAAGAGATGAAGATCAAGTAACAGGAAATGAAATTCAATTAACAGTAAAGTAAAGAAACAAAGAGATCCAAAATTGAGATTGAAACAGAATTTCTTCAATTCTCCAATCCAAGATCCAAGACAAAAGTAAAATGAAATTAAAAGCAATGGAAACAAAGAAATTCAAGTTCACTCAGTAACAAAAGCTTCCCAAAAACTATTATGAAAATTCTAAAAGGAAAGCTCTCTCAATAACTTGAATTCTATCCTATTTATACACTTTCCAAAATGATCTTCAAGCCTTGAGTTGGGCCTTTGTTCTTGGTGGAATTGGGTTGAAAGAGGCCTTGGTTGATTGCTCTTGAAGATTGAAGAAGAACCGAAGTGAACCAATTGAACCGGTTTTTGAAGTTAGCCAAAGTTAGTCTCAACGTTAGGGTCAAAGTTAGGGGTCTAACTTTGACCCTAACTTTTCATATCAGCAAGCTAAATTCCCTGGTTTGGACGTTGGTGCCAACGTTAGGGGTCTAACTTTGACCCTAACGTTGGCAATGCTTGGTGCTAGTGGTGCCAACGTTAGCCTCCAAGTTAGGGGGCTAACGTTGGCGCAAACGTTGGCCTTCCTCCTTTGTGATTCAAGTGCCAACGTTAGCCTCCAAGTTAGGGGGCTAACGTTGGCGCAAACGTTGGTGCCCAGGGGAGAAACTCTCAAGTTCCAACGTTAGCCTCCAAGTTAGGGGGCTAACGTTGGAGCTAACGTTGGCCACTTCCAGGGAGTGATTTACATGCCCAACGTTAGCCTCCAAGTTAGGGGGCTAACGTTGGGGCTAACTTCATGCAACCCGGTTCAATTTTCACTTATTCCATTGTCCTCTCTTCACTCCTAGCCATTCCTCTTTGCTTCACCCTTTCTCCAAGCCTTCTTCACCTATCATTGATCAACCAAACTAATCAAAGCTTTGCTCAAAATCATGAGGTATTCAATCTTCCACAATATGCAACAAATATAGCACAAAACCTCATGAAATGGCATGAATTCACATATGGTTGGTTCAATCAAGGGAAACATGAAAATCTACTCAATTAGCTTGCTTGTAGCTCAAGAAAGTGCATAATTCTAATGAAAACTAAAGAAAAAGACTAGCTAAAATGGGCTAAGATGACTTGTCATCAGCTACCCCTAGAAACTGATCATCTTCGAGGCCAACAAAACGGATATCCAAAAAAGATAAATAAGCAATGGATCGAAATTGGCCTTCCAAGAGGCCGAAAATAAGTTCATAATAACGGTCCAAAAAGGCCACACAAAACAAGCATGAGCTGACATCTTCCAACTTGCGAGAAGCCGAACTCACCAATATCCCCCCAAACGGCATAGGATGATGCCACACCCTGTCCAAGCCCCTCACGAAAACTCGATAATAGAAAACCAAACTCATCAACAAAAGCAGCATTAAGCTGTAAGCTAATGAATTTCCAACTCGCGTAAAGCAGAACTCACCAACATCCCGCCAATTGGTGCAGGATAATGTCACGTCCTTTCCAAACCCCTCACAGTCTCCTGAACTACAGAGAACCAAGATCCCCAACAACTCATCATTGAGACCAAGCAAGCATGCTCCCATGCTCTAGGGGCAACTAATCTGGACCTGATCTCCGGGTCCTTCCTCAGAACGGTCACCGAACCCGGCCATCCTCACAGCCGAAAGATGGATCAATAACTTTCAATATCCTGACCCAACATTTGAATTCGAATACCTCCCTTATCTTAGCCAGATAAGATAAGATGATGGTGGTTGATGCACGGAAACTTGTCTCTCAACAGATTTCCCTCGGCAAGTATACTGAATTGTCGTCAAGTAAAAACTCACAATAGAGTAAGGTCGAATCCCACAGGGATTGATTGGTCAAGCAACATTAATTGGAGGAATGTTCTAGTTGAGCTAAGCAGAATTTGATATGAGAATTGCAGGAAATTAAATGGCGGGAAAGTAAATGACAGAAAATGTAAATGCTGGAAATAAAGAGCTGAATATATATGACGAAAAGTAAATTGTAGAATCTTAAATGGGGAATGGGGAATTTAGCATGAAAGTAAATGACAGAAACTAAAGAGAATGGGTAAGATCAGAAATGGGGAATTCATTGGGCTTAGGAGATGTTGCATTCTCCGGATCAAGTTCATTTTCATCTCTTCCTCAATCAATGCATTCATTAATCTCCTTGGCAATCTTAAGTGATTGAATTCCAATTCCTTGGTAACTCAATCTCTCAAATCTTGATCAATAGCCAATTCTTTGGTCTAATTTCTCATGAGAAGAGATGAGGTGCGGTCACTAATTATACCACATGTATTTCCAAATCAAA
This sequence comes from Arachis ipaensis, assembly GCF_059453495.1. Classification (NCBI taxonomy): domain Eukaryota; kingdom Viridiplantae; phylum Streptophyta; class Magnoliopsida; order Fabales; family Fabaceae; genus Arachis; species Arachis ipaensis. The sequence goes on along the minus strand of NC_142440.1, from coordinate 90,669,211 downwards.
CTATTGGGAGAATTATATGTCACCATATCCGCCCAAACCCCAATTTGGTCCAACATGAGAAAGCATTTCTAGCATGATCTCTTTATTCCTCTTCCAAGGTTCAGAAGATATCCAAGTATGAATAGTTTCTTTTCCAAGACAACTATCCAATTTGATGAAGATTGAAAAACTTCAAGTAAAATCAAGAGAAAAGAAAGAAAAAGAATAATGAAAACTATTATTGATCCATCAAATTACAACAGAGCTCTGATGAGCGGATAATTTATACGCTTTTTGACATTATTTTTAGTATGTTTTTAGCAGAATCTAGTTACTTTTAGGGATGTTTTTAATAGATTTTATGTTAAATTCATATTTCTGGACTTTACTATGAGTTTGTGTGTTTTTCTGTGATTTCAGGTATTTTCTGGCTGAAATTGAGGGACTTGAGCAAAAATCAGATTCAGAGGTTGAAAAAGGACTGCTGATGCTGTTGGATTCTGACCTCCCTGAACTCAAAGTGGATTTTCTGGAGCTATAGAACTCAAAATGGCGAGTTTCCAATTGCGTTGGAAAGTAGACATCCAGGGCTTTCCAGCATTATATAATAGTCCATACTTTGGCCAAGAATTGACGACGTAAACTGGCGTTCAACGCCAGCCTTCTGCCCAAATCTGGCGTCCAGCGCCAGAAAAGGATCCAAAACCAGAGTTGAACGCCCAAACTGGAACAGAAACTGGCGTTCAACTCCACAAATAGCCTCTGCACGTGCAACACTCAGGCTCAGCCCAAACACTCACCAAGTGGGCCCCGGAAGTGGATTTATGCATCAATTACTTACTCATGTAAACCCTAGTAGCTAGTTTATTATAAATAGGACCTCTTACTATTGTATTAGATATCTTTGGACGCCTGGTTCTTAGATCAGAGGGGCTGGCCATCTCGGCCATGCTTGGACCTTCACTTATGTATTTTCAAACGGTAGAGTTTCTACACTCCATAGATTAAGGTGTGGAGCTCTACTGTTCCTCAAAGATTAATGCAAAGTACTTCTGTTTTCTATTCAATTCATCTTATTTCGCTTCTAAGATATCCATTCGCACCCAAGAACGTGATGAAGGTGATGATTATGTGTGACGCTCATCATCCTTCTCCCTTATGAACGCGTGCCCGACAAACACTTCTGTTCTACATGAATTAAGCTAGAATAAATATCTCTTAGATCTCCTAACCAGAATCTTCGTGGCGTAAGCTAGAATGATGGCGGCATTCAAGAGAATCCGGAAAGTCTAAACCTTGTCTGTGGTATTCCGAGTAGGATTCAATGATTGAATGACTGTGACGAGCTTCAAACTCGCGATTGTTGGGCGTTAGTGACAGACGCAAAAGGAGGGTGAATCCTATTCCAGCATGATCGAGAACCGACAGATGAATAGCCGTGCCGTGACAGGGTGCGTGAGCATATTATTCACTGAGAGGAGGGGATGTAGCCACTGACAACGGTGATGCCCTTGCATAAAGCCAGCCATGGAAAGGAGTAAGACTGATTGGATGAAGATAGCAGGAAAGCAGAGGTTCAGAGGAACGAAAGTATCTCCATTCGCTTATCTGAAGTTCCTACCAATGATTTACATAAGTACCTCTATCCCTATCTTATTAATTATTAAATTTCAAAAACACCATTATCCATTTATATCTGCCTGACTGAGATTTACAAGGTGACCATAGCTTGCTTCATACCAACAATCTCCGTGGGATTCGACCCTTACTCACGTAAGGTATTACTTGGACGACCCAGTGCACTTGCTGGTTAGTTGTATCGAAGTTGTGACAATTATGAATTAAGATCAGAGCACCAAGCTTTGGAGCCATTACCAGGATTTGTTCGAGCCTGGAGATCACAATTTCGTGCACCAAGTTTTTGGCGCCGTTGCCGGGGATTGTTCGAGTATGGACAACTGACGGTTTATCTTGTTGCTCAGATTAGGTAATTTTCTTTTTGTTTTATTTTCAAAAAAAAAATTTTTCAAAAACTCTTTCAAAAAAAAAAATTTTCTTTTGTTTTCAAAAAAAAAATATATATATATATAATAAATATAATAAAAAAATAAATAAATAAATTATTCTATGGCTTCAGAATTTTTAAGAATGAATTCTAGTGTTTCATGAAGCATGTTGAAGCCTGGCTGGCTGTAAAGCCATGTCTCAATCCTTATACTCAAGAGAAGAGCTTCTTTATCTTTCTTAGCCAATTGGCTGTTGAATGTAAGGAATGTCAGGCGTGTCATGTCTGAGTTACATACTAAAGCTTGGCTGGCTATTAAGCCATGCCTGACCCTTTGATTGGAGCTTTAGAGCATAAGATTCCTGGAATTCATGTTGAAAATTTTGGAATCCTTATTTTTTCTTTTTCATATAATTTTTCGAAAAATATAAAATAAAAATCCAAAAAATTTAGAAAATCATAAAAATCAAAAATATTTTTGTGCTCTTGTTTGAGTCTTGAGTCATATCATAAGTTTGGTGTCACTTGCATATGCATCTTGCATTTTTTCGAAAATATCATGCATTCATAGTGTTCTTCATGATCTTCAAGTTGTTCTTGGTAAGTCTTCTTGTTTGATCTTGATGAATTTTTGTTTTGTGTCTTTTCATGTTTATCATATGCATTCTTGAATTCTTAGTGTCTAAGCATTAAAGAATTCTAGGTTTGGTGTCTTGCATGTTTTCTTTGCATTAAAAATTTTTCAAAAATATGTTCTTGATGTTCATCATGACATTCAAAGTGTTCTTGGTGTTCATCTTGACATTCATAGCATTCTTGCATGCATTCATTGTTTTGATCTAAAAATTTCATGCATTGCATATTTTTCATGTTTTCATAAAAATTTCAAAAATCAAAAAATATCTTTCCTTTTTTTCTCTCATCAAATTCGAAAATTTGGATTGACTTTTTCAAAAATTTTTAAAATCAAATTGTTTCTCATGAGTCAAATCAATTTTTCAATTTGAAAATCTCATCTTTTTCAAAATCTTTTTCAAAAATCAAATCTTTTTCAAAATTCTTGGTTATTTTCGAAAATTCCAAAAATAATTTTCAAAAATCTTTTTCTAATTTTTATATCAAATTTTCGAAAATACCATAATCAATTAATGTTTTGATTCAAAAATTTTAAGTTTGTTACTTGCTTGTTAAGAAAGATTCAAACTTTAAGTCCTAGAATCATATCTTGTGATTTCTTGTGAATCAAGTCATTAATTGTGATTTTAAAAATCAAATCCTTTTCAAAACTAATTTCTATCATATATTTTCAAAAATATCTTCTCATCTTATCTTTTTCAAAATATCTTTTCTAACTTCCTAACTTCTTATCTTTTCAAAATTTGTTTCAACTAACTAACTAACTTTTTGTTTGTTTCTTAACTTTTTCAAAACTACCTAACTAATTCTCTCTCTCATTTTTCGAAAATATCTTCCCCCTTTTTCAAAATTTCTTTTTAATTTATTAATTATTTTAATTTTTAAATCTTAATTTTCGAAAATTACTAACATTTTCCAAAAACTATTTTCAAAAATCACTAACTCTTTTTCAAAAATTATTTTCGAAAATTCTCTTCTCTCTCATCTCCTTCTATTTTTTTTATTTATTCATCTACTAACATCTCTCCCTCATTCAAAAAAAAAAAAAAGGGATCTCTATTATTATTATTTTTCTGTGCCTTCTTCTTTGTCATATGAGCAGGAGCAAGGACAAGAATATTCTTGTTGAAGCAGATCCAGAACCTGAAAGGACTCTGAATTACAACTAACCAGTAAGCACCTGTTAGGAATTTTCAAACAAGAAGAGGAGATGGCAGCTGAAAATAATAATAATGCAAGGAGGATGCTTGGTGACTTTACTGCACCTAATTCCAATTTACATGGAAGAAGCATCTCCATTCCTGCCATTGGAGCAAACAACTTTGAGCTGAAACCTCAATTAGTTTCTCTGATGCAGCAGAACTGCAAGTCTCATGGACTTCCATCTGAAGATCCTTTTCAGTTCTTAACTGAATTCTTGCAGATATGTGATACTGTTAAGACTAATGGAATAGATCCTGAAGTCTACAGGCTCATGCTTTTCCCTTTTGCTGTAAGAGACAGAGCTAGATTATGGTTGGATTCTCAACCCAAAGACAGCCTGGACTCTTGGGATAAGCTGGTCACGGCTTTCTTAGCCAAGTACTTTCCTCCTCAAAAGCTGAGCAAGCTTAGAGCTGATGTTCAAACCTTCAGACAGAAAGAAGGTGAATCCCTCTATGAAGCTTGGGAAAGATACAAACAGTTGACCAAAAAGTGCCCTTCTGACATGCTTTCAGAATGGACCATCCTGGATATATTCTATGATGGTTTATCTGAGCTATCAAAGATGTCACTGGACACTTCTGCAGGTGGATCCATTCATCTAAAGAAAACGCCTGCAGAAGCTCAAGAACTCATTGACATGGTTGCTAACAACCAGTTCATGTACACTTCTGAAAGAAATCCTGTGAACAATGGGACGCCTATGAAGAAGGGAGTTCTTGAAGTTGATACTCTGATTGCCATATTGGCTCAGAATAAAATATTGACTCAGCAAGTCAATATGATCTCTCAGAGTCTGCATGGAATGCAAGCTGCATCCAACAGTACTCAAGAGGCTTCTCCTGAAGAAGAAGCTTATGATCCTGAGAACCCTGCAATAGCAGAGGTAAATTACTTAGGTGAACCTTATGGAAATACCTATAACTCAACATGGAGAAATCATCCAAAATTCTCATGGAAGGATCAAAAGCCTCAACAAGGCTTTAATAATGGTGGAAGAAACAGGTTTAGCAATAGCAAACCTTTTCCATCATCCACTCAGCAACAGACAGAGAACTCTGAACAAAATGCTCCTAATTTAGCAAATCTAGTCTCTGATCTATCTAAGCCCACTGTAAGTTTCATGAATGAAACAAGGTCTTCCATTAGAAATTTGGAAGCACAAGTGGGCCAGCTGAGTAAAAGGATCACTGAAATCCCTCCTAGTACTCTCCCAAGCAATACAGAAGAGAATCCAAAAGGAGAGTGCAAGGCCATTGACATAAGCGCCATGGCCGAACCTGTGAGGAGAGGAGAGGACGTGAATCCCAAGGAGGAAGACCTCCTGGGACATCCAGTGATCAATAAGGAGCTTCCCTCTGAGGAACCAAAGGACTCTGAGGCTCATCTAGAGACCATAGAGATTCCATTGAACCTCCTTATGCCCTTCATGAGCTCTGATGAGTATTCCTCTTCTGAAGAGAATGAGGATGTTACTGAAGAGCAAACTGCCAAGTTTCTTGGTGCAATCATGAAGCTGAATGCCAAATTATTTGGCATTGATGCTTGGGAAGTTGAACCTCCCTTGTTCATCAATGAACTAAGCGATCTGGATCAACTGACATTGCCTCAGAAGAGACAGGATCCTGGAAAGTTCATAATACCCTGTACCATAGGCACCATGATCTTTAAGGCTCTGTGTGACCTTGGTTCAGGAATAAACCTCATGCCCCTCTCTGTAATAGAGAAACTGGGAATCTATGGGGTGCAAGCTGCTAAAATCTCATTAGAGATGGCAGACAGCTCAAGAAAACAGGCTTATGGACAAGTAGAGGACGTGTTAGTAAAGGTTGAAGGCCTTTACATCCCTGCTGATTTCATAGTCCTGGATACTGGAAAGGAAGAGGATGAATCCATCATCCTAGGAAGACCTTTCCTGGCCACAGCAAGAGCTGTGATTGATGTTGACAGAGGTGAAATAGTCCTTCAATGGAATGAGGACTCCCTTGTGTTTAAAACTCAAGGATCTCCCTCTGCAACCATGGAGAGGAAGCAAAAGAAGCTTCTCTCAAAGCAGAGTCAACCAAGAGCCCCCACAGTCAAACTCTAAGTTTGGTGTTGGGAGGCCACAACCAAACTCTAAGTTTGGTGTTGAACTCCCATATCCAAACTCTAAGTTTGGTGTTGGAGAGTCTCAACAAAGCTCTGCACATCTGTGAGGCTCCATGAGAGCCAACTGTCAAGCTATTGACATTAAAGAAGCACTTGTTGGGAGGCAACCCAATCTTTATTTATCTAACTATATTTCTCTTAGTTATATGCCTTTGTAGGTTCATGATCATGTGGAGTCACAAAATATACAAAAAGAAATCAAAAACGGAATCAAAAAAACAGCAGAAGAAAAATCACACCCTGGAGAAGCATCTGTCTGGCGTTCAAACGCCAGAACAGAGCATGGTTTTGGCGCTGAACGCCCAGAATGGGAGCATCCTGGCGCTAAACGCCCAGAACAAGCATGGTTTTGGCGTTCAACGCCAGAAATGGCAGCAAAGGAGCGTTGAACGCCCAAAATGGGCACCAACCTGGCGCTGAACGCCCAGAGTTGTGTGCAAGGGCATTTTACATGCCTAAATTGGTGCAGGGATGTAAATGCCTTGACACCTCAGGATCTGTGGACCCCACAGGATCCCCACCTACCTCATCATCTCTCTTTCCATTCATGATCATCCCCTCTGTTTTCCATTTACCACTCACATCCATACACCCACTACCTTCAAAATTCAACATCTCTCTCCCACCCAATCCCACCCATATTGCCGAATACACACTCCCATCCATCTCCTCCATATCTTCTTCATTCTTTCTTCTTTTGCTCGAGGGCGAGCAACATTCTAAGTTTGGTGTGGTAAAAGCATAGCTTTTTTGTTTTTTCCATAACCATTGATGGCACCTAAGGCCAGAGAAACCTCTAGAAAGAGGAAAGGGAAGACAAAAGCTTCCATCAAGGGTCTATAGCTCAGTGGTAGAACATTTGACTGCAAATCAAGAGATCCCTGAGATACCTCAGGGGATACATTTTCTTCCACACAATTATTGGAAGCAACTAAGGGTGGAACATCAAGAGCACTCCTTCATCCTTCATGAAATCAGAGAAGATCTAAAAGCAATGAAGGAGGAGCAGCAAAGACAAGGAAGAGACATAGAAGAGCTCAAGGACATCACTAAAGTGGACTCATTCCTTGTTCTTACTTTCTCTGTTTTTTTCGTTTTATATGTTATGTGCTTATCCATGTTTGTGTCTTCATTACATGATCATTAGTAGTTAGTAACTTTGTCTTAAAGTTATGAATGTCCTATGAATCCATCACCTCTCTTAAATAAAAACTGTTTTAATTCAAAAGAACAAGAAGTACATGATTTTTGAATTTATCCTTGAACTTAGTTTAATTATATTGATGTGGTGATAATGCTTCCTGTTTTCTGAATGTATGCTTGAACAGTGCATATGTCTTTTGAAGTTGTTGTTTAAGAATGTTAAATATGTTGGCTCTTGAAAGAATGATGACTAGGAGACATGTTATTTGATAATCTGAAAAATCATAAAAATGATTCTTGAAGCAAGAAAAAGCAGCAAAGAACAAAGCTTGCAGAAAAAAAAAATAGGCGAAAAAAAAAATAGAAAGAAAAAGAGAAAGCAAGCAGAAAAACACAAAAGCTCTTAAAACCAAGAGGCAAGAGCAAAAAGCCAATAACCCTTAAAAACCAAAAGGCAAGGGCAAATAAAAAGGATCCCAAGGCTTTGAGCATCAGTGGATAGGAGGGCCTAAAGGAATAAAATCCTGGTCTAAGCGGCTAAACCAAGTTGTCCCTAACCATGTGCTTGTGGCGTGTAGGTGTCAAGTGAAAACTTGAGACTGAGCGGTTAAAGTCAAGGTCCAAAGCAAAAAAAGAGTGTGCTTAAGAACCCTGGACACCTCTAATTGGGGACTTTAGCAAAGCTGAGTCACAATCTGAAAAGGTTCACCCAATTATGTGTCTGTGGCATTTATGTATCCGGTGGTAATACTGGAAACCAAAGTGCTTAGGGCCACGGCCAAGACTCATAAAATAGCTGTGTTCAAGAATCATCATACTGAACTAGGAGAATCAATAACACTATCTGAACTCTGAGTTCTTATAGATGCCAATCATTCTGAACCTCAATGGATAAAGTGAGATGCCAAAACTATTCAAGAGGCAAAAAGCTATAAGTCCCGCTCATATGATTGAAGCTCTGTTTCATTGATAGTTTGGAATTTATAGTATATTCTATTCTTTTTATCCTATTTTGATTTTCAGTTGCTTGGGGACAAGCAACAATTTAAGTTTGGTGTTGTGATGAGCGGATAATTTATACGCTTTCTGACATTGTTTTTAGTATGTTTTTAGCAGAATCTAGTTACTTTTAGGGATGTTTTTAATAGATTTTATGTTAAATTCACATTTCTGGACTTTACTATGAGTTTGTGTGTTTTTCTGTGATTTCAGGTATTTTCTGGCTGAAATTGAGGGACTTGAGCAAAAATCAGCAGAGGTTGAAAAAGGACTGCTGATGCTGTTGGATTCTGACCTCCCTGCACTCAAAGTGGATTTTCTGGAGCTACAAAACTCGAAATGGCGCGCTTCCAATTGCGTTGGAAAGTAGACATCCAGGGCTTTCCATCAATATATAATAGTCCATACTTTGGCCAAGAATTGACGACGTAAACTGGCGTTCAACGCCAGCCTTCTGCCCAAATCTGGCGTCCAGCGCCAGAAAAGGATCCAAAACCAGAGTTGAACGCCCAAACTGGCACAGAAACTGGCGTTCAACTCCACAAATAGCCTCTGCACGTGCAACACTCAGGCTCAGCCCAAACACTCACCAAGTGGGCCCCGGAAGTGGATTTATGCATCAATTACTTACTCATGTAAACCCTAGTAGCTAGTTTATTATAAATAGGACCTCTTACTATTGTATTAGATATCTTTGGACGCCTGATTCTTAGATCAGAGGGGCTGGCCATCTCGGCCATGCCTGGACCTTCACTTATGTATTTTCAAACGGTAGAGTTTCTACACTCCATAGATTAAGGTGTGGAGCTCTGCTGTTCCTCAAAGATTAATGCAAAGTACTTCTGTTTTCTATTCAATTCATCTTATTTCGCTTCTAAGATATCCATTCGCACCCAAGAACGTGATGAAGGTGATGATTATGTGTGACGCTCATCATCCTTCTCCCTTATGAACGTGTGCCCGACAAACACTTCTGTTCTACATGAATTAAGCTAGAATAAATATCTCTTAGATCTCCTAACCAGAATCTTCGTGGCGTAAGCTAGAATGATGGCGGCATTCAAGAGAATCCGGAAAGTCTAAACCTTGTCTGTGGTATTCCGAGTAGGATTCAATGATTGAATGACTGTGACGAGCTTCAAACTCGCGATTGTTGGGCGTTAGTGACAGACGCAAAAGGAGGGTGAATCCTATTCCAGCATGATCGAGAACCGACAGATGAATAGCCGTGCCGTGACAGGGTGCGTGAGCATATTATTCACTGAGAGGAGGGGATGTAGCCACTGACAACGGTGATGCCCTTGCATAAAGCCAGCCATGGAAAGGAGTAAGACTGATTGGATGAAGATAGCAGGAAAGCAGAGGTTCAGAGGAACGAAAGTATCTCCATTCGCTTATCTGAAGTTCCTACCAATGATTTACATAAGTACCTCTATCCCTATCTTATTAATTATTAAATTTCAAAAACACCATTATCCATTTATATCTGCCTGACTGAGATTTACAAGGTGACCATAGCTTGCTTCATACCAACAATCTCCGTGGGATTCGACCCTTACTCACGTAAGGTATTACTTGGACGACCCAGTGCACTTGCTGGTTAGTTGTATCGAAGTTGTGACAATTATGAATTAAGATCAGAGCACCAAGCTTTGGAGCCATTACCAGGATTTGTTCGAGCCTGGAGATCACAATTTCGTGCACCAAGCTCCCTAACCCAATGAAAGGGGTTTAGTTGTTCATGGCTCTAGGAGTGAAAATCAAAGATGGAGAGTACATTCTGAAGTAAAACTAGAAGTTGCAGAGAAAGTAAAATTATACAGAGAGTAGTCCTCTCAATCCCCAAAAAAAGCTCCTCTCTAGTTCGAAACTACCCCTATATATACTACTCTTCTGATCTTCCATTTGGCTCTACAAGTCTTGGATATGGGCCTTTGGATCTTTAGTTGAAGCAGTTTGGAATCTTCAGTGGGCTCAGCTTTACTTGCAGAGAAAGTGTGAAGTAGGCATGGACTTTGGCTAGGACATTAGTGGCGTTAACGTTAGGTGAAAATGTGGGTTTGAGAACGTTAGTGACAATCACCTTTTGCAGTAACGTTCCTAGCCCAAGATGAGTTACGTTAACTTCAACGTTAGTGGCACTAATGTGACCACTAACGTTGCCTCTTGATCCATCGCGAGCGTTATTAGCGTTTACCTTTGCCAATAACGTTGCCCTTGGCCCCTTTTTCCCTACGTTAGAGTCCACGTTAGTGTAGCTAACGTGACTCTTAACGTGGGTATGCCTTAATTTCGAGAGCGTTAGTGACACTTACCTTTGTCACTAATGCTCCAAACACCTTTCTTCCCACATTAGAGTTCACGTTACATAGGTTAACGTGACTTCTAACGTGGTAGTGATAGCCATCTCCAACGTTAGTGACAAAGGTGAGTGTCACTAACGTTGGCTCATCATTCTTTTCCTCCACGTTAGCTTCCACATTAATGCAATTAACGTGGCAACTAACGTGGCTAATAGAGGCTTAGTCCAACGTTAGTGACAAAGGTGAGTGTCACTAACGTTGGCTCTTCATTGCTTCTCCCACGTTAGAGTTCATGTTAATGTAGTTAACGTGACTCTTAACGTGGCTAAGTGTGCCCCTCTCCCCAACATTAGTGGCATTCCCTTTTACCTCTAACGTTGGAGCTTTACTTCTCTTCCACGTTAGCTTCCACGTTAACGTAGTTAACGTGGACACTAACGTGGGCTATGATGGCTCACGAAAGCGTTATTGGTGTTCACTTTTCTTGTTAACGTTGTAAGCTAGCCTCCTTTCCACGTTAATGGTCACGTTAGTTGGACTAATGTGGCTATTAACGTGGCATCTTCCTTGCTTCCTTTGTCCTGAAATCAAGCAAATAAAGTGCATCAAAACTAGGTTCTAACCCATGAGATCATGCATCATTCAATTTATCATTCAATTCATGCATAATTCTCATGAAATCATATAAAATTCACAATATTTGCTTGAATCAAGATGTAAATGATTATTTAACCAAAACTTGCTTATTTCCTAAGAAAGTGCATGAAACTACCTTAAAACCATAAAGAAAAGGTCAGTGAAACTGGCCAAAATGCCTTGGCATCACAACACCAAACTTAAAGCTTCCTTGTCCCGAAGCAAGTACTGAAACATGAGAATGATGAATGAATTGTCAAGAGAAATGAATCATTATTGTAGAAGTCATGTCCTTGGTTTTATGGGGTTTCATGCATAGCAACTTAGGTTCATTCCTTTATTGGCTTTCAGACCTTTACCATGCCCTGGAATACTCACTTGATTGCACCCTTTGAGACTTTTATTTATTGATCCCTTTGTCTTTCCACGGTTTATTGCATCCTTAGGCTAAGTGTTCTGTGAGGGGGCGACTCTTTAAGATAAGCTTTCAGCCAACACTCCCGAACCAGTTGGTTCAAGGTGCTAGGTGTTGAAACACCCCTAAGGACTTACTCCCTCAAGTCTCTCTCCCCCATACATGCACACCACAGGCACATGGTTTGTTATTTTCTTTCCTTGAGGCCTTGGTGTCCAACACCTCTTTGGGTTACTAAATGTTCTGTACCAAGTGATGAAGCACTCCTAAGAACTTATTCATCCAAGCAGATCCTTGGTACAAGAGCACCACAGACATATCCCTCAAGATTCAAGCCCTTGGTGCCTAGCCTTATTTCTTATTACTTTTCTTTCTGTCAACTCTTATTGTTCTTTTCCTTTTTCTTATTAGGATCTTGTTATTTAGCTAGTCTCATGGGGTGTGTTTCAAGCATATGATTCAGGACAGATAGTTGCCTTCCTACCTTGTTGGTAAACCAACTTAGCTAAGTGATTACTACACCACAAATTTAAGGACCTACTCCACAACTTGAACATCACTCTGGTCTTTCATACCATCTCTTTTTATTTGGTTTAAAAGGACAAACATACAATAAGCAAGATGCAGATAAAAACAGGTAACTTGAACCAGCACACATATGACAAAAGCAGGGAAAGCAATTATTAAATTCTAGTGGTTTAAGCTAAAGAGTAACTATTAATCAGGGTCACATTCAGACTTCCAATTTTTAACATTTCCAAGCACAATGAATCAAGTAACAATACAACCTTTTGGTGGTGCTTTCTGTCTATCTCTTTGTTGTCATCATCCATAGCTTCTGCGTCCTTCTTCGCCTCATTGGGTGGTGGTGCACTGTTTTTCCAGAAGGTTGATTGAATTCCTGCAAAGTTATTGGAAGTTGCTTGTTCCCCAAGCACTTGAGGGATGGTTTGCATGCATGTATACTTATGATTTTTTGAACTTCATTTGGTATGCAAACACCAAACTTAGTTTCTTGCCTAATGCACAGATTGAATACATGCAGAGAGCCTCATGTGCTTTTATTAATAAAATGACTGTAAGATAGAAACTAAACTATTGTTAAGTGGTTTCCCTGATTGGTTGGGGCTAGCACTTGCCATTGAAGAGGTGTAATGTGATTCTAACTGAAATCTTTGGTGGAACACCAAACTTAGAATTACACATTCACTCTTGGATTGTTTTGGTGTGCAACACCAAACTTAGCTCTTCACAATAGGGGGACTTACTTATACCTTTTATTGAAATGATCATGAAAAGAAAACTACCTTAGGTTGGGTTGCCTCCCAATGAAGCGCTCTTTTAGCGTTGCTAGCTCGACGATTTCTCCATCAGTTGAGATGATATTTCATTTTGGGGCTTTCCCCCATGTTGCCCATGTAGTGCTTGAGCCTTTGTCCGTTCACAGTGAACGTCCTCCTTGAACTTTCCTCCATGATTTCTATGTGTCCATATGGTGAGACCTTTGTGACAAGAAAAGGTCCTGACCACCTTGACTTGAGTTTCCCAGGGAAAAGTCTTAATTTGGAGTTGTAGAGGAGCACTTGCTGTCCTTTCTCGAAGCTTTTGGGTGTCAGATGGAGGTCGTGTCTTCTATTTGCCTTTTCTTTATAAATTTTGGCATTTTCATAGGCTTGAGATCTGAATTCCTCCATTTTCTGCAGCTGCAAGACCCTCTTTTTACCAGTAGCAATGGTATCAAAATTTAGTAGCTTGAGAGCCCAGAGGGCTTTGTGTTCCAACTCCAATGGTAAATGACAGGCCTTTCCATACATCAGTTGATATGGGGACATCCCGATTGGTGTTTTGAATGCCGTTCTGTATGCCCAAAGAGCATCATCCAACTCTTTCGACCAATCCTTTCTTGATGCTCCTACAATCTTTTCCAGGATCCTTTTTAGTTCTCTGTTAGATATCTCGGTTTGTCCACTGGTTTGGGGGTGGTAAGGTGTGGCAACCTTGTGTTTCACTCCGTATCGTGGAGGAGAGCTTCTAGTGGTCTGTTACAAAAATGGCTCCCTCCATCACTGATGAGTGCTCGTGAGACTCTGAACCGGCTAAAGATGTTCTTTCTAAGGAAGTTCATGACCAATTTGTTGTCATTCGTTGGGGTTGCAATAGCCTCTACCCACTTGGAGACGTAATCCACTGCTACCAAGATGTACTTGTTTGAATATGAGGTTGGAAATGGTCCCATGAAATCGATTCCCCACATGTCAAACAGTTCTAGTTCTAAGATGAAATTCTGTGGCATCTCATTTCTTTTGGGTAGGTTTCCATCTCTTTGACATTCATTGCAGTTCTTTATTAGTTCTTTGGCATTCTTGAATAGGGTGGGCCAAAAGAATCCGCTTTGTAACACCTTGGCCGCAGTTTTATCCCCTCCAAAATGGCCTCCATAGCACGAGCCGTGGCAGTTCCACAAGACCTCTCGTCCCTCTTCTTCCGAAACACATCTTCTCAGGATTCCATCTGAACACTTCTTGAAGAGATATGGTTCATCCCAAACAAAATACTTTGCGTCGTTGATGAGCTTTCTTTTTTGATGTTTGTTGATTTCTGGAGGTAAAGCCCCAGTTGCCTTAAAATTGGCAGTATCTGCAAACCAGGGTGCTCTGTGAATCGTCATCAACTGTTCATCTGGGAAGAACTCATTTACATTTGTATCATGTGTTCCTCCTTTATCATGAGGGATTCTGGATAAGTGATCTGCTACCTTGTTCTTCACTCCTTTCTTGTCTCTGATTTCAATATTGAATTCCTGCAATAATAAGATCCATCTTATTATTCTTGGTTTTGATTCTTGCTTGGCAAATAAATATTTAAGTGCTATGTGGTCTGTGAAGACAATCACTTTGGCACCAATGAGGTATGATCTAAACTTGTCAAATGCAAAAACTATTGCCAGCAACTCCTTTTCAGTAGTGGTATAGTTTCTTTGAGTATCATTGAGGACTTTGTTGGCATAGTATATCACATGGACCAAGTTATCTTTCCTCTGTCCTAACACTGCCCCAATTGCGAAATCAGATGCATCGCACATCAGTTCAAATGGTAAATTCTAATTAGGTGGGGAAATGATAGGGGCAGAGGATAGCCTCTTTTTCAAGATTTCGAATGCTAGCATGCACTTTTCATCAAAGATAAATGGTGTATCAGATACAAGGAGATTACTTAAAGGCTTGGCTATCTTTGAAAAATCTTTAATAAACCTTCTGTAAAAGCCAGCATGTCCTAGAAAACCCCTAATTGCCTTAACATCACTTGGTGGGGGTAATTTTTCAATGAGTTCCACTTTAGCTCTGTCCACCTCAATGCCTTGGTTAGAAACCTTATAGCCAAGAAGTATTCCTCCTGTCACCATAAAGTGACATTTCTCCCAGTTCAAAACCAAATTAGTCTCTTGACATCTTTTCAATACCAGGGCTAGGTGATTTAGGCAATTAGAAAAGGAATCTCCGAATACTGAGAAGTCATCCATAAAGACTTCGATGAATTTTTCTATCATATCTGAGAAAATAGAGAGCATGCAGCGTTGGAAAGTTGCAGGCGCATTGCATAGCCCAAATGGCATGCGCCTGTAGGCAAACACTCTATATGGGCAAGTGAAGGTGGTTTTCTCTTGGTCTCTTGGATCAACCACTATTTGGTTATATCCTGAATAACCATCGAGAAAACAGTAATATGCGTGTCCTGCAAGTCTTTCCAGCATTTGATCCATGAAAGGAAGGGGGAAATGATCTTTTCGTGTAGCTTCATTGAGTTTTCTGTAGTCTATGCACATCTGCCATCCTGTGACGGTCCTCGTAGGGATTAGTTCGTTCTTCTCATTGGGGACTATGGTGATTCCTCCTTTCTTTGGGACAACTTGCACAGGACTGACCCAAGGGCTGTCTGAGATCGGATAGATCACCCCTCCTTGCCACAACTTCATGACTTCTTTCTGTACCACTTCCTTCATGACTGGATTCAGCCTCCTTTGGGGTTGAATGGATGGTTTGGCATCATCTTCCAACAGTATCTTATGCATCCATATGGCCAAACTTATTCCCTTCAAGTCAGCAAGGGTCCATCCAATGGCCTCCTTGTGCCTTTTTAACACTTGGAGTAGCTCCTCCTCTTGTTCTTGGCCGAGAGATGAGTTTATGATCACTGGATAACTTTCATTTTCCCCTAGATATGCATACTTGAGAGTGGGTGGCAGTGCCTTCAGTTCAAGTTTGGGTGCTTCTTTTTTTTCATTCTTCTCCTCTATTATGCCCTGAACCTGAACTTAGCTGTTGCAGCTTCTTCGCTTGATGCTGATTCCTCCTCTTCTGTTAACTCTCCAAGTTCTTCTTCTTCAAAAGTCTCTTGTACCATATCTTCCAGTGAGTCCAACCTCATACATTCTCCCAATGGTTCATGTGGGTAGTTCATGGCCTTGAACACATCGATCATCATTGTTTCATTGCGTAGTCTAAGGGTAAGTTCGCCCTTTTGGACATCGATGACAGCTCCAGCAGTAGCTAAGAATGGTCTACCCAAGATGATAGAAGCCTTAGCTCCTTCCTTCATGTCTAACACTACAAAATCTGCTGGAAAGATAAAGTCTCCTACCTTCACTAGCAAGTCTTCCACTATGCCGTGAGGAAACTTGAATGATCGGTCTGCCAGTTGCAAGGCCATTTTTGTTGGTTTGGCCTCCTCAATCTACATTTTTCTCATCATAGCTACAAACATCAGATTTATGCTGGCTCCTAAATCACATAGAGCTTTTTCCACTGTTATTTCTCCTATAATACAGGGAATCTGGAAGCTCCCAGGAACCTTCAATTTCTGGAGCAGTATATGCTGAATGATAGCACTATATTCTTCGGTTAGTATCACAGTATCGTTGTTCTTCCAGCTTCTCTTCTTGGTCATCAACTCCTTCAAGAACTTGGCATAGAGCGGCATTTGCTCTATTACTTCAGCAAAGGGTATGTTAATCTGTAGTTTCTTAAAAATTTCTAAAAATCTGGAGAACTGACTGTCATCCCCCTTCTTCCTCAATTGTTGAGGATATGGGGCTTTCGGAATATATGGCCTCAGCTCTTCTCCCTTTGGATGTGCATTGGAGGTGGGGACTTGAACTTCATTTTATTCCTCCTTTCTTCGAATTGCATCTTTCTCTTATAGTTTCTTGGAAGTCTCCTTCAATTCCTTTCCACTTCTGAGGGTGATAGCATGACACTCCTCCCTCCGATTTGGTTCAATGTTACTGTGAAGGTCATGGCTGGGAGCTTGCTAAAATAGGTAGCCAATTTGTGTCTCAAGTTTCTTGATGGCAGCGTCTTGATTCTGCATGTTGGATCGTACTTCCTCTCGGAACACCTTACTATCTTGGATTTCCTTGCATATGCCTTCAAGTAGAGTCTCAATCCTTGATAGTCTTTCTTTCGATGATGGAAAGTTGAGATTGGAGGGATGAGAAGGGCCATTTTAGCTTTGGTATGGATGCTGAGATGTGTTGTTAGAAGAGTGCTGATATGATCTCTGTGTGGAATGTTGGTGAGCTGCATTGTTGTTGGGATTGTGGCGTCTCTGATCTTGGCCTTGGTCTTGTTGATTTCCCCACCCAAAGTTTGGGTAGTTCCTTCAGCCAGGATTATACGTTTTGGAGTATGGGTCATGGTTCTGCCTAAGTGAATTTCAAATGTAGTTGGCTTGCTTCTGACTATCCTCTGCTTCTTCATTCACTCCTTCTTGAGTTGCTGCTGAAATGGTGATTGCTGCTACTTGATTCCTCTCCATCTTCTTGGTGAGGTCAGCCAATTGCTTGGTAATCATCTTGTTTTGAGCTAGCAGTGCATCCACATTGTTTACCTCCATCACTCCTCTAGTGCTGCCTCTTTCAGAAGCATAGAAGTAGTCATTCTCAGCTACAGTCTCAATGACATCTATGGCTTCTTCAATGGTCTTCTTCTTGTTCAGAGATCCCCCGGATGAGTGGTTTACTGCCTTCTTTGATTCATAAGAAAGACCTTCATAGAAAATGTGTAACTGCACCCATTCATTGAACATATCTAGTGGGCACCATCTT
Source organism: Arachis ipaensis (assembly GCF_059453495.1). NCBI lineage: Eukaryota > Viridiplantae > Streptophyta > Magnoliopsida > Fabales > Fabaceae > Arachis > Arachis ipaensis. Next base: position 90,651,638 of record NC_142440.1, on the reverse strand, counting down.
GTCAAGTCTTTAAACTTCTCCCATGCTTCATATAGAGTCTCACCATCTTGCTGCCTGAAAGTTTGAACCTCAACTATCAACCTGTTGATGATTCTTTGAGAAGTATAGAATCTCGCCAAGAATTTGTTTACCACATCTTCCCAGGTTGTTAGGCTCTCCTTTGGGAAGGATTCCAGCCATTTAGATGCCTTGTCCTTGAGTGAGAAGGGGAATAGAAGTAGTCTGTAGGTGTCAGGATGAAACCATTAGACTTCACAGTGTCACATATCCTCAGGAAGGTGGTTAGATGTTGTTTGGGATCTTCTTGCACACTTCCTCCGAATGAACAGTTGTTCTAAACAAGGGTGATGAGCTGTGGCTTTAGTTCAAAGTTGTTGGCATGTATAGTTGGCTTTTGGATGCTACTTCCACAGTTTCCTGGGTTTGGATTGATGTAGGATCCTATAACTCTTCTCTCTTGCCCAGCATGATGCACTACGCCTTCTCTACCATGGTTGTGAGCCTCTTCTTCATGATGGTTCTCCATATTCTCATCCATGTTTGGTTCAAAATACTCCTCTTCTTCTTCCGTACCAAGTACTCTCTTTCCTCTTGCTTCCCTCCTTAATCTAAGGAAGGTCCTCTCAGGTTCAGAATCAAAGGAAGTTGAAGCCCCGCTTCTTCTACCGTCATACAACCAACAAGGAAAAAGCAAGAAGGGGGTAGATGCAGAGAGTATTCTTGTTAGAAATGTTGTTAGTGTGAGTGGTGCAATATATCAAACAGTTAGTGGGTTAGTGAACTGAATTGTAAACAACTAAAAAAAATATAGGGGGAAAAGGAAGAAAACAGCTAAACTGAAAGTGAATTACTCAAATGAAATCAAACAAAATAGAAAAAATGCTCAATCTAGTTATCCACCAATGTAATCATTGTTGATGCAAAATCAATCCCCGGCAACGGCGCCACAAAACTTGATGCACGAAACTTGTCTCTCAACAGATTTCTCTCGGCAAGTATACCGAATTGTCGTCAAGTAAAAACTCACAATAGAGTGAGGTCGAATCCCACAGGGATTGATTGGTCAAGCAACTTTAATTGGAGGAATGTTTTAGTTGAGCTAAGCAGAATTTGATATGAGAATTGCAGGAAATTAAATTGCGGGAAAGTAAATGGCAGAAAATGTAAATGCTAGAAATAAAGAGTTGAATATAAATGACGAAAAGTAAATTGCAGAATCTTAAATGGGGAATGGGGAATTTAGCATGAAAGTAAATGGCAGAAACTAAAGAGAATGGGTAAGATCAGAAATGGGGAATTCATTGGGCTTAGGAGATGTTGCATTCTCTGGATCAAGTTCATTTTCATCTCTTCCTCAATCAATGCATTCATTGATCTCCTTGGCAATCTTAAGTGATTGAATTCCAATTCTTTGGTAACTCAATCTCTCAAATCTTGATCAATAGCCAATTCCTTGGTCTAATTGCTCATGAGAAGAGATGAGGTGCGGTCACTGATTATACCACATGTATTTCCAAATCAAAGTATCTGGAGAATTATATGTCACCATATCCGCCCAAACCCCAATTTGGTCCAACATGAGAAAGCATTTCTAGCATGATCTCTTCATTCCTCTTCCAAGGTTCAGAAGATATCCAAGTATGAATAGTTTCTTTTCCAAGACAACTATCCAATTGGATGAAGATTGAAAGCTTTCAAGTAAAATCAAGAGAAAAGAAAGAAGAAGAATAATGAAAACTATTATTGATCCATCAAATTACAACAGAGCTCCCTAACCCAATGAAAGGGGTTTAGTTGTTCATGGCTCTGGGAGTGAAAAGCAAATATGGAGAATACATTCTGAAGTAAAACTAGAAGTTGCAGAGAAAGTAAAATTATACAGAGAGTAGTCCTCTCAATCCCCTAAAAAAAGCTCCTCTCTAGTTCAAAACTACCCCTATATATACTACTCTTCTGATCTTCCAGTTGGTTCTTCAAGTCTTGGATATGGGCCTTTGGATCTTGAGTTGAAGCAGTTTGGAATCTTCAGTGGGCTCAGCTTTACTTGCAGAGAAAGTGTGAAGTAGGCATGGACTTTGGCTAGGACATTAGTGGCGTTAACGTTAAGTAAAAATGTGGGTTCGAGAACGTTAGTGACAATCACCTTTTGCACTAACGTTCCTAGCCCAAGATGAGTTACGTTAACTTCAACGTTAGTGGCACTAACGTGACCACTAACGTTGCCTCTTGATCCATCACGAGCTTTGTTGGCGTTTACCTTTGCCAATAACATTGCCCTTGGCCCCATCTTCCCTACGTTAGTGTCCACGTTAGTGTAGCTAACGTGACTCTTAACGTGGGTATGCCTCAACTTCGAGAGCATTAGTGACACTTACCTTAGTCACTAACGCTCCAAACACCCTTGTTCCCACTTTAGAGTTCATGTTACTTAGGTTAACGTGACTTCTAACGTGGTAGTGATAGCCATCTCCAATGTTTGTGACATAGGTGAGTGTCACTAACGTTGGCTCATCATTCCTTTCCTCCACGTTAGCTTCCATGTTAATGCAATTAACGTGGCAACTAATGTGGCTAATAGAGGCTTAGTCCAATGTTAGTGATAAAGGTGAGTGTCACTAACGTTGGCTCTTCATTGCTTCTCCCACGTTAGAGTTCACGTTAATGTAGTTAACGTGACTCTTAACGTGGCTAAGTGTGCCCCTCTACCCAACGTTAGTGGCATTCACTTTTACCACTAACGTTGGAGCTTTACTTCTCTTCCACGTTAGCTTCCACGTTAACGTAGTTAACGTGGACACTAACGTGGGCTATGATGGCTCACGAAAGCATTATTGGTGTTCACTTTTCTTGTTAACGTTGTAAGCTAGCCTCCTTTCCACGTTAATAGTCACGTAAGTTGGACTAACGTGGCTATTAACGTGGCATCTTCCTTGCTTCCTTTGTCCTGAAATCAAGCAAATAAAGTGCATCAAAGCTAGGTTCTAACCCATGAGATCATGCATCATTCAATTTATCATTCAATTCATGCATAATTCTCATGAAATCATATAAATTCACAATGTTTGCTTGAATCAAGATGTAAATGATTATTTACCCAAAACTTGCTTATTTCATAAGAAAGTGCATGAAACTACCTTAAAACCATAAAGAAAAGGTCAGTGAAACTAGCCAAAATGCCCTGGCATCAGCGGTCCAAACCGGCCCTACAATTTCTAACTAACATTCGAATTCAAATACCTCCCTTATTTTAGCTAGACAAAATAAGATGAGATAACTACCACCGGCTATATAAAGGGGAGCCAGAGGCCCCCTCAGGTACGACATTCATTCTACACACCTTATACCTCTCAGATCTATTCTGATTTGAGCAACGGAGAGTCTTTGTAGGTACCACCCCATTGCTCCAGCCAGATATTCCGGTGACCGTCTTGACTCGCAAGTCCTCGATGCATCTCACAACTCGTACCAGAAATTTCTAGTACAAAATTTTATTTTTATTTAGAAAATAAAGACAATAAAGATTAAAATTTAGACAATTAAAAATTTGAATATCATGTCAAAAGTTTAAACTATTAGCTATAAAAACATAAATGATTATGTATAGAACCATTTTCATTAAAAAGGAATTATCTTTTTATTTTGTAAAAATTAAGTCATATTATTATTAAATTCGAATTTAAGAGGTTATTTAAGAGATAAAATAATGAATCACTTTAATATGAGAAATAAAAATATTGGTAAATTTGTACTTGAAGATAGATTTTCTTTCACTATAAGAAAAACATTGAGTACTGTCAAATTTATCGACAGATTTAGCGTTGAAAGTTAATGGCATATTTACTGGCGAGTTTACTCTTAGATTTGACAATAAATTTGTCGGGCAAAATATTTACCGATGAATTAGAGTTTCTAATGGTAAAGTCACCCGTAATAATTGGAGGAAAAAGAAAAAGTTTGGCACATTAATTACCATCGAATTCAGGGTTGGATTTTTTACAACAGTATGCTAAATCTAGTTCGTGCAATGCTGTGTTTTGTTTACTTACTCATTCGTTACCGGCATCCGATAGTAATCGTATCCTAAATTCAAACTGAAAACCTTCTCTCTCCTTATTTCGAATTACAGTCTCTCTCTCCTCACCCTCTCAACTCTCTCCCACCACCTTCTCGTCTCTGGCTTTCTCTTTCCCCATTAAAGACATCTCGGCAACTCCCTCCGGTAGTGGCCTATCATATTTTGTCTCTCTGGACAGGCGAGCTTTGACAAAACTCTGACCTCTCCCATGTCTTACTCTCTCTCTAACCCTTCCGTCTCCCATAGTGACATCTCTGGCTACTTTCCACTCTGGTAGCCTCCTATCGACGTCCGTCTCTACTTCAAGTGAGCTTCTACGCGGCTTTGGTAACTGATGACAAAAAAATTAATTCTCTATAATAACTACCGGCAAGTATATCGGGTCGTATTAAGTAATAAAACTCACAAGAGTGAGGTCGATCCCACGAGGATTAAAGGATTAAACAATCAATAGTTAGTTGATTATTCTAGTTAGACAAGCATAATTGGGTGATGATCAAACAAGAATTGTAAATAACATGAATGTAAAGGAAAGAAATAAAGAGCAAGAAAAGTAAATGACAAGAAATGTAAAGTGAAAGAAAGATAAAATGCTTGAAAGTAAATTGCAAGGAATAGAAAGTGCAAGAAAGTAAAGTGCAAGAAGATAAATGACGGAAATTAAAGAGAGAAAACATAAGGGATTGGAGATGTTGATTCCTTTTGAATCAATGAGTGTCACTCCTTCTCAATCATATGAAGTAGATCTATGGCGGATTGTAAAAAATTGAGTTCCAATTCCTTGGCAACCCAATTTCTCTTAAAACAATCAATTGTCAATTCCTTATGTTTTCTCTCTTTAATTTTCGTCATTTATCTTCTTACACTTTACTTTCTTGTACTTTCTATTCCTTGCAATTTACTTTCCAGCATTTTATCTTTCTTGCACTTTACATCTCTTTTCATTTACTTTTCTTGCTCTTTAGTGCCTTCCTTTACTTTCATGTTATTTACAATTCTTGTTTGATCATTAGTGCGGAATTTATAACCTGCAAACTGATAAACCACTATTTTATGGTTTATCTTATGCTTAATTGAATGGTTTTTATCAAGTCTTTGCACACTTATTCATACTAATTGCATGGTTTTACAATTCCTTCCTGATTTTGTGCTATGATTTAAAACATGCTTCTATTGGCCTTTAAATTACTAACTTTAATCCTCTCTTATTATCATTCGATGCCGTGATATGTGTATTAAGTGATTTCAGAGATTACAGGACAGGAATGGCTTAGAGCATGGAAAGGAAGCATGCAAAAGTGGAAGGAATACAAGAAGTTGAAGAAATTGCTAAGCTGTCCAGCCTGAACTTTTGGTACTAAATCAACCATAACTTGAGCTACAAAAGTTAAAATGACGCGGTTCTAGTTGCGTTGGAAAGCTAACATCCGGGGCTTCGCAACGATATATAATTTGCTATAGCTTCCCCGAAGCCAGGCGACGCGAACGCGTAGATTACGCGAACGCGTGACCTGGCAGAAACGCAATGCACGTAAACGCGTGGACGACGCCTCCGCATCACTTTCCCGCGACCTGTACGTATTAGAATACACTGGGAGAAATTTCTGGGCTGTTTTTGACCAAGTTTTTGGCTCGGAAAACACAGATTAGAGGCTATAAAGTGGGAGAATGCATCCATTCATCGGAGAACACTCATTATTCACTTTTAATATTTTAGATGTAGTTTTTAGAGAGAGAGGTTCTCTCCTCTCTCTTAGGATTTAGTTTTAGGATTTAGGATTATTTCTTCTTTATCACAGGTTCAATGTTCCTTTAATTTATGTTTCTCTTTTACTTTTATATACTCTAATGATTTTATTTGTATTTGACTTATGTTGCCCAATTGGCTTATGAACCCTTCATGTTAGGATTTTCTTAATTAATAATTTGAGGTATTTTAGATTTATGGTTCTTATTTAGCTTTTTTTATATTCTTGGCTTTAATTGATTAACTGGAGGCTCTTGAGTTATTAAACTCATCGTGATTGTTGATTAATTCCTCTAATTGACTGGAATTCCACTAACTCTAATCTTTCCTTAGGAGTTGGCTAGGACTTGGGAATCTAACTAATTAGTCCACTTGACTTTCCTTTGCTTTAGGTTAACTAAGTGGGGTTAAACTCAATTCTCATAAGAATAACTAGGATAGGACTTCCGAATTTTCATACATTGCCAAGAGTTCTTTTATATTATTATTAATAATTTATTTTTCTTGTCATTTAAATTACTTGCTTCTCATTTCAAAAACCCCCAATTTACAAAACTCATAACCAATAATAAGAACACCTCCCTGCAATTCCTTGAGAAGACGACCCGAGGTTTAAATACTTCGGTTATCAATTTTAAAGGGGTTTGTTACTTGTGACAACGAAAACTTTTGTAAGAAAGGAATTCTTGTCGGTCTAGAAGCCATACTTACAATGGGAATTTATTTGCAAAAATTCTAGATCGTGCGAGAGTTTTGTTCTGCACAAACTAACCGGCAAGTGCACCGGGTCGTACCAAATAGTACCTCAAGTGAATGAGGGTCGATCCCACAAGGATTGATGGATTAAGCAAAAATGATTGCGTGATTTGCTTAGTTAGACAAACAGAAAATGATGTTTTGAGAGTTCAATAGCATTAACAGTAAATTCAGAGAATTAAGTAAACAAGCAGTAAACAGGTTGTGAAATATATGGAGAAAACAGTTAAGGGTTCAGAGATATCTATCTTCTGGATTGGCTTTTCTTACTAACAATTTTAATCATGCAAGATTCAATTAATGGCAAACTATATGTGACTAAACCCTAATTCCTTAGACCTTTTTAGTCTCCTCTAACTTTCTTCAACCACCAATTCTTCGGTCACTTAATTCCAATTAAAGGGTTAAGTTCAATTCTAGTTTATATGCCACATAAACCTTAATTACCAAAATATAAGAGGATTATATGTGACGTATCCCATTAAGTTTAGATAATTAGAAGTTTAGGAGAAATTATTTTCAAGTTGTTGTTCAAGTAAAGAGCTTTTCCAAGTTATACAAGAACTTAATTAGAACAAGGGTCATGCTTCCGTTCCACCCAGATTCATAAGATAAAGAGCGAAAACAACTCTTGAAGCAGAAATCAGTACATGAATTAAAATAGAAAAATAATAGTATCAATCCATACAATAGACAGAGCTCCTAACCTTAACAGTGGAGGTTTAGTTGCTCATGGTTCAGAGAGAAAACAAGGATTCTGTAAAATTGTAAAGCGCGGAATGAGGTCTGAGAGAATAGAACCTGAAGGGCTGATTTTTTTTCCTTTTATATCTAATCATAATTAATGTAAAAATGTCGTTTCTAAAACTAAATAATATCTTTTCCTATTTATAAATAAATTAAAAGTTTAATCATAATTAAATGAGGATCTTCGTGGCTTTGCAATTTAGACATGGGGACCATTGGGAGTTATAAGGTTGGTGCCTAACTTCTTGGACTTGGCGCCTAACTTGGGCATGGTGGTAAGGAGTGGCGTGATTTGCTTGACTTGGCCCCTAATGATGGTGAGGATTATCGTCGGTTAGGAATTTCGCACAAAATATTTCCGTTATAGTATATTTCCCAACCAACAAATAATACTCAATCGAAGTTTTAAATTTTGGTTGTCACAAGTACAAACCCCAATGAAAATTAACTGAAGTATTCAAACCTCGGGTCGTCTCACAAGGAATTGCAATGAAGTAATCAATTATTGGCTATGAAGAAATAAGGGGATTTGATTTGGTATTTTGACAAGAAAATATAAAAGAAAGTAAATGGCAATTAACTAATAAAGGAAAGAAAAGAACTCTTGGCTAAGGCTTGAAAAATTAAGATCACCATCCTTGTCTGCAAACCATGTATTGACAATAATGAGGAACCAAGCTCATTAAGGCTACTTCTATGCTTGAAGTACATATAATGTCTACTTCTAAGCTTGAAGTACGTCAAATAGAATTTATCAATATCAACCCATAAGTCCCAACCTATTTACTAATTGACTTAGTAGTAGGCTAGTGTTAATGGTTATCAAATTGACCACATAGGGTTCTCAAATCACCAATTCAATGAGACCCAATGACTCAAGATCACCCTATTCCCTTAGCCTAGGCCAAGAGTGAAGAAAACTACTAAAAAATGAGTGAAAACATTTTATCAAATACCTAGAGTGCAATAAAAGTAAACATCACAAATTGCAAGAACTAATGAATCCCATAACTAAAATAAGCAAGAATTCAACAATAGCAATTAAGGTAAACCTAAAAAAGACATGGAAACATAAAATTGCATTAAAAGGAAATTAAAATCAACACAAGTGCATGAACATAAGAGCAACAAAATAAAGGAAATGACAAGTAAAACTAGGAGAGTAAAGATGTGATAACAAGAAATTAAAAGGGAAAACTAAATCAAAACAAGAATTACAAGTTGGATCTAAGAAAATTTAGCCTAAACTACCCTAAATTCTAGAGAGAAGGGAGAGCTTCTCTCTCTAGAACTCTAACCTACAACATGATAAAACCTATACTATGACTTCTCTCCCCCCATTCCCTTGCAATCCTTGGGTTCAAAAGCATCAGAAATGAGTTGGATTTGGGCCTCCTTGAGCTCAGAAATCGCCCCCAGCATATTTCCTTTAGTGAGGTTACGTGCTGCTTGTCACGCGTACACATGAGTCACGCGTATGCATCACATTACAAAATTCATCTTCACGTGTGCGCGTGGGAGACGCGTGCGCGTCGCTGGCGAATCTCCATCCCACGCGTACGCGTGGGTGACGCGTGCGCGTAGCCTTGCGTTCACCAAATCCCCATTTCTTCATGAATTCTTCATTTTCGCATGATTTTTCTTTATTTCTTCAACCCAATCTTTGCCTTTTAATCCTAAAATCACTTAACAAACATATCAAGGCATCGAATGGAATTAAAGTGAATTAAAATTAACGATTTAAATTCCTAAAAAGCATGCTTTTACTCTCAAGCACAAATTAGGAGAAATTCACAAAATCATGCTATTTCATTCAATAAATGTGAGAAACGTTGATAAAATCCCCTAAATTTAACACAAGATAAACCACAAAATTGGGGTTTATCAAACCTCCCCACACTTAAACTAAGTGATGACTTGCATCATTTACCCCTTTCTCCTATCTAAAAGGACCATAAAAGAAATGTAATCTCATTCAATCAATGCAATTTCATGAGTTAATGGTGAATATTATGGTACATTGCTTTGATATGAGTTTTTGTTGAATTTCAGGTGAAAAGAGCCACAAAAAAAGAAAGAAACAAGAAAAAGATGCTGGGCGTGTGAAGCTGGGCCAACGACTTGTTACAAATGCCAGCAAATAGTATGGACGTGGAATGCTAGCAATAGGGCGTGGCACGCAAGTTGACAATTTCAGAAAGGATCCATGGAACTTTAACATGGGCGTGGCACGCCAATTATACTTTTTAGAGAAGCACTCTTGGAGCTTTGACAGGCGTGGCACGCCAAGTATATTTTCCAGAGAGTAATTTTGAAGACCAAAAAGGGGGCGTGGCACGCCAAGCTGGGTGTGGCACGCCAACCCCCTCAAGCACAAAGTGCGTGCCACTTGAACTCGAAGGCATGGCACGCCAGTTCATTGCTCCAGAAGGGGGACTTGAAGGCTCAACACTAGGCGTGCCACTTGATGTCTGGTGCACGAAATTGTGAATCACACTTTTCACAACTCGTACCACTAACCAGCAGGTGCACTGGGTCGTCCAAGTAATACCTTACGTGAGTAAGGGTCGAATCCCACGGAGATTGTTGGTTTAAAGCAATCTATGGTTATCTTGCAATTCTTAGTCAGGAAGTCAATTATATTTATCAGTTGAATTGCGAACAAACAAGAGAGCATGGATTAAAGGTTACTTGTTATGCAGTAATGGAGGATATGTTGGAGTTTTGGAGATGCTTTGTCTTCAGAATCTCTGCTTTCCTCTGTCTTCTGATTCACGCACGCACGTCCTCCTATGGCAAGCTGTGTGTAGGTGGATCACCGTTTTCAATGGCTACCATCCATCCTTCCAGTGAAAAGGGTCCAAGTGCGCTGTCACCGCACGGCTAATCATCTGCAGGTTCTCAGTCGTACCGGAATAGGATTTACTATCCTTTTGTGTCTGTCACTACGCCCAGCACTCGCGAGTTTGAAGTTCGTCACAGCTATCCAATCCCAGAATCCTACTCGGAATACCACAGACAAGGTTTAGACTTTCTGGATTCTCATGAACGCCGCCATCAATCTAGCTTATACCACGGAGATTCTGATTAAGGAATCTAAGAGATATTCATTCAATCTGATGTAGAACGGAGGTGATTGTCAGACACACGTTCATGGATTGAGGAAGGTGATGAGTGTCACTGATCATCACCTTCTCCATAGTTAGGCGCGAATGGATATCTTAGGTAGGAACACGCATGTTTGAATGGAAAACAGAAATACTTGCATTAATTCATCGAGACACAACAGAGCTCCTCACCCCCAACATTGGAGTTTAGAGACTCATGCCGTCAAAGAGTACAAAGTTCAGATCTAAAATGTCATGAGATACAAAATAAGTTTCTAAAAGTTGTTTAAATACTAAACTAGTAGCCTAGGTTTTCAAAAAGTGAGTAGACTATGACAGATGGTGCAGAGATCCACTTCTGGGGCCCACTTGGTGTGTGCTGGGGCTGAGACTTAAACATTTCACGTGCCTAAGGCTGTTTTGGGCGTTCAACGCCAGGTTTGGATCCATTTCTGGCGTTGAACTCCAACTTTTAATCCTTTTCTGGCGCTGGACGCCAGAATTGGGCAGAGAACTGGCGTTGAACGCCAGTTTACGTCGTCTATCCTTGAGCAAAGTATGGACTATTATATATTTCTGGAAAGCCCTGGATGTCTACTTTCCAACGCAATTGGAAGCGCGCCATTTCGAGTTCTGTAGCTCCAGAAAATCCACTTTGAGTACAGGGAGGTCAGAATCCAACAGCATCAGCAGTCCTTTTTCAGCCTGAATCAGATTTTTGCTCAGCTCCCTCAATTTCAGCCAGAAAAATACCTAAAATTACAAAAAAACACACAACTCATAGTAAAGTCCAGAAATATGAATTTTTCCTAAAAACTAGGGGAAACAAACTAAAAACTCACTAAAACATACTAAAAACTATATGAAATTAACCCCAAAAAGCGTATAAAATATCCGCTCATCAATGTCGAAGGCGTGGCACGCCAGTTCAAATGAGTAAAGAGGAATAGAAGGCTAAGCAACACTAGGGCGTGCCACTTGATTCCGAACGCGTGGCACGCCAACCTTAATTGTGACTTGGGCGTGCCACATGGGTTCTAGGCATGGCACGCCAAACTTGAAACGATGCAGCTCAAACCATGGGCGTGCCACTTGAATGCTGGGCGTGGCATGCTAGTAGAATTTTCCAGGAAAGAAAATGAAGCACTCATCAAAGGCGTGGCATGATGAACGTGTAACAACCCTGATTTTCGAGTACATGAGATCTTTTCTGAAAGTACGGATTTCTCCGGAAGATCAGTAAAGGGAACACCTCTGCTATATCATCAAGCATCTCAATCCTCATTACCATTATGCCATCCTTAAGCTAGAACCTCCTTTGAGGCAAGCTCAATAATGCAATCGCGAAGAACCTAGTTTTTGAACCGTATCGGTTGGCAGTTTTGATTCTGATTTTCGTAAATAGTCTCTGTTTGACGAACCGGACTCGATTCATGAGAGGAGAGAGATAATAGTATAATATTATCATTATATTAGTATTAGAAAATGCTTGAATGATATTATAAGGTTACCTGGTCTGTTTTTGTTAAAAACAGAAAATCGGTTTAACCGGGTTTACGGTTTACTGGTGCAGCTTAGCACCAGCACTCTCTGATGAATTTAGCAATGCTAAGGCCTCATTATACATGTTCTATTCTCATAATAAATATGTTACTAGTGTCATTTATGCTAGTAGCTCAGAAAATAATTTTTAGAGATGTTTTTACGAGTGTTCCGGTACACCTAGTTTTAGTAGTTGTACACCAGAGATATTTTAATATTATTTTAATCCACCTCCAAGCCAACCAATCAAAACTCACCTTACACCCCCAAGACCTCCAAGGCTATCTCATTTTATCATTTTGGCCGAAAATAACAAGAGAGAAAAGAGAGAAACTTTCATGAACACTTAATCTTCAAAGCTTGATTTCTTCTGAACTAAAACTCAAATCAAAACTCCGATTTCACCAAAATGATCCTCTCTTCTTCCTCTACATAACCATGTAACCTATCAAGGATGGAAATAAGGTGAGATGGCTGTCTCCCTCCCATTTTAATTCGGTTTTCAAGGAAAACCATGCAAAACATGTGTTTTCTTGATGTTCTTCCTTAGGAATCATGCTTAACTTGACTTGAGGGCCAAGAAACGTGAATTTCCAGCAAGTCTAAGGTGAGATATCTCTTCCTAACATACTGAGTGAGATTTGGTCAGTTGAGAGTTTTTGGATTTAAAGTTGTTCTTGATGTGATTTAGGAGGAAAAAGTGCTTAAGGACCACCTGAAAGTTTAACCGAATTAGGAGCAGCAAAACCAGGTAGGGATTGACGAATTTAATCTTGATTGATTGTTTTTGAGTTGTGTGATTATGATATGGTTTGGCTGTGCTTGAAATTGATTGTTTGTATGAGTAATTCTTGTTGAAATTTTGGTGAAAATTTGATGAAATTTGATGAAATTCAAGCAATGAATGTGTGTTCTTGTGGCTGCTGAAAAATGAAACCCTAGAGCTTAAATTGAGGTTAAATTTGTGTTAAAATCATGTAGAAAAGATGGGATTTTAGTGGCTGCAATTTTGTTTTGAATTATGGTAAAAATCGGTTGCTGAAAAGACTGAAAAACGGATAAAAACAGAGAAAGAATCTGAAGAATTTATGAAGAACATGAAGAACACTTTGAGTATGGTGAAGAACAATGAAGAACACCTTTTTGATTCATAAAAGGGCAAGGAAGTAATTAATTGTGTGTTTGAGGGGTGATATGGTAATTTCTGAAAGTTAGGGTGGTTAAAGTAGAAATATTAAAAGTTATGGGTGGTAAAAAGTGAATTTTTAAAGGTTAAAAGTTAAAAAGGGGTAATTTTCGAAAATTTAATAATAAAATAATAAATAATAATAAATATTAAATAATAATATTTAATTAAAAATAATATTTTAATAAAAATAATAAAATAATACAGAAAAGGCAGTTTTCTATAAAAGCTTTAGAAAGACAACTTTAAGCGCAGAATCTCATAATTACCTTCATAAAACACTTAGGGAGTGGTAAGAACATATTAGTGAGGAAAAGATAAAAGAAAGATAAAAAGTTGAAGAAAAGATAAAAACTAAAGAAAAGTCTGTAAGGTTTTAATAACAGAAAAACAGACAGAAATTAGTGAACGAACTAGGGCAACATAGTTAGTCCTTGAGTTGCGACTAGGGTTAGGTATTATATGAAAAGTTAAACTGTTTCAGTATAGACTTAATGAACCTATACTTGGGACAGGCGAACTATTCATACCGAAATTTACATAAACTTTAAATACATACGTTAAGCAGAGGAATCAGAGCAGAGTAGAGAAACACAGAAAACAGAGTAACCAGAGTAAAGTAAAGAGATAAAGAGAAAAAGAGTAATACAGATACAGATGAAAAGAGTAATCAGAGAAGAGAAAAGAGATACAGAGAACAGAGTAATTAAAACAGAGTAAAGAGATACAGAGAACAGAGTAATTAAAACAGAGTAAAGAGATACAGAGAAAAGAGAAACCAGAACAGAGTAAAGAGATATAAAGAGAAGATTAATATAATAAAGAGATATTTATATATATTAGTTGCTTGATGCAACCCAGAGCTATACTTATATATATATTAGTTGCTTGATGCAACCTAGAGCTATATTTATATATATATTAGTTGCTTGATGCAACCCATAGCTATATTTAATATATATTAGTTGCTTAATGCAACCCAGAGCTTCTGTAGGGAAACTAAGTTACCTACAGCTATTTTCCGCTTCCCCATAGCAGAGCAGAGTATATATATATTTTCCTGCAGTAAGCAGAGGCTGTTTCAAATGAGCGGCTATTATTATATGCGCATTTATTTAGGAACGGAAAATCATATTCGGGAAATCGGGATTACTCGTGACCGGATAAATGTTGGGATTGCGGGCAGCCAACCGACACATGAGCTCATGGCTTGCGCTAGGGCTAGACATGCATCATTCTTGTCTGCGCATCATTCTCTGTTGCATTCCTTTCTGTGTGTGATCTACTTCTTTATGTTTGTCTGCTTGTATGCCATTTCTCTGTTTTATTTTCTTGTATTCTTTTGTTTGTGTTCTACTTTCTGTTGTCTCTACTTTCTCTTTCTATCTTTATCTTCTGTTTACTGCTTCGCTATATTATGTTATTCGTCTACTAATCGACCCCAAATAAATGAACGTAACTAATAACCCCGACCCTACTAAGAACTCCCCAGTTCTTACCCCTTCTCTCTCCCTTTCCCCTTCAGATGGAAGTAAGAGTTCCTTTCCGTAGTTCGCTGACGATTGTAAGCAAAAAGGGATTCCACTCTAGGCAGTCTTCTGAGTCTAGGGTGAATATCGTTCTCTGATTATATGTATATACTGTGAGACCAGCCAACGTCTGCACCCCGTTCGTATGCGCACTTTAACCTAAATCCTGTGTACGAGATTCCTGTTGTGTGGCTACTTCATGAGGTACCAGAGAGACGTCCTGTGGAAAAGTCTGATCGTGCAGAGGAGTAGCAGATGATGTTCTATCTTTTGATGACGTTCCACCTGACTTGAGTTGTGAAGACTTAGAACGTACTTTCCCTCGCTTTAGTAGTTTAGAGGGACTAAGTGAGTATAGAGTCTAGGCTAGCCTAGGTGCCAGCTTAGGGACCTCTTAAACAGGTCAGGACCTGGGATGTTGTATGTATATATATGTATATAGATATTATTTAGCTATATCTAGGGGTGTTCTAACTAACAGTCTATATGCTAATAAAGGCTGAATCACCGAATGTTGTCAACTACTTGTGATGTATTTTTGTGTGGTTGTTTATAACTGTTTTATCTGTTATTACTTGTGAATTGATTATAAATGATTCTGTCTATTAATCCAAACATTTTCAAAAAAAAAAAATATACACCACGCAAATTAACTACGCGTTTAACAACGAATTAGGCTCATATGATAAATAATAGATAATAATTAGGAAGACAAATTGGTAGTGCTCAGTTTTCGGTATGATCTAGACATATTGAAAATTGGGTCGTTACAGAACGGATTTTTTATGGTATACAATTTCACAATTGAAATCTCGTTGCAAGTATAGTTTCTAAACCAACAAATAATCCTTTCATACAAAAGATTGTTTTGGAACCTCGGGTCATTCTCCCTATGAATTGCGATAAAGTGTCTTGTTATTGGTTATGAGATATTTTGGGGTTTTTGGGATGAGAAATAAGAAATATAAGTGGCAAAGAAGTAAACTAATAGCTAAAAAGGTCTTGGAAAGGTTTGGTGGTCAAGAATCCCTATCCCTGTCACTAACCACAATATGAGAATTGGCAAGGGTCAATCCCATTAAGTCATCTCATAACTAGTAGTAGAGGAAAGTCAAATGAGCTATATCAATCCAAGTCCATAAGTCCTAGCTCTCCACCAAATCAATTAGTGAGAACTAGAGTCAATGGCTCCCAATCATCAACCACTTGGACATTAGTAACTCAAGAGTTTCTAAGTTACCTTCCCAAGCCAAGAGCACTAAAATTAACTCTAACATCTTCTCAAGCATTTTGACAAATACTTGGAAGGCACAAAAAAACATAGTAAATCAATAACAAGAGCAAAATCTAACAACAACTAATTGCAAAGAATTAACAACAACAATCAAAAGGAACACAGTTATTATGAATTACCTCAAATGAAATTCAAAGAAAATAGATGAAACAAGAGTAGATCTACAACAAAGCATAAAAACAACATAAAGGAAATTACAACAAAAGAATTGAGGAATCAAGAATGTAACAACAAAGAATTGAGAAGTAGAGGAAGAAGAAAGCATGAATTGAAACCTAGATCTAAGATTATTGAACTAGACCTAATCCTAATACTAGAGAGAAGTGAGAGCTTCTCTCTCTAAAACTAACTCTAAACTAATCCTAATGTGTGTGAATGAGCTAAAGATGTGAATGATGATCAATTGATGCATTCACCTTCAATCCTTGGTCCTTTTATGCATTTTGGTGCCAAAGTTGGTTGTAAACTGGGCCCCACAGCTCTCAGAATTTGCTTGTCACGTTTTCTATTTAAAAATCACGTGCGGCCACTGACACGTACGCGTACAGCACGCGTGCGCATCCCTGAAGTTTTTGCGATCCACGCGTGCGCGTCTAGTGCGCGTGCGCTTGGAAGGGTGCAACCAAATTTTTGGCTTTTTCCATGATTGCTCCACTTTGCAATCTTTCCTCTCCATTCTTTTGATCCATTCCTAGCCTTTTCAATCCTGAAATCACTTAACAAACACATCAAGGCATCTAGTGGAATCAAAGCTGAATTAAATTTAGCTAATTAAGGGCCTAGATAGCATGTTTTCACACTTAAGCACAATTTAGGAGACAATCGTGAAACCATGCTATTTCATTGAATAAATGTGGGCAAAAGGTCACAAAATCACCTAAATTAAGCACAAGATAAACCCTAAAAGTGGGATTTATCAACCTCCCCACACTTAAACTAAGCATGTCCTCATGCTTAAACCAAGAGAAAGCAAAGGGTATCAACATTTATTTCAATGTAAACTAATCTAAATGTAATCTACCTTTATGCATCTATCTACATGAATGCAATTGCTTGGTCAAAATAAATCAATTCCCAAGAAGCATATATACACAAGGGCTAAGGACTAGAAAGTCTAATCCACAATTGAATTAAGTTATTAAATATTTTTATAAACTTGCATGAAGAGATGATCATAGGTGAAAACATGTAATTGAGCAATCGAACCCTCACCGGATGTGTTTGCTCTCTAGTCGCTCAAGTGTTTAGGGTTGATTCACTCAATTCTCTCCTAATCATGCTTTCCAAGATTTGTTTTTCTTCTAACAATCAACAAATATTTCATGCATGCATACAAGTATCATGAGGTCTTACTCATCGGTTGTAATGGGGCTAGGGTCAAGGTAGGATGCATATTTGGTCAAGTGAGCTTGAAATTTGAATCTTTGATAAGCTTAGACTTCCCACCTAACCTATGACATCCTATACAATTCAAAGCTAACCTAGCTACCCATTTTTTCACTTTTTCACATACTCATGCATTCTCTCTTTCACTTTAACAACACATGCATTGATCTTTATTGAGCTTCACTTTGGGGCATTTTGTCCCCTTTTTATTTCTTTCTTTTTCTTTTTCTTTCTTTCTTTTTCTATTTTTTTTCTTTTCCATATTATTTTTTTTCCTATTGTTTCTTTTTCTTTTTCTTTTGTTTTTCTCATTTTTTCTTTCTTTCAAACCATATACAAGAACATCAATGCATATCTATACATTTAATCAATACATGTGCATGTACCCAATTCCTAATATTTTCAACAAAAATACAAAACTACCCTTTTATTCAACCAATGTCCCATGTTTTCCCACACTTGAATGATACACACACACACACACACACACACAATAGCCTAAGCTAATCAAAGATCCAAATAAAGAATATTTATTGTTTTCTGCTTTAAGGCTTGTAATGTGCTAAAATTAAGAACAAAGTGGGTTAATCGTAGGCTCAAAGTTGGCTAACAATGGAAGATCAAATGTAAGGCTATTTGGGTGAGTGAGTTAAATGAAATGATGGCATCAATCATATAAATGCATGAATACACAAAATAATGGACATAAAGAATCAAACAAATCAAAGATTACAATCATAGAAAGAGAACAATTGCACACAAGAAGGAAAATAAGTGGTTATAAGATGTAACAACACTATTAGGCTCAAATCTCAAAAGATTGTTTTCTTAGCTCAAAAACATGCTTCACAATATATATATATATATAATTCAAGCAAGTTCAACGAAAAGTTTTCACTCAAATCAATTGGGGCCCTATAGATAAATTTCTTGAAAATTTTCATTATTTTGACTAAGTTTATTATGTATATATATATGCAAAATAAGAAAATGCAACGAAAATCCTAAAAGACCTAAAATGAAGTGCAAAAGTGTTGGGATTAGGAATTTGTCACCCAAAATCGCTGCATGGTTGGACGACCTCCCCACACTTAAAAGTTTGCAAGGTCTTCGGTGCACTCAAAGATGAGCAAGGGGGTATGGCGACTCTCCGGATTGCCACCTTCAGTTGGCAGGTCAACCGGTGCTGTGTGTTCTTTGTCTCGCTTTCATTTTTGCTTGTGGTGCATCAATCATGAAAAAATAGAAAATAACACCATAAGATGAGAAGATACCAAAGCAAGGAAGCGTAATTGTTGAAATGAAGTAAATTACTGGAATTGAGTGAGTGAATTAGTGTGACATTGATGAAAAATAAGTGTGTGATTCTAAATTAGGCACCTTTTAGAACACACTAGCATAAGAAGATAAGTCACAATAGAAGCATGCACGTCACTCATACTAATGCACTTGAAATACTTTAAGTAAGCTTGTAAGTTGAGACAAACTATAAAGAGGCACAAAAGTATCCAAGCCAAACATATATAGATGCATATGATCAAGAAGTACAATGCATTTAAGATAAATGCTCAACATCAACCATCAAGAAATTGCCTAGTCAAGGAAAAGGATTCAAATCACATGGTGGCTAGCTACAACATGCAATTCATGAAGAGTTACAAGCTCGAAGGCGATTCTCATCACTTGGTATTCTCAAAAGGTAAGCATGAAGAATTCAAAAACGAGTAGCAAAATTTGATCTCAAAAATAACATCCAACAATGAATATCTAAGAACATTCATGCTAAAATAGCATTTAGGCAATAAGAGGCAGCAATGTATAGTAAACAAAATCCGTAATCCAATACTCATAATGAAAAAAGGAGAAAAGAAGATGAAAACTAAACTAAATAACTAACTAACTAAAAGAAGCGGTTATAGATGGTGTTTGGAAGTGTTAGATGAGGGGTAGGAGGAGGGAAGAAGGAAGGAGAAGGAAAGAAATGGAAAGTGGAGAAGAAAAGAAGTGTAGTGAAGGAAGGTCATCCACGCGTACGCATGCATGGTGCGCGCGCGTGGATGATGGTGCAATGGACACGACGCATACGCGTATATGGCGCGTCCGTGTCGATTGCTTATTTCAAGAGTGATGCGTACGCGTCATGTACGTGTACGCGTGCGTTGGTTTGTGCAAAAGGCACAATGCATGCGCAGTGTTCACACAACTCTCGGGTCTTTGGCTGGGGGTGGGATTTTGGGATCCACGCGTACGCGTACATGACGCGTGCACGTGGATTGGCGAAAATGCTTGATGCACGCATACACGTGAGGTGCACGTACGCGTGGATGGTGCTCTGTTTTTCAAAATTTTTCTGTGTTTTTCCACCAAACCAAGCATTCCAAACCTCCAAATAGCTACCAAAATATCATAAAGCCTTATTTAACCTACTAAACTACCGAATAAATTCAACAAATCAATCAAAACATGAATTTAACTAATTCTATCAATATGTACAAAAGAGGAAAATGAAAAGAGTTTACCATGGTGGGGTGTCTCCCACCTAGTACTTTTGTTTTAAGTCCTTAAGTTAGACATTTGATGGGGTCCTTGCTTTGGTGGCTTATGCTTGAATTCATCCTTGAATCCCCACCATTGTTTGCATCTCCAATGACCACCGGGATCCCAAATTAGGCGCATAAAGCCTTCAAGTAAGCTTGAGTAAGTAACAAGACCCCAAGAGTGTTGATTGAAGAATTGAATTCCGAGGTCCCAAATTTTGTTCTTGCACCCATCTTGTTGTTGATTACCATCGTTAGATCCGGGTGACAAGGTTTGTGAATTCTCATTTAGGCATCCAAATATTCTCCTAGACCCATGCGATTCGGTTCCACACCAACCATTGCTCTTGAATTTTGAGCATGCAACTGTCATGAGCTTAGAATGATGTTTCCAACCACTACACAACTCTTTCCTACTCTTAACTCCACAAAGAGCTCTAAGTTGACCATCATTTTCAATCAAACCATATTCAAGTGAGAAAGTAAAGCTTAGGGATAAGAATGTTACCCACTTGAAAGTTGTGTAGGATGGTGACTTAGGAAGGGGTGGTCTTAATGATCTTGCAAGCTCCACTCCTTTGTGCTCTTCCTTGACTATCTCCACCTCTTCGCAAACTTCTTCAATTTCAACCTTTCCCCTTGGTAGCTCTCTTCTGATTCACTATCTTCTTCATTACCCACCAATGGTATGGGAGGTTGTGCACATTCTTCTATAATTTCAACTTCATGTCCAATGGGAGAGGCTTCAATTGTAGATAGAAATTCTTCCATGATTGAATCCATCTCTTGATAAACCTCTTCCAAGTCTCCAACGATGATATGCCTTGGAGGTTGTGCACCCTCCTCAACATCAATATCAAGCTTCTTGGAAGAGTGCTCCATGATGCTACATTCCCATGGACTTTCAACATCTCCTAAATCTTCAACCACTTCTTCCTTTTCTTCAATGATCATAGGCTCCTCCAATTGCTCTAATACAAAATAACATCCCTCATTTTTCACCAGAGTTTCAAATCTCTCCTTCATGCTATGCTCTTCAATTGATTCTTCGCATGTGGCTATGGGAGCACCTTGAGTGTTCAAGCATTGGTAGGCCAAAGTATTCACTACCTTGGTCAAGTTAGTCACAAACCTTAGGGTGTTCCTTTGCATATCCGCTTGTCCTTGAAGTAGCAAGGTAAGAGAGTCATCTATTGGGGCTTGGGGTGGATAAGAGGGTTTATCATTTTGGAAAGAGGGTTCATAGTAGGAAGGTGGTTTTTCTTGGTAGGGGTATGGAGATGGTGAGTATTGAGGTGGTTCATGGTAGTAATCTTGATAGGGTTGTGGTGGTTCTAGAGGTTCTTGCTCATAATGGTCATAAGAATATGGTATGGATGATTGGTCATATGATGGATATGGATCATAGGAAGATGCTTGGTATGGAAAGGCTTGTGAGGATGGTTGATAGTCACATTGAGGATGAGGTTCATAAGCATATGGTGGTGGTACTTGATTATCATAAAAAGATTCACCACAGCCATCAAATTGACATGTATTAGGATAGTGGTTATACCTATAAGTATCCAGAGGTTGTTGCCAATAGGAGTGATCAATTCCTTGAGGCTCCTCCCATCTTGAAGTGTTCCATCCTTGGTACATGTTGTCATTAAAGTCCACATTTCCTACAACATAGTTAGAATCAAACTCATAGCCAAAGTGAGAATTCATGATAGCAAAGACAAAAATGAAAAGCACAAAAATAAGGACTAGCTACTAAATCAAACAAGCAAACTATTCACAATATTCACATATGTACAATAACCAATAATATAACACCATTGCAATTCCCCGGCAACGGCGCCGTTTTGATGAACGGATTTTTGATGGTATAGAATTTTACAATTGAAATCTCGTTGCAAGTATAGTTTCTAAACCAACAAATAATCATTTCATACAAAAGATTGTTTGTCACTAAAATAAACCCCTAAAATTATAAACCGAAGTATTGGAACCTCGGGTCGTTCTCCCTAGGAATTGCGATAAAGTGTCTTGTTATTGGTTATGAGATATTTTGGGGTTTTTGGGATGAAAAACAAGAAATATAAGTGGCAAAGAAGTAAAATAATAGCTAAAAAGGTCTTGGCAAGGTTTGGTGGTCAAGGATCCCCATCCCTATCACTAACCACAATATGAGAATTGGCAAAGATCAATCCCATTAAGTCATCCTCTAACTAGTAGTAGAGGAAAGTCAAATGAGCTATATCAATTCAAGTTCATAAGTCCTAGCTCTCCACCAAATAAATTAGTGAGAACTAGAGTCAATGGCCCCCAATCATCAACCACTTGGACGTTAGTAACTCAAGAGTTCCTAAGTTACCTTCCCAAGCCAAGAGCACTAAAATCTAATCTAACATCTTCTCAAGCATTTTGACAAATACTCGAAAGGCACAAAAGAAAAACATAGTAAATCAATAACAAGAGCAAAATCTAACAACAACTAATTGCAAAGAATTAACAACAATCAATCAAAATAAACACAATTATTATGAATTACCTCAAATTGAATTGAAAGAAAATAGATGAAACAAGGGTAGATCTACAACAAAGCATAGAAACAACATAAAGGAAATTACAACAAAAGAATAAAGGAATCATGACTGTAACAACAAAGAATTGAGAAGTAGAAGAAGAAGAAAGCATAAATTGAAACCTAGATCTAAGATTATTGAACTAGACCTAATCCTAATCCTAGAGAGAAGTGAGAGCGTCTCTCTCTAAAACTAACTCTAAACTAATCCTAATTTGTGTGAATGAGCTAAAGAAGTGAATGATGATCAATTGATGCATTCCCCTTCAATCCTTGGTCCTTTTATGCATTTTTGCGCCAAAGTTGGTTGTAAACTGGGCCGCACAGCTCTCAGAATTCGCTGGTCATGTTTTCTATTTAAAAATCATGTGCGGCCACCGACGTATATGCGTACAGCACGCGTGTGCATCCCTGAAGTTTTCGTGATCCACGCGTGCGCGTCTAGTGCGCGTGCACGTGGATGGGTGCAACTAAATTTTTGGCTTTTTCCATGATTGCTCCACTTTGCATGCTTTCCTCTCCATTCCTTTGATCCATTCATAGCCTTTTCAATCCTGAAATCACTTAACAAACACATCAAGGCATCTAGTGGAATCAAAGGTGAATTAAATTTAGCTAATTAAGGGTCTAGAAAGTATGTTTTCAAACATAAGCACAATTCGGGAGAGAATCATGAAACCATGCTATTTTATTGAATAAATGTGGGCAAAAGGTCATAAAATCAACTAAATTAAGCACAAGATAAATCCTAAAAGTGGGGTTTATCATGGCACGCTAGCAACTACGCGTGGCACACCAGTGTTATATTCCAAAAGAAAGAAGAAGATCCTCACTAAGGGCGTGGCACGCCAGACCTGGGCGTGCCACGCTAGTGCAAGTTTCCAAAAGAGGATGATCAAGCTTACTATGGGCGTGGCACGCCAGACCTGAGCGTGCCACGCCAATTCAAGATTCCAGAGAAGAAGGGCAAAGAGAAGAGCCTAGGCGTGCCACTTGAGCTCGAAGGCGTGGCACGCCAGGCTAACTAAGCAAAAAAGAGAGAACTTAGGCGTGCCACTTGGGCTCGAAGGCATGGCACGCCAGGATGGTCAATGAGAGGGCGTGCCACTTGGGGAGCTAGGCATGGCACGCCAAGCCAAACTACAGAGCTAGGCGTGGCACGCCACTCAAGCGCCAATCACACGCCAAGCACATGGGTCACATTTTATGAGTTTTTCCGTTTCCTTCTAGCTGTAATTTTCTTTTCTCTTTTGTAATTTCTTAATTCTAGTGATAGGAGTAGTATATAAACCCCCTGAGAGTACTGAAAAGGGGGGATTGGCAAGTTAGTGTTAAGTTTTAACTTTTACACTTCACTTCATCTCTTCCATTTCTTGTACTTTTCTCTAAGCTATGAGTAGGTAAACTCCCTCTCTTTGGGAGAGAGAGCTCTGTTGTACTTGATGAATTAATGATAGTGAATTTCTTCTTCTCTTCATCTTCTCTTTGATTCGCTAGAAGGAATTTCATTCTTCATGCTAGTGTTCAATCATTTAGGAAAGAGCTTGAATGCAAAATTAGTTTCATGGGAACCTTGTAAAAAGAAACATGAAACCATGCTTGAAATCCCTTCTCACACTTGAGTAGATCTGGGTTTTGGGATTAGATATGGTGACATGAAATCCACCCACTATTTGGATCTATGAGGATGTGTGGTATAATCAGGGACCAAGCATATCTCTCTTCATGAGCAATTAGACCAAGGAATTGGCTGATTGTCAAGATTTGAGAGATTGAATCACCAAGGGATTGGGGTTCAATCAATCATGATTGCCAAGAAGTCAATGAGTTGCATGATTGAAGATGAGATGAGCTGAATTTAATCTAAAGAGAGCAACATCTCTTGATCCCAATGAATCTTCCCTATTCTTATCTTCCCTATTCTTTATAGCTTTCTTTAATTTCTGCTATTCCCTATTCCCATTTACAATTCGGTCATTTATGTTTCAATTCTATACATTCTAGCCATTTACTTTTCTGCACTTTATTGCTTTTCTTTAATTTTAAGCCATTTACATTTCTGCTATTTAAATTTTTGCACTCAATATTCTCTACATTGATTAGCTTAACTAATTCACTCACTAACTAAAGTTGCTTAATCAATCAATCTATGTGAATTCGACCCCACTCCATTTTGGGTTATTATTTGACGATAATTTGGTGCGCTTGCCAAAGAACGGATTCATTTTATATGGGGAGTGAATTCCATTCATCAAGTTTTATGGCACCATTGCTGGGGATTGATTTTGTATTGACAATGATTAGGTTGATGAGTATTTAGATTAAGCATTTTCTTTATTTTGTTAGTTTCTTTGATTTCAGTCCTTACTTTATCCATTCCTTTTAGTATTTTAATTCATAACTACTGATTGTTTATATATTAACTCTAACAAGAAGCACACTAACTGTTTGATACTTTGCATTAATTAATTTTTGACTTACCCACCCTTCTTCCAAAGGGTGCTAATCTCTTGTTTAGATTTTATTTTATTTTGTGTATGACAGGGAGAAGAAGAGTTGAAATCTCCTACGATTCTGAACTGGAGAGAACATTTTTGAGATTGAAAAGAGAAGTAGTGGCAAGAGGCAAAAGGGTGGTTGGTGAAGAAGAAAAAGAAGAGGATCCAACTCAAACCATGGAGGGAGAAGCACACAATCACCATGAAAAAGCAGTTGGTAACCACACTCCACCACAAGAGAGAAGAGTGCTAGGCTCTTACATAAATCCCAATCCTGGGAATTATGGTAGTAGCATTTTGAGACCCAACATACATGCCAACAATTTTGAGCTCAAACCACAACTAATCACACTTGTTCAAAATAATTGTTCCTTTGGAGGAAATGCTCAAGAAGATCCCAACCAACATCTAACCACATTCTTGAGGATCTGTGACACTGTGAGGTCAAATGGTGTTCATCCTGACACCTATAAACTGTTATTGTTCCCTTTTTCTCCCAGAGACAAGGCATCAAAGAGTCTAGAATCATTCCCTAAAGAAAGCCTTACCACTTGGGAGGATGTTGTTAACAAGTTCTTAGCAAGGTTTCACCCTCCACAAAGAATCAATAGGATGAGAGCTGAGGTGCAAACCTTCAGTCAACAAGATGGGGAAACTCTCTATGAAGCATGGGAGAGATACAAGGACTTGACAAGGAAGTGCCCTCCGGACATGTTCAATGAATGGGTACAGCTGCACATCTTCTATGAGGGGCTATCGTATGAATCAAAGAAGACTCTATATCACTCTTCAGGAGGCTCTCTCAACAAGAAAAAGACAATTGAAGAGGCCATAGACATCATAGAAACTTTTGCTAACAATGAGTATTTCTATGCCTCTGATAGAACCCAAAAAAGAGGAGTAATAGAGCTCAATCCCATGGATGCTCTGTTAGCTCAGAACAAGTTGATCACATCTCAACAAGTAGCTCTAACCAAGCAAATGGAGAAAATCAAGTCTATGCTATCCAAGCTCAAGCACCTCCACAAGAAGAAGATACACCAGAAGTTGAATGTGAGTGGGAGCAAGCCAACTATGTGAACAATTCCTTTAGACCATCATATGATCCCAATGCCAAAACATACAACCCAGGTTGGAAGAATCACCCAAATTTTGGGTGGGAAAACCAACAAAACCACAACCAAGATCATAAGACATACCATTCTAACCAATACAACCACAATTCCAATCACCAATCAAGCAACAATAGACCCTACCACAACTCACAAAATGCACCCTATCATTCCACCCAACAACCATACAACAACCATTCTCAAGATGTGCCACCCTCACCCCCACAACCATGTGATAACAGTAACAACTTTGTATGTTTAGAGGTTGTTATGTCACAATTGGCAGAAAGTATTGCCACTGTTACAGAGAGACAATTGCAAGCTGATAAGAAGATAGTTTCTTTCCAAGAGGAGGCTAGGTCCAATATGAGAAATCAAGGGGCAGCAATCTCAAAATTAGAAGTACAAGTAGGAAGCATGTCCAAACAAATACCAATACCCACACATACATTTCCGAGTGATACCATGGCCAACCCAAGAGGGGAATGCAAGGCCATCACACTAAGAAGTGGGAAGGTGGTGAATGAGGCAACCTCAAGTCATAACTTGCAAGAAGAAGAGGCTGCAATTGACTCAGAAACCAAGAAGGAAGAAGAGACACCTACCTGATACGGAATAATTAATTTCACGTAATTACCACCGGCAAGTGCACCGAGTCGTATCAAGTAATAAAACTCACTGAGAGTGAGGTCGATCCTATGAGGATTAATGGATTAAGAAACTTTAGTGAAGTGATATGTCTAGTTAAGTGATAAACCACTATTTTATGGTTTATATTGTGTCTAATTATGTGGTTTTGTCATGATCCTTGCCCACTTATTCAGCAATTTAGCATGCAATTAGATTTCCTTCCTAAATTCAGTACATGTTTGAAAATTACTTCCTAGAGACTTTAATTATTTATTTTTAATTCTCCTTTATTCCATTCGATGCCGTGATCTGTGTGTCAAGTGTTTCAGGCTTTATAGGGCATGAATGAGATGGAGATTGGAGAGGAAGCTAGCAAAAATGGAAGGAACACAAGAATTTGAGGAGATAACCAGCGAGAAGTGACGCGGTCGCATGGCTCACGCGACCGCGCGAAGGAGCACAAATCGCAGTGACGCGGCCGCGCGGATTGAAAAGCGCAAGCGACACGGTAGCGTGGACGATGCGAACGCGTGGAGAGGAAAAAGCGCAAGCGACGCGTCTGCATGGGCGACGTGATCGCGTGACATGTGCGATCTGCATAATCTACAGAATCTGCTGGGGGCGATTTTGGACCTTATTTCAGCCCAGTTTTCGGCCCGGAACAGCAGACTAGAGTTAGAGGATATGCAGAAACAATGGAGACATTCATTCAATAGTTTTAGATCTAGTATTTTTACTCTCTTAGGTTTTTCTCTCTAGTTTTTAGGATTTTAATTTTCAATTGATCTTAGCATTGGAACATTGAGAAGATTTATTTCCTCATCAAGACTTCATCACTCTAGTTTGTTCTCTTAACTTGGTTTTATTCTTCCATGTTCTTTGTTATGTTCAATTTTGTCATTCAGATACTTTTATGATTAATTAATGCAAAGATTATTTCTCTTTAATTTAATTTCAATTTCAATAATCATGTCTTCTTTTAATTCCCTTTCATGTGCCATGGATTCTTTATTTATAATGTGTGAGTAGTTTCATTACTTGATAGGGAGTTGATTAAAAGGAATTCTTGAGTTGGAAGGATTGAAGGAGAAATTTATAGTTGGGTTAAATGTTGGATTGCTATCCTGTCACCAACGCCAATCCCTTTGAACTAAGTGGATTGTAACTCGTGGATAGATCTGACAGTCCAGCTTGTTTGACTTTCCCTTACCTAGTAAAGGATAACCAAACAGAGTAACCGTTAATTATAAATCAATCTTAAAAAAAATCACTCCATCAATGATAGAGATTCTAAATAATCAATTCCCAGTCAAGGCTTTTATTTATATTATTTAAAATTTCTCAATTTAAATTCCAATTTACTTAGCTCAACTATTTGGAACATCTGATTAATAAAACAGCACACTTTTCTGCAACTCGTTGGGAGACGACCTGGGACATAAAACTCCCAGTAATTTTAATTTAAACTCTCTGTGACATATTTCTAAATTGATAGGCAGATTTTCGGTGAGTTAAGAACTATACTTGCAACGTAACCATTTTAATAAATTTTTAATTCACCAGCTTCTGCTTCCCATTAATTTTTGGCGCCGTTGCCGGGAGTTGCAATAGAGTGCTAATTTTATTAATTAGAATTTATTTATTTGCAATTTATTTAATTTTGCTACTATGATCTGCATGTTTCTTCCGTCAAATGACCCGTTCATTTCCTGATCCGCGCTTGCTAATATTCGATCCTGAAATTGAAAGAACAATTTCACGAATAAGGCGAGAACAGCGTAGGTTAGTCCGCTCTGAGGGCGGATCTGAAAGTGAATTTGAGGAAGAAACCAGCCCCTGTTCTACTGATTCGGTTGTTTTACGCACAGAAAACATGGCAGCTAGAAGAGTTACCATTCAAGAGGAAGGAGCCCCTGATTTTACAATGCAACCGTTTCAAGCGCATCATCCAGCGGTAGCTACAGACTTTGAAATAAAGACCGCACTGCTAAATTTGATGCCCAAGTTTCATGGCCTACCCGCTCAAGAGCCTATCAAGCACTTGAGAGATTTCCAGGCAGCCTGTTCTACTGTCAGGCGTGATGGCACTGATGAAACTTCAATTCTGCTGAAAGCTTTTCCATTTTCTCTTGAGGGAAAAGCAAGAGAGTGGTACTACACTCAACCTCTAGCAAATTTATCCAACTGGGATACACTCAGAAAGGAGTTTCTGGAGAAATTCTTTCCATCTGAAGTTACTGATAAACTGAGGAAGGATATCTCTACAATTGTTCAGGACAACAATGAGACTCTCTTTGAATACTAGGAGCGCTCCAATAATCTTCTGAAAGGATGCCCCCACCACATGATTGACAAGATCGTGCTACTCAGCTATATCACACAAGGTATGAGACCCCAAGACAAGACCACGTTGGAAAGTGCCAGCAATGGGTCTATGAAGAAGTACAAGACCACTGATGAAGCTTGGCAATTGATTAGTGATTTAGCTGAATCTACTCGGAACCACAGACAGAAGCAAGGTCGTTCAAAAGCCGTTGCAGAAGTATCTTCTGGCATAGAGACTGCTGCTCTAAATTGAAGCATCTGTGAGATGACCAACCTACTAAAGCAAATGCAGCTGAATCAACAAGCTCAGCAAACTCAACCGCAGCAAAACCAACAACTAGTTCCACAAAGAATTTGCGGAATTTGTGCTGATTACAGCCACTACACTGATGAATGCCCGCAGCTCCAACAAGAAGACAACATGGTGGCATCCACTCACAACTTCTATGACCGCCCCAACCAAGGGTACAATCAAAGTGGAAATAATAACCATGGATGGCAGGACAATTCAAACCAGAATTGGAGAGACAACAATAATAGGGGAGGCAGAGATAATTAGGGAAATCAGAGGTAGAATAATAATAACAACAGGCAGCAAAATTAACCTTACCGAGCACCTCACCTGAGGCAAAACTAAGGACCACCGAACAATCAGCAGCAAACCTCTCAGTTTACTCATTCTTCTGTATCTTCTAATGAAGATTTATTACAAGCTTTTGAGAAAAGACAACTGGGCATGGAAAATACCATCGTGAATAATATTAATGCCAGTCTGAATGGTTTCACCTCTACTCTACAAGCTTTATTGACACAACTTGGTTCAACACAAAATTCCAGTAACCAACCATCAAGCACCACTGGAATCCCCTCTCAACCATTACCCAATCCGAAGGGAGGGATTAATGCCATCACCCTGAGGTCCGGAACCACACTGCAGGAGAGGAATCAGGAGGAACCAAGCTCACTAGAATACGCCTCAGCTGAAGAGGTGGTGGAAATCGAAGATGTTGAAAAGGAAGAGGCTATACAGGACATGGCTGAAGAAGAGATAGCTCAACCACAGGAAGAAGCACCAAAAGGCACAGGCAACACAGAAAACACTACTCCCATTCCATTTCCACAACTTGCAAGGAAGCCCAGGAAGCAGCTGGAACCTGATCCTAAAATGGTAAAAATATTCAAAAAGGTTGAGGTAACTGTTCCTCTTTTTGATGTTATTCAGCAGGTACCTAAATATGCAAAGTTTCTAAAAGACTTATGTATCCATAAAGACAAAATTAATGAATTAGAAACTATTCCTTAAGGTAGTTCTATATCTACTTTAATGGGAGGATTACCTGAAAAATGTAGTGATCCAGGTCCTTGCATAGTTAGTTGTACTATTGGTGGTGTAGTAATTTATGATTGCATGTGTGATTTAGGAGCATGTGTCAGTATAATTCCTGTGTCTATATATGATATTTTAAGGCTCCCTCCCTTAAAAAGGTCGGCAGCTCGTTTTGTGTTAGCAGATAAAAGCATTATTACAGTGGCTGGAGTTGCTGAAGATGTTTTGGTGAACATTAAAGGGCTCACATTTCCCACTGATTTTTATATCTTGGAGATGCCCCATAATGATTCAGATAAGCCATCATCAATCCTACTTGGAAGACCATTCTTGAAGACATCAAAATTCAAATTGGATGCTTTTTCAGGAACATACTCCTTTGAAATAGATGGCCGCATAATGATCTTCAATCTGAATAGAGTCATTGACAACCCCCCAGAAGATCGTTCTATCTTCCAGTGTGATGTCATAGACGAGAGTGTGGCTGAAGTCCAAAAAAAAGAGTTTGAAGAGAGGCACACTGGACAAGATCCAAGTGTGGGGACCCTCTTAACTGACAATGAGGACACTTCGCCATTTTCGCAAGCCCCAGATAATCCAGAGCCTACCCATGATCAAAAGTTAGAATTGAAACCTCTCCCTTCACATCTCAAATATGTCTACCTTGTGGATGAGCAGAAGCTTCCGGTTATTATTGCAAGAGAACTGACTTCTCAACAAGAAGAGCAGTTACTTGATGTGCTGAGGAAGCATAAGAAAGCAATTGGGTGGAGTTTGGCAGACATAGTGGGAATCGACCCTCAAGTATGTGAGCACATAATATTTTTAGAAGAGGGAGCAAGACCTGTCCGTCAACCCCAGAGAAGATTGAATCCCACCATCTTGGAAGTTGTTAAAAAGGAAGTGACCAGATTATTGGAAGCCGGTATCATATATCCCATTTCAGACAGTGAATGGGTAAGCCCAGTACAAGTTGTGCCCAAGAAGTCCGGAGTTACTACCATGAAGAATGAGCATGGAGAGCTCATAGCAACTAGAGTTCAGAATGCTTGGAGAGTCTGCATTGATTACAAGCGTCTCAACCAAGCTACCCGTAAGGATCACTACCCACTTCTATTCATTGATCAAATGCTGGATCGCTTGTCAGGTAAATCACATTATTGCTTTCTAGATGGTTACACAGGTTATTTCCAGATTCATATAGCTCCCGAGGATCAGGAAAAGACTACTTTTACATGTCCTTTTGGGACTTATGCTTATAAGAGAATGCCCTTTGGCTTGTGCAATGCACCAGCTACTTTCCAAAGGTGCATGATGAGCCTTTTCTCTGATCTTATTGAAGACTGTATGGAAGTTTTTATGGACGATTTCAGCGTTTATGGTGATTCTTTTAACCTTTGCTTAGATGGATTATCTAGAGTATTAGATAGATGTATTAATACAAACCTTGTATTGAATTTCGAAAAATGCCACTTTATGGTAAAGAAAGGGATTGTATTGGGACATGTGGTATCTAATAATGGCATTTCTATAGACCCAGCAAAGGTGAATGTTATTTCTAGTTTACCTTACCCCTCTTCTGTGAGGGAAGTCCGTTCGTTCCTTGGCCATGCAGGTTTCTACAGGAGATTTATTAAGGACTTTAGTAAGGTGGCACTTCCCTTATCCAGATTACTACAGAAGGACATTGAGTTCGAGTTCAGTGAAGATTGCAAGCAAGCATTTGATAAGCTGAAGACTGCTCTAACTCAAGCCCCAATTGTGAGAGGACCCGACTGGAGCCAGCCATTTGAAATCATGTGTGACGCTTCCAACCATGCGGTAGGAGCAGTGCTGGCTCAGCGTGAAGGTAAGGATCCTTTTGTTATTGCCTATGCGTCTAAGACTTTAGACACTGCCCAGTCCAATTATACTACTACTGAGAAAGAGCTACTTGCTATTGTTTTCGCTCTGGATAAATTCTGAGCTTATTTACTTGATACTAGAGTAGTAGTGTATTCGGACCATGCAGCTCTAAAGTATTTATTAGCTAAAAAGGAATCCAAACCAAGACTTATACGTTGGATACTGCTGTTACAAGAATTTGATTTAGAAATAAAGGATAGGAGTGGTAATCAAAATTTAGTAGCGGACCACTTGAGTCGCCTTGAACATATTAAGGATGATTCTACTCCTATAGATGATAATTTTCCTTTTGACAACCTGCAAGCAGTATCTGAGGTAGTCCCTTGGTACGCACCTGTTGCTAATTATTTAGTTAGCCGCATATTTCCTCCACATTTCTCTAAACATCAAAGAGACAAGCTGAAAAGCGAGTCTAAATATTATATATGGGATGACCCATATTTATGGAGATGTGGCGCTGACCAGATAATTAGACGTTATGCACCTCAATCAGAATTCCAGTCCATTTTAGAGGCCTGTCACTCATCTGAGAGTGGAGGACACTTTGGCCCTCAAAGAACAGCTAGAAAGATCTTAGACTGCGGATTTTGGTGGCCTACTCTTTTTAGAGATGCCGCTGAGTTTTTTAAATCTTGTCACCCATGCCAGAAATTTGGTAACATATCTAGGAGGGATGAGATGCCTCAACAATATATGCTTTTCTGTGAAATTTTTGATGTCTGGGGCATTGACTTCATGGGTCCATTTCCAATTTCTAGTGGATATTTTTATATATTGTTAGCTGTGGATTATGTTTCCAAATGGGTGGAAGCAATTCCTACCCGCACTGATGATACTAACACTGTTGTTTCCTTTGTGAGAAATCATATTATATGCCGCTTTGGATCACCACGAGCGATTGTGAGCGATCAAGGCACCCATTTTTGTAACAGGAGACTAACAAGATTGATGAAGAAGCATGGGATAATCCATAAAGTTGCAACAGCTTACCATCCCTAAACTAATGGGCAAGCCGAGGTGTCAAACAGAGAAATTAAACGTATCCTGTAGAAGATAGTGAAGCCTCATAGAAAAGACTGGAGCACCAGACTACAAGATGCACTGTGGGCATATAGAACAGCATACAAGACACCCATTGGGATGAGTCCCTTTCGCTTAGTTTATGGAAAAGCTTGCCATCTTCCAGTTGAAATCGAACACAGAGCCTTCTGGGCAGTTAAAGAGTGCAACATGGAAATTGAGAAAGCCAGAACTGAAAGAAAGTTGCAACTACAGGAACTGGAGAACCTTCGCCTAGAAACTTATGAGAACTCTAGAATATACAAGGAAAAGATGAAAGCCGTGCATGATCAAAACATCAAGAAGAGAGAGCTCCAACCTGGAGATTTTGTTCTCCTTTACAAATCTCGACTGAGGCTCATGCCCGGTAAGTTGAGATCAAAATGGGAAGGTCCATACAGAATAGAGAAGGCTGAACCGTACGGAGTCTATCACCTAAGCCATCCTTCAAGTTCTGAACTTATTAAGGTTAATGGACACCGCCTAAAGCTGTACCTTGGTGAGAAGGTGCAGAGAAATAAGGAGCTTGAGATCTTCCACTTGGAAGATCCCTACATAGCAGCAGATTGAGCTACTGGAGCATCCAACTTACGGACGTAAAAGCAAAGTGCTTGGTGGGAGACAACCCACCGCGGTATGATCGTTCCTTTCTTCACTTTTAGTTTTTCTTCTTTAATAACTCTTCTCTTTATTAATGCTTCCGTTCTCTTTCAATTATATGTCTTTATCTTTCCTAAAAAAAAAAGAAAAAATTTCGCCGTGCGACGCGATCGCACCAGCGACGCGTCCGCGTGGCAGGAGGAGTAAAGAAAAATAAAAATGAACAGAAAGTTATGCAGGAGGAGCGCTGGAGTCGTGTCAATGGCACAAATTACTCCACGCGACCACGTCGCATGGAAATCATGGCCTCCCACGTGACCGCGTGCCTCACGCGGCCGCGTGCCCTGCATTTTCGACGTAAAAGGGTGCACAATGCTATATTGTGTGAGAGTGGTGCTAGATTGGTGCTGGAAGCATAATCCTTGTCACGCGACTGCGTCGCCGACGCGGCCGCGTCAATTATTTTCTGACACACACTCACGCGATCGCATGACCCACGCGATCGCGTCACCCAATTTTGACAATTGAAATGAATCGAACAGAGAGTTGTGCTGGAGCGAGGCTGCACTCGCGCCAGCAGCGCAACATAGGTCACGCGACCGCGGGCCCGACGCGATCGCGTCCCCTTCCCTGACGTGCCCCCATGCGAACGCATGCCCCAGGCGACCGCGTCGCATGCGCCGCACAGCTAAACCCCAATTGCCAAATTATCTTATGTTTCTTTCCTCCAAATCCTAATTTTTCTTTTCCCTCCTTCTTTCTTCTTTCCCCCTTCTCCTCTCTATCTCACTCTCTCTCTCTCTCTCCTCTATTAACAAGGTTTTACCTTCTTCTTCCTTCTTCTCTTTTCTATCATTCTTATTATATTATGTATATATTCTTATTTTCTTTTTCTTTTCTTTTTCTTTTCAAACTTTTATTTTCTTTATTCTTCTTTTCCCTTTTTTCATGGTGTTAGAAATTTTTTGAGTCATTATCCCTCACTATATGCTTGTGACTTGTTACAATTTATTTGACAATTTTTATTATCATTTTTTTAGGGGATTGCTTGCATGTTCAATTTCATACTTTTTACATCTTGTTTAACATGCATGCTATGTGTTTGTGAAAAAGCCCATGTGGCATTATGCACTTCTCTATATTCCTACACTATTCAATGCTTGCTTTTCACAACTTTCCCCTATTATTTTATTAAGTGAATTCAATTGTCATTACAAACGTGATGGTTTGTTACAAAGTAATGCTTGGTCTATGCTACTCATGCCCTTTGCCAGCATGCCAATAAACACCTTGTATTCACTTGTCTTTTTATGCACTAGCTATTTCGCATTGATGGCTTTTCATATGTACTCGAGAGCATATGTTAATGTCATCTACATTTTACTGTGCATCATTCACCCTCTTTTCCGTTTCCTTCCTTGCTGTATCTCTCTTTGCATTTAATTTTCTTTCTCTTCCCTTCTTTCAGGATGGCCACCAAGAAAGGAAAGGAGAAAGCAACTTCCAGACCACCAGCAAGAAGAGGAACTAAAAGAGCATTAGTGGCAGAGCCTTCTTCAACCGCAGTCAAGCCCTCAACAAAACGAGTCAAGAGGATAATAAAGGTTGACGAAAAGGAGAAAGCCTTTCTAGCAAAGGACGCTGTGCGATTTTCCAATCGCTACTGTGAGCAGATGTTCCCCATCCTGGCAGAAAGGAACTATAACAATGAATACCTTCTTATCCTCCCGTCCAATATTGCCACCTTTGTTGAGCCGCAAATTGAGCGAAGACAATGAGGTTTCCTACGGAAACAGCCACGGCAGGTCCATCTTTCTTGGGTAGTTGAGTTCTACTCCAACTTCTACATGCCGACCCTGCAGTCTGTTTATGTCCGGCAGAAGCAAGTCCCCATCACAGAAGAAGTCATTCAGCAAGTTCTGAGTCTTCCCCTTATTCCTGCAGGAATGGACGCTTTTCAAGAAGCCACCCTTCAGCGCCAGAGATACCAATTTGACTGGGACTCCATTCTCGGAGTCATCGCTTTACCTGGCAGCCGTTGGATCTACGGATACCACCGTTCCCGCCCTAAGGGAATCTTGGCTTCCGCACTTACCTTGGAGGCTCGCGTATGGGCACAGATCATGTCCCATTACGTCTTTCCGAACACTCATGAGTCATCCTTCACTGCAGACATGGCTGTTATACTATGGTGCATCCTTACAGACCAACCTCTGAATCTCTCAAGACATATCCGGAATGCTATGGAACACGTACAAATCGCGGGCAACCTACCTTTTCCCGCCTTGGTCTCAGATCTTGTCTCAGCAGCCGGAGTCTCCTACAGAGCTGGGGACACCAAAGCCATGCTTCCACGGGATGATCAATATGTCCCTAACGGGAAATACCTCAGACTTTCCGCAGCCACTACAAGCCAGCCTACTGAGCCAGTTGAAGATATTCCTTCTTTAACACCACAAGCATCTACCACTGAGAAATTGCTCCAACAGCTACTTGAAAAGTTGGATCGGCATGAACAGAAAGCTAAGATGAGAGAGCGCCGTAACAAGCGCCGATTCACATACCTCAAGGAGCTGATCATGGGCAAATTCAAGGACTCAGACACTCCGGACTCCACTTCTTTTACCAGCACCGGGAGCCATGATGGTCCCGACTGTGGAGATACTGCTACCAGCCCACCCCTATTCCTGACAGATGGCACCGAGGACGGTGCAACGCCTTAAGTGTGGGGAGGTCGGTCATTACCTGACTTCCGGAGGTAAATTCTCTTCTCTGGCACCAATAATTAGGATATTTTAGTTAGATTTTCCTTCTTTTATAGAATAGAATAAATTGCATAGGTTAGAATAGTTGCATGCATATTCTACTTGATTGAAAAGACAATAAGTTTCTTTTAAAAATCTATCTTTGGAACAAAATTTCACTAATTTTTCTAAATTTTTACGATAAATCTGCTTAAGTTGTATTTGGAACATGATGTTTGAGCTAAAGAACACACAACGTGTGAAAGATTTGAGCCTTTATGTATGGTTACACTATTTAACCATAATCATTTTATTCTTGTGTGTTTACTTCTCTATGATTGTAATCTATATTTTGTTTTATCTTATATGTCCAATATTTATTATATTTACATGCTTGCACATGATTGAGGCCATTATTTATTTAAACTCACTTATCCAAATCAAGCCTACCCTTCTCAATTACCTTTGTTAACCACTTTGAGCCTTTAATTCCCATTTGTTCTATATTTTACCACATTACTAACCTTAAGCTGAAAAACAATTGCATATCCCAAATTGAATCTTTGGTTAGCTTAAGATAGAATTGTGTGTACTAGTTAAGTATGGGAAATTGTGGAAACAAAAGTTGTTAAGGGAATATGTCATGAAAATTTAAAGGGAATTTGGATACCTACTCATGTGAAAATATAAGAATGAAAAATCTATGTGCATTGATAAGCTTTATTTATTCAAAAAAAAATAAATAAATAAATAAAAATATATATATATATATATATATATATATATATATATATATATATATATATAATAAATAAATAAATAAATAAGGGGACAAAATTACTCCAATGTTAAATTCAGAATTCAAAGATCATGATGATAGAATTAAAATACAAGTTGAAACATGAGTGTGGGTTGAAAAAGGGAATTATGGGTAGCTAAGCATTAATTTAAAAGTATATAGAATATATGTATATTAGGTGAGAGCTTAGGTTAATTAAAGATTCAATTTATAAATCTCACTTAGCCATATGTATATCCTTACCTGCACCTTGGCCCCATTACAACCCTAAAAAGACCTCATGATGTTTGCATTGGTATATTAACTGTTGTTGATTGGTTAAGAGAAAAACAAAAGTTAGAAAACATGACTAGAAAAGAATTGAGTGATTACCCTATACACTAGAGATTAGAGCGTACATACATTATCAGTGAGGGTTCAATGCTTAAAATTTCATGTTTCCTACTTTCATAAGCTATCTTCTTGCACTTTTATCGGTTTTATTGTATAATGATAGAATTAGTGGAATTTGATTTGTAACTGTTTTGAAGGGCTTATTTACTTTTGATCAAGTGGACGATAATCATATAGTTGCATTTATTCATATATGTAGGGTTGCATTGCATTTCATGAGTTTCTACATGTACATACTTATTTCCTTGTCTCCTTCAATTTAGCATGAGGACATGCTAATGTTTAAGTGTGGGGAGGTTGATAAACCACTATTTTATGGTTTATATTGTGTCTAATTGTGTGGTTTTGTCATGATCCTTGCCCACTTATTCAGCAATTTAGCATGCAATTAGATTTCCTTCCTAAATTCAGTACATGTTTAAAAATTACTTCCTAGAGACTTTAATTATTTATTTTTAATTCTCCTTTATTCCATTCGATGCCGTGATCTGTGTGTCAAGTGTTTCAGGCTTTATAGGGCATGAATGAGATGGAGATTGAAGAGGAAGCTAGCAAAAATGGAAGGAACACAAGAATTTGAGGAGATAACCAGCGAGAAGTGACGCGGTCGCATGGCTCACGCGACCGTGCGAAGGAGCACAAATCGCAGTGACGCGGCCGCATGTCTTGCGTGGCCGCGCGGATTGAAAAGCACAAGCGACGCGGTAGCGTGGACGACGCGAACGCGTGGAGAGGAAAAAGCGCAAGCAACGCGTCCGCATGGGCGACGCGATCACGTGACATGTGCGATCTGCATAATCTGCAGAATCCGCTGGGGGCAATTTTGGACCTTATTTCGGCCCGGAACAGCAGACTAGAGTCAGAGAATATGCAGAAACAACGGAGACATTCATTCAATAGTTTTAGATCTAGTTTTTTTACTCTCTTAGGTTTCTCTCTCTAGTTTTTAGGATTTTAATTTTCAATTGATCTTAGCATTGGAACATTGAGAAGAATTATTTCCTCGTCAAGACTTCATTACTCTAGTTTGTTCTCTTAACTTGGTTTTATTCTTCCATGTTCTTTGTTATGTTCAATTTTGTCATTCAGATACTTTTATGATTAATTAATGCAAAGATTATTTCTCTTTAATTTAATTTCAATTCCAATAATCATGTCTTCTTTTAATTCCCTTTCATGTGCCATGGAATCTTTATTTACAATGCGTGAGTAGTTTCATTACTTGATAGGGAGTAGATTAAAAGGAATTCTTGAGTTGGAAGGATTGAAGGAGAAATTTATAGTTGGGTTAAATGTTGGATTGCTATCCTGTCACCAATGCCAATCCTTTTGAACTAAGTGGATTGTAACTCGTGGATAGATCTGGCAGTCCAGCTTGTTTGACTTTCCCTTACCTAGTAAAGGATAACCAAACAGAGTAACCGTTAATTATAAATCTATCTTAAAAAAATTACTCCATCAATGATAGAGATTCTAAATAATCAATTCCCAGTCAAGTATTTTATTTATATTATTTAAAATTTCTCAATTTAAATTCCAATTTACTTAGCTCAACTTCTTGGAACATCTGATTAATAAAACAGCACATTTTTTTACAACTCGTTGGGAGACGACCTGGGACTTAAAACTCCCAGTAATTTTAATTTAAACTCTCTGTGACATATTTCTAAATTGATAGGCAGATTTTCAGTGAGTTAAGAACTATACTTGCAACGTAACCATTTTAATAAATTTTTAATTCACCAGCTTCTGCTTCCCATCATTAAGCGAACAATTTTTTATTTGAATGAAAATGAGTTTAATAGAATATAAAGTGCAAGGAATTTAAAGGGCTGAAAATAAATTGACAAAAACTTAAATAGCAAGAAACTTAAATTTGCATGAGAAGTAAATTGCTGAAAAGTAAAGACGGAATTGTAAACAGCAGAAGAGTAAATTGCAAGTAATTAAAAGCTGAATGTAAATGGCATAATAATAAATTGTAGGAAGATAAAAGGGAGTTGGGTAGTGGGTATTCAAAATAACTAAAGAGCAATAAAAATGAGAATTAATGATGGAAGAGATCATTAGGGATCAGAGGTGTAATTTCTCATGAATTGATGATGATCAATTCCTTCTCAATCATGGGGATAGATCCATGGCGGATTGTGAATAATCGAGTCCCAATCTCTTGGTGACTCAATTTCTCTACAATCAATTGCCACTCTCGTGATCTAATTGTTCATGAGAAGAGATGAAGCTCAATAGCTAATCCTTCATGCCACACAACTCTTAGGATCTCAACCAAGGGTGGTTACATCTCACATACCAACCCAAAGTATATCAATCAAGAGAATTATGAAAGGATAAACTCTAAACTAAATTCTGTGACTCCTTTCTTAAGTTCCTCACATAATTCAAATAGATTAAATCCTTCTCTCGATAGTAATTGAATCTGTGAAGAGCAAGAGTTCCCTATTAGAAAAACCCACTTGATTTGAGAAGAAAAGAAGAGATATCAATTCATTTAAACAAACAGAGCTTCTCCCCATAGTGAAAATGGGGTTTAGTGAATCATAGCTCCAATTACAACTTAGAAATTTCAGGAATGGAAATTAAACTAAGTACCAAGAAGAAGAATGGAAATTCAGAAAAGTAAATGACAACTACAAACAAAATAAAATTGATGTCAAGTGTATGCTCTCCAAAATGGAGTCCAAAAAGTCTTTTTCAAGTACAAAACTCTTTCCTGTTTATACTAGTTCTTTGACTCCTTGAAAGGCCTTCAACCATGCTTTCTGGATTAGGAAATGGGCTTTGATTCTGTGTGTACGCATTCTTCCACAAGTCTGGCATATTGATGCATATGCATCTGCTGCGTGTATGCGTTCCTCAGCAATTCTGGCACATGGACGCGTACGCGTCTCCTACGCATACGCGTCGGCACTATTTTTTAGCTCCTCTTCTCATCAGGCACATTATTGGCAAACACGCCTTCATATTTCTCAAGTTAGCAACGTATTTGTTACTCTCCATGGGCTGAAACTTAGTGAAGGCATTGCTAACTTGGTTTTCAAGTTGGCAACATGTTCTTCTACTCCCAAGAAGCCAAAATTTCATTGGTGTTGCTAACTTGGATTCTAAGTTAGCAACGTGTTCATGTTCTTCCTGGAGCCAAAGTTTCATTGTCATTGCTAACTTTAGATCTAAGTTGCCAACGTGCTTACATTCTTCCTGGAGCCAAAGTTTCATTGGCGTTGCTAACTTGGATTCTAGGTTAGCAACGTGCTTATATTCTTCCTGGAGCCAAAGTTTCATTGGCATTGCTAACTTGAGATCTAAGTTGCCAACGTGCTTCATAATTTTGCCCTCCAACTTCCATATCAAGTTAAGGAAAGCGTTGCTAACTTGAGATTTAAGTTGCCAACACCTTTACAATTGGTTTCCATTCTCCCATGTAGAATCAAGGAAGGCGTTGCTAACTTGAAAAATTAAGTTGCCAACGCCTTCACCTATTGATTACCATGCTCCCATGTATAAAATAGAAGGCGTTGCTAACTTGAAAAGCCAAGTTAGCAACGTGTTTATTGAATTTGTGAAGGAGTGGTAATGCAAAATGAGAAGGCGTTGCTAACTTGGAAACCCAAGTTAGCAACTTGTTCAATGGTGGATTGTTGAAGGCGTTGCTAACTTGAATTCTCAAGTTGGCAATGTCTTCAATGTTGGAGTCAAGATGGCGTTGCTAACTTGAATCCTCAAGTTGGCAACATCTTCACTTTTTTTGTAAGGAAGGTGTTGGCAACGCCCAGTTTTGAGTTGGCAACGCTTTCAATAGCCTCCCTCTTGCTCCAGGGCTCTCTGTTTCATCACCTATCATTAACCAAATAACTTGCATCAAAGTTTTACCATTGTATACAACCAATTTCAAGAGATTCATTCATACTAATTCATTTATAAGTTCCTTGAATTACTTGCATGAATTTGGCCAAAGTTCACCTAGTTCTTAGTACTTTAATGCATGGAGATAAAACTCATCAAGGTGCTTGTTTATTCTGAGTAAAATGCATGAAATTAAGCTGAAACTACTTAAACTAACTAGCTAATTTAACCAAAATGCGAACGCATCACAACACCAAACTTAAAATGTTTCTTGTCCTTAAGCAAAAGATAAAAGAACTTGACAAAAATTAGAATCAAAGAGTTGACAGAAACAGCAAAGAAGAATTCCTTCATGGTGTCCATCATCATCCTAATTAGTGGGGTTATCTGTTTCATTCATTTTGTTAAGGCTCTTTTATGTATGAACTCATCTAAGTTATCTGAGTAAGACACTTGCTCTAATACGAATTTAGTTTGTATTATTAGACTCTTTTCTCCTTGCCTTGGTACACAATCCTCAACTTATTCTCTTATTTTTCTTTTTCAGAGCTTCTTTATTCCATTTGAGCTAAGTATTTTGTATTAAGGCGGCTTTTTATCATAAGCTTTCGATCAACAATCCCAAACCAGTTAGTTTAAGTTGTTAAGTGTTGAAACACTCCTTCGGATTTACTAGCTCAAGCCTCTCTCCTTAACACATTCATACCATAGGCATATAACTTGAAATTCTCTTTGGATAGTGGTGTCCAGCACCTCTTTAGGTTACTAAATGTTTTGTAATAGGGCTACTCTTGATCATGGGTTTTTAATCGATAATCCCGAGTTAGTTAACTCAACTTATTAGGTGATAAACCACCTCTCAGATTTACTTGCCTAAGTATGTCCCTGATAAACCCATATTTTATGATGTATTTTATGCTCAATTTAAGTGATTTATTCAATCCTTCACCCACTTATTTATGTAATTTGCAAGGTTTTACTTTCCCTTCCTTATTATGTGATATATGTGAAAAACATATTTCCTATGCTTTAGAAATATTAAAATTAATCATCCTTTATTACCATTCGATGCCGTGATTTGTGTGTTGAGTGCTTTCAGGCTTTATAGGACAGGAATGACTTAAAGGATGGAAATGAAACATACAAAAATGGAAGGAAAGCACAAAAATGGAGTTTTGAAGAACAGGGCAGCGACGCGAACGCGTGGACGAAGCGGCCGCGTGCACAGCGCGAAAA
Source organism: Arachis ipaensis (assembly GCF_059453495.1). Lineage (NCBI taxonomy): Eukaryota > Viridiplantae > Streptophyta > Magnoliopsida > Fabales > Fabaceae > Arachis > Arachis ipaensis. The sequence goes on along the minus strand of NC_142440.1, from coordinate 90,608,677 downwards.
GGCAGCGATACGAATGCATGACTGACGCGGATGCGTGCCTTGAGCAGAACGCAAATAACGTGTACGCGTGCCTGACGTGACCGTGTGAAAGAGCAGAACTCCAAATGACGCGACCGCGTGATCCACGCGGACGCGTGACAGACGCCACGCACCAAAAACTGCAGAAAACGCCCCTAGCAATTTCTAAACCCCTTTTGGCTCAGATCCAAGTCCAGAAAACACAGATTAGAGGTTATAAAGTGGGGGAATGCATCCATTCATACAATGGATTTGATTATTCACTATTCATAATTTTAGATGTAGTTTTTAGAGAGAGAGGTTCTCTCCTCTCTCTTAGGTTTTAGGATTAGGATTCCTCTTAATGGAATTAGGATTTCAACTTCCTCTCAAGTTCAATATTCCTTTTACTTTATATTTCTCTTTTACCTTCAGATACTTTAATGCTTTTATTTAATTACTTATGTTGCTAGATTGGCTTTTGAATCATTCATGTTAGGATTTTCTTTATTTAATATAAATTGAGGTATTTCAGATTTATGATTCTTATTTAGCTTTTTTTTACTCTTGACTTTAATTGATTAACTGGAGGCTCTTGAGTTATCAAACTTATCGTGGTTGTTAATTGTTATTTTTGCTAATTGAATTGAATCCCACTAACTCTAGTCTTTCCTTAGGAGTTGGCTAGGACTTGGGGATCTAACTAATTAGTCCACTTGACTTTCCCTTGCTTTCGCAAAGGTTAACTAAGTGGGATTAAACTCAATTCTCATCACCATCGATAAGGATAACTAGGATAGGACTTCCAAATTTTCATACCTTGCCAAGAGTTTATTTTATAGTTATTTATTTATTTTTCTTGTCATTTAGGCCTGATAATTGCGCTGTTCTTGTTACTTGTTTTATCTATTTTGCAAGTCTGATTTTGCTGTGATGATCATATTGTTCATACATTGTTCTTCCATGTTTCTTGCTGCTGTTACATTGCTCTTTCATGTTCATGTTATTTATGTCTATTTGCAGCATTATTTGGATTCATATAAACTATTTTTTTTAGTTGTTTATTACCCGAGAACGTCCAATTTTAGCCAGAATGCTGCCCAATTTTCTGCAAATTGTTTCATTTTCATTCATGTATTAGTCTTGGCAATTTCGCATTTTGCATTACTTAGCTATAACCAAACCAATTCATGAATGCACGGGCTCATATTCTTATTCCTTTCGATTCCCTGGTTAATAACTTGCACTATTGATGATTTCATGTTAGTTTTACAACTTTTCTATCCTTCTGAACTATCATTAATAACCTGATATTTTTGGTTTTTAACTAACTACTTTAACTTTCTAACTCAAGGCATGATTATTGTTTTTTCCCTAATTAACATGAATTCTTCTTTTAATATATCTTGGATTGTGAATTTTTATCTCAGATTTTTACCTCAAATACAGTCCATAATGCACATATACTTAACTCATTTCATAATTCTACTACTCTTTTGCCACTATGTGCTTTTATTGCTATTATTCTATTTGCCTACTTATTTTTTTGCTTTTGTTCTTCAATTATATCTAGGAATTTCTGCTTTTCAGGATGTCTAACCCTCAGCGCAAAGGAAAGGGCAAAGAAACCACTGGCAAAGGGAAAAGAGGCGAATCCTCTATGTCCATCCTCGACATTATGCATGACGACTCCTGGCGGGAAAAGCACTTTACCTTGCAGGAGAAGGCTGACCAGCTCCTCACTGCCAATGATCCAGTTAAATTTGTAAACAGATACTGTGAGCTTAAGTATCCAGGGTTTGCCACCTCCAGGAACCTGTACCTAGAAAGAACTCTGAAAATTCCAGAAGAACTACAGCAGTACACCTCTGAGCAGATAAAATAGAGAAGCTGGTTCTTCTTGGAGAGAAACTTGACAGAGTTCAATGCTTCCTGGGTCAGAGAGTTTTACTGCAACTATTTCAAGACTTCCCTGGATGCAGTGCACCTCAGAGGAAAACAGATTTTGGTCACCGAGGAAGCCATTGAGGACATCCTCCACCTTCAGCCTCAATCAGATCAGCCTAACGATTACCAAAAGGCTGAAGAGGATATGTACTTTATGAGATTTGACTGGGATGCTGTCAAGCAGAGAATAGCCCTTGATCCTACTGTCCCATGGGTTATGGGAAAGAACACAGTGATGCCTAAGGGAATCAAGCTGATGTATCTGAATGATGAGGCTCGGCTCTAGCACCAGATTCTGAGCAACTATGTGATGCCAAGCACTCATGAGACAGAGTTGCCCGCTGCTATGATCACCCTCATCTGGTGTGTGATGGAGGGTAAGGACCTGTATCTTATACGTTTCATCCGGTACTATATGGCCAGGGTCCATGTGCGAGGCACTCTCCCCTTCCCTTATCTGATCACCTAGCTGGGCCGTCCAGCTGACGTGCGTTTGGAGCTTGCTGATGAGAAGCCACCTGCTGCGGACTGCAAGAAGATTATCCCTCACAGTAGGAAGTTTCAGGCTTTAGGCCACAGACCCCATTCCTCACCACTTCTGATGAGACCGCCACACCTTCAGCTGCCCCTTCTTCATTCACTGCTGCACTAGCTACCACCACTGCACCTCCACCTGCCTTAGAGCCCATTTACCACCTCGTGCACCACTTATTTCAGCAGTTGGACCAGATGGAGCGCCACAACCGATGGCGATATGAGAGATCTGAAAGTCGTAACAAACGACGCTATAAGCACCTCAAGTTGATGATCCGATCCGGCGGCGACATCCCCTCCGAGCCTGACACCCCCTTCTGATACATCTGAGGTGGAGGAGGATGACCACGAGGAGGAGGCACCTACCCAGGCTGAGCAGGCAGGACCAGAGCAGACTGCGCCACAGCATGACGAGCACCACCAGCTACAGGCCGTAGATCCAGAGATTCCTATACAGTCAGCGCCTCCCCTGTAGTAGACAGATCCTCTTACACTTATCCAGTCTGCAGACCCTCAGACCACCACAGAGACACCAGCAGTCCATCCTTCCGGTGATGACACTTCTTCACACCCAGCTTGAGTGAGCATCGAGGACGATGCTATATTTTAAGTGTGGGGAGGTCGCCATCCCTGGCCTATCTTTTTGGTGAACCACTACAGACTCTTTTTATCTTATTTTGTTTATTTTTTTGTATTTTTATTTTTATTTTTTTTAGTACTTATACATTGTTCTTTTGCTATATTTTTACTTTATTTCTGCATTTTGCACTTTAATTTATATCTTAGACATTTAGTTTAGTTTGCAATTCTAAATTTATTAGTTATAGAATATGTGGATTAATTAGTATAGTTTACCCTCTTAGCATATGATAGTTGGTTTAATTGAAAATAAAAAGGAGTAAACTAGAAACTTTAGTAAATTAAAACAATCCACGCACCTTGTATATATAGCATTACATGTTAGTTAGTTAACAAAATTTCATCAAGGAAGAACACTAAGATTTTAAAAGCCACCCTAATATTTAGATTGAGAATAATGGGAACTCTTGATTTCTGCTTGCATGACATATATAACTGATATATGATTTTTGAGCTGGAGAACACACTGCCTGTGAGTTTTGAGCTTAATTGTATGGTTACATTCAAACCATAAATTTCATTCCTGTATGTTTTGCCCTTCTTTTTCATTCTGATGTTCTTTACTTTGCTTTAATCTATATGTCCAGTATAGAATATAGATACATACCAAGAGATGATTGAGGCCATCATTTGAATTTTTACTCACTTATCCCAAATTAGCCTACCTTTTACATCACCCTTGTTAACCCCCTTGAGCTTTTTAATCCCCTCTTGTTCTATAACCACATTAGTAGCCTTAAGCAGGAAAACAAAATAAAAATCCCAAGTTGAATCCTTGGTTAGCTTAAGATAGATATTGTGTACAATTTAAGTGTGGAAAATTTTATGGGAACATGGGATGATAGAAACAATGTAGGAATTTTAAAAGAATAAGTTGTTTCAAAAACAAAATTTAGGAAGCATGCTCATGTGAAATCAAAACAATTGAATTACCATGTGCATTGATACAAAGTATATATATATATATTTTTTTTTCAGTATTTAGATAAGGGCCAAATGCAAAATAAAAATCAATGCACATGGGACAAAATTTCAAAAATTAAAATTAATGCATGAGCTTGCAATACAAAGTGGGAGAATTTGGGTCAATAGAAAAAGGAACTTTAATTTATATGATGTATGTATGTTAGGTGAGATCTTAGACTAATCAAGGATTCACTTATTAGCTCACTTAGCCTTATACATATACCCTTACCATTACCTTGGCCCCATTACAACCTTGAAAAAGACCTCATGATTTTTGTATGTCTGTATTCCATATTTGTTGATTGGTTAGATGAAGAACAAAGTTTTAGAAAGCAAAGATAGAAAAAGAATAGAGTGAATAACCCAATAAACACTGAGTGACTAGAGAGTAAACACAAAATCCAGTGAGGGTTCAATAGCTCATCACCATATATCTCTGCTTAATTGTTAATTATCTTGCAAGTTTGTGAAATACTTTTACCCATGTCAATTATAAAAGTGCTTTAACAATATCTAAGGTTTGGCTATGCATATATGATTCCTTGAGGATATGAATTAATTTAACTACATGTGAGTTTTATATACAAGTGAATAAAAACTAGAATTGCATGACTCATTTAGGTAGCTTGCATTTAGAGTAGATTGTATTGCAAGAAATTCCACCACCTTACCTTATTCTTTACCTTGGATTTAGCATGAGGACATGCTATTGTTTAAGTGTGGGGAGGTTGATAAACCCATATTTTATGATGTATTTTGTGCTCAATTTAAATGATTTATTCAATCCTTCACCCACTTATTCATGTAATTTGCATGGTTTTACTTTCCCTTATTATGTGATATATGTGAAAAATATGTTTCCTATGCTTTAAAAATATTAAAATTAATCATCCTTTATTACCATTTGATGCCGTGATTTGTGTGTTGAGTGCTTTCAGGCTTTATAGGGCAGGAATGACTTAAAGGATGGAAAGGAAACATACAAAAATGGAAGGAAAGCACAAAAATGGAGTTTTGAAGAAAAGAGCAGCAACGCGAACGCGTGGACGAAGCGGCCGCGTGCCCAAAGCGAAAAGGCAGCGATGCGAACGCATGACTGACGTGGACGCGTGCCTTGAGCAGAACGCAAATGACACATACGCGTGCCTGACACAACCGCGTGATAGAGCAGAACTCCAGATGACGCGACCGCGTGATCCATGCGGACGCGTGACAGACGCCACGCACCAGAAACTGCAGAAAATGCCCCCAGCGATTTCTGAACCCCTTTTGGCCCAGATCCAAGTCCAGAAAACACAGATTAGAGGTCATAAAGTGGGGGAATGCATCTATTCATACGATGGATTCGATTATTCACTATTCATAATTTTAGATGTAGTTTTTAGAGAGAGAGGAAGGAACCTCTCTCTCTAAAAACTACATCTAAATTATGAAAAGTGAATAATTGGAACTCCCTCCTTGAATGGATGCATTCTCCCACTTCATAACCTCTAATCTGTGCCTTTTGGACTTGGATCTGGGCCAAAAAGGGTTTCAGAAATCACTGGGGGCATTTTCTGTAATTTCTGGTGTGTGGCGTCTGTCACGCGTCCGCGTGGGTCATGCGGTCACATCATCTGGAGATTTCCTTGTCACGCGTTCGCCTCGGTCATGCGTCCGCGTCATCTGTGTTCTGCTCATGGTGCTCGTCCGCGTCAGTCACGCATTTGCGTCATCTGTCTTTTCGCGCTAGGCATGCGGCCGCGTCATCCATGCGTTCGCGTCGCTGCCAGTTTCTTCAAAAACTCCATTTTGTACTTTCCTTCCATTTTTGTATGTTTCCTTTCCATCTTTTATGTCATTCCTACCTTTAGAATATCTGAAACTACTTAACACACAAATCACGGCATCGAATGGTAATAAAGGGTGATTAAAATAAAGAATTTTAAAGTATAGGAAACATGTATTTCACATATATCACAAAATAAGGAAGGGAAAGTAAAACCATGCAATTTACATGAATAAGTGAGTGAAGGATTGAATAAATCTCTTGAATTGAGCACAATATATATCATAAAATATGGGTTTATGAACCTCTCCACACTTAAACAATAGCATGTCCTCATGCTAAGTCCAAGATAAAGAGTAAGGTAAGGTTAAAGTGGTGGAATCTCATGCAATGCAATCTATTCTAAATGCAACTACCCAAATGAATCATGCAATTCTAATTGTTATTCACTTGTATATAAAACTTACATGTAGTTAAATTAATTCACATTCTCAAGGAATCATATATGCATAGCCAACCTTAGATAATGTTAAGGCACTTTTACAATTGAGATGAGTAAAAATATTTTTCAAACTTGCAAGATAATTAACAATTTAAGCAGAGATATATGGTGATGAGCTATTGAACCCTCACTGGATTTTGTGTTTACTCTCGAGTCACTCAGTGTTTATTGAGTTAATCACTCTATTCTTTAATTTATCCTTGTTTTATATAGCTTTGTTCTTCATCTAACCAATCAACAATTATAGAATACAGACATACAAAAATCATGAGGTCTTTTTCAAGGTTGTAATGGGGCCAAGGTAAAGGCAAGGGTATATGTATAAGGCTAAGTGAGCTAATAAGTGAATCCTTGATTAGTCTAAGATCTCATCTAACATACATATTTTGTAATTCAAAGCTTCTCAACCTATTTGCCCAGATTTTTCTTACTTTGTACTGCAAGCTCATTAACTTAAATTTTATCCCATGTGCATTGATTCTTTTTATTTTGCAATTGGAGAAGTTTTGTATCCCTTTTATTTAAATAAAATTTTTTTAATGCACATGGTAATTCAATTGATTTCACATGAGCGTGCTTCCCAAAATTTTTATTTTGAGATATCTTTATTCTTTTTAACTTTCCTACTTGTTTTTATCATCCAACTTCCCATAGAGTTCCCCACACTTAAACAATACACAATTTCTATCTTAAGCTAACCAAGGATTCAACTTGGGATTTTTATTTTGTTTTTATGCTTAAGGCTAGTAATGTGGTTTATATAACAAGAGGGGTTTAAAAGCTCAATGGGGCTAACAAGGGTGATGTAAAAGGTAGGCTTATTTGGGATAAGTGAGCTTAAACAAGTAATGGCCTCAATCATCTCTTAGTATGTATCTATACTCTATAATTGGACATATAGATTAAAACAAAGCAAATAACATCAGAATAAAAAGAAGGGCAAAACACACAGGAACAAAAATTATGGTTTGAATGTAACCATACAATTAAGCTCAAAACTCATAGGCTGTGTGTTCTCTAGCTCAAAATTCATATATCAGTTATACATGTCATGCAAGTGGAAATTAAGAGTTCCCATTATTCTCAGTGTAAAAATTTTTTTGGGTGGCTTTAAAGTTTTAGTGTTCCTCCTTGATGAAATGTTGTTAACTACTAACATGTTATGTTCTATATACAAGGTGTGGATTGTTTTTATTCTGTTAAAGTCCCTAGTTTACTTCCTTTTTGTTTTCAATTTAAACCATATGCTAAAAGGGGTAAACTATTCTAATTAATCCACACATTCTATAACTAATAAGTTAGAATTGCAAACTAAACTAAATGGCTAAAATATGAAATAAAGTGCAAAATGCAGAAAATAGAGTAAAAACACATAAAAAGAACAATGTATAAGTACTGAAAGATAAAAATAAAAATAAGGATAAAAATACAGAAAAATAACCAAAATAAAATAAAAGAATCTGTAGTGGTTCACCAAAAAATATGCCAGAGATGGCGACCTCCCCACACTTAAAGTAAAGCATTGTCCTCGATGCTCACTCAAGCTGGGTGTGAAGGAGTGTCATCACTGGAAGGATGGGCTGCGGGAGTCTCGGTAGTGGCCTGAGGATCTGTAGACTGGATGAGGGTAGGTGGATCTGTCTGCTGTAGAGGAGGCTCTGACTGGATAGGAATCTCTGGATCCGCGGCCTGTAGCTGGTGTGGCTCCCCTTGCTTTGGCGTAGCCTACTCCGGTCCTGCCTGTGTAGCCTGGGTGGGGGTCTCCTCCTCGTGAGCATCCTCCTCCACCTCAGATGTATCAGAAGGGGTGTCAGGCTCGGAGGGGATGTCGCTGCCGGAATGGATCATCAACTTGACGTGCTCATAGCGTCGCTTGTTGCGACGCTTCATACGGTCCAAACGGGCGAAGAGTTGATGCACCAAATGGTAAATAGGCTCAGGAGCAGCTGGAGGTGAAGTGGGTGGGGCTGGTGCAGCAGTGGAAGAAGAGGGGGCAGCTGAAGGTGTGGCTGTCTCATTAGAAGCAGTAAGGAATGAAGGTCTGTAGCCTAAAGCCAGAAAGTTCCTGCTGTGAGGAATGATCTTCTTGCAGTCCGCAGCAGGTGGCTTCTCATCAGCATCCTCCCAAGGCACGTCAGCTCGACGGCCTAGCTGGGTGACCACGTAAGGGAAAGGGAGGGTGCCTCTGGCATGGACCCTGGCCATATAGTGCCGGATGAAACGTGGCAGATACAGGTCCTTACCCTCCATCACACACCAGAGGAGGGTAATCATAGCAGCAGGCAGCTCCGTCTCATGAGTGCTCGGCATAATAAAGTTACTCAGGATCTGGTGCCAGAGCCGAGCCTCATCATTCAAGTATATCCGCTTGATTCCTTTATGCATGGTGGTGTTCTTACCCATGACCCATGGGACAGTAGGGTCAAGGGCTATCCTCTCATTTACAGCGTCCCAGTCGAATCTCAGAAACCTCATATCCTCTTCAGCCTTTTGGTAACCGTCAGGCTTATCTGACTTAGGCTGAAGGCGCAAAATATCCTCAATGGCCTCTTCAGTGACCAGTATCTATTTCCCTCTGAGGTGCACTGCATCCAGGGAAGTCTTGAAATAATTGTAGTAGAACTCTCTTACCCAGGAAGCGTTGACCTCAGTCAAATTTCTCTCCAAGAAGAACCAGCCTCTTTGTTTGATCTGATCGGAGGTGTATTGCTGTAGTTCTTCTGGCATTTTCAAAGTCCCTTCCAGGTACAGATTTTTGGAGGTAGAAAACACTGGATACTTCAGCTCACAGTATCGGTTTGCAAACTTAATTGGATCAATGGCAGGGATGAGTTGGTCAGCCTTCTCCTCCGGGGTAAAGTGCTTCTCCCGCCAGGAGTCATCATGCATAAGCTCCAGGAGAGACATAGAGGATTCACCTCTTTTCTGTTTGCCAGTTGTTGCCTTGCCTTTTCCCTTTCTTTGAGTGTCAGACATCCTGAAAAATAGAAATCTAGGATATAATAAAAACAGGGAAACAAGTAGGCAAATAACAAAATAAGCACATAGTGGCATAGGAGCAGTAGACTATGAAATGAGTTGAAGAATTGTGCATTTTGGATTGTTTCAGAATTAAAAAGCTGAGATGAGAAATTTCAATCCAAAATGTAATATAAATAGAATTCATGTTAAATAGGAAAAACCTTAAACATGCCTTGAGTTAAAAAGTAAAAGTAAAGAGTTATCAAAAAGCAGAGGGGGTTGTTAGAAAGTTAAAAGTGGTTTTAAATTGAAAAAGAGGTTAGAAAGCAAAAATCAGTGAGTTAGTAAAAAGAAAATTAGACTAAGTGGCATGATGATTGGTTTCTAAGTAACAAGAATTTCAAAATTTAAAGCAACAGACAACTCATATTCAAGCAAGGAAATCAAGTTGTTGATGATTCATATAGATATACCAATAACGAAAATTTGAAATCAAATCATCAATAATGTGATTTATTAACCGGGGAAACAAAAGGAATAAGAATGCTGGCCCGAGCATTCAGGAATTGGTTTGGTGAAAGCAAAGGAAAGCAAAATTGAAAATGCCAAAACCAATACAAGAATGAGAATCAAAACGATTTACAGAAAATTGGACAGAATTCCGACTAAAATTGGATGTTCCCAAAAAATAAACAGCAAGCAGAATAGTTCATATAAATTAAAATAAAATGTAAATAGATATAAATAATATGAACATGAAAGAGAAGTCGCAATAGAAGCATGAACAGTAAGAACATCATATGAACAATACTTAGATCACAGCAACAGCAGAATTGCAAAAATTATAAGACAAGTAGCAAGAACAGTGCAATTAATCAGGCTTAAATCTACTAACCACATCCTAGCTACCTAACCAACTAGAATCCACTACAAACATGCAACTCTAACTATCCTAAATCGAAACATAAACTGAAAAAAAGATGAAATAACTAGGAATCAAAGAAAGGTGGCGTTTGGTGGAACCTGGTAGGCGTATGAACTAAGCTAAGGAACTGAGAGATGGCGGGGGTGTGGTTGCAGTGGTGCTGCGGCGGCGTAGAGCGGCGCAGCGGCGAACCTTGGTGGCGGCAGGGATGGTTTTGTGGTGTTGGTTAGGGCTGGGGTGTAGGGAGGCGTGGTTAAGGTGGAAGGAAGGGAGGGGGTTGGTGTTGGTGGGAGGTTCGATAGTGATGGCTGGCCGCGGTGGTGGCAGCGGTCGTGGAGGGAAGAAGAGAAGAGAAAGAGAAGAAAGTGAGGGAAGAAAGAAAGCGGGGTGGTGACGTCGCGGTCGTAGCTGGGTGGTCGACGGTGGTGCGGCCGGTGGGGGTGGCTGGGGTGGTGGTGATGGGCGCAGGGGAGGGTTGTAGAGAAGAAAGGGAAAAGAAGGGGAATGGGGGGCGCGACGGGGTAGGGTTTCGCGTCACAGGAATGAATTTGAAGCCACGCGGTCGCGTGGCTAGGGTGGACGGGGGGTTGACGCGATCGCGTGAGTGACGCGATCGCATGAAATAGGAAGAAGGATGAATGACGCGGTCACATGAGGCATGCGACCGCGTCGCTGAAATTTGTGCGAAACACACAATTCCAGCATCGTTTCAGCGCAACTTTCTGTCTCCTTTGGGGTGTTGTGCAATCCACGCGTCGCTCACACTTTCGTGTGGGATAGGTTTTGTGCAAGTGACGCGTTCACGTCGGGGACGCGAATGCGTGGGTCGTTTGTGCTAGACGCATGACAGCCGCACGATTCCAGCCCAGATTTCTGGGCGTTGGTTTTTTACGCCGATTTCTAGATCACGCGGCCGCGTGAATGACGCGGACGCATGGGAGGTGGTTTTCGCAATTGACGCGAACGCTTTAGCGATGCGATCGTGTCGCACGCCTTTCTTTTTTTTATGCAATTATGCAGTTATGCAGTATGTAATGCCAATGCAAATGCTTACGAATACTATCCAGGTTCAATGAAAATAAAACAATATAAAAATAAACAAAACAAAATAAAATGGAAACAGGAACGATCATACCATGGTGGGTTGTCTCCCACCTAGCACTTTTAGTTAAAGTCCTTAAGTTGGACATTAGATGAGCTTCCTGTTATGGTGGCTTGTGCTTAAATTCATCCAGAAATCTCCACCAATGTTTGGAATGCCAACAGCCTCCGGGGTCCCAAACTAGGCATGTAAAGCTTCTGAGCAGCTTCAAATAGATTATTAGGCTCCCGGGGTGACGAATGTCAGAATAGATTCCAGGATCCCAAACTCTGCTTTTAAATCCGCCTTCGTCTTGATCTATATTTTTCCGTCTGGGCGGTTCAGAAATTAGATTCTCACCAAGATGACCAAACATTTTTCCGAGATCCATTTGATTGAACATGATGCCAATCCGTGCACTTCGAGTTGAAGCGTGAAACCTTATTGAACCTTGTGCACCAGCTCTGAGTACGAGCCATTTCCTTCTTACTCTTAAAGCCGCAGAGAGCTCTAAGCTGGCCATCTGTTTCAAGCAAACCATATTCAAGTGGAAAAATAAAGTTAAAGGTTAAGGATTGTACCCACTTGAATCTTGTATTGGGTGGTAATGGCCTTGGGATAGGTGTTTCCAGTGGTTCTGTAAGTTCTACTCCCTTGTGCTCTTCTGTGAATTTCTCTACTTCCTTGCAGAATTCTTCAAATGCAACATCGTCTTGATGAAAGTCTTCTATGTCTTCCTCATCACTCAAGTCATAAGCTGGAGGTTGAGAGAAATCTACCTCCGCATCTTGTTCGTATTCACTTGGATAAGGTTCTTCAATCTCAGCGAATTCACTTGTGGATGCAAGTTCATTACTAGAAGAACTTGACTTGAGGCTACCATCATCAAGGAAACTTGCGTCTTGGGTTATTCCGTCTAGTTCTTCATAAAATGCCTGCTTTGGAGGCCGTGCACTATCCTCCTTAGCATCAATTGTAACGTCCTTGACGGAATTCTTCACAACTCTAGATTCCCATGGAGGTTCAGCATCTCCTAAATTTTCAATCAGTACTTCTTCTTCTTGGATAATTTGAGCTTCCTCCAATTGTTCCAGAACAAAATTATGCTCATTACTGCCCTCTGGGGTTTCTAGTGTCTCCTTCATGCTACGTTCATCCTTGGATTCTCCATATAAAGCTACTGGATTTCCTTGAGGGTTTAAACGTCTGGAGGATAATTGATGTATTGCTTGCTCCAGCTGATTAAGGTTTGTATGAAGTTGATCTACTGTTTTCTTGAGGCGAGCCTGTGATTCTCGAGGTGATGGATTTGAAGATAGTACATAGGGAAGTGGTGGTGTTTGGGAGTAATTGGATTGGAATCGGGGTAAATAAGGATCATACGGTGGTGAATGGTGAAAAGGAGCTTGTGAGTATGGTGGTTCAAAATTTTGTTGAGAGGATGGTCTGTAGGCACAGGGTGGGGCTTGTTGGTAACAACCAGGAGGTCCACCATGTCTATTAGCTTGGTATGCATTGTAAAATGGTCTTTGTCCATGATATCTTGGAGAGTGTTGTTGACTAAAGGGTTGATCAAATCCTCTTGGCTCCATCCATCTTTGATTGTTCTGACCTTGATGCATGTTCCTGCTATAACTTCCGTTTCCTTCAACAATATTAGAACCAAACTCAAAGCGAGAGGGGTGAGATTTCATAGTAGCTAAAAGAAGTAAAAAGGGAAAAACAAAAACAATTAAACAAATAAAAGAAAAGTATTTACAATAACCAATAATAAGGCACACGATTGCAGATTCCCCGGCAACGGCGCCATTTTGACGATCGGTTTTTCTATGGGTAAAGAATAAAAGTAATCGTGTTGTAAGTATAGTTTCTAAACCAACAGCAAATCCTTTCGTACAAACGTTTTGGTTGTCACAAGTAACAAACCCCTAAATAAATTGATAACCGAAGTATTTAAACCTCGGGTCATTTTCTCAAGGAACTGCAGGGAAGTATGTTCTTATTATTGGTTATGAGTTTGTAAATTGGGGTTTTGAAAGTAAGGAACGAGTAATTTAAATGACTATAAAATAAACTATTGGCAGGTATGAGAAATTTGAATTTCTATCCTAGTTATCCTTATCAGGTGTGATGAGAATTGGATTTTTAATCCCACTTAGTTAAGTCAAGTGGACTAATTAGATTGATCCTCAAGTCCTAGTCAATTCCTGTGGCAAGACTAGCTTTAGAGCGATCTAGATTAATTAGGAATCTGCCAATTTCAACCACTGCTGAGTTTGACAACTCAAGTGTTACCAATTAATCAACCAAAGCCAAAAAGAAGAAATTGCAAATTATTAATGTAAATAAAGGAAAGCAATCATAATTCTGAAATACCTCAAATTATATTAAATAGAAAATCAAATCTAAACATGAATGGTTCATGAGCCAATTTGGCAACAAAAGTAATTAAAGTAAAGGATTAAAATATCTGAAAGGAAAAGGGAAATATAAAGCAAAGGAATATTGAACCTGATAAGGAGTTGGAATACTAAATTGAAATAATAAGAAATCCTAATCCTAAAACCTAAGAGAGAGGAGAGAACCTCTCTCTCTAAAAACTACATCTAAACTATGAAAAGTGAATAATTGGAGCTCCCTCCTTGAATGGATGCATTCCCCACTTCGTAACATCTAATCTTTGCCTTTTGGACTTAGATCTGGGCCAAAAAGGGTTTCAGAAATCGCTCGGGGCGTTTTCTGTAATTTCTGGTGCGTGGCGTCTATCACGCATCCGCGTGGGTCATGCGGTCGCGTCATCTGGAGTTTTCCTTGTCACGCATTCGCCTCGGTCATGCGTCCGCGTCATCTGTGTTTTGCTCATGGTGCGCGTCCGCGTCAGTCACGCGTTCGCGTCATCTGTCTTTTTGCGCTAGGCATGCAATCGCGTCGTCCATGCGTTCGCGTCACTGCCAGTTTCTTCAAAAACTCCATTTTTTGCTTTCCTTCTATTTTTGTATATTTCCTTTCCATCCTTTAAGACATTCCTGCCTTTAGAATATCTGAAACTACTTAACACACAAATCACAGCATCGAATGGTAATAAATGGTGATTAAAATAAATAATTTTAAGGCATAGGAAACATGTATTTCACATATATCACATAATAAGGAAGGGAAAGTAAAACCATGCAATTTACATGAATAAGTGAAGGATTGAATAAATCTCTTGAATTGAGCACAATATATATCATAAAATATGGGTTTATCAGTAATCATGTGGAATACTCCTTCCTGCTTTGTAGTTTGCCATGTCTGCGAACCAAGGAGCTTGTTGGACTTGAAGGAGGTATTCATTTGGGAACTTCTCATTCACCGGTCGATGTTCATCTTGGTTGGTCTCTTGTGGTAGTCTTGACAAATGGTCTACAACTTGGTTCTCACTTCCTTTTCTATCCCTCACTTCAATGTTAAATTCTTGTAGCAATAGCACCCACCTAATAAGCCTTGGCTTGGAATACTGTTTAGACATGAGATACTTGAGTGCAGCATGGTCAGTATACACTACAAATTTTGAACCAATCAAGTATTCTCTAAATTTATCAAATGCATATACAATAGCCAAGAGTTCTTTTTCTGTGGTGGTATAATTTTTCTGTGCCTCATTCAACACTTTGCTTGAATAATATATAACATGATGCATCTTGTCTTTCTTTTGCCCCAATACAGCACCAATTGCAAAGTCACTGGCATCACACATGAGTTCAAATGGTAATTCCTAATCTAGGGGTGTGATAATTGGTGCTGTAGTGAGTTTATTTTTTAAAGTTTTAAAGGCATGCTTACAGCTATCATCAAAGACAAAGGGATTGTCAACCACTAACAAGTTACTTAGTGGTTTAGCTATTTTTGAAAAGTCTTTGATGAATCTCCTGTAAAAACCAGCATGTCCAAGAAAATTTCTTACTGCTTTCACATTAACAGGTATAGGAAACTTTTCTATGATCTCAATTTTAGCTTTATCAACTTCTATACCTTTGCTTGAAATCTTATGCCCAAGAACTATCCCTTCAGGAACCATGAAATGACATTTCTCCCAATTCAAGACCAGATTAGTTTCTTGGCATCTTTTCAAGACAAGAGTTAAATGATGCAAGCAGGTATCAAATGAATTGCCAAAGACAAAAAATCATCCATGAAAACTTCTAAAATTTTTTCTACCATGTCAAAAAATATAGAAAGCATACACCTTTGAAAGGTAGCAGGAGCATTACATAGCCCAAAGGGCATCCTTTTGTAGGCAAAGACTCCGAATGGACATCTGAAAAAGGTCTTCTCTTGATCTTTGGGATCCACCACTATTTGATTGTACCCAGAGTACCCATCCAAGAAGCAATAATATGCATGGCCAGCCAATCTTTCCAGCATCTGATCAATGAAGGGGAGAGGAGAGTGATCCTTCCTTGTGGCATCATTCAATCTTCTATAGTCAATGCACATTCTCCACCATATCACTGTTCTTGTAGGAATGAGTTCATTCTTCTCATTAAAGATGACAGTCATGCCACCTTTCTTTGGCACCACTTGAACTGGGCTTACCCAAGAGCTGTCAGAGATTGGGTATATGATCCCAGCATTCCACAACATCATTACTTCTTTTTAAACCACTTCCTTCATGGTTGGGTTAAGCCTTCTTTGAGGTTGTACCACTGGTTTTGAGTCTTCTTCTCGCAAGATCTTGTGCATACAAATTACAGGGCTTATGCCCTTGATGTCATCAATTGCCCATCCAAATGTTGTCTTGTGATTTTTCAATACTTCAATTAGCTTTGTTTCATCTTCCATGCTTAAAGAGTAATTGATGATTACTGGAAGACTATCTTCCCCACCAATATATGCATATTTGAGATGAGGAGGGAGGGGCTTCAACTCTTGCTTTGGCACCTCTTCTGTCTTGTCTTCCAAAGAGGTTTCAGTTTCATGTTCCTCCTTGACATCTTGTTCTGTTTCTATTTCTTCTTCTTGTTCCTCAAGAATGCTTGTTTCAAGCACTTTCTCCATGAGATCTTCAATCATCTCCACTCTCATGTGCATTTCCTTTTCAGGTGGATATTGCATTGCTTTAAAGACATTGATGATCATTTGCTCATTGTGCACCCTAAGGATCATCTCCCCTTTTTCCACATCAATGATGGCCCTTGTTGTGGCCAAGAAAGGTCGTCCCAAGATAATGGAGTTGTGTCCCTCTTCTTCCATGTCCAAAATGACAAAATCCGCTGGGAATATGAATTCTCCAACCTTCACCAATAAGTTATCTACAACCCCATTGGGTATCTAGAGTGATCTATCTGCCATTTGAAGCGACATCCTGGTAGGCTTCACCTCCTCTATTGCAAGCTTTTTCACCATTTAGAGGGGCATCTAGTTGATGCTAGTACCCAAATTATAGAGAGATCTTTCCAAGGTCATGTTGCCTATTGTGCATGATATAATGAAGCTCCCTGGGTCTTTGAGCTTTGGTAGAATACCTCTTTGAATTACTGCACTACATTCTTAAGTTAAGATCATTGTCTCCTTTTCATTCCAACTTCTCTTCTTGTTAATGAGTTTCTTGAGGAATTTTGCATATAAGGGCATTTGCTCCAAGGCTTCAGCAACTGGGAGATTGATTTCCAGCTTCTTGAAAACTTCTAAGAACTTGGGGAATTGCCGGTTCTTGGGCTCTCTTTTCATCCTCTGAGGGTATGGTAAAGGCGGGATATAGGGTCTCACCTCCTTTTTCTCCTGTTTTGATTGCTCTTCCATGACTTGCTTCCCTTTCTTTGAAACTTGAGGATCCTCCTCCTCCTTGGAACTATCCTTATCATGCTTGTCTTCCTCTACTTTCTTCTTGATAGAACCGTGGTCATTCTCCAGTATCCTTCCACTTCTAAGTTGAACTGCCTTGCATTATTCTTTGGAATTTGGAATAGTATCACTTGGGAATGCATTGGTTGGTCTCTGGGCTTGTTGTTTGGACAATTGTCCAATTTGTCTCTCTAAATTCCTCGTTGAAGCCTCGTGATTCTTATTGGTCACCTCTTGATTCTTTATAATTTTCCAAGTTAGAGATTCTTTGGGAGTCTTGGGGTGGTTATGTGTGGGATGCTGGTGGTGGATGAGAATTATTGTGGTTAATTGATGGGTTATTTGGTGGGTAGTAAGTAGGTGGGGGTGATTATTTTGTGGTTTTCTGTATTGATTTTGGTTAGCAGTTTGATGGTTTTGGTGGTTTGTGTTGCGAGAGTTATTTTGGTTGGAGTTTCTTTGCCAAGAGTTTTGGTTGTCTCCCCACTGTAGATTGGGGTGGTTCCTCCAAGATGAGTTGTAAGTGTCTCCATCGAACTCATTCTGTCCAGCTACTTGATTGTGCATATATTAAACTTGTTCAGGTTGCTGCTCTTCATAGCTTTCTTCTTGTTGTCCCCACACGACTGGTGGTTGATTAGTTGTACTTACTATTGCAAGTTGCATTCCATCCATCCTTTTTGACATCAACTCAATTTGTTGTTGTAGTTACTGGTGCCTCATCTTGTTCTGGGCTAATATTGTATCAACTTCTTCAAGCTCTAACACACCCTTCTTTGGAGCTGGTTGGTGTTGCCTTTGATGAGCATAAAAGTATCGATTGTTGGTCACAGTGCCTATGAGATTCTGAGCTTTTTCAGCCGTCTTCATTAGCTGTAGTGAACCTCCTGTAGAGTAATCCAAGGACTCTTGAGCTTTTAGAGTCAAGCCATCATAGAAATTCTAAAGTCTGTTCCATTCACTAAATATTTCCAGTGGACACTTCCTAAAAAAGGCTTTGTATCTCTACCATGCCTCATAAAGTGATTCTCCATCCATTTGAGTGAAGGTTTGCACTTCTGTCTTCAATCTTATGATCCTCTGAGGTGGGTAGAACTTGGCTAGGAATTTGTTCACTAAATCATCACAAGTATTAATGCTTTCTTTGGGAAAGGTTTCCAACCATTGAGACGCCTTATCCCTCAAAGAAAATAGAAAGAGCAACAACTTGTAGATATCAAGATGCACACCATTTGTCTTGACTATTTCACATATCCTCAGGAAGATGGATAAGTGTTGATTTGGGTCTTCAAGCGGAGCTCCTCCATAGGAGTAATTATTCTGTACCAAAATGATAAGTTGAGGCTTCAACTTAAAGTTATTTGCATGAACATTAGGAGTGAGTATACTGCTCCCACAATTTCTTGGATTCGGAAAGTGTAAGAAGCTAGAACTCTTCTTGGAGGAGGGCCATTGTTGTTTGCCACTTCCTCTGGTAGGTTAGGGAGGTTACCCTCCATCTCTTGATCTTCCTCTTCTGATTCATCTTCTTGAATCACTCCCTTCCCTCTTGCTTCTCTTCTTAGCCTCAAGAAAGTTCTCTCTCGTTTAGAACCAAATGAGGTGGATTCACCTCTTCTCCTTCCTAGCATACAACACAAACAGACCAAAACGCAAACAAAGCACTCTGTTGCTAGAGTGAGGTTAAAGTTAGCATAAACAAAATCTCAAACAGTAAGTGTGCTTAACAAAAACAAAGAAAAATGATTAATCTAGATTATCACCTACTTAATTATTGACAATCTAAATTAATACCCAGCAACGGTGCCAAAAACTTGATACGAAAAAATTAATTTCACGTAATTACCACTGGCAAGTGGACCGGGTTGTATCAAGTAATAAAACTCACTAAGAGTGAGATCGATCCCACGACAATTGATGGATTAAGTAACTTTAGTGATGTGATATGTCTAGTTAAGCGAACAATTTTTTATTTGAGTTAAAATGAGTTTAACAAAATATAAAGTGCAAGGAATTTAAAGGGCTGAAAATAAATTGACAAAAGCTTAAATAGCAAGAAACTTAAATTTGCATGAGAAGTAAATTGCTGAAAAGTAAAGACAGAATTGTAAACAGCAAAAGAGTAAATTGCAAGTAATTAAAAGCTGAATGTAAATGGCATAATAATAAATTGCAATAAAAATGAGAATTAATGATGGAAGAGATCACTAGGGATCAGAGGTGTAAATTCTCATGAATTGATGATGATCAATTCCTTCTCAATCATGGGGATAGATCTATGGCGGATTGTGAATAATTGAGTCCCAATCTCTTGGTGACTCAGTTTCTCTCAACACAATCAATTGCCACACTTGTGATCTAATTGTTCATGAGAAGAGATGATGTTCAATAGCTAATCCTTCATTCCACACAACTCTCAAAATCTCAACCAAGGGTGGTTACATCTCACATACCAACCCAAAGTATATCAATCAAGAGAATTATGAAAGGATGAACTCTAAACTGAATTCTGTGACTCCTTTCTCAAGTTCCTCACATAATTCAAATAGATTCAATCCTTCTCTTGATAGTAATTGAATCTGTGAAGAGCAAGAGTTCCCTATAGAAAAACCCACTTGAGTTGAGAAGAAAATAAGAGATATCAATTCATTAAAACAAACAGAGCAGGGGCAATCACCACCACGTTAGTGGCCACGTTAATATAATTAACGTGAGGCACTAACGTGAGAAGGGGCGTTTGGAGCGTTAGTGACAAAGGTAAGTGTCACTAACGCTCTCGAAGCTGAGGCATGCCCACGTTAAGCGTCACGTTAGCTACATTAACGTGGACTCTAACGTAGGGAGGAAGGGAAACAAGCAAACGTTATTGGAAAAGGTGAATGCCAATAACGTTTGCGAAGGACTAAGAGGCAACGTTAGTGGTCACGTTAGTGCCACTAACGTTGAAGTTAACATGGACCATCTTGGGTTAGGAACGTTAGTGAAAAAGGTGATCGTCACTAACGTTCTCGAACCCACATTTTCACTTAATGTTAACACCACTAACGTCCTAACTAACGTCTATGCCTAACTCACACTTTCTCTGCAAGCAAAGCGAAGCTCACTAAAGACTGCAACTGCTTCAACTAAAGATCCAAAGGCCCATATCCAATACTTGAAGAGCCAACTAGAAGATCAGAAGAGTAGTATATATAGGAGTAGTTTTGAACTAGTAAAGCAGCTTTTGGGGGCATTGGGAGAACTACTCTCTGTATAATTTTACTTTCTCTGCAACTTCTAGTTTTACTTTTCAGAATGTATTTTCCATCTTTTCTTTCCATTCCCAGAGCCATGAACAACTAAACCCCTTTCATTGGGTTAGGGAGCTCTGTTGTAATTTGATGGATCAATAATAGTTTTCATTATTCTTCTTCTTTCTTTTCTCTTGATTTTACTAGATAGCTTTCAATCTTCATCCAATTGGGTAGTTGTCTTGGAAAAGAAGATATTCATACTTGGATCTCTTCGGAACCTTGGAAGAGGAATGAAAAGATCATGCTAGAAATGCTTTCTCATGTTGGACCAAATTGGGGTTTGGACGGATATAGTGACATATAATTCTCCCAATACTTTGATTTGGAAATACATGTGGTATAATCAGTGACCATACTTCATCTCTTCTCATGAGCAATTAGACCAAGGAATTGGCTATTGATCAAGATTTGAGAGATTGAATTACCAAGGAATTGGAATTCAATCACTTAAGATTGCCAAGGAGATCAATGAATGCATTGATTGAGGAAGAGATGAAAATGAACTTGATCCGGAGAATACAACATCTCCTGAGCCCAATGAACTCCCCATTTCTGATCTCCCCATTTACTTTTATGTTCATCTTCCCCATTCCCCATTTAAGATTCTGCAATTTATTTTCCGTTATTTACATTCAGTTTTTTAATTCCAGCAATTACATTTTCTGCCATTTACTTTCCCGCCATTTAATTTCCTGCAATTCTCCAATCAAATTCTGCTTAGCTCAACTAGAATATTTCTCCAATTAAATTTGCTTGACCAATCAATCCCTGTGGGATTTGACCTCACTCTATTGTGAGTTTTTACTTGACGACAATTCGGTATACTTGCCGAGGGAAATCTGTTGAGAGACAAGTTTCCGTGCATCAATTTTCTGACATGGAAGAAAAATTTTTAGAAGTTTTTATGGATGATTTCTCTGTGTTTGGCAATTCATTTGATACTTGCTTGCATCACTTAACTCTTGTCTTGAAAATATGCCAAGAAACTAATCTGGTCTTAAATTAGGAAAAATGCCATTTCATGGTTCCTGAACGGATAGTTCTTGGGCATAACCTTTCAAGCAAAGGTATAGAAGTTGATAAAGCTAAGATAGAGATCATAGAAAAGCTTTCTATACCAGTTAATGTAAAAGCAGTGAGAAGTTTTCTTGGGTATGCTGGTTTTTATAGGAGATTCATCAAAGACTTTTCAAAAATAGCCAAACCCCTGAGCAATTTGCTAGTGGCTGACAATCCTTTTATCGTTGATGATAATTGCAAGCATGCCTTTGAAACCTTGAAAACGAAACTTACTACAACACCAATCATCACACCCCCATAATGGGGACTTCCTTTTGAACTTATGTGTGATACAAGTGATGTTGCAATTGGTGCTGTATTGGGGCAAAGAAAAGACAATCTGCATCATGTTATATACTATGTAAGCAAAGTGTTAAATGAGGCACAAAAGAATTATACCACCACTAGAGAAAGAGCTCTTGACAATTGTATATGCATTTGACAAATTTAGACAATACTTGATTGGATCAAAAGTTGTAGTATATACTAATCATGTTGCTTTCAAGTATCTCATGTCTAAACAGGATGCCCAGCCAAGACTTATCAGGTGGGTGCTGTTGCTATAAGAATTTGACATTGAAGTGAGAGATAGAAAAGGAAGTAAGAACCAAGTGGCAGACCATTTGTCAAGATTACCATAAGAGATCAACCAAGATACACCACAACCAGTGAATGAGAAGTTCCCAGATGAACATCTACTTCAAGTCCAACAAGCACCTTGGTTTGCTGATATTGCAAACTACAAGGTTGGAAGGAAGATTCCCCAAGAGTTCACCAGACAACAAGTGAAGAAGTTGTTTAATGAAGCCAAGAAATTCTTGTGGGAATAGCCCTTCTTGTTCAAGAGGTGTCCAGATGGGATGATTAGAAGGTGTATCCTTGAAACTGAGATGAGAAACATACTATGGCACTGTCATGGTTCAGCTTATGGTGGACACTTTGGGCCAGAAAGAACAGTTGCTAAAATGCTTCAAAGTGGATTTTATTGGCCAACTATATTCAAAGATGCCAGAGAATTTGTGCACCAATGCAATGAATGTTAAAGAGCTGGAGGTCTAACAAAGAGGAATGAAATGCCACAAAACTTTATTTTGGAAGTGGAACTGTTTGATCTCTGGGGTATAAATTTTATGGCGCCCTTTCCTCCATCCCATTCCTTCAAATACATTCTGTTAGTAGCGGAATATGTCTCCAAGTGGGTAGAGGCCATAGCAACAACTACCTGTGATGCACCAATTATTCCTCAATTTCTTAAGAGACATATTTTTACCAGATATGGGGTGCCTAAAGGCCTTATTAGTGATGGTGGCAGCCACTTTTGCAATAGACAAACGGAAAAGCTTCTCCACAAATATAGAGTAATTCACAAAGTGGCCACACCATATCATCCTCAGACTAATGGCTAGGCTGAATTGGCAAATAGGGAGCTGAAGATAATTCTAGAGAAGACAGTGGGATCACAAAGAAAGACTGAGCAAGAAAGCTGGATGATGCTCTATGGACATATAGAACTGCATTCAAAACCCTAATTGGAAAGTCACCCTTTCAGCTAATATATGGCAAATCCTATTACCTTCCTGTGGAACTAGAACACAAAGATTTCTGGGCCACTAAGCTACTCAATCTTGACTCTCAAGCAGCGGGGGCGAAAAGGTTATTGTAACTCAATAAGTTGGATGAGTTCAGATTGGAAGCTCATGAGAATGCTAAGATATACAAGGAGAGAGCTAAAAGGTGACATGACAAGAAAATCTCAAGAAGAGAATTTGAACCAGGTCAACAAGTACTGTTATACAACTCCAGGCTCAAGATTTTTCCTGGCAAACTTAAGTCCAAATGGACTGGTCCTTATCTGGTGACTAAAGTACTCCCATATGGCTGCCTTTAACTTCTAAACAAAGTTACAAAGGACACTTTCACAGCAAATGGTTACAGAGCTAAGCATTATCTGGGAGGATCTTGGAACAAAGAAGAGAGTATTCATGAGTTGGGATGAACAAGAATGGAGGATGTCAAGCTAGTGACAATAAAAGAGCGCTTGTTGGGAGGCAACCCAACTAAAGGTAGTTTTCTTTTCCTAGTTATTTTAATAAAAAAGTTAAGTAAGTTTATCTGTATTGTAAAGATCTAAGTTTGGTGTTACACACCAAAATAATTCAAGGGTGAATGTAGGATGCTAAGTTTGGTGTTCCACCAAAAATTTCATTAAAAACACATTTCAACCCTCTGCATAAATGGTCACTGGTTCCAAACAATCCGGGAAACTACTTAACCATTGTTTGCTTTCTAGTTTATAGTTGTTTTCTGTAATAAAAGCACAAGGTTTCATGTATGTGATTAATCTGCTGCATAAGAGACATTGGCAAGTAACTAAGTTTGGTGTTCACACACCAAAGTAAGTTCAAAAGCCTACAATTAATCCTGCATGCTAACCATCTTTCAAGTGCTTGGGGAACAAGCAACTTCTAATAACCTTGCAGGAATTCAATCAATCTCTTGGAAGAACTATGCACCATCATCTAAGGACACAAAGAAGAAGACAAAGCTATGGATGATGATGATAAAGGGAGAGCTAGAAGACATCACCAAGAGGTTGTATTGTTTCTTAATTTCCTCTGATTTGAAATACTTTAGTTGGAAGTCTAAATGTAGCCCTGTTGATTAGTTTAAGTTGTTTGCATTCTGTTTGTTTACTGTCCTTTTACTCTTCAATTAAGTGGTCTAGCTGGAATGTCTTCCTCATTTACATCTGCTTGAATTTATGTCTTGTTCCCCTTTGAATAAATAAAAGAAAATGTTGAAACAGAAAGGGAAATTGTCCAATTTGATAGGGATGAGAATAAAGTTCAGTGGTGGTATGTACTAGATTGTTCAAGTAAGCTCACGAATAAAGAAAAAGGGTAGAGTGTTCTTTTTAAGATTGAACTTAGGACTGTCTGTGAAATCTTGGAAAATAAAGATCCTTGGAAAAAGAAAGAGTAAGAAGGAAAGGAAGAAAAGCCAAGAATTGGCAACAAAAATGAAAGAAACAAATAATAAAACTAGACACCAATGGCTTGGACCTTAAGATATATGCTGTGGTGCTATTGTACTGGGATCTACTTGGATGAATAGGTTTTGAGGAGTATTTTAAAACTTGGTAACTTGGACTAACTAATCCAGGATTATCAACCGAAAATCGACTATCAAGAGCAACCTAACTACAAGGCATTTAGTAACCCAAAGAGGTGCTGGGCATCAATGCTCTTAAGAAGAATTGTGAGCCAAATGTCTGTGTTGTGTATGTGTTGATTGAAAAACAAAGCTAAAAAGCTGCTACAATACATAACACTTAGCTACAAATAAAAGTGTAAGCCTCTCAGCAAAAGAAAAACAAAAAAAATTCAAATATCAAGGATCAATAAATAAAGGTTTCACAGTAGCACCTTGGTTAGCACTAAAAGGGACATCTCAATCCTGAAAACTAGTAAAAGAAGAGCTTCAATTATAGTCTGCATGAAACCCCATGAACCTAGACTGAGTGCTTTCAAATAAGGACAAATATGCTTTTCTATTTTCTTTCATTTTTCTCATGTTCTACTGCTTGCTTGGGGACAAGCAAGATTTAAGTTTGGTGTTGTGATGACATGTCATTTTAGGCTAGTTTTGCTAGCAATTTTTACTTGTTTTCATTAGGTTTCATGCATTTCTTGCACAATAAGTAAGTAGTTGGATTGGAATTTCATGTTTATCTTGATTCAATCAAACATTGTTGATTTTATGCATTATCATGAGATTTATGCAAGAGTTATTTGATTATTATGAAATGATTCAAAACCTTATGATTTTGGTGAGATTTTGATTGCATGTTTGATTGATGGCAGGTGGAAAGATGAAAAGAAAAAGCATAAAAAGAGGTAGGGCAGAAGAACGTAGCGCTCATTTGGAGAACGCTACGTTCCCCTCCAACATGAACATGGGTGCCACGCTCTATTTCAAAGAACGCTATGCTCTCTAGCGACGCGCACGCGTACAGGACGCTTATGCGTAGGGCAAGCATTTTGGAAGATCCACGCGTACGCATGGGTGTGATCAATGTTCTTAGGCCAAGAGCGCTACGCTCTCTTTCAATGAGCGCCTGCGACACTTCCAAAAATGGGATTGAAGATTTGCCACCGATGCGCACGCGTGCATGACGGGTGCACGTGGATGGGGCATCTGGGAACAAGCACGCGCAAGCATGAATGGAGCAGCAGTGTGAAAGTGCTAATTTGACATCCACGCGCACGCGTAGAGGACGCGCACGCGTGGGGAATGCTATGGCGCAAACGTTACACTCATTTAAAGAGCTCTACCAAAGGACGCGCACGCATGTATGATACGCGTACACATGATAGAGGCTGGAGATGGCGATGACGCGCACGCGTATGTTATGCGTTCGCGTCGATGTACAAAAATGCAGCGGACGCGCACTCACATGAGACGAGTACGCGTCTGTGAATGAGTGCTATGCTCTCTTTGAGAACGCTACGTTCTCCTGAAGCTGAATTGAAGCACCAATACAGACCTTTTCTGACCCACTTCAACAAAGGCCAAAAAGTCCACTCTAAGTACTTGATGACTGAATTGGAATGTGTATAAATAGAGGAAAATTTGATTCAAAAAGGAAGCTAGCTAGCTGACGAGCGAGGATTTTTGCCAGTAAAGAATATCATAAAAACAGTCGCGTTGTAGATATAGTTTCTAGACCAACAAAACTCCCTTTCGTGCAAACGTTTTGGTTGTCACAAGTAACAAACCCCTTTTAAAATTGATAACCGAGTATTTAAACCTCGGGTCGTCTTCTCAAGGAACTGCAGGAAGTATGTTCTTATTATTGGTTATGGAGATTGTAAAATTGGGATTTTAAGAATGAGGAACGAGTAATTTGATGACAAGTAAATTAAATGGCAATTGAAAATAGATAAATACTGTAAAGCAAACTTTTGGTAAGGTATGAGAAATTAGAGGTCCTATCTTAGCTATACTTAGCAATGATGATGATGGTTGAATCTTAATTCCACTTTGTTAACCTTTACTAAGATAAAGGAAGGTCAAGGGATTAATTAGTTTGATCTTTGAATCCTATTTATTTCCTAAGAAAAGATTGGGATTATAGAAGTTCAATTCAATTAACAAAGATAACAATTATCAATTATGCTGTTGAATTGGATAACTCCTGAGTTACTGATTTCTTAACCAAGACCAAAAGGAGAAAAATAAATCTACTTGGAATAAAAATATCTTCAGAGTAAAAGTAACAATAGCATGAATAAGAGAAATCAATATTAAACTGAAATACCTTAAATAACATTAATTCAAATAATCTGTAACATGAAAGGATTCATAAAGTAGCTTGCAAAAGTAAATAAAAGGAATATTGAACCTGATCAAAAGAGATACTCCTGAAAGTGAATAAAAATCCTAAATCTAAACCCTAATCCTAAAGAGAGAGAGAATCTCTCTCTAAACTAAATCTAATTCATGGAAAGCAAAAATTGGCGAGCTCTCACTGAATGGATGCATTCCCTCACTTCATAACCTCTGGTCTATGCCTTCTGCACTTGGATTTAGGCCAAAAAGGGCTTCAGAATTTGCTATGAGCGTTTTCTGAAATTTCTGGTGCGTGGCCTCTGTCACGCGTCCGCGTGGGTCACACGGTCGCGTCATTCGGAGCTTTTCTTGTCACGCGGTCGCGTCAGTCATGCGACCACGTGATATTCGTTCTGCTTAAGGCGCACGGTCGCGTAAGTCATGCGGCCGCGTCGCTGCTTCTTTGCGCTTGGCATGCGTCCGCGTCGCCCATGCGATCGCGTGGATGCCAGTTTCTTCAGAAGCTCCATTTTGTCATTTTTTTCCATTTTTATATGTTTTCTTTCCATTCTTTAAGTCATTCCTACCTTAGAAGATCTGAAAACTACTCAACACACTAATCACGGCATCGAATGGAATTAAAGGTGATTAAAATAATTAATTTAAAAGCATAGGAAACATGTTTTTCACATACATCACATAATAAGGAATGGAAAGTAAAACCATGCAATTAACATGAATAAGTAGGTGAAGGATTGAATAAATCACTCAAATTAAGCACAAAATATATCATAAAATATCGGTTTATCACTAGCAGATCGGGAAACTCTGCATTGAATTCCATTTTTATTTTCTTTCTGTTCTTCATCTTCTGTAATTTTTCTTTTTTGTTTTATATTAGAGCAATGATGAACTAAACCCCAATTTCATTAGGGGGAGGAGCTCTATTGTAATTCCAATGAATCAATGAAATCGTTCTTCTTCTCAGTTCATGTGTGCAGCTATAGGATATCTTCTATTTTGATTGTGAATTATTTACTCCAGAAGGGTTTTTTTTTTTGGTCATGGGAAGGGGGTATAATTCAATTGAAAGTGGGTGTGAGCCTCGGAAGGGGAATCACTTACATTAGAATTGGAGCTCTATCCTTCACTACTCTCTTGATCAACACCAATTGGGAGGAATTGAGATCCTGAAAGTTAGTGTGCCTTATGGATGAGAGAATGTGCTCTAACTCTTCTCATGAAAATTAGATCAACGAATTGGTAAGATTGATTGTGATTAGAGAGAAATGGATTGACAAGGAATTGGGATCCAATCAATTTCAATCCGCCATAGATCTACTTATATGATTGAGAAAGGAGTTGAGACCCATTGATTTATGAAGGATTAGGATATCTCCAATCCCTGATGAATCATTTATTTTGATTTTCTACAATTTAGATCTCTCTGATTTCATTTCAATTTGAGTTGTCCACTTCTGTTTTGATTCCCTGCACCCAATTCCCTTTATAATTCATGCAATTTAAGTTTCCTTGCCATTTAAGTTTCTGCACTTTTACTTTCCTGCACTTTAAGATTCATCTATTTACATTCCTTGCAATTTAATTTTTAGCTCTTTTAGTTTTTTGCTCTCTAAGTTTCAGTCATTTAATTTTCCTACAATTTAAGATTCTGTCATTTATATTCTGCACTTTAAATTTTTCAGCAATTTACATCCTGTTACTCAATTTTCACTCAAATTTTCAACTGTCCGCTTAACTAAATTCATCACCCGACTAAAATTTCTTGATCCATCAATCCATGTGGGATCGACCTCACTCTTGTGAGTTTTACTACTTGATGCGACCCGTTATACTTGCCGGTTAGTTTGTGTGGAATCGATTTTCCCTCATCACTAACTCTTCATTAACCCTTTCAAAACCTCTCTTCTCATCCAAATGTCACCACCAAAAGCCTCCTCATCAAAGAAAAAAAGACCAAGGAAACTGGCTCTGGATCATCAAGCTTCAATGAGTACAAGTTCCTCTCACTCTTCCACCAAAACCAATTTTATGGGTAGGTGAGTGAGAGGTAAATCATTCCAGAAGTAGGTTTCCATCTTGGGAGGAATGAGCACATAGAAATCAACATTGAGATCAATAATAGAGGCTGGGCACTTTTGTGCAACCCACCAAAGAAGGTGGTGGAAAGCTTGATAATAGAATTCTATGCTAATGTGATTCACTTGAAAACTGTCTCTCAACAATTTTCTACCGGCAAGTGCACCGGATTGTCGTCAAGTAAAAACTCACTGTAGAGTGAGGTCGAATCCCATAGGGATTGGTTGGTTGATCAATGTTAATTGGAGAATTGTGCTAGTTGAGCAAAATTAAAATTGGGTTAAGATTGCAGAATGTAGAGTTGGCGAGAAACTTAAATTGCAAGGAATTAACAAATAGAAATTAAATTGCGAGAAAATAAATGACAGAATCTTATATTGCAAGAAATTAAATGGAAATGGAGAGTAAGCATGAAATTAAAGACCCAGAATATAAAAGAATGGGTAGATCAGAGATGGGAAAGTTCATTGGGGTCAGGAGATGTTATAATTCTCCAGATCAAATTCATTTTCATCTCTTCCTCAATCAATGAATTCATTGATCTCTTTGGCAATCTTTGGTGATTAGATCCCAATTCCTTGGCAATCTAATATCTCTAAGCATGAACAATTGCCCAATTCCTTAATTTAAGTGCTCATGGGAAGAGATGAAGTTTGGTCACTGATTATACCACACAAATTCCTAGATCAAAGTATTGGTAGGATTACATGTCACTATATCCATCCAAACCCCAATCTAATCCAAAGTGAGAAAGTATTTCTAGCATGATCTCCTCGTTCCTCTTCCAAGGTTCAGAGGAGATCCAATTATAAATAGCTTCTTTTCCAAGACAACTATCCAATTGGATGAAGAACGAAAGCTTTCTAGCAAAATCAAGAGAAAAGAAAGAAGAATAATGAAAACTAATATTGATCCATTGAATTACACAGAGCTCCCTAACCCAATGAAAGGGGTTTAGTTGTTCATAGCTCTCAAAATGGAAAATGGAATTCAAAGATACATCACTTAATTGAAAGAATTGTCGAAAATTAAATGAGCCGAAAAGTAAAAAGTGCAGTACAAGTCCAGTCCCTTTCTAACTTAAATTTTAAGCTATTCATACACTTTCTTCCATTGCTCTTCAATCTCTGAATTGAGCTTTTGGCCTAGATGGAATTGGGTTGAAGTTGCTCAAATTCGCTTCCCTTGCTGTTGGGAAGAGATCTGTTTAAATTGCAAAGTTCTGGTGCTCAAGTTGGACTCAACGTTTGATGGCCAACGTTGACTCAAATGCCTTTCTTAAAAACTAGATATACCTGCTGTCATTGGTGTTTTACTCAACATTGGAGGGCCAACGTTCTGCTAGCCACGCATACGTGTGCACCACGCGTACGCGTGAAGGCTATGATTTTGCTTATTCACGCGTGTGCATACACTGCGCTTACGCGTGCATTGCCATTTTTCTCATCCACGCATACGCATCACTTACGCGTGCGTGTCGATTCAAGTTTCTCAATTCCAAATTATGGGCTTCTCATTGTGGACGTTAGAGGCAACGTTTGAGGCAACATTGGACCTCCAAAGTTTGTTTGATGACGCGTACGCGTGGATGGTCAATTTTTCCATTCCACGCTTGCACGTGACTCACGCTTGCACGTGACTCACGCTTGTGCGTGGATATAGAAATTTTCCTCATTCACGCCTACGCGTCATAGACGCGTATGCGTCGCTCAAAAATCCTTTGGCTCTAGAATTGAACATTTTCAATGACGCTGGAGGTAACGTTGGTTCACCAACGTTCCCTCCAACGTTGGCACCCATATTTTCTTCTTCCAGAACGTTGCCTTCAACATTGATGGGCCAACATTGGCTCCAACAATGGCCTCTCCTTCTCTTCTTCCTTGCTCTTTTTCTGCTTCTTTCTTCTTATCATCAACCAAAAAAACTCATCAAAGCCTTGGCATAAGTCATGAGAATTCTCATCATTCTTAGCACACAAGTAATTATAGTATGATTCTCATAAAATTGCATCAAATTAACTATGGTTGGATGAATCCAGGCATGCATAAATTTTTACCCCAATTGCCTACTTATAACTCAAGAAAGTGCATAAAACCTATTAAAAACAAAGAAAAAAGCTAGTGAAACTAGCCTAAGATGCCCTGGCATCATAATGCTATGCCTCAGCCTGGGCAACCCTATGATTATCAAAGCTATGTGAGGGGGAAGAATATTGATTATAGCCCTGCCAACATAGAAAGAATGCTGATGGTGAAGCGCACAAACTCCACCCGGAGCTTTGAAGAAAGGGTGAAGTAAAAAGACCCAGGATTTGAAAAGATTTTGAATGAAATCTGTGTCCTTAATGTGCAATGGATGAATGACAAAGATGGGAGGCCAAATCAATTTACGAGAAGAGATTTATGCCCTCAAGCTAGAGGGTGGCTGGACTTTGTGAGGAGATCCCTCAACCCCACCTCCAACACTTCGGAGGCCACTTTGGAGAGAGCTGTGCTCATGATGACAAGTCATCTTATGCTAGCTTCTCAATCATTTTCCACTTGTTTCATTAGGTTTTATGCACTTTCTTGCACTATAAGTAAGTGATTTGGAGTGGATTTGCATGGTTATGTCAATTCAATCAACCATCATTTATTTGACACAAAATCATAGGATTCATGCTAGAATTAGATGATTTTATAATTAATGCAGAGATCTTGTGAATTTGGTGATGCTTTGTTTGGTTGGTTTGATTACTTGTAGGTGAAGAAATGGTGAAGAGAAGAAAGAACCATGAAAGCGTGCCTTATCAAAGCGTGTCCTAGGATAAAAAAAGCGTAGCACTGAAGGAACAAGGCCAAGCATAGCGCTCTCTATTTGAGCGGAGCGTTCACTCTTTGAATGCTAGTTGAGACACCAAAGCTCCCACCAAGAGACAAAGGCCAAGGGCGCTACGTTGAGTTTTCCAACGGAGCGCTCATAAAAACAAGACAGCGCTCAATTGAAAAGAGCACTACGTTAACTCTTTCAACAATTTCGGGCTTCACAAAAGGAAAAAAAAGGCACAGCATTCAAAAGGAAACGGCCAGGGCTCGAAAGAGGGAACCATGCGCATAAGAAGGGCGCTATGTTGGAACTCCCAGCTGAGCGCTATGGGCAAAAGGAAATTGGCTCAAATGGTACAGCCATGGTTCGAAGATGGAAACTCATATACAGGCAAAGGGGCGCTGATTTAAGAAAATTGTCGTGTCGGTATAGAATTTCACAAAAAATGAATGAATTCTCGTTGTAAAGTATAGTTCTACACCAACAAACAATCCTCCCAATAAAAAATATTGAGTTATCACAAGTAACAAACCCCAAATAAGAATTAACCGAAGTATTTAGACTCCGGGTCGTCTCACAAGGAATTGCAATGAAGTGTATGATTATTGGCTATGAAGGGGTAAAGGGGGTTTTGACTGATGAGAGGGCAATAAAATAAATGACAAGAAAAGTAAAGAGAGCAATTAAAGAAAGCAATTAATAAAGAGAGACATTCATAGCAAAGATTGAGATCATAGGCTTTCTATCCTAGTCATGCAATGATTAATTCATCTTATTTAGTCAACTCCAACAAATAGGGGGAAAGTCAAACAAGATTAATCAATCATACCACAATAATAACAAGAATTTATCTCATTACGTCATCTCCAATATTGGAAGAAGGTATCATATTATCTTCCATGAGAGAAAGTCTAATAAGACTAGCTAATCTCAATCCAAAAGTCCTAATTAACTCAGTAATTTAATTAGCAAAAGATTAGCGTCAATGGAAACAATATTCCAAAAGTCCTAATCAACTCACTAATTAAATTAGCAAAAGATTAGTGTCAATGGAAGCAATATTAGCTAACAACTCTAGATCACCAACATGAGTTGGGTTTTCATGACTCAAGATTGCCCAATTACTCTTTCCAAGCCAAGAATGCTCAAAATCTACTCTAAAGCCCAACCAAGCATTTTGTCAAACACTTGGTGGGTAATAAAGGTAATCATAATAAAAGAGCAAGAATAGTAAAATCTATCAACTACAAATTGTAAGAAAAGTAAATCAACAACTCAATTCATCAATAAAAAGAACATCAAACATTAGTTTGCATTAAAAGAAAATGGAAATCCAGCAAGGGTTCATCAACATAAAAGTAACAAAATAAAGGAAATGACAAGTAAAACTAGAATAGTAGAGATGTAACAACAGGAAATTAAAAGGATAAACTAAATCAAAACAAGAATTAAAACTTAGATCCAACAAGAACTAAAACTACCCTAAAATCTAGAGAGAGGACAGAGCCTCTTTCTCTAGAATTCTACCCTAAAACATGATGAAAACTCAACTATGGCTTCTTGGTTCATTCCCCCTTCAATCCTTGGGTTCAATAGCATCAGAAATGAGTTGTATTGGGCCCAAAATGAGCTACAAATAGCAGGGGGCGATTTCATTAAAGTGGACCCACAGGGAGAATCGGCGTGCACGCGTACATGGCGCGTGCGCGCCCCTGAGCGCGAAGTAACATATGGGAAATTTTATATCATTTCGAATCCCCGGATGTTAGCTTTCCAACGCAACTGGAACCGCCGCATTTGGACTTTTGTAGCTCAAGTTATGGTCGTTTGAGTACGAAGTGGTCAGGCTTGACAACTTTACGGTTCCTTCATTTCTTCATGAGTTCTCCCACTTTCCATGCTTTTCTCCTCACTTCTTCCATCCAATACTTGCCTTATGAACCTGAAATCACTCAACAAACATATCAAGGCATCGAATGGAATTAAAGTGAATTAAAATCATCAATTTTAGGGCCTAAAAAGCATGTTTTCACATTTAAGCACAAATCAAGGGAGAATTACAAAACCATGCTATTTCATTGAATAAATGTGGAAAAAGGTGATAAAATCCCCCAAAATAAGCACAAGATAAACCAAAATCGGGGTTTATCAAATCTCCCCACACTTAAACCAAGCATGTCCTCATGCTAAGAATAAAGAAGGACAAGAAAAGGGTATGAACATTTATTCAACGCAAATATACTATATGCACCTATCTATATGAATGCAACTAAATGCAAGATGATTCTACCTACTTGGCCAAAAGTAAATCAATCTCCAAGAATATATATCAAGTAAGGCTAATTAGTATGAAGATTCTTGAATCCCACCAATTCAAATATCAAAATGAAGTTCAAATAGACTTGCAAGAAGAAAAGCTCATGAAAGCTGGGAACAAGGAATTGAGTATCGAACCCTCACCGGAAGTGTATCTGCTATAGTCGCTCTAGTGTATAGGTTCAATCACTCAATTCTCTTCTAACCATGATTTCCATGATTTGTTTTTCATCTAACAATCAACAATTATTCAATACATGCATACAATCAGCATGTACCCAATCCCATGATTTTCAACAAAAATAGAAAAATACACTTTTACTTCAACCAATGTCCCAAGGTTCCCATACCTAAATGATACATACCCTCACTAGCCTAAGCTAATCAAAGATCCAAGTTAAGGACATTTATTGTTTTTCGCTTAAGGGTAATGATGTGCTAACATTAAGAACAAAAGGGATTAAATAGGCTCAAATTTGGCTAACAATGGTTGATAAAAGGTAGGCTATTTGGGTAAGTGAGCTAAATGAAATGATGGCCTCAATCATATAAATGCATGTATACATGGAATAATGGACATATAGAATCAAACAAATCAAAGATTACAATCATAGAAAAAGAATAATGCACACAAGAATGAAAATAATTGGTTATAAGATGTAACCACACAATTGGGCTCAAAACTCACATGCTTGTGTTCTTAACTCAAAAACCATGTTCCAAAATACATTCTTCAAGCAAGTTTGTCACAAAAAAATTTTTTTAATTGGTAGGGTACCCTAAAAATAATTTTTCTTGGAAAAGAAGTCATCACCCTAACCAAGTAGTCCTAACATAAAAAGAAATGGTGAAATATGTACAAATTCTAACTAACATAAAACCTATCATACAATGCAACAACTAACTAACAAAGACAAAAATTAAAAACTGGTGTTGAAAAAGGAACTTGTTACCCATGGTGATCGGTCGAACGACCTCCACACACTTAGTAATTTGCACCGTTCTCGGTGCATGCAAAGAAGAGCAAGATGGATAGGTTGCTACAATTGATGAGCTCCTTCAAAAGATTGTGCGGAAGAACTTGTTTGTTGCCCCATTTAGAAGCTTTCTCATTCCTTTCCCTCTTGGTGGCCAACCTAAAAGGAAAGAAAAAGAAAGAAAATTATGCCTACAACACAGATATCAAAGCAAATAGAACATAGGCGGGGGCTAATGCCAAATAAGAGTAAGGTTCTCACTACATGTTAGCTACGCATGTAAGTGAGAAAGCAATTCAAGCAAAGGGATATTAACTAATACTTGATGCAAGAGGAAAGTCAAAGCCTAAGCAAATGACATGAAGAGCATGTTGCATCAAGCTCAAACAAGAAAGAGTGGGTCATGAAAGACATGTAAGCTCATATCAATGCACAAAGGGTACAAGGATCATCAAAGGTTAAGCATTGAATTAGAAATTTCATTAGCCATCAATATCAAACAAGTCAAGAAGCACCAAAAGTAACCAAGAAATTCTCAACAATTGAGTAAGAGAATTCAACACCATTATTAAAATAAGAAACTTAGAAAAGAAAATAAGAATAAGCTATAAAAACAAAATTAAAATGCAAGAAATGGAAATAGGCAAATGCAATAAAAGAAAATAGAAGAAAAGAAATTTTTTTTTACCGGCGCGGACGCGTCATGCACCCTTCCGCGCCAATGCATAGTTTGGCTAAAGGACGCGTGCGCGCCAGGTGCGCGCACGCGTGAGTTGCAGGCACAGAATAGGCACAAACTGGGCATAACCCTCTGGAACATGTACCAGGAGGGCAGGTGACGCTATCGGCGCGCTCGCGCACAGCGTGCGTGCGCACGCATTGTGCAATTAGCTTCAAGGACGCGTACGCGCCAGGTGCGCGCACGCGCGGGTGGTTTGTGCTTCAGGCATGGTGCTGGCGCAGTATAGGCGCAACTCTCGGGTCAATGTATGGAGGGGTGAGATTTTTCAATCCACGCATCCGCGCACATGGGGCGCCCGCGTGGATGGTCGAAAATGCTTGAGGCGCGCGTACGGGCCAGGTGCGCGCACGCGCGGGTTGGTGCTCTGTTTTTCAAAATTTTTCCAAGTTCTTGCACCAAACCAAGCATTCCAAATCTCCAAACAGCTACTCAAAACACCTTAAAACCTTATTTAACATATCAAACTACCAATTATACTCAACAAACTCAACAAAACATGAAATTAAGCTAATTACCAATATGTACAAAAGGGAAAAATGAAAAGAATTTACCATGGTGGGGTGTCTCCCACCTAGCACTTTTGTTTATTGTCCTTAAGTTGGACTTATGGGGAGCTCCTCTTAAGGTGGCTTGTGCTTGAAACTATGCTTGAACATCCACCAATGCTTGAGTCTCCAATAAGCTCCATTCTTCAATTTTAATATCTTCAAGTTTTGATGGAGTTCTTCACAAACCATGAGCTCCCAAATTTGATTCTCCTTGTGCGATCCAGGACCCCACACTTTGTTTTGACACCCATCTTCAAATTGATCATCATGATTCCAATTGGGTGGTTGGTATGCAAAATTGTGATCATCAGCAATGGCGCCAAATACTTGGAGCTCTCAGACGTGAATCACACTTTGTCACAATTCCGCACAACTAACCAGCAAGTGCACTGGGTCGTCCAAGTAATAAACCTTACGTGAGTAAGGGTCGATCCCACGGAGATTGTCGGCTTGAAGCAAGCTATGGTCACCTTGTAAATCTCAGTCAGCCAAATTCAAATGGTTATGGAGTTTAAGGTGATGAAAATAAACATAAAATAAAGATAGAGATACTTATGTAATTCATTGGTGGATTTCAGATAAGTGTATGAAGATGCTTTGTTCCCCTTGAACCTCTGCTTTCCTATTGCCTTCTTCCAATCATTCATACTCCTTTCCATGGCAAGCTTTATGTTGGGCATCACTGTTGTCAATGGCTACATCCCATCCTCTCAGTGAAAATGGTCCTGATGCTCTGTCATAACATCGGCTAATCAGCTGTCGGTTCTCGATCATGTCGGAATAGGATCCATTGATCCTTTTGCGTCTGTCACACGCCCCACAATCGCGAGTTTGAAGCTCATCACAGTCATCCCTTCCCAGATCCTACTCGGAATACCACAGACAAGGTTTAGACTTTCCGGATCTCAGGAATGGCAGCCAATAATTCTAGCCTATACCACGAAGGTTCCAATCTTAGATTAGAAACCCAAGAGATACGCATTCAAGCCATTGCTAGTAGAACAGAGGTGGTTGTCAGGCACATGTTCATAGGTGAGAATGATGATGAGTGTCACGGATCATCACATTTATCAATTTGAAAAACGAATGAATATATTGGAGAAGAAATAGACTTGAGTTGAATAGAAAAACAATAGTACTTGTATTAATTCATGAAGAACAGCAGAGCTCCACACCTTAATCTATGGTGTGTAGAAATTCCACCGTTAAAAATACATAAGAACAAGGTTCAGGCATGGCTGTGAGGCCAGCCCCAAACGTGAAAAGATCTATCAAAGTATGAGTAAAAGATCTAAAAGTATTAAAACACAATGGCAAAAGGTCCTATTTATAGAAAACTAGTAGCCTAGGGTTACAGAAATGAGTAATTAATGCAGAAATCTTCTTCCGGGCCCACTTGGTGTGTGCTTGGGCTGAGCATTGAAGCTTCCATGTGTAGAGACTTTTCTTGGAGTTAAACGCCAGCTTTTGTGCCAGTTTGGGTGTTTAACTCCAGCTTTTGTGCCAGTTTTGGAGTTAAACGCCAGAATTCTGGGGCTGACTTCGAACGCCTGTTTGGGCCATCAAATCTCAGTCAAAGTATAGACTATTATATATTGCTGGAAAGCCCAGGATGTCTACTTTCCAACGCAATTGAGTGCGCGCCAATTGGACTTCTGTAGCGCAAGAAAATCCACTTTGAGTGCAGGGAGGTCAGAATCCAACAGCATCTGCAGTCCTTTTTCAGCCTCTGAATCAGATTTTTGCTCAGGTCCCTCAATTTCAGCCAGAAGATACCTGAAATCGCAGAAAAATACACAAACTCATAGTAAAGTCCAGAAATATGATTTTTAAATAAAAACTAATAAAAATATAATAAAAACTATTTAAAATATACTAAAAATATACTAAAAACAATGCCAAAAAACGTATAAATAATCCTCTCATCACAACACCAAACTTAAATTGTTGCTTGTCCCCAAGCAACTGAAAATCAAATAGGATAAAAAGAAGAGAATGGCATTCTAGATCTGGCTTAAGTCCATTGCGCCAAAAACTTGTCCCGCTTTTGTTTGTGGTCTCTTTCTTCTTCCTTGAGTTCTTCTCTCCTCTTGTGTGTCAGTGACACTGTCCATCCTTTGCTTAGTGATTCCTCTGCCTCCCTTTACCCGATCTGTATCTATATCCTCAAAGATTACCCTGCTCTATTGCACAGCCTCAATATAGTGCTTGGTTGACTAAGTCTGCTTGATTTGCCGCTGTCCTCAGCCATCTCTTGGATGCTGTCTGCTATGATTTATGGGATATTGATTTCTCCTCCTTCGAGTATGCAGTATGTCAGAATTGCTCTCTTTATTGTGACCTCTGATGTATTTCCAGTGGGAGTATGGATCTTCTCACTATCTCATACCAACCTTTGGCCTCAGGTGTGAGATCAATCCTTTTTAAGTAGCTTGGGTCTCCATTTGAATCCCTTTCCCAGTCTTTGCCT
This sequence comes from Arachis ipaensis, assembly GCF_059453495.1. NCBI lineage: Eukaryota > Viridiplantae > Streptophyta > Magnoliopsida > Fabales > Fabaceae > Arachis > Arachis ipaensis. Next base: position 90,569,890 of record NC_142440.1, on the reverse strand, counting down.
TCCAAGCATAAACCATTTAGTAGCTCATCAGGATCATTCTCACCCTTCATTCTTTCATCAAAGCTAGGTTCTCCAAAGGGTATCACTCTTATCTGCAAGACCCTCATGATGGATGATGGGCTGAATCCACATCAACCCCTCTAACATAGCTCTTGTAGGGAGGGCTGGTTTTGCTTGGCCTTATAGCATTTGCATAGAACTCTCTTATCATGGTTGTACTTATGTCAGTGAGAGGTTCACACAGGAGTTCACGTCTTCTCTATTCAACTATCCTTCTCATGATGGGGTATTCTCCTTCCTTTAATTGAAAACCAATCTCTGGAATAACTTCTTTTGCTTCCATCAACCTATGGTATCGTGACTCATGAAATTGAGACTTAAATATTTTGTCATCATAGGTTGGTGGTTCAGCTTCAACTGGTTGCTTCCCTTTCCTTCTTTTGGAACTTGATGAAGCCATTAATTGGGGAAGGGGTGGGGCCGAGTGGAAAAATGAAAAATGGTGAGGGAGAGGGAATTTATGTGACTCTCAAGATGAGTGTTGGCTTACTGGTGAGGCAAGAGTAGAAGATTAAGGAGACAAGTATGGGTTGGAACACTTAAGACACGGTTACTAGAGCCTTTCTTTAAGGAAACCGAAAGCTAAAGTTTTCAAATGCACGGAGTGTGAAAGTTGGGTTATGAGGAACAGTCCAAGTGAATCTATTTATAGCAACTTTAATGAAGAATAGATGGCCAGGATGCCTTGTGAAAGAGTTGGAATGAATAGTGTGCATGTAAGAAAGGATGAGGACAAGAACTACCTCTTCATTGGGCATGTGGTTCGGTCTCCCAGGTGCTGAACCTTGCAGATTTTTACTTCCCAAAAAGCAATTCCCAAGCACATGTGACTCACTTTTTCTCCTTGTGACACCCGTACTTGTATGATTTTTGTCCTTTCCTCAATCTTCTTCACACTTATCTATTTCAATCAAGGTAACAGTAAGCTAAAAATTTGAATGTAGCACGGTGGTGGTTATCAAGTGAAAATTATATAAAAAAATAAAATTTGCTATATGTTCCTTATTTATGAATAACCAACTATGCCCCTTAGAAAATGAACAAAACATTGGTGAACACCAAACTTGTTTTCTGCTAAGTGATTCATATGAAATCCAATGAATGTCTGTCATAGTTAGTATATTCATTATGAGTTATTTTCTACCTTAATAAAATAATTTATAAAATGATGCAAGATATGGTTTATCTAATTCATGAATTTGAGCCTTTGAGCAAAAGTGATTTTCTTGAAATTCATAGCAGATGTAGAACACCAAACTTAATGTTTGGCTATATACTTCAATAAAATGAATGAGTATATATCCTAAGATGGTTATATGATCAACATGCTTGAAAAGCCATTTTAGAGTGCCTTTAGGCACACCAAACTTAGGAATCAGACATATGCTTCAAAATGATATGTGCAGTTATCAAGTCTACTCATGAGAGCTCAAATTCATGCTAGAAGAACCATTAATTATTGAAATTAAAACAAAAGCAAGAACATTAAATCATGGACTGCCTCCCGTTGAGTGCTCTTTTACTGTCACTAGCTTGACATTCACTTCTTGTTAGGGTGGCTGATGATTATGGTGCCTTAGCTTTTCCCCTCTCACTGTGAGCCTTCTTCGTGTACTTTGATGAGCAATCTCTATATGCTCCAACAAGAGTATCTTATTGACAGTGTAATAATCATCAGTTTGTGGGCATGTCTCTAACTGTTGCTAGATCAGTTTCACTTTGTTTCCTTCTGAAAATCCCTCAGTTGGTATTCTTTTGTTTCTCCACCCTCTTGGGTCCTTTTTCTTGCTTTTCTTTCTTTTCTTTGGTGGCCCTTCTGTCTTGACAGCAGGCTTTATATCAGGGTCTTTTTCATAGTGATCAACTTCTCAATCTCTTCATGTTTTCTCTTCTCAGTCTTTGCAATTATATTCCCCTTTTGTTCTTCTCCACTGTTTGTCTTTTGATTCGAAGGTGAGCTGATGAGTGCCTCTTTGAGTTTTTCCTCCCAATGCAAGTCTTCTTCTTCAACTCTCATGCAACTTTTCTCTTCAGCAGTATGCTGTATTTCCTTAAAGACATTTAGAGTGATCTTCTCATCGTGTGCTCTCAGAGTCATTTCTCTTTTTTTCACATCAATGATGGCCCTTGCTGTGGCTAGGAAAGGTCTTCCCAATATAATAGAATCGCCTCCCTCCTCATCTAAATCTAAGATCACAAAATCTGCTGGAAATATGAACTTATCTACCTTGACTAAGAGGTTTTCAACCACTCCATTAAGGATCACCATTGATCTGTCAGCAAGTTGCAAGGTCATCTTTATAGGTTTTACTTCTTCTATGGACAAATTTCTCATCATAGATAAGGGCATCAGATTGATGCTTCATCCTAAATCACACAATGCCTTATCAATGACTATATTGCCAATGGTTCTAGGCAGAAAGAAACTCCCAGGATCCTTGAGTTTCGGTGGGAGACCTTTTCGAATCACTGCACTGCATTCTTGTGTTAAGATCATTGTTTCCTTCTCATTCCAACTTCTCTTCTTGTTGATGACTTCCTTTAGAAATTTTGCATATAGAGGCATCTGCTCCAATGCTTCAGCAAGGAGAATGTTAATTTCCAGTTTCTTAAAAACTTCCAGAAATTTGGGAAACTGTTGATCTTTGAGCTCTCTTTGCAATCTTTGAGGGTATGGCAGAGGAGGGATGTAATGTTTAACCACCTTCCTCTATTCTTGTGGAGACTCTATCATGATTCATTTTCCCTTCTTTAAAGCTTGAGACTCTTCATCCTTCTATTTGAGCTCTTCCTGCTCCTTCTCTATAATTGTTACTTCTTCCTTGCTGCTAGCCTTATCATCCTCTGCTGGCTTCATGTTAGCTTCTTTGTTGTTCTCCAATGTCTTTCCACACCTAAGTTGAATTAATTTATATTCTTCCTTGGGGTTGGGAATAGTATCACTTGGTAGTGCATTGGATGGTCTTTCAGCTGCTGTTTGCTTGGAAAATTGTCCAATTTGTCTTTCCAGGTTACTTAGTGAAGCTTCATGGTTCTTGTTGGCCAATTCTTGATGCTTAATCATTTTCTCCATCATCATCTCCAAGTTGGAGATTCTTTGAGATTCTTGGGGCGGTTGTGGTTGAGTGTGGGATGTAGATAGGGAATGAAAGTTGTTTTGATTAGTTGATGGGTTATTGGGTGGATATAAGTTGGATTGGGGTTGACTGTTTTGTGGTTTTCTGTATGGGTTTTGGTTAGTGTTTTTATGGTTTTGGTGGTTTGTATTGCGGAAGTTATTTTGGTTAGAGTTTCTTTGCCAAGGTTGCTGGTTCTGGTTCTCTCCCCATTTCAGATTGGGGTGGTTTCTCCAAGATGAGTTGTAAGTGTCTCCGTGGAAATCATTTGGCCCAGAACCTTGATTGTGCATGTACTACACTTGCTCAGGCTGCTGTTCTTCATAGCTTTCCCTCTGTTGTCCCCACACTACTAGTGGTTGGTTAGTTGTGCTCACTACTGCAAGTTGTAATCCATCCATCCTCTTTGTCATCTTTTAATTTGCTGTTGAAGCTGTTGGTGCATGAGCTTATTCTGAGCTAATATTGTATCAACTCCTTCAAGTTCAAAAACACCTTTCTTTGGAGCTGCTTGCCTTTCAGAGGAGTAGAAGTACTCATTGTTGGCCACAATGTCTATAAGATCATGTGCCTCTTGAGCAGTTTTCATCATTTACAAAGATCCTCCTGATGAATAATCCAAAGCTTTCCTTGAAGGCAAGGATAAGCCTACATAGAAATTCTGCAACTCCACCCATTCACTGAACATTCCTTCTGGACACCTTCTGATCAAAGCTTTATACCTCTCCCAGGCTTCATACAATGATTCTCCTTCTAGCTGTCTGAAGGTTTGCACATCAGTTTTTAGCTTAATGACTCTTTGGGGTGGATAGAATTTGGCTAAAAATTTACTAACCAAATCATCCCAATTGGTGATGCTTTCTTTAGGGAAGGTTTCTAACCAATGAGTGGCTTTGTCTCTTAGTGAAAATGGGAATAATAAGAGTTTATAGATGTCAGGGTGGACTCCATTAGTTTTGACAATGTCACAAATTTTCAAAAACACAGAGAGGTGTTGATTTGGGTCTTCAGCAGCACTTCCTCCATATTGACAATTATTCTGAACCATGGTAATCAATTGAGGCTTGACCTCGAAGTTATTAGCATGGACATTGGGGTTAAGATACTGCTCCCACAATTCCTTGGATTGGGGATAGTGTAAGAGGCCAAAACTCTTCTTTGAGGCTGGCCATTGTTGTTGGCCACATCCTCAGGTGGATTTGGGATGTTACCCTCCATCTCTTGATCCTCTTCTTCTGATTCTTCTTCTCCAATAACTCCCTTCCCTCTTGCTTCTCTTCTTCTTCTCAAGAGTGTTCTCTCTGGTTCAGAATTAAAAGAGGTGGATTCACCTCTTCTCCCTCCTGGCATACAACACATACAAAACCAGAAAAACTAAAATAAAAGACTCTACTGCTAGAATGTGGTTAAGATTAGTTAAAACAAAACCTCAAACAGTAAAAAATGCTTAATAAAAATAAAGAAAAAGTGCTTAATCTAGATTATCACCTACTTAATCAATGTCAATCTAAATCAATCTCTGGCAATGACGCTAAAAACTTGATGAGGGAAAAACAATTCTACACGAACTCACCAGCAATTGTATCGGGTCGCATCAAGTAGTAATAACTCACAAGAGTGAGGTCGATACCACAGGGATTAATGGATTGAGCAACTTCAGTATGGTGATGAATTTAGTTAAGCAAATATTTGATAATTTTAGTGAAATTCGATTTACAAGAACTAAATTGCAGGTAAACTAAAGTGTAGACTAAAAATTGGCAGAATTTTAAAGTGCAGAAGAGGTAAATTGCATAAACTTAAAGTGCAAGAAGTTAAAAGAGTTGAAACTTAAATTGCAAGAAAAGTAAATCACTGAAACTTAAAGTGCAAGAAATTAAAATTACAGAATCTAAATTGCTAGGAAACTTAAATTGCATTAAGATTAAAAGGATTTGGGTATTGGGAATAAAAACAGAGCTGGAAAATGTAAATTGTAGTGAATTAGTGAACTCTTAGATGAAGAAATACAGAAAATAGATCAATCAGGATTTTAATACCAAAACAAAAATGAAGAATTTGTAGAAGAAGATAATACAGAAAGAAAACTTAGATCAATTCTAAAATCCTAAAAGAGAAATTGGCAATTGCAAACGAATAACGAAACAGAAAAGAAATTTAGATCTCAATTGCTCTCTTAACAAACAGGAAGAAGAAATTGCAGAGAAAGTAAAAAAAAAAGAAAAATTCAGATCAGATCTCCAATTCATAAAACTAGAAATAGGAAAAATAAAAGAAAACTCCAAGGTGAAGAAATTCAGAAGAATTCTCCAATAAAAGTTCCAAAACCAAGAACAGAAAACCAAAAGTTGTAGTAGAAGAAAGAAAATAAACAGAAAGCCAATGCTTCGATTTGATCTCAATTCTAAAATTCTAAAAAATGAAAATTAAAAGAGATCTCCTGTGAAATCAAATTTTATCCTATTTATACACTTTCCAATTTAGTTTTCAAGTAATTGGAGTGGGCTTTGTGGCCTATGAAGAAGTGGATCAAAAATGGCTCCTCATTGCTGCTTCCAGGGGAACGTTGCATTCTCAAAGTGAGCGCAGCGTTCATTCATCCACGCGTGCGCGTCTTTGACGCGTGCGCGTGCTTTTGCCTCTTTGCTCATCGACGCGTGCGCGTCATGTACGCGTGCGCGTCACTATCAGTCTTCAGCTCCAAACATACCCGCGTGCCCTTTTCACACGTACACGTCGTTGATAGCGTTAACTTAGTGAGCGCTACGTTGGCTTAGTGAGCAATGCCCACGCATGCGCGTCATCCACGCATGTGCGTGGGTAGCAAATACCCAGTCCATGCTTCAGCATCACTCACGCGTTCGTGTGATTCCTTCCAAATCCACCATCGACGTGTGCGCGTCAAGCACGCATGTGCGTCGTTTCCAGAATTTTGCCTCCAATTTTAAATCTTGCCCAAAAATGCTGAGTAATCAAACGTAGCCCTCTTTTTGAGATCGAGCGCCAACCACTATCACGCGTACGCGTCTGATGAGACGCAGAAGCTGGTGAATTAAAAATTATTAAAATGGTTACGTTGCAAGTATAGTTCTTAACTCACCAAAAATCTGCCTATCAATTTAAAAGTATGTCACAGAGAATTTAAATTAAAAATTACTGGGAGTTTTAAGTCCCAGGTCGTCTCCCAACGAGTTGCAGAAAAGTGTGCTATCTTATTAATCAGATGTTTCAAGAAGTTGAGCTAAGTAAATTGGAATGTAAATTGAGGAAATTTAAATAATATGAATAAAAGCCTTGACTGGGAGTTGATTGGTTGGAATTTCTACTATTGATGGAGTGATTGTAAGATTAATTTATAATTAATGGTTGTTTTGTTTGGTTATCCTTTACTAGGTAAGGGAAAGTCAAACAAGTTGGAATGCCAGATCTGTTCACAAGTTGCAACCCACTTAGTTCAAAGGGATTGGCGTTGGTGACAGGGTAACAATCTAACATTTAACCCAATTACAAATTTTTCCTTCAATCCTTCCAACTCAAGAGTTCCTTTTAATCAACTTCCCAACAAGTAAAGAAACTACTCACACATTGTAAATAATAAATTCATAGCATATGAAAGGGAATTAAAAGAAGACATGATTATTGGAATTGAAATTAAATTAAAAATAAATAATCCTTGCATTAATTAATCATAAAAGTATTCAAATAGCAAAATTGAACAAAACAAAGAACATGGAAGAATAGAACCAAGTTGAGAAAACGAACTAGAATGACGAAGTCTTGATGAGGAAATAACTCTTCTCAATGTTCCAATGCTAAGACCAATTGAAAATTAAAATTCTAAAACCTAGAGAGAAAAACCTAAGAGAGTAAAAACTAGATCTTCTACTGTCTCTGAATGAATGTGTTATTTGTTTCTGCATGTTCTCTGACTCTAGTCTGCTGTTCCGGGCCGAAAACTGGGTCGAAATAGGGTCTAAAATCGCCCCCAACGAATTCTGCAGATTATGCAGATCGCACATGTCACGCGATCGCGTCATCCATGCGGACGCGTCATTCGCGCTTTTCCTCGCCACGCGTTCGCGTCGTCCACGCTACCAAGCACTTTTCTTTAACGTCCGTAAGTTGGACGCTCCACCAGCTCAATCTGCTGCTTTGTGGGGATCTTCCAGGCGGAAGATCTCAAACTCCTTATTTTTCTGCACCTTCTCACCATGGTACAGCTTCAGGCGTTGTCCATTAACCTTAATAAGTTCAGAGCTTGAAGGATGGCTTAGGTGATAAACTCCGTACGGTTCAGCCTTCTCTACTCTGTATGGACCTTCCCATTTTGATCTCAACCTACCGGGCATGAGCCTTAGTCGAGATTTGTAAAGGAGGACAAAATCTCCAAGTTGGAACTCTTTCTTCTTGATGTTTTGATCATGCACAGCTTTCATCTTTTCCTTGTAAATTCTGGAGTTCTCATAGGCTTCTAGGCGAAGGTTCTCCATTTCTTGCAGTTGCAACTTCCTTTCAGCTCTGGCATTCTCAATTCCCATGTTGCACTCCTTAACTGCCCAGAAGGCTCTGTGTTCTATTTCAACTGGGAGATGACAAGCTTTTCCGTAAACTAAGCGAAAGGGGCTCATCCCGATGGGTGTCTTGTATGCTGTTCTGTATGCCCACAGTGCATCTTGTAGCCTGGTGCTCCAGTCTTTTCTATGAGGCTTTACTATCTTTTGAAAGATACGCTTAATTTCTCTGTTTGACACCTCGACTTGCCCATTAGTTTGGGGATGGTAAGCGGTTGCAACTTTATGGATTATCCCATGCTTCTTCATCAATTCTGTTAGTCTCCTGTTACAAAAATGGGTGCCTTGATCGCTCACGATCGCTCGTGGTGATCCAAAGCGACATATAATATGGTTTCTCACAAAGGAAACAACAGTGTTAGCATCATCAGTGCGGGTAGGAATTGCTTCCACCCATTTGGAAACATAATCCACAGCTAACAATATATAAAAATATCCATTAGAATTTGGAAATGGACCTATGAAGTCAATGCCCCAAACATCAAAAATTTCACAGAAGAGCATATATTGTTGAGGCATCTCATCCCTCCTGGATATATTACCAAGTTTCTGGCATGGGGGGCAAGATTTACAAAACTCAGCAGCGTCTCTAAAAAGAGTAGGCCACCAGAATCCGCAGTCTAAGATCTTTCTAGCTGTTCTTTGAGGGCCAAAATGTCCTCCACTCTCAGATGAGTGACAGACCTCTAAATTGGACTGGAATTCTGATTGAGGCACACAACGTCTAATTATCTGGTCAGCGCCACATCTCCATAAATATGGGTCATCCCATATATAATATTTAGACTCGCTTTTCAGCTTGTCTTTTTGATGTTTAGAAAAATGTGGAGGAAATGTGCGGCTAACTAAATAATTAGCGATAGGTGCATACCAAGGGACTAACTCGGATACTGCTTGCAGGTTGTCAAAAGGAAAATTATCATCTATAGGAGTAGAATCATCCTTAATATGTTTAAGGCGACTCAAGTGGTCTGCTACTAAATTCTGATTACCACTCCTATCCTTTATTTCTAAATCAAATTCTTGTAACAGCAGTATCTAACGTATAAGTCCTGGTTTGGATTCCTTTTTAGCTAACAGATACTTTAGAGCTGCATGGTCCGAATACACTACTACTCTAGTACCAAGTAAATAAGCCCGGAATTTATCCAGAGCAAAAACAATAGCAAGAAGCTCTTTCTCAGTAGTAGTATAATTGGACTAGGCAGTGTCTAAAGACTTAGACGCATAGGCAATAACAAAAGGATCCTTACCTTCACGCTGAGCTAGCGCTGCTCCTACAGCATGGTTTGAAGCATCGCACATGATTTCAAACGGCTGGCTCCAGTCTGGTCCTCTCACAATTGGGGCATGCGTTAGAGCAGTCTTCAGCTTATCAAACGCTTGTTTGCAATACTCACTGAACTCGAACTCGATATCCTTCTGCAGTAATCTGGATAAGGGAAGTGCCACCTTACTATAGTCCTTAATAAATCTCCTGTAGAAACCTGCATGGCCAAGGAATGAACGGACTTCCCTCACAGAAGAGGGGTAAGGCAAACTAGAAATAACATTTACCTTTGCTGGGTCTACAGAAATGCCATTATTAGATACCACATGTCCTAATACAATCCCTTGTTTTACCATAAAGTGGCATTTTTCGAAATTCAATACAAGGTTTGTATTAACACATTTATCTAATACTCTAGATAATCCCTCTAAGCAAAGGCTAAAAGAATCACCATAAACGCTAAAATCGTCCATAAAAACTTCCATACAGTCCTCAATAAGATCAGAGAAAAGACTCATCATGCACCTTTGGAAGGTAGCTGGTGCATTGCACAAGCCAAAGGGCATTCTCTTATAAGCATAAGTCCCAAAAAGACATGTAAACGTAGTCTTTTCCTGATCCTCAGGAGCTATATGAATCTGGAAATAACCTGTGTAACCATCTAAAAAGCAATAATGTGATTTACCTGACAGGCGATCCAGCATTTGATCAATGAATGGAAGTGGGTAGTGGTCCTTACGGGTAGCTTGGTTGAGACGCCTGTAATCAATGCAGACTCTCCAAGCATTCTGAACTCTAGTTGCTATGAGCTCTCCATGCTCACTCTTCACTGTAGTGACTCCAGATTTCTTGGGCACCACTTGTACTGGGCTTACCCATTCACTGTTTTAAATGGGATATATGATACCTGCTTCCAATAGTCTGGTCACTTCCTTTTTGACAACTTCCAAGATGGTGGGATTCAATCTTCTTTGGGGTTGACGGACAGGTCTTGTTCCCTCTTCTAAAAATATTCTGTGCTCACATACTTGAGGGTTGTTTCCCACTATGTCTGCCAAACTCCACCCAATTGCCTTCTTATGCTTCCTCAGTACATCAAGTAACTGCTCTTCTTGTTGAGAAGTCAGTTCCCTTGCGATAATGACCGGAAGCTTCTGCTCATCCTCAAGATAAGCGTATTTGAGATGTGGAGGGAGAGGTTTCAATTCTAACTTTTGATCATGGGCGGGCTCTGGATTATCTGGGGCTTGTGAATATGGCGAAGTGCTCCCATTGTCAGTTAAGAGGGTCCCCACACTTGGACCTTGTCCAGTGTGCCTCTCTTCAAACTCTTCCTTTTGAACTTCAGCTACACTTTCGTCTATGACATCACACTGGAAGATAGAACGATCTTCTGGGGGGTTGTCAATGACTCCATTCAGATTGAAGATTACTATGCGGCCATCTATTTCAAAGGAGTATGTTCCTGAAGAGGCATCCAATTTGAATTTTGATGTCTTCAGGAATGGTCTTCCAAGTAGGATTGATGATGGCTTGTCTGATTTATTGTGGGGCATCTCCAAGATATAAAAATCAGTGGGAAATGTGAGCCCTTTTATGTTCACCAAAACATCTTCAGCAACTCCAGCCACTGTAATAATGCTTTTATCTGCTAACACAAAACGAGCTGCCGACCTTTTTAAGGGAGGGAGCCTCAAAACATCATATATAGACAAAGGCATTATACTGACACATGCCCCTAAATCACACATGCAATCATAAATTACTACACCACCAATAGTACAACTAACTATGCAAGGACCTGGATCACTACATTTTTCAGGTAATCCTCCCATTAAAGCAGATATAGAACTACCTAAAAGAATAGTTTCTAATTCATTAATTTTGTCTTTATGGATACATAAGTCTTTTAGAAACTTTGCATATTTAGGTACCTGCTGAATAACATCAAAAAGGGGAATAGTTACCTCAACCTTTTTTAATATCTCTACTATTTTAGGATCGGGTTCCAGCTGCTTCCTGGGCTTTCTTGCAAGTTGTGGAAATGGAATGGGAGTGGTGTTTTCTGTGGTGCATGCGCTTTTTGGTTCTTCCTCCTGTGGTTGAGCTATTTCTTCTTCAGCTATGTCCTGTATATCCTCTTCCTCTTCAACATCTTCGATTTCTACCACCTCTTCAGCTGAGGCGTATTCTGGTGAGCTTGGTTCCTCCTGATTCCTCTCCTGCAGTGTGGTTCCGGACCTCAGGGGGATAGCATTAATTCCCCACTTTAGATTGGGTAATGGTTGAGAGGGGATTCCAGTGGTGCTTGAAGGTTAGTTACTGGAATTTTGTGCTAATCCAAGCTGTGTCCTAAAAGCTTGCAGAGTAGAGGTGAGACCATTCAAACCGGCGTTAATACTATTCATGATGTTGTTTTCCATGGTCTGTTGTCTTTTCTCAAGAGATTGTAGTAGATCTTCATTTGAAGATAACGAAGAATGAGTAAATTGAGAGGTATTTTACTGCCTGTTATTGTTATTGTTCCACCTCTGATTTCCCTGATTATCTCTGCCTCCTCTGTTATTATTGTCCCTCCAATTCTGGTTTGAATTGTCCTGCCATCCATGGTTATTATTTCCACTTTGATTGTACCCTTGGTTGGGGCGGTCATAGAAGTTGTGAGTGGATGCCACCATGTTGTCTTCTTGTTGGAGCTGCGGGCATTCATCGGTGTAATGGCTATAATCAGCATAGATTCCGTAAATTCTTTGTGGGACTAGTTGTTGGTTTTTCTGTGGTGGAGGAGGTTGAGCTTGCTGAGCTTGTTGATTCAACTGCATTTGTTTCAGCAAGTTGGTCATTTCATAGATGCCTTGCGTTAGAGCAGCAGTATCTCTACTAGAAGATACTTCTTCAACAGCTTTTGAACGGCCTTGCTTTTGTCTGTGGTTCCTAGTGGATTCAGCTAAATCACTGATCAATTGCCAAGCTTCATCAGTGGTCTTGTACTTCTTCATAGACCCATTGCTAGCACTTTCCAGTATGGTCTTATCTTGGGGCCTCATACCCTGTGTAATATAGCTGAGTAGCACGATCTTGTCAATCATGTGGTGGGGGCATGCTTCCAGAAGATTATTGAAGCGCTCCCAGTATTCAAAGAGAGTCTCATTGTCATCCTGAACAATTGTGGAGATATCCTTCCTTAGCTTATCAGTAACTTTAGATGGAAAGAATTTCTCCAGAAACTCCTTTCTGAGTGTACCCCAGTTGGATACATTTGCTAGAGGTTGGGTGTAGTACCACTCTCTTGCTTTTCCCTCAAGAGAAAACGGAAAAGCTTTCAGCAGAATTGAAGTTTCATCAGTGCCATCACACCTGACAGTAGAACAGGCTGCCTAGAAATCTCTCAAGTGCTTGATAGGCTCTTGAGCAGGTAGGCCATGAAACTTGGGCATCAAATTTAGCAGTGCGGGCTTTATTTCAAAATCTGTAGCTACCGCCGGATGATGCGCTTGAAATGGTTGCATTGTAAAATCAGGGGCTCCTTCCTCCTGGATGATAACTCTCCTAGCTGCCATGTTTTCTGCACGTAAAACAACCGAATCAGTAGAACGGGGGCTGGTTTCTTCCTCAGATTCACTTTCAGATCCAACCTCAGAGCGGGCTAACCGACGCTGTTCTCGCCTTATTCGTGAAATTATCCTTTCAATTTCAGGATCGAATATTAGCAAGCGCGGATCAGGAAGTGAACGCGTCATTTGACGGAAGAAACATGCAGCTCATAGTAGCAAAATAAAATAAAATGCAAATAAATAAATTCTAATTAATAAAATTAGCACTCTATTGCAACTCCCCGGCAACGGCGCCAAAAATTGATGAGACGCAGAAGTTGGTGAATTAAAAATTATTAAAATGGTTACGTTGCAAGTATAGTTCTTAACTCACCGAAAATCTGCCTATCAATTTAAAAGTATGTCACAGAGAATTTAAATTAAAAATTACTGGGAGTTTTAAGTCCCAGGTCGTCTCCCAACGAGTTGCAGAAAAGTGGGCTATCTTATTAATCAGATGTTCCAAGAAGTTGAGCTAAGTAAATTGGAATGTAAATTGAGGAAATTTAAATAATATGAATAAAATCCTTGACTGGGAGTTGATTGGTTGGAATTTCTACTATTGATGGAGTGATTGTAAGATTAATTTATAATTAATGGTTGTTCTGTTTGGTTATCCTTTACTAGGTAAAGGAAAGTCAAACAAGTTGGAATGCCACATCTGTTCACAAGTTGCAACCCACTTAGTTCAAAGGGATTGGCGTTGGTGACAGGATAACAATCTAACATTTAACCCAATTACAAATTTTTCCTTCAATCCTTCCAACTCAAGAGTTCCTTTTAATCAACTCCCCATCAAGTAAAGAAACTACTCACACATTGTAAATAATAAATTCATAGAATATGAAAGGGAATTAAAAGAAGACATGATTATTGGAATTGAAATTGAATTAAAAATAAATAATCCTTGCATTAATTAATCATAAAAGTATTCAAATAGCAAAATTGAACAAAACAAAGAACATGGAAGAATAGAACCAAGTTGAGAAAACGAACTAGAATGACGAAGTCTTGATGAGGAAATAACTCTTCTCAATGTTCCAATGCTAAGACCAATTGAAAATTAAAATTCTAAAACCTAGAGAGAAAAACCTAAGAGAGTAAAAACTAGATCTTCTTCTGTCTCTGAATGAATGTGTTATTTGTTTCTGCATGTTCTCTGACTCTAGTCTGCTGTTCCGGGCCAAAAATTGGGTCGAAATAGGGTCTAAAATCGCCCCCAACGAATTCTGCAGATTATGCAGATCGCACATGTCACGCGATTGCGTCATCCATGCGGACGCGTCATTCGCGCTTTTCCTCGCCACGCGTTCGCGTCGTCCACGCTACTGCGTCGCCAAAGCTTTTCGAATCCGCGCGGCCGCGTGAGCCATGCAGCCGCATCACAGCGATTTGCTCTCCTTCGCACGGTCGCGTGAGCCATGCGACCGCGTCACTTCTCGTTGGTTATCTCCTTAAATTCTTGTGTTCCTTCCATATTTGCTAGCTTCCTTTCCAATCTCCAACTCATTTATGCCCTGTAAAGTCTGAAACACTCAACACACAGATCACGGCATCGAATGGAATAAAGGAGATTTAAAAATAAATAATTAAAGTCTCTAGGAAGCAGTTTTCAAACATGTAATAAATTCAGGAAGGAAATCTAAATGCATGCTAATTTAATGAATAAGTGGGTAAGGATCATGATAAAACCACACAATTAAACACAATATAAATCATAAAATAGTGGTTCATTAGCGTCATGCAGCGTACACGTGAATCTTCAAAAATCCATCCCTGACGCGTAAGCGTCCGTTACACGTGTGCGTCGCAGGTGAGCGTGGCGTTCATTATTTGAACGCAACGCTATACTGCATGGCTTCTTCTTTTCCCCATTTTCTCACCTGAAATCAACCAAACAAGTAATCAAAGTTTCACCGAAATCACAAGAATTTGCATCAATCATAATAATCACTTAGCTCTTATATAAATCTAATGATTTTGTATAAAATAAATGATGTTTGATTGAATCACAATAATCATGAAATTCCAGTCCAACCACTAACTTATTGTGCAAGAAAGTGCATAAAACCTAATGAAACAATCGAAAAATGATTGTGAAACTAGCATAAGATGACTTGTCATCACCCTCTTATTACCATTCGATGCCGTGATATGTGTGTTAAGTGATTTCAGGGTTTACAGGGCAGGAATGGCTTAGAGGATGGAAAGGAAGGATGCAAAAGTGGAAGGAATACAAGAAATTGAAGGAATTGCTAAGCTGTCAAGCCTGACCTCTTCGTACTAAATCAACCATAGCTTGAGCTACAGAGGTCCAAATGAGGTGGTTTCAGTTGCGTTGGAAATCTAACATATGGGGCTTTAAAATGATATATAATTTGCTATGGTTGCCATGCTGTTAGGCAATGCGCACACGTGCATCACGCGTACGCATGTCCTGGCGAAAATTCAATCGACGCGTACGCGTGGACGACGTGTACGCGTGACAGAGCCACGTGCTGGACACATCAGAAAATGCTGGGGGCAATTTCTGGGCTCTTTTTAACCCAGTTTTCAGCCCAAAAAATATAGAATAGAAGCTACAGAGTAGGGGAATCATAGAGACACTTCCTATCATTCAAAAGTTGTTAGGTTTTAGATGTAGTTTTCTAGAGAGGGAGGCTCTCTCCTCTCTATAGGTTCTTAGGTGTCTAGGTTTATTTCTTCCTAATTCCTGGTTCAATGTTCCTTTAATTTAGTGCTCTTATACTTTTAATTATTCTATTACTTTAGTTTATCTTCTTCTCTTGTTAATTTATTAATGCAAAGAGTATTTTTGTAATTAATTTCTTTATTTGCTTGATTATCCCAACTCAATTCCAATTATCATGTCTTCCTTCTACTCCCTTTACATGTATGCAAGATTGGCATCCATGTCAATGGAGTAGGCTTCCAACTTGGCTTTGGAGTTGATTAATATTTAATAGGAGACCCTTGAGTTGGAAGACTCAAGAGTTAAATTGTAATTGGAAATTGTTGGCTGGCTCTCTAGTCACTAATGTTAATCCTTCCCAAGGGAGAGGATTAGGACTTGTGAATAGAAGTTGGCTCAACTACTTGACTTTTCTTTATTCGATAAGGGTTAACTAAGTTGAAACAACAACCTATTACTATTAATTATAGGAAATCCAATAAGGATAGAACTTCCGACTAATCTTCTCCTAGCCAAGGCTATTTATTTTAATTACATAAAATCTCTTGTTAATTTTCATTGCTTTAATTTATAATCATTTATTTTTCCATTCCTCATTCAAAAATTTCTCAGAAAATTCATAACCAATAACAACAACACTTCCCTGCAATTCCTTGAGAGATGACCCGAGGTTTAAATACTTCGGTTTATTTTTATTGGGTTTGCTTAAGTGACAACCAAATTTTTGTATGAAAGGATTCTTTGTTGGTTTAGAAACTATACTAACAACGAGGATTTATTATAAATTCTTGACTAGCAAGAATCTGTTCATCACTTACCCACTCAAATGAAGGAGTAGATAGCCACCTAGGTAGAGAAGTCTCCAACATTCTTGACAAAACGTACTAAACTCCCGTCCACCCTTTCCGAAGGACTTCCACATCCACATCATTCTAAGACTCAATCAGATAAGAGCCTTCATATTCAAGGAGTTCATTTGCAGATGTAGATTCATCACTAAGGGGACTTGATTCATGATCCTTATCACCAAGGAAACTTGCTTCTTCATCTATCCCATCCAAGTCTTCATAAGGAATATGCCAATGAAGGTTGTGCACTGGCCTTCTTGACATCAATTTCAATCTTCTTGGAGGAATACTCTGCAACTCTAGATTCCCATGGAGGTTCAGTATCTCCTAAGTCTTCAACCACTTCTTCCTCTTCAACTATTATGGCTTCCTCCACTTGTTCTAATACAAAGACATGTTCATTATTGTCCACCGGATTTTCTAGTGTCTCTTTCATGCTATGCTCTTCTAATGATTTTCCGCATGTAGCCATGGGAGTGCTTTGAGTATCGAAACACAGAGAGGCTAAATTACCTACTACCTCGGTCAAGGTAGTTACAAACTCTTGTGTCGTCCTTTGCATCTCTCTTTGCCCTTGAAGAAGAACACTTAGAGTGTTCATTACTTGGGAGGAGCGGTTTATGATATGAGGGTGGTTCATCACAATAAGAATCTGGTGGTTCAACACTCTCCATCTTTTCTACTTGTTGCACAACACACTTCAATTCCTTGTTCTCATGTTGAGATGCTTTAGCCATGAGAGCTTCGTGTACTTTTCGGATTTTCACTTGCTCTAATTGATGAAAGGTTGCTTGAAATTGATCCAGTGTCTCTTTGAGACGATCCTTTGACTTTTGTTCTGCTCGGATTGCATGATTAGGATCATATGGCTCTTGGGTTGATGGATATGGACACAGTGTATATGGAGGTGGTGGTTCTTGGGAATAATTGGGTTGGAATTAGGGTGGTTCTATGTATGGTTCATACGGCTCATAGGGTGGTTGATATGGTGGATATGGGTTAGGATCATATGAGGGTGTTTGGTAGTAGGGGGCTTGTGAGTATGGTGGTTTAAAGCTATGTTGAGGGAGGGGGTTTCATAGGTATTTTATGGTGGGTGATGATTGTCATGAAGAGGTCCACCATAACTATTGTCTTGGTACGCATCATAGAATGGTTGTTGATAGTAACTTGGAGGTAGTTGTTGCCAAGAGGGTTGATCAAATCCTTGTGGCTCCTTCCATCTTTGATTGTCCCATCCTTGATCCAAGCCTCCATTGTAATCTCCTCTTCCTACAATATGATTGTAACCAAACTCATAGCCAAAGGGGTGAGAATTCATAGTAACAAAAAAAAAGTAAAAAAAAATCCTAATAAGAAACTAATGAGAATAAACTCCTAAAACTAGAAACAACTAACAAAGAAACGAAAAAAAAAGCAAAATTATTCACAATAACCAATAATAAGGCACACGTTTGTAATTCTTCGGCAACAACGCCATTTTGATGAATGGATTTTTGACGGTTTAGAATTCCTCAATGAATTCCCATTGCAAGTATAATTTCTAAACCAACAATAATCCTTTCATACAAAAATTTGGTTGTCACTAAAACAAACCCAATAAATTAAACCGAAGTATTTAAACCTCGGGTCGTCTCTCAAGTAATTGCAGGGAGGTATATTTATTATTGGTTATGGAAAAGTATCTTTTTGGGTTTTTTGAAAGGTTGAACAAGGAATGTAAATGATAAGAAAATAAACTAATAGTTAAGAAGGGCTCTTGGCAAGGTATGAGAATTAGAAGTCCTATCCTAGTTATCCTTATCAATTGTGATGATAATTTTTCATTGCTCCCACTTAGTTAACCTCTAACTATGAAGGAAAGTCAAGTCGATGAATCAATTTGATTCCTCAAGTCCTAGTCAACTCCTAAGGAAAGACTAGCTTTAGAGGGATCCAAATCAACTAGCAACTTCTCAATTATCAATCAACAAAGGAGTTTGATACTCAAGAGTCTCTAATTAATCAACCAATGCCAAAAGGACATAAAAAGCTAATTTAAAATGCTCCCAAGCATTTTATCAAACACTTGGAAGGCACAACATGAAAACATAGGAAACTAGCAAGGAATATTAAATCTAAACAACCAATTGCAAGCATCAATGACTCAAAAATAATAGAAGAAGCAATAAATATGAAATACCTCAAATTGCATTAAATAGAAAATCAAATCTAACATGAGAATTCATAAACTAAAATAGCAACATAAAGAGATCAACAAGAGAAATAGATAAACTAAAGTACTAGAATAAATAAAAGTAGAAGAGAAAACTAAATTAAACTAAGATAGAAATCTGAAATTGAAAAGAACTAAAATGAATCCTAAAACCTAGAGAGATGAGGGAGCCTCTCTCTCTCGAAAACTACATCTAAAACCTAAAATTATGTGAATGGATTGTTGTGTGTGAATGAATGAATGATTTTCCCCACTTTGCAGCCTCTAGTCTGTGTTCTCGGGCTTGGAATTGGGCCAAAAAGGAGCCCCGAAATCGCTCCCGGTGCTTTCTGCAATTTCTGCACGTGGCGCATGTCACGCATACGCCTCGCTTGGAAAAATTCCTTGTCACGCGTACGCATCGCCCATGCATACGTGTCACTGCCAGCTTTTCAAAATTCATTTTCTTACGTTCCTTCCAATTTTGCATGTTTCCCTTCTATCCTCTAAGCCATTCCTGCCCTATAAAGCCTGAAAACACTTAACACACAGGTCACGGCATCGAATTGGTAATAAAGGGTAATTAAAATTGACAGTTTAAAGGCCTAGGAAACATGTTTTCAACTATATCATAGAATTAGGAAGGATTTGTAAAACCATCCAAATTATATGAATAAGTGTGCAAAGAATCAATTTAGCACAAGATAAACCATAAAATAGTAGTTTTTCATTGGTG
The DNA here is from genome assembly GCF_059453495.1 of Arachis ipaensis. Lineage (NCBI taxonomy): Eukaryota > Viridiplantae > Streptophyta > Magnoliopsida > Fabales > Fabaceae > Arachis > Arachis ipaensis. The sequence continues at coordinate 90,550,810 of NC_142440.1, read as the reverse complement.
CACCAACATTGGTGAACCAACGCCAGTGGCAACGTTCCTAAAGGATTTTAAAGGCAACGTTAGCCACCGTTTGTGCACTAACGTTGGTGACTAACGCCAAGGCCAATTCCAGTTTCAATGGCACCCATGCAAGCTTGTGAACGTTAGTGAGCTATCGCCTAGGTTAACGTCACAAAGAGCCACTCCTAACTTGCTTCAACTAAGGCCAAAGCTGACATCCGAAGACTTGAAGATTGATTTGGAAAGTGTATAAATAAGATAGATTTTGAAGTTAGAAAGAGGGCTAGTTAGTAGGGACCCTAATTGGGAAACCCTGAATCATTTTCTTTGTACTTTCTTTTACTTTTATGTACTTTTCTTTCCCTTTGGATTTTTCTGAGCAATGATGAACTAAACCCCACATCATTAGGGGGAGTAGATCTATTGTAATTCACATGATTGAATGAAATTCTTCTTCTTCTCAATCCGCTTGTTGTAGCTAAGAGATAACTTCTATTTTCGTTTTGATCAATTCACTCCGGAAGGGGGTTTTAGATCCATGGATTTCTATGTGAGCCTCGGAGGGGAAATCATGGAAATTAGATTGAAGCTCTATCTTTTACAACTCTCTTGATCAATACCATTTGGGAGGAATTGAGATCTTGAGAGTTTGTGTGGCTCATGGATAAGAGATATGCACTTAACCTTTTCTCATGACAATTGGATCAATGAATTGGCAAATTGATTGTGATTAGAGAAATTGGGTTGCCAAGGAATTGGGAGTCAATTAATTCCAATCAGCCATAGATCTACTTCATATGATTGAGAATGAAGTTGAGACCCATTGATTCATGATGGATTATGATATTTCCAATCCCTAATGAATCTTTCTCTTTGATTTTCTTCACTTTGATTTCCTTGAGTTCACTTTACTTGCTTTGAATTTACTGCTTCCTTTAATTCCCAGCACCCAAATCCTCTTTACATTTCATTGTCATTTACATTATTTCCTTTACTTTATTGTTATTTAAGCTCAGCTTATTTAAGTTTCTTTTTCTTTAAGTTTTAGTCCTTTACATTTCCTGTCATTTAAGTTTCTGTCCTTTACTTTTCAGCACTTAAATTTTTAATACTCTACATCCTATTGTTCTATTTCATTGTGGATCTATTTTCTTCTCATTAAATTTCACCAAACTGTTTTAAATATTAGCTTGACTAGATAATTCACCTCACTAAAGTTGCTTGATCCATCAATCCCTGTGGGATCGACCTCACTCTTGTGAGTTATTGCATGACGATTTGGTGCACTTGCCGAAGGGAATTTGTGTTGTGCAAATTCCTGCGTCATCAAGTTTTTGGCGCCGTTTCCGGGAATTAATTTAGATTGACAATGACTAAGTGGGTGATAGTGTAGATTAGGCATTTTTCTTTTGCTTTCTTTCAAGCATATTAACTGTTTGACACATTGTGTCTATGATAAACCACTATTTTATGATTTATCTTGTGCTCAATTGAGTATTTTTATCAATTCTTCACCCACTTATTCATAAGATTTGCATGGTTTTACAATTCCTTCCTTATTTTGTGATGTATGTGAAAACAATGTTTCCTATGACTTAAAAATATTAATTTTAATTATCCTTTACTACCATTCGATGCCGTGATCTGTGTGTTAAGTATTTTCAGGCTTCATAGGACAGGAATGGCTTAGAGGACAGAAGGAAAACATGCAAAAATGGAAGGAACGCACAAAATGTAATTTTGAAGAAAATGGCAGCGACGCGCACGCATGGACGACGCGGACGCGTGCCTAGCGCAAAACGCAAACGATGCGCACGCATGGATGACGCGGATGCGTGCTTGGTACAGAGCACAAATGACGTGTACGCGTGGCAAAGAAAATCTCTAAATGACGCGCACGCGTGACCCATGCACACGAGTGACGGATGCCACGTGCGAAAAATTGCAGAAGTCGCCCCCAGCAATTTCTAGGCCCTTTTTCGAACCAAATCCAAGCCCAAAAACACAGAATAGGGGTTGGAGCCTGGGGGAATCAAGAGAGATTTATTCATTCATTCATTCAACATTCATAATTCACAATTTTAGGTTTTAGATGTAGTTTTCTAGAGAGAGAGGCTCTCTCCTCTCTCTTAGGTTTTAGGATTTATGATTTCTCTTAGTTTTAGGATTGTTTCTTCTCAATTCCAAGTTCAATGTTCCTTTAATTTAATTTCTCTTCTACTTTTATTTGCTCTATTACTTTAGTTGCTCTATTTCTCTTGGTAATTATTTATGTTGCCAAAATTGGCTTATGAACTCTTCATGTTAGATTTGAATTTCTGTGTAAATGCAATTTGAGGTAATTCAGATTTATGATTGCTTTCTTCTATTTATGATATAAATAATTTAGATTTTTCTCCCTTTGCTTTGGTTGAGTAATTGGTGACACTTGAGTTATCAAACTCAGCAGTTGATTGAAAATTGGAATTTGCTGATTGATTTGGATCCCTCTAAGGCTAGTCTTTCCACAAGAGTTGACTAGGACTTGAGGAATCAAATTGATTAGTCCACTTGACTTTCCTTTATTTAGTAAGGGTTAACTAAGTGGGAGCAATAAACAATTCTCATCACACCTGATAAGGATAACTAGGATGGGATTTCCAGTTCTCATACCTTGCCAAAAGTTTTCTAAAGTATTAATTTATTTTTCTTGTCATTTAATTTACTTGTTCTTTAATTCAAAAACCCCCAAAAATACACTTTTTCTCATAACCAATAATAAATCATACCTCCTTGCAATTCCTTGAGAGACGACCCGAGGTTTAAATACTTCGGTTATAAATTTTATAGGGTTTTGTTACTTGTGACAACCAAACTTTTGTACGAAAGGATTCTTAGTTGTTTTAGAAACTATACTTACAATTCGAATTTATTTGTGGAAATTCTTTACCGGCAGAAATCCGTTCGTCAAAATGGCGCTGTTGCCGCGGAATTGCAAACGTGTGCCTTATTATTGGTTATTGTAAATATTTTATTTTGCTTGTTTATTTCTTTTTATTTTTGTTTTTAATTTTTATTAGCCACTATGAGTTCTCAACCCTGTCGCTTTGAGTTTGGTTATAATGTTGTTGAAAGGAATGGAAGCTATAACAGGAACATGCATCAACGTCGAAACAATCACAGATGGAAGGAGCCACGAGGATCTGATCAACCCTTTCGGCAACAACACCTTCCAAGATACCATGGACAACGACCATTCTACGATGCATACCCAGACAATAGTTATGGTGGACCCTCTCGTGACAAACCACCTCCACCAAATTACTATGGTCAAGAGCCATTCCGAGGTGCATACCAAGATAATAGATATGGTGGATCCCCTTGTAGTTACCAACAAGCCCCATCATATGCCAATAAACCACCTCCTCAACATAGCTTTGAACCACCATACTCACAAGCCACTTACAACCATTCACCCATATATGACCCTAACCTTTATCCACAGCAATTCCAATCCAATTACTCCAAAGAACCACCACTTCCATATGCACCATGTCCATATCCATCGACCGAAGAATCACAGGCTCGCCTCAAGGAAACAGTTGATCAATTTCATGTAGCCCTTCATCAACTGGAGCAAGCAATAAATCAATTAGCTTCCCGACGTTCCGGCACTCAAGGAACTCCTATGACTTTATGTGGAGAATCTAATAAAGAACGTAGCATGAAGGAGACACTAGAAGCTCCAGTTAGCAGTACAAAGCATGTCTTTGTACTGAAACAAGTAGAGGAAGCTGAAATTATCAAGGAAGAAGAATTGGTTGAAGACTTAGGAGACATTGAACCTCCATGGGAATCAAGAGTTGTGGAGAATTCCGCCCAGAAATTTGCAGTTGATGCTAAGGAGGATAGTGCACAACCCCCAAAGCATGTATCTTATGAAGAACTGGACGTAACAAATCAAGAAGCAAGTTTCCTTGGTAATGATGATCATGAATCAAGCTCTCCTAATGATGACCTCGCAGTCACAATTGAACTCTTTGAGCTAGAAGAATCTTCCCCAAGTAAATATGAAGATGATGTGGAGGTAGACTTTTTTCAACCTCCAACTTATGACTTGAGTGATGAGGAAGAAATTGAAAACTTTGATCAAGATGAGGTTGCAATTGAAGAGGTCTGTCAGAAAATGGAAGAATTCACAGAGGAGTACAAGGAAGTAGAGCTTGAAGAACCACTGGAAACACCTCTCCCACGGCCATTACCACCTAATACAAACTTCAAGTGGGTAAAATCCTTAACCTTCATCTTTACTTTTCCACTTGAATATGGCCTGCTTGAAACAGATGGCCAGCTTAGAGCTCTTTGCAGCTTTAAGAGTAAGGGGGAGAGGGTTAGTAATAGAAGTTGGCAAGTAAAGTTCAATATGGTTCCACGCTCCAAATAGAAGTGCAAGGATTGGTATAGAGCTCGATTGAATGAATTTCGGAAGAAGTTTGGGTATCTCAGTGGAAATTCAGGTTGTGTACTACCCGGTTGGAATAATGAAGATAGAAGTGAGGACGGGTATAAAAGCAAGGTTTGGGATCCTGGAATTTATCTTGACAATCAATACCCCTGGAGCCTGAAAACCTGCTTTAACTTGCTCAAACGCTTTACAAGCCTAGTTTGGGACCCTGGAAGCTATTGGAGATGCAAACGTTGGTGGAGATTCCTGGATGAGTTCAAGCACAAGCCACCATAACAGGAAGCTCTTCAACTGTCCAACTAAGGACTTTAACTAAAAGTGCTTGGTGGGAGACAACCCGCCATGGTATGATCGTTCCTTTTCAATTTTTAATTTTATTTTGTTTTGTTTGTTTTTAGTTTTATTTTATTTTATTTTATCTTCCCTAGTATCATTCATAACATCCGCATCCGCATCTGTATTTTGCATTCTGCATTTTATATATATAAAAAAATAAATCACACCACGTGTGTGCATGGGCCACGCGTGGGCGTCGATTTTAATTGGCGTATCAATCCAAGGCCCAGAAAGTTGGGCTGGAATCGTGCGGCTGGTATGCGTTAGGCATAATTTGGGCCATGCGTACGCATCAACGACGCGTACGCATCATTTTCATATACACAAACCACGCGTGTGCATTTAGCACAGTTCTAGTCAATGTGTACGCGTGCCCCACGCGTACGTGTCATTTTCATTATCCCTCATTCACGCGTTCGCGTCAATGACACTTTCGCGTCGTTGCACTTCCGCCTCAGCCACGCTCCCGCGTGACCTACGCATCCGCGTGGATTTGAAATCACTTAACCCCCACCCCCGACGCGGAAACCCTAATCCTAGCATCACCTTTTCCCCCTCCCCAACGTTCCACCTCCATCTCTCTCTTCTCCCTCCAACCTCCCACTACCACCGCCGCCCAGCCCGCTGATAAACCACTATTTTATAGTTTATATTGTGTTTAATTGTGTGGTTTTGTCATGATTTCTACCCACTTATTCATCAATTTAGCATGCATTTAGATTTCCTTCCTAAATTCAGTATATGTTTGAAAATTGCTTCCTAGAGACTTTAATTATTTAATTTTAATTCTCCTTTATTCCATTCGATGCCGTGATCTGTGTGTCAAGTGTTTCAGGCTTTATAGGGCATGAATGAGATGGAGATTGGAGAGGAAGCTGTAAGACCCAGTTAATTAACGGCTAATTAACCCATAAATGAGAATTTATTCTAGAAAGCCAAAAATGTTATTTTTATGGCTAAATGTGATAGAGGAAATTGAGACGAGAATTTCGGTACCAATTTTATAGAAATCGGACCAAGATTGGACCGAACGGGCCAAACCGGGCCAACCGGACCCAAAGTGGGCCCTTGGCCCAACTAAACTAAACCAAAACCCTAGTTTTCAGCACTCTCTCTCCTCACAACACACTAAACACGCTGAAAATGGAGGCTATGGAGGGAAGAACACTCTCTCAAGTTCTTTCTCTCACTTAATCTTCAAACCACCATAACTTTTGATCTAGAGCTCCGATTGCCGCTCCGTTTGCGGCCACGCGTTCACCGCGGAGAGCTCTACAAAACCCATACAATCAATCTTGAGGTAAGCCACGTTTTACTGTTCGAAATTCCAGCCCTTGATTTCGAGTTTCATGAGCAAAAATGTTGAGATTTTGGGTTCTTTGATGTTATAGGACCCAACTCTCTTGAAGGAGAAGGTTAATCTTGTCTCCTTGGACCTTGGGTGTGGTAAGATTCTCAACCCTAGTATAATTTGTTGTTCTATGATGTTTGGGTATTGAGATGTTGTGTATGGGTATGATGATTGTGGCTTAGGTTGTGTATATGTGAATATTGGAGCTTGATTGGTGATTTTGGAAAGCTTGGAAGAGGGTTTTGTGTGATAAAATCTGTTCTTGGAGGTGTTGATACCTTGAGAGCTTGTGGACAAGTGGTCTGGAAGTGCTCCGGTTGAGCTTGGGGAATCGGCTAAGGTATGGTTTTAGTTTCCCGTATCTAATATGTAATGTGGTAGGAAATACTTAGGCTAGAGGCCCTAAGATAGGCATTGAATTGTTGGTGTTGTTGAATGGTTGAAATATATGATGTGTTCATATATGTGATTATGAATATTGATGCCTTGATTGTGTGAAATATGAGAAATGCGTGTTGTGATATATGCTTGATGGATGATTGAGGTTGAATTGATGGGTGGTACCATGTTGATGGTGAGTATGATGTTGATTATGTATAATGATGGTTAATTGGAAATGGTATTATTGGAAATTGGGATGAGGAAGGATGTATGACATGATATTGTGTTTGTCCTTTAGCCATTTGATTGAGAAGTGTTAAAATGGTTGGATGTGGTTTTGGAAACCTTGGTAAAGTGTCAATGTGTGAGTTGAGGATGGCTTGTTGTTGATTTTGGTACATTTTGAATGATTTCAAAGAGAAGGATTGAAATTGGCATGTTTGATTGATTTTGAAAAGAGTTGAAAGTGGCTTGTTTTGAAAATGGCACCTTGTGGTTTTGTATGAAAACATGGTTTTTGGGCATACTTTGACGGGACATAACTTGGACTACGGATCTCTGATTTGTGCCAAATCTGTTTAGAAATGAAATTGGATCCGGGATGTCCATGCCGTTTGAAGAACGAGTGAAAAACGATTTAAAATGAGGAAGTTATGTCCGTCGGAAGATTGGGGTTTGAATCTGTAAATTCTGCAGCTTTTAACTTAGAAAATTTTTAGCAGAATGACCCCTCGCGCATAGGCGCACTTGGTGCGTACGCGCCGTTCTTCGAGAAAGCGCCATCCACGCGTGCGCGTGGAGTGCGCGTACGCGTGGACCTGTTTTCATCCCAAAGTTGATTTTTGAGTTTTAAAAGCCAAATTTCATACTTCTAAGCCTCCGATCTCACCACTTATGTCTTAAATCATTATGATATGCCTAGCATGAGAAAAAGGGCTAGTGAATGTGGTAACTTGCGAGTGAAGCAAGGGAAAAATGAATGATCATTGAGGATCAAAGATGATTATGTGAGATGCGGAGAATGGCGGTGGAAGTGCTTGTTGTGCCATGGGCCGAAGGGCCGTAATTGTTAATGAATTGGCTGGTTATGGATTTAACCGTGAGCCGGATGGCTAGATTATTGCCGTGTTACGGCGGAGCCATGTTTATGGCCAAGTATAAATGCATATATGATGTTGATTGAATTGTGAAGGTTTGCACTTCCACCATTGGAGATGAGGGTTTCCCTGGGTAGTAGCAATGGCTAGCCACCATGTGCTCCAGGTTGAGACTCGAAGCTCTTTTGACCCTATGTCGTAAGTGTGGCCGGGCACTGTGAAAGGCCCGGATGAGCTCGCCCCCATAAATATTCACCAGTGATGGTGATGGATAAATATTCACCAGTGAGGGTGATGGATATGGATCATGATTATGATCAAGTTTATGATGAGTATAACTCGAGTTGGGGATGCACGACAGAGGGACAGTCCAATGGCTAGCTACCAGGACTTGTCGGGTTGGCTCTATAACCGACAGATGATATCATCAGCCACTAGGGACAGGCATGCATCATAAGCATACTACATGAATTGTTTGAGATTGCCTATTTGACTGCATATTACTTGCTAATTGCCTAAATGCCTTATCTGTTGCTATTTGTAAATCTCTTGTCTGATATAACTGTGTTTGCTATATTATACTCCTGCTGGTGGTTGGGAGGTCTGAAGGAATTGGAAAGGGAAGTATTAGTTAGACTGAAGAATCTTTAGTCAGTTGCCACTTACGGTTTAGCTTGTTTATAAGCTTTGATATTATCTGAAGGAAGTTCTAGGATTGCCTTCGGCTTTCCTCTATTATTATGTATTATATATGTGGAAGCTGTTACCGTACTGGGGACCTCTGGTTCTCACCCATGCGGATTTTGTGGTTTTCAGATGCAGGACGCGAGGCTTCTCGTTGAGGCATGCTGGAGACTTCTGGATTAGCGAAGATCCTTTGTTCTCGGGACTCTGTTTTGGGATATATATTTTGTTTAGATACTTTTATCTCCATTAAATAATACAAACTGTGATGACTCCTTCTAGAGGGGATTTTGGAGATTAGGTTTTCGGTATTTATGTCCCTTTGGGTTTTCCTTGGGGTTTTCCTTATTTTATTATATGTATATATTGCTATGCTCGAACCGGTTATCTTCGCAGCCGGATTTTGAGTCTTGATATTCCTGTTTTTGATACTCTTTATATATATGATCTTGCGTTAGCTTATCCTTTACTCGTTGTGTTAGTGATCGGAGTGTTGCGCTTTGAGTTGCGGTTTTTGTTTATCCTTTTTTTCCTACAAGGCTCCTAGTTATAATCAATCATTCATACTACTATACGTACTAAATTTTTGTTTTAGAGGTCGTAATACCTTGCCATCTCTGAATTATGACTTAAGCATAAGTCTCTGTATGGTAGGGTGTTACAGAAGCTAGCAAAAATGGAAGGAACACAAGAATTTGAGGAGATAACCAGCGAGAAGTGACGCGGTCGCATGGCTCACGCGACCGCGCAAAGAAGCGCAAATCGCAGTGACGTGGCCGCATGGCTTGCGTGGCCGAGCGGATTGGAAAGCACAAGCGATGCGGTAGCGTGGACGAAGCGAACACGTGGAGAGGAAAAAGCGCAAGCGACGCGTCCGCATGGACGACGCGATCGTGTGACATGCGCGATCTGCACAATCTGCAGAATTCGATGGGGGCGATTTTGGACCTTATTTCGGCCCAGTTTTTGGCCCGAAACAGCAGACTAAAGTCAGAGAATATGCAGAAACAACACAGACATTCATTGAGTAGTTTTGGAGATCTAGTTTTTTTCACTCTCTTAGGTTTTTCTCTCTAGTTTTTAGGATTTTGATTTTCAATTGGTCTTAGCATTGGAACATTGAGAAGAGTTATTTCCTCATCAAGACTTCATCATTCTAGTTTGTTCTCTTAACTTGGTTTTATTCTTCCATGTTCTTTGTTATGTTCAATTTTGTCATTCAGATACTTTTATGATTAATTAATGCAAGGATTATTTCTTTTTAATTCAATTTCAATTCCAATAATCATGTCTTCTTTTAATTCCCTTTCATGTGCTATGGATTCTTTATTTACAATGCGTGAGTAGTTTCATTACTTGATGGGGAGTTGATTAAAAGGAACTCTTGAGTTGGAAGGATTGAAGGAAAAATTTGTAGTTGGGTTAATTGTTGGATTGCTATCCTGTCACCAACGCCAATCCCTTTGAACTAAGTGGGTTGTAACTCGTGAACATATCTGGCATTCCAACTTGTTTGACTTTCCCTTACCTAGTAAAGGATAACCAAACAGAGTAACCATTAATTATAAATCAATCTTAAAAATCACTCCATCATTGATAGAGATTCTAACTAATCAATTCCCAGTCAAGGCTTTTATTTATATTATTTAAAATTCATCAATTTAAATTCCAATTTACTTAGCTCAACTTCTTGGAACATCTGATTAATAAAATAGCACACTTTTCTGCAACTCGTTGAGAGATGACCTGGGACTTAAAACTCCCAGTAATTTTAATGTAAACTCTCTGTGACATATTTCTAAATTGATAGGCAGATTTTTGGTGAGTTAAGAACTATACTTGCAACGTAACCATTTTAATAAATTTTTAATTCACCAGCTTCTGCTTCCCATCACCCGCCCCACCGCCGCCATCGCCACCCCTTGCCGCACCACCCTCACCCCTCTCTTTCCCCCTTCTCTTCCTCTTTTCTCCTTCTCCTTACCCCTCTCGCACCACCACTGCCCCCTGCCCCCTTGCCAACCCAGCCCGCCGCACTGCCACTGATGCGCGAAAATTTGTCACTCAACAGATTTCCCTCGGTAAGTATACCGAATTGTCGTCAAGTAAAAACTCACAATAGAGTGAGGTCGAATCCCACAGGGATTGATTGGTCAAGCAACTTTAATTGGAGGAATGTTCTAGTTGAGCTAAGCAGAATTTGATTTGAGAATTGCAGGAAATTAAATGGCGGAAAAGTAAATGGCAGAAAATGTAATTGCTGGAAATAAAGAACTGAATGTAAATGATGGAAAGTAAATTGCAGAATCTTAAATGGGGAATGGGGAAGATGAGCATAAAAGTAAATGGCAGAAAGAAAAGAGAATGGGTAAGATCAGAAATGGGGAGTTCATTGGGCTCAGGAGATGTTGTATTCTCCGGATCAAGTTCATTTTCATCTCTTCCTCAATCAATGCATTCATTGATCTCCTTCGCAGTCTTAAGTGATTGAATTCCAATTCCTTGGTAATTCAATCTCTCAAATCTTGATCAATAGCCAATTCCTTGGTCTAATTGCTCATGAGAAGAGATGAAGTATGGTCACTGATTATACCACATGTATTTCCAAATCAAAGTATTGGGAGAATTATATGTCACTATATCCGTCCAAACCCCAATTTGGTCCAACATGAGAAAGCATTTCTAGCATGATCTTTTCATTCCTCTTCCAAGGTTCCGAAGAGATCCACGTATGAATAGCTTCTTTTCCAAGATAACTACCCAATTGGATGAAGATTGAAAGCTTTCTAGTAAAATCAAGAGAAAAGAAAGAAGAAGAATAATGAAAACTATTATTGATCCATCAAATTACAATAGAGCTCCGTAACCCAATGAAAGAGGTTTAGTTGTTCATAGATCTGGGAATGGAAAACAAAGATTGGAAATACATTCTAAAAGTAAAACTAGATGTTGCAGAGAAAGTAAAATTATACAGAGAGTAGTTCTCCCAATGCCAAAAGCTCTCTTTCTAGTTCAAAACTACTCCTATATATACTACACTTCTGATCTTCTAGTTGGCTCTTCAAGTCTTGGATATGGGTCTTTGGATCTTTGAGTTGAAGCAGTTATCATCTTTAGTGGGCTTAGCTTTGCTTGCAGAAAAAGTGTGAGTTAGGCATGGACGTTAGTTAGGACGTTAGTGGTGTTAACGTTAAGTGAAAATGTGGGTTCGAGAACGTTAGTGACGATCACCTTTTTCACTAACGTTCCTAACCCAAAATGGTCCACGTTAACTTCAACATTAGTGGCACTAACGTTGCCTCTTGGTCCTTCGCAAACGTTGATGGCATTTACCTTTTCCAATAACGTTTGCTTGTTGCCCTTCCTCCCTACGTTAGAGTCCACGTTAGTGTAGCTAACATGACCCTTAACGTGGGCATGCCTCAGCTTCGAAAGCGTTAGTGACACTTACCTTTATCCCTAACACTCCAAATGCCCCTTCCCACGTTAGTGCCTCATGTTAACTGTATTAACGTGACCACTAACGTGGTGGTGATTGCCATCTCCAACGTTAGTGACAAAGGTGAGTGTCACTAACGTTGGCTCATCATTTCTTTCCTCCACGTTAGCTTCCACGTTAATGTAATTAACGTGGCAACTAACGTGGCTAATAGTGGCTTGGTCCAACCTTAGTGACAAAGGTGAATGTCACTAACGTTGGCTATTCCTTGCTCCTCCCACATTAGAGTTCACGTTAATGTAGTTAACGTGACTCTTAATGTGGCCAATTGTACCTTTTGGAACGTTAGTGGTATTCACTTTTACCACTAATGTTGGGGCTTTCTTTTTCCTCCACGTTAATGTAGTTAACGTGGACACTAACGTGGGCTATGATGGCTTACGAAGGCGTTATTGGTGTTCACTTTTCTTATTAACGTTGCAAGTTAGCCTCCATTCCACGTTAATGGTCACGTTAGTTAGACTAACGTTGCTATTAACGTGGCATCTTCCTTGCTTCCTTTGTCCTGAAATCAAGCAAGTAAAGTGCATCAAAGCTAGGTTCTAACTTATGAGATCACTGATGAGCGGATATTTTATACGCTTTTTGGGGTTAATTTCATATAGTTTTTAGTATGATTTGGTTAGTTTTTAGTTAATTTTCACTAGTTCTAGGAAAAATTCATATTTCTAGACTTTACTATGAGTTTGTGTGTTTTTCTGTAATTTCAGGTATTTTCTGGCTGAAATTGAGGGAGCTGAGCAAAAATCTGATTCAGGCTGAAAAAGGACTGCTGATACTATTGGATTCTGACCTCTCTGCACTCGGAATGGAATTTCTGGAGCTACAAGAGTCCAATTGGCGCGCTTTCAATTGCGTTGGAAAGTAGCCATCCAGGGCTTTCCAGCAATATATAATAGTCCATACTTTGCTCAAGGATAGATGACATAAACTGGCGTTCAACACCAGTTCCATGTTGTAGTCTAGCGTCCAGCACCAGAAACAGGTTACAAGTTGGAGTTCAACGCCAGAAACAGGTTACAACCTAGCGTTGAACGCCCAAAACAGCCCAGGCACGTGAGAGGCTTAAGTCTCAGCCCCAGCACACACCAAATGGGCCCCAGAAGTGGATTTCTGCACTATCTATCATAGTTTACTCATTTTCTGTAAACCTAGGCTACTAGTTTAGTATTTAAACAACTTTTAGAGATTTATTTTGTATCTCATGACATTTTAGAAGTGAACTTTGTACTCTTTGACGGCACGAGTCTCTAAACTCCATTGTTGGGGGTGAGGAGCTCTGTTGTGTCTCGATGAATTAATGCAAGTATTTCTGTTTTCTATTCAATTACGCTTGTTCCTATCTAAGATGTTCATTATGACGAAGGTGATGATCCGTGACACTCATCACCATTCTCAACCCATGAACGTGTGCCTGACAACCACCTCCGTTTTACATTAGATTGAATGAGGATCTCTTAGATTCCTTAATCAGAATCTTCGTGGTATAAGCTAGAATCCATTGGCAGCATCCTTGAGAATCCGGAAAGTCTAAACCTTGTCTGTGGTATTCCGAGTAGGATTCTAGGATTGGATGATTGTGACGAGCTTCAAACTCGTGAGTGCTGGGCGTAGTGACAAATGCAAAAGGATAGCAAATTCTATTCCGGTATGATTGAGAACTGATGAGCGGATAATTTATACGCTTTTTGACATTGTTTTTAGTATGTTTTTAGTAGGATCTAGTTACTTTTAGGGATGTTTTTAATAGATTTTGTGTTAAATTCACATTTCTAGACTTTACTATGAGTTTGTGTGTTTTTCTGTGATTTCAGGTATTTTCTGGCTGAAATTGAGGGACTTGAGCAGAAATCAGATTCAGAGGTTGAAAAAGGACTGCTGATGCTGTTGGATTCTGACCTCCCTGCACTCAAAGTGGATTTTCTGGAGCTACAGAACTCGAAATAGCGCGCTTCCAATTGCGTTGGCAAGTAGACTTCCAGGGCTTTCCAGCAATATATAATAGTCCATACTTTGGCCAAGAATTGACGACGTAAATTGGCGTTCAACGCCAGCTTTCTACCCAAATCTGGTGTCCAGCGCCAGAAAAGGATCCAAAACCAGAGTTGAACGCCCAAAATGGCACAGAAACTGGCGTTCAACTCCACAAATGGCCTCTGCACGTGCTACACTTCAGCTCAGCCCAAACATACACCAAGTGGGCCCCGGAAGTGGATTTATGCATCAATTACTTACTCATGTAAACCCTAGTAGCTAGTTTATTATAAATAGGACCTTTTACTAGTCTTTTGGACCATCTTTGGTCTCAATTTTATTCCATTGTTCATCTTAGGAGACTATTGATCTCGTTTAGGGGGCTGGCCATCTCGGCCATGCCTGGACCTTTCACTTATGTATTTTCAACGGTAGAGTTTCTACACTCCATAGATTAAGGTGTGGAGCTCTGCTGTTCCTCAAAGATTAATGCAAAGTACTACCGTTTTCTATTCAATTCTTCTTATTTCTCTTCTAAGATATCCATTCGCACCCAAGAACGTGATGAAGGTGATGATTATGTGTGACGCTCATCATCCTTCTCCCTTATGAACGCGTGCCTGACAAACACTTCTGTTCTACATGAATTAAGCTAGAATGAGTATCTCTTAGATCTCCTAACCAGATTCTTCGTGGCGTAAGCTAGAATGATGGCGGCATTCAAGAGAATCCAGAAAGTCTAAACCTTGTCTGTGGTATTCCGAGTAGGATTCAATGATTGAATGACTGTGACGAGCTCCGAACTCGCGATTGCAGGGCGTTAGTGACAGACGCAAAAGGATAGTAAATCCTATTCCAGCATGATCAAGAACCGACAGATGAATAGCCGTGCCGTGACAGGGTGCGTGAGCATATTATTCACTGAGAGGATAAGATGAAGCCATTGACAAGGGTGATGCCTCCAGACGATTAGCCGTGCCGTGACAGGGCATTGGATCATTTTCCCGTGAGATGACCGAAAGTAGCCATGGAAAGGAGTAAGACTGATTGGATGAAGATAGCAGGAAAGCAAAGGTTCAGAGGAACGAAAAGCATCTCCATTCGCTTATCTGAAATTCCTACCAATGATTTACATAAGTATCTCTATCCCTATTTTATTATATAATATTCGAAAACACCATTATCCATTTATATCTGCCTAACTGAGATTTACAAGGTGACCATAGCTTGCTTCATACCAACAATCTCCGTGGGATTCGACCCTTACTCACGTAAGGTATTACTTGGACGACCCAGTGCACTTGCTGGTTAGTTGTATCGAAGTTGTGACAATTATGAATTAAGATCAAAGCACCAAGCTTTGGAGCCATTACCAGGGATTGTTCGAGCCTGGACATCACAATTTCGTGCACCAAGTTTTTGGCGCCGTTGCCGGGGATTGTTCGAGTTTGGACAACTGACGGTTCATCTTGTTGCTCAGATTGGGTAATTTTCTTTTCGTTTTCTTTTCAAAAATCTTTCAAAAATATTTTCAAAAATTCCTCACTTGTTTTCGAAAAAAAAAAAATTTACTAAAAATAATGTTTTCAAAAATAAATTATTCTATGGCTTCAAAATTTTTAAGAATGAATTCTAGTGTTTCATGAAGCATGTTGAAGCCTATCTGGCTGTAAAGCCATACCCAAACTGCTTTGGGATTGGCTAATCACTTCAGTGGAGTAATGCCCAATCCTTCTGGATAGGGTATGTCAGGCTTGTCATGTCTGAATTACACTCATATTTTTATTAAAGCTTGGCTGGCTATTAAGCCATGCCTGACCCTTTGATTGGAGCTTTAAGACTAACATGGCAAGATTCCTGGAATTCATATTAAAATTTTTGAAATCCTTATTTTTATTTTTCACAATAATTTTCGAAAAAAAAAATAATAATAAATAAAAATACAAAAAAATTAGAAAATCATAAAAATCAAAAATATTTTTGTGTTTCTTGTTTGAGTCTTGAGTCATGTTATAAGTTTGGTGTCAATTGCATATGCATCTTGCATTTTTTTGAAAATATCATGCATTCATAGTGTTCTTCATGATCTTCAAGTTGTTCTTGGTAAGTCTTCTTGTTTGATCTTGATGATTTTTTGTTTTGTGTCTTTTCATGTTTATCATATGCATTCTTGAATTCTTAGTGCGTAAGCATTAAAGAATTCTAAGTTTGGTGTCTTGCATGTTTTCTTTGCATTAAAAATTTTTCAAAATTGTGTCTTGATGTTCATCATGACATTCATAGTGTTCTTGGTGTTCATCTTGACATTCATAGCATTCTTGCATGCATTCATTGCTTTGATCTAAAAATTTCATGCATTGCATATTTTTCGTGTTTTTCATAAAAATTTCAAAAATCAAAAAAATGTCTTTCCCTTTTTCTCTCATCAAATTCGAAAATTGAGTTGACTTTTTCAAAAATTTTTAAAATCAAATTGTTTCTCATGAGTCAAATTAAATTTTCAATTTGAAAATCTTATCTTTTTCTTTTTCAAAAATCAAATCTTTTTCAAAAATTCTTAGTTATTTTCAAAAATTTCAAAAATATTTTTCAAAAATCTTTTTCTTATTTTTATACCAAATTTTCGAAAATAACATAATCAATTAATGTTTTGATTCAAAAATTTGAAGTTTGTTACTTGCTTGTTAAGAAAGATTCAAACTTTAAGTTCTAGAATCATATCTTGTGATTTCTTGTGAATCAAGTCATTAATTGTGATTTTAAAAATCAAATCTTTTTCAAAACTAATTCCTATCATATCTTTTCAAAATATCTTCTTATCTTATCTTTTTCAAAAATATCTTTTCAAAATATCTTTTCTAACTTCCTAACTTCTTATCTTTTCAAAATTTGTTTCAACTAACTAACTAACTTTTTGTTTGTTTCTTAACTTTTTCAAAACTACCTAACTAACTCTCTCTCTCTAATTTTCGAAAATATCTCCCCCTTTTTCAAAAATTTCTTTTTAATTAACTAATTATTTTTATTTTTATTTTTATTTCAAAAAAATTTTCGAAAAATACTAACAAATTTTCAAAAACCAATTTTCAAAAATCACTAACTCCTTTTCAAAATAATTTTCGAAAATTATACCTCCCCCATCCTATTCTATTTATTCATTCATATCCTAACATCTCATCTCACATCTCTTCCATCAGTACAGTTGCATTTCTTCTTTTACATCACGTGCTTTGTCTCCCCCTCTTTTCTTCCACTCACAAAGGGATCCCTATACTGTGGTATAAAGGATCTCTATTATTATTATTATTTTTCTGTCCATTCTTCCTTGTCATATGAGCAGGAGCAAGGATAAGAACATTCTTGTGGAAGCAGATCCAGAACCTGAAAGAACTCTGAAGAGAAAATTAAGAGAAGCTAAAATACAACAATCCAGAGATAACCTTTCAGAAATTTTCGAACAGGCAGAGGAGATGGCAGCCGAAAATAATAATAATGTAAGGAAGATGCTTGGTGACTTTACTGCACCTAATTCCAATTTTCATGGAAGAAGCATCTCGATTCCTGCCATTGGAGCAAACAACTTTGAGCTGAAACCTCAATTAGTTTCTCTGATGCAGCAGAACTGCAAGTTTCATGGACTTCCATCTGAAGATCCTTTTCAGTTCTTAACTGAATTCTTGCAGATATGCGATACTGTTAAGACTAATGGAATAGATCCTGAAGTCTACAGGCTCATGCTTTTCCCTTTTGCTGTAAGAGACAGAGCTAGATTATGGTTGGATTCTCAACCTAAAGACAGCCTGAACTCTTGGGATAAGCTGGTCACGGCTTTCTTAGCCAAGTACTTTCCTCCTCAAAAGCTGAGCAAGCTTAGAGCTGATGTTCAAACCTTCAGGCAAAAAGAAGGTGAATCTCTCTATGAAGCTTGGGAAAGATACAAACAGTTGACCAAAAAGTGTCCTTCTGACATGCTTTCAGAATGGACCATCCTGGATATATTCTATGATGGTCTGTCTGAGTTATCTAAGATGTCATTGGATACTTCTGCAGGTGGATCCATTCACCTAAAGAAAACGCCTGCAGAAGCTCAAGAACTCATTGACATGGTTGCTAATAACCAGTTCATGTACACTTCTGAAAGGAATCCTGTGAGCAATGGGACGCCTATGAAGAAGGGAGTTCTTGAGGTTGATACTCTGAATGCCATATTGGCTCAGAATAAAATATTGACTCAGCAAGTCAATATGATCTCTCAGAGTCTGCATGGAATGCAAGCTGCATCCAATAGTACTCAAGAGGCTTCTTCTGAAGAAGAAGCTTATGATCCTGAGAACCCTGCAATAGCAGAGGTAAATTACTTAGGTGAACCTTATGGAAACACCTATAACTCAACATGGAGAAATCATCCAAATTTCTCATGGAAGGATCAAAAGCCTCAACAAGGCTTTAATAATGGTGGAAGAAACAGGTTTAGCAATAGCAAGCCTTTTTCATCATCCACTCAGCAACAGACAGAGAACTCTGAACAAAATGCTTCTAATTTAGCAAATCTAGTCTCTGATCTATCTAAGGCCACTGTAAGTTTCATGAATGAAACAAGGTCTTCCATTAGAAATCTGGAAGCACAAGTGGGCCAGCTGAGTAAAAGGATCACTGATATCCCTCCTAGTACTCTCCCAAGCAATACAGAAGAGAACCCAAAAGGAGAGTGCAAGGCCATTGACATAAGCGCCATGGCCGAACCTGTAAGGAGAGGAGAGGACGTGAATCCCAAGGAGGAAGACCTCCTGGGACGTCCAGTGATCAATAAGGAGCTTCCCTCTGAGGAACCAAAGGACTCTGAGGCTCATCTAGAGACCATAGAGATTACATTGAACCTCCTTATGCCCTTCATGAGCTCTGATGAGTATTCCTCTTCTGAAGAGAATGAGGATGTCACTGAAGAGCAAACTGCCAAGTTTCTTGGTGCAATCATGAAGCTGAATGCCAAATTGTTTGGCATTGATGCTTGGGAAGTTGAACCTCCCTTGTTCATCAATGAACTAAGTGATCTGGATCAACTGACATTGCCTCAGAAGAGACAGGATCCTAGAAAGTTCATAATACCCTGTACCATAGGCACCATGATCTTTAAGGCTCTGTGTGACCTTGGTTCAGGAATAAACCTCATGCCCCTCTCTGTAATAGAGAAACTGGGAATCTATGGGGTGCAAGCTGCTAAAATCTCATTAGAGATGGCAGACAGCTCAAGAAGACAGGCTTATGGACAAGTAGAAGATGTATTAGTAAAGGTTGAGGGCCTTTACATACCTACTGATTTCATAGTCCTGGATACTGGAAAGGAAGAGGATGAATCCATCATCCTAGGAAGACCTTTCCTGGCCACAGCAAGAGCTGTGATTGATGTTGACAGAGGTGAAATAGTCCTTCAATGGATTGAGAACTCCCTTGTATTCAAAACTCAAGGATCTCCCTCTGCAACCATGGAGAGGAAGCAGAAAAAGCTTCTCTCCAAGCAGAGTCAACAAGAGCCCCCACAGTCAAACTCTAAGTTTGGTGTTGGGAGGCCACAACCAAAATCTAAGTTTGGTGTTGAACTCCCATATCCAAACTCTAAGTTTGGTGTTGGAGAGTCTCAACAAAGCTCTGCACATCTGTGAGGCTCCATGAGAGCCCACTGTCAGGCTATTGACATTAAAGAAGCGCTTGTTGGGAGGCAACCCAATGTTTATCTAATTCTTATTTTTATTGTTTTTCATGTTTTCTTAGGTTCATGATCATGTGGAGTCACAAAATAAACAAAAAAATCAAAAACGGAATCAAAAAACAGCAGAAGAAAAATCACACCCTGGAGGAGCATCTGTCTGGCGTTCAAACGCCAGAACAGAGCATAGTTATGGCGCTGAAAGCCCAGAATGGGAGCATCCTGGCGCTGAATGCCCAGAACAAGCATGGTTCTGGCGTTCAACGCCAGAAATGGCAGCAAAGGGGCGTTGAACGCCTAAAATGGGCACCAACCTGGCGCTGAACGCCCAGAGTTGTGTGCAAGGGCATTTTGCATGCCTAAATTGGTGCAGGGATGTAAATGCCTTGACACCTCAAGATCTGTGGACCCCACAGGATCCCCACCTACCTTCATTCACTCTCTTCTCTCTTCTCAATCATCCTCTATTCCCAATAAACACTCATCCCTTCTGTCTTCCATTTACCACTCACACCCATACACCTACTTACCTTCAAAAATTCAACATCTCTTCCCCACCCAATCCCACCCATATGGCCGAATACACACAGCCATCCATCTCCTCCATATCCTCTTCTTCTTCTATTCTTTCTTCTTTTGCTCGAGGGCGAGCAACATTCTAAGTTTGGTGTGGTAAAAAGCATAGCTTTTTTGTTTTTTTTCCATAACCATTGATGGCACCTAAGGCCAGAGAAGCCTCTAGAAAGAGGAAAGGGAAGACAAAAGCTTCCATCAAAGGTCTATAGCTCAGTGGTAGAACATTTGACTGCAAATCAAGAGATCCCTGAGATACCTCAGGGGATACATTTTCTTCCACACAATTATTGGAAGCAACTAAGGGTGGAACATCAAGAGCACTCCATCATCCTTCATGAAATCAGAGAAGATCTAAAAGCAATGAAGGAGGAGCAGCAAAGACAAGGAAGAGACATAGAAGAGCTCAAGGACATCACTAAGGTGGACTCATTCCTTGTTCTTACTTTCTCTGTTTTTCATTTTCTATGTTATGTGCTTATCTATGTTTGTGTCTTCATTACATGATCATTAGTAGTAGTAACTATGTCTTAAAGTTATAAATGTCCTATGAATCCATCACCTCTCTTAAAAAAAATGTTTTACATCAAAAGAACAAGAAGTACATGAGTTTTGAATTTATCCTTGAACTTAGTTTAATTATATTGATGTGGTGACAATGCTTCTTGTTTTCTGAATGTATGCTTGAACAGTGCATATGTCTTTTGAAGTTGTTGTTTAAGAATGTTAAATATGTTGGCTCTTGAAAGAATGATGACTAGGAGACATGTTATTTGATAATCTGAAAAATCATAAAAATGATTCTTGAAGCAAGAAAAAGCAGCAAAGAACAAAGCTTGCAGAAAAGAAATAGAAAAAAATAGGCGAAAAAAAAATATAGAAAGAAAAAGAAAATGCAAGCAGAAAAAGCCAAAAGCTCTTAAAACCAAGAGGCAAGAGCAAAAAGCCAATAACCCTTAAAACCAAAAGGCAAGGGCAAATAAAAAGGATCCCAAGGCTTTGAGCATCAGTGGATAGGAGGGCCTAAAGGAATAAAATCCTGGTCTAAGCGGCTAAACCAAGTTGTCCCTAACCATGTGCTTGTGGTGTGTAGGTGTCAAGTGAAAACTTGAGACTGAGTGGTTAAAGTCAAGGACAAAAGCAAAAAAAATGAGTGTGCTTAAGAACCCTGGACATCTCTAATTGGGGACTTTAGCAAAGCTGAGTCACAATCTGAAAAGGTTCACCCAATTATGTGTCTGTGGCATTTATGTATCCGGTGGTAATACTGGAAAACAAAGTGCTTAGGGCCACGGCCAAGACTCATAAAATAGCTGTGTTCAAGAATCATCATACTGAACTAGGAGAATCAATAACACTATCTGAACTCTGAGTTCCTATAGATGCCAATCATTCTGAACCTCAATGGATAAAGTGAGATGCCAAAACTATTCAAGAGGCAAAAAGCTATAAGTCCCGCTCATATGATTGAAGCTCTGTTTCATTGATAGTTTGGAATTTATAGTATATTCTATTCTTTTTATCCTATTTTGATTTTCAGTTGCTTGGGGACAAGCAACAATTTAAGTTTGGTGTTGTGATGAGCGGATAATTTATACGCTTTTTGACATTGTTTTTAGTATGTTTTTAGTAGGATCTAGTTACTTTTAGGGATGTTTTTAATAGATTTTGTGTTATATTCACATTTCTGGACTTTACTATGAGTTTGTGTGTTTTTCTGTGATTTCAGGTATTTTCTGGCTGAAATTGAGGGACTTGAGCAGAAATCAGATTCAGAGGTTGAAAAAGGACTGCTGATGCTGTTGGATTCTGACCTCCCTGCACTCAAAGTGGATTTTCTGGAGCTACAGAACTCGAAATGGCGCGCTTCCAATTGCGTTGGAAAGTAGACATCCAGGGCTTTCCAGCAATATATAATAGTCCATACTCTGGCCAAGAATTGATGACGTAAATTGGCGTTCAACGCCAGCTTTCTACCCAAATCTGGCGTCCAGCGCCAGAAAAGGATCCAAAACCAGAGTTGAACGCCCAAAATGGCACAGAAACTGGCGTTCAACTCCACAAATGGCCTCTGCACGTGCTACACTTCAGCTCAGCCCAAACATACACCAAGTGGGCCCCGGAAGTGGATTTATGCATCAATTACTTACTCATGTAAACCCTAGTAGCTAGTTTATTATAAATAGGACCTTTTACTAGTCTTTTGGACCATCTTTGGTCTCAGTTTTATTCCATTGTTCATCTTAGAGACTATTGATCTCGTTTAGGGGGCTGGCCATCTCAGCCATGCCTGGACCTTTCACTTATGTATTTTCAACGGTAGAGTTTCTACATTCCATAGATTAAGGTGTGGAGCTCTGCTGTTCCTCAAAGATTAATGCAAAGTACTACCGTTTTCTATTCAATTCTTCTTATTTCTCTTCTAAGATATCCATTCGCACCCAAGAACGTGATGAAGGTGATGATTATGTGTGACGCTCATCATCCTTCTCCCTTATGAACGCGTGCCTGACAAACACTTCTGTTCTACATGAATTAAGCTAGAATGAGTATCTCTTAGATCTCCTAACCAGAATCTTCGTGGCGTAAGCTAGAATGATGGCGGCATTCAAGAGAATCCGGAAAGTCTAAACCTTGTCTGTGGTATTCCGAGTAGGATTCAATGATTGAATGACTGTGACGAGCTCCGAACTCGCGATTGCAGGGCGTTAGTGACAGACGCAAAAGGATAGTAAATCCTATTCCAGCATGATCGAGAACCGACAGATGAATAGCCGTGCCGTGACAGGGTGCGTGAGCATATTATTCACTGAGAGGATAAGATGAAGCCATTGACAAGGGTGATGCCTCCAGACGATTAGCCGTGCCGTGACAGGGCATTGGATCATTTTCCCGTGAGATGACCGAAAGTAGCCATTGACAGTGGTGATGTATCACATAAAGCCAGCCATGGAAAGGAGTAAGACTGATTGGATGAAGATAGCAGGAAAGCAAAGGTTCAGAGGAACGAAAAGCATCTCCATTCGCTTATCTGAAATTCCTACCAATGATTTACATAAGTATCTCTATCCCTATTTTATTATATAATATTCGAAAACACCATTATCCATTTATATCTGCCTAACTGAGATTTACAAGGTGACCATAGCTTGCTTCATACCAACAATCTCCGTGGGATTCGACCCTTACTCACGTAAGGTATTACTTGGACGACCCAGTGCACTTGCTGTTTAGTTGTATCGAAGTTGTGACAATTATGAATTAAGATCAAAGCACCAAGCTTTGGAGCCATTACCAGGGATTGTTCGAGCCTGGACATCACAATTTCGTGCACCAAGAACCGACAGATGATTAGCCGTGCAGTGACAGCGCACCTGGATTATTTTCACTGAGAGGACGGATGGTAGCCATTGACAACGGTGATCCACCAACACACAGCTTGCCATAGGAGGAACCTTGCATGCGCGAAGAAGAAGACAGGGGGAAAGCAGAGATTCAGAAGATAAAGCATCTCCAAAACTCCAACATATTCTCCATTACTGCATAACAAGTATTTATTTCATGCTCTTTTATTCTTTGCAATCCAAACTGATAATTATAATTGATACCTGACTAAGAATTACAAGATAACCATAGATTGCTTCAAACCAACAATCTCCGTGGGATTCGACCCTTACTCACGTAAGGTATTACTTGGACGACCCAGTGCACTTGCTGGTTAGTGGTACGAGTTGTGAAAAGTGTGATTTACAATTCGTGCACCAAGTTTTTGGCGCCGTTGCCAGGGATTGTTCGAGTTTGGACAACTGACGGTTTATTTTGTTGCTTAGATTAGGAAAAATTTTTCTTTTACAATCCTTATTTTCTCTTTTTAAATTTTTCAAAAATTTTATAAACTGATAATTGAGTTTTTCTATTTGAGTTTAGTTTCATATTTTAAGTTTGGTGTCAATTGCATGTTTTTATTGTGCCTTTTTAAAACATTAGTTTTCAAAAATTTCTTTCATCCTTAGTTATTAAAAATACTTCTTCAAAACAAGTGTTACATTTACTGCCCAATTGGTTAGAGCGTTGGTCTATGTTCTTGGTAATTGGGTATATTCTTTTCAAAATCTTCTTTTTCAAAAATAATTTTTCTATTAAATCTTGTGCCAAACTTTAAGTTTGGTGTTTTCTTGTTGATTTTTCTTTGGTTTTCGAAAATTTTATTCTAGTTTTCAAAAAAAAAATTTTAAGTTTGGTGTTCTACCTTCATGTTCTTGTTGTTCTTGTGATTCTTCAAAGTGTTCTTGAGTCTTCCTTGTGTTTTGATCTTAAAATTTTTAAGTTTGGTGTTCCTTGGTGTTTTCCCTCCAAAATTTTCGAAAACAAGGAGCATTAGATCTAAAAATTTTAAGTTGTGTGTCTTTTGTGTGTTTTTCTCTTTCATCATAAAATTCAAAAATAAAAAAAATATCTTTTCTTCATTCCACTCATAATTTTCGAAAAATTAGCATTAAATTAGTCATCAAATTTAAAAATCATATCTTTTTCAAATCATATCTTTTCCAATCAAATCCTTTCAATCATATCTTTTTCAAAACTTCCTAACCATTTTTTTTCCTTCTCTCTCTTCATTTTTTCGAAAATCTTCACCCATTTTTATTTATTTTATTTTAATTTATTTTATTTTCAAAATAAATAAATAAATAAATAAAAATATATTTTGTCTCTATTTTACATCATCTCCCTTTCTCCATCATGGATCTAAGTGGAAATGAACAGTCCAGAAGGACTCTGGGGTCATATGCTAACCCCACTACTGCTTCATATGGGAGTAGCATCAGTATACCCTCCATTGGAATCAGTAGCTTTGAGTTGAATCCTCAACTCATTATCATGGTGTAGCAAAGTTGCCAGTATTCCAGTCTTCCACAGGAAGAACCTACAGAGTTTCTGGCACAGTTTTTACAAATTACTGACACAGTCCATGATAAGGAAGTAGATCAGGATGTCTATAGACTATTACTATTTCCATTTGCTGTAAAAGACCAAGCTAAGAGGTGGTTAAATAACCAACCTAAGGCTAGCATAAGGACATGGAAACAGCTGTCAGAAAAATTCCTGAATCAATATTTCCCTCTAAAAAGGATGACACAGCTAAGGCTGGACATCCAAGGCTTTAAACAAGGAGATAATGAATCTCTTTATGATGCATGGGAGAGATACAGAGAGATGCTAAGAAAGTGCCCCTCTGAAATGTTTTCAGAGTGGGTTCAGCTAGACATCTTCTATTATGGGCTTACAGAAAGGGCTCAAAATTCTCTAGATTACTCAGCTGGTGGATCTATCCACATGAGAAAGACAATTGAAGAAGCTCAAGAGCTCATTGATACAGTTGCCAGAAATCAGCATATGTACCTAAGCTGTGACCCTTCCATGAATTCAATCAGCAATTGGATTTTCTAACAAAAGAGTTAGCCGAATTCAAAGAGAGACTACAAGAGACAAGAATGACTAATATAAATATGGAAGTACAATTAAAGCAATCAAAGCAGCAGCTGTCAAAACAAATAACAAAAGAGTGCCAAGCAGTTCAATTGAGAAGTGGAAAAACATTATATGCCCCACCTCAAGGTAGCAGGAAGCCAAGAAATGAGCAAACTACCTAAAATTCATCTGAGGACAGTAAGAGCCCGGAGAGAAATAATTCTGGCAATCAAACACCAGAAATTGGGTGGAAAGCTGGCGTTGAACGCCCAAACCATGCTCAGTCCTGGCGTTCAACGACAGAAACAAGCAAGGAGTTGGCGTTGAACGCCCAAAAGAAGCACAGTTCTGGCGTTCAGACGCCATGAACAGGTGAGGAGTTGGCGTCCAACGTTACTCCAGCTTCTAACCCTGGCATTCAATTGCCAGTGAGGGATCAGACATACACAAGTGCTGATAACAACCCCTCTAAAAAGGCTTCTCCAACCACATCTGTAGGAAATAAACCTGCAGCAACTAAGGTTGAGGAATATAAAGCCAAGATACCTTATCCTCAAAAACTCTGCCAAGAGGAGCAGGATAAGCAATTTGCTTGCTTTGCAGATTATCTCAAGGCTCTTGAAATAAAGATTCCGTTTGCAGAGGCACTTGAGCAAATACCTTCTTATGCTAAGTTCATGAAAGAGATCTTGAGTCATAAGAAGGATTGGAGAGTGATGAGTATTTTGGTGAAAAATAAATTTCTCCCAAAACACACAAATCTAACCGGCAAGTGCACCGGGTCGCATCAAGTAATAATAACTCACGGGAGTGAGGTCGATCCCACAGGGATTGAAGGATTGAGCAATTTTAGTTTAGTGGTTGATTTAGTCAAGCGATTCAAGTTTTGGTTGGGTGATTTGTGATTTGCAGAAATTAAATTGCATGGAAGTAAAGAGAACAGAGAATTAAAGTGCTGAATCTTAAAGAACAAGAAATTAAATAGCAGAAACTTAGAATGCAAGAAATGTAAATTGCGGAATCTTAAAGTGCAAGAAATGAAAACGGCTGGAATTGTAAAGGGAATTGGGGATTGGATTTGCAGAATTTAAACAAGGAAAAGTAAAATTGCATCAAGCAGAAGAGTAAAAGGTATTTGGAATTGAATCAGATATGAAGCAGTAAAGTAAATGAACATTAAAAGCAAGAAACAAAATGTAAATTGGGAATTCAGATCTCAGGACCCAGAGACTAGAAAACCAAGTCTAGATCTCAATGCCTTCCTAGATCCAACAAGAACAATTTCAAGGGAATTGTAAATTGCAAGGAAAGTAGATGAGAAGCAAGTAATGGAAACAGAAATTCAAATTCAGTAAATAAACAGAGAGATCCAAGGATGAGATTGAAACAGAATTTCTTCAAATCTCCAACCCAAGATCCAAGACAAGTGTAATTGAAATTGAAAGCAATAAAACTAAGAGGAAGAGAAGTGAATTCTCCTTCCCCGAAACTAAGAAATTAAAGATCACTCAATATCCAAAGCTCTCCGAAAACTATTATGAAAATTCCAAAAGAAAGCTCTCTGAAGAACTTGAATTCTATCCTATTTATACACTTTCTTCCAATGATCTTCAAGCCTTGAGTTGGGCCTTTGCTCTTGGTGGAATTGGGTTGAAAGAGGCCTTGGTTGATTGCTCTTGAAGTTTGGAGAAGAACCAAAGTGAACCAATTGAACCGGGTTTGAGGTTAGCAAGAGTTGGACCAAAAGTTGGAGCTAAAGTTAGGGGTCTAACTTTGGCTCCAACTTTTCATAGCAGCCCACAAAACTTGCTGGTATGAACGTTGGTGCCAACGTTAGGGGTCTAACTTTGACCCTAACGTTGGCCTTGCCTAGTGTGCTTGTGGCGCCAACGTTAGCCACCAAGTTAGGGGGCTAACGTTGGCGCAAACTTTTGCTTCTTCCCCATTGAAATTTCATGTGCCAACGTTAGCCTCCAAGTTAGGGGGCTAACGTTGGCGCAAACGTTGGATGGCCAGGGAGGAATTCATGTGCCAACGTTAGCCTCAAAGTTAGGGGGCTAACGTTGGCGCAAACTTTTGGTGCCCAGGGGAGAAATTCATGTGCCAACGTTAGCCTCAAAGTTAAGGGGCAAACGTTGGCGCAAACTTTTGGAGCCCAGGGGAGAATTTTCAAGTTCCAACGTTAGCCTCCAAGTTAGGGGGCTAACGTTGGGGCTAACTTTTCAACCAAAAGTTTGTGCAAAAGTTTGATGCTAACTTTAGGTCCAGCTTCTTGCTTCCTGGTTCAATTTCACTTATTCCGTTGTCCTCTCTTCACTCCTAGCCATTCCTTCTTGCTTCAACCTTTCTCCAAGCTTTCTTCACCTATCATTAATCAACCAAACTCATCAAAGCTATGCTCAAAATCATGAGATATTCATTCTTTCATAATATGCAACAAATATAGCATAAAACCTCATGAAATGGCATGAATTCATATATGGTTGGTTCAATCAAGGGAAACATGAAAATCTACTCAATTAGCTTGCTTGTAGCTCAAGAAAGTGCATAATTCTAATGAAAACAAAAGAAAAAGACTAGTTAAAATAGGCTAGGATGACTTGTCATCACAACACCAAACTTAAAGCTTGCCTGTCCCCAAGCAAGAAAAGATTTATTGAGAAGAAAGAATGAAATGGAAGAGGATGTTCATGCTAGCAGAGTATTATTGATAGTTCATGGGGTTTTGTGTGGATATGCAAATACTCACTTCTTATTGACTCCTAGGCCTAGAAAGTCTCCTTCAAGCTTCAAGTGACATACTGCTATGACGTCTCATTATTCCTTCATCCTTGGCTATTACTTTGTTCATAAGCTTTATTTGAGTGTCATGTGTAGCAAGTTCATTTTCTTTTCTTTATACTTGACACATTATTCACCATAGACACTTGGCTCACATTCCTTCTTAAAACATTGATGCCCAGCACCTCTTTGGGTTACTAAATGCCTTGTAGTTAAGTTGCTCTTGATAGTGGACTTTCAGCTGATGATCCCGGGTTAGTTAACCCAAGTCACCAAGTGTTGATGCACTCCAAAGAGCTTAATAATCCAAGCAGATCCTAATACAAAGACACCACAGGCATATATTCTAAGGTTCAAGCTATTGGTGTCTAGCTTTGTTTCTTTTTGTTTTTCTTTTGTTCTGCCATTTTTTTGGCTATCCCTTTTTTCTTTCCTTCTTTTTGTTTTTCTTTCTAACCAAGGAATTTAATTCAATTGAGATTCATAGACAGTAAGCCACTCTTTACTTAGAAGGAGATATCCTGGCTCTTTATTCACTAAAAGTGAGCTATTATACAATCACACACATACCACCACTTACTTTTATTCTACTTCTATCTAACAGAGACTATCTTGCTTCGCATTCAAACTGTTCTTTTATTGAATTAAAAGATGTAGGGGACAACACATGCTTCTTGTCAAGTGAAAGTAAACACACAAGCATACACATAGACTAGTTTACTTATTCTAAGAGAAGTTTGAATCTGTTTGAACTAAATGAACACTTTATCAAGACATCAATCAAAAATATTTCTCAACAGTAAAGGTTAAGTATAAATACAACCTATTGGTTTGCATTTCTTTTGTTCTTCTTTCTGTTGTGCCCCTTTTTGAGTCTTTATGCATGGTACCTTCAATTGGTGGTTAACTTCCACTTAATTCCTTGCTACTTCTTTTGATTCAACAGGTTAACTCTGGGCAAACTTTTGTGTCCTTGCTAAAGGTTATGATATTGGGACTAAACAAAAATAGTTAAGTTGTTGAATAATCTGTTTGATTGCTTGGAACTAGCAATGTGCAGGAAGTTAGAATGAAGTTTTGGTGGAACACCAAACTTAGCATCTTGCATTCTCCCTTCGATTGTTTTTGGTGTGCAACACCAAACTTAGCTTCTTGCAATACATAGCAGTTATCCAATGCTCTTATTGAAAAAGTTATAAAAAGTAAACTACCTCCGGTTGGGTTGCCTCCCAACAAGCGCTCTTTTATTGTCACTAGCTTGACATCTTTCAATTCTTTTTAAGAGGGCTGTAGGTGTTGAACCTCTTTTTCCTTATCCAATTGTTCTCCCAAATACAGCTTTGCTCTGTGACCATTTGTTGTGAATTGATTCTTTGTTGCCTCATCTAGCAGTTCAATATTCCCATAGGGAAAAACCTTTGTCACCAAGTATGGGCCAGTCCATTTAGACTTCAGTTTGCCAGGAAAAATTTTAAGCCTCGAATTATACAGGAGCACTTGCTGTCCTGGCTTGAATTCCTTCTTTGTGATCTTCTTGTCATGCCACTTCTTAGCTCTCTCCTTGTATATCTTCGCACTTTCATAAGCTTCTAGTCTAAATTCATCCAACTCATTTAGTTGTAACAACCTTTTTTCTCCTGCAGCTTGGGGATCAAGGTTGAGGAGTTTAGTGGCCCAAAAAGCTCTGTGTTCAAGCTCTACAGGGAGGTGGCAGGATTTGCCATACAATAACTGAAAGGGTGACTTGCCAATAGGAGTTTTAAAAGCTATCCTATATGCCCACAATGCATCCTCTAGCTTTCTAGCCCAATCTTTTCTTGTGATTCCCACTGTTTTCTCTAGGATCTTCTTTAATTCTCTATTTGCAAGTTCAGCTTGGCCGTTAGTCTGAGGATGGTAAGGTGTGGCTACTTTGTGAATTACTCCATATTTGTGAAGGAGTTTCTCCATTTGTTTGTTGCAAAAGTGACTACCACCATCACTAATAAGACCCTTGGGCACTCCATACCTAGTGAAGATGTGCTTTTTAAGGAATTGGAGGACGATCTGTGCATCACAGGTGGTTGTGGCTATGGCTTCCACCCACTTTGAGACATACTCCACTGCTACCAGGATGTATCTAAAAGAATAGGAAGGAGGAAAAGGCCCCATGAAATCAATTCCCCATAGATCGAACAATTCTAATTCTAAGATAAAGTTTTGAGGCATCTCATTCCGTCTTGTTAATCCTCGTGCTTTCTGGCATTCATTACATTGGTGTACATATTCTCTGGCATCCTTGAAGATAGTTGGCCAATAGAAGCCACTCTGCAGTATTTTTGCGGCTGTTTTTTCTGGGCCAAAGTGTCCACCATAAGCTGAACCATGACAATGCCACAAGATGTCTCTCACTTCACTTTCAGGAATACACCTTCTGATCACTCCATCAGAGCATCTCTTGAATAAGAAGGGTTCATCCTATGAAAATTTCCTTGCTTCGTTGATCAACTTCTTCACTTGTTGCTTAGAGAATTCTTGCGGTATCTTCCTTCCCACTTTGTAATTTGCTATGTCAGCAAACCAAGGTACTTGTTGGATCTGCAGAAGGTGCTCATCTGGGAAGCTTTCATTTATGGGCTGGGATGCTTTTTGACTTGTTTCATGTGGTAGCCTTGACAGATGATCAGCGACCTGATTTTCAGTGCCCTTCCTATCTCTTATCTCAATGTCAAATTCTTGTAGGAGCAGTATCCACCTGATGAGTCTTCGTTTAGCATCCTGCTTTGACATCAAATACTTAAGTGCAGCATGATCAGTGTAAACCATAACTTTGGATCCTATCAGATATGATCTAAACTTATCAAATGCATAGACTACAGCTAGCAACTCTTTTTCTGTTGTGGTGTAATTTCTTTGGGCCTCATTCAACAATTTACTTGCATAATATATGACATGATGCAAATTTCCCTTCTTTTGCCCAAGTACAGCACCAATTGCAATGTCACTTGCATCACACATGAGTTCAAAAGGTAATTCCCAATCTGGAGGTGTGATGATTGGTGCTGTTGTGAGTCTATTTTTTAAAATTTCAAAGGCATGCTGGCAGTTT
This sequence comes from Arachis ipaensis, assembly GCF_059453495.1. Classification (NCBI taxonomy): domain Eukaryota; kingdom Viridiplantae; phylum Streptophyta; class Magnoliopsida; order Fabales; family Fabaceae; genus Arachis; species Arachis ipaensis. The sequence continues at coordinate 90,519,429 of NC_142440.1, read as the reverse complement.
TCATCAAAAACAAAAGGGTTATCAAGCATTAACAGATTACTTAAAGGTTTGGCTATTTTTGAAAAGTCCTTGATAAACCTTCTGTAAAATCCGACATGCCCCAAGAAACTTCTAACAGATTTCACATTAATTGGTGGAGGGAGTTTTTCTATGATCTCAACCTTTGCCTTATCAACCTCTATCCCTTTTCTTGAAACTTTATGGCCAAGAACAATCCCTTCGGGTACCATGAAATGGCATTTCTCCCAGTTTAAAACCAAGTTAGTTTCTTGGCACCGTTTCAAGACAAGAGTTAAATGGTTTAGGCAAGCATTGAAATTATCACCAAAAACAGAGAAGTCATCCATGAAGACTTCTAAAAATTTTTCGACCATATCAGAGAAAATGGAGAGCATACACCTTTGAAATGTGGCAGGGGCGTTGCAGAGCCCAAAAGGCATCCTCCGATATGCAAAAACTCCAAATGGACATGTAAAGGCAGTTTTCTCTTGGTCCTTGGGGTCAACCACGATTTGATTATACCCAGAATATCCGTCCAAAAAGCAGTAATAGGCATGGCCGGCTAACCTTTCCAGCATCTGATCAATGAATGGGAGAGGGAAATGATCCTTCCTGGTGGCATCATTCAATCTTCTATAGTCTATGCACATCCTCCACCCAGTCACTGTTCTGGTAGGGATCAACTCATTCTTCTCATTAGTGATGACCGTCATTCCTCCCTTCTTTGGTACAACTTGAACCGGGCTTACCCATGGGCTGTCAGATATTGGGAAGATTATCCCTGCATTCCACAACTTTATTACTTCCTTTTGGACAACTTCCTTCATTGTAGGATTTAGCCTTCTTTGCGGTTGAACCACTGGTTTGGAATTATCTTCCAAGAGGATTTTATGCATACATACTGCAGGGCTGATTCCCTTCAGGTCATCAATGGTCCATCCTAAAGCATCTTTATGAGCTTTGAGTACGTCAAGAAGTTCTCCTTCTTCCTTCTTTGTCAGGGATGAATTAATGATTACTGGGAAGCTCTCCGATGTGCCAAGGAATGCATATTTGAGATGGGTGGGTAAAGGCTTCAGTTCTTGTTTTCGTACATCTTCCTTCTTATCTTGTCTTTCATCTTGCTCAGTGAAGGTCTCAGCCACTTGTTCCTCTGTTGCCCCTTGATTTCCTTCTTGTTCTTGAAAATTTTCTTCCAATGTTTCTTCCACCAAACTGTCTATCATATCCATTCTTACGTAATTCTCTTGCTCAGGAGCGTTTTGTATTGATTTGAACACATTTATGATCATTTGTTCATTATGGACCCTGAAGGTCATTTCTCCTTTTTCTACATCAATGATGGCCCTTGCTGTGTGTAGAAATGGCCTTCCCAGAATGATTGAGTCGTTTCCTTCTTCTTCAGTGTCCAAAATTACAAAGTCTGCTGGAAAAATAAACTCCCCAACCTTCACCAACAGATTCTCCATAATTCCATTGGGTGTCTTGATTGATCTGTCAGCCATGACTAGTGACATCTTGGTGGGTTTAAGTTCTTCTATGGCAAGTTTTCTCATCATTGAGAGAGGCATTAAATTGATGCTGGCACCCAGGTCACAGAGAGCCTTGTTGAGAATTATCTTGCCAATAGTGCATGAGACTACAAAACTTCCCGGATCTTTAAGTTTTGGTGGAATACCCCGTTGAATCATAGCACTGCATTCCTCGGTGAGTAATATGGTTTCCCTTTCAAGCCAACTTCTTTTCTTGTTGATAAGATCCTTCAGAAATTTGGAATATAGAGGCATTTGCTCAAGTGCTTCAGCCAAGGGAATATTGATTTCCAGCTTCTTAAAAATCTCAAGGAATTTGTGAAAATGCTGGTCTTTAACCTCTTTGTTGAACCTCTGGGGATATGGCAGTGGAGGTGTGATGCTCTTTCCTATTTGCTGCTGCCCCTGAGCTACTTCCTTTGAGCTATGTGGCTGGTTGTCCTTCTCTTTAAGTTTCTCAGTACCTTTGTTTGGCATCACAACTTGCTCCTTAGCCTCATCTGCCTTTGTTTGATTCTCATCCTCCGTTGGTTCTTTGATGTTCTCTGCTTGCTTCCTTGTAGTGTCATTGTTGCTTATCAATGTTCTCCCACTCCTTAATTGTATTGCCTTGCATTCCTCCTTGGGATTTGGAATTGTGTCACTGGGCAGTGAGTTTGAAGGTCTCTCAACAGATACTTGCTTGGAGAGTTGCCCCATCTGTCTCTCTAGGCTCTTCAGGGAGCCTTCCTGATTCTTGGTTACCATTTCTTGGTGTTTCAACATTTTGTCTATCATGGCCTCCAAGTGAGTGATTCTTTGGGCTTTAGGTGATACTTGAGGTGAGTTATGAGATGTGGGTGGTGGATGGTAGGCATTTTGGTTGGTGGGTTGGTTATTAGATTGGTATTGGTTGAGGTTGGGGTAGTTGTTTTGAGGTTTTCTGTAGGGGTTTTGGTTAGTTTGCTGCTGGTTGTGGTTTTGGTTGCTTCTTGGGTTGTGTTGGTTTGAGTTCCTCTGCCATGGTTGTTGGTTTTGGGTATGGTTATCTCCCCATCTGAGGTTTGGGTGGTTTTTCCAGGATGGATTGTATGTATCACCATACACTTCATTTGGTCCTTGGTTGTGCATATACTGTACTTGCTCTTGTTGTTGTTCTTCTTGAGTTTCTTCACTCTGTCCCCATGTGGTTGATGGTTGGCTGGTGTTAACTGCTGCAACTTGGAGACTATCAATCCTCTTGGCCATTTGCTCAAATTGTTGTTGAATTTACTGCTGCATCATCTTGTTTTGAGCCAGGATTGAATCCACTCCTTCTAGCTCCATTACTCCCCTCCTTTGTGATGGTTGGCGGCCTCTTTGATGAGCAAAGAAATATTGATTGTTGGACACCATATCAATGAGTTCTTGAGCTTCTTCTGCAGTTTTCATGAGTTGCAAGGAACCTCCAGCTGAATGATCCAAAGCTTCCTGGGATTTCAGTGTTAAGCCTTCATAGAAGTTTTGAAGCTTCTCCCACTCATTAAACATGGCAGGGGGACATTTCCTGATCAGAGCCTTGTACCTCTCCCATGCCTCATAGATGGGTTCGGCCTCCATTTGTGTAAATGTTTGTACCTCAGCCTTTAACCTTATAATCCTCTGAGGTGGATAAAATTTGGCAAGAAACTTAGTTACCAAATCATCCCAGTTGTTAATGCTGTCCCTTGGAAACGATTCCAACCATTGAGTGGCCTTGTCCCTGAGAGAAAATGGGAATAGCATCAGTTTGTAACTGTCAGGGGGCACTCCATTAGTTTTGACAGTGTTGCATATCCTCAAGAAAGTGGATAAATGTTGGTGTGGGTCCTCAAGTGGTCCTCCACCAAAAGCGCAATTGTTCTGAACCAAAGTGATGAGTTGTGGCTTGAGTTCAAAATTGTTGGCATTGACATTTGGAGCCAAGATGCTGCTCCCACAATGTCTAGGATTTGCAAAGGTATAGGAAGCCAAAACTCTCCTCTGGGGTGGGTTGCCATTGTTGTTGTCTTCTCCACTTGGTGGATTGGTTAAATGTTCCTCCATCTCTTGGAATTCTTCGTCTGATTCCTCTTCTCCAACAATATTTTTCCCTCTTTCAGCTCTTCTTAACCTCCTGAGAGTTCTTTCGTCTTGTTCATGAAAATTGGGTATGGTTCTTCTTGTACCTGACATACAAGCAGAGCATGAGGAATGCACAAAACCAGTGACACTTTAATTTACTGCCAGATTGAAGTGTTAGTTAGTTTAAGCAAAAAATCAAACAGTTAGTGGGTTAATCAAAATTAAAGAAAAAGTGCTTGATCTAGATTACCACCTCACTTAATCATTGTCAATCTAATCAATCCCCGGCAACGGCGCCAAAAACTTGATGAGTATTTTGGTGAAAAATAAATTTCTCCCAAAACACACAAATCTAACCGGCAAGTGCACCGGGTCGCATCAAGTAATAATAACTCACGGGAGTGAGGTCGATCCCATAGGGATTGAAGGATTGAGCAATTTTAGTTTAGTGGTTGATTTAGTCAAGCGATTCAAGTTTTGGTTGGGTGATTTGTGATTTGCAGAAATTAAATTGCATGGAAGTAAAGAGAACAGAGAATTAAAGTGCTGAATCTTAAAGAACAAGAAATTAAATAGCAAAAACTTAGAATGCAAGAAATGTAAATTGCGGAATCTTAAAGAGCAAGAAATGTAAACGGCTGGAATTGTAAAGGGAATTGGGGATTGGATTTGCAGAATTTAAACAAGGAAAAGTAAAATTGCATCAAGCAGAAGAGTAAAAGGTATTTGGAATTGAATCGGATATGAAGCAGTAAAGTAAATGAACATTAAAAGCAAGAAACAAAATGTAAATTGGGAATTCAGATCTCAGGACCCAGAGACTAGAAAACCAAGTCTAGATCTCAATGCCTTCCTAGATCCAACAAGAACAATTGCAAGGGAATTGTAAATTGCAAGGAAAGTAGATGAGAAGCAAGTAATGGAAACAGAAATTCAAATTCAGTAAATAAACAGAGAGATCCAAGGATGAGATTGAAACAGAATTTCTTCAAATCTCCAACCCAAGATCCAAGACAAGTGTAATTGAAATTGAAAGCAATAAAACTAAGAGGAAGAGAAATGAATTCTCCTTCCCCGAAACTAAGAAATTAAAGATCACTCAATATCCAAAGCTCTCCGAAAACTATTATGAAAATTCCAAAAGAAAGCTCTCTGAAGAACTTGAATTCTATCCTATTTATACACTTTCTTCCAATGATCTTCAAGCCTTGAGTTGGGCCTTTGCTCTTGGTGGAATTGGGTTGAAAGAGGCCTTGGTTGATTGCTCTTGAAGTTTGGAGAAGAACCAAAGTGAACCAATTGAACCGGGTTTGAGGTTAGCAAGAGTTGGACCAAAAGTTGGAGCTAAAGTTAGGGGTCTAACTTTGGCTCCAACTTTTCATAGCAGCCCACAAAACTTGCTGGTATGAACGTTGGTGCCAACGTTAGGGGTCTAACTTTGACCCTAACGTTGGCCTTGCCTAGTGTGCTTGTGGCGCCAACGTTAGCCACCAAGTTAGGGGGCTAACGTTGGCGCAAACTTTTGCTCCTTCCCCATTGAAATTTCATATGCCAACGTTAGCCTCCAAGTTAGGGGGCTAACGTTGGCGCAAACGTTGGATGGCCAGGGAGGAATTCATGTGCCAACGTTAGCCTCAAAGTTAGGGGGCTAACGTTGGCGCAAACTTTTGGTGCCCAGGGGAGAAATTCATGTGCCAACGTTAGCCTCAAAGTTAGGGGGCTAACGTTGGCGCAAACTTTTGGAGCCCAGGGGAGAATTTTCAAGTTCCAACGTTAGCCTCCAAGTTAGGGGGCTAACGTTGGGGCTAACTTTTCAACCAAAAGTTTGTGCAAAAGTTTGATGCTAACTTTAGGTCTAGCTTCTTGCTTCCTGGTTCAATTTCACTTATTCCATTGTCCTCTCTTCACTCCTAGCCATTCCTTCTTGCTTCAACCTTTCTCCAAGCTTTCTTCACCTATCATTAATCAACCAAACTCATCAAAGCTATGCTCAAAATCATGAGATATTCATTCTTTCATAATATGCAACAAATATAGCATAAAACCTCATGAAATGGCATGAATTCATATATGGTTGGTTCAATCAAGGGAAACATGAAAATCTACTCAATTAGCTTGCTTGTAGCTCAAGAAAGTGCATAATTCTAATGAAAACAAAAGAAAAAGACTAGTTAAAATAGGCTAGGATGACTTGTCATCAGAGAGAAACTAAAAGAGTTCTCCTCACTGAAGAATGCAGTGCAATTATCTTGAAAAGCTTTCCAGAGAAGCTTAAAGATCTCGAAAGCTTTCTGATACCATGCACATTAGAGGGTAATTGCACCAGGACAGCTGGTGCACGAATTGTGAATCACACTTTTCACAACTCGTACCACTAACCAGCAAGTGCACTGGGTCGTCCAAGTAATACCTTACGTGAGTAAGGGTCGAATCCCACGGAGATTGTTGGTTTGAAGCAATCTATGGTTATCTTGTAAATCTTAGTCAGGAAGTCAATTATGTTTATCAATTGAATTGTGAGTAACCAGTAGAGCATAAATTAAAAATTACTTGTTGTGCAGTAATGGAGAATATGTTGGAGTTTTGGAGATGCTTTGTCTTCTGAATCTCTGCTTTCCTCTGTCTTCTTGTTCACACACGCACGTCCCACTATGGCAAGCTGTGTGTTGGTGGATCACCGTTGTCAATGGCTACCTTCCGTCCTCCCAGTGAAAACTACGCTCACGCGCTCTGTCACAGCACGGCTAATCACCGGTTGGTTCTCGATCCGGTTGGAATAGGATTTACTATCCTTTTGCGTCTGTCACTAACGCCCAGCCTTCAAGAGTCCGAAGCTCGTCACAGTCATTCAATCCTTGAATCCTACTCGGAATACCACAGACAAGGTTTAGACTTTCCGGATTCTCATGAATGCTGCCATCAGTTCTAGCTTATACCACGGAGATTCTGATTAAGAGATCTCAGAGATACTCATTCAATCAGATATAGAACGGAGGTGGTTGTCAGGCACACGTTCATGGTTGAGGAAGGTGATGAATGTCACTGATCATCACCTTCATCACAGTTAAGCGCGAATGAACATCTTAGATAGGAACAAGCGTGTTTGAATGGAAAACAGAAATACTTGCATTAATTCATCGAGACACAGCAGAGCTCCTCACCCCCAACAATGGGGTTTAGAGACTCATGCCATCAGAGAATACAAAGTCTAGATCTGAAATGTCATGAGATACAAAATAAGTCTCTAAAAGTTGTTTAAATACTAAACTAGTAGCCTAGGGTTACAAAATATGAGTGGACTATGATGGATGATGCAGAGGTCCACTTCTGGGGGCCACTTGGTGTGTGCTGGGGCTGAGATTTGAGTGAGTCACGTGCAGAGGCCATTTGTGGAGTTTAACGCCAGTTTTTATGCCTGTTTGGGCGTTCAACTCCAGTTTTTGATCCTTTTCTGGCGCTGGACGCCAGAATTGGGCAGAGAACTGGCGTTGAACGCCAGTTTACATCGTCTATCCTTGTGCAAAGTATGGACTATTATATATTGCTGGAAAGCCCTGGATGTCTACTTTCCAATGCAATTGGAAGCATTCCATTTCGAGTTCTGTAGCTCCAGAAAATCCAATTTGAGTGCAGGGAGGTCAGAATCCAACAGCATTAGCAGTCCTTTTTCAGCCTGAATCAGATTTTTGCTCAGCTCCTTCAATTTCAGCTAGAAAAATACCTGAAATTACAGAAAAACACACAACTCATAGTAAAGTCCAGAAATATGAATTTTTCCTAAAAACTACTAGAAATAGACTAAAAACTAACTAAAACATACTCTAAACTATATGAAATTATCCCCAAAAAGCGTATAGAATATCCGCTCATCACAACACCAAACTTAAACTGTTGCTTGTCCTCAAGCAACTAGACAAATAAAATAGAAGACTAATAGGTTGAGAAGCAATAATATCTCAGAGTTTTTGAGTGAAGCTCAGATTCTAATTAGATGAGCGGGACTAGTAGCTTTTTGCTTCTGAACAGTTTTGGCATCTCACTTTATCCATTGAAGCTCAGAGTGATTGGCATCTATAGGAACTCAGAATTCAGATAGTGTTATTGATTCTCTTAGTTCAGTGTGATGATTCTTGAACACAGCTTCTTTATGAGTCTTGGCCGTGGCCCTAAGCACTTTGTTTTCCAGTATTACTACTGGATACATAAATGCCACAGACACATAACTGGGTGAACCTTTTCAGATTGTGACTCAGCTTTGCTAAAGTCCCCAATTAGAGGTGTCCAGAGTTCTTAAGCACACTCTTCTTTTTGCTTTGGACCTTGACTTTAACCGCTCAGTCTCAAGTTTTCACTTGACACCTGCACGCCACAAGCACATGGTTAGGGACAGCTTGGTTTAGCTGCTTAGACCAGTATTTCAGTCCTTTAGGCCCTCCTATCCACTGATGCTCAAAGCCTTGGGATCCTTTTTAATTGCCCTTGCCTTTTGGTTTTAAGGGTTATTGGCTTTTTCTTTCTTGCTTTTTTTTTTTTTGCAAGCTTTGTTCTTTGCTGCTTTTTCTTGCTTCAAGAATCATTTTTATGATTTTTCAGATTATCAATAACATGTCTCATGTTCATTATTCTTTCAAGAGCCAACATATTTAACAGTCTTAAACAACAAGTTCAAAAGACATATGCACTGTTCAAGCATTCATTCAGAAGACAGAAAGCATTGCCACCACATTTAACCAATTAGAATTTGTTTTATTTAAACTCGAAATTTTATTGCTTCTTATTCAAAAGATCTACTATTTTATTCATGTTTAATGATGATGAGAAAAATAAACTATAGCTTAATTGGAGATAAAATCAAAATAGATACTAATTACTACTATATGACTTCTAAGGTACTTTTATAAGGACACTGTCACAGAGTTAAGGCAGAAATTGGAAATTAACAACCTTTATTCTGGGGGTATGGGGGTTCTTCTGATCCTTGGGAGGCTTGGTATCACAGAAGATTTTTGGCGCTTCAGTTCCTTTAAGTCACGTCCCTGCTCCTCTTGTTCTTTAAGCATATGGGTCAGCATTTGACTGTGTTCCTTCTGTTGTTTTATTATTTGCTCCATAGCTTCCTGTATCTTGGTGACAGACGTCTCAAGATGTTCCCAATATTCTGCTTGAGGAATCTCTGGGAGGAATTCCTGTGCTCTCTTCTTGATATGATCCTCCTGTGCTTGTTGTCTCTCCATTGATGCTTTGGTGATTGACTTTTCAATTAGGATATATTCAGTTATTCCCATCTTGACTCTAGCGTCCTTGCAGAGCAGAGAAATCACACTTGGATAAGCCAACCTGGCCTCTCTTGAATTTTTGTTAGCGATCTTATAGAGCTCTGTTGAAATCAGCTGATGAACCTCCACCTCCTTTCCCATCATGATGCAATGAATCATCACTGCTCTTTTAACTGTGACTTCAGAACGGTTGCTGGTGGGCAACAGAGAACGCCCAATGAAGTCCAGCCATCCTCTGGCAACTGGTTTGAGATCCTCCCTCTTGAGTTGATTTGGGACGCCCTTTGTGTTAGTGGTCCACCTGGCTCCAGGGATACAGATGTCCTCTAGAATCTTATCCAGGCCAATGTCTGCTCTCATCATCCTCCTGTTGAAGGAGTCTGGATCATCCTTTAGCTGAGGTAGCTTTAGTATCTCTCTGATCTTGTCAGGGGTGGTATGAACAATTTTTCCCCTGACCATGGTCCGAAACTCGTAGCAGGCAGTTCCAGATAGTCTTTGCTTGTCAGTCTGCCATATATTAGCATAAAACTCCTGGACCATGTTCCTTCCTACTTTCGTTTCAGGATTAGCTAGGACTTCCCAGTTCCTGATTCGAATTTGCTCCTGGATCTCCGGATATTCGTCTTCTTTCAGATCGAATCTAACTTCCGGGATCACTGATCTCAGACCCATTACTTTAAGATAATGGTCTGAATGTTCTTTAGATAAGAACTTCCCTTGATTCCAAAGTGGTTTTGGAACGCTCTCTTTCTTGCCTCTTGGAGTGTATTGTTTCCCTTTGAGAGCCATAATCTTAGTAGTGATCTCGGATAAACACACCAAACTTAGAGGTTTGCTTGTCCTCAAGCAAAAGAAAAGAAAGGAGAGGGATAGAAGGAGATTGAGGTGCACTTGTTGATGGAGGAGGGGGGAGGCCGAACCCAATTTAAAGGGGTGGGGGGGTGGATTTTCGAAAAATTGGAAGAGATAAGATAAAAAGATTGAGTTGAAAAAGATAAGATAGAAGATATAGTTTGATTTTGAAAAGATAGGATAGATTTTTGAAAAAGATAAATCGGGGTTTTTGAAAAAGATAATATGAAAAAGATATTGAAAAGATTTTAGAGTGAAAAAGATAAGATAGAAGATATAGTTTGATTTTGAAAAGATAGGATAGATTTTTGAAAAAGATAAATCTGGGTTTTTGAAAAAGATAATATGAAAAAGATATTGAAAAGATTTTAGAGTGAAAAAGATAGATATGTTTTTGGAAAAGATTTGAAAAGAGTTGGATTGATTTTGCAAAGAGGGTATGTGCTTATGAATTAAGATACATTTGATATTTTGAGGGTAGGATTTTTAGAAATCAGGGTTCTTGACATGTTTATGTAAATAAAATCATGTATTGAATCATAAAATTATAAATTAGAATGGAAATACGTGTGGGATTACTGGATTTGGCTCCTCCCTGTCCTCCTGGCGTTTGAACGCCCAAACACTGCCTGTTTTGTGCGTTCAGCGCCCAAATGCTGATCTCCTGGGCGTTCAGCGCCCAGTTGCTGCCATTCCTGGCGTTCAGCGCCCAGTGGATGCCCATTTTGGGCGCTGAACGCCCAAAATGCCCCTTTACTGGCGTTTTCTTGCCATTGAGCTCTTTTACTCTGTTTTGTGTGCCGAGGTCTTCTGTAAATGATTATTTACCTTGTTGTCAATGAACTCTATATAAAAAATAAAGATAGAAATAGGGCAAAATGCTTAGAGGATTGTTGCCCCATGGCTGGGTTGCCTCCCAGCAAGCGCTTCTTTATTGTCTTTAGCTGGACCTTGCTGAGCTTTTAATCTAGCTTCAGCCTTGAGCATTCTTGCTCAGTGTTGCCTTCAAGATAATGCTTGATTCTCTGTCCATTGATAATGAACTTCTTATCAGAATCAATATCTTGAAGCTCCACATAACCATATGGTGACACACTTGTAATCACGTATGGTCCCCTCCACCGGGATTTCAGTTTCCCGGGGAATAGCCTGAGTCTAGAGTTAAACAATAGGACTTTTTGTCCTGGTTCAAAGATTCTAGATGACAGCTTTCTGTCATGCCATTTTTTTGATTTTTCTTTATAAAGCTTGGCATTTTCGAAAGCTGTGAATCTGAATTCCTCTAGCTCATTTAGCTGGAGCAATCGTTTTTCTCCTGCTAATTTGGCATCTAAGTTTAGGAATCTGGTTGCCCAGTAGGCCTTATGTTCCAGTTCCACGGGCAAGTGGCATGCCTTACCATACACGAGTTGGTATGGAGAGGTCCCTATAGGGGTCTTGAATGCTGTTCTGTAAGCCCACAGAGCATCATCCAAGCTCCTTGCCCAATCCTTTCTACGGGTATTTACTGTCCGTTCTAGGATTCTCTTTAATTCTCTGTTAGAGACTTCAGCTTGCCCGTTGGTTTGTGGATGATATGGAGTGGCCACTTTGTGGCAAATTCCATACCGAACCATGGCAGAGTAAAGCTGTTTATTGCAGAAGTGAGTGCCCCCATCGCTGATTAACACTCTAGGGACACCAAACCTGCTAAAGATATGTTTCTGGAGGAATTTCAGCACTGTTTTAGTATCATTGGAGGGTGTGGCGATAGCCTCAACCCATTTTGATACATAGTCGACTGCCACCAGAATATAAGTGTTTGAGTATGATGGTGGGAAAGGTCCCATGAAGTCAATTCCCCATACATCAAACAACTCTATTTCCAAGATCCCTTGTTGAGGCATGGCGTAACCATGAGGCAGGTTACCAGCTCTTTGGCAACTGTCACAATTACGTACAAACTCTTGGGAATCTTTATAGAGTGTGGGCCAATAGAAGCCACATTGGAGGACCTTGGTGGCTGTTCGCTCACCTCCGAAATGGCCTCCATATTGAGATCCGTGGCAATGCCATAGGATTCTCTGTGCTTCCTCTCTGGGGACACACCTACGGATAATTCCGTCTGCACATCTCTTAAAGAGATAGGGTTCATCCCACAAGTAGTACTTCGCATCAGTAACTAATTTCTTCTTTTGTATTCTATTGTACTCCTTGGGTATGAACCTTGCAGCTTTATAGTTTGCAATATCGGCAAACCATGGAGCTTCCTGAATGGCAAATAGATGCTCATCAGGGAACGTCTCAGAGATCTCAAGAAAGGGGAGGAACGTCCCTTCCACTGGCTCTATCCGGGACAGATGATCAGCCACTTGGTTCTCTGTCCCTTTTCTGTCTCTTATTTCTATATCAAACTCTTGCAGAAGCAATACCCATCTGATGAGCCTGGGTTTTGAATCCTGCTTTGTGAGTAGATATTTAAGAGCAGCATGGTCAGTATACACAATCACTTTTGATCTTACTAAGTATGATCTGAACTTGTCAATGGCGTAGACCACTGCAAGTAGTTCTTTTTCTGTGGTTGTGTAATTTTTCTGGGCATCATTTAGAACGCGACTGGCATAATAAATGACATGTAGAAGCTTGTCATGCCTCTGTCCCAATACTGCACCAATGGCATGATCACTGGCATCACACATTAACTCAAATGGCAATGTCCAGTCTGGTGCAGAAATGACTGGTGCTGTGACCAGCTTAGCTTTCAACGTTTCAAACGCCTGCAGGCATGCTGTGTCAAACACAAATGGCATGTCAGCAGCTAGCAGATTGCTTAGAGGTTTTGCGATTTTTGAAAAATCCTTTATAAACCTCCTATAGAATCCTGCATGCCCCAGAAAGCTTCTGATTGCCTTAACATTGGCAGGTGGTGGTAATTTTTCAATTACCTCTATTTTTGCTTGATCCACCTCTATTCCCTTGTTTGAGATTTTATGCCCAAGAACAATTCCTTCAGTCACCATGAAGTGACACTTTTCCCAGTTTAAAACTAGGTTGGTTTCTTGGCATCTTTTCAGAACAAGTTTCAGGTGATCAAGACAGGAGCTGAATGAGTCTCCATATACTGAGAAGTCATCCATGAAGACTTCCAGAAATTTTTCCACCATATCAGAGAAAATAGAGAGCATGCATCTCTGGAAGGTTGCAGGTGCATTGCATAGCCCAAAGGGCATCCTTCTATAAGCAAACACTCCGGATGGACATGTGAATGCTGTTTTCTCTTGATCCTGGGGATCTACTGCAATCTGGTTATAGCCTGAGTAGCCATCCAAAAAGCAGTAATAATCATGACCTGCTAGTCTCTCTAGCATCTGGTCTATGAATGGTAAAGGAAAATGATCCTTTCTGGTGGCTGTATTGAGCCTTCTGTAGTCAATACACATGCGCCACCCTGTAACTGTTCTTGTAGGAACCAGTTCATTTTTTTCATTATGAATCACTGTCATGCCTCCCTTTTTTGGGATGACTTGAACAGGGCTCACCCAGGGGCTATCAGAAATGGGATAAATAATCCCAGCCTCTAGTAATTTGGTGACCTCTTTCTGCACCACTTCCTTCATGGCTGGATTTAGCCGCCTCTGTGGTTGAACCACTGGTTTGGCATTATCCTCCAGTAGGATTTTGTGCATGCATCTAGCTGGGCTTATGCCCTTAAGGTCACCTATGGACCATCCAAGAGCTGTCTTGTGTGTCCTTAGCACTTGAATAAGTGCTTCCTCTTCCTGTGAATTTAAAGCAGAGCTTATGATCACTGGAAAGGTGTCACCTTCTCCTAGAAATGCATATTTCAAGGATGGTGGCAGTGGCTTGAGCTCTGGTTTAGGAGGTTTTTCCTCTTTCAGAAGAAAGTTCAGAGGCTCTTTCATGTCCCCTGAATCCTCCAAATCAGGCTGAACATCTTTAAAGATGTCTTCCAACTCTGATTCGAGACTCTCAGCCATGTTGATCTCTTCTACCAAAGAGTCAATAAGGTCAACTTTCATGCAGTCTGTTGATGTGTCTGGATGCTGCATGGCTTTGACAGCGTTCAACTTGAACTCGTCATCGTTGACTCTCAGGGTTATTTCCCCCTGTTGGACGTCAATGAGGGATCGTCGAGTTGCTAGGAAGGGTCTTCCTAGAATGAGAGTGGCACTCTTGTGCTCCTCCATTTCCAGCACAACAAAGTCAGTGGGAAAGGCGAATGGCCCAACTCTAACAATCATGTCCTCAATCACGCCTGATGGGTATTTAGTGGAACCATCAGCAAGTTGGAGACATATCCGGGTTGGTTTAACTTCTTCAGTTAAGCCAAGCTTCCTGATAGTGGATGCAGGTATTAGGTTGATGCTTGCCCCAAGATCGCATAAAGCTGTCTTGGTGCAATCACCTTCTAATATGCATGGTATCAGAAAACTCCCAGGGTCTTTAAGCTTTTCAGGAAAGCTTTTCAGAATGACTGCACTGCATTCTTCAGTGAGGAGAACTCTTTCTGTTTCTCTCCACTCCTTTTTATGACTCAAGATCTCTTTCATGAACTTGGCATAAGAAGGTATTTGCTCAAGTGCCTCTGCAAATGGAATCTTTATTTCAAGAGTCCTTAGATAATCTGCAAAGCGAGCAAATTGCTTATCCTGCTCCTCTTTCCGGAGTTTTTGAGGATAAGGTATCTTGGCTTTATATTCCTCAACCTTAGTGGTTAAAGAAGCCTTTTTAGAGGGGTTGTTGTCAGCACTTGTGTGTGTCTGATCCCTCACTGGCAATTGAATGCCAGAGTCAGAAGCTGGAGTGACGTTAGACGCCAGCTCACTGTCTGTTTCTGGCGCCTGAACGCCAGAAATGTGCCCCTGTTGGGCGTTCAGCGCAGGATTCTGCCCCATTTGGGCGTTCAACGCCAGATTCTTGCCCATTTCTGGTGTTGAACGCCAATCCTGCCTTGTTTCTGGCGCTGAACGCCAGTTTCAGGCATGGTCTGGGCGTTCAGCGCCAGCCTTCCACCCATTTTCTGGCATTTTAGTGCCAGAATTATTTTTTCCTGGGCTCTTACTGTCCTCAGGGGAATCTTTGGTGGGTTGCTCATTTCTTGAATTTTTGATGCCTTGAGGTGGGGTATTTAATGTTTTCCCACTTCTTAATTGACCTGCTTGGCATTCTTCTGCTATTTGCTTTGATAGCTGCTGCTTTGTTTGCTTAAACTGTTCTTCCATATGTATATTAGCTATCCTTGTCTCCTGTAACCTGTCTTTGAATTCAGCTAGCTGCTTTGTTAGAAAATCTAATTGCTGATTGAATTCAGCAGCTTGTTTTACAGTACTGAATTCAGCAGTTACTGTTTTAACCTCTTCATTCATGGAAGGGTTGCTGCTTAGATACAGATGCTGATTCCTGGCAACTGTATCAATGAGCTCTTGAGCTTCTTCAATTGTCTTTCTCATATGGATAGATCCACCGGCTGAGTAATCTAAAGACATCTGAGCTCCTTCTGCAAGCCCATAGTAGAAGATGTCTAACTGAACCCACTCTGAAAACATTTCAGAGGGGCATTTTTGTAGCATCTCTCTGTATCTCTCCCAGGCATCATAAAGAGATTCATTATCTCCTTGTTTAAAGCCTTGGATGTCCAGCCTTAGCTGTGTCATCCTTTTTGGAGGGAAATATTGATTCAGGAATTTTTCTGTCAGCTGTTTCCATGTTCTTATGCTGGCCTTAGGTTGGTTATTTAACCACCTCTTAGCTTGATCTTTTACAGCAAATGGAAACAGTAATAGTCTGTAGACATCCTGATCTATTTCCTTATCATGTACTGTGTCAGCAATTTGTAAAAATTGTGCCAGAAACTCTGTAGGTTCTTCCTGTGGAAGACCGGAATACTGGCAACTTTGCTGCACCATGATAATGAGCTGATGATTCAACTCAAAGCTACTAACTCCAATGGAGGGTATGCATATGCTACTCCCATACGAAGCAGTAGAGGGGTTAGAATATGACCCCAAAGTCCTCCTGGACTGTCCATCTCCACTTATGTCCATGATGGATATATGGATATAACTTGGACTGATTTATCTTTTTATTTATTTTATTTTATAAGAAGTAAATACTTAAATAAAATAAAATAACTAAAAAGAATTTGAATTTTGAAATAAATTTTTTTTTTCGTAAAAAAAGTTAAAAATAATTAGTTAAAAAAAAGGAAATTTTTGAAAAAGAGGGAAGATATTTTCGAAAATTAGAGAGAGAGAGTTAGTTAGGTAGTTTTGAAAAAGATAAGAAACAAACAAAAAGTTAGTTAGTTAGTTGAAACAAATTTTGAAAAGATAAGAAGTTAGGAAGTTAGAAGAGATATTTTGAAAAGATATTTTTGAATTTAGTGAGGAGAGAGAAAAACAATAAGACAGTACAAGATTTAAAATTTTTAGATCAAATGCTCCTTGTTTTTGAAAATTTTGGAGGGAAAACACCAAGGAACACCAAACTTAAAAATTTTAAGATCAAGACACAAGGAAACTCAAGAACACTTTGAAGACTCACAAGAACACAAGAACATGAAGGAAGAACACCAAACTTAAAATTTTTAGAAAACCAAACCAAAATTTTCGAAAATCAAAGGGAAATCAACAAGAAAACACCAAACTTAAAGTTTGGCACAAGATTTAATAGAAAAAAAATATTTTTGAAAAAGAAGGTTTTGAAAAGAGTATAAAAGATTCTAACCCAATTACCAAGAACATAGATTAACGCTCTAGCCAAATGAGTTATGGGACCTTCAAAAATTTTAAGAAAGATTATTTTTGAAAACACCAAACTTAAAGTTTGGCACAGGATTTAATAGAAAAATTATTTTTGAAAAAGGTTTTTTAAAAAATATGATAGCCAATTATCATGAACATAAACACCACGTTCTAAATAACTGAGCTATAAGTTTAAAGTATTTTAACAAGGGATAAATAATAAAAGACTCTAAACCAAAAAAAAGAAAGATTCTTCCTAATCTAAGCAACAAAATAATCCGTCAGTTGTTCAAACACGAACAATCCCAGGCAACGGCGCCAAAAACTTGGTGCACGAATTGTGAATCACACTTTTCACAACTCGTACCACTAACCAGCAAGTGCATTGGGTCGTCCAAGTAATACATTACGTGAGTAAGGGTCGAATCCCACGGAGATTGTTGGTTTGAAGCAATCTATGGTTATCTTGTAAATCTTAGTCAGGAAGTCAATTATGTTTATCAATTGAATTGTGAGTAACCAGTAGAGCATAAATTAAAAATTACTTGTTGTGCAGTAATGGAGAATATGTTGGAGTTTTGGAGATGCTTTGTCTTCTGAATCTCTGCTTTCCTCTGTCTTCTTGTTCACGCATGCACGTCCCCCTATGGCAAGCTGTGTGTTGGTGGATCACCGTTGTCAATGGCTACCTTCCGTCCTCCCAGTGAAAACTACGCTCACGCGCTCTGTCACAGCACGGCTAATCACCGGTTGGTTCTCGATCCGGTTGGAATAGGATTTACTATCCTTTTGCGTCTGTCACTAACGCCCAACCTTCAAGAGTCTGAAGCTCGTCACAGTCATTCAATCCTTGAATCCTACTCGGAATACCACAGACAAGGTTTAGACTTTCCAGATTCTCATGAATGCTGCCATCAGTTCTAGCTTATACCACGGAGATTCTGATTAAGAGATCTCAGAGATACTCATTCAATCGGATATAGAACGGAGGTGGTTGTCAGACACACGTTCATGGTTGAGAAAGGTGATGAATGTCACTGATCATCACCTTCATCACAGTTAAGCGCGAATGAACATCTTAGATAGGAACAAGCGTGTTTGAATGGAAAACAGAAATACTTGCATTAATTCATCGAGACACAGCAGAGCTCCTCACCCCCAACAATGGGGTTTAGAGACTCATGCCGTCAGAGAATACAAAGTCTAGATCTGAAATGTCATGAGATACAAAATAAGTCTCTAAAAGTTGTTTAAATACTAAACTAGTAGCCTAGGGTTACAAAATATGAGTGGACTATGATGGATGATGCAGAGGTCCACTTCTGGGGCCCACTTGGTGTGTGCTGGGGCTGAGATTTGAATGAGTCACGTGCAGAGGCCATTTGTGGAGTTGAACGCCAGTTTTTATGCCAGTTTGGGCGTTCAACTCCAGTTTTTTATCCTTTTCTGGCGCTGGACGCCAGAATTGGGCAGAGAATTGGCGTTGAACGCCAGTTTACGTCGTCTATCCTTGAGCAAAGTATGGACTATTATATATTTCTGGAAAGCCCTGGATGTCTACTTTCCAATGCAATTGGAAGAATGCCATTTCGAGTTCTGTAGCTCCAGAAAATCTAATTTGAGTGCAGGGAGGTCAGAATCCAACAGCATTAGTAGTCCTTTTTCAGCCTGAATCAGATTTTTGCTCAGCTCCTTCAATTTCAGCCAGAAAAATACCTGAAATTACAGAAAAACACACAACTCATAGTAAAGTCCAGAAATATGAATTTTTCCTAAAAACTACTAGAAATAGACTAAAAACTAACTAAAACATACTCTAAACTATATGAAATTTTCCCCAAAAAGCGTATAGAATATCCGCTCATCAACAGCTCTATGCGATCTTGGGGCAAGCATCAACCTAATACCTGCATCCACCATCAGAAAGCTTGGTTTAACTGAAAAAGTTAAATCGACCCAGATATGTCTCCAACTTGCTGATGGCTCCATTAAATACCCATCAGGCGTGATTGAGGACATGATTGTCAGGGTTGGGCCATTCGCCTTTCCCACTGACTTTTTAGTGTTGGAAATGGAGGAGCACAAGAGTGGCACTCTCATTCTAGGAAGACCCTTCCTAGCAACTGGATGAACTCTCATTGATGTCCAACAGGGAGAAATAACCCTGAGAGTCAATGAGGATGAGTTTAAGTTGAATGCTATCAATGCCATGCAGCATCCAGACACACCAAAAGAATGCATGAAAGTTGATCTTATTGACTCTCTGGTAGAGGAGATCAACATGGCTGAGAGTCTCGAATCAGAGCTGGAATACATCTTTAAAGATGTTCCACCTGATATAGAGGATTCAGAGGAATTGAAAGAGCCTCTGAAACTTCCTCAGGAAGAGGAAAAACCTCCTAAACCCGAGCTCAAACCATTACCACCATCTCTGAAATATGCATTTCTGGGAGAAGGTGACACTTTTCCAGTGATCATAAGCTCTGCTTTAAATCCACAGGAAGAGGAAGCACTAATTCAGGTGCTAAGGACACACAAGACAGCTCTTGGGTGGTCCATAGGTGACCTTAAGGGCATAAGCACAGCTAGATGCATGCACAAGATCTTATTGGAGGACAATGCTAAGCCAGTGGTTCAACCACAGAGGCGGCTAAATCCAGCCATGAAGGAATTGGTGCAGAAAGAGGTCACCAAATTACTGGAGGATGGGATTATTTATCCTATTTCTAATAGCCCCTGGGTGAGCCCTGTTCAAGTTGTCCCCAAAAAGGGGGGCATGACAGTGGTTCATAATGAAAAAAATGAACTAGTTCCTACAAGAACAGTTACAGGGTGGCGCATGTGTATTGACTACAGAAGGCTCAATACAGCCACTAGAAAGGATCATTTTCCTTTACCATTCATAGACCAGATGCTAGAAAGACTAGCAGGTCATGATTATTACTGCTTTTTGGATGGCTATTCAGGCTACAACCAAATTGTAGTAGATCCCCAGGATCAAGAGAAAACAGCATTCACATGTCCATTTGGAGTATTTGCTTACAGAAGGATGCCTTTTGGGCTGTGTAATGCGCCTGCAACCTTTCAGAGATGCATGCTCTCTATTTTCTCTGATATGGTGGAAAAATTTCTGGAAGTCTTCATGGATGACTTCTCAGTATATGGAGACTCATTCAGCTCCTGTCTTGATCACCTAACACTGGTTCTGAAAAGATGCCAAGAGACCAACCTGGTTTTAAACTGGGAAAAATGTCACTTTATGGTGACTGAAGGGATTGTCCTTGGGCATAAAATTTCAAACAAAGGAATAGAGGTGGATCAAGCTAAGTAGAAAGTAATTGAAAAATTACCACCACCTGCTAATGTTAAGGCAATCAGAAGCTTTCTGGGGCATGCAGGATTCTACAGGAGGTTTATAAAGGATTTCTCAAAAATCGCAAAACCTCTGAGCAATCTGCTAGCTGCTGACACGCCATTTGTGTTTGACACAGAGTGTCTGCATGCGTTTGAGACTCTGAAAGCCAAGCTGGTCACAGCACCAGTTATCTCTGCACCTGACTGGACATTACCATTCGAAGTAATGTGTGATGCCAGTGATCACGCCATTGGTGCAGTACTGGGGCAGAGGCATGACAAGCTTCTGCATGTCATTTATTATGCTTGTCGTGTTTTAAATGATGCCCAGAAAAATTACACAACCACAGAAAAGGAATTACTTGCAGTGGTCTATGCCATTGGCAAGTTTAGATCATACTTAGTAGGATCAAAAGTGATTGTGTACACTGACCATGCTGCTCTTAAATATCTACTCACAAAGCAGGATTTAAAACCCAGGCTCATAAGATGGGTGTTGCTTCTGCAAGAGTTTGATATAGAAATAAGAGACAGAAAAGGGACAGAGAACCAAGTGGCTGATCATCTGTCCCGGATAGAACCAGTGGAAGGGGCGTCCTCCCCCACTATTGAGATCTCTGAAACCTTTCTGGATGAGCAATTGTTCGCCATTCAGGAAACACCATAGTTTGCAGATATTGCAAACTATAAAGCTGCAAGGTTCATACCCAAAGAGTACAGTAGGCAACAAAAGAAAAAATTAATTACCGATGCAAAGTACTACTTGTGGGATGAACCCTATCTCTTTAAGAGATGTGCAGACGGCATAATTCGTAGGTGTGTGCCTAAAGAAGAAGCACAAAGAATCTTATGGCATTGCCATGGGTCACAATATGGAGGTCATTTCGGAGGTGAGCGAACAGCCACCAAGGTCCTCCAATGTGGTTTCTACTGGCCTACACTATACAGAGATTCTCGAGAGTTTGTACGTAGCTGTGACAGTTGCCAGAGAGCTGGTAATTTGCCTCACAGTTACGCCATGCCTCAATAAGGAATCTTGGAGATTGAGTTGTTTGATGTATGGGGTATTGATTTCATGGGGCCTTTCCCACCATCATACTCAAACACTTATATTCTGGTGGCAGTTGACTATGTATCAAAATGGGTAGAGGCCATTGCCACACCCACCAATGATACTAAAATAGTGCTGAAATTCCTCCAGAAGCATATCTTCAGCAGGTTTGGTGTCCTTAGGGTACTAATCAGTGACGGGGGCACTCACTTCTGCAACAAACAGCTTTACTCTGCCATGGTCTGGTATGGGATTCGCCACAAGGTGGCGACTCCATATCATCCACAAACAAATGGGCAAGCTGAAGTTTCTAACAGAGAACTAAAAAGAATCCTGGAATGGACTTTAAGTACCCGTAGAATGGATTAGGCACGAAGCTTGGATGATGCTCTGTGGGCTTACAAAACAGCATTCAAGACTCCTATAGGGACCTCTCCGTACCAACTTGTGTATGATAAGGCTTGTCACCTGCCCGTGGAACTAGAACATAAGGCCTACTGGGCAACCAGATTCCTAAACTTTGATGTCAAGTTAGCTGGAGAAAAAAGATTGCTCCAGCTGAATGAGCTAGGGGAATTCAGATTCACTGCTTTCGAAAATGCCAAGCTTTATAAAGAGAAATAAAAAAGGTGGCATGACAGAAAGTTGTCATCTAGAATCTTTGAACCAGGACAAAAGGTTCTGTTGTTTAACTCTATGCTCGGGCTATTCCCCGGGAAACTGAAATCCCGGTGGAGGGGACCATATGTGATTACAAGTGTATCACCATACGGTTATGTGGAGCTTCAAGACATTGATTCTGATAGGAAGTTCATTGTTAATGGACAGAGAATCAAGCACTATCTTGAAGGTAATATTGAGCAAGAGTGCTCAAGGCTGAGGCTAGATTAAAAAGCTCAGCAAGGTACAGCTAAAGACAATAAAGAAGTACTTGCTGGGAGGCAACCCAGCCATTGGCAACACTTTCTCTATCATTTTGCCCTATTCTTGATTTTATTTGTTTATATAAAGTTCATTGTTAATAAGGTAAAGAGTCAATTGCATAAGTTCACAGGGTTACAGAAGGATTCAGCACACAAAACAGAGAAAAAGAGCTCACTGGCAAGAAAACGCCAGTAAGGATAGCCATCTGGGCGTTAAACACCAGAAAGAAGCTCCTTCTGGGCGTTTAACGCCAGATTTATAGCATCCTGGGCGTTCAGAAAAATGCCCAGTGACAAAGGAGTTCCTGGCGTTCAACGCCAGAAAGAAGCAACAACTGGGCGTTGAACGCCCAGGAGAAGCAGCATTTGGGCGTTAAACGCCCAAAACATGCAGCATTTGGGCGTTTAACGCCAGGATGGTGGGGAGGAGGTAAATTCGTTTTTTCTTCACATTTTTCATTTTAATTTTAATTTTCATATTTCAATTCATGATTTCTTGAATAAACATGTTACAAACCCTAATTACTAAAAACCCTAATTTCTAAAAACCCTACTTTAAAAATATCAAATATATCTTAACCCATAAACACAAATTCTTTTTCAATCCAATCCAACTCTGTTTCAAATTTTCCAAAACAAATCCATCTCTTTTCCTTCTAAAATCTTTTCAACTCATCAATATCTTTTTCAACTCTCCACATTATCTTTTTCAAGAATCCAAATTTATCTTTTTTTTTCAAATATCTTTCATATCTTTTAAATTTTAAATTACATCTTTTCATATCATACTTATTTTTTTATAAATCATATCTTCTATCTTATCTTTTTTTAAAAATTTTCGAAAACCCACCCCCCCTCCCTTTTAAATCCACTTTCGGCCTCCCCCTCTCATCCACCATTCGACACTAGCTCTCCTTCTATCCCTCTCCTTTCTTTTCTTTTGCTTGAGGACAAGCAAACCTCTAAGTTTGGTGTGTTTATCCGTGATCACTAAACCATACCCACTAAGATCATGGCTCCTAAAGGAAAATAACCCACTCCAAGAGGCAAGAAAGAGAGTATTCCAAAACCACTTTGGAATCAAGGGAAGTTCTTAACCAAAGAACATTCAGACCATTACTACAAAATAATGGGTCTAAGATCAGTGATCCCAGAAGTCAAGTTCGATCTGAAAGAAGATGAATATCCGGAGATCCAAGAGCAAATTCGAAACAAGAACTGGGAAATCCTAGCTAATCCTGAAACAAAAGTGGGAAGGAATATGGTTCAGGAGTTCTACACTAATCTGTGGCAAACAGACAGGCAGAGAATATCTGGAACTGCCCTCTATGACTATCGGACCTTGGTCAGAGGAAAGATTGTTCACATCTACCTTGACAAAATCAGGGAGATTTTTAAGCTACCTCAGCTGAAAGATGACCCAGACTCCTTCAATAGGAGAATAATGAGAAGAAACAAGGGCCTGGATAAAATTCTAGAGGATATATGCATCCCTGGAGCCAGGTGAACCACCAACAGTAAGGGTGTCCCAAATCAACTCAAGAGAGAAGATCTCAAACCAGTCACCAAAGGATGGCTGGATTTCATTGGGCGTTCTATATTGCCCACTAGCAACCGTTCTGAAGTCACCGTTAAAAGAGCAGTGATGATCCATTGCATTATGTTGGGAAAAGAAGTGGAAGTTCATCAACTGATTCCATCTGAATTTTACATACTTGCAAACAAAAACTCCAAAGATGCCAGGTTGGCTTATCCAAGCCTAATCTCTATGCTCTGCAAAGATGCTGGAGTAAGGATGGGAATAACAGAGTATATCTCAGTGGAGCAACCAATCACTAAATCACAATGGAAAAACAACAAATGCAGGATGACCCCATCAAGAGGAGGGCGCAAGAATTTCTACCAGAAATCCCTCAATTTGAATATTGGGAACAGCTTGAAGCATCTGTTACTAAGTTGCAAGAAACTATGGACCAAATAAAAGAAGAACAGCAAAATCAAAACAGCATGCTCTGCAAATTGCTCAGGGAACAAGAAGAACAAGGGCGTGACTTAAAGGAACTGAAGCGTCAGAAGTTATCTCTTGAAGGACCAAGCACCCCACAGACTAGAGGAACATCCACATCCCAAACTCAAGGTTGTTGAGTTCTAATCTTAGCCTTAACTCTGTGATAATTGTTCTTATTTGAGTTTTACCTTAGAAGTTATAGTAGTAATTAGTAGTTAATTTATCCCCAATTAAGCTATAATTTATTTTTCTCATCATCATTAAACATGAATAAAATAGAAGACTTTCTTTAGAATAAGGAGGCAATATTTTTCGAGTTTTTAATAAAAGAAATTCTAATTAATTACATGTGGTGGCAATGCTTTCTGCCTTCTGAATGAATGCCTGAACAGAGCATATGTCTTTGGAATTTGATGTTTTTGAATGTTAAATATGTTGGCTCTTGAAAGAATGATGAACATGAGACATGTTATTGATAATCTGAAAAATCATAAAAATGATTCTTGTAGCAAGAAAAAGCAGTGAATACAAAAGTTTGCAGAAAAAAAAAAGAAAAAGAAAAAGCAAGCAGAAAAAGCCAATAGCCCTTAAAACCAAAAGGCAAGGGTAATAAAAAGAATCCAAGGCTTTGAGCATCAGTGGATAGGAGGGCCTAAGGGAATCAAATCCTGGTCTAAGCGGCTAAACCAAGCTATCCCTAACCATGTGCTTGTGGCGTGAAGGTGTCAAGTGAAAACTTGAGATTGAGCGGTTAAAGTCAAGATCCAAAGCAAAAAGAAGAGTGTGCTTAAGAACCCTGGACACCTCTAATTGGGGACTTTAGCAAAGCTGAGTCACAATCTGAAAAGGTTCACCCAATTATGTGTCTGTGGCATTTATGTATCCGGTGGTAATACTGGAAAACAAAGTGCTTAGGGCCACGGCCAAGACTCATAAAGTAGCTGTGTTAAAGAATCAACATACTGAACTAGGAAAATCAATAACACTATCTGAATTCTATGTTCCTAGAGATGCCAATCATTCTGAGCTTCAATGGATAAAGTGAGATGCCAAAACTGTTCGGAAACAAAAAGCTACTAGTCCCGCTCATCGAATTAGAATCTGAGTTTCTCTCAAAAACTCTGAGATATTATTGCTTCGTGATTTATTTGTATTCTATTTTATTTGTCTAGTTGCTTGGGGACAAGCAACAGTTTAAGTTTGGTGTTGTGATGAGCGGATATTTTATACGCTTTTTGGGGTTAATTTCATATAGTTTTTAGTATGATTTGGTTAGTTTTTAGTTTATTTTCATTTGTTCTAGGAAAAATTCATATTTCTGGACTTTACTATGAGTTTGTGTGTTTTTCTATAATTTCAGGTATTTTCTGGCTGAAATTGAGGGAGCTGAGCAAAAATCTGATTCAGGCTGAAAAAGGACTGCTGATACTGTTGGATTCTGACCTCTTTGCACTCGGAATGGAATTTCTGGAGCTACAGGAGTCCAATTGGCGCGCTTCCAATTGCGTTGGAAAGTAGACATCCAGGGCTTTCCAGCAATATATAATAGTCCATTCTTTGCTCAAGGAAAGATGACGTAAACTGGCGTTCAACGCCAGTTCTATGTTGCAGTCTGGCGTCCAGCGCCAGAAACAGGTTACAAGTTGGAGTTCAACGCCAGAAACAGGTTACAACCTAGCGTTGAACGCCCAAAACAGCTCACGCACGTGAGAGGCTTAAGTCTCAGCCCCAGCACACACCAAGTGGGTCCCAGAAGTGAATTTCTGCACTATCTATCATAGTTTACTCATTTTCTGTAAACCTAGGCTACTAGTTTAGTATTTAAACAACTTTTAGAGATTTATTTTGTATCTCATGACATTTTAGATCTGAACTTTGTACTCTTTGACGGCATGAGTCTCTAAACTCCATTGTTGGGGGTGAGGAGCTCTGCTGTGTCTCGATGAATTAATGCAAGTATTTCTGTTTTCTATTCAATTACGCTTGTTCCTATCTAAGATTTTCATTCGCGCTTCATTATGACGCAGGTGATGATCCGTGACACTCATCACCATTCTCAACCCATGAACGTGTGCCTGACAACCACCTCTGTTCTACATTAGATTGAATGAGGATCTCTTAGATTCCTTAATCAGAATCTTCGTGGTATAAGCTAGAATCCATTGGCAGCATCCTTGAGAATCCGGAAAGTCTAAACCTTGTCTATGGTATTCCGAGTAGGATTCTAGGATTGGATGAATGTGACGAGCTTCAAACTCGGGAGTGCTGGGCGTAGTGACAAACGCAAAAGGATAGCAAATCCTATTCCAGTATAATCGAGAACCGACAGATGATTAGCCGTGCAGTGACAGCGCACCTGGATTATTTTCACTGAGAGGACGGATGGTAGCCATTGACAACGGTGATCCACCAACACACAGCTTGCCATAGGAGGAACCTTGCGTGTGCAATGAAGAAGATAGGGGAAAAGCAGAGATTCAGAAGATAAAGCATCTCCAAAACTCCAACATATTCTCCATTACTGCATAACAAGTATTTA
Source organism: Arachis ipaensis (assembly GCF_059453495.1). Lineage (NCBI taxonomy): Eukaryota > Viridiplantae > Streptophyta > Magnoliopsida > Fabales > Fabaceae > Arachis > Arachis ipaensis. The sequence continues at coordinate 90,493,087 of NC_142440.1, read as the reverse complement.
TTTCATGCTCTTTTATTCTTTGCATTCCAAACTGATAATTATAATTGATATCCTGACTAAGAATTGCAAGATAACCATAGATTGCTTCAAACCAACAATCTCCGTGGGATTCGACCCTTACTCACGTAAGGTATTACTTGGACGACCCAGTGCACTTGCTGGTTAGTGGTACGAGTTGTGAAAAGTGTGATTTACAATTCGTGCACCAATCATGCATCATCCATTTTATCATTCAATTCATACATAATTCTCATAAAATCATGTAAAATTCACAATGTTTGCTTGAATCAAGATGTAAGTGATTATCTACCCAAAATTTGCTTATTAACTAAGAAAATGCATGAAACTACCCTAAAACAGTAAAGAAAAGGTCAGTGAAACTGGCCAAAATACCCTAGCATCACAACACCAAACTTAAAGCTTGCTTGTCCCTAAGCAAGTACTGAAACATGAGAATGATGAATGAAATGACAAGAGAAATGAGTCATTATTGTGGAAGTCATGTCCTTGGTTTTATGGGGTTTCATGCATAGCAACTTAGGTTCATTCCTTCACTGGCTTTCAGACCTTTATCATGCCCTGGAGTACTCACTTGATTGTACCCTTTGAGACTTTTATTCATTGATCCCTTTGTCTTTTCAAGGTTTAATTGTGTTCTTAGACTAGGTGCTTTGTGAGGGGGAGACTCTTTAAGATAAGCTTTCAGCCAGCACTCCCGAACCAGTTGGTCCAAGGTGCTGGGTGTTAAGACACCCCTAAGGACTTACTCCCTCAAGTCTCTTTCCCCCATACATACACACCACAGGCACATGGTTTGTTATTTTCTTACTTGAGACCTTGGTGTCCAGCACCTCTTTGGGTTACTAAGTGTTCTGTCGCAAAGGTTACTCTTGATAGTGGACTTTCCGCTGATAATCCCGGGTTAGTTAACCCAAGTTACCAAGTGATAAGGCACCCCTGAGAGCTTATTCATCCAAGCATATCCTTTACACAGGAGCACCACAGACACATGCCTCAAGATTCAACCCTTGGTGCCTAGCCTTATTTTTTACTCTTTTTCTTTATTTCTCAACTTTCATTTTTTTCCCTTTTTCTTATTAGGATCTTGTTATTTAGCTAGTCTCATGGGTTTTGTTTCAAGTATATGATTCAGGACAGATAGTTGCCTTCCTACCTTGTTGGTGAACCAACTTAGCTAAGTAATTACTACACCACAAACTTAAGAACTTACTCCACAAATTAAACCTCACTCTGGTCTTTCATGACATCTCTTTTTATTTGACTTAAAGGACAAGCATACAAGTGAGCAAGGTGAAAATGCAGTAGGTAACTAGGACTAGCACACATGTGACGAAAGCAAAGAAAACAAACATTAAATTCTAGTGACTTAATCTGAAGAGTAACTATTAATCAAGGGTACATTCAGACTTCCAATTTGAGCACTCATATGGAATCAAGTAACAATACAACCTTTTGGTGGTGACTTCTAGCTATCCCTTTGTTGTCATCATCCATAGCTTCTGCATCCTTCTTCGCCTCCTTGGATGATGGTGCACTATTTTCTAGAAGATTGATTGAATTCCTGCAGAGTTGTTGAAAGTTGCTTGTTCCCAAAGCACTTGAAAAATAGTTAGCATGCATGTATGCTTGTGAAATTCTGAACTTAACTTGGTGTATGAACACCAAACTTAGTTCCTTGCCTAATACACATATTGAATATATGCAAAGAACCTCATTTGCAGTTATTAACAAAACGGCTATGAACTAGAAACTAAACTGATGTTAAGTGATTTCCCTGATTGGTTGGGGCTAGCAACATGCCATTGAAGAAGTGTAGTGTGGTTCTAACTAAAATCTTTGGTGGAACACCAAACTTAGAATTACACATTCACTCTTGGATTGTTTTGGTGTGCAACACCAAACTTAGCTCCTCACAATACAGGGGAAACTACTTGTAACTTTTATTGAAATGATCATGAAAAGGAAACTACCTTAGGATGGGTTGCCTCCCAACGAAGCGCTCTTTTAGCATCGCTAGCTCGACAATTCCTCCATTATTTGAGATGAAACTTCATTTTGGGGTTTTCCCCCATGTTGCCCATATAGTGCTTGAGCCTTTGTCCGTTCACAGTGAAAGTCCTCTTTGAACTTTCCTCCATGATTTCTATGTGTCCATATGGCGAGACCTTTGTGATGAGAAAGGGTCCTGACCATCTTGATTTGAGTTTCCCTGGGAAAAGTCTCGATTTGGAGTTATAGAGGAGTACTTGCTGTCCTTTTTGAAGCTCCTGGGTGTCAGATTGAGGTCGTGTCTTCTCTTCGCCTTTTCTTTATAGATCTTGGCATTTTCATAGGCTTGAGATCTAAAGTCCTCCATTTCTTGCAGCTACAAGACCCTTTTTCCACCAGCAGCAATGCTGTCAAAATTTAGTAGCTTGAGAGCCCAGAGGGCTTTGTGTTCCAGTTCTAGTGGTAAATGACAGGCTTTTCCATACACCAGTTGATATAGGGACATCCCGATCGGTGTTTTGAATGCCGTTCTATATGCCCAAAGAGCATCATCTAGCTTTTTCGACCATTCCTTTCTTGATGCTCCTACAGTCTTCTCCAGAATCCTTTTCAACTCTCTGTTAGATATCTCGGTTTGCCCGCTTGTCTGGGGGTGGTAAGACATGGCAACCTTGTGTTTTACCCCATATCTTAGGAGAAGAGCTTCTAGTGGTCTGTTACAAAAATGGCTCCCTCCATCACTGATGAGCGCTCGTGGGACTCCAAACCGGCTGAAGACATTCTTTCTAAGGAAGTTCATGACCACCTTGCTATCATTTGTTGGGGTTGCAACAGCCTCCACCCACTTGGAAACGTAATCCACTGCTACCAAGATATACTTGTTTGAATGTGAGGTTAGGAATGGTCCCATGAAATCGATTCCCCACACATCAAACAGTTCCAGTTCTAAGATGAAACTCTATGGCATCTCATTTCTTTTGGGTAAGTTTCCAGCTCTTTGGCATTCATTGCGGTTCTTTACTAGTTCTTTGGCATCCTTGAAAAGGGTGGGCCAAAAGAATCCGCTTTGTAACACCTTGGCTGCAGTTCTGTCCCCTCCAAAATGGCCTCCATAGCACGAGCCGTGGCAGTTCCACAAGACCTCTCGTCCTTCTTCTTTCGCAACACATCTTCTCAGGATTCCATCTGAACACTTCTTGAAGAGATATGGTTCATCCCAAACAAAATACTTTGCATCATTGATGAGCTTTCTTTTTTGATGTTTGTTGATTTCTGGAGGTAAAGCCCCATTTGCCTTGAAATTGGCAATATCTGCAAACTAGGGTGCTCTGTGGACCGTCATCAACTGCTCATCTGGGAAGAACTCATTTACACTTGTATCATGTGTTCCTCCTTTATCATGAGGGATTCTGGATAGGTGATCTGCTACCTTGTTCTCCACTCCTTTCTTGTCTCTAATTTCAATATTGAATTCCTGCAACAACAAGATCCATCTTATTAGTCTTGGTTTTGATTATTACTTGGCAAACAAATATTTAAGTGCTGTGTGATCTGTGGAAACAATCACTTTGGCACCAATGAGGTGTGATCTAAACTTGTCAAATGCAAAAACTATTGCCAGAAACTCCTTTTCAATAGTGGTATAGTTTCTTTGAGTGTCATTGAGGACTTTGCTGGCATAGTATATCACATGGACGAAGTTATCTTTCCTCTATCCTAACACTGCCCCAACTACGAAATCAGATGCATCGCACATCAGTTCAAATGGAAAGTTCCAATCAGGTGGGGAAATGATAGGGGCAGAGGACAACCTCTTTTTCAAGTTTTCGAATGCTAGCATGCACTTTTCATCAAAGATAAATGGTGTATCAGATACAAGGAGATTGATTAAGGGCTTGGCTATCTTTGAAAAATCTTTAATAAACCTTCTGTAAAAGCCAGCATGCCATAAAAAGCTCCTAATTGCCTTGACATCACTTGGTGGGGGTAATTTTTCAATGAGTTCCACCTTAGCTCTGTCTACCTCAATGCCTTGGTTAGAAACCTTATGGCCAAGAACTATTCCTCCTGTCACCATAAAATGACATTTCTCCCAGTTCAAGACCAAATTAGTCTCTTGACATCTTTTTAATACCAGGGCCAGGTGATTTAGGCAATTAGGAAAGGAATCTCCGAATACTGAAAAGTCATCCATAAAGACTTCAATGAATTTCTCTATCATATCTGAGAAAATGGAGAGCATGCAGCGTTGGAAAGTTGCAGGTACATTACATAGCCCAAATGGCATACACCTGTAGGCAAACACTCCATATGTGCAAGTGAATGAGGTTTTCTCTTGGTCTCTCGGATCAACCACTATTTGGTTATATCCTGAATAACCATCGAGAAAACAGTAATATACGTGTCCTGCAAGTCTTTCCAGCATCTGATCCATGAAAGGAAGGGGGAAATGATCTTTTCTTGTAGCTTCATTGAGTTTTCTGTAGTCTATGCACATCCACCATCCTGGGACGGTCCTTGTAGGGATTAGTTCATTCTTCTCATTGGGGACTACAGTGATTCCTCCTTTTTTTGGGACAACTTGCACGGGGGCTGACCCATGGGCTGTCTGAGATCAGATAGATCACCCCTCCTTGCCATAACTTCATGACTACTTTCTGTACCACTTCCTTCATGACTGGATTCAGCCTCCTTTGGGGTTGAATGGATGGTTTGGTATCATCTTCCAACAGTATCTTATGCATGCATATGGCCGAACTGATTCCCTTCAGGTCAGCGAGGGTCCATCCAATGGCATCCTTATGCTTTTGTAATACTTGGAGTAGTTCCTCCTCTTGTTCTTGGCTGAGGGCTGAGTTTATGATCACTGGGTAACTTTCAAGAGGTTGGGTGGCAGTGCTTTGAGTTCAAGTTTGGGTGCTTCTTTTCTTTCATTCTTCTCTTCTAGTGTACCCTGAACATGAACCTCTGCTGTTGCAACTTCTTTGCTTGATGCTGATTCCTCTTCTGTTAACCCTCAAGTTCTTCTTCTTCAAGAGTCTCTTGTACTGCATCTTCTAGTGAATCCAACCTCATACACTCTCCCAATAGTTTTTGTGGGTAACTCATGGCCTTAAACACATTGAATATCATCTTCTCATTGTGTAGTCTCAGGGTAAGTTCACCTTTTTGGACATCAATGATAGCTCCAGCAGTGGCTAGGAATGGTCTTCCCAAGATGATAGAAGCCTTGGCTCCTTCCTTCATATCCAATACCACAAAGTCTGCGGAGAAGATAAAGTCTCCTACCTTCACTAACAAGTCTTCTACTATTCTGTGAGGAAACTTGAATGATCGGTCTGCCAGTTGCAGGGCCATTTTTGTTGGCTTGGCCTCCTCAATCCTCATTTTTCTCATCATAGCTACGGACATCAGATTTATGCTGGCTCCTAAGTCACATAGAGCCTTCTCTACTGTGATTTCCCCTATAATACAAGGGATCTGGAATCTCCCAGGATCCTTTAATTTCTGGGGTAGTTTGTGCTGAATGATGGCACTACATTCTTCGGTTAGTATCACAGTTTCGTTGTTCTTCCAGCTTCTCTTTTTGGTCATCAATTCCTTCAACAACATGGCATAGAGTGGCATTTGCTCTATTGCTTCAGCAAATGGTATGTTAATCTGTAGTTTCTTGAAGATTTCTAGAAATCTTGAGAATTGGCTGTCATCCCCCTTCTTCCTTAATTGCTGAGGGTATGGGACTTTCGGAATATATGGCTTCAGCTCTTCTCCTTTTTTATGTGAATTGGAGGTGAGAACTTGAACTTCATCTTGTTCCTCCTTCCTTCCAATTGAGTCCTTCTCTTGTGGTTGCTTGGAGGTCTCCTTCAATTCCTTTCCACTTCTGAGGGTGATAGCTTGACACTCCTCCCTTGGGTTTGGCTCAATGTTGCTGCAAAGGTTATGGCCGGGAGCTTGCTGAAATAAGTAGCCAATTTGTGTCTCAAGTTTTTTGATGGCAGCATCTTGATTCTGCATGTTGGATCGCACTTCCTCTTGGAACACCTTACTGTCTTGAATTTCCTTACATATGCCTTCAAGTAGATTCTCGATCCTTGAGAGTCTATCTTCGGATGATGGTGAATTGAGATTGGAGGGATAAGAAAGGGCTATTTTGGTTTTGGTATGGATGTTGAGAGGTGTTGTTAGGTGGGTGCTGATATGATCTCTGTGTGGAATGTTGGTGAGCTGCATTGTTGTTGGGGTTGTGGCGTCTCTGATCTTGGCCTTGATCTTGTTGATTTCCCCCCCCCCCCAAAGTTTGGGTGGTTCTTCCAACCAGGATTATAAGTTTTGGAGTATGGATCATGGGTCTGCCTAGGTGAATTTCCAATGTAGTTGGCTTGTTCCTGATCACCCTCTGCTTCTTCATTCACTCCTTCTTGAGCTGCTGCTGAGGTGGTGATTGCTGCTATTTGGTTCCTCTCCATCTTCTTGGTAAGGTCAGCCAACTGCTTGATGATCATCTTGTTTTGAGCCAGCAATATATCCACGTTGTTTAGCTCCATCACTCCTCTAGTGTTGCCTCTTTCAGAGGCATAGAAGTAGTCATTCTCTGCTACAGTCTCAATGACATCTATGGCTTCTTCAATGGTCTTCTTCTTATTCAGAGATCCCCCAGATGAATGGTCTACTGCCTTCTTTGATACGTAAGAAAGACCTTCATAGAAGATGTGTAACTGCACCCATTCATTGAACATATCTGGCAGGCACCTTCTTGTCAAGTCCTTAAACCTCTCCCATGCTTCATATAGAGTTTCACCATCTTGTTGCCTGAAGGTTTGTACCTCAGCTCTCAACCTGTTGATCCTTTGAGTAGGATAGAATCTCACCAAGAATTTGTTCACCACATCTTCCCAGGTTGTTAAACTCTCCTTCGGGAAGGATTCCAGCTATTTAGATGCTTTGTCCTTGAGTGAGAAGGGAAACAAAAGCAGTCTATAGGTGTCAGGATGAACACCATTAGACTTCACAGTATCACATATCCTCAGGAAGGTGGTTAGATGTTGATTGGGATCTTCTTGAACACTTCCTCCGAATGAACAGTTGTTCTGAACGAGGGTGATGAGCTGTGGCTTTAGTTCAAAGTTACTGGCATGTATGGTTGGCTTTTGGATGGTACTTCCACAGTTTCCTGGGTTTGGATTTATGTAAGATCCCAGAACTCTTCTCTCTTGCCTAGCATGATGCACTGGACCTTCTCTGCCATGGTTGTGAGCTTCTTCTTCATGATGATTCTCCATATTCTCATCCATGTCTGGTTCAAAATACTCTTCCTCTTCCTCAGCACCAACAACTCTCTTTCCTCTTGCTTCCCTCCTTAATCTAAGGAAGATCCTCTCAGATTCAGAATCAAAGGAAGTTGAAGCCCCGCTTCTTCTACTTGTCATACAACCAACAAGGACAAAGCAAAAGGGGGATAGAGAGTATTCTTGTAAAAAAAATGATGTTAGTGTGAATGATGCAATATATCAGATAGTTAGTGGGTTAGTGAACTGAATTGTGACAATTAAGAGAATATCTCAAACGGGTAAGGGGTAAAGGGAAGAAAATAACTGAAACTGAAATTAAATTACTCAAAAAGAAATTAAATCAACAAAAGAAAGAAAAAGTGCTCAATCTAGTTATCCACCAATTTAATCATTGTTGATACAAAATCAATCCCCGGTAACGGCGCCATAAACTTGCTGCACAGAAACTTGTATCTCAACAGATTTCCCTCGGCAAGTATACCGAATTGTCGTCAAGTAAAAACTCACAATAGAGTGAGGTCGAATCCCACAGGGATTGATTGGTCAAGCAACTTTAATTGGAGGAATGTTCTGGTTGAGCTAAGCATAATTTGATTTGAGAATTGTAGGAAATTAAATGGCGGGAAAGTAAATGGCAGAAAATGTAATTGCTGGAAATAAAGAACTAAATGTAAATGACGGAAAGTAAATTGCAAAATCTTAAATGGGGAATGGGGAAGATGAGCATAAAAGTAAATGGCAGAAAGTAAAGAGAATGAGTAAGATCAGAAATGGGGAGTTCATTGGGCTCAGGAGATGTTGTATTCTCCGGATCAAGTTCATTTTTATCTCTTCCTCAATCAATGCATTCATTGATCTCCTTGGCAATCTTAAGTGATTGAATTCCAATTCATTGGTAATTCAATCTCTCAAATCTTGATCAATAGCCAATTCCTTGGTCTAATTACTCATGAGAAGAGATGAAGTATGGTCACTGATTATACCACATGTATTTCCAAATCAAAGTATTGGGTGAATTATATGTCACTATATCCGTCCAAACCCCAATTTGGTCCAACATGAGAAAGCATTTCTAGCATGATCTCTTCATTCCTCTTCTAAGGTTCCGAAGAGATCCACGTATGAATAGCTTCTTTTCCAAGACAACTACCCAATTGGATGAAGATTGAAAGCTTTCTAGTAGAATCAAGAGAAAAGAAAGAAGAAGAATAATGAAAACTATTATTGATCCATCAAATTACAACAGAGCTCCCTAACACAATGAAAGGGGTTTAGTTGTTCATAGCTCTGGGAATGAAAAACAAAGATGGGAAATACATTCTAAAAGTAAAACTAGAAGTTGCAAAGAAAGTAAAATTATACAGAGAGTAGTTCTCCCAATGCCAAAAGCTCTCTTTCTAGTTCAAAACTACTCATATATATACTACTCTTCTGATCTTCTAGTTGGCTCTTCAAGTCTTGGATATGGGCTTTTGGATCTTTGAGATGAAGCAGTTATCATCTTCAGTGAGCTTAGCTTTGCTTGCAGAAAAAGTTGAGTTAGGCATGGACGTTAGTTAGGACGTTAGTGGTGTTAATGTTAAGTGAAAATGTGGGTTCGAGAACGTTAGTGACGATCACCTTTTTCACTAACGTTCCTAACCCAAAATGGTCCATGTTAACTTCAACGTTAGTGGCACTAACGTGACCACTAACGTTGCCTCTTGGTCCTTCGCAAACGTTATTGGCATTCACCTTTTCCAATAACGTATGCTTGTTGCCCTTCCTCCCTACGTTAGAGTCCACGTTAGTGTAGCTAACGTGACCCTTAACCTGGGCATGCCTCAGCTTCGAGAGTGTTAGTGACACTTACCTTTGTCACTAACGCTCCAAACACCCCTTCCCACGTTAGTGCCTCACGTTAATTGTATTAACGTGACCACTAACGTGGTGGTGATTGCCATCTCCAAGGTTAGTGACAAAGGTGAGTGTCACTAACATTGGCTCATCATTTCTTTTCTCCACGTTAGCTTCCACGTTAATGTAATTAACGTGGCAACTAACGTGGCTAAAAGTGGCTTGGTCCAACGTTAGTGACAAAGGTGAGTGTCACTAACGTTGGCTCTTCCTTGCTCCTTCCACGTTAGAGTTCACGTTAATGTAGTTAACGTGACTTTTAACGTGGCCAATTGTACCTTTTGGAACGTTAGTGGTATTCACTTTTACCACTAACGTTGGGGCTTTCTTTTTCCTCCACGTTAGCTTCCACGTTAATGTAGTTAACGTGGATACTAACGTGGGCTATGATAGCTTACGAAGGCGTTATTGGTGTTCACTTTTCTTATTAACGTTGCAAGCTAGCCTCCGTTCCATGTTAATGGTCACGTTAGTTAGACTAACGTGGCTATTAACATGGCATCTTCCTTGCTTCTTTTGTCCTGAAATCAAGCAAGTAGAGTGCATCAAAGCTAGGTTCTAACTCATGAGATCATGCATCATCCATTTTATCATTCAATTCATGCATAATTCTCATAAAATTATGTAAAATTCACACTGTTTGCTTGAATCAAGATGTAAGTGATTATCTACCCAAAACTTACTTATTAACTAAGAAAATGCATGAAACTACCCTAAAATAGTAAAGAAAAGGTCAGTGAAACTGGCTAAAATGCCCTGGCATTAGCCATCGCCACCATCGATGAGCCCTGCCGCCGTACCACCCCCCTTCCCCTCCTTCCTTTCCTCCCTTCTCTTCCCCTCCCTCATACACCCCCTGCCACCACCGCAGGACTCCCAACGCCGCCGTGCCACTTCCCAGCACCACCGTGCCGCCCACCAGTGCCACCACACCACCACCCTCCTTATTCGTTCAATTTCTGTCACTGCGCACACCAGGTTCCACTGCACTCCGATTCCCTTCCCATTCCAATTAGTTAGTTTGCATTTTTTCAATTCTTTTCTAATTAGGATAGTTAAAGATGCATGTTCGTAGTGGATTTTAGGTGGTTAGGTAGCTAGGATGTGGTTAGTGGATTTAGGTCTGATAATTGCGCCGTTCTTGCTGCCTGCTTATCTGTTTCGTAATTTTGAAATTGCTGTGCTGTTGATGCTGCTCATATACTGTTCATTACTGTTTAATGCTGATTTGATATTTTTCCATTTAAATTGCAATTCTTCCTGCAGATTGAATTCATTTTTTTCTAAATTCATGTGACTTGCTATTTGCTACTCTTTTATGCACCACTTTAATGTCATATGAACTGAATGGTTTATAGCCAAAAAGCTACCCAATTTTTCTGAAAATTGTTTTACTTAACTCTCATTCATAAATTGGGTTTGCTACTTTTGAATTCTGCACTAATTGGTTTCAACCAAGCCGATTCATGGATGAATGGGCTAGCATTCCTACTCATTCTGGTTTCCTTCTTAGTTAAATCGCATTATTGATGATTTTATTCATTTTGCCCTTCTTTTATTTATTTGATTTATAATCATTAATCTGCATTCTCTGCTTGAATGTGAGTTGCTGGTTCTTTAAGTTTGTGCAATTTTTGTTAACTAGGAACTACAATACCATGCCACTAACTTTAACTTCACTTTTTAACTTTTAACTGCAGTAACTTTCTAACTTCTCTCTTAGTTTTTAACAAACTACTTTCATCCCATTTCAAGGCATGATTATTATTGTTCCTGATAAACAAGCACTCCGCACATCATAGATCTTGGATTGTGATTCTTATTTACATTTTTTGACTTTCAGCCTGCATACAGTTTAAAATTCTACATCTATCTAACCCACTTCATGCTTATATTGCTATTTTATACCTCTTTTGCCCATTTATGTTTATATTGCTACAATACAATTTGCTTACCTGTTTTCCTGCTTTAGTTTAATAAACTATTTTTGGAACCTCTGTCTTGCAGGATGTCTGACCCAAAAGGCAAAGGAAAAACTAAAGCAATCACGGGAAAAAGGAAAAGAGGAGAGTCCTCTATGGCTATCCTGGATATACTACATGATGATTCCTCACGTGAGAAGAATTTTACTCCTTAGGAAAAGCTTATCAGTTAGTGCCTGCAACCGACCCAGTCAATTTTGCAAACTGATACTGTGAATTGAAGTACCCGGTCTTTGCAACTTCAAGGAACCTATATCTAGAAAAGACCCTCCGAATTCCAGCCAAATAAAAACAGTATACCACAGAACAAAACAAACAGAGAGGTTGGTACTTTCTAGAAAGGAACTTGATTGAAGTTAATGCATCCTGGGTCAGAGAATTTTACTGCAACTACTTTAAAACGACCCTGGATGCAGTACAGCTCAGAGGGAAGCTGTTCATACCCTGGGTCGAGCTGTCTGACCCGGGATGTTCTACTGACAAGTCGACTGACCTCTTCAGGTCAGGACTACCCAACCTCTTCTCAGAGAGCTCGACCAAATCACCAGAAAAGCCCAAAAAAGGCCCAAATAGAGGACCACGCCCTAAATCCTAAGGCAGCCCAAGCTTACAGAGAGGAGGGCGGTTCCCTTGAAGATAAGATGACCTCACTCAAAGATAAGATAAGATAAGATAAGATAACTATCTTATCTCCAGAAAGGTCACTCCTTACCATTATAAATACACTGGAGCACCCAGGTATAACTCATACTCTGATTCTACTAAAAACCTGCTTAATACCCTTGCTAACTTAAGCATCGGAGTCCCTTGCAGTTACCACCACCCTCATGTGACAAAGGATCAGAAGCATAGCCAGTCCAACAAGTCAGACACGACAGCTCCGGCTGCCACCCACCAGTCGGACACCTCATCTCCGACCAGTACAGAAGATCTTGTCCAAGATCGACCTACAGTTTCAGGTAACCCTCGGAACATTGGCGCTGTTGCTGGGGAACTTGGAAGTCATCCCATCACCATGGCGGACGACCATGACAATGACCACGACTCAAATCTAGAAGACAGAACACCACACAAAAACGCGGACACTACACAAAAAGATATCCTGCAACCCAATGGAGATAAGAATTCACCAAACCCGAAACCCCTGGAGGCGCATCAAGACCATTTAAAGCAACTTGAAAAAGAAGCCCAACATCAACGAGAAGCTGGGAAAGACCTACGAAGGGAAGTAAGGCGACGCCGAGAATTGGAGGACAAACTCCTAAAACTCGAAGCCGATCTCAAGACCAAAGCTACTCAATCCACTCATGAGGATAGCTCCCGCAAGGACCAAGATCCGTTCACCAAGGAGATCATGAAGACCAAAATCCCAAAAGACTTTAAACTCCCAGATATGACTTTATACGATGGCACGGCAGATTCCAGCCATCACCTCAGTAATTTCAGAAATCGAATGTACCTCACTGACGCCTCAGACGTAGTCTGCTGCAAAGCCTTCCCGACTACCTTAACAAAAACGGCGATTAAGTGGTTCGACAATCTACCCCCTAGGTCCATCTCAAGCTTCGACGACCTAGCCAAGAAGTTTCTAGCCAGATTTTCTATCCAGAAAGACAAAACCAAGCACGCCCCAAGTCTATTTAGGATCAAACAAGGAGATCGGGAAAGTCTCCGCAGCTACATGGAAGGATTCAACAAGGCATGTCTAGACATACAAAATCTGCCCACAGAAGCGGCCATCATGGGCCTCATCAATGGCTTACGAGAAGGGCCTTTTAGCCACTCTATATCGAAGAACATCCCACATCTCTGAATAAAGTACAAGAACGAGCAGAGAAGTATATCAACATGGAGGAAAACTCTCGACTATGAGAGACCTCAAAATCCGGGTTCTCCTACTCCTCCCGAGATAAAGACGAAGAATCCAAGAAAAAGGTAGATCAACACTGGGAAAAGATCAAAAAATACCATAATTACACCCCTCTTCGGGTGTCCCTTGTGGATGTCTACAGAGAAGTATGCCATACTAAAAAGATACCTCCAGCTCGACCACTCAAAAGCAAAAAAAGAGGAGGAAATCAGGCTGAATATTGTGAATATCATCGAATCTATGGACATGCCACCAACGAATGTTTTGATCTAAAAATATCATAGAAAAACTGGTAAGAGAAGGAAAGTTAGATCGGTATTTAGCGAGCCGAACAGACGATCCCAGAAAAAGAAGAAGGGACGAAGATGTCGGACGGGCTGAACGACCACCTCGTACGCCCGAGAGACATGTCCACATGATACACGGAGGATTTGCGGGAGGAGGGATCTCCAAATAATCTCGCAAAAGATATCTTAAAGAAGTATATCATGTCGAGGGAAGAGAGGAAACACCCAACATCCCTACAATTACTTTTACCAAAGAGGACGCATCCGGCATCATCTCAGGACACGACGATCCCATGGTCATCACTATCATATTGGCAAACGCAAATCTCCACCGCACACTAGTAGACTAGGGATGCTCCGCCGATATCTTGTTCAAAGCTGCCTTCGACAAACTTGGCCTGGAAGAAAAAGAACTCAGACCATATCCGAACAGCCTGTTTGGGCTGGGAGACACTCTAATTCAACCACTTGGATACATCTCACTACATTCGACCTTTGGAAAAGGAAACCAGTCAAGAATGCTCAAGATAGACTCCACATCTATGAATGAAGTTTCCAACTCCAGAAGGGATAGCTACAATAAAAGCAGACCAGAAGACGACGCCTCACTGTTATAACGAAAGTCTAAACCTCAGAGGCAGAGGAGAAGAATTCCACACCATCAAACTCAGAGGAGTTCAGAAGCGGGAAGAACCCCGTCTACAACCTGAAGGTGAAGTAGAAAAAGTCCAAATCGGAGATATTCTGGACAAAATAACCAATATCGGTACAATCCTAAAAGGAGGCCTAAAAGAATCACTCGTACAGTTCTTACGAGACAACGTCGACCTCTTTGCATGGAAAGCTGCAGACATGCCAAGCATAGACCCTAAGTTAATGTGCCACAAGCTAGCAGTCTACCCAGGATCTCGGCCAGTGCAACAGAGACGTAGAAAGCTCGGACCAGAATGATTCGAAGCTGTGGAAGTGTAGGTACAAGCTCTACTGGAGGCAGGATTCATAAGAGAAGTCAAGTACCCACTATGGCTAGCTAACGTCGTCTTGGTGAAAAAATCAAACGGGAAATGGCGGATGTGCACCGACTACACTGATCTCAACAAAGCCTGCCCGAAGGATCCCTATCCACTCCCAAGTGTCGACGCTCTGGTGGATGCCTCCTCTGGATATAAATACCTCTTGTTTATGGATGCCTACTCGGGATACAATCAAATCCCGATGTACCCACCCGACCAAGAAAAAACTTCATTCCTAACCCCAAAAGCAAACTACTGCTACATCATCATGCCTTTTGGACTCAAAAACGCGGGAGCTACGTATCAGAGATTAATGAAAAAGGTCTTTACATACCACATCGGGAAAATAATGGAGGTCTATGTGGACGACTTGTTAACAAAGACATAAAGTAAAGAGACATTATTGTCCGACCTCACCCAAGTACAACAACTCAATGAAAGAGCCCGACTTGTGTCAAAGAGGTACAACAACTCAATGGAAGGTTGGCAGCCTTGTCCAGATTTCTAGCTGGATCGGCAATAAGATCTTTCCCCTTCTACACCACTCTAAGGAAGGGAAAAAAGTTCGAATAGACAACGGAGTGCGAACAAGCATTCCAAGATTTCAAAAGATTCCTGGGACAACCACCTATTCTAACTTAGCCACGGGAAGGAGAACCACTTATATTGTACCTCGCAGTAGGAAATCAGGCAGTAGCCTCAGCACTGGTCCGAGAAGATGACAGTGGACAACAACCTATATACTTCATCAGCAAAGCACTACAAGGGTCCGAACTGAACTACCAAAAAATAGAAAAATTCGCCTATGCTCTCGTAGTAATATCTCGATGACTTCGCCCATATTTCCAAGCTCACACCATTAGGGTTCGGACCAACCAGCCCATAAAATGGATTTTGCAAAAAACAGACCTAGCAGGCAGTATCTTGCAATGGACAGTCGAGTTGTCTGAATTCGACCTTCAGTATGAAGCTTGGACAGCCAATAAATTACAGTATCTGACCAATTTTATTGCAGAGTTTACGGAGACTCTAGAAATCCCTACAAAATGGAATCTCTACATAGACGGTTCTTTAAACAAAACCGGAAGTGGCGCAGGCATCATAATAAAAAGCGATCAGGAACCCAAATCGAACTTTCCCTGAAATTCGGGTTCCCCGCTTCAAACAATCATGCCGAATATGAGGCACTACTAGCTGGTTTAAAGCTGGCTCAGGAGGTTGGAGCTCAAAAGCTTATCATCTTCAGTGACTCATAAGTAATCACCTCATAAATATCAGGGAGCTACCAAGCCAAGGATCCCACCATGAAAAAGTATTTGGACAAAACCAGGGAATAGCTCAGACAACTCGGGGAATATGAAGTCCGTCACATACCTCGGGAACAGAATGCTCGAGCTGATGCACTCTCAAAACTAGCCAGCACCAAACCAGGGGGCAACAATAGAAGCCTCATCCAGAAAATGCTGCAAAACCTGTCAATCTCGGAAAAAGAACAAATCCTAGCCATAACAGGTCTGGATCAAGGATGGATAACTCTCATAATTAACTACCTCAAAACAAAAACACTTCCTACAGATAAGAAGGAGGCAAAGAGGTTAAAATGAGAGGCACAATACTACACTATCATAAACAATACTCTATACAAAAGAGGGATTTCAATACCATTGTTAAAATGTGTGCCGACCTCCAACACAAAGGATGTTTTAGAAGAAGTACACAGTGGCATCTGTGGCAATCATCTCGGAGCACAGGCACTTACCAAAAAAATACTCTGGGCCGGATTTTATTGGCCAACACTACAAGAAGAAGCCACAAAATTTGTAAAGACATATCCACCATGTCAGAAATATGCCAACTTTCACAACGCCCTGCTAGAGGAACTCATCAACGTAAGCTCACCTTGGCCATTCGCAAAATGGGGACTCGACCTTCTCGGACCTTTCCCTCAGGGATCAGGACAGGTCAAATTCCTCATTGTGGGGGTAAACTATTTCACAAAATGGATCAAGGCAGAACCCCTAGCTAACGCCATTGCTCAAAGAAGTCGAAAATTCCTATATAGAAATATTGTCACAAGGTTTGGGGTTCCATACTCCATCACCACAGACAATGGCACCCAGTTCACCGATGCAGGTTTCAGAAAGTTAGTGGCTGATCTAAACATAAAAGACCAATTCACTTCTGTAGAACATCCCCAGGCCAATGGACAAGCCGAAGCTGCCAACAAAGTCATATTGGCTGGGCTAAAACGGAGATTACAGGAGGCAAAGGGAGCCTGGGCCGAAGAGCTCCCACAAGTCCTATGGGCATATTGGACAACTCCACACTCCACCACAAAGGAATCACCTTTCAGATTAGCTTACGGGATGGAGGCAACGATCCCAGTGGAGGTCGAAGAAGGGTCGGCCAGAGTGTTCCACTATATTGAAGAGGCCAACTCCCAACTTCAAAGGGAAGAACTCGACTTACTTCCAGAAATCCGAGAAAGAGCTCGGATCAGGGAAGAAGCATTAAAACGTCGAATGGCTTCAAGATACAACCAAAGGGTAGTGTCGCGAGGTTTTTCCGAGAACGACCTCATCCTAATCCAAAATGATTTCGGAACAACTCGACCTGGAGAAGGAAAGCTGGCAACAAATTAGAAAGGACCCTACCGAGTTATAGAAGTACTTGGAAAGGGCTACTACAGGTTGTCCGAACTCGAAGGGCGAGAGCTTCCTAGGTCATGGCACGCCTGCAACCTAAGAAGGTATTATAGTTAGAGGTAATAAAGATCTTAAGGCGCACTCTTTTTCCTGAAAAGGTTTTTTAATGAGGTGCCAAGTCAAGATCCACAAATTGCCCGACTTAGAGGGATAAAACTCCCACATGTATATATCTGCATTCTCCTTTGAATAAAGATTTTTAGATTTTCTACAAACTCTCAAGACACATTAATTTAAAACGCTAAAAAAAAATTCATCGCCCAATTATAAAGCTACAAGATCGGCAGAAAGTGAAGATCAAATTCACTGTCCAATCACAATAAAGACCAAAGAAGATGAAAACCAAATTCATCAAAAGGCCGACCAAACAAGGATCAAACCTAACTTCAACAAAATCGGCAAAGATGAAAAAGCGACAAAAATAGAATAATGCAAGAAGTTATAGAAAGTGATCCATAGAAAGGACCTGACGAGGTCTTAATAAAATGGGTTACTAAAAATAACTTAAAAGACAGGCCGACATAAAGAAGTCGGACCAGTCGACCACAATAACCAAAGTTATAAAAAGTCAATCCCTGGAAAGAGGCTTGCCCAGCCCTAGAAAAGAGGATTACTAGAAATAACTTAGAAGAGACCGACATGATGAAATCGGCCTCCCACAAACAAGTAATCCGTAAAAGAGATATGACAAAGGTCCAAAAAGAGGATTACTAGAAATAACTTAGAAGAGACCGACATGATGAAGTCGGCCTCCCACAAACAAGTTATAAAAAGTAATCCCTAAAGAGACTTGACAAAGGTCCAAAAAGAGGATTGCTAGAAATAACTTAGAAGAGACCGACATGATGAAGTCGGCCTCCCACAAACAAGTTATAAAAAGTAATCCCTAAGAAAGACCTGACAAAGGTCCAAGAAAGAGGATTACTAGAAATAACTTAGAAAGGACCGGTGTAAAAAGGTTGGCCCAAAACCAAAAGAGTTATAAAAGTAAACCCTAAAAGAGACCTGACAAAGGTCCAAGAAAGAGGATTACTAGAAATAATTTCAGGTCGAAGTAAAGAAGTCGGCCGAAAGAAGGCATACAAGATAAATACCAGTTGGACCCAAAAATCCACAACCTTAAAAGAATCAAGCCACAAGTATGAAAATACGAAGGTAATCAAATGAGGTCGGACAACAAGGCTCCAACACTCCCAAAAACCTAAAAGGTATTAGACAAGTACAGACGAACATATTGTGAAAGGCACAAGTTATAACAATAACAAAAGCTCAAGAGGCACCAAAAGTCAGCCCCAAGACCTGACAAACGGAATCCGACTCGGGATGAGCAACCTCAGTTGAAGGAGTTGAAGAAGTCGGCGCAACAGAAGCTTTGGCAACAGGTACAGGGGGAGGTTCGACATCATCATCGTCAGGGTCATCAGGGACAATTTTACCATCCTTCACAACGTTGTCCAAGCTGAAGAGAGTAAGGTCGAGCTCGGGTGCAAGAACTCGAACTTGCTCCTTCAGGTTCTCATAAGCAGCATTTACACTGCCTACAAGGTGACCCTAGAGCTCAGCATAATTTGCTCAGGTGGACTCCAAATCCTCCCTAAGACCCATCATCTCCCTATAAGTCGTGACATAACTCTCCTTGTGCTTCGGCGGCATATCTTCAGACAACTTGGCAGAAGCAGCCAAAGCTACAGCCCGAGTTTTCTCACCCTCTAACTCCTTCTCCAACCTCGCAACCTTCACCTCAAGCTCCTCCTTTAGACCCTTAATCTGGTCAAAATCTGATTTGGCCTCCTCCATAAAGGCCTTCGTTGCGTGGATAGGAAGATCTTGGGCAGTTCGATATAGAGCTGCCCCCATATGAGCCATCTTGATGCTACTCCGAGTTATGAAATCCAAGTGACGGAGAAGAGAAACATCATCCATAGGAAGGGCACCATAGGGACCAATCTGCTGGTCGACAAACCCAATGGCATCAAAATCAGGAGCGTCCAGATTGAAGGGCTCAACGGTCCGAGGTCTTTTTGAAGGAGGAACGGCCGAAAGAGAAGAAACGGCAACGGAAGACTGGGGAGGATCGAGCACATGGACTCGAGGGGCAGGAATCATTCTCCTCGGTCCAGGAGAGCTCGGTACTGACGGCTTTGGCAGGACATGAGAGGATCCCTCCCCAGCCACCTTGGCCGAGATGTTCTGGGCAGCAGTAGCCTTCCTCGCCTTTTTGAAGGCCCTCATGGAGTCATTATTTTTAAACATCTCTGAAAAATGAAATCAACAATAGAAGCAGATTAACAACTAGAAAATGAAGAAAGCAAAGTAAAGAGGAGCAAAATATAATGAATACCCAGCACAGTTCAGACAAGGGATGGATTCTCCAAAAATTTCTTGGTATCAAGATGGGGAGGTTCCCCCCAAATATCCTCCAAGACAGTTACAAAAGCCTGTTCAACCTCGTCCAACATTTCCCAAGTATACCTAGACACCACTACGTTCTTCTGCCATTCTAAGGGAAAACGGGGCTCGCCATTCTCATCCAAAAAGAAAGGACGAGCTCCTTCAACAGCTCGGATATTAAAAAAGTAATTTTTAAAATCCCTGAAAGACTCATCATACATGGAAAAAAAACTTTATGTCTCTGGGTGGACCTAAAAGAAATCCAAGAAGCTTTCTTTTTGGTAGTCCCAGGCTTGGTCAACACAAAGAGATACAGAAAAAGAGTTTGAGAAGGTTTAACATCAAATTCTTGACAAACCAACTGAAAAATCTTAATGAAACCCCAAGAATTCGGGTGAAGCTGAGATAGAGCTACGTTACAAGACCATAACAGGTCGGTCTCAAAAGAAGTGAAGGGAAGGGTGATGTTCATCTGGCTAAAGAAGAAGCCGTATGCATAAAAAAAGGGACGCTCCCCCTGGGTCAGAACAGGGAAGCAGACCCTCTCGTCAGAATCAGGTGCTACCAATTCATAGTTGTTTTCTTGGTCCCTACTACTACAGATTCGATGATGTCTCCTAAGCTCCACACAGAATTTTGAATTAGCTAGAGAAACACACAGCAACAGAAGGGAGTCCAACTAGTCGGACATCCCCTCAGGAACCCTAAAAGACGCCTTGACAATATTTTTGTGAGAAGACATGGCCAACTAATCCTACAAACAAGAAAGGAAAATGGATTACTAACCAAAAAATAGCTCGGGCGATATCAAAACAACTCGGGCGACATGATCCAGAGCAATAGAAACAGTAAAAGGAAAGCCCCAAGACACACACCAAGGTCCAGGGGCATCCTTTGGGGGCAGTGACACAGAGCAAAAGACTCAGGAAAACCTACAGAAACTAAAACAACCTAGAAAAAGACTCTAAGAAAAAAATGCAAATCAGAGTAAGATCACCAAGAAGACCATCGTTCTCTACAAAGCTATTACAACAGAGAAAAACTTTCTTCCAATCAACACTCCGAAGAGAAAAATGGATTGTTAAAGCCACCTCGCAACTACAGTTTTAGTCTACAAGAACTACCAAGCAACAAAATATATTAAGGAAAAAATCATCAAAGACGCAACCTTTCCCAGAAACGAACAAGCCATTATCCCACAGAAACTACAAAATCAAACAGCAATGCAACAAACATGCAAAGCCCTGAGATAAGCCCTAATCATCAGAAGAAATACTAAAGTATACATAAGGTCAAAAGAAAGCCAGAAAGATACATCGCTATGACAGACAGGCGCAAAAACACGAAAAGGTTCAAGCTTTCCAACAATGCACTCAAGCAAATATATAAACTTTACCAAAGAAATAAAAGGAACGACGAAAGAAGTAAAAGAAACGAGAGCCAACCTGAAGAGAAAGGAGAAAGCTCTGAAGAAGTTGGAGGATGGTGCAAATAAAATCCGGAATCGCTTTTCAAGCAAAGCACCAACAAGCACCAAACAAGCATTGCAGAGAAAATGCAAGTCTCAGGCAAAACAGAAAGACAGAGAGAAAAGGGGGGAAGTTATAGAGAAGAGAAAATCGTTTTTGTGTATAAAGTTCAAAATAAAAGAGGCAAGAGAAACGGGGCATTAAAATCAATTAATGAGGGTATTAAACCCTCGCACATTTCCAAGACAAGAATGCTAAGCGCATGCTTTTAGAAGAAAACGAAGGAGAAAACGCTTCACATTCGAAAGCTTCAGCGAAGTCTACAAAATGCTCGAGTTCGGCTTCACCATAAAAGGATCGAAGTCCTAACACTGAAGACTTGACCTCAAAAGGAAGACCGAGCTCGGGTAGGGGCATTATTCATACCCTGGGTCGAGCTGTCCGACCTGGGATGATCTACTGACAAGTCGACCGATCTCTTCAGGTCAGGACTACCCGACCTCTTCTCAGAGAGCTCGGCCAAATCACCAGGAAAGCCCAAAAAGGGCCCAGATGGAGGACCACACCCCAAATCCTAAGGCAGCCCAAGCCTACAGAGAGGAGGGCGGTTCCTTTGAAGATAAGATGACCTCACTCAAAGATAAGATAAGATAAGATAAGATAAGATAACTATCTTATCTCCAGAAAGGTCACTCCTCACCATTATAAATACACTGGAGCACCCAGGTATAACTCATACTCTGATTCTACTAAAAACCTGCTTAATACGCTTGCTAACTTAAGCATCGGAATCCCTTGCAGGTACCACCACCCTCCGATGACAAAGGATCAGAAGCATAGCCAGTCCAACAAGTCAGACACGACAGCTCCGGCCGCCACCCACCAGCCGGACACGTCATCTCTGACCTGTACAGAAGATCTCGTCTGAGATCGACCTACAGTTTCAGGTAACCCTCGGAACAGAAGCAGATTCTAGTTACTAAGGAGGCAATTGAAGATATCCTCCAACTCCAGCCTAAATCAGATGAACCAGATGGTTACTAGAAGGCTGAAGAGGATATGAGGTTTATGCGTTTTGATTGGGAAGCCGTCAAACGCACTATAGCTATTGATCCTGCTGTCCCATGGGTTATGGGAAAGTCAACAGTGCACCCTAAAGGCATCAAGATCAATTACCTGAATGATGAGGCTCGGCTATGGCAACAAATCCTAAGCAATTATGTGATGCCGAGCACTCACGAGACTGAGGTACCAGCAGCCATGATTACTCTTATCTGGTGCATGATGGAGGGCAAGGACCTATACCTTCCCAGATTTATCCGGTATTCCATGTCCAGGGTCCACGTCCAAGGCACTCTGCCCTTCCCCTATTTGATTACTCAGCTGGGCCGCCGAACTGAGGTACCCTAGGAGCTTGCGGATGAGAAGCCACCAGCCGCAGACTGCAAGAAGATCATTCCACATGAAAGAAAGTTCATAGCTCTGGGCTATAGACCGCCCTTTCTCACTGCCTCCACTGATGCAGCCACATCCTCTGATGCTCCTTCAGCACCTGCTGCACCACCCACAGCCACAGCACCCCCACCTGCCTCCCAGCCCATTTACCACTTAGTGCACCGCCTCTTTGAGCAGCTAGACCAGATGGAGCGCCGCAACCAGCGGCAATATGAACAGTTAGAGCATCGCAGCAAGCGACGCTATGAGCATTTGAAGTTGATGATCCGGTCGGGCCACGCTGACATCCCCTCCGAGCCTGACACGCCATCAAAGCCTTCTAAGGAGGAGGCGGATGAGCATGAGGAGGATGCATGAGCAGAGGCTGAGCAGGCTGCGCCACATCAGCAGGCAGATCCCCAAACACTCCCACAGACTGCAACACCTCAGGCCGCTATAGCGCCACCAGCAGAGCATCGTTCCGGAGATGCCACTTCTTCACACCCAGCCTGATTAAGCATCGAGGACGATGCTATTATATAAGTGTGGGGAGGTCGCCATCTTCGGCAAACTTTATTTTGGTGAACAACTTTCAGACTCTTTATCCTATTTTATTTCTTTTTCTGTATTTTTATATTTATTTTATTCTATCTTATTTCCCTTTTTCAGTACTTGCACATTTTCTTTTGCTGTATTTCTGTTTATTTTGACTTTATTATATTTTGCATTTTGGGCTGTGTATATATATATCTTAGATATTTAGCTTAATTTGCACTCTTAGCTTATTAGTTATGATATCGAAAATATGGATTATTTAGTTTAGTTTACCCTTTTAGCATATCATAATTTGGTTTAATTGAAAATAAAAAAGTAAACTAGAAATTTTTAGTTTTTCAGAATCACAACAATCCACCTACTATATATATATATGTTAGTAAATTGATAACATTTTTCAAAGAATACACTTATTTTTATATGAGCTACTCAAAGATTCACATTGAACTGATATATGGTTTTTGAGCCAAAGAACACACAGCCTGTGAGATTTTGAGCTTAATTGCATGGTTACATTATATAACCATAGTTTTCATTCCTGTGTGTTTTTTGCTTCTTCACTATAATTGCAGACTTTACTTTGTTTCATTCTATATGTCCAATATTCAATGTATTTACATTCTTGCATATGATTGAGGCCATTACTTGTTCTTTACTCACTTATCCCAGATAAACCTACCTTTTTATGTCACCCTTGTTAGCCCCCTTGAGCCTTTTAAATCCCCTTCTGTTCTATAACCACATCACCAGCCTTAAGCAGAAAAACAAATCAAATATCCCAAATTGAATCTTTGGTTAGCTTAAGATAGAGATTGTGTAACAATTAAGTGTGGGGAACTGTGGTAACATGGGTTGATAGGAAATGATTAAATAGATAAATTAATCAGAATTTGGGAGCATGCTCATGTGAAACTTAAATAATTGAAAGAACCCATGTGCATTGATAATGTTATATTTTCTTTAAAAAAAAAACCTTTTAAGTAAATAAATAAATAAGGGGACAAAATTACCCCAATAATAAGTTTAGTAAAAAGATCAATGAACATAGGATAAATTAAAAATAATTTGATGCATGAATATGTGACAAGAAAGCGGGAAAATCATGGGAAGCTAGGCATAATTTTAAAATTGTATAGAGTATGTATATGTTAGGTGAGATCTTAGACTAATCAAGGATTTAATTTATAGCTCACTTAGCCTTATATATGCCCTCACCTTTACCTTAGCCCTATTACAACCTTGAAAAAGACCTCATGATGTTTGCATGTGTACATTAAATATTTGTTGATTGGTTAGATGAAGAACAAAGTTTTAGAAAGCATGACCAGAGAAGAATAGAGTGATTAACCCCAAACACTGAGTGATTAGAGTGTATACACAAATCCAGTGAGTGTTCAATAGCTCAATTCCATATATCCATATTTAATTATTGATTATCTTGCAAGTTTGTGAAATCTTTTGATTAACTCAACTCAATTGTGAATGTGTTTTAACATAATTTAGCCTTGGCTGTGCATATATGATTCCTTGAAAATATGAATCAATTTAACCACATGTAAGCTTTATATATAAGTGGATAGTAATTAGAATTGCATGATTCATTTAGGTAGCTTACATTTAGAATAGATTGCATTACAAAAGATTCCACCATTCTACCTTCACTCTTTTCTCTTGGATTTAGCATGAGGACATGCTATTGTTTAAGTGTGGGGAGGTTGATAAACCATTATTTTATGATTTATCTTGTGCTCAATTGAGTATTTTTATCAATTATTCACCCACTTATTCATAAGATTTGCATGGTTTTACAATTCCTTCCTTATTCTATGATAAATGTGAAAACATGTTTCCTATGCCTTAAAAATATTAATTTTAATTATCCTTTATTACCATTCGATACCGTGATCTGTGTGTTAAGTATTTTCAGGCTTCATAGGGTAGGAATGGCTTAGAGGACATAAGGGAAACATGCAAAAATGGAAGGAACGCACAAAATGGAGTTTTGAAGAAAATGGCAGCGATGCGCACGCATGGACGACACAGACGCGTGCCTGGTGCAGAGCACAAACGACGCGTACGCGGGACTGACGCGTACGAGTGGCAAAGAAAATCTCCAAATGACGCGCATGCGTGACCCACGCGCACGCGTGACGGATGCCACGTGCAGAAAATTGCAGAAGTCGCCCCCAGCGATTTCTGGGCCCTTTTTTGGACAAAATCCAAGCCCAGAAACACAGAATAGAGGCTGGAGAATGGGGGAATCAAGAGAGATTCATTCATTCATTCATTCAACATTCATTATTCAAAATTTTAGGTTTTAGATGTAGTTTTATAGAGAGAGAGGCTCTCTCCTCTCTCTTAGATTTTAGGATTTAGGATTTCTCTTAGTTTTAGGATTGTTTCTTCTCAATTCCAGGTTCAATGTTCCTTTAATTTAATTTCTCTTCTACTTTTATTTACTCTATTACTTTAGTTGCTCTATTTCTCTTGGTAATTATTTATGTTGCCAAAATTGGCTTATGAACTCTTCATGTTATATTTGAATTTCTGTTTAAATACAATTTGAGGTAATTCAGATTTATGATTGCTTTCTTCTATTTATGATATAAATAATTTAGATTTTCCCTCCTTTGCTTTGGTTGAGTAATTGGTGACAATTGAGTTATCAAACTCAGCAGTTGATTGAAAATTGGAATTTGCTGATTGATTTAGATCCCTCTAAAGCTAGTCTTTCCACAGGAGTTGACTAGGACTTGAGGAATCAAATTGATTAGTCCACTTGACGTTCCTTTATTTAGTAAGGGTTTACTAAGTGGGAGCAATAAATAATTCTCATCACACCTGATAAGGATAATTAGGATGAGATTTCCAGTTCACATACCTTGCCAAGAGTTTTCTTAACTATTCATTTATTTTTCTTGTCATTTAATTTACATGTTCTTTAATTCAAAAACCCCCAAAAATACACTTTTTTCTCATAACCAATAATAAATCATACCTTCCTGCAATTTCTTTAGAGACGACCTGAGGTTTAAATACTTCGGTTATAAATTTTATTGGGTTTTGTTACTTGTGACAACCAAAATTTTGTACGAAAGGATTCTTTGTTGGTTTAGAAACTATACTTACAACGGGAATTTATTTGTGAAAATTCTTTACTGGCAGAAATTCGTTCGTCAGTCTGCTAACTCTAACATTCACTCTAGCAATAGAGTGTTCGTTTCTCATTTTTTGTTTGTTTTGTGTAATATATGCCAGGGGGAAGAAGAGGTGCTTCTACTTCCTTTTATTCTGAACCTGAAAGAACCTTCCTAAGACTTAGAAGAGAAGCAAGAGGGAAGGGTGTGATTGGAGAAGAAGATTCAAAGGAGGATCTTGATCAAGTCATGAAGGACAACATGCACAATCCACCTGAGGAGGTTGCCAACAACCATGGTCAACCTGCCAGGAGAGTGCTAGCCTCTTACACCATCCCTGACCCTAAAAACTGTGGGAGTAGCATTCTTACTCCAAATGTGAATGCCAATAACTTTGAGCTTAAACCACAGCTCATTACTCTAGTTCAGAAGAACTGCCAATATGGAGGAAGTGTTGCTGAAGACCCAAATCAACATCTCTCTGTTTTCTTAAGGATATGTGACACTGTCAAGACCAATGGGGTACATCCAGACATCTACAAGCTGCTGCTGTTTCCCTTCTCTCTAAAGGACAAGGCTACTCAATGGTTGGAAACATTCCCAAAAGAAAGCATCACCAATTGGAATGACTTGGTTAGCAAGTTTTTAGCCAAATTCTACCCTCCTCAAAGAATCATAAAGCTCAAGACTGATGGGCAAACTTTCAGACAACTGGAAGGAGAGTCATTCTATGAAGCTTGGGAGAGGTATAAAGCACTAATCAGAAGATGTCCTCCAGACATGTATAGTGAATGGGTGAAGCTCTAAAACTTCTATGAGGGCCTCTCTTTGAAAGCAAGAGAAGCTTTGGATTACTCTTCAGGAGGGTTACCCCAAATGATGAAAACTTCACAAGAGGCACATAATCTCATAGACTTGGTGGCCAACAATCAGTATTTCTATTCCTCAGAGAGACAAGCAGCCCTAAAGAGAGATGTCTATGAGCTTGAAGGTATGGATGCCAACTTAGCCCAGAATAAGCTAATGCACCAGCAACTTCAACAACACATAGAGATGATGTCAAAGAGGATGGATGGACTGGAATTAGCTGCAGTGAGCACAACCAGCCAACCCCCAACTGTTTGGGGATAACATGAAGAAAGCTATGAGTTGTGCAACAATGAGCAATAGCCTGAACAAGTCCACTACATGCACAATCCATGTTCTGGCCAAAATGACTTCCATGGAGACACATAGAACCCCTCAAGGAAGAACCATCCCAACCTGAGATAGGAGAAAAACCAGAACCAATGGCAGAGGAACTCTAACCACAACAATTTTCGCAACACAAGCAATCAAAACCACCATCCCACTAACAACAACCTATACAGAAAACCACAAAACAATAACCCCACATCCATATACTACCCATAAAATAACCCTTCAAACACCCCTACCAACTTCCACTAACCATAAATATCCCTCAGTCAACCATAGCCACATCAAGAATCCCAAAGAATCTCCAACTTGGAGATGATGATAGAAAAACTCATGAAGAATCAGGAGGTTTCCAGCAAGAACTATGAAGTATCTATGAGGAACCTGGAAAGGCAAATTGGGCAATGGTGCACGAAATTACAATAACACTTTTACAACTCCGTACAACTAACCAGCAAGTGCACTGGGTCGTCCAAGTAATACCTTACGTGAGTAGGGGTCGATCCCACGGAGATTGTCGGCTTGAAGCAAGCTATGGTTATCTTGTAACTCTTAGTCAGGATATCAATAATTCTCAGATTTAATTGTAAAAAGTAAAAGAACATGAAATAAATACTTGTTATGCAGTAATGAAGAACTGGTTGAGGCTTTGGAGATGCTTTGTCTTCTGAATCTCTGCTTTCCTACTATCTTCTTCTTCAAGCACGCAAGGCTCCTTCCATGGCAAGCTTTATGTTGGGTATCACCGTTGTCAATGGCTACTTCCCATCCTCTTAGTGAAAATGTTCCAAATACGCTGTCACCGCACAGCTAATCATCTGTCGGTTCTTGATCATGTCGGAATAGGATCCATTAATCCTTTTGTGTCTATCACTACGCCCAACACTCGCGAGTTTAAAGCTCGTCACAGTCATCCCTTCCCAGATCCTACTCAGAATACCACAGACAAGGTTTAGATGTTTTGGATCTCAGGAATGGCCACCAATAATTCTAGCTTATACCACGAAGGTTCCAATCTTAGATTAGAAACCCAAGAGATACACATTCAAGCTTGATTGCATGTAGAACAGATGTGGCTGTTAGGCACGCGTTCATAGGTGAGAATGATGATGATTGTCATGGATCATCACATTCATCAGGTTGAAGTGCGAATGAATATCATAGAATAGAAGCAGGCGTGATAGAATGGAAAACAGTAGTAATTGCATTAATTCATGAAGAACAGCAGAGCTCCTCACCCCCAACAATGAGGTTTAGAGACTCATGCCATAGAGGATACAATATGAAACGTGTAAAGTGTCATGAGGTACAAGATGAATCACTAAAAGTAGTTTTTATAGTGAACTGGTGACCTAGGGTTACAGAAAATGAGTAAGCTAGGGTGTTTAGTGTAAAAATCCACTTCCAGGGCCCACTTGGTGTGTGCTTGGGCTGAGCATTGAAGCTTTCATGTGTAGAGACTTTTCTTGGAGTTAAACGCCAGCTTTTGTGCTAGTTTGGGCGTTT
Organism: Arachis ipaensis; assembly: GCF_059453495.1. Taxonomy (NCBI): domain Eukaryota; kingdom Viridiplantae; phylum Streptophyta; class Magnoliopsida; order Fabales; family Fabaceae; genus Arachis; species Arachis ipaensis. The sequence goes on along the minus strand of NC_142440.1, from coordinate 90,464,344 downwards.
AACTCCAGTTTTTATGCCAGTTCCGGTGTTAAACGCCAAAATTCTTGAGCTGATTTGGAACACCTGTTTGGGCCCTCAAATCTCGGGCAAAGTATGGACTATTATATATTACTGGAAAGCCCAGGATGTCTACTTTCCAAGACAATTGAGAACGGGCCAATTGGGATTCTTTAGCTCCAGAAAATCCACTTTGAGTGCAGGGAGGTCAGAATCCAACAGCATCTGCAGTCCTTTTTCAGCCTCTGAATCAGATTTTCGCTCAGGTCCCTCAATTTCAGCCAGAAAATACCTGAAATCATAGAAAAACACACAAACTCATAGTAAAGTCCAGAAAAGTGAATTTTAAATAAAAACTAATAAAAATATAATAAAACTAATTAAAATATACTAAAAACATACTAAAAATAATGCCAAAAAGCATATAAATTATCCGCTCATCACAACACCCCTTAAATTGTTGCTTGTCCCCAAGAAACTGAAAATCAAATAGGATAAAAAGAAGAGAATATACAATAAATTCCAAAAACATCTACGAAGATCAGTATTAATTAGATGAGCGGGGCTTTTAGCTTTTTGCTTCTGAACAGTTTTTGCATCTCACTTTATTCCTTGAAGTTCAGAATGATTGGCATCTATAGGAACTCAGAATCCCGATAGTGTTATTGATTCCCCAAGTTAAGTATGTTGAGTCTTGAACACAGCTACTTTATGAGTCTTGGCTGTGGTCCTAAGCACTTTGTTTTCCAGTATTACCACCGGATACACCGGATACATAAATGCCACAGACACATAACTGGGTGAACCTTTTCAGATTGTGACTTAGCTTTGCTAGAGTTCCCAATTAGAGGTGTCCAGGGTTCTTAAACACACTCTTCTTTTTTCTTTGGACCTCGACTTTAACCCCTCAATCTCAAGTTTTCACTTGACACCTTCACGCCACAAGCACATGGTTAAGGACAGCTTGGTTTAGCCGCTTAGGCCAGGATTTTATTCCTGTGGGCCCTCCTATCCACTGATGCTCAAAGCCTTGGATCCTTTTTATCACCCTTGCCTTTTGGTTTAAAGGGGTATTGGCTTTTTCTGCTTGCTTTTCTTTTTCTTTCTTTTTCTTTTCTCTTTTTTTTTTCTGCAAGCTTTTCACTATTTTTTCTTGCTTCAAGAATCAATTTTATGATTTTTCAGGTCATCAGATAACATTTCTCCTTTTCCCATCATTCTTTCAAGAGGCAACAATTTTAACATTCATAAACAATCAACTTAAAAAATATGCACTGTTCAAGCATTCATTCAGAAAACAATAGTATTGCCACCACATCAAAATAATTAAACTGTTTTAAAATTCAAAATTCATGTACTTCTTTTTCTTTTTCAACTAAAAATACTTGTTATTTAAGAAAGGTGATGGATTCATAGGACATTCATAGCTTTAAGACATAAACTTTAAATCTTTATTGATTATGGAATAAAAATAAGACTCAAAAATAAATATAAGCGCAGACCCATAATAGTAGAAGACAGAAAATTAAAAGTAGAAGAATAAATGACTCTTAAAATAGACTCTTAATAATAAAGGTTATCACAGAGTTAGGACTCAACAACCTTGATTTTGAGGAGTGGATGCTCCCTCAATCTGTGGGGTGCTTGGTCCTTCATGGGAGAGCTTCTGGCGTTTCAGCTCCTGTAGCTCACACCCCTGCTTCTCCCGTTCCTTCAGCAGTTTACAGAGCATGCAGTTTTGATTCTGCTGTTCTTCCTTAAGTTGTTCCATAGCTTCTTACAGCTTGGTAACAGATGCTTCTAGGCGGGTCCAGTAGTCAATTTCAGGAATTTCTAGGAGGAACTCCTACGCCCTCCTTTTGATGGAGTTGTCTTGCACTTGTCCTTCCATTGACTTCTTGGTGATTGGGTGTTCGATTGGGATGAATTAATCTACTCCCATCCTCACCCCAGCATCTTTACATAGCAGAGAAATTAAGCTTGGGTAGGCCAGTTTGGCTTCAGTGGAGTTTTTGTTTGCAATTGTGTAAATCTCATAAGAAATCAGATGATGAATCTCCACTTCTTTTCCAAGCATAATACAATGAATCATCACTACTCTTTTGACTGTGACCTCAGAGCGGTTGCTAGTGGGCAATATAGAACGCCCAATGAAGTCCAACCAGCCTCTTACAACTGGTTTGAGATCTCCCCTCTTGAGTTGGTTTGGGACACCTTTTGAATTGGTTATCCACTTAGTTTCAAGGAGGCATATGTCCTCTAGAACATGATCCAACCCCTTATCTACTCTCACCATTCTCCTATTAAAGGATTCTGGATCATCTTGTAGTTGAGGCAATTTGAAGATCTCTCTTATTTTGTCCAGATGGAAGTAAATAAGCCTCCCTCTGACCATGGTTCGATAGGTATGAAAGGCGGTTCCAGTTATTCTCTGCTTATCTGTCAGCCACAGATTTGAGTAGAATTCCTGAACCATGTTTCTTCCAACCTTTGTCTCAGGATTGGCTAGAATTTCCCATCCTCTGTTTCGAATTTGCTCTTGGATCTCCGAATATTCATCCTCTTTCAGATTGAATTTAACTTCCGGGATCACTGACCTCAGACCCATTTTTTTGTGGTAATGGTCTGCATGTTCTTTGGTTAAGAACCTCTCTTGATTCCAAAGACTCTTTGGAGTATTCTCTTTCTTGCCTCTTGATTTGGTTTGTTTTCCCTTAGGTGCCATGATCTTGATGAGTCTTAGCTCAGTGATCACGGAAAAACACACCAAAATTAGAGGTTTGCTTGCCCTCAAGCAAAAGAAAGGAAAGGGGAGAGAGAGGAGAAGAGGCAAATTCGAATGGTGGAGAGGAGGGGATGGCCGAATGTATATTTATAAGAGGAGGAGAGGGATTTTGAAATATTTGAAAGAGATATGATTGATGGAAGAAAATAAAATCATGATATGAAAAAGATGAGATTTGTAATTGAAAAAGATATAAAGATGTTAAATCTGAAAATTTGGTTATGCATTTAAGAATTAAGAGATGATATGATGAGTTGAAAAAGATTTGGAAAGAAATTAAGAAGATAATTGAGTTTTTGAAGAAGATTTGGGAAGGATTTGAAAGAAAATTGAAAAGAGATTTAGAAAATGATTGAATTTTTGAAAATTGAGGGTGAATGATGAAAGTTTGAAACATGTTTATGCAGAAAAGTATGAATCAAAACATGAAAATTTGAAAAAATTTGATGTTGGAAACAAAATCTCCTCCCCTGCCTTTCTGGCGTTAAACGCCCAGAATGGTATCCATTATGGCGTTTAACGCCCAATTGTTGGCCATTATGGGCGTTTTTCTGAACGCACAGGATGCTGCAATTCTGGCGTTAAACGCCCAGAATGGTACCCATTCTGGCGTTTAACGCCCAAAATGGTACCTTTACTGGCGTTTAACGCCCAAAATACCCTTTACTAGCGTTTTCTTGCCAGCAAGCTCCTTTTCTCTGCTTTTTGCATTGAATCTTTCTGTAACTCTGTGAATTCCTTCAATTTTGATGATTTACCTTTGAAGAAAAATGTATATCAAACTTCTATAAGTATAAATTAAAATAAATAACTTGCTAATGGCTGGGTTGCCTCCCAGCAAGCGCTTCTTTATTGTCTTTAGCTGGACCTTTACTGAGCTTCATTCAAGCCTCAGTTTTGAGCATTCTTGCTCAAAATTACTTTCAATATAATATTTGATTCTCTGTCCATTAACAATGAACTTTTTGTCAGAATCAATCTCTTGAAGCTCAACATATCCATATGGTGACACTCTTGTAATCACATATGGCCCCCTCCACCGGGATTTTAATTTCCCAGGGAATAATCTGAGCCTAGAGTTGAACAGCAGAACTTTTTGTCCTGGCTAAAAGACTCTGGACGATAATTTCTTGTCATGCCACTTTTTTGCTTTTTCCTTATAAATTTTTGCATTTTCAAAAGCATTGAGTCTGAACTCCTCTAGCTCATTTAGCTGGAGTAATATTTTCTCACCGGCTAACTTAGCATCTATGTTTAGGAATCTGGTTGCCCAGTAGGCTTTATGTTCCAGTTCCACGGGCAGATGACAGGCCTTGCCATACACAAGCTGGTATGGAGAAGTTCCTATAGGAGTCTTGAATGCTGTTCTGTATGCCCACAGTGCATCATCCAAGCTCTTTGCCCAATCTTTTCTACGGGCAATTACAGTCCGTTCTAGGATTCTCTTTAATTCTCTGTTAGAGACTTCAGCCTGCCCATTTGTCTGTGGATGATACGGAGTTGCTACTTTGTGGCTAATTCCATATCGAACCATAGCAGAATAAAGCTGTTTATTGCAGAAATGGGTGCCCCCATCACTGATTAGTACTCTGGGAACACCAAATCTGCTGAAAATATGTTTCTGGAGGAACTTCAGCACAGTCTTGGTATCATTAGTGGGTATGGCAATTGCTTCCACCCATTTAGATACGTAGTCTACTGCCACCAGAAGGTAAGTGTTTGAGTATGATGGTGGGAAAGGACCCATGAAGTCAATACCCCATACATCAAACAACTCAATCTCTAAGATCCCTTGTTGAGGCATGGCATAACCATGAGGCAAGTTACCAGCTCTTTGGCAACTGTCACAGTTACGCACAAACTCTCGGGCATCTCTATAGAGAGTAGGCCAATAGAAGCCACATTGGAGGACTTTAGTGGCTGTTTGCTCACTTCCGAAATGTCCTCCATACTGTGATCCATGGCAATGCCACAGGATTTTCTGTGCCTCCTCTCTAGGGACGCATCTGCAGATCATTCCGTCTGCGCATCTCTTAAAGAGGTATGGTTCATCCCATAAGTAGTACTTTGCATCAGAAATTAGTTTTTTCTTTTGCAACCTGCTGTACTCCTGGGGTATGAACCTCACAGCTTTATAATTTGCAATGTCTGCAAACCATGGTGCTTCCTGAAAGGCAAAAACTTGCTCATCCGGAAAGGTCTCAGAGATCTCAGTAAGAGGGAGGGACGCCCCTGCTACTGGTTCTATCCGGGACAGGTGATCAGCTACCTGGTTCTCTGTCCCTTTTCTGTCTCTTATTTCTATATCAAACTCTTGCAGAAGCAACACCCATCTTATGAGCCTGGGTTTTGAATCCTGATTTGTGAGTAGATATTTAAGAGCAGCATGGTCAGTGTACACAATCACTTTTGATCCTACTAAATAGGATCTAAATTTGTCAATGGCATAAACCACTGCAAGTAACTCCTTTTCTGTGGTTGTGTAATTCTTCTGTGCGTCATTTAGAACATGACTGGCATAGTAAATGACGTGCAAAAGCTTGTTGTGCCTTTGTCCCAACACTGCACCAATGGCATGGTCACTGGCATCACACATTAATTCGAATGGTAATGTCTAGTCAGGTGCAGAGATGACTGGTGCTGTGACCAGCTTGGCTTTCAGGGTCTCAAATGCCTGCAGACACTCTGTGTCAAACACAAATGGCGTGTCAGCAGCTAGCAGGTTTCTTAGAGGTTTTGCAATTTTTGAAAAATCCTTTATGAACCTCCGATAGAATCCTGTATGCCCCAGAAAGCTTCTGATTGTCTTAACATTGGCAGGTGGTGGTAATTTCTCAATTACCTCTACCTTGGCTTGATCCACCTCTATTCTCTTGCTTGAAATTTTGTGCCCAAGGACAATTCCTTCAGTCACCATAAAGTAACATTTTTCCCAGTTTAAGACCAGGTTAGTCTCTTGGCACCTTTTCAGGACAAGTGCTAGATGATCAAGACAGGAGCTAAATGAGTCTCCAAATACTGAGAAGTCATCCATGAAGACTTCCATGAACTTTTCTACCATATCAGAGAAGATAGAGAGCATGCACCTCTGAAAGGTTGCAGGTGCATTGCACAGACCAAAAGGGATTCTTCTGTAAGCAAATACTCCAGATGGACATGTGAATGCTGTTTTCTCTTGGTCTTGAGGATCGACTGCAATTTGGTTGTAGCCTGAATAGCCATCCAAAAAGCAGTAATATTCATGGCCTACTAGTCTCTCTAGCATCTGGTCTATGAATGGTAAAGGAAAATGATCCTTTCTGGTGGCTGTATTGAGCCCTCTGTAGTCAATACACATACGCCACCCTGTAACTGTTCTTGTGGGAACCAGTTCATTCTTTTCATTATGAACTACTGTCATGCCTCCCTTCTTGGGGACAACTTGGACAGGCCTCACCCAGGGGCTATCAGAAATAGGATAAATAATCCCAGCCTCTAGTAACTTAGTGACCTCTTTCTGCACCACCTCCTTCATGGCTGGATTTAGCCGCCTCTGTGGTTTAACCACTGGCTTGGCATCATCCTCCAATAGGATTTTATGTATGCTTCTTGCTGGGCTAATGCCCTTAAGGTCACTTATGGACCACCCAAGAGCTGTCTTGTGTGTCCTTAGCACTTGAATTAGTGCTTTCTCTTCCTGTGGATTTAAAGCAGAGCTTATGATCACTGGAAAAGTGTCACCCTCTCCCAAAAATGCATATTTCAGGGATGGTGGTAGTGGTTTGAGCTCTGGTTTAGGAGGTTTCTCCTCTTCCTGAGGGATTTTTAGAGGTTCTTTTATTTCCTCTTTTTCCTCCAAATCAGGCTGAACATCTTTAAAGATGTCCTCTAGCTCTGATTCAAGACTCTCAGTCATATTGATCTCTTCCACCAAAGAGTCAATAATATCAGTGCTCATGCAGTCATTTGCTATGTCTGGATGCTGCATAGCTTTGACAGCATTTAACTTGAACTCATCCTCATTGACTCTCAGGGTCACTTCCCCTTTTTGTACATCAATAAGGGTTCGTCCAGTTGCTAGGAAAGGTCTTCCTAGAATGAGAGTTCCACTCTTGTGCTCCTTCATTTCCAGCACTACAAAGTCAGTGGGAAAGGAAAATGGCCCAACCTTGATAATCATGTCTTCAATGATGCCTGATGGATATTTAATGGAGCCATCAGCAAGTTGAAGACATATCCGGGTTGGTTTGACTTCTTCAGTCAACCCAAGCTTTCTGATAGTGGATGCAGGTATTAGGTTGATACTTGCTCCAAGGTCACATAGAGCTGTCTTGGTGCAAGCACCTTCTAATGTGCATGGTATCATAAAGCTTCCTGGATCTTAAAGCTTTTCTGGTAAGCTTTTTAGAATGACTGCACTGCATTCTTCAGTGAGAAACACTCTTTCAGTTTCTCTCCAATCCTTCTTATGACTTAAGATCTCTTTCATGAACGTAGCATAAGAGGGTATTTGCTCAAGTGCCTCTTCAAATGGGATCTTTATTTCAAGAGTCCTGAGATAGTCTGCAAAGCGGGCAAGTTATTTATCCTATTCCGCTTGGCAGAGCTTCTGAGGATAAGGCATCTTGGCTTTATATTCTTCAACCTTAGTTGCTGCAGGTTTATTCCCTACAGAAGTGGTTGGAGAAGCCTACTTAGAGGGGTTACTATCAGCACTTGCAGGTGTCTGATCCCTCATTGCCGTTTGAAGGCCAGGATTGGGTGCTGGTTGGGCGTTTAACGCCAGCTTCCCACCCTTTTCTGGCGTTTGAACGCCGGAACTGGGCAAGGAATGGGCGTTTAACGCCAACTTTTCCCCCTTTTCTGGCGTTTGAACGCCAGAGTTATTCCTCTCTGGGCTCTTGATGTCCTCAAAGGGATCTTGGACAGTGGTTTGGTCATCCTCTGTCATTTGTTCCCTTCTTGACTTTTTGCTATTTTGAGCTGAGTTATTCAATGTCTTCCCACTCCTTAGTTGGACAGCTTGGCATTCTTCTGTTATCTGTTTAAATAGCTGCTGTCTTGTCTGATTCAATTGTGCTTCTATATTCTTGTTAGCATTTTTAGTGTCTTGGAGCATCTCTTTGAATTTTGCTAATTGTTTTGTCATAAGGAGTAATTGCTGATTAAGTTCAACAATCTGTTCTTGAGGATTGGGATCAGTAGTTACTGCCATAGCCTCTTCTTTTATGGAGGGCTCACTGTTTGAGTACAGATGTTGGTTTCTAGCAACTGTATCTATGAGTTCTTGAGCCTCTTCAATTGTTTTTCTCATGTGTATAGATCCACCAGCTGAGTGGTCTAGAGACATCTGAGCTTTTTCTGTAAGTCCATAGTAGAAGATGTCTAACTGTACCCACTCTGAAAACATTTCAGAGGGGCATTTTCTTAGCATCCCTCTGTACCTTTCCCAGGCATTATAAAGAGATTCATGATCCTCTTGTTTAAAGCCTTGGATGTCCAGCCTTAGCTGTGTCATCTTTTTTGGAGGGTAAAATTGATTCAGGAATTTGTCTGTTAATTGTCTCCATGTTTTTATGCTTGATGTGGGTTGGTTATTTAACCACCTCTTAGCTTGATCTTTTACAGCAAATGGAAACAATAATAATCTGTAGACATCCTGATCCACTTCTTTATCACGTATTGTGTCAGCAATTTATAAGAACTGTGCCAGAAACTCAGTAGGTTCTTCTTGTGAAAGACCGGAATACTGGCAATTTTGCTGTACCATGATAATGAGCTGAGGATTTAGCTCAAAGCTGCTTGCTTTGATGGGAGGTATACAGATGCTACTCCCATATGCAGCTGTAATGGGGTTAGCATATGACCCCAGAATCCTTCTGAACTGTTCGTTTCCACTTATGTCCATGATGGAGAAAAAGGAATTGATATGAATTGCAATTAAATTATATTTTTATTTTTTTATTTTATTTAATTAAAAGTGACCAAAAATAATAAAATAAAATAAAAGGAAAATAAAATAAAATTTCGAAAACTAAAAGAAAATAAAATCAAAGCAAATTGAAAACTAAATTAATTAATTAATTAAAGAGATTTTGAAATTAGCAATTAAAAAGATATGATTGAAAATTATTTTGAAAAAGATATGATTTAGAAGATATGATTGCAAATAAAAAAAAAGATATGATTGAGAATTATTTTAAAAAAGATATGATTGAGAAGATATGATTGAAGAAATTAAAAAGATTTGATTTTGGAAAAAGATTTGAAAAGATCAATTTTTGGAAATTAGAATATTGACTTGACTAAAAAAAAGATATGTTTTTGAAAATCTTTAACTAAATTAATGCGAAATTTCAAAATTTATGAGTAAAATAAGGAATGGATATATTTTTTTATTTTTAATTTTTAATGCGGAAAGAGAAAAACAATAAAATGACCCTAAACTTAGAAATTTTAGATCAAAACAAAGAGAACAAACAAGAAAACTTTGAATGTCAAGATGAACACCAAGAACATTTTGAAGATCAAGATGAACACCAAGAACAAATTTTTTTGAAAAATTTTTAAATAAATAAAAGCACAAAAACACCAAACTTAAAATTTTTAGAAAATCAAACACAAATTTTCGAAAAATTAAAGGAAAAACAGAAAGAAGACACCAAACTTAGAATTTTTTAAAAATCAAGAAAGAACTAAAGACAAGTAATTTCGAAAAATTAAAAGAAAATAAAAGCATGCAATTGACACCAAACTTAAAATATAAAACTAAACTCAAATAAAAGACTCTAAACAAACAAAAATAATTTATTCCTAATCTAAGCAACAAGATAAACCGTCAGTTGTCCAAACTCGAACAACTAACCAGCAAGTGCACTGGGTCGTCCAAGTAATACCTTACGTGAGTAAGGGTCGATCCCACGGAGATTGTCGGCTTGAAGCAAGCAATGGTTATCTTGTAACTCTTAGTCAGGATATCAGTAATTCTCAGATTTAATTGTAAAAAGTAAAAGAACATGAAATAAATTCTTGTTATGCAGTAATGAAGAACAGGTTGAGGCTTTGGAGATGCTTTGTCTTCTGAATCTCTGCTTTCCTACTATCTTCTTCTTCATGCACGCAAGGCTCCTTCCATGGCAAGCTTTATGTTGGGCATCACCGTTGTCAATGGCTACTTCCCGTCCTCTCAGTGAAAATGTTCCAAATGCGCTGTCATCGCACGACTAATCATCTGTCGGTTCTCGATCATGTCGGAATAGGATCCATTGATCCTTTTGCGTCTGTCACTACGCCCAACACTCGCGATTTTGAAGCTCGTCACAGTCATCCCTTCCCAGATCCTACTCAGAATACCACAGACAAGGTTTAGACCTTCCGAATCTCAGGAATGGCCGCCAATAATTCTAGCTTATACCACGAAGATTCCATTCTTAGATTAGAAACCCAAGAGATACACATTCAAGCTTGATTGCATGTAGAACGGATGTGGTTGTCAGGCATGCGTTCATAGGTGAGAATGATGATGATTGTCACGGATCATCACATTCATCAGGTTGAAGTGCGAATGAATATCTTAGAATAGAAGCAAGCGTGATAGAATGGAAAACAGTAGTAATTACATTAATTCAAGAAGAACAGTAGAGCTCCTCACCCCCAACAATGGGGTTTAGAGACTCATGCCATAGAAGATACAATATAAAATGTGTAAAGTGTCATGAGGTACAAGATGAATCACTAAAAGTAGTTTTTATAGTGAACTGGTGACCTAGGGTTACATAAAATGAGTAAGCTAGGGTGTTTAGTGTAAAAATCCACTTCCGGAGCCCACTTGGTGTGTGCTTGGGCTGAGCATTGAAGCTTTCATATGTAGAGACTTTTTTTGGAGTTAAACGCCAGCTTTTGTGCCAGTTTGGGCGTTTAACTCCAGTTTTTATGCCAGTTCTGGCGTTAAACGCTAGAATTCTTGAGCTGACTTGGAACGCCTGTTTGGGCCATCAAATCTCGGGAAAAGTATAGACTATTATATATTTCTGAAAAGCCCAGGATGTCTAATTTCCAACGCAATTGAGAGCGCACCAATTGGGCTTCTGTAGCTCCAGAAAATCCACTTTGAGTGCAGGGAGGTCAGAATCCAACAGCATCTGCAGTCCTTTTTCAGCCTCTGAATCAGATTTTCGCTCAGGTCCCTCAATTTCAGTCGGAAAATACCTGAAATCACAGAAAAACCCACAAACTCATAGTAAAGTCCGGAAAAGTTAATTTTAAATAAAAACTAATAAAAATATAATAAAAACTAATTAAAATATACTAAAAACATACTAAAAAAAATGCCAAAAAGCGTATAAATTATCCGCTCATCAGGCAACATATTCCCAAGTGACACCACTCCTAACCCCAAGGAAGAATGCAAAGCCATACAACTAAGGAGTGGAAAGACATTTAGGAGATGATACCAAGGTTGCCAGCAAGGAACAAACAGAGGTTGATAAGAATGACAAGAAGCACACCAAGAAAGATGAAGAACCACAAACTTCACTGAAGGGCAGGAAACTCTCAGAGGCACATCCACAAGAGCAGAGGAAGGAGGTAAAGCCATACGTCCCTCCACTACCCTATCCTCAGAGATTGCACAAGGAGCTCAAAGACCAACAATTTCCTAAATTCTTGGAGATTTTCAAGAAGCTAGAGACTAACCTTCCACTTGCTGAGGCCTTAGAACAAATGCCTCTCTATGCAAAGTTCTTTAAAGAACTCATCAACAAGAAAAGGAGCTGGAAAGAAAAAGAAACCCTGATCTTGACCTAGGAGTGTAGTGTTGTGATTCAGAAAGGCCTACCACCTAAACTCAAAGATCCAGGGAGTTTTTTCATACTATGTACCATTGGGAACATACCAATTGATAAAGCTCTGTGTGACTTGGGTTCAAGCATCAACTTGATGCCACTTTTGATGATGAGAAAGCTATCAATAGAAGAAGTGAAGCTAACTAGAATGTCACTACAGCTAGCTGATAGATCCCTCATAATACCCAATGGAGTGGTGGAGAACCTTCTAGCCAAAGTTAGAAAGTTCATCTTTCCTGCAAATTTTGTGATTTTGGACTTATATGAAGAAGGAAGTAATTTAATCATACTGGGAAGACCCTTTTTAGCCACAGCAAGAGCCATTATTGATATAGAAAAAGGAGAGATGATTTTTAGGGCACACGATGAACAAATAACTCTCAATGTCTTCAAAGAAATACAACTCCATGCTGAAAAGGAAAACTGCATGAAAATTGAGGATGAGGAATTAAATTAGAAGGAGAAGCCCAAGGAATCACTCATAAACTCACCCTTGATGGAGAAGAATGAGATTAAAGAGAAGCAAAAAGATCAAGAGAACAGAGAAGCTGAAGAAGAATTACAAACAGAAGCTCCAGAGATGACAATTAAGAAGAAGGGTCCTGACATTAAGCTTGCTAAGATGGAAGAGTTATCAAAGAAAGGGAAGAAAAGTAAGAGAAAAGTGCCTAAGGGGTGGAGGTACAAGAAGATTCCAACAGAAGGATTCTCACCAGGAGACAAAGTAAAGCTGATTTATCAACTATTGGAAACACCTCCACATCCTTCTGAATACTACACTGTTAGCAAGATCCTCTCATTGGAGCACACAGAAATCGTCAGACAAGACACTGGAAGGAAGTTGATAGTGAGAGGAGACAAACTGAGGCACTATGACCATCAACCTCCCTAACAGAGAACAACTGTCAAGATAGTGACAATAAACGAGCGCTCCATGGGAGGCAGCCCATGTTTAGCATTTTCCATTTCCTACTTTAGTGATAATAACAAGTGGTTTTCTATCATGAATTTAGACTTTCATAAATAATCTGATAATTGCATTGAGCATTTCATGAAGCATATGATCAACTTCTAAGTTTGGTGTGTCTAGAGGCACCCTAAGATGATTTAAAGCATGATGAAAATATAGACATCTTAGGACATTTACTCAAGTATTTTCTTGAAGTATATAGCTAAACATTAAGTTTGGTGTTCAACATAAGCTATAAGTGTGAAGGATGAGAATCAAATTGCTTAGAGTCTTGAATTCCATGACAAGTGATCCATGCTCTGCATTGTTTTAAGTTTATGTTTGAAAGTAGATAGTAAAGTAGTCCTCATGATGATTGAATCAATGGTGACAAGGACTTGATTGAACTCTTGTATGAAGCATATGGTGAACAACAAGTTTGGTGTGCAAGGCACCCAGGATGATGCATAAGGCTCATTATATGTACATCCTAGGAATTGAATCTAATCCTTGCACCACATAACCAAACACTAAGTTTGGTGTTCACATTTGTCACATGCACAATCGCAAGAAGTCACGTTGGTTTTTAATTTATGAGGAACACTTAGTTTTGGTCAATATGAAAATTTCTAAAGTTTTTTATTGCATTTCATTTTTCCGCCATCTATTCTGATTAATTTTTGCTTTGTTGACTTGGATAGGAACATGGAGGATGGGATTGATGGAGAGGACAAGTTAAGCAAAGGGTTCGGCTACTCTAGAGCAAGGCTAGTCACATGTTCTTGGAAATTGCTCATTGGAAAGAGTAACCATGCACACATTGGTTAGTTAGGTGTGTCATAAGAACACCTTGATGACCGAACCTACCAACCTAATAAAGAAGCAATCCTTGTCTTTATTCAATCTTGCATGCACACCCTCCATTTCCACCATGCCCAATTGAATCCTCACCATCCATTTCTCCACCACCATCACTATAAATAAGCCTTCATTTGGTTCTAGCTTCACACTCAAAGTTACACTTTCTTACACTCATAATTTACTCCTTGTGTTCCCTTGATCACCATTGTACGTCCTTGTTCAACCCTCTTTTTGTTTTACTTGATCAAACACTTTTCTTCATCCTCAAGCCACTACACTCTCACTCTACCATGTACAAGCTATACTAGCTACACTTCCACATCCTTTCTTTCTCTTCTATTAAGCTCATTAAAAGCAAACCAATGGCAGCCTCATCAAGTTCTAAAAGGAGAAAGGGAAAGAAGTTTGTTAAAGAAATTCTCTTTGATAATTGGATGTTTAAGTCTGTATTTCATGAAATAAAACTTGAGTGGATGAGGCTAAAAGAAATATTACCCGAGATACCATTCCAACTTTCGGATGATGAATGCCAAGAAATCAAGCACAAGGTTGAAAGGAGGAGATGGGAGCTCCTCACCAGTCCACTAACAAGAATAAATGTAAATCTTGTTAGAGAGTTCTATGCCAACACGGTGAGGGAGGATACAAGAAATGACACCTCTTACAAGAGCTATGTAAGAGGTGTAGAAGTTGACATTAGCCCCAAGGCTATTATGAAAGTTCTTGGGCTTAGAACAACACCTTTTGAAGAGGCAAGCTATCATGTAAAACTGACTGGTGATCCGGATTGTGAGCAAATTGTCAATGACATCTGTGTGATAGGGGCTGACTAGGTAAGGGATTCCAAGGGAATGCCAAGGTTTATTAAAAGAGGAGACCTTATCTTGGAAGCCAATGATGGTTTGAGATTGTGAGGAAATCCATCCTCCCTAGTGCAAAAACTTCAGAGGTCAATATCAAGAGAGCCACCATGGTGCATTACATTATGACAGGAGGGGAAATAAGAGTCCATGAACTCATAGCAAAGAACATTCAAGAGATATCAGAGAAGAATGATCGTGGCTCTTGGCTCTACTATCCTAACACCATCATGCACCTATGCAAGAAAGCTAAGGTGGTGTTTGAGGATGTAGACCCTGATTGGTTAAATCCAGGCAAGCCAATCACCACTCAAAGAATGTCATATATTGATGACATGTCATCATGTCATGTTTTTCTATGCTTTTTCATACAAGAAATTGATGATTAGTGCTTGAATATTGAATGCTTTTGTGCTTAAATGGTATATTTCTTTGTTCTTTTGATTTGATAAACTTTGTAGGAAATAAGTACAAAAAAAAAGAAAAGAAGCATAAAATAAGCTCAATTAAGCTCAAAAGGAGCAAAGAGGATTTACAACCATGACCTCTTTACGCTCCAACAAGAATAACTCGAGCTACAAAGCTCCAAATGAGGTGATTCTAGTGGCATTGGAAAGTAAGAATCTAGAGCTTTCCAAGCATATATGGCAATACATGGTGGACACTAAATTTGAGGGAGAAAACTTACCCCGAAAGTGCAAAGATAAACATAGTATCAACCTGCAGTAAGGCCAGCTGACTTCTCCACGTTCCAAGGAGGATAACTTGAGCTGTAGAGCTTTAAATGATGCGCTCTAAAATGCATTGGAAAGTAGACATCCAGAGCTTTCATACGATATATAATAGTATGGGGTGAACATTAAGTTTGGGCCTCAAAAGCTGGTGCTAACTTTGGCCTCCAATGTAGCGTTCACTAAGTGAACGTTTTCGGCCTCCAAAATAGCGTGACCATGCCTTCTTCAAAGGACCATAACTTGATCTACAGATGTCCAATTGATGCGCTTTCAGATGCGTTGGAAAGCTGACGATCAGAGCTTTCTAACGACATATAGAAATCTATATTTGGCATGAAATTGAAGCACAAGTGATAGGCATCTTTAAGGCCCACAAACCACACTCAGCAACACTTTTGGGCTAGCGTTCACTTTGGAAGTGAGCATGGAGTTCACTTTTCTAACTTTTTCGTGATTCTCAAGCCTTGGGAAGGAAGCTCATGCCAAATGCACCAAAGGAGCAAAGGGTAGCATTCAGAAAAGTGAACTTGGCATTCACAAAGTCACCTTTTGCGTGACTTTCACCCTGGAGGCAAGCATAAGGAAGCGCTCAACCAAGAGGGAGCGCTCAAATAGTGAATGTGCCGTTCACTAAGAGAATGCCAGGGAGAAAAAATGCACGTGAGGGGAGCACTAAAGGAGTGAATGTGGAGTTCACAAAGTGAACTGAATGCTCCACTGGGACGAGACCCAAGCCACCAATTGCACCCCTGATCCACTTATTCAAGGACAAATCCAAATCAACCCATTTTATTGAAGCCCCAAAGCAAGCAAAGTCCATGGACATGACTCAAAGGCACACGAAACAATTAGCATAGGAATTTTATTTGAATTGTAATTTGTTTTTTAATTTCAATTTCATTTTCATTTTGTAAAGCCTATATAAAGGCATCAATTTCATTTCATTGAGGAGGTTGGCTCTGCTAGAGAGCAATAGGAGTATGAGTTGGAGTAGAATAGAAAGTTCTCTTTGAAACACTTTAATTTTTCTGCATTTTTACATTTCAAGTATTGAATTCAATTTGGTTTATGAAATTTCAGTTTTTGAATCTTCTCTTCTGCAATTTTACTTTCTGCAATTTTTCATTTGAGCCCACTGTGATCTGATTTACTCTTCCTGCAATTTAAATTTTCTGCAAGTGCTCTAAGTTCTGATTTACTGCTTTCTTTAAGTTCCCTACACCCAATCCTATTTACATATACCGCAATCTACATTTCTTGTTATCTAAGCTTTTGCAATTTACATTCCTTACTCTTTAAGATTCTGTCAAATTTACTTTCTGCACTTTATAATTCCTATAAATTTACTTTCTGCTGTATCAATTCTCACTCAATACTGTTAGCTTGACTAAAATAATCACTCACTAAAGTTGCTTGATCCATTAATCCCTGTGGGATCGACCTCACTCTTGTGAGTTATTACTACTTGATGCGACTCGGTACACTTGCCGGTGAGTTTGTCTGGAAATCTAATTTCCACCCATCAAGTTTTTGGCGCCGTTGCCGGGGATTGATTTAGATCAACAATGATGGTGAGAAGTCTAGATTAAGCATTTTCTTTGTTTTTGTTTTCTGTTTTAAGTTGATAGCAAGGTGTTTGAGTTATTGCCTCACTAATAAATTCTTCTCTGAGACATGAATTTCAATTTTCGTTGGTGTTGTGTTTTACAAAATTTAAATAGAGTTCAACTCATGTTGTTATCAAAAAAATTTTATGGGATATTACCCACCATCACCAATTGACTATTCTAATGGTGGCTAGGAATATAACCAAGAAAATACAAATTCTGAGCACTCCAATCAATGGAGATATGTTTCAGAGCCACAAGATGAGCAAGACAATTTCATGGGATATTACCCACCATCACATGATTCATATCAGTATCCTCATGGTGACTGGGAATATAAAAAGGAATGAGGGAGTATGAATAATCAAGTGAAATGAACTGTTTTCCAGAGACACAAAGTGACTCATACTGTTATGACACACACACAAATGTTGGCTGGGAAGGGAATTGAAATAATTCACATTCTAATTATTCAAAGACATTATCACTTGATTATGCTGTCAATACATACATGGAAGATTGTCCCTCCATGCCACAAAAGAATCCACATTGTGATGAATTCAATAATCACTCAAATTGTGGGTGGGAGGATCAAAACCAAACAGCATTCAATAGTTCATACTTCACTCATCAAGAAACATCATCTTTGGAGTATGCTTTCAATAAGTTCATGCAAGATTGTCTGCCAATGTCACAAGATGATCCATACCATGATGAATTCAACAATGATTCACATTGTGGATGGGAGGATCAAAACCAGAAAGCATTTGACAGTTCATACTCCACTTATCAAGAGCCATCATCACTTGAGCAAACCTTCAGTTTATTCATGGAAAACTGTCCACCCTCACCTCCCAGTTTCTCATTTGAAAATTCTTCATCACCTGATGATGCCTCAACACAAAGTTTCCTCCACAATCCATACCAACCACAAAATTTATTTCACAATTCACAAAATTCATTCCATGCCCCTCAAAATATCACCACAACACATCCATGCCCACAAAATTTCTTTCAACCCCCATCTCTTGAGCTAACAGAGGATCTCCTTTAAAAGTCCAGAGAATTTTTAGAAAGACAAGAAAAATCCTGGAAAAGGCAAGAACTCATCCTCAAGAAAATGGATGGGCATTTAGAGCAAATAAGGAGAAACTCATAATTATCAAATAGTGAGGATGAAGACCAATTTGTGGGAGAGGAAGTGGAAAAACAAGAACAAAAGGTCCCTGTGTCAAATGAAATTGCAATGAAGGATGAAGTGGTGGAGGTATATGAGCCAAGGATTCCAGATCCACAGAGGCTAATTGAAGTGACAATGGAACATGAAGATTCCCTCCCAAAGGACTTAATGGAAAATCATGAAGAAGAAATAGAGGAAGACACTCAAGGAGATTCACATTCAATTGAAGCAAATAAGTGCATAGAGGAAGGGCTCATTGAACCACCAATTCAAAAAGCTCTTGATGAAGAAAACACTCGAACCATCACATAACCACCAAGTATTGATATCCAAGAAGTGAAGGCAACTAACAAGAGCATGAATCCTACCCCTGATCCAGCAAGCAAGCTTAATCAAGCCATTAATAAAAGGAAGCTTGCAGAGGAGAGACCATGACAGGGGACAATATGTCAAGCTAATGACACTAAGCAACACTTTTGGGCTAGCGTTTACTTTGGAAGTGAACATGGAGTTCACTTTTCTAACTTTTTCATGATTCTCAAGCCTTGGGAAGGAAGCTCATGCCAAATGTACCAAAGGAGCAAAGGGTAGCATTTAGAAAAGTGAACTTGGCGTTCACAAAGTCACCTTTTGCGTGACTTTCACCCTGGAGGCAAGCATAAGGAAGCGCTCAACTAAGAGGGAGCGCTCAAATAGTGAACGTGCCTTTCACTAAGAGAATGCCAGGGAGCAACAATGCATGTGAGGGGAGCACTAAAGGAGTGAACGTGCAATTCACAAAGTGAACTGAACGCTCCACTGGGAGGAGACCCAAGCCACCAAATGCACCCCTGATCCACTTATTCAAGGCCAAATCCAAATCAACCCATTTCATTGAAGCCCCAAAGCAAGCAAAGCCCATGGACATGACTCAAAGGCACAAGAAACAATTAGGATAGGAATTTTATTTGAATTGTAATTTATTTTTCAATTTCAATTTTATTTTCATTTTGTAAAGCCTATATAAAGGCATCAATTTCATTTCATTGAGAAAGTTGGCTCTGCTAGAGAGAAATAGGAGTTGGAATAGGAGTAGAATAGAAAGTTCTCTTTTATACACTTTAATTTTTCTGCATTTTTACATTTCAAGTATTGAATTCAATTTGGTTTATGAAATTTCAGTTTCTGAATCTTCTCTTTTGCAATTTTACTTTCTGCAATTTTTCATTTGAGTCCACTGTGATCTAATTTACTCTTCTTACAATTTAAATTTTCTGCAAGCGCTCTAAGTTCTGATTTACTACTTTCTTTAAATTCCTTACACCTAATCCCATTTACATTTACTGCAATCTACATTTCTTGTCATCTAAGCTTTTGTAATTTACATTCCATGCTCTTTAAGATTCTGTCAAATTTACTTTCTGCACTTTATAATTTCTGCAAATTTACTTTCTACTGCATCAATTCTCACTCAATACTGTTATCATGACTAAACTAATCACTCACTAAAGTTGCTTGATCCATCAATCCCTATGGGATCGACCTCACTCTTGTGAGTTATTACTACTTGATGCGACCCGGTACACTTGCCGGTGAGTTTTTGTGGAAATCTAATTTCCACCCATCATATATCACGGCTGCCCAACAGCAATGGAGACCTCAAAGGTGGAGGAGAAGGGAGGAACAACAAGAAGAGGAACACCAAGAAAGGGAACAGTAAGAAGAACAACAAGCTCCAGCACCAGCCACTATGGACATGAGCCAAATCCAAGAAGCTATCGATGGTTTATCTAGATAATACTTGGAGAATCAAGAACAATAAAGAAATTTTCAACTCCAACTCATGGACCAGCAAAGGGAATTCCAATCCCAAATGATGGATCAACAAAGGGAGCTACACATTCAACTCATGGAGCAACAAAAAGAACATTACTCTCAACTATATGAATCCATCCATCAAGTGGCTGAGAAGCAAGTCTGGCAGGAAAGGCGCATCCAAGAGCTCAATCAACGCCAGAAAGTCTACATGAAGACTTTTCATGAGTATAAGGTTCACAATGAAGGGAGGCATCTAGATAAGGTTCTGTACGACATGAATACTCAAGCTAGGCTTAATTATTTGGTCGGTTTTATGCCTCAGTTGAACCCCGGAATACCAAAGTGTGAAGACATTAGCAAAAGAATAGAGTAAAGAGAAGTTGAAAGAGCCAGACGCAATGAAGCTAAGCTAAGGAAAAAGATGGAGGATGCTGGCTTTTGGAAGAAGCTGAAGGAGAAAGGAGGAGCAAGTAGCCAGCAAGAGGGAGATCAAAAAGGAGAGAAGAAGAAGAAGGGAAAGCTAGCTAAAGAGTAAAAGGTGGTGCAGATCCTTGCTTATCAAATTTAATAAGGAAGAACATGCTTCCATATTTACTTCATGAGTTTACCTTTGTTTAAAATCATTTGCATTCTGTTTGTCTTTCTTTCATGTTATAATAGCTTGCTAGTCTAAGTGCTTATGCCATGCCATCTTGCTTAAGCTGTATGCTTTGTTCCCAATGCTTGAATAAAAGGAAAAAATGTTGTGAAACAGAGAAAGAGTAATAGTCCATTTTGGTAGAAGATAGAATAAGGTTATATGGTGGTGTATGCTTGAACACTTGGTAAGTTCACTAATAAAGTTAAAAGGCATAATGTTCCCTTAAGTATGAGCTTAGTTTACTTTAGATGAAACCTTTGTGAATAAAGATCCTAGTAAGAAAGAAAGAAAAAGAAAGAATGAAAGAAAAGCCAACGTTAGTGGCAAAGTTAGGCCACTAACAGGCAACACTAACGTTGGCAATAGAAAGAAAGAAACAAGGAATAAGCTAGGCATCAATAGCTTGACCCTTAAGATACATGCCTGTGGTGCTTTTGTACTACGATCTGCTTAGATGATTAGGTTCGAAGGAGTGTTTTAACACTTGGTAACTTGAGTTAACTAACCCGGGATTATCAACCAAAAGTCCATTGTCAAGAGCAACTTGACTAGACTACAAAGCATTTAGTAACCCAAAGAGATGCTGGGCATCAATATCTATAGGTTGAATTGTAAGCCATGTATCTGTGGTGTGTATGTGTTGAGGAGAGGCTTCAGATAGTAAGTCTGAAGGGTGCTTCATCACCCAACACCTTGAGCCAACTAGATCGGGAATGTTGACTGAAAATGTACCATAAAGAGCTGCCTCAACACAGAACACTAAGCTTCAAAATAAAAAATAAGACTTCAGCAAGAAAAAGAAAAGCAATAAGTTAACACCAAGGATCAAAAAATAAAAAGGTTCATAGAAGCAACAGAGTTAGTGCTTAAGGGGATGTTGTAACCTAGAAATGAATAAGTTCATGAGCTCCAAAGATATCATGCATGAAACCCCATGAACCAAGATTGATTATCCTCCAACAAAGGGCTTACATATATCTCTATTTTCATTCATTTATCTTGTGCTTTACTGCTTGCTTGGTGATAAGCAAGATTTAAGTTTGGTGTTGTGATGCCTAGGCATCTTAGGCTAGTTTCACAAGCCTTTTTCATTAGTTTTTACTTGGTTTCATGCACTTTCTTAGGTAATAAGTAAGCATTTAGATGAGAAATGTATGCATGTCTTGATTCAATCAAACATTGTTATTTATGAGTATTTTCATGAGATTAATGCAAGAACTACTTGATGCTATGAATGATGTATTATCTTGTGATTATGGCAAAGCTTTGATGCATTTGTTTGGTTGGTGATAGGTAAAGAGAAGCAAAGAAAGGGCAGAGAAGAAGCAGAGGAAGCAACTTTGGTAGTTGGCTCACCAACGTTGCCCACCAACGTTTTCAAGGAAAAAGAGGCAACGTTGGTGGCCAAAGTTGGTTCACCAACATTGCCCATCAACGTTCTCAATAAAGATGAGGCAACGTTGGTGGCCAAAGTTGGCTCACCAACCTTGCCCACCAACGTTCTCAAGGAAAAATGAGGCAACGTTGGTGGCCAAAGTTGGCTCACCAACCTTGCCCACCAACATTCTCAAGGAAACATGAGGCAATGTTAGTGGCCAAAGTTGGCTCACCAACATTGCCGATCAACGTTGCCAAGCATGGAGAGTAACGTTGGTGGCCCAAAGTTGCCTCACCAACGTTACAAGCAAAATTTGGTGCAAATGTTGGTGTGTCAACGTTACTTCAAGTTGGCACGCTAACGTCTTCGATAAATTCTCAAGTTGGAGCTGGAAAAATTTCTAGTGTGCGTACGCATGAGGCTCTATGCGCACGCACAAAGGAAAAATTTGCAAGTGTGCGCACACATAAGGCATGATGCGTACGCACATAGGGTGAACGTTGGTGCACCAACGTTGGTGAACCAACGCCAGTGGCAATGTTCCTAAAGGATTTTAAAAGTAATGTTAGCCACCGTTTATGCACAAACATTGGTGACTAACGCCAAGGCCAATTCCAGTTTCAATGGCAGCCACACAAGCTTGTGAATGTTAGTGAGCTAACGCCTAGGTCAACGTCACAAAGAGCCACTCCTAACTTGCTTCAACTAAGGCCAAAGCCCACATCCAAAGACTTGAAGATTGATTTGGAAAGTGTATAAATAGGATAGATTTTGAAGTTAGAAAGAAGGCTGGGAAGTAGGGACCCTAATTGGGAAACCCTGAATCATTTTCGTTGTACTTTCTTTTACTTTCATGTACTTTTCTTTCCCTTTGGATTTTGCTGAGCAATAATGAACTAAACCCCACATCATTAGGGGGAGGAGCTCTATTGTAATTTACATGATTGAATGAAATTCTTCTTCTTCTCAATCCGCTTGTTGTAGCTAAGGGATAACTTCTATATTCATTTTGATCAATTCACTCTGGAAAGGGGTTTTAGAACCATGAATTTCTATATGAGCCTCGGAAGGGGGAATCATGGAAATTAGATTGAAGCTCTATCTCTCACAACACTCTTGATCAACACCATTCGGGAGAAATTGAGATCTTTAGAGTTTGTGTGGCTCATGGATAAGAGATATGCTCTTAACCTCTTCTCAGGACAATTGGATCAAGGAATTGGCAAACTGATTGTGATTAGAGAAATTAGGTTGCCAAGGAATTGGGACTCAATTAATTCCAATTCGCCATAGATCTACTTTATATGATTGATTCATGATGGATTATGATATCTCTAATCCATAATGAATCTTTCTCTTTGATTTTCTTCACTTTGATTTCCTTGAGTTCACTTTACTTGCTTTGAATTTACTGCTTCCTTTAATTCCCAGCACCCAAATCCTCTTTACATTTCATGTAATTTACATTTCATTGTCATTTACATTCTCTCCTTTACTTTCTTGTCATTTAAGCTTCAGCTCATTTAAGTTTCTTGTCCTTTAAGTTTTAGTCCTTTACATTTCCTGTCATTTAAATTTTTGTCCTTTACTTTTCAGCACTTAAATTTTCAGTACTCTACATCCTGTTGTTCTATTTTCATTGTGGATCTATTTTCTGCTTATTAAATTTCACCAAACTCTTTTAAATACTAGCTTGACTAGACAATTCACCTCACTAAAGTTGCTTGATCCATCAATCCCTGTGGGATCAACCTCACTCTTATGAGTTATTACTTGACGATTCAGTGCACTTGCCGAAGGGGATTTGTGTTTTGCAAATTCCCACATCATTATTTACCGAGGTCTAGGTCAGGATTCGATGCTGTTTGGGTGATTGTGGATCGCTTAACCAAGTCTGCTCATTTTCTGCCTATCCAAGTGAGACTATACATCAAGAAGATTGTGAGGCTACACGGTGTTCCATCGAGAATAGGGTCGGACCGTGACCCCCGATTCACATCAAGGTTTTAAAGAGCTTTCCAAAGAGCTTTCAGTACGAGGCTATGTCTTAGCATGGCATATCATCCGCAAATGGAGGGACAGTCAGAACGGACTATTCAGACGTTGGAAGAGATGCTCAGGGCATGTGTTTTGGATCAACCTGGAAGTTGGGACCCTTACATGCCATTAGTGGAGTTTGAGTACAACAACAGCTTTCATGTGAGTATGTGAGTATTGGGATGGCTCCGTATGAGGCTTTGTATGGACGAAAATGCCAATCTCTACTGTGTTGGCATGAATCTGGTGAAGTAAGTATTTTGGGTCCCGATTTGGTCATAGAGACTACAGAGAAGATTAAGAAGATTCGAGCTAGGATTCTAACTGCATAGAGCCGACAAAAGAGTTCTGCGGATCAGAAAAGGAAACCATTAGAATTTGAAGTGGGAGAGCATGTATTCCTGAGGGTTACACCGACCACTAGGATTAGAAGACTGATTAAAACCAAGCTGATCCAAGATTCATTGGACCGCTCGAGATTCTGCGGTGATTTGGGCCGGTGGCATATCAAGTAGCCTTGCCACCTCACTTGTCTAACCTGCATGACATATTCTATGTGTCACAACTCCATAAGTACACGCTGGATGTGACTCATGTATTAGAGCCCGAGTCGGTCGAGTTGAGGGAGAACTTGATGTTTCAAGTAACATCGGTGTGTATTGACGACACTAGTGTAAAGAAACTGCGAGGAAAGGAAGTTCAGTTGGTTAAAGTGGCATGGAAGAGATCAGGAGTGGAAGAACATAATTGGGAGTTGGAGTCCGAGATGTATAAGGATTATCCCGAGTTATTCTCAAGTAATCACTAAATTTTAGGGACAAAATTTCTTATTTGGTGGGGAGAATGTAAGAACCGCGATTAACTAACCGATTAATTAAATAATAAAATTGCCTAAATTAGGTTCCGAAAATTTAGAATGAGAATTAGAGGATTTAAATATGATTTTTGGACTCAGTAAATTTTTCTGAGATAGAAAATGTAATTTTGTGCGAAAAACCGCATAAAAACGCAAACCGGCAAATTAACTTGCCGAACCGATTTAGATCTGTTCGGTACTGAGCAAGAATAATTAAAAACAATAGAAAACCTTAAGAAAATATTTAGAGTTGAAAACTGGACATTAATTTTAAAAGTTGGCCCAAAATTGGGCCAAAAGGGCCCAAAACACTAACGGGTTGGACCATGCCCAAGTTGGGCCCAAGCCCAACATATAAGACCTTCCTTAACGAGCCATCTGCCTATTTACCATCCTCAAACACAACACAACACAGCTAAGAAGAGAAGAGAAAAGAGGGTTCCATTAACACTATTTACCTCAACTTTCCCAAGCTCATAACTTGAGCTACGAAGCTTCGATCGCCACACCGTTTACGGCCACGCGATCATCACGAGGAGCTCTACAAAACCCACCCAAGAAATTGGTAAGGAAATCACGAATCCTTCTCAGCCTTTCCTTTCATAAATTCAAAATTTGGGTTTTGTATTAAGTGAAATTTTGTGATTTTGGGTGTTTAGGTACACTGTAGCCTATGATTCCTATTGGGTTTGACCCAATCAATCTTGGATAGGGTAAGTTTATTCTCAACCCTTGTGAAATTGTAATTTTGATGAAACCCTAGGTTGATTTAGTTATGAATTATATGTATATAGCTTGAATTAGTGTTGTGTGGAGGATGTTGGTGACTTGAATAGCTTGGAAGTGGATTTGGTGGGTTGAGAACTTGTGGAAGCTTGATTTGTACTCACTCTTGGGTTTTGTGCATATTAGAAATCGGCCAAGGTATGGTTTCGGTTTTCTCTATGTAATATATAATATTTCTGGACACTTAGGCTAGTGACTCAGGATACGATTGGATTAAATTGGTCGTTGAATTTGTTGAATGATGATGTATGATGATTTGATGATTTTGGGTTATTTTGATGGGTGTTGGTATTGATGTTGATAAATGATGTTGGATGTTGAAATTTAAATTGATTTCTGATGATTAGTCGTGATGGAACGATGATTGATGAGTTTGTTATGTGATAAATGATTTAAGGAGATATAATTGATAATTGGGTATGAGAATTTGATGATATGAGTGGTGGACTGTCATACATATGGTAAGAACTGATGTGAGTTGAAGTTGGTGTGGTTTTGGTTTGGTTTTGGTTGAAAATCAAGGTAAGTTGAGATCCTTGTGGTCTTTGGTAAAATTGGATTTTTGTTAAACTTCAACGGATCATATCCTAAGCCACAATTTTTGAAACTTAATGAATTTTATATCAAAATAAAGATAATTCAAAGAGCTTTAAAACGGTATAAATTTTGTAGAAATTCAAATTTTGTAGAGAGAGATATGATTGTTAGAAGTTGGCGTGTTGTTGCAGAATTTTTTATTTTTGGTTTGAGTGCGCACGCACACTGCTGTGTGCGTGCTCTGGACATTGGCTGTGTTTTAACTTGTGTGTACGCATAGCCTTGTGCGCACACATACCCTGTGTATTTTTTAAAATGTGCGTAATCACACTCTTATGCGCACGCACACATGTGGGGATGTCTACTGTTGGGAGCGCTAGCACGCTCTGTGCGCACACACAACCTATGAAATTTGGCAAGTTGTGCGTGATGCCTAGGCATCTTTGGCTAGTTTCACAAGCTATTTCCTATAGTTTTTACTTGGTTTCATGCATTATCTTCATCAATAAGTAAGCATTTGGATGAGTTATCTATGCATACCTTAATTCATCAAACATTAGTGAATTATAATCATTTTCATGATATTTTTGCAAGAATTACTTAATGCATTGAATGATTTAATATCTCGTGATTATGGTAGAGCTTTGATGCAGTTGTTTGATTGATAATAGTCAAAGAGAAGCAGAGCAAAAGCAGAGAATAAGTAGAGATGCTGTGGCCTTAGTGGCCAAGTTAGCACACTAATGCCATGGTTAACGCTGGCTCGATGAAGAGGTGCTGGCGTTAGTGGCTAAGTTAGCCTACTAATGCTAGTGCCAACGTAGCCAATGAAGAGATGCTGGAGTTAGTGGCTAAGTTAGCCCACTAACGCCAGTGCTAACGTGCTCGAAGAAGAAGAAGCTGGCGTTAGTGGCAAAGTTAGCCCACTAACGCCGGTGCAAATGTTGGTCAAGGAAGAAAGGAGCTTTAGTGGCCAAAGTCAGCTCACCAATGCCACTACACAAGGACGAAGGTGCCAACGTTAGTGTGCTAACACCATCAATGTTAGCACACTAACGTCTTCGATCATTGCACAAAGTTCGGGCTGGAAGATTTGGCTAGTGTGCATACGCACGGAGCAGTGTGCGTACGCACCAGAGGAAAATTGGTCAGTGTGCACCAATGTTCTAAAAACCGGACTGGACCGACCAGTCGAACCGGTCTAACTGCGAACCAGGAGCTTAGGCGGTTCGGTTTATTAGCAGAAATTATTCTTCTAGAAACCGGATACAAACCGATGAACTGGCCGAGAACCGGCCGGTCCAACTGGACCAAAACCCTGCCAGTTTACAAGAAATGACGCCATTTCCTTTGTTGAAAGGAAAAAATGGACTACACGCGTTTGGCTCCCTTCTCCAACTCCTTCCTTAGTTATCAGCAAAATGCCCTAGCCTCCACCAATCTTGTCGCCGTCTATAGGAGTGAGAGACTGCTGCTGTTGCCTCTGTCGCACTCAAGAACTTCCATCTTCTTGCTATCGGCGTTCGTTACTTCACTATCACCATCCCATATTCGCTCTCCATCCCCTGTTCGCTCTCATCAGTCGCCTGTTCGCCGTCGTCCGTTGCGCTCAACCGCTCTCCGTCGCCCGTCAAAGGTCAATGCTCATTGCTAGTGCT
The DNA here is from genome assembly GCF_059453495.1 of Arachis ipaensis. Classification (NCBI taxonomy): domain Eukaryota; kingdom Viridiplantae; phylum Streptophyta; class Magnoliopsida; order Fabales; family Fabaceae; genus Arachis; species Arachis ipaensis. The sequence goes on along the minus strand of NC_142440.1, from coordinate 90,436,860 downwards.
TGTTCTTCGTGTTTTTTTTTATTGTCTATTCAGAAACCAAGCCCTTTTATGCTTGTTCTTCGATGGTTAGTGGTCGTCGTTTTTTAATTCTCACTGTTGGTGTTTTGTTTTTCCTTGATTGTTGATTATTGATTAAGTAATGTGTTGCTGTTTTGTTTTTTCACTTTGTGCTTGAATTAATTGGATGCTCCGTCAATGCTTAGTGCTTGTTCTTGGTTGATTGGCTTTGCTCACTACTCTGGCTTGTTCTAGCCTATTCTTGATTAATTAACTCTGTTATTGGCATATTGATTGATGCTAAATTGGTACGGATATACTTTTACTAGCTTGTTCTTGGCTTTTTTGTCTGTTGTTAAATTTTGTTAAAGTTTCTTGATTTTGTTCTCATTACCTCATTCAGTGCATTTTCTTGTTGTTAATCATTGTGCTGAGCTTGTTAATCATTGGCTTATTGATTGATGCTAAATTGATACTGATAAACTGTTACTGGCTTATTCTTGACTTTTTTTTTATCTGTTGTTAAATTTAGTTAAAGTTTCTTGATTTTGTGCTCATTACCTCATTTTGGACTTTTATTGTTGTTAATCATTGTGCTGAGCGTGTTAAAATTGAGTTAAAAACTTTGTTAATCTTTGTTAAAGCATGTTAATTTTTGTTCTAACCTTGTGAAAACTACGTGAAAAACTTGATTGGCTTTGCTCACTACTCTGGCTTGTTCTAGCCTGTTCTTGATTAATGAACTCTGTTACTGGCTTATTGATTGATGCTAAATTGGTACTGATAAACTGTTATTGGCTTGTTCTTGCTTTTTTTCTAATGTTAAATTTTATTAAAGTTTCTTGATTTTGTGCTCATTACCTCATTCAGTGCTTTTTTTTGTTGTTAATCATTGTGCTGGTCTTGTTAAAATTGAGTTAAAATTGATAATCTTTTAGAGTTTGATGTATAATAGGTTGATTTCAAGCTGAGATTTTCTTCTAACAATGATACTAACAACTGGAATAACTTAACAATTGGACTATTCATTTTATAGAGGAAAAATATCTATATAATTTTCATATTTTATTTATGAGCATTTGAGCTGTTTATATTTAAAGCGTGTAAAACAGATGGAATGCTTTCTATAAAAACCATGAGTATGTTTAATGTTCTTCTCACAGTTAGTTTTGCTTTGATTTTTCATTGAATATATGCATACACCTCAAGCTTGAATATGTTTTAAGCCATAGTATTAAAATGTTTTGAAATTTCTACTTGAAACTTTATTAGGGAGTAGTTCAAAGTTAGGAGTGGAGTAGCTTGCTGATGAGCGGATAATTTATACGCCTTTTGGCATTGTTTTTAGGTAGTTTTCAGTATGTTTTAATTACTTTTTAGTTTATTTTTATTAGTTTTTATTCAAAATTCACATTTCTGGACTTTACTATGAGTTTGTGTGTTTTTCTATGATTTCAGGTATTTTCTGGCTGAAATTGAGGGACCTGAGCAAAAATCTGATTCAAAGGCTGAAAAAGGACTGCAGATGCTATTGGACTCTGACCTCCCTACACTCGAAGTGGATTTTCTGGAGCTACAGAAGCCTAATTGGCGCGCTATCACTTGCGTTGAAAGGTGGACATCCTGGGCTTTCCAGCAACATATAATAGTCCATACTTTGCCCGAGATTTGATAGCTCAAACCGGCATTCCAAGTTAGCATAAAAATTCTGGCGTCAAAACGCCAGAACTGGCATAAAAGCTGGAGTTAAACGCCCAAACTGGCACCAAAGCTGGCGTTTAACTCTAAGAAAAGTCTCTACATGTGAAAGCTCTAATGCTCAGCCCAAGCACACACCAAGTGGGCCCGGAAGTGGATTTCTTCACCATTTACTCATTTCTGTAAACCCTAGGCTACTAGTTCATTATAAATAGGACCTTTTGCTATTGTATTTTCATCTTTAGTTCATCTTATCATGGATCAATCTTGGTTATTCTGGTTCCCCCTTTGGGGCCGAAGCCAATGACCACCATTATCACTTATGTATTTTCCACGGTGGAGTTTCTACACCCCATAGATTAAGGTGTGGCGCTCTGCTGTTCCTCATGAATTAATGCAAAGTACTATTGTTTTTCTATTCAATTCAAGCTTATTCTTATTCCAAGATATTCACTCACACTTCAACCTGATGAATGTGATGATCCATGACACTCATCATCATTCTCACCTATGAACGCGTGCCTGAGAACCACTTCCGTTCTATCTGTAATAGCTTGAGTGTGTATCTCTTAGCCTTCATTCCGAAAGATCAGAGTCTTCGTGGTATAGGCTAGAACCATTGGCAGCATTCTTGAGATCCGGAAAGTCTAAACCTTGTCTGTGGTATTCTGAGTAGGATCTGGGATGGGATGACTATGACGAGCTTCAAACTCGCGAGTGTTGGGCGTAGTAACAGACGCAAAAGGATCAATGGATACTATTCCAACATGATCGAGAACCTATAGCTAATTCGCCGTGCGGTGGCAGCGCATTTGGACCATTTTCACTGAGAGGACGGGAGGTAGCCATTGACAACGGTGATTCCTGATGACAAGTCATCTTATGCTAGCTTTTCAAGCATTTTACACTTGTTTCATTAGGTTTTATGCACTTTCTTGCATTGTAAGTAAGTAATTTCGAGTGGAATTGCATGATTTCTTTGAATCAATCAACCACCCTTTAATTGTCACAAAATCATAAGGTTTAAGCTTGAATTAATTGGTTTTTAAATGAATTTTAAACCTTGTGAATTTGGTGATACTTTGATTGGTTGTTTTGATTTCTTGTAGGTGAAGAAAAGAAAAAAAATGAGAAAAGCGTAGCCTAAGGAGCATGATTAAAGGAAATAAGGAAGGCATGGCCAAAGGAAGAAAAGTGTGGCTCAAAACAATGAGCAAGAGCACAAACTCTTGCCAAGAGCTTTACTTCAAAGGCAAGGCCAAGAAAAGAGGAGAACAAAGCTCTCCACAAGAACTGAGCGGTACACATCAAGGAGGGAGCAAGGAAAAATTTTCAAAGCTCGGCTCTCCCCAAGAGCTTTTTCGGGCTTCCCTCAAAGAAAATCAAGGAAGAAAAGCTTGCCAATGCACTCACCAAGGTTTGAACTCAAGACCAAAGGGGGAGGGGGCAGCGCTACCTCACAAGAAAAACAAGCCAAAATTGGCTTGTTTTCACTCCATGGGATTCGAACCAAGGGCTTCAAGGAAGCAAGGACTTAAGCGCTACTCATGTGCTAAGGAAAAGGAGCCAGCAAATGCTCTCCCAAGAGTTCGAACATGGGACCTCACCAACGATGAAGAGAAAGCTCTTTCCAAGAGCTTGAAGCTCTCACAAGGAGCGCTACTTCTCTTGTGATGTCATGCAACTAATTGGCACAAGGAGGGAACCAAAGCTCGGCTCTTGCAAGCACCTGAGCCTAGCCCTAGGAGCAACACCCATTGGGCTAGGAAATTCACCAAAAATTCAAATTAAATCCATTTCTTCACAAAATTTAAAAGCACACCCAAATTCTTAGATCCAAATTAGGAAGTGTATAAATAGAATCTAGTTTGATTTAGAGAGAACTTTTGCTTTCATTTAGAATTTTACACTTTTACTTTCTTTTGAATTTTTACTTTGGATCTTAGAGAATTAGGAAGGAAAATTGATCTCTCTTCTTCCTTGTTCTTGCTTCTACACTCTTTACTTCTTGTCTTGGATCTTGGGTGGAGAATTGAAGAAATTCTGTTTCAATCTCACCCTGAGATCTCTTTGTTCCTTTCTCTGCATAATTCAAGATTTGGTGATTTGAATTCAAATTTCTTTACTGTTTTGATCTTTAATTTGTTTGCAATTGTTCTTTGAGTCGGATCAAGGAAGGCAGTGAGATCTAGACATGGATTTCTAGTCTCTTGACCCCTGAGATCTACGTTTTCATTTTAGTTCATCTGCTGAATGCTTCTTCAAGCTAATTTACATTTCTGTTTGAGATCTACTTCAGTTCAATTCATATTCTACTCTTTTACCTGTTGCAATTTACTCTTCTTTATTTAAATTCTGCAAACCCAGCTCCCTGAGCCCTTTATCATTCAAGCAATTTACATTTCTTGCACTCCAAGCTTCTGCAATTTACATTTCCGGCACTCTAAGTTTCTATTATTTACTTTACTTGTTCTTTAAGATTCAGCACTTTTACTTTCGGTTCTCTTTAATTTACTGCAATTCTTCCCTTTCCTTTTACAATTTATGCAATTTCACTTCTGTCAATTATAAATCACTCAAATCAACTCTTGTTTGCTTGACTAAATCAACAACTAAACTAAGATTGCTCAATCCTTCAATCCCTGTGGGATCAACCTCACTCACGTGAGTTATTATTACTTGATGCGACCCGGTACACTTGCCAGTGAGTTTTAGGTGTTGGAATCTGGTTCCAACCCATCAAGTTTTTGGCACCGTTGCTGGAAATTGATTAGATTGACAATGGTTAAGGAAGGTAGAGGTCTAGATCAAGCACCTTTTCTTTTCTGTTTCTTTACTTTTTGACTAATACACTAACTGTTTGAAATTTTGCTTAAACTAATTAAAACCTCACTTTAGCAATAGAGTGTAATTTTCCTGTTTTTTTTTGTTTTGTGTGATTTTTATGATTGGTTTGTATATTAGGGACAAGGGGAGCTATACCCACCTTTTGTGAACAAGACGAAAGAACCCTTAGGTGATTAAGAAGAGAAGCAAGAGGGAAAAGTGTTGTTGGAGAGGAAGAATCAGAGGAAGAGTTTCAGGAAATGGAGGAACACTCAACTAACCCAATAAATCCACCAGCAGGAGTAGCCAACAACAACAACAATCCACTACAGAGAAGAGTTTTGGCTTCCTATACATTTGCAAATCCTAGATATTATGGGAGTAGCATTCTTACCCCAAATGTTAATGCAAACAACTTTGAACTGAAGCCACAATTCATCACCTTAGTTCAAAACAACTGCTCCTATGGAGGAAGACCCCTTGAAAACCCAAACCAACACTTATCCACTTTTCTGAGGATTTATGATACTGTCAAAACTAATGGTGTACATCCTGACATTTACAAGCTGCTGTTATTTCCATTTTCCCTCAGAGACAAAGCTACTCAATTGTTAGAATCCTTTCCAAGAGATAGCATCAACAATTGAGAAAATCTAGTGAGCAAGTTTCTTGCCAAGTTTTACCCGCCTCAGAGGATTATTAGGTTGAAAACTGATGAGCAGATAATTTATACGCTTTTTGGCATTGTTTTTAGTATGTTTTTAGTATATTTTAGTTAGTTTTTATTATGTTTTTATTAGTTTTTAAATAAAAATCGCTTTTCTGGCCTTTACTATAAGTTTGTGTGTTTTTTTGTGATTTCAGGTATTTTCTGGCTGAAATTGAGGGACCTGAGCTTTAATCTGATTCAGAGGCTGAAAAAGGACTGCAGATGCTGTTGGATTCTGACCTCCCTGCACTCAAAGTGGTTTTTCTAGAGCTACAAAAGCCCAATTGGCTCGCTCTCAATTGCGTTGGAAAGTAGACATCCTGGGCTTTCCAGCAATATATAATAGTCCATAATTTGCCCGCGATTTGATGGCCCAAACAGGCGTTCCAAGTCAGCTCAAGAATTCTGGCGTTTAACTCCAGAACTCGCACAAAAGCTGGAGTTAAACGCCCAAACTAGCATAAAAGCTGGCGTTTAACTCCAGGAAATGTCTCTACACATGAAAGCTTCAATGCTCAGCCCAAGCACACACCAAGTGGGCCCCGAAAGTGGATTTTTACAATAAACACCCTAGCTTACTCATTTTCTGTAACCCTAGGTCACTAGTTTACTATAAATACTACTTTCAGTGATTCATCTTGTACCTCATGACACTTTACATGTTTCTTATTGTATTCTCTACGGCATGAGTCTCTAAACCCCATTGTTGGGGGTGAGGAGCTCTGCTGTTCTTCATGAATTAATGGAATTACTACTATTTTCCATTCTATCACGCTTGCTTCTATTCTAAGATATTCATTCGCACTTCAACCTGATGAATGTGATGATCCATGACAATCATCATCATTCTCACCTATGAACACGTGCCTAACAACCACCTCCGTTCTACATGCAATCAAGCTTGAATGTGTATCTCTTGGGTTTCTAATCTAAGATTGGAACCTTCGTGGTATAGGCTAGAATTATTGGCGGCCATTCTTGAGATCCGGAATGTCTAAACCTTGTCTGTGGTATTCTGAGTAGGATCCGGGAAGGGATGACTGTGACGAGCTTCAAACTCGCGATTGTTGGGCGTGTGACAGACGCAATAGGATCAATGGATCCTATTCCGACATGATCGAGAACCGACAGATGATTAGCCGTGCGGTGACAGCGCATTTGGAGCATTTTCACTGAGAGGACGGGAAGTAGCCATTGACAACGGTGATGCCCAACATAAAGCTTGCCATGGAAGGAGCCTTGCGTGCATGAAGAAGAAGAGAGTAGGAAAGTAGAGATTCAGAAGACAAAGCATCTCCAAAGCCTCAACTTGTTCTTCATTACTGCATAACAAGTATTTATTTCATGTTCTTTTACTTTTTACAATTAAATCTGAGAATTATTGATATCCTAACTAAGAGTTACAAGATAACCATAGCTTGCTTCAAGCCGACAATCTCCGTAGGATCGACCCTTACTCACGTAAGGTATTACTTGGACGACCCCGTGCACTTGCTGGTTAGTTGTGCGGAGTTGCAAAAGTGTGATTGTAATTTCGTGCACCAAGTTTTTGGTGCCGTTGCCAGGGATTGTTCGAGTTTGGACAATTGACGGTTTATCTTGTTGCTTAGATTAGGAATATTTTATTTTTGTTGGTTTAGAGTATTTTATTTGAGTTTAGTTTCATATTTTAAGTTTGGTGTCAATTGCATGCTTGTATTTTCTTTTAATTTTTCAAAATTGCATGTCTTTAGTTCTTTCTTGATTTTTAAAATTTCTAAGTTTGGTGTCTTCTTTGTGTTTTCTTTTAATTTATCGAAAATTTGTGCTTTATTTTCTAAAAATTTTGAGTTTGGTGTTTTTGTGCTTTTATTTACTTAAAAATTTTTCAAAAATTTGTTCTTGGTGTTCATCTTGATCTTCAAAGTGTTCTTGGTGTTCATCTTGACATTCAAAGTTTTCTTGTTTGTTCTCTGTGTTTTGATCTAAAATTTCTAAGTTTAGTGTCATTTTGTTGTTTTTCTCTTCCCACATTAAAATTCAAAAATCAAAAAAATATCCTTTCCATATTTTACTCATAAATTTCGAAACTTTGCCTTAATTTAGTCAAAGATTTTCAAAATCATATCTTTTTTTTAGTCAAGTCAATATTCTAATTTCAAAAAATTTAATCTTTTCAAATCTTTTTCAAAAATCAAATCTTTTTAATTGCTAATTTCAAAATCTTTTTAATTAATTAATTAATTTAGTTTTCAATTTGCTTTTATTTTATTTTCTTTTTGTTTTCGAAATTTTATTTTATTTTCCATTTATTTTACTTATTATTTTCGGTTACTTTTTTTAAAAAAAATAATTCATATCAATTCCCTTTTCTCCATCATGGACATAAGTGGAGTCATATGCTAACCCCATTACAGCTGCATATGGGAGTAGCATCTGTATACCTCCCATCAAAGCAAGCAGCTTTGAGCTAAATCCTCAGCTCATTATCATGTTGCAGCAAAATTGCCAGTATTCCGGTCTTCCACAGGAAGAACCTACTGAGTTTCTGGCACAGTTCTTACAAATTGTTGACACAGTACGTGATAAAGAAGTGGATCAGGATTGTTATTATTTCCATTTGCTGTAAAAGATCAAGTTATGAGATGGTTAAATAACCAACCCACATCAAGCATAAAAACATGGAGACAATTAACAGACAAATTCCTGAATCAATTTTACCCTCCAAGAAGGACGACACAGCTAAGGCTGGACATCCAAGGCTTTAAACAAGAGGATCATGAATCCCTTTATAATGCCTAGGAGAGGTACATAGTGATGCTGAGAAAATGCCCCTCTGAATTGTTTTCAGAGTGGGTACAGTTAGACATCTTCTACTATGGGCTTAGAGAAAAAGCTCAGATGTCCCTAGACCACTCAGCTGGTGGATCTATACACATGAGAAAAACAATTGAAGAAGCTCAAGAGCTCATAGATACAGTTGCTAGAAATCAACATCTGTACTCAAACAGTGAATCCTCCATAAAAGAAGAGGCTATGGCAGTAACTACTGATCCCAATCCTCAAGAACAAATTGTTGAACTTAATCAGCAATTACTCCTTATGACAAAACAATTAGCAGAATTCAAAGAGATGCTCCAAGACACTAAAAATGCTAACAAGAATATAGAAACACAATTGAATCAAACAAGACAGCAGCTATCTAAACAGATAGCAGAAGAATCCCGAGCTGTCCAGCTAAGGAGCGGGAAGACATTGAATAACTCAGCTCAAAGTAGCAAAAAGTCAAGAAAGGAACAAATGACAGAGGATGACCAAACCACTGCCCAAAATCCCTCTGAGGACATCAAGAGCCCAGAGAAGAATAACTCTGGCATTCAAACGCCAGAAAAGGGTGGGAAGTTGGCGTTAAACGCCTATCCAGCACCCAATCCTGGCGTTCAAACACCAATGAGGGATCAGACACCTGCAAGTGCTGATGATAACCCCTCTAAGAAGGCTTCTCCAATCACCTCTATAGGAAATAAACCTGCAGCAACTAAGGTTGAAGAATATAAAGCCAAGATGCCTTATCCTCAGAAACTCCGCCAAGCGGAACAGGATAAACAATTTGCCCGCTTTGCAGACTATCTCAAGACTCTTGAAATAAAGATTCCGTTTGCAGAGGCACTTGAGCAAATACCCTCTTATGCTAAGTTCATGAAAGAGATCTTAAGTCATAAGAAGGATTGGAGAGAAACTGAAAAAGTGTTCTTCACTGAAGAATGCAGTGCAGTCATTCTGAAAAGCTTACCAGAGAAGCTTCAAGATCCAGGAAGCTTTATGATACCATGCACATTAGAGGGTGCTTGTACCAAGACAGCCCTATGTGACCTTGGAGCAAGTATTAACCTAATACCTGCATCTACTATTAGAAAGCTTGGCTTGACTAAAGAAGTTAAACCAACCCGGATATGTCTTCAACTTGCTGATGGCTCCATTAAATATCCATCAGGCATCATTGAGGACATGATTGTCAAGGTTGGGCCATTTGCCTTTCCCACTGATTTTGTAGTGCTGGAAATGGAGGAGCACAAGAGTGCAACTCTTATTCTAGGAAGACCTTTCCTAGCAACTGGACGAACTCTTATTGATGTACAAAAAGGGGAAGTAACCCTGAGAGTCAATGAGGATGAGTTTAAGTTAAATGCTGTCAAAGCTATGCATCATCCAGACACATCAAATGACTGCATGTGCATTGGTATTATTGACTCTTTAGTGGAAGAGATCAATATGACTGAGAGTCTTGAATCAGAGCTAGAAGACATCTTTAAAGATGTTCAGCCTAATCTGGAGGAATCAGAGGAAATAAAAGTACCTCTGAAAATCCCTCAGGAAGAGGAGAAACCTCCTAAACCTGAGCTCAAACCACTACCACCATCCCTAAAATATGTATTTCTGGGAGAGGGTGACACTTTTCTAGTGATCATAAGCTCTGCTTTAAATCCACAGGAAGAGAAAGCACTAATTCAAGTACTAAGGACACACAAGACAGCTCTTGGGTGGTCCATAAGTGACCTTCAAGGCATCAGCCCAGCAAGATGTATGCACAAGATCCTATTAGAGGATGATGCTAAGCCAGTGGTTCAACCACAGAGGCGGCTAAATCCAGCCATGAAGGAAGTGATGCAGAAAGAGGTCACTAAGTTACTAGAGGCTGGGATTATTTATCCTATTTCTGATAGCCCCTGGGTGAGCCCTGTCCAAGTTGTCCCCAAGAAGGGAGGCATGATAGTGGTTCATAATGAAAAGAATGAACTGGTTCCCACAAGAACAGTTACAGGGTGGCGTATGTGTATTGATTACAGAAGGCTCAATACAGCCACCATAAAGGATCATTTTCCTTTACCATTCATAGACCAAATGCTAGAAAGACTAGCAGGTCATGAATACTACTGATTTTTGGATGGCTATTCAGGCTACAACCAAATTGCAGTGGATCCTCAAGACCAAGAAAAAACAGCATTCACATGTCCATCTGGAGTATTTGCTTACAGAAGAATGCCTTTTAGTCTCTGCAATGCACCTGCAACCTTTCAGAGGTGCATGCTCTCTATTTTCTCTGATATGGTAGGGAAGTTCCTGGAAGTCTTCATGGACGACTTCTCAGTATTTGGAGACTTATTCAGCTCCTGTCTTGATCATCTAGCACTTGTCCTGAAAAGGTACCAAGAAACTAACCTGGTCTTAAACTGGGAAAAATGTCACTTTATGGTGACTGAAGGAATTGTCCTTGGGCACAAAATTTCAAGCAAGGGAATAGAGGTAGATCAAGCCAAGGTAGAGGTGATTGAAAAATTACCACCACCTGCCAATGTAAAGGTAATTAGAAGCTTTCTGGGGCATGCAGGATTCTATAGGAGGTTCATAAAGGATTTTTCAAAAATTGCAAAACCTCTGAGCAACCTGCTAGCTGCTGACACGCCATTTGTGTTTGACACAGAGTGCCTGCAGGCGTTTGAAACCCTGAAAGCCAAGCTGGTCACAGCACCAGTCATCTCTGCACCTGACTGGACATTACCATTCGAATTAATGTGTGATGCCAATGACCATGCCATTGGTGCAGTGTTGGGACAAAGGCATAACAACCTTCTGCACGTCATTTACTATGCCAGTCATGTTCTAAATGACGCACAGAAGAATTACACAACCATAGAAAAAGAGCTGCTTGCAGTGGTTTATGCCATTAACAAGTTTAGATCCTATTTAGTAGGATCAAAAGTGATTGTGTACACTGATCATGTTGCTCATAAATATCTACTCACAAAGCAGGATTCAAAACCTAGGCTCATAAGATGGGTTTTGCTTCTACAAGAGTTTGATATAGAAATAAGAGACAGAAAAGGGACAGAGAACCAGGTAGCTGATCACCTGTCCCGGTTAGAACCAGTGGCTGGGGCGTCCCTCCCTTCCACTGAGATCTCTAAGACCTTTCCGGATGAGCAACTCTTTGCCATTCAGGAGGCACCATGGTTTGCAGACATTGTAAATTATAAAGCTGTGAGGTTCATACCCCAGGAGTACAGCAGGATGCAAAAGAAAAAGCTAATTTCTGATGCAAAGTACTACTTTTGGGATGAACCATATCTCTTTAAGAGATACGCTGACGAAATGATCCGCAGATGCGTCCCTAGAGAGGAGGCACAGAAGATACTGTGGCATTGCCATGGATCACAGTATGGAGGACATTTCGAAAGTGAGCGAATAGCCACTAAAGTCCTCCAATATGGCTTCTATTGGCCTACTCTCTATAGAGATGCCCGAGAGTTTGTGCGTAACTGTGACAGTTGCCGAAGAGCTGGTAACTTGCCTCATGGTTATGCCATGCCTCAACAAGGGATCTTAGAGATTGAGTTGTTTGATGTATGGGGTATTGACTTCATGGGTCCTTTCCCACCATCATACTCAAACACTTACATTCTGGTGGCAGTAGACTACGTATCTAAATGGGTGGAAGCGAATGCCACACCCACTAATGATAACAAGACTGTGCTGAAGTTCCTTCAGAAACATATTTTCAGCATATTTGGTGTTCCCAGAGTACTAATCAGTGATGGGGGAACCCATTTCTGCAATAAACAGCTTTACTCTGCTATGGTTCGATATGGAATTAGCCACAAGGTAGCAACTCCGTATCATCCATAGACAAATGGGCAGGCTGAAGTCTCTAATAGAGAACTAAAGAGAATCCTGGAACGGACTGTAATTGCCTATAGAAAGGATTGGGCAAATAGCTTGGATGATGCTCTGTGGGCATACAGAACAGCATTCAAGACTCCTATAGGAACCTCTCCATACCAGCTTGTGTATGGCAAGGCTTGCCATCTGCCCGTGGAACTGGAACATAAAGCCTACTGGGCAACCAGATTCCTAAACATGGATGCTAAGTTAGCTGGTGAGAAAAGATTGCTCCAGCTAAATGAGCTGGAAGAGTTCAGACTCAATGCTTTTGAAAATGCAAAAATTTATAAGGAAAAAGCAAAAAAGCGGCATGACAGGAAATTGTCATCCAGAGCCTTTGAGCCAGGACAAAAAGTTCTACTATTCAACTCTAGGCTCAGATTATTCCCTGGGAAATTAAAATTCCGATGGAGGGGACCATATGTGATTAAAGGAGTGTCACCATATGGATATGTTGAGCTTCAAGATATTGATTCTAACAAAAAGTTCATTGTCAATGGATAGAGAATCAAACATTATCTTGAAGGCAATTTTGAGCAAGAATACTCAAAACTGAGGCTTGAATGAAGCTCAGTAAAGGTCCAGCTAAAGACAATAAAGAAGCGCTTGCTGGGAGGCAACCCAGCCATTAGCAAGTTATTTATTTTAATTAATACTTGTAGAGGTTTGATATACATTTTCATCAAAGGCTAAGCATCAAAATTGAAGGAATTCACAGAGTTACAGAAGGATTCAGTACAAAAAGCAGAGAAAAGGAGCTTGCTGGCAAGAAAATGCGAGTAAGGGGCATTTTGGGCATTAAACGCAAGAATGGGTATCATTCTGGGCGTTTAACGCCAGTAAAGGTACCATTTTGGGCGTTAAACGCCAGAATGGGTACCATTCTGGGCGTTTAACGCCAGATTTGCAGTATCTTGGGCGTTCAGCAAAACACCCAGTGATAAAGGAGTTTCTGGCGTTTAACGCCAGCCAGGGTACTTGGCTGGGCGTTAAACGCCCATAATGCCCAACAATTGGGCGTTAAACGCCAGATAGACAGGGGGAGGAGATTTTGTTTTCAACTTCAATGTTTTTCAAATTTTCATGTTTTAACTCATAATTTTCTGCATAAACATGTTTCAAACTTTAATCATTCACCCTCAATTCTCATCATTCAATAATTTTCTAAATTATTTCTCAAAATTCTTTCAAATCCTTTCCAAATATTCTTCAAAAACTCAAATATCTTCTCAAATTCTTTCCATATCTTTTCATATCTCTCTCAAATTTTTCGAAAGCCATCCCCTCCTCCTATAAATATAGTTTCGGCCATCCCCTCCTCTACACTATTCGAATTTACCTCTTCTCCTCTATCCTCCCTTTCCTTTCTTTTGCTTGAGGGTAAGCAAACCTCTAAGTTTGGTGTGTTTTTCCGTGATCACTGAGCTAAGACTCATCAAGATCATGGCACCTAAGGGAAAACAAACCAAAACAAGAGGCACGAAAGAGAATACTCCGAAGAGTCTTTGGAATCAAGAGAGGTTCCTAACCAAAGAACATGCAGACCATTACTACAAAATAATGGGTCTGAGGACAGTGATCCCGGAAGTTAAATTCAATCTGAAAGAAGATGAATATCCAGAGATCCAAGAGCAAATTCGAAATAGAGGATGGGAAATTCTAGCCAATCCTGAAACAAAGGTTGGAAGAAACATGGTTCAGGAATTCTACTCAAATCTGTGGCTGACAGATAAGCAGAGAATGACTGGAACCGCCTTTCATACTTATAGAACCATGGTCAGAGGAAGAATTATTTACTTCCATCTGGACAAAATAAGAGAGGTCTTCAAACTGCCTCAACTACAAGATGATCCTGAATCCTTTAATAGGAGAATGGTGAGAGTAGATAAGGGGCTTGATCAAGTTCTAGAGGACATATGCCTCCCTGGAACTAAGTGGATAACCAATTCCAAAGGTGTCCCAAACCAACTCAGGAGAGGAGATCTCAAACTAGTTGCAAGAGGCTGGCTGGACTTCATTGGGCGTTCTATATTGACCACTAGCGACCTCTCTGAGGTCACTGTCAAAAGAGCAGTGATGATTCATTGTATTATGCTTGGAAAGGAAGTGGAGATTCATCTGATTTCTTGTGAGATTTATACAATTGCAAACAAGAACTCCACTGAAGCCAAACTGGCCTACCCAAGCTTAATTTCTCTGCTATGTAAAGATGCTGGGGTGAGGATGGGAGTAGATGAATTCATCCCAATTGAGCACCCAATCACCAAGAAGTCAATGGAAGGACAAGTGCAAGACAACTCCATCAAAAAGAGGGCGCAGGAGTTCCTCCCAGAAATTCCTGAAATTGGCTACTGGACCCGCCTGGAAGCATCTGTTACCAAGCTGCAAGAAGCTATGGAACAACTTAAGGAAGAACAGCAGAATCAAAACTGCGTGCTCTGCAAGCTGCTGAAGGAACAGGAGAAGCAGGGGCGTGAGCTACAGGAGCTGAAGCGCCAGAAGCTCTCCCTTGATGGACCAAGCACCCCACAAAAAGAGGGAGCATCCACTTCTCAAAATCAAGGTTGTTGAGTCCTAACTCTGTGATAACCTTTATTATTAAGAGTCTATTTTAAGAGTCATTTATTTTTCTGCTTTTAATTTTCTGTCTTCTATTATGGGTCTGCTCTTATATTTATCTTTGAGTCTTATTTTTATTCCATAATCAATAAAATTAGAGTTTATGTCTTAAAGCTATGAATATCCTATGACTTCATCACCTTTCTTAAATAAAAAGTGTTTTTAACTGAAAAAGAAAAGGAAGTACATGAATTTCGAATTTTAAAACCGTTTAATTATTTTGATGTTGTGGCAATACTCTTGTTCTCTGAATGAATGCTTGAACAGTGCATATATTTGAATTTGATTGTTTATGAATGTTAAAATTGTTGGCTCTTGAAAGAATGAAAGAAAAAGGAGAAATGTTATTTGATGATCTGAAAAAATTATAAAATTGATTCTTAAAGCAAGAAAAAGCAGTGAATAGAAAGCTTGCATGAAAAAAAAAAAGCAAGCAGAAAAAGCCAATACCCCTTTAAACCAAAAGGCAACGGTGATAAAAAGGATCCAAGGCTTTGAGCATCAGTGGATAGGAGGGCCTAAAGGAATAAAATTCTGGCCTAAGCGGCTAAACCAAGCTGTCCCTAACCATGTGCTTGTGGCGTGAAGGTGTCAAGTGAAAACTTGAGACTGAGCAGTTAAAGTCATGGTCCAAAGCAAAAAAAAAAAAAAGAGTGTGCTTAAGAGCTCTGGACACCTCTAATTAGGGACTCTAGCAAAGCTGAGTCACAATCTGAAAAGGTTCACCCAGTTATGTGTCTGTGGCATTTATGTATTCGGTGGTAATACTGGAAAACAAAGTGCTTAGGGTCACGGCCAAGACTCATAAAGTAGCTGTGTTCAAGAATCAACATACTTAACTAGGAGAATCAATAACACTATCTGGATTCTGAGTTCCTATAGAAGCCAATCATTCTGAACTTCAAAGGATAAAGTGAGATGCCAAAACTGTTCAGAGGCAAAAAGCTAAAAGCCCCGCTCATCTAATTAATACTGATCTTCATAGATGTTTTTGAAATTCATTGTATACTCTCTTCTTTTTATCCTATTTGATTTTTAGTTGCTTGGGGACAAGCAACAATTTAATTTTGGTGTTATGATGAGCGGATAATTTATACGCTTTTTGGCATTGTTTTTAGTATGTTTAGTATATTTTAGTTAGTTTTTATTATGTTTTTATTAGTTTTTAAATAAAAATCAATTTTCTGGGCTTTACTATGAGTTTGTGTATTTTTCTATGATTTCAGGTATTTTCTGGCTGAAATTGAGGGACCTGAGCTTTAATCTGATTCAGAGGCTGAAAAAGGACTGCACATGCTGTTGGATTCTGACCTCCCTGCACTCAAAGTGGATTTTTTGGAGCTACAGAAGCCCAATTGGTGCACTCTCAATTGTGTTCGAAAGTAGACATCCTGGGCTTTCCAGCAATATATAATAGTTTATACTTTGCCCGAGATTTTATGGCCCAAATAGGCGTTCCAAGTCAGCTCAAGAATTCTGGCGTTTAACTCTAGAACTGGCACAAAAGCTGGAGTTAAACGCCCAAACTGGCATAAAAGCTGGTGTTTAACTCCAGGAAATGTCTCTACACATGAAAGCTTCAATCCTCAGCCCAAGCACACACCAAGTGGGCCCCGGAAGTAGATTTTTACAATAAACACCCTAGATTACTCATTTTCTGTAACCCTAGGTCACTAGTTTACTATAAATACTACTTTCAGTGATTCATCTTGTACCTCATAACACTTTACACGTTTCTTATTGTATTCTCTACGGCATGAGTCTCTAAACCCTATTGTTGGGGGTGAGGAGCTCTGCTGTTCTTCATGAATTAATGCAATTACTACTGTTTTCCATTCTATCACGCTTGCTTCTATTCTAAGATATTCATTCGCACTTCAACCTGATGAATGTGATGATCTGTGACAATCATCATCATTCTCACCTATGAACGCGTGCCTGACAACCACCTCCATTCTACATGCAATCAAGCTTGAATGTGTATCTCTTGGGTTTCTAATTTAAGATTGGAACCTTCGTGGTATAGGCTAGAATTATTGGCAGCCATTCCTGAGATCTGGAATGTCTAAACCTTCTCTGTGGTATTTTGAGTAGGATCTGGGAAGGGATGACTGTGACCAGCTTCAAACTCGCGATTGTTGGGTGTGTGAAAGACGCAAATGGATCAATGGATCCTATTCCGACATGATCGAGAACCGACAGATGATTAGCCATGCAGTGACAGCGCATTTGGAACGTTTTCACTGAGAGGACGGGATGTAGCCATTGACAACGGTGATGCCCAACATAAAGCTTGCCATGGAAGGAGCCTTGCGTGCATGAAGAAGAATAGAGTAGGAAAGTAGAGATTCAAAAGACAAAGCATCTCCAAAGCCTCAACCTGTTCTTCATTACTGCATAACAAGTATTTATTTCATATTCTTTTACTTTTTACAATTAAATATGAGAATTATTGATATCCTGACTAAGAGTTACAAGATAACCATAGCTTGCTTCAAGCCGATAATCTCCGTGGGATCAACCCTTACTCACGTAAGGTATTACTTGGACGACCTAGTGCACTTGCTGGTTAGTTATGCGGAGTTGCAAAAGTGTGATTGTAATTTCGTGCACCAAAAACTGAAGTACAAACATTCACACAGATGGATACTGAACCTCTTTATGAGGCATGGGAGAGATACAAGGCTCTAATTAGGAAGTGCCCTCCTGAAATGTTCAATGAATGGGACATATTTCAGAATTTTTATGAAGGCTTGACATTGAAATCTCAAGAAGCTCTGGATCACTCAGCCGGGGGCTCTTTACAATTGATGAAAACTGCAGAGGAGGCTTAAAATCTCATCGATATGGTGGCTAACAACCAGTATTTCTTTGCTCACCAAAGTCATGCCAACCATCACAAAGGAAAGGAGTGATGGAGTTGGAAGGAGTGGACTCAATCCTAGCTCAAAATAAAATGATGCAGCAGCAAATTCAACAACAATTTGAGCAAATGACCAAAAGGATTGATAACCTCCAAGTTGCAGCAGTAAATACAAGCCAGCCATCAACCACATGGCAGAAAGGTGAAGAAGCTTGTGAAGATCAACAGCAAGAACAAGCGAATTACATGCACAATCAAGGTTCTGGACACAATGAGGTTTATGGTAACACTTACAACCCCTCCTGGAAGAACCATCCCAACCTCAGATGGGGAGACAATCACACTCAGACTCAACAGCCATGGCAAAGGAATTCAACCCAAAATAGTTGGAAAAATACAAACCACAACAACCAGCATACTAATAACCAAAATACATACAGAAAACCACAAAATACTTACCCCAACTCTAACCATCATCCATCCAATAACCAAGCCACCAATCAAAACACTTACCATCAACCCTCAACATCTCACAACCAACCAATTTCACAAGACTCTCGGAGGATCACCAACTTGGAGCTCTTAATGGAGAAAATGATGAAGCACCAAGAGATGATAACAAAGAATAAGGAAGCTTCCATGAAGAACATAGAGAGGCAGATTGGACAGCTTTCCAAGCAAATTGCTATTGAGAGACCATCAAGCTCATTACCAAGCGACACCATTCCTAATCCAAAAGAGGAGTGCAAAGCTATACAGCTAAGGAGTAGAAAGATATTAGTGGACAACAAAGAAGCAACCAAGAAAGCTATGAACAGCAACAAAGAGCCAACAGAGAAAGAGGAAGCCAGCGACAAGGATGTGACAACAGGAAAGCAGGGTCAAGAAAAGGAAGACCAACCACAAATCTCAAAAAAAGGGAAGGAAGTGATGGAAGAACCAACCAAGGATCACAGGCAGGGAGTGAACTTCACACCTCCATTGCCATATCCCCAAAGGTTCAACAAGGAGACTAAGGACTAACACTTCCCTAAATTTCTTAAAGTCTTCAAGAAATTGGAGATAAACATTCCACTGGCAGAGGCACTAGAGCAGATGCCTCTATATGCAAAGTTCTTGAAAGAGCTTATCAACAAAAAGAGGAGTTGGCAAGAGAAGGAAACAGTGCCTCTCACTGAAGAATGCAGGGCATTAACTCAAAAAGGGCTTCCACCCAAACTTGAAGATACTGGAAGTTTCCTTCTACCTTGTACCATCGGCAGTATGATCATTAATAAGGCAATGTGTGACTTAGGGGCTAGTATCAATCTGATGCCCTCTTCTCTGGTAAGAAAGCTGTGCATAGAAGAAGTGAAGCCAATACAAATATCTTTAGAATTAGTGGACAAGTCAGTGATCTGTCACAGGGGTGTGATTGAAAACCTTCTAGTTAAGGTGGACCAATTCATATTCCCTGCAGACTTTATGGTCTTAGACTCAGATGAGGATGAAGGTGATTCCATGATACTTGGAAGACCATTCTTGGCCATAGCTAGGGCCATTATAGATGTGGAGCAAGGAGAGCTGACCCTCAGAATGCATGATGAAAGTATCACTCTAAATGTATTTCCAGAAACACAGCTCATTAATGAAAGGAAGAATTGCATAGAAACTGACAAGGAATACTTACAGTGGAAGGAAGGAATCAACAAGACAACCAGTAATCACCTTCCAAAGCAAGTAATAGATAACACAGCAAGAAGAAAAGAGAATGAGACGATGCAAAGTGATGAAGGAACTTAAGAAGAAATTGAAGTGTTGACCACTGAGAAGGAAAATCCCAAAATAAAGTCCACTGTCAAAGAAGAAGGATCAACAAAAAGAAGAAAGAAAAGCAAGAAAAAGACTCAGAAGGGGTGGAAGAACAAGAAGATTCCAACTGAGGGGTTTTCCAAAGGTGATAAAGTACAGTTAATTTACTAACAGTTGGGAACAAGCCAACAAGCTGATGACTACTACACTATCAGCAAAATACTCTCACTAGAGCATGTTGAAATTGAGTATCAAGGCACTAAAAGGAAGATCACAGTGAGGGGGGACAAGTTGAGACACTACAGTCATCAACACCCCAATGAGGGGACCAATGTCAAGCTAGTAACAATAAAAGAGCACTCCATGGGAGACAACCTGATGCCAGGGCATCTTGGCCAGTTTCACTGACCTTTTCTTTACTATTTTTAGGTTAGTTTCATGCATTTCCTTAGGAAATAAGCTAGTTTTAGGTAGATATTCACTTACACCTTGATTCAAGCATACATTGTGCATTTTACATTATTTCATGAGGATTTTGCATGAGTTTAGTGACAAATTGTATGTTGCATTACCCATGACTTGGACTAGAACTTTGATGCACTCTATTGCTTGATTTCAGGACCAAAGGAAGCAAGGAATGGGACGTAACTTGCAAAGTTAATGAGAAAAGTGATTGCCAATAACGATCTCAAAGCCATCAATGACCACGTTAAGAGTCACGTTAACTAAGTTAACGTGAACTCTAACGTGGAGAAGGGAAGTTGAGCCAACGTTAGTGACACTTAACATTGTCACTAACGTTGGCAAATGCTCATAAGTGGCCACGTTAGAGTCCACGTTAACTTAGTTAACGTGGCCTCTAACGTTAGAAAGGGGGAGAAGTGCCAACGTTAGTGACATTCAACATTGTCACTAACGTTGGCCTAAGGAGAAATATACCACGTTAACTCCCACGTTAACTTAGTTAACGTGGGAGCTAACGTAAGAAGCAAGCATGGTCGACAACGTTAGTGACACCCAACATTGTCACTAACGTTGGAAGCAACCACTCAACCCCCCAAGGAGCCACGTTAACTTCCACGTTAACCTAGTTAACGTGGAAGCTAACGTTGATGAGTGAAAGAATGGCCAACGTTAGTGACACTCAACGTTGTCACTAACGTTGGGGATGGCTAAGCATGGCCACGTTAGAAGCCACGTTAACCTAGTTAACGTGGACTCTAACGTGAGGCATAGGGGCACCTTGGAACGTTAGTGACAATGTTGAGTTTCACTAACGTTCTCGAAGGATGGGAAGCCCACGTTAAAGAGCCATGTTAACTAAGTTAACGTGGGAACAAAAGGGGCTTTTCAAAGTTATTGGAAATGTTTAGTCTCAATAACGTGTGCGAAGGACTTAGAGGCAACGTTAGTGGCAACGTTTATGCCACTAATGCTGAAGTTAACGTGGCTTTTACTAAGTAATGTTAGTGAGAAAGTTGATTGTCACTAACATTCTCGAACTTATATTTTCACTAAACGTTAACACCCCTAACGTCCTAAGCTAAAGTCTCTGCCCACTTCACATTTTCTCTCTGCAAGTAAAGCCAAGCCCAAATGAAGAAGAGAACTGCTTCAAACTCAAGATCCAAAGGCCCAAGAACTTGAAGAGCCAACTAGATGCTGAGAGAAGTAGTATATATAGGAGTAGCTTTGAATTGTGAAGGAGTTCAAAAAAGTTGGAAAAAGAGAACTACTCTCTGTATTTTACTTTCTCTGCAATTTCTAGTTCTATGATGTATTCTCCATCTTTGTTTTCATTTTCTAGAGCTATGAACAACTAAACCCCTTTCATTGGGTTAGGGAGCTCTGTTGTAATTTGATGGATAAATACTAATTTTCATTATCATTCTTCTATCTTTTCTCTTGATTTTACTTGAAAGCTTTCGATATTCATCCAATTGAGTAGTTATCTTGGAAAAGAAGCTATTCAAACTTGGATCTCTTTTGAACCTTGAAAGAGGAATGAAGAGATCAAGCTAGAAATGCTTTCTCATGCTGGACCAAATTGGGTTTGGATGGGTATGTGACTATAACCCTCTCAATACTTGATTTGGGAAATGCATGTGGTATAATCAGTGACCATACTTCATCTCTTCTCATGAGCAATTGACCAAGGAATTAGCTATTGATCAAGATTTGAGAGATTGAATTGCAAGGCATTGTAATTCAATCACTTAAGATTGCCAAGGAGATCAATGAGTGCATTGATTGAGGAAAAGATGAAAATGAACTTGATCCGGAGAATTGCAACATCTCCTAAGCCCAATGAACTCCCCATCTCTGATCTTACCCATTCTCTTTAATTTCTGCCATTTACTTTTATGAGCACATCCCCCATTCCCATTTACAATTCTGCAATTTATTTTCAGTCATTTACTTCCAGTCCTTTAATTTTAGCATTTACTTTTCTGTTATTTACATTCCCGCCATTTTATTTTCTGGAACTCTCAACCCAAATCCTGGATTCGCTCAACTAGAACATTCTTCTAATTAGAGTTGCTTGATCAATCAATTCCTGTGGGATTCGACCTCACTCTATTGTGAGTTTTTACTTGACGACAAATTCGGTACACTTGCCGAAGGGAGATTTGTTGTGAGACAAGTTTTCCGTGCATCAAGTTTATGGCGCCGTTGCCGGGGATTGATTGTGCATCAACAATGATTAAATTGGAAGATCACTAGATTTAGCATTTTTATTTTGTGAATTTCATTTTCTGTTTGAGTGATTTACTTTCTGTTTTAGTTAAACTTCTTCCCTTCCCCCTCTACTCTTTTGTTTTTCTTTGTTAATTTCAATTCTGTTTGCTAACCCACTAACTGTTTGATATATTGCATCACCCACAACTAACAGTAATTCTGACACAAATACTTTCTGCAACTATCTTTTCTTGCTTGCACTTGATGGTTGTATGACAGGGAGAAGAAGCGGGGCTTCAACTTCCTTCGATTCTGAACCTGAGAGGACCTTCCTTAGATTAAGGAGGGAGGCAAGAGGAAAGAAAGTGGTTGGTGCTGAGGAAGAAGAGGAATTCTTTGAACCAAACATGGAAGACAACATGGAAAACCATCATGAAGAAGAGGATCACAACCATGGGGGAGGAGGTAGAGCAAATCATGCTGGGGAGGATAGAAGAGTTTTAGGCTCTTACATCAATCCAAACCCAGGCAATTGTGGAAGTAGCATCCAAAAGCCAACAATCCATGCCAACAACTTTGAACTTAAACCACAGCTCATCACCCTTGTTCAGAACAACTGTTCGTTTGGAGGAGGTGTTCAAGAAGACCCTAATCAACATTTAACCACCTTCCTGAGAATATGTGACACAGTGAAGTCTAATGGTGTTCATCCTGACGCCTATAGACTGCTCCTATTTCCATTCTCACTTAGGGACAAAGCAGCCAAGTGGCTGGAATCTTTCCCAAAGGGAAAGCTTGACAACTTGGGAAGAAGTGGTGAACAAATTCTTAGCAAGATTTTACCCTCCTCAACGAATCAATAGGCTGAGAGCAGAGGTCCAAACTTTCAGGCAACAAGATGGTGAGACTCTATATGAAGCATGGGAGAGGTTTAAAGACCTAACAAGGAGATGCCCACCAGATATGTTCAACGAATGGGTGCAGCTGCATATTTTCTATGAAGGACTCTCTTATGAGTCAAAGAAGGCCGTAGACCATTCATCCGGAGGATCTTTGAACAAGAAGAAGACTATTGAGGAAGCCATAGATGTTATTGAAACAGTAGCAGAGAACGACTACTTCTATGCTTCCGAAAGAGGGAACACAAGAGGAGTAATGGAGCTAAACAATGTAGATGTTCTGTTGGCCCAAAACAAGCTCATTACTCAGCAGCTGGCTGACCTCACCAAGAAGATGGAGATGAACCAAGTAGCAGCAATCTCCACTTCATCAACAACCCAAGAAGGAGTGAATGAAGAAGCAGAGGGTAGTCAGGAGCAAGCCAACTACATTGGGAATTCACCAAGGAAAATTTATGATCCATACTCCAAGACCTACAACCCTGGATGGAGAAACCACCCAAACTTTGGGTGGGGAAATGAGCAAGATCAAAACCAAGACTAGAGACGTTACAACTCCAACAATAATGCAGCTCACCAGCAATTCACACAGAGGACATCTCAACACCCCCACAACAACACTTCTCCACATGCTTATCAAAACCAAAACATCACATCTGCTCCGAATCACTCATCACTTGATGACAAGCTCTCTAAGATTGAAGCCTTACTTGAAGGAATATGCCAAGAGATTCAAGAAAATAAGGTGTTCAAAAAGGAGGTGCGAGCCAATATTAAGAACCAGGGAGAGACCATTAGGAAGCTAGAATTCCAGGTGGGATATTTAGTTGAGAAGATTCCCAAACATACTGATAGCTTCCCAAGTGACACGGAGAAAAACCCCAAAGGAGAAGCAAAGAAAGTAAGATGGGAAGATTGCAAAATGGTCACGACAAGTGATCAAGAGACTGAACACAAGCAAGGCAAACTTTTCGAACAACCTGAAGACAACTCAACAAAGGAGGAGGATAAAGATCACCAAGAACCAGAAATCTCACAACAAGAGCTGCTTAAGCTCTATGCAACCTTCCTTCAGCTGCTCAATGGTGCTGTGTGATGAGCGGATAATTTATACGCTTTTTGACATTGTTTTTAGTATGTTTTTAGTAGGATCTAGTTACTTTTAGGGATGTTTTCATTAGTTTTTATGTTAAATTCACATTTCTGGACTTTACTATGAGTTTGTGTGTTTTTCTGTGATTTCAGGTATTTTCTGGCTGAAATTGAGGGACTTGAGCAAAAATCAGATTCAGAGGTTGAAGAAGGACTGCTGATGCTGTTGGATTCTGACCTCCCTGCACTCAAAGTGGATTTTCTGGAGCTACAGAACTCGAAATGGTGCGCTTCCAATTGCGTTGGATAGTAGACATCCAGGGCTTTCCAGCAATATATAATAGTCCATACGTTGGCCAAGAATTGACGACGTAAACTGGCGTTCAACACCAGCCTTCTGCCCAAATCTGGCGTCCAGCGCCAGAAAAGGATCCAAAACCAGAGTTGAACGCCCAAACTGGCACAGAAACTGGCGTTCAACTCCACAAATGGCCTCTGCACGTGAAACACTCAGGCTCAGCCCAAACACACAGCAAGTGGGCCCCGGAAGTAGATTTATGCATCAATTACTTACTCATGTAAACCCTGGTAGCTAGTTTATTATAAATAGGACCTCTTACTAGTCTTTTTGACCATCTTTGGAGGCCTGGTTCTTAGATCAGAGGGGCTGGCCATCTCGGCCATGCCTGGACCTTCACTTATGTATTTTCATACGGTAGAGTTTCTACACTCCATAGATTAAGGTGTGGAGCTCTGCTGTTCCTCAAAGATTAATGCAAAGTACTACTGTTTTCCATTCAATTCTTCTTATTTCTCTTCTAAGATATCCATTCGCACCCAAGAACGTGATGAAGGTGATGATTATGTGTGACGCTCATCATCCTTCTCCCTTATGAACGCGTGCCTGACAAACACTTCTGTTCTACATGAATTAAGCTAGAATGAGTATCTCTTAGATCTCCTAACCAGAATCTTCGTGGCGTAAGCTAGAATGATGGCGGCATTCAAGAAAATCCGAAAGGTCTAAACCTTGTCTGTGGTATTCTGAGTAGGATTCAATGATTGAATGACTGTGACGAGCTTCAAACTCGCGATTGCAGGGCGTTAGTGACAGACGCAAAAGGATAGTAAATCCTATTCCAGCGTGATCGAGAACCGACAGATGAATAGCCGTGCCGTGACAGGGTGCGTGAGCATATTATTCACTGAGAGGATAAGATGAAGCCATTGACAAGGGTGATGCCTCCAGACGATTAGCCGTGCCGTGACAGGGCATTGTATCATTTTCCCGAGAGATGACCGAAAGTAGCCATTGACAGTGGTGATGTATCACATAAAGCCAGCCATGGAAAGGAGTAAGACTGATTGGATGAAGATAGCAGGAAAGCAGAGGTTCAGAGGAACGAAAAGCATCTCCATTCGCTTATCTGAAATTCCTACCAATGATTTACATAAGTATCTCTATCCCTATTCTATTATTTATTATTCGAAAACTCCATGATTATTTTATATCCGCCTGACTGAGATTTACAAGGTGACCATAGCTTGCTTCATACCAACAATCTCCGTGGGATTCGACCCTTACTCACGTAAGGTATTACTTGGACGACCCAGTGCACTTGCTGGTTAGTTGTATCGAAGTTGTGACAATTATGAATTAAGATCAGAGCACCAAGCTTTGGAGCCATTACCAGGATTTGTTCGAGCCTGGAGATCACAATTTCGTGCACCAAGTTTTTGGCGCCGTTGCCGGGGATTGTTTGAGTTTGGACAACTGACGGCTCATCTTGTTGCTCAGATTAGGTAATTTTCTTTTCGTTTTGTTTTCAAAAAATCTTTCAAAAATATTTTCAAAAATCTCTCATCTGTTTTCGAAAAAAAAAAATGTTTTCAAAAATATTATTTTTCTTCAGAATTTTTAAAAATGAATTCTAGTATTTCATGAAGCATGCTAAAGCCTGGCTGGCTGTAAAGCCATGTCTAAATTCTTTTGGACTGAGGTTTTGGATTAAAATTGAATGAATTACATTCATATGTTTGCTGAAGCTTGGCTGGCCATTGGCCATGTCTAGTGTTTTGGACTGGAGCTTTCTTTGAAAGCTTGGCTGGCTAGTGAGCCATGTCTAATTCCTGGACTGAAGCTTTAGACTAAGAATGCAAGATTCCTGGAATTCATATTAAAAATTTTGGAATCCTTATTTTCCTTTTTCAATTAATTTTCGAAAAATACCAAAAAAAAAAATTAGAAAATCATAAAAATAAAAAATATTTTGTTTCTTGTTTGAGTCTTGAGTCATATTATAAGTTTGGTGTCACTTGCATATGCATCTTGCATTTTTTTCGAAAATATCATGCATTCATAGTATTCTTCATGATCTTCAAGTTGTTCTTGGTAAGTCTTCTTGTTTGATCTTGATGATTTTTTGTTTTGTGTCTTTTCATGTTTATCATATGCATTCTTGAATTCTTAGTGCCTAAGCATTAAAGAATTCTAAGTTTGGTGTCTTGCATGTTTTCTTTGCATTAAAAATTTTTCAAAAATATGTTCTTGATGTTCATCATGACATTCAAAGTGTTCTTGGTGTTCATCTTGACATTCATAGCATTCTTGCATGCATCACATGTTTTGATCTAAAAATTTCATGCATTGCATTTTTTTGTGTTTTTCTCTCTCATCATAAAAATTCAAAAAATATCTTTCCCTTTTTCTCTCATCAAATTCGAAAATTTGGATTGACTTTTTCAAAAATTTTTAAAATCAAATTGTTTCTCATGAGTCAAATCAAATTTCCAATTTGAAAATCTTATCTTTTTCAAAATCTTTTTCAAAAATCAAATCTTTTTCAAAATTCTTAGTTATTTTCGAAAATTCCAAAAATATTTTTCAAAAATCTTTTTCTTATTTTTATATCAAATTTTCGAAAATAACATAATCAATTAATGTTTTGATTCAAAAATTTGAAGTTTGTTACTTGCTTGTTAAGAAAGATTCAAACTTTAAGTTCTAGAATCATATCTTGTGATTTCTTATGAATCAAGTTATTAATTGAGATTTTAAAAAATCAAATCTTTTTCAAAACTAATTTCAATCATATCTTTTCAAAAATACCTTCTTATCTTATCTTTTTCAAAAATATCTTTTCAAAATATCTTTTCTAACTTCCTAACTTCTTATCTTTTCAAAATTTGTTTCAACTAACTAACTAACTTTTTGTTTGTTTCTTAACTTTTTCAAAACCACCTAACTAACTCTCTCTCTCTAATTTTCGAAAATATCTTCCCTCTTTTACAAAAATTTCTTTTCTATTAACTAATTATTTTTATTTTTAAATTTTAAAAATTTTTTCAAAAATATACTAACATTTTTTCAAAAACCATTTTTCAAAAATCACTAACTCTTTTTCAAAATAATTTTCGAAAATTATCCCTCCCCCATCCTATTCTATTTATTCATTCATATCCTAACATCTCATCTCACATCTCTTCCATCCGTACAATTGTGTTTCTTCCTTTACATCACATTCTTTGTCTCCCCCTCTTTTCTTCCAGTCACAAAGGGATCCCTATATTGTGGTATAAAGGATCTCTATTATTATTATTATTTTTCTGTGCCTTCTTCTTTGTCATATGAGCAGGAGCAAGGATAAGAACATTCTTGTGGAAGCAGATCCAGAACCGGAAAGGACTCTGAAGAGAAAATTAAGAGAAGCTAAAATACAACAATCCAGAGATAACCTTTCAGAAATTTTTGAACAGGAAGAGGAGATGGCAGCCGAAAATAATAATAATATAAGAAAGATGCTTGGTGACTTCACTGTACCTAATTCCAATTTACATGGAAGAAGCATCTCCATTCCTGCCATTGGAGCAAACAACTTTGAGCTAAAACCTCAATTAGTTTCTCTGATGCAGCAGAACTGCAAGTTTCATGGACTTCCATCTGAAGATCCTTTTCAGTTCTTAACTGAATTCTTGCAGATATGTGATACTGTTAAGACTAATGGAGTAGATCCTAAAGTCTACAGGCTCATGCTTTTCCCTTTTGCTGTAAGAGACAGAGCTAGATTGTGGTTGGATTCTCAACCCAAAGACAGCCTGAACTCTTGGGATAAGCTGGTCACGGCTTTCTTAGCCAAGTACTTTCCTCCTCAAAAGCTGAGCAAGCTTAGAGCTGATGTTCAAACCTTCAGACAGAAAGAAGGTGAATCCCTCTATGAAGCTTGGGAAAGATACAAACAGTTGACCAAAAAGTGTCCTTCTGACATGCTCTCAGAATGGACCATCCTAGATATATTCTATGATGGTTTATCTGAGCTATCAAAGATGTCACTGGACACTTCTGCAGGTGGATCCATTCACCTAAATAAAACGCCTGCAGAAGCTCAAGAACTCATTGACATGGTTGCTAATAACCAGTTCATGTACACTTCTGAAAGGAATCCTGTGAGTAATGGGACGCCTATGAAGAAGGGAGTTCTTGAGGTTGATACTCTGAATGCCATACTGGCTCAGAATAAAATATTGACTCAGCAAGTCAATATGATCTCTCAGAGTCTGCATGGAATGCAAGCTGCATCCAACAGTACTCAAGAGGCATCTTCTGAAGAAGAAGCCTATGAACCTGAGAACCCTGCAATAGCAGAGGTGAACTACTTAGGTGAACCTTATGGAAACACCTATAACTCAACATGGAGAAATCATCCAAATTTCTCATGGAAGGATCAAAAGCCCCAACAAGGCTTTAATAATAGTGGAAGAAACAGGTTTAGCAATAGCAAGCCTTTTCCATCATCAACTCAGCAACAGACAGAGAACTCTGAACAAAATGCTTCTAATTTAGCAAATCTAGTCTCTGATCTATCTAAGGCCACTGTAAGTTTCATGAATGAAACAAGGTCTTCCATTAGAAATCTGGAAGCACAAGTGGGCCAGCTGAGTAAAAGGATCACTAAAATCCCTCCTAGTACTCTCCCAAGCAATACAGAAGAGAACCCAAAAGGAGAGTGCAAGGCCATTGACATAAGCACCATGGCCGAACCTGTGAGGAGAGGAGAGGACGTGAATCCCAAGGAGGAAGACCTCCTGGGACGTCCAGTGATTAATAAGGAGCTTCCCTCTGAGGAACCAAAGGACTCTGAGGCTCATCTAGAGACCATAGAGATCCCATTGAACCTCCTTATGCCCTTCATGAGCTCTGATGAGTATTCCTCTTCTGAAGAGAATGAGGATGTTACTGAAGAGCAAACTGCCAAGTTTCTTGGTGCAATCATGAAGCTGAATGCCAAATTATTTGGCATTGATGCTTGGGAAGTTGAACCTCCCTTGTTCATCAATGAACTAAGTGATCTGGATCAACTGACATTGCCTCAGAAGAGACAGGATCCTGGAAAGTTCATAATACCCTGTACCATAGGCACCATGATCTTTAAGGCTCTGTGTGACCTTGGTTCAGGAATAAACCTCATGCCCCTCTCTGTAATAGAGAAACTGGGAATCTATGGGGTGCAAGCTGCTAAAATCTCACTAGAGATGGCAGACAGCTCAAGAAGACAGGCTTATGGACAAGTAGAGGACGTTTTAGTAAAGGTTGAGGGCCTTTACATCCCTGCTGATTTCATAGTCCTGGATACTGGAAAGGAAGAGGATGAATCCATCATCCTAGGAAGATCTTTCCTGGCCACAGCAAGAGCTGTGATTGATGTTGACAGAGGTGAAATATTCCTTCAATGGAATGAGAACTCCCTTGTATTCAAAACTCAAGGATCCCCCTCTGCAACCATGGAGAGGAAGCAGGAAAAGCTTCTCTCCCAGCAGAGTCAACCAGAGCCCCCATAGTCAAACTCTAAGTTTGGTGTTGGGAGACCACAACCAAACTCTAAGTTTGGTGTTGAACTCCCATATCCAAACTCTAAGTTTGGTGTTGGAGAGTCTCAACAAAGCTCTGCACATCTGTGAGACTCCATGAGAGCCCACTGTCAAGCTATTGACATTAAAGAAGCGCTTGTTGGGAGGCAACCCAATGTTTATCTAATTCTTATTTTTATTGTTTTTATTGTTTTCTTAGGTTCATGATCATGTGGAGTCACAAAATAAATATAAAAATTGGAAACGGAATCAAAAACAGCAGAAGAAAAATCACACCCTGGAGGAGCATCTGTCTGGCGTTCAGCGCCAGAACAGAGCATGGTTCTGGCGCTGAACGCCCAAAATGGGCAGCTTCTGGGCGCTGAACGCCAGAACAGGCATGGTTCTGGCGTTCAACGCCAGAAATGGCACACAAATGGGCGTTGAACGCCCAAAATGGCCACCAACCTGGCGCTGAACGCCCAGAGTTGGGTACAAAGGCATTTTTACATGCCTAATGGGTGCAGGGATGTAAATCCTTGACACCTCAGGATCTGTGGACCCCACAGGATCCCCACCTACCTCCACTCACTTCTTCTCACCACTCTCTTTCACACAACCCCATAAACACTCTTCCCTAAAAGCCCTTCACCAATCACCTCAATCTCTCCTCCCCATCATCTCTTCACCACTCACATCCATCCACTCTTCCCCATAAACCTACCTCATAAACTCCACCTACCTTCAAAATTCAAAACCAATTTCCCACCCAAACCCACCCATATGGCCGAACCTTAACCCCCCCTCCCTTCCCTATATAAAGCCCTCCATTCTTCATCATATTCACACAACACAACCCCTCTATACCCTTCTTGGCCGAACCACATCACCCTCTCCCTCTCCATATTTCTTCTTCTTCTTCTATTCTTTTTTTTATTGCTCGAGGGCGAGCAATATTCTAAGTTTGGTGTGGTAAAAGCATAGCTTTTTTGTTTTTCCATTACCATTGATGGCATCTAAGACCGGAGAATCCTCTAGAAGAGCGAAAGGGAAGATAAAAGCTTCCACATCTGAGTCATGGGAGATGGAAAGGTTCATCTCCAAAGCCCATCAAGACCACTTCTATGATGTTGTGGCCAAGAAGAAGGTGATCCCTGAGGTCCCTTTTAAACTCAAAAGAAATGAGTATCCGGAGATCCGACATGAAATTCAAAGAAGAGGTTGGGAAGTTCTAACAAATCCCATCCAACAAGTCGGCATCCTAATGGTTCAAGAGTTCTATGCCAATGCATGGATCACCAAGAACCATGATCAAATTAAGAACCCGGGTCCAAAGAACTATGTTACAATGGTTCGGGGGAAATACTTAGATTTTAGTCCGGAGAATGTGAGGTTGGCATTCAACTTGCCATACATGGAAGAGAACGCACGCCCCTACACAAGGAGAGTCAACTTTGATCAAAGGTTGGACCAAGTCCTTATGGACATATGTGTAGAAGGAGCTCAATGGAAGATTGACTCCAAAGGCAAGCCGGTTCAACTAAGAAGACTGGACCTCAAGCCTATAGCTAGAGGATGGTTGGAGTTTATTCAATGCTCAATCATTCCCACTAGCAACCGGTCTGAAGTTACTATAGACCGGGCCATCATGATCCACAGCATCATGATTGGAGAAGAGGTGGAAGTTCATGAGATTATACCTCAAGAACTCTACAAGGTGGCTAACAAGTCCTCCACCATGGCAAGGTTAGCCTTTCCTCACCTCATTTGCCACCTATGCAATTCAGCTGGGATTGACATAGAGGGAGATATCCTCATCAAAGAGGACAAGCCCATCACTAAGAAAAAGATGGAGCAAGCAAGAGAGCCCAGTCATGGAGCTCTAGAGGCACAAGAAGCTCATCACCATGAGATTCCGGAAATGCCTCAAATGCACTTTCCTCCACAAAACTATTGGGAGCACATCAACACCTCCCTAGAAGAATTGAGTTCCAATATGGGACAACTAAGGGTGGAACATCAAGAGCACTCCATCATGCTTCATGAAATAAGAGAAGATCAAAAAGCAATGAGGGAGGAGCAACAAAGACAAGGAAGAGACATAGAAGAGCTCAAGGACATCATTGGTTCCTCAAGAAGGAAACGCCACCATCACTAAGGTGGATTCATTCCTTGTTCTTATTTCTTCTGTTTTTCGTTTTCTATGTTATGTGCTTATCTATGTTTGTGCCTTCAGTACATGATCATTAGTAGTTAGTAACTTTGTCTTAAAGATATGAATGTCCTATGAATCCATCACCTCTCTTAAATGAAAAATGTTTTAATTCAAAAGAACAAGAAGTACATGAGTTTCGAATTTATCCTTGAACTTAGCTTAATTATATTGATGTGGTGACAATGCTTCTTGTTTTCTGAATGTATGCTTGAACAGTGCATATGTCTTTTGAAGTTGTTGTTTAAGAATGTTAAATATGTTGGCTCTTGAAAGAATGATGACTAGGAGACATGTTATTTGATAATCTGAAAAATCATAAAAATGATTCTTGAAGCAAGAAAAAGCAGCAAAAGAACAAAGCTTGCAGAAAAGAGAAAAAAAAATAGGCGAAAAAAAAATAGAAAGAAAAAGAAAAAGCAAGCAGAAAAAGCCAATAACCCTTAAAACCAAAAGGCAAGGGCAAATAAAAAGGATCCCAAGGCTTTGAGCATCAGTGGATAGGAGGGCCTAAAGGAATAAAATCCTGGTCTAAGCGGCTAAACCAAGCTGTCCCTAACCATGTGCTTGTGGCGTGTAGGTGTCAAGTGAAAACTTGAGACTGAGCGGTTAAAGTCAAGGTCCAAAGCAAAAACAAAGAGTGTGCTTAAGAACCCTGGAAACCTCTAATTGGGGACTTTAGCAAAGCTGAGTCACAATCTGAAAAGGTTCACCCAATTATGTGTCTGTGGCATTTATGTATCCGGTGGTAATACTGGAAAACAAAGTGCTTAGGGCCACGGCCAAGACTCATAAGGAAGCTGTGTTCAAGAATCATCATACTGAACTAGGAGAGTCAAGAACACTATTCGAAATCTGAAGTTCCTATAGATGCCAATCATTCTGAACCTCAATGGATAAAGTGAGATGCCAAAACTATTCAAGAGGCAAAAAGCTATAAGTCCCGCTCATATGATTGAAGCTATGTTTCATTGATAGTTTGGAATTTATAGTATATTCTCTTCTTTTTATCCAATTTGATTTTCAGTTGCTTGGGGACAAGCAACAATTTAAGTTTGGTGTTGTGATGAGCGGATAATTTATACGCTTTTTGACATTATTTTTAGTATGTTTTTAGTAGGATCTAGTTACTTTTAGGGATGTTTTCATTAGTTTTTATGTTAAATTCACATTTCTGGACTTTACTATGAGTTTGTGTGTTTTTCTGTGATTTCAGGTATTTTCTGGCTGAAATTGACGGACTTGAGCAAAAATCAGATTCAGAGGTTGAAGAAGGATTGCTGATGCTGTTGGATTCTGACCTCCCTGCACTCAAAGTGGATTTTCTGGAGCTACAGAACTCGAAATGGCGCGCTTCTAATTGCGTTGGAAAGTAGACATCCAGGGATTTCCAGCAATATATAATAGTCCATACTTTGGCCAAGAATTGATGACGTAAACTGGCGTTCAACGCCAGCCTTCTGCCCAAATCTGGCGTCCAGCGCCAGAAAATGATCCAAAACCAGAGTTGAACGCCCAAACTGGCACAGAAACTGGCGTTCAACTCCACAAATGGCCTCTGCACGTGCAACACTCAGGCTCAGCCCAAACACACACCAAGTGGGCCCCGGAAGTGGATTTATGCATCAATTACTTACTCATGTAAACCCTGGTAGCTAGTTTATTATAAATAGGACCTCTTACTAGTCTTTTTGACCATCTTTGGACGCCTGGTTCTTAGATCAGAGGGGCTGGCCATCTCGGCCATGCCTGGACCTTCACTTATGTATTTTCATACGGTAGAGTTTCTACACTCCATAGATTAAGGTGTGGAGCTCTGCTGTTCCTCAAAGATTAATGCAAAGTACTACTGTTTTCCATTCAATTCTTCTTATTTCTCTTCTAAGATATCCATTCGCACCCAAGAACGTGATGAAGGTGATGATTATGTGTGACGCTCATCATCTTTCTCCCTTATGAACGCGTGCCTGACAAACACTTCTGTTCTACATGAATTAAGCTAGAATGAGTATCTCTTAGATATCCTAACCAGAATCTTCGTGGCGTAAGCTAGAATGATGGCGGCATTCAAGAGAATCCGGAAGGTCTAAACCTTGTCTGTGGTATTCTGAGTAGGATTCAATGATTGAATGACTGTGACGAGCTTTAAACTCGCGATTGCAGGGCGTTAGTGATAGACGCAAAAGGATAGTAAATCCTATTCCAGCATGATCGAGAACCGACAGATGAATAGCCATGCCGTGACAGGGTGCATGAGCATATTATTCACTGAGAGGATAAGATGAAGCCATTGACAAGGGTGATGCCTCTAGACGATTAGCCGTGCCGTGACAGGGCATTGGATCATTTTCCCGAGAGATGACCGAAAGTAGCCATTGACAGTGGTGATGTATCACATAAAGCCAGCCATGGAAAGGAGTAAGACTGATTGGATGAAGATAGCAGGAAAGCAGAGGTTCAGAGGAACAAAAAGCATCTCCATTCGCTTATCTGAAATTCCTACCAATGATTTACATAAGTATCTCTATCCCTATTCTATTATTTATTATTCGAAAACTCCATGATTATTTTATATCCGCCTGACTGAGATTTACAAGGTGACCATAGCTTGCTTCATACCAACAATCTCCGTGGGATTCGACCCTTACTCACGTAAGGTATTACTTGGACGACCCAGTGCACTTGCTGGTTAGTTGTATCGAAGTTGTGACAATTATGAATTAAGATCAGAGCACCAAGCTTTGGAGCCATTACCAGGATTTGTTCGAGCCTGGAGATCACAATTTCGTGCACCACTGTGGGAAAAAGAATATACTCAAGGTTCCTAGACTTGTTTGCATCTCTGCATGTGAACATACCATTCATCAAGGCAATTCAACAAATGCCTGCATTCATCAAGTATATGAAGGAACTTCTTCCCAGGAAAAGCTCACTGAAAGGAGGCCAGACTATAGTGATGAACAAGGAATGTAGTGCCCTTATTCAACCTGAGTTGCCTACAAAAAGAAGAGACCCAGGGAGTTTTCACATCCCTTGTGCCATAGGTGAAACTATGTTCGATAGAGCACTATGTGATTTGGGGGCCAGCATCAACTTACTGCCCTTATCCCTGGTGAAGAGGCTACAGATCAATGAGATAATGCCCACAGATGTAATCATCAGACTGGCTGACAAAACTCAAAAGCAAGCAATAGGAGTGGTAGAAAATGTGTTGCTAAAGGTTGGGAAATACTTTCTCCTAATAGACTTTGTCATCCTGGACATGGAAGAGAGTCACACTCACTCAATCATATTGGGAAGACCATTCCTAGCTACGGCCAGAGCACTTATCGATGTAGAGAAAGGGGAGCTAATATTGAGAATCCATGATGAACGACTCAGCTTCAATGTTTTCAAACTCTCACAAGAAATAGAGCAAGAGGAAAAGGAACTAAGCACAAATGATAATGAGACACTGAAGGAGGAGACAAGCACTGAAGCACAGCCAGTTCATTCTGAGATTCCCTTAATTGATAAACAAGGAAAACAGCAATTTCCACAGCTCAAGGAAAAATTGGAGGAACCTAAACCTCTAGAGGCAGGTAAAGACAGCATCACAACTCCTTTAGAAAAAGAGGTCACCAAGGGGAAGGCAACATCAAAAGGAACAAAGAAGAAGGTACCAAGGAGGTGGAGGAACAAGAAGATCCCTACAGAATACTTCTCTCCAGGGGATAGAGTGGACTCAGCTTATTTCCCAGATATTCCCCCTAATCTCCCTACTGTACCATCTCAGTTACCTAAGGTCTTCACTATCAATAGAGTTCTTTCCCTGGAACATGTGGAGATCATTGATCCAACCAATGGATATAAGTCCACAGCAATAGGGGAGGACTTTAAGCACTACCAACCACCCTGATGAGGAAAAAACGTCAAGCTAGTGACGCTAAAGAAGCGCTTCATGGGAGGCAACCCATGTTCTATATGTTTTTAAAATAATGAATAAATCAATGTTTATGAATTTCAACCCAAACTTAACAAACACTTGGTGAAATCTTTATCATGCAGTATATAGTGAAGAACAAGTTTGGTGTTCAAAGCAAACCAAGATGCATGCTAGTCTTGGGAGCTTTGAACAAAACTTTTCATCACCTTGCTTCAAACTAAGTTTGGTGTCACCCCATGGTGCTACCAAAATGCATAAGGATACACAAGTAGTTAGTTAGTGAAATTCATAAATAAACAAAATCTTTTTCTTCACTTTATTATTCTAGCCGTAAAGTTTGATTTTTATGATATTAATTTCCTTATTTTAAATCTTTGTAGGAAAAAGCATTGAAGGGGATTGATTGGACAATTAAATGGGGGGAGATTCCGCCACTTAATGAAGAGCACTACACACATGTCTCAAGAGGGAACGCTTGGGGAAACTTTGCCATGCAACATTGGAGAAGGAAGACCCTTGAAGACCGAACCAATCACTCTCATTAAGTGATGATCCTTGTCCTTCCTTCATACACAACCCCAACTGTCCATCAAGCAAAAATCCTTGCAATCCACACCTTCTATCCACTCATGATCTCCCTATATAAGTGAACCATAGTGCATGATCATTCCTCACACTCAAATTCCCACTCTCTACACTTCATACTTTTGGCTTGCTCAACCCCCTTCATCACACTCTGTCCTGGCCAACCTATTCCTCATCTATCCGTATCCTCCAACCTTCCCCTCAAAACAGCAACTCAATTCATGGCATCATCAAGCTCAAAGAGGCAAAAGAGGAAGGAACCCATGGAGAGTGTTCCTTTCGATGAGAAAAAATTCAAAACTGCCTTTCATGAATGTGAATTCGAACGGATAAGGGCCAGAAAGATATTGCCAGAGTTAATCTTCCAAATCAATGCAAATGAGTCATCACAAATTCTGGAGAAAATCGAACAGAGGGGGTGGCAATTGCTCACAAGTCCAGAGGGGAAGATCAATGGAAACCTCATCAAAGAATTTTATGCAAATGTAGTAAGAGAAGATAAAACCAAGGCCCCAACCTTCAAAAGTTACGTAAGAGGAAAGGAGG
This sequence comes from Arachis ipaensis, assembly GCF_059453495.1. Lineage (NCBI taxonomy): Eukaryota > Viridiplantae > Streptophyta > Magnoliopsida > Fabales > Fabaceae > Arachis > Arachis ipaensis. The sequence goes on along the minus strand of NC_142440.1, from coordinate 90,399,876 downwards.
TGGACTTCAACCCAAATGCCATAACAAGAGTTCTTCACCTGAAATCACCTCATTTTGATGAGGACAGTTATCAGGTAAGGATAAGTAGAAGCCCTGATAATGATGAGCTCTCAAAGATAGCGGCAGACATCTGTGTTATAGCAGCTGACTGGGAGAGGTACACAGATGGAAGACCCAAGTTCATTAAGAGGGGAGACCTGGGCCCTGAAGCCAAGGGGTGGTTTGAACTCGTAAGGAGGTCCATTCTACCAGCTGCAAATAATTCAGAGGTAAACATCAATCGAGCTACTATGGTGCATTGCTTAATACAGGGTGGGGAAATCAATGTGAATAAGCTCATCGCCGAGGGGATTCAAGATTCGGCTGAGAAGGTTGATTCAAGTGCAAGGCTTTGGTACCCCAGCACCATTCTCCGCTTATGCAACAAGGCCAAGGTAGTAATTGAGGACAGCAATCCAGACTGGGTGAACCCAGGGAGGCCAGTTACACTCGAGCGATTGGTTTATACTACACCTGCTCAACAACAAAGAAGACCACAAATAGGAAAACCAAAAGCAAAAGAAAGAGTTCACCAAGAGAAACCTCATCAGGAAGAATATCAACAAGGAGAGTATTCTGATCCAGCCAACTTGAACATGAGTCACTTTCTAAGAGACATTGAGGATTTGGGGATGAGACATATGGAAGGACAAGAGCAAATACTGAACCTTCAAACCAACTGGCTGAGCCAACAGGAAGCATGGCAAAAACAACAAATGGAGCAGCAGCAGGAACACTACTCCCAGCTCACTCAAGCCATCAACCAAGTGAATGAGAGGCAAGAGCTTCAAGAGAAGCACTTGCAAGAACTCAACCAGTGGCAGATAGCCCAAATGAAAACTTTCAATGAGTTCAGTGTACTCAATGAAGGAAGGCAACTACATAGGGAGGAGTTCTATGTAAACACTCAAGCCAAGTTGAACTACATGACTAGTAATATGCATCAGCTACACTATGCCATCCCTACATATGATGAGGTCCAAAAAGATTTTGTAGAACAAGAAGAGAAGAAGGTGAAACAGCAAAAGGAGACACTCAAGAAGAAGATGGAAGATGGTGGTTTCTGGAAGAAGCTGCTTGGAAAAGGCAAAGGAAGTGGAAGTACAAGCACTCAAGAGAGACACAATGAGCACAAGCAAGGATGGGAGCATGGGTATCCACATGAATGACAGGTGGTGGAGTTCTTTTTGGTCCATGTTTTCTATGCTTTAAATAAGGAAGAACTTGTATGAAATAGAACTTGCTTCCATGTTATGTTTAAACCTTTTTCAATTATGTCTTTTAAGTTCTGAATAAGTCTATGTGCACTAGTCTTGATGTCACTGCATCCCTACTTTACTTACTTGTATGCTTGTCCCTTTTAATCAAATGAAGAGAGAATGTTTATGTTTCAAAAGACCAGAGTGGAGTTCATATTATGGAGTACATTCATGAGTTTGTGGTATGATCATAAGTTAGCTAAGTTGGTTCAACCATAAAGTGGGATGACAACTATCTGGCCTGAATACTTTGCTTTGAATATACTCATGAGACTAAGTATATGACAAGATCCTAATAAGAGAAAGAGAAAAGAATAATGAAAGTGGAAAAACAAAAGAAAAAGAGTAAGCAATAAGGCTAGGCACCAATGGTTTTGATCTTAAGATATGTGTCTGTGGTGTTCCTGTGTGAGCGATCTACTTGGATGAATAAGCTCTTAGGGGTGCTTTATCACCTGGTAACTTGGGTTAACTAACCCGGGATTATCAGCTGAAAGTCCATCATCAAGAGTAACCCTCACCACAGAGCATTTAGTAACCCAAAGAGGTGCTGGACACCAAGGTCTCAAGAAGGAAAATAAATGAACTATATGCCTGTGGTGTGTATATATGGGGGAGAGACTTGAGGGAGTAAGTCCTTAGGGGTGCTTCAATACCTAGCACCTTGAACCAACTGGTTCGGGAGTGTTGGCTGAAAGCTTATCTTAAAAAGTTGCCCCCTTACAGAGCACTTAGCCTTAGAACACCAATAAGCTCTGAAATGACAATAAAGGGATCAATGAATAAAAGTCTCATGGGATGTAAGCAAAGTGAGTGTTTTAAGACATGATAAAGGTCTGAAAGCCAGGAATGAACCTAAGATGCTATGCATGAAACCACCATAAAATCAGTGATATGACTTCCACAAGAATGACTCATTGCTCTTGGCATTCCATTCATCATTCTCTTGTTCCAGTACTTGCTTAGGGACAAGCAAGCTTTAAGTTTGGTGTTGTGATGCCAGGGCATCTTGGCCAGTTTCACTGACCTTTTCTTTACTGTTTTTAGGTTAGTTTCATGCATTTCCTTAGGAAATAAGCTAGTTTTGGGTAGATATTCACTTACACCTTGATTCAAGCATACATTGTGCATTTTACATTATTTTATGAGGATTTTACATGAGTTTAGTGACAAATTGTATGTTGCATTACCCATGACTTGGACTAGAACTTTGATGCACTCTATTGCTTGATTTCAGGACCAAAGGAAGCAAGGAATGGGAGGTAACTTGCAAAGTTAATGAGAAAAGTGATTGTCAATAACGCTCTCAAAGCCATCATTGACCACGTTAAGAGTCACGTTAACTAAGTTAACGTGAACTCTAACGTGGAGAAGGGAAGTTGAGCCAACGTAGTGACACTTAACATTGTCACTAACGTTGGCAAATGCTCATAAGTGGCCACGTTAGAGTCCACGTTAACTTAGTTAACGTGGCCTCTAACGTTAGAAAGGGGGAGAAGTGCCAACGTTAGTGACATTCAACATTGTCACTAACGTTGGCCTAAGGAGAAATATAGCACGTTAACTCCCACGTTAACTTAGTTAACGTGGGAGCTAACGTAAGAAGCAAGCATGGTCGACAACGTTAGTGACACCCAACATTGTCACTAACGTTGGAAGCAACCACTCAACCCCCCAAGGAGCCACGTTAACTTCCACGTTAACCTAGTTAACGTGGAAGCTAACGTTGATGAGTGAAAGAATGGCCAACATTAGTGACACTCAACATTGTCACTAACGTTGGGGATGGCTAAGCATGGCCACGTTAGAAGCCACGTTAACCTAGTTAACATGGACTCTAACGTGAGGCATAGGGGCACCTTGGAACGTTAGTGACAATATTGAGTGTCACTAACGTTCTCGAAGGATGGGAAGCCCACGTTAAAGAGCCACGTTACCTAAGTTAACGTGGGCTCTAACGTGGGAACAAAGGGGGCTTTTCAAAGTTATTGGAAATGTTAAGTCTCAATAACGTGTGCGAAGGACATAGAGGAAACGTTAGTGGCAACGTTTATGCCACTAATGTTGAAGTTAACGTGGCTTTTACTTAGTAACGTTAGTGAGAAAGTTGATTGTCACTAACGTTCTCGAACTTATATTTTCACTAAACATTAACACCCCTAACGTCCTAAGCTAAAGTCTCTGCCCACTTCACATTTTCTCTCTGCAAGTAAAGCCAAGCCCAAATGAAGAAGAGAACTGCTTCAAACTCAAGATCCAAAGGCCCAAGAACTTGAAGAGCCAACTAGAAGCTTAAAGAAGTAGTATATATAGGAGTAGCTTTGAATTGTGAAGGAGTTCAAAAAAGTTGGAAAAAGAGAACTACTCTCTGTATTTTACTTTCTCTGCAATTTCTAGTTCTATGATGTATTCTCCATCTTTGTTTTCATTTTCTAGAGCTATGAACAACTAAACCCCTTTTATTGGGTTAGGGAGCTCTGTTGTAATTTGATGGATCAATACTAATTTTCATTATCCTTCTTCTATCTTTTCTCTTGAATTTACTTGAAAGCTTTCGATCTTCATCCAATTGAGTAGTTATCTTGTAAAAGAAGCTATTTAAACTTGGATCTCTTTTGAACCTTGAAAGAGGAATGAAGAGATCAAGCTAGAAATGCTTTCTCATGCTGGACCAAATTGGGTTTGGATGGGTATGTGACTATAACCCTCTTAATACTTGATTTGGGAAATGTATGTGGTATAATCAGTGACCATACTTCATCTCTTCTAATGAGCAATTGACCAAGGAATTGGCTATTGATCAAGATTTGAGAGATTGAATTGCAAGACATTGTAATTCAATCACTTAAGATTGCCAAGGAGATCAATGAGTACATTGATTGAGGAAGAGATGAAAATGAACTTGATCCAGAGAATTGCAACATCTCCTAAGCCCAATGAACTCCCCATCTCTGATCTTACCCATTCTCTTTAATTTCTGCCATTTACTTTTATGAGCACATGCCCCATTCCCATTTACAATTCTGCAATTTATTTTCAGTCATTTACTTCCGGTCCTTTAATTTTAGCATTTACTTTTCTGTTATTTACATTCCCGCCATTTTATTTTCTGGAACTCTCAACCCAAATCCTGGATTCGCTCAACTAGAACATTCTTCCAATTAAAGTTGCTTGATCAATCAATCCCTGTGGGATTCGACCTCACTCTATTGTGAGTTTTTACTTGACGACAAATTCGGTACACTTGCCGAAGGGAGATTTGTTGTGAGACAAGTTTTCCGTGCATCACAACCCATGATTTAAGATTCAAGCTTGCCAATGCACTCACCAAGGTTTGAACTCAAGACCAAAGGGGGAGGGGGCAGCGCTTCCTCACAAGAAAAACAAGCCAAAATTGGCTTGTTTTCACTCCATGAGATTCGAACCAAGGGCTTCAAGGAAGCAAGAACTTAAGCGCTACTCATGTGCCAAGGAAAAGGAGCCAGCAAATGCTCTCCCAAGAGTTCGAACATGGGACCTCACCAAGGATGAAGAGAAAGCTCTTACCAAGAGATTGAAGCTCTCACAAGGAGTGCTACTTCTCTTGTGATGTCACACAACAAATTGGCACAAGGAGGGAACCAAAGCTCGACTCTTGCAAGCACCCGAGCCTAGCCCTGGGAGCAACACCCATGGGCTAGGAAATTCACCAAAAATTCAAATTAAATCCATTTCTTCACAAAATTTAAAAGCCCACCCAAATTCATAGATCCAAATTAAGAAGTGTATAAATAGAAGCTAGTTTGATTTAGAGAGAACTTTTGCTTTCATTTAGAATTTTACACTTTTACTTTCTTTTGAATTTTTACTTTGGATCTTGGAGAATTGGGAAGGAGAATTGATCTCTCTTCTTCCTTGTTCTTGCTTCTACACTCTTTACTTCTTGTCTTGGATCTTGGGTGGAGAATTGAAGAAATTCTGTTTCAATCTCACCTTGAGATCTCTTTGTTCCATTCTCTGCATAATTCAAGATTTGGTGATTTGAATTCAAATTTCTTTACTGTTTTGATCTTTAATTTTTTTGCAATTGTTCTTTGAGTCAGATCAAGGAAGGCAGTGAGATCTAGACTTGGATTTCTAGTCTCTTGACCCCTGACGTGGTGGAAATTGGCGGATTAAGAAATTAATATAAGAGATACATTGCAAGTACAGTTCTTAGCCAACAAAAATCCGCTTATCAATTTAGAAGGGTTGTCACAAAATTAGAATTAAAATACTGGGAGTATGAATCCCAGGTCATCTCCCAACGAGTTGCAGAAAGATGTGCTATTTTATTAATCAGATGTTTTCCAAAATGGTTTGAGTTTGATAAACAGGAAATTAAATCAGAGAATTTATGTAATTTAAATAAAAATCTTGACCGGGAGTAGATTGATCGGAAGTTCTATTCTTGTTGGAGTCCTACCAAGATTAATTTATAATTGAAGGTTGTTATGCTTAGTTATCCTTTACTAGGTAGAGGAAAGTCAAGCAAGTTGGAAGCCTATTTCTGTTCACAAGTTCTAATCCTCTCCCTTGGGAAGGATTATTGTCAGTGACTAGAGGGCGATCCAACAATAAACCCAATTACAATTTTACTCTTGAGCATTCCAACTCAAGGTTCTCCTCTCAATCAACTCCCAATCAAGTTAGAAAACTACTCGCTCATTATGAATGTTGATGCACGGAAACTTGTCTCTCAACAATTTCCCTCGGCAAGTAACCTGAATTGTCGTCAAGTAAAAAACTCACAATAGAGTGAGGTCGAATCCCACATGGATTGATTGGTCAATCAACTTTAATTAGAGGAATGTTCTAGTTGAGCTAAGCAGAATTTGATGTGAGAGTTGCAAAAAATTAAATGGCGGAAAGTAAATAGCAGAAAATGTAAATGCCGGGAATAAAAAGTTGAATATAAATAACGGAAAGTAAACTGCAGAATCTTAAATGGGGAATGGAGAATTTAGCATGAAAGTAAATTGCAGAAATTAAAGAGAATGGGTAAGATCAGAAATGGGGAGTTCATTGGGCTCAGGAGATGTTGTATTCTCCGGATCAAGTTCATCTTCATCTCTTCCTCAATCAATGCATTCATTGATCTCCTTGGCAATCTTAAGTGATTGAATTCCAATTCCTTGGTAATTCAATCTCTCAAATCTTGATCAATAGCCAATTCCTTGGTCTAATTGCTCATGAGAAGAGATGAAGTGTGGTCACTAATTATACCACATGTATTTCCAAATCAAAATGTTGGTAGGATTATATGTCACTATATCCATCCAGATCCCAATTTGGTCCAACATGAGAAAGCATTTCTAGCATGATCTTTTCATTCCTCTTCCAAGGTTCCGAAGAGATCCAAGTATGAATAGCTTCTTTTCCAAGATAACTACCCAATTGGATGAAGATTGAAAGTTTTCTAGTAAAATCAAGAGAAAAGAAAGAGGAAGGATAATGAAAACTATTATTGATCCATCAAATTACAACACACCTCCCTAACCCAATGAAAGGGGTTTAGTTGTTCATAGCTCTAGGAATAGAAAACAAAGATGGAGAATGCATTCTGAAAGTAAAACTAGAAGTTGCAGAGAAAGTAAAATTTTACAGAGAGTAGTTCTCCCCCATCCAAAAGCTTCCCTCTAGTTCAAAACTACTCCTATTTATACTACTCTTCTGATCTTCTAGTTGGCTCTTCAAGTCTTAGATATGGGCCTTTGGATCTTGAGTTGAAGCAGTTATCATCTTTAGTGGGCTCAGCTTCACTTGCAGAGAAAGTGTGCAATAGGCATGGACTTTAGCTTAGGGCGTCAGTGGAGTTAACGTTAAGTGAAAATGTGGGGTTGCGAACATTAGTGACAATCACCTTTTTCACTAACGTTCCTAACCCAAAATGGTCTACGTTAGCTTCAACGTTAGTGGCACTAACGTGACTACTAACGTTGCCTCTTGGCCCTTCGCAAACATTACTGGGATTTACCTTTCCCAATAACGTTGAGAGTACCCCTTTCTCCCAACGTTAGTGTTCACGTTAGTATAGTTAACGTGACCTTTAACGTAGGCTTGCCAAATCTTCGAGAGCGTTAGTGACACCTACCTTTTTCACTAACGCTCCGAAATGCCCCTTTCCCACGTTAGTGCCTCACGTTAATTACATTAACGTGACCACTAACGTGGTGTTGATTGCCATCTCCAACGTTAGTGACAAAGGTGAGTGTCACTAACGTTGGATCATTATCCCTTTCCTCCACGTTATCTTCCACGTTAATGTAATTAACGTGGTAACTAACATGGCTCATGGTGGCTTAGTCCAACGTTAGTGACAAAGGTTAGTGTCACTAACGTTGGTGATTCCTTGCTCCTTCCACGTTAAAGTTCACGTTAACTAAGTTAACGTGGCTCTTAACATAGCCAATATGGGCTTAGTCCAACGTTAGTGACAAAGGTGAGTGTCACTAACGTTGGCATTATCTTTCTCTTCCACGTTAGAGTTCACGTTAACTGAGTTAACGTGACTCTTAACGTGGCCAATTGCCCTTTTTGGAGCGTTAGTGGCACTCACTTTTACCACTAACGCTTGGAGCTTCCTTTTCCTCCACGTTAACTACCACGTTAATGTAGTTAATGTGGTATTTAACGTAGGCTATGATGGCTTCGAAGACGTTATTGGCAATCACTTTTCTCATTAACGTTGCAAGCTAGCTCCCATTCCACATTAGTGGTCACGTTAGTTAGACTAACGTGACTACTAACGTGGCTTTTCCTTGCCTCCTTTGTCCTGAAATCAAGCGAATAAAGTGCATCAAAGCTCTAATCCAAGTTATGAGTCATGCATCATCCAATTTGTCATTAAATTCATGCATAATTCTCATGAAATCATATAAAATTCACAACGTTTGCTTGAATCAAGATGTAAGTGAAATTCTACCCAAAACTTGCTTAGTTCCTAAGAAAATACATGAAACTACCCTAAAACAGTAAAGAAAAGGTTAGTGAAACTGGCCGAAATGCCCTGGCATCACAACACCAAACTTAAAGCTTGCTTGTCCCTAAGCAAGTATTGAAACATGAGAATAATGAATGAAATGAAATGAGGAATGAATCATTATTGTGGAAGTCATGTTCGTGGTTTTATGGGGTTTCATGCATAGCAACTTAGGTTCATTCCTTTACTGGATTTCAGACCTTTATCATGCCCTGGAATATTCACTTGATTGCACCCCTTGAGACTTTTATTTGTTGATCCCTTTGTCTTTTCAAGGTTCATTGCATCCTTAGGCTAAGTGTTCTGTAAGGGGGCGACTCTTTAAACTAAGCTTTCAGCCAACACTCCCGAACCAGTTGGTTCAAGGTGCTTGGTGTTGAAACACCCCTAAGGACTTACTTCCTCAAGTCTCTCTCCCCCATACATGCACACCAGAGGCACATGGTTTGTTATTTTCTTTCCTTGAGGCCTTGGTGTCCAGCACCTCTTTGGGTTACTAAATGTTCTGTAGCAAGGTTGCTCTTGATAGTGGATTTTCAGTTGATAATCCCGGGTTAGTTAACCCAAGTTACCAAGTGATGAAGCACTCCTAAGAACTTATTCATCCAAGCAGATCCTTGGTACAAGAGCACCACAGACACATCCCTCAAGATTCAAGCCATTGGTGCCTAGCCTTATTTCTTATTACTTTTCTTTCTTTTTCAACTCTAATTGTTCTTTTCTTTTTTTTCTTATTAGGATCTTATTATTTAGCTGGTCTCATGGGGTGTGTTTCAAGCATATGACTTCAGGACAGATAGTTGCCTTCCTACCTTGTTGGTGAACTAACTTAGCTAATCTATTACCATACCACAAACTTAGGAACTTACTCCACAATATGAACCTCACTCTGGTCTTTCATAGCATACATTCTATTTTTATTCGATTCAAAAGGATAAGCATACAAGTAAGCAAGGTGAAGATGCAGTAGTGACATTAGACTAGCAAGCATAGACCTAAGCAATTACAACTTAAAGGCAGAATTTAAAATCTTAAACTACCGTGGAAACATGTTCTATTTCATACATGATTTTCCTTATTTAAAGCTTTGAAAAAGATGGAACAAAGAGGGAACTCCACCACCTTTTACTCATGGGAGTGCTCATGCTCTCCCTCTTGTTTGTCCTCTTTGTGTCCACTTGTGTTTCCTTGTATCCGTGCTAGTTTGGCTTTCTTCCACTCCTCAAGTGCCTTCCTTACTGATTCATGACTCTTTTCTACCCTCCCTCTTTCTTCTCGCGCTAATTCATCCTTTACTTCTTCATATCTTGTGATTCTCGGGTGCAATACAGGCAGTTGTCCAACTAAGTATCCGAGCCTGGCTTGAGTGTTTACATGATGTCCAGTCTCATTCATGTAAATTCCCTTTGCGAACGCTCTATATTCGTCAAAGAGTTCTGCCTGTTCCAATTGTTTCCGATGCATTTCATGTATGTGTGCACCTTGTTGTGCTTGGATGTTGATTAGCTTTTGGATGGCTTCTTGTTGTTGATCTTGCCTTTGCTCTATCCTGTGGAAGGATTCACTCCAATGTTTCCCGTGTTCCAGTTGCTGCTCCATCATTTGCTTTTGCCATTCCCCTTGTTGATTCATCCATCCAGAAAGTAATTCTTCTTGACGGCTTACCAATTGTAATTGCAACTCTTTCTGTGCCCCTTGATTTTCCAAGTATTGTCTAGATAAGCCATCAATGGCTTCCTGTAGTTGGTGCATGTCTAAAGGGGCTTGCTCCTCTAAGTTTTGTCCTTCTACTACTTGATGGGCTGGCCTCTTTATTGGCTTTCGTTGAGGTAAGGGAGATGCAACAGCATGCATCCGTCGAACAGTAATTGGGATGCCCACTTTTATCCACTCGGGGTCCTCATCCTCGAACACTACCCTAGCCCTGTCACACAGACGAAAAATAGTGTTGGGGTAGCCTATCCTTCCTCCAGAATCGCTCTTTTCAGCCATCTTCCTAATACCTTGGGCTATCAGTTCATGGACCTTGATCTCTCCCCCTTTTAGTATACATTACACCATTGTTGCTCTCTTAAGATTCACCTCTGAGTTATTCCCGGCAGGAAGGATGGATCTCCTCACAATTTCAAACCACCCCTTTGCTTCAGGGGTGAGGTCCCCTCTCTTGATGAACTTGGGTTTTCCTTGAGGATCTCGTACCCAATCAGCTCCTGGCACGCAAATATCTTGTACAATCTGGTCATGATTGGGGCTGCCATCTATTCTGGAGTGATAGCTTTCTTCTGCAAATAGTATGGCCCGTAGCTTTAACGCCCTCATGATGCTCATGGGGCTGAAGTCCATGGTTACCCCTCTCACGAAGCTTATATAGGAGTCATCTGCCTTATCATACCTGACTGCATTTGCATAAAACTCTCTTACAAGAGTTGCATTTACTTTTATGACTGGGTTAGTAAGGAGATCCCATCTCCTCTTTTCCACCTTTTCCGTGATTTCGGGGCACTCAGTTTTTCTGACATGAAAGCCTGCTCATATATGATCTACTTATCAACCATCCATCCATATTGCAATGCATGGTGAAAGATTTTGAATTTTTTCTCATCGAAAGGGCGTTGCTCCATTGGCTCCTTCCCTTTTCTTCTCTTAGAGCTTGATGATGCCATAAGTGATTATTTTTTATATGTGAATGTGTAAAGGGTGTAGATAATGGGCTTCGGCCGGTTAAGATGGGGTGTAGTGAAGGGAGTGAGTGAGAGTGTTTCTAATGGGGTAAGAAGAGTTGGGTGTCAAAAGTGGGAAGTGTAAAGGATGGAAATTGGAATGTGAAAGGGAGTACGGACTAGGAACCACTTTATATAGGGAGATGGTGAGTGAATGAAAGGTGTGGATTGATGGAGTGGTTGTGTGATGAACGGATGGGGTTTAGCATGGGATGAGCACAAGGATCATCAACTTTATGATGGGGGGTTGGTTCAAGTTCCGAGCGTGTCACTCTTCCAATGTTGCATGGCAATATTTCCCAATGCATCCCCCTTGAAAACACGTGTATAGTACTTCTCCTTTTGTGGTGGCCGAATCCTCCTTCTTCAATTGTCCCATCAATTCTCCTACAAATAAAGGGATGTGATTAATGAATTTATGGAAAGTGGTGGCAAAATTTAAAAGAAAAGAAAGAGTAACTACTTTTTAAAATTTTTTTGTTGTTAACTGACTAAGTGCTATTCATAAGTACAAACCAACTGACTAATTGATTGTCCATGTATGCAACATTGGTGACACCAAACTTAGTTTGTGGCCATGTGGAGTAAAAGGAATTGTTCAAGGTTCTAAGAGTGACATGATATGAATTGCATTCATATTCTCTTAGTGTGCCTTGAACACCAAACTTGTTCTTCACTATATGTTGCATAAAAGTATTCATTCAAGTATATGTCAGAGTTGATTTGGACTTCATGAACCTTGCATTATTAACTACTTTTAAAAGCATATAAAACATGGGTTGCCTCCCATGAAGCACTTCTTTAGCGTCACTAGCTTGACATTCTGCCCTTTGTCAGGGTGGTTGGTAATGCTTCAGATCTTCCCCTCTTGCAGTAAACCTATATCCATTGGCTTCATCAAGGATCTCTACATGTTCTAGGGAGATCACTTTGTTGATGGTGAAAACCTTAGGTAGCTGAGATGGGATGGTGAGGAGATGAGGTGGAATATTTAGGAAGTAAGCTAAGATCACTTTATCCCCTGGAGAGAAATCCTCTGTAGGGATCTTCTTGTTCCTCCACCCCCTTGGTGCCTTCTTCTTTGTTCCTTTTGATGTTGCCCTGCTCTTTGTGAGCTCTTCTTTCAAGAAAATTTTGTTGCTGGTCTCATATGACTCTGGTGGTTTAGGTTCCTCCTGATTTTCCTTGAGCTGTGACAGCTGCTGATTATCTTGTTCATCAACCAAAGGGATTCCCTGTGATTCAATGCTTGTTTCTTCCACCAGTGCTTTGTCGTGCTCTTTCCTTGGTTCCTTGCTTTCCTGATCTGCTTCTTGTGAGGGTTTGAAGACATTGAATGCGAGTTGTTCGTCATGTATCCTCAATATTAGCTCTCCTCGCTCCACATCTATGAGCGCTCTGGCTGTAGCTAGGAATGGTCTTCCCAATATGATTGGGTGACTCTTCCATTTCCAATATGACAAAGTCTGTAGGAAGGAAGTAGTTCCCAACCTTTACCAACACGTTTTCAACCACTCCCACTGCTTATTTTTGAGTTTTGTTGGCCAGCCTGATGACTACGTCTGTGGGCATTAGCTCATTAATCTGCAGCTTCTTCATAAGGGATAAAGGCATTAAGTTGATGCTTGCTCCCAGGTCACAGAGTCCTTTGTCAAACATTGTTTCTCCTATGGCACAGGGGATGTGAAAACTCCCTGGGTCCTTCCTTTTTGTAGGCAACTCTGGTTGAATGAGAGCACTGCACTCCTTATTCATCACTATTGTTTGGCCTCCCTTGAGTGAGCTTTTCCTGGTCAGCAACTCTTTCATATACTTAATGTATGAGGACATTTGTTGGAGAGCCTTGATGAATGGTATGTTCACATGGAGAGATACAAATATGTCAAGAAACTTTGAGTATATTCTCTTTTCTACACCACCCTTGAGTCTTTGGGGGAAAAGGTGCATAGAGCCTCAGCAGCTCCTTCTGTGTAAGCTTGGTTTCTTGGTGATCCTCTTCCTGTTTCTCTGCTGATGTATCTCCAGGTTGTTCTAATGGTTTGTTCGGCTCTTCCTCAGTCCCCTTATCACTTGTAGTGACCATCTTGTAATCTTCCCATCTTACTTTCTTTGCTTCACCTCTCGGGTTTTTCTCTGTGTCACTTGGGAAGCTGTCAGTGGGTTTGGAAATCTTCTCAGAGAGGTATCCCACTTGAAATTCTAGCCTCTGAATGGTGTCTCCCTGGTATTTGAGATTAGCTCGCACCTCCTCTTTGAACACCTTGTTATCTTGGATTTCCTTACATATGCCTTCAAGTATAGTCTCAATCCTTAATAGTCTTTCTTCCGATGATGGTGAGTTGAGATTGGAGGGATGAGAAGGACCATTTTGGCTTTGGTATGGATGTTGAGGCGTGTTGTTAGGTGGGTGTTGATATGATCTCTTTGTGGAATGTTGGTGAGCTGCATTGTTGTTGGGGTTGTGGCGTCTCTGATCTTGGCCTTGGTCTTGTTGATTTCCCCACCCAAAGTTTGGGTGGTTCCTTCAACCAGGATTGTAAGTCTTGGAGTATGGGTCATGGTTCTGCCTAGGTGGATTTCCAATGTAGTTGGCTTATTCCTGATCACCCTCTGCTTCTTCATTCACTCCTTCTTGAGCTGCTGTTGAGGTGGTGATTACTGCTACTTGACTCCTCTCCATCTTCTTGGTAAGGTCAGCCAGCTGCTTGATGATCATCTTGTTTTGAGCTAGCAGTGCATCCACATTGTTTAGCTCTATTACTCCTCTAGTGTTGCCCCTTTCAGAAGCATAGAAGTAGTCATTCTCAGCTACAGTCTCAATGACATCTATGGCTTCTTCAATGGTCTTCTTCTTGTTCAGGGAACCCCCGGATGAGTGGTCTATTGCCTTCTTTGATTCATAAGAAAGACCTTCATAGAAAATGTGTAACTGCACCCATTCATTGAACATATCTGGCGGGCACCTTCTTGTCAGATCCTTAAACCTCTCCCATGCTTCGTAGAGAGTCTCACCATCCTGTTGTCTGAAAGTTTGAACCTCAGCTCTCAACCTGTTGATTCTTTGAGGAGGATAGAATCTCGCCAAGAATTTGTTCACCACATCTTCCCAGGTTGTTAAGCTCTCCTTCGGGAAGGATTCCAGCCATTTAGATGCCTTGTCCTTGAGTGAGAAGGGGAATAGAAGTAGTCTATAGGTGTCAGGATGAACACCATTAGACTTCACAGTATCACATATCCTCAGCAAGGTGGTTAGATGTTGATTGGGATCTTCTTGAACACTTCCTCCGAATGAACAGTTGTTCTGAACAAGGGTGATGAGCTGTGGCTTTAGTTCAAAGTTGTTGGCATGTATGGTTGGCTTTTGGATGCTATTTCACAGTTTCCTGGGTTTGAATTGATGTAGGATCCCAGAACTCTTCTCTCTTGCCCAGCATGATGCACTGGGCCTTCTCTGCCATGGTTGTGAGCCTCTTCTTTATGATGGTTCTCCATATTCTCATCCATGTCTGGTTCAAAATACTCCTCTTCTTCCTCCGTACCAACTACTCTCTTTCCTCTTGCTTCCCTCCTTAATCTAAGGAAGGTCCTCTCAGGTTCAGAATCAAACGAAGTTGAAGCCCCGCTTCTTCTACCTATCATACAACCAACAAGGCAAAAGCAAGAAGGGGGTAGATGCAGAGAGTATTCTTATTAGAAATGCTGTTAGTGTGAGTGGTGCAATATATCAAACAGTTAGTGGGTAAGTGAACTAAATTGTAAACAACTAAGAAAAGGTTAGGGGAAAAGGAAGAAAATAGCTAAACTGAAAGTGAATTACTCAAATGAAATCAAATAAAATAAAAAAATGCTCAATCTAGTTATCCACCAATTTAATCATTGTTGATGCAAAATCAATCCCCGGCAACGGTGCCATAAACTTGATGCACAAAAACTTGTCTCTCAACAATTTCCCTCGGTAAGTATACCAAATTGTCATCAAGTAAAAACTCACAATAGAGTGAGGTCGAATCCCACATAGATTGATTGGTCAATCAACTTTAATTAGAGGAATGTTCTAGTTGAGCTAACCAGAATTTGATGTGAGAATTGCAGGAAATTAAATGGCGGAAAGTAAATAGCAGAAAATGTAAATGCCGGGAATAAAGAGCTGAATATAAATGACGGAAAGTAAATTGCAGAATCTTAAATGGTGAATGGGGAATTTAGCATGAAAGTAAATTGTAGAAATTAAAGAGAATGGGTAAGATCAGAAATGGGGAGTTTATTGGGCTCAGGAGATGTTGTATTCTCCGGATCAAGTTCATCTTCATCTCTTCCTCAATCAATGCATTCATTGATCTCCTTGGCAATCTTAAGTGATTGAATTCCAATTCCTTGGTAATTCAATCTCTCAAATCTTGATCAATAGCTTATCCCTTGGTCTAATTGCTCATGAGAAGAGATGAAGTGTGGTCACTAATTATACCACATGTATTTCCAAATCAAAATGTTGGTAGGATTATATGTCACTATATCCATCTAGATCCCAATTTGGTCCAACATGATAAAGCATTTCTAGCATGATCTCTTCATTCCTCTTCCAAGGATCCGAAGAGATCCAAGTATGAATAGCTTCTTTTCCAAGATAACTACCCAATTGGATGAAGATTGAAAGCTTTCTAGTAAAATCAAGAGAAAAGAAAGAGGAAGGATAATGAAAACTATTATTGATCCATCAAATTACAACAGAACTCCCTAACCCAATGAAAGGGGTTTAGTTGTTCATAGCTCTAGGAATAGAAAACAAAGATGGAGAATGCATTCTGAAAGTAAAACTAGAAGTTGCAGAGAAAGTAAAATTTTACAGAGAGTAGTTCTCCCCCATCCAAAAGCTTCCCTCTAGTTCAAAACTACTCCTATTTATACTACTCTTCTGATCTTCTAGTTGGCTCTTCAAGTCTTGGATATGGGCCTTTGGATCTTGAGTTGAAGCAGTTATCATCTTTAGTGGGCTCAGCTTCACTTGCAGAGAAAGTGTGCAGTAGGCATGGACTTTAGCTTAGGGCGTTAGTGGTGTTAACGTTAAGTGAAAATGTGGGGTTGAGAACATTAGTGACAATCACCTTTTTCACTAACGTTCCTAACCCAAAATGGTCCACGTTAGCTTCAACGTTAGTGGCACTAACGTGACCACTATTGTTGCCTCTTGGCCCTTCGCAAACGTTACTGGGGTTTACCTTTTCCAATAACATTAAGAGTACCCCTTTCTCCCTACGTTAGAGTTCACGTTAGTATAGTTAACGTGACCTTTAACGTAGGCTTGCCGAATCTTCGAGAGCGTTAGTGACACCTACCTTTTTCACTAACGCTCCAAAACGCCCCTTTCCCACGTTAGTGCCGCACGTTAATTACATTAACGTGACCACTAACATGGTATTGATTGCAATCTTCAACGTTAGTGACAAAGGTGAGTGTCACTAACGTTGGCTCATTATCCCTTTCCTCCATGTTAGCTTCCACGTTAATGTAATTAACGTGGTAACTAACGTGGCTCATGGTGGCTTAGTCCAACGTTAGTGACAAAGGTGAGTGTCACTAACGTTGGCGAGTCCTTGCTCCTTCCACATTAAAGTTCACGTTAACTAAGTTAACATGGCTTTTAACGTAGCCAATATGGGCTTAGTTCAACATTAGTGACAAAGGTGAGTGTCACTAACGTTGGCATTATCTTTCTCTTCCACGTTAGAGTTCACGTTAACTGAGTTAACGTGACTCTTAACGTGGCCAATTGCCCTTTTTGGAGCGTTAGTGGCACTCACTTTTACCACTAACGCTTGGAGATTCCGTTTCCTCCACGTTAACTACCATGTTAATGTAGTTATTGTGGTATTTAACGTGGGCTATGATGGCTTCGAAGACGTTATTGGCGATCACTTTTCTCATTAACGTTGCAAGCTAGCTCCCATTCCACGTTAGTGGTCACGTTAGTAACGTGGCTTTTCCTTGCCTCCTTTGTCCTGAAATCAAGCAAATAAAGTGCATCAAAGCTCTAATCCAAGTTATGAGTCATGCATCATCCAATTTGTCATTAAATTCATGCATAATTCTCATGAAATCATATAAAATTCACAATGTTTGCTTGAATCAAGATGTAAGTGAAATTCTACCCAAAACTTGCTTATTTCCTAAGAAAATGCATGAAACTACCCTAAAACAGTAAAGAAAAGGTCAGTGAAACTTGTCGAAATGCCCTGGCATCAAATGTAAACTTCACAAAATAAGAAAGGGAAATAAAGGAAGACATGATAAATAATAATCAAAAAGATCAATTAAAAATAAAAGTAGTTCTTGTATTAATAAATTTTAAAAATAATCCAATAGTAATTCTGAACAAATTAAGGATATGAAAGAGTAAGTGAAAAGTAAGGAAAACAAACTAGAATGATGAAATCTTGGCAGAGGTAATAACTCTTCTCAATATCCCAATCCAAAAAGCGATAAAAACAAAATCCTAAGAACTATGAATGTGTAGGAGTAAAGTCAGATCCAAAAAAACTAAAATTATGCCAAATGAATGTCTCCCCTTGGTCTCTGCATGTTCCCTGGCTCTAATATGCTTTTCTGGGCCGAAACCTGGGTCAAAACATGGCCCAAAATTGCCCCCGGCAAATTCTGCAGATCGCGCACGTCACGCGATCGCGTCATCCAAGCGTTAGCGTCATCCAGCGTTTTGCCTTGCCACGCGTGCGCATCGTCCACGCATTCGCGTTACTCGTGCAGTTTCCAATCCATGCGTTCGCGTCAGGCACGCGAGCGCGTCACTACGATTTCTCCATTTCACACAGTTGCGTGAGCCATGCGTCCGCGTTGCTTCTCGCTGATCATCTCCTTAATTTCTTGTGTTCCTTCCATTTTTGCAAGACTCCTCTCCAATTTCCAAGTCATTCATGCCCTATAAAGCCTGAAACACTTTACACAGGGATCATGGCATCGAATGGAATAAAGGAGAATTAAAATACATAATTAAAAGTCTCTACGTAGCAAGTTTTCAACCATGGAGTAATTTTGGGAAGTAATTATAAATACATGCTAATCATACGAATAAGTGGGTAAAGATTTGATAAAACCACACAATTAAACACAATATAAACCATAAAATAAGCATTGATCTTTGAATTTCAACTTAGAATTGGGGTAATTTTGTCCCCTTATTTATTTATTGAATGTTTTTTTTCAATTTTTTTTTACATGAAAATAAGCACAGCTTATCAATGCACATGGATTTTCAATTTTTATAGTTTCACATGAGTAGGTACCCAAATTCCCATTATATTATCATGACACATTCCCTTATTATCTTTTGTTCCCACAATCTTCCCACACTCAATTAACACACAATTCTATCTCAAGCTAACCGAAGATTCAATTGGGATATATAATTATTTTTCCTCTTAAGGTTAGTAATGTGGTAAAATACAGAACAAATGGGATTTAAAGGCTCAAAGTAGCTAACAAAGGTAACTTAAGGGGGTAGGCTTAATTGGGATAAGTGAGCTAAACAAATAATGGCCTCAATCATATGCAAGCATATAAATATATTAAACATTGGACATATAGGATGAAACAAAATATAGATTACAATCATAGAGAAGTAAACACACAAGAATAAAATATTTATGGTTAAATAATGTAACCATGTAACTAAGCTCAAATATTACGGGTTGTGTGTTCTTAGCTTTTTAAACTATGTTCCAAGTATAACTTCAAGCAAATTTAACATAAAAGTTTTGATTAAAATTAGTTAAATTTTGTTCAAAAAGATAGGGTCTTAGAAAAAACTTATTACCTTTTCAATCAAGTAGAACATGCATGTAACTAACCTATTACTATGCAATTTATCCTATTCTACAAAAGAAAACTAACTAAATATCCTATTTTACTGGTGTTAAGGAAGAGAAATTACCTTCGGAAGTCAGGTACTGATCGACCTCCCCACACTTAAGGTTCTGCACCATCCTCGGTGCCATCTGTTAGGAATAAAGGGGGGCTAGTAGCAGTATCTCCACAGTCGGGACCATCATGGCTCCCTGTGCTGGTAAATGAAGTGGAGTCCGGGGTGTCTGGATCTTTGTAGTTTCCCATAAGTAGCTCTTTGAGGTTTGTAAATCAGCGCTTGTTACGGCGCTCTCTTAGCTTTGCTTTGTGTTCCTGCCAATCCAACCTTTCGAGTATCTGATGGAGCAGTTGGTTTGTTATGGGTGCTTGTGGTGTTGAAGGAGAAATGTCTTTAGCTGGTTCAGTAGGTTGGCTTGTAGTGGCTGCTGGAGGCCTGATATATTTCCTGTTAGGGACGTATTGATCATCCCGTGGAAGCATGGCTTTGGTGTCCCCAGCTCTGTAGGAGACTCCGTCTACTGAGATGAGATCTGAAACCAAGGTCGGAAAAGGTAAGTTGCCGGCAATTTGTACGTGTCCCATTGCATTCCGGATGTGTCTTGGAAAGTTTAGGTGCTGGTCTGTAAGGATACACCAGAGTAAAACAGCCATGTCTGCAGTGAAGGAGGACTCGTGGGTGCTCGGAAAGACATAATGCGACATGATCTGTGCCCATACTCGAGCTTCCAGGGTAAGTGCTGAAGCCGATATCCCTTTGGGTCGGGATCGATGGTATCCGTAGATGCATCTGCTGCCAGGTTGTGCGATAACTCTGAGAACAGCGTCCCAGTCAAATTGATATGTCTGGCACTTGAGTGAGGCTTGTTGAAATGCGTCTAGTCCTTCTGGAGCAGGGGAAAGATCTAAAGCTCGTCGAATGGCCTCTTCTGTAATGGGGACTTGCTTCTGACGGACATAGACAGACTGCAGGGTTGGCATGTGGAAATTAGAGTAGAACTCGACTACCCAAGAAAGATTAACCTGCCGTGGCTGTCTCTGTAGGAAATCCCATTGTCGTCGCTCAATTCGCGGCTCAACAAATTCAGCAATACGGGTCGGGAGGATAAGAAGGTATTCGTTGTTGTAACTCCTTTCTGCCAGGATGAGGAACATCTGCTCACAGTAGCGATTGGTAAATCGCGCAGTGTCCTTTGCTGGGAAGGCTTTCTCTTTTTCATCAACCTTTATAATCCTCTTAATTATTTTTGTCGAGGGCTTAACTGCAGTTGAAGATGGCCTTGCCACTAATGCTCTTTTTGTTCCTCTTCTTGCTGGTGGTTTGGGAGTAGGTTTTTCTTTTCCTTTCTTGGTGGCCATCCTAAAAGAAAGAAAAGAGAAAGTATGTTAAAATGCCAAGGGTTAGGGCAAGGAAGAGGGCGGGAATGGTGGTAATCAATGCACAGCAAGGAAGAATGATGTTAACACATGGTCATGACTATATGTGAAAAATCATCAATGGAAATATAGCAAGTGCTTATGATGACAATTAAATGCAAGGTGTTTATTGGCATGCTGGCAAAGGCATGAGTAGCATAGATCAAGCATTCAATGTCCAAGTTATATTACCAAGCCTTCCAAACTAATAACCTGTTTATAATAACAATTATATTTAAATAATATAATATAAAAAAAGGTTTTGTGAAAAGCAAGCATTTAAACTAATAGAATAAAAGATATCAAAAAACAGTGCACAATGCCATACGGACGTTTTCACAAACACATAGCATGCATGGTAAATAAGCTATTGAAAGTATTAAATTGAACATGCAAGCAACCCAATAAAATTAATGTATAATTGCCAAACAATTCCTTAACAATCCACAAGTAAATCATAAGAAATAATAATGACCCAAATAAATTTCCAACACCAATTAAATGAAAAAGAAAGAAAAAGAAAACATGGATAATGAAAGTAAAAAAAAAAAGAAAAAGAAAAGAAGAAGAAAACATAAAAACAAGAAGAAGAATAGAAAAGTAAGGAGGGAAGAAGAAAAGAAAAACCTTGATGATGGTGGTGAGAAAGAGAAAGTAGAAAGTGAGAAAGAAGGAAGAAAAAAAGGCGGGAAGGAAATAAGGAGGGAAAAGAAAAGTAGGATTTGGGGAAGAAAAAGATAAGATATTTTGGCAGATTTGGATAAGCTGTGCGACGCAAGCGACGGGGACGCGTGGGGTACGCGTTCGCGCAAATGGCGCTTAGATGAAACGATGCGGATGCGTCGGTCACGCGGACGTGTGACATGATCTGTGCTAGTGGCGCGAGGGCAGCCTCGCACTCGCACAACTCTCTGTTCGAAACTCATTGTTGCCAAATTTCAGGGTGACGCGTTCGCGTGGTGGCCGCGATCGAGTGAATGGCCAAGATTGGCAGACGACGCGGACGCGTAGGGCACGCGTTTGCGTGATAGGGCTTGTGTGTCTAGCGCCATTCCATCCCCACTCCATCACAACTTGCTGCCATGCACCCTTTATTACATCGATTTTTCAGGGCACGCGTCGCGTGCTTGACGCGGACGCGTGGGAGGCATTTTTCCCTCATAACACGGACGCGTCAACGACGTGGTCGCGTGGGTCAAATTGTGCCAAAGGCACGCCTCTAGCCATGCTCTCGCGTGACTTTCTATTCGATTTCTTTTTCTTTCTTACGCACCTGTGACGCGGGTGCGTCAGTGACGCTGTCGCGTCGCGTGTTTTTTTTTTTAACAATATGCAAATAAAGATGCAAACTATATGTGCTAATAATGAGAAGATTTATTGAAAGAGAAAACTAAAAAGAGAGAAAGGAACGATCATACCATGGTGGGTTGTCTCCCACCCAACACTTTGCTTTAACGTCCTTAAGTTGGACGCTCCACTAGCTCAGTCTTCTGCTGTTGGAGGATCCTCCAAGAGGAAGATCTCTAGCTCCTTATTTTTCGTCACCTTCTCACCATGATATAGCTTTAAGCGATGTCCATTAACTTTGATGAATTCAGAGCTTGAAGGATGACTCAGGTGGAAAACTCCGTATGGCTCGGCCTTCTCTACTCTATATGGGCCTTCCCATCTTGATCTCAACTTGCCTGGCATGAGCCTCAGTCTAGAGTTGTAAAGGAGGACTAAGTCCCCAGGTTGGAACTCTCTCCTCTTGATGTGCTTATCATGCGCAGCCTTCAACTTTTCCTTGTACAGCCTTGAGTTCTCATAAGCTTCTAGGCGAAGGCTTTCTAATTCTTGTAGTTGTAACTTCCTTTAAGCTTTGGATTTCTCAAATCCCATGTTGTACTCCTTCACTACCCAAAAGGCTTTGTGCTCTACCTCAACTGGGAGGTGACAGGCTTTCCAATAAACTAAGTGGAAGAGACTCATCCCAATGGGTGTCTTTTATGCTGTTCTGTATGCCCAGAGTACATCTTGTAGCCTGGTGCTCCAGTCTCTTCTATGAGGTTTGACTATCTTCTGCAATATACACTTTATTTCTCTGTTTTACACCTCGGCTTGCCCATTAGTCTGGGGACGGTAGGCTGTTGCCACTTTATGAATTATCCCATGCTTCTTCAGTAATCCTGTTAGTCTCCTGTTACAAAAATGGGTGCCTTGATCGCTCACGATTGCTCGTGGTGATCTAAAGCGACAGATGATATGGTTTCTAACAAAGGAAACAACAGTGTTAGCATCATCAGTGCGGGTAGGAATTGCTTCCACCCATTTAGAAACGTAATCTACAGCTAACAATATATAAAAATAACCATTAGAATTTGGAAATGGACCCATGAAGTCAATGCCACAAACATCAAAAATTTCATAGAAAAGCATAATCTGTTGAGGCATCTCATCCCTCTTGGATATATTACCAAACCTTTTGCATGGGGAACAAGATTTACAAAATTCAGCAGCGTCTTTAAAAAGAGTAGGCCACCAGAATCCACAGTCTAAAATTTTTCTAGCTGTTTTTTGAGGGACAAAATGTCCTCCACTCTCATATGAGTGGTAGGTCTCTAAAATGGCCTGGAATTCTGATTGAGGCATATACCGTCTAATTACCTGGTCAGTGCCACATCTCCATAAATATGGGTCATCCCATATATAACATTTGGACTCGCTTTTCATCTTGTCTCTTTGATGCTTAGTAAAGTCTGGAGGAAAAGTGCGGCTAACTAGATAATTAGCTACAGGTGCATACCAAGGGACTACTTCAGATACTACTTGCAGGTTATCAAATGGGAAATTATCATCTATAGGAGTGGAGTCATCCCTAATGTGCTCAAGGTGACTCAAGTGGTCTGCCACTAGATTCTGGTTACCACTCCTATCCTTAATTTCTAAATCAAATTCTTGTAGTAGCAGTATCCAACGTATAAGCCTTGGTTTGGATTCCTTTTTAGCTAATAAATACTTTAGAGTTGCGTGGTCTGAGTATACTACTACTTTAGCACCAAGTAAATAGTCTCGGAATTTATCCAGAGCAAAAACAATAGCAAGAAGCTCTTTCTCAGTAGTAGTGTAATTAGACTGAGCGGCGTCTAAAGTCTTAGACGCATAAGCAATTACAAAAGGATCCTTACCTTCATGCTGAGCCAACGCCGCTCCTACTGTATGGTTGGAGGCGTCGCACATAATTTCAAATGGCTGGCTCCAGTCTGGTCCTCTCACAATTGGAGCTTGAGTCAAGGCGGTCTTCAGCTTATCAAACGGTTGTTTGCAATCCTCACTGAACTCGAACTCAATATCCTTCTGCAGTAGTCTGGATAAGGGTAGTGCTACCTTACTGAAGTCCTTAATGAATCTCTGGTAAAAACCTGCCTGGCCAAGGAACGAACGGACTTCCCTCATAGAGGAGGGGTAAGGTAAACTAGAAATAACATCCACCTTTGCTGGATCTACAGAAATGGCAGTATTAGATGCAACATGTCCTAGTACAATCCCTTGTTTTACCATAAAGTGACATTTTTCAAAATTCAATACAAGGTTCGTACTAACACATCTATCTAATACTCTAGATAAACTATCTAAGCAAAGGCTAAATGAATCATCATAAATGCTAAAATCATCCATAAAAACCTCCATATAGTTCTCAATAAGGTCAGAGAAAAGACTCGTCATGCACCTTTGGAAAGTAGCTGGTGCATTGCATAAGCCAAAGGGCATTCTCTTATAAGCATAAGTTCCAAAAGGACATGTAAAAGTAGTCTTTTCCTGATCTTCAGGAGCTATATGAATTTGAAAATAGCCTGTATAACCATCTAAAAAGCAATAATGGGATTTACCTGACAAGCGATCAAGCATCTGATCAATGAATGGCAAGGGGTAATGATCCTTGCGAGTGGCCTGGTTGAGACACCTATAGTCAATGCAAACTCTCCATGCTTATTTCTTATTGTTGTGATTCCAGACTTCTTGGGCACCACTTGTACTGGACTGACCCATTCGCTATCTGAGATGGGGTAAATCATATCTGCTTCAAGTAGCCTGGTCACTTCTTTCTTGACAACTTCTAAGATGGTGGGATTCAATCTTCTTTGAGGTTGACGGACAGGCTTTTCTCCCTCTTCTAGGAATATTCTATGCTCACAAACTTGAGGGTTGATGCCTACTGATGTGTGGAAAATGATCCAACACAAAACTCACCGGCAAGTGTACCGGGTCGCATCAAGTAATAATAACTCACATGAGTGAGGTCGATCCCACAGGGATTGAAGGATTGAGCAATTTTAGTTTAGTGGTTGATTTAGTCAAGCGAATCAAGTATTGGTTGAGTGATTTGTGCTTTGCAGAAACTTAATTGCTTGAAATGTAAAGGGAGAGGGGTAAAGTGCAGTAAATTAAAAAGCAGGAAAGTAAAGAAGCAGAATCTTAAAGTTCAAGTAATGTAAATTGCAGAAACTTAGATTGCAAGAAATGTAAATGGCTGAAGCTTAAAGTGCAAGAAATATAAATTGCTTGAATCATAAAAGGAATTGGGAATTGGGGTTGCAGAATTTAAACAAGCAGAATTAAATTTCATCAAACAGCAAAGCAAAAGATGAATTGAATTGGAATGGATCTCAAACAGAAGAGTAAAAATGCTTTGAGAATTGTAAAGACAGAAAGGCAGTGCTTAATTTGCAGCAATGTAAAAGAGGTTGAAGATCTCAGGAGTGGAAGAGACTAGATAACAAGTCTAGATCTCAAATCCTTCCTTGATCTAACAAGAATAATTGCAAAAGAAACAAAGAAAAGTAAATTGCAGAGAGAGTAGAAGATGAAGCAGTAAATGGAAATTGGAATTCAATTATGCAGAAAATTAAACAAGATCTCAAGGTGAGATTGAAACAAAAGTTCTTCAATTCTCTACCGAAGATCCAAAGCAAGAAAATTAAAGGGTGCTCAAGCAAGAACCAAGAAGAAAAGAGATCAATTCTCCTTCCAAGTTCTCATAAAAACAAATTCAAAGTAAAAAGCTCAAAATTGAAATGAAAGCTAAAAAGGAAAATTCAAAGTAAAGTCTAGAGGTCCTAATTACATCAAACTAACTCCTATTTATACACTTTCTATTCTTGGATATTGGAATTTGGATGGGCTTTTAATTTGGTGAAGATTTGGATTTAATTGGATTTTTGGTTGAATTTGCAGCCCATGAGTGATTTGCTTCCCAGGGGATGCTCAGCTCACAAAGTGAGCTGAGCTTTGTGACTTAGTGTGGGGAGGGCTTGCATAGCATGCTGTTGCTTGGGATGCATCAGGGGAGAGCTAAGCTCACTTTGTGAGCTGAGCATTGGTGCCTTGGTGCCGATTGTTGCGCGCTGCCCTTGGACCGTGTCATGCGCGCTCCGCTCCTCCCTGGCCGTGTCAAATTTGTTGCGCTCCCCATCCCTGGCCGTGTCAAGATGTGCCTCATGCACCAAGAAGTAGCGCTCAGCTCTCCAAGTGAGCTGAGCCTTGGGACATCCATGGGAAGGTCCTTGGTTCGAAACCCATGGGAAGCATGCGCTGCCCCTTTTCTTTGGTTGCCTTGCTTCCTTGCTTCCTCAAGGTGTGGGGTTCGAACCTTGGGGACTGCATTTGGCCATTTTTAGCTTATTTTTCCTTGTGGGTAGTGCCTCCCCCATCCCCCTTGGTCATGATTTCAAGCCTTGGAGCATGCACTTGCAACTTATTTTCTTTGAATTATTTCTTGGGTGCTCTCGATAATGCTCACTTTGTGAGTTGAGCTTGGTCCTCCTTTCCTTGTTTCTTGGCCTCATGTTGTGCTCAGCTCACAAAGTGAGCTGAGCTTTGTGCCTTGGTCTCCTGGGAGTAAGTGTAGCGCTCACTTAGTGAGCTTGGTGCTCTTGGAGTGAGCTTCATGGTTTGTTGCGCCACACTTCCTCCTTTCTTGGCCACACTTCTTAGCCTACGCTTTCTTCTTTTCTTCTTTTCTTCACCTACAATTAATCAAAATAACCAATCAAAGTATCTCCAAATTCACAAGGTTTATAAATCATTAGAAATCAATTAAATTTGGCTTAAACCTCATGATTTAGCATCAATTACATGGTGGTTGTTTGATTCAAAGAAGTCATGCATTTTCATTCCAAATTACTTTCTTAGAGTGCAAGAAAGTGCATAAAACCAAATAAAAATAAAGAAAAAAGGCTAGTAAAACTAGGTTAAGATGACTTGTCATCACCTACTATATCCGCTAGGCTCCATCCAATTGCTTTCTTGTGTTTTCTCAGCACACTGAGTAGCTGTTCTTCTTGTTGGGAAGTGAGTTCCCTTGCAATGATAACTGGAAACTTCTGCTCGTCCTCAAGGTAAGCATACTTGAGGTGTGGAGGGAGGGGTTTTAATTCTAATTTCTGCTCATGGCCTGATGGCCAGGCTTTGGATTATCTGGAGCTGGTGATAATGGTGAAGTGCTCTCATTGTCCTCAGAAAGTGTCCCCACACTTGGACCTTATCCTATGTACTTTTCTTCTAATTCCTCCTGGTGAACTTCAGCCACGGTTTCATCTATGATGTCACACTAGGAGATAGAATGATCATCCGGAGGGTACTTCATAGCTCCATTTAAACTGAATTTCACTATTCTGCCACTTATTTCAAAAGAATAAGTTCCGGAAAATGCGTCCAGCTTGAACTTTGAAGTCTTCAGGAATGGTCTTCCAAGCAGGATTGACGATGGCCTTCCTAAGTCATTAGGGGGCATTTCCAGGATATAGAACTCAATGGGAAATGTGAGCCCCTTAATGCTCATTAATACATCTTCAGCAACTCCAATCACTGTAATAATGCTTTTATCTACCAACACAAAACGAGCTGCTGACCTTTTAAAGGGAGGGAGCCTCAAAGTATCATATATAGACAAGGGCATTATACTAACACACGCTCCTAAATCACACATGCAGTCAGAAAATATCACACCTCCAATAGTACAATTAACCATACATGGACCTGGATCACTACACTTTTCAGGTATACCTCCCATTAAAGCAGATATAGAACTACCTACAGGAATAGTTTCTAATTCATTAATTTTGTCTTTATGTATACATAAATCTTTTAGAAACTTTGCATATTTAGGTACCTGCTGAATAACATCAAAAAGGGGAACAGTCACCTCAACCTTTTTGAATATTTCTACCATTTGGGGATCAAGTTCCATCTGCTTCCTTGAAATTTGTGGAAATGGAATAGGAAGGGCATTTTCTGCAGCGTCTGCAACCTTTGGTGCTTCTTTCTGTGGTTGAGCTTCTTCTTCTTCAACCATGTCTTGTATGTCCTCTTCCTCTTCAGCATCTTCTACTTCCACCACCTCTTCAGCTGGGGCATATTCTGGTGGGTTTGGCTCCTCCTGATTCCTCTCTTGCACTGTGGTTCCGGACCTTAGGGTGATGGCATTGATGCCACCCTTTGGATTGGGTAAGGGTTGAGAAGGAATTCCACTGGAGCTTGCATGTTGAGTGTTTGAAGTATTGGATGATCCCATCTGAGAGATGAGAGCTTGTACAGCGGATGTTAGACCGTTAAGTGAACTTTCTATGTTCTTTTGTCCTTGTGCAATGGATTGAAACATCTCGTCATTCGGAGAGGAATTAGAATAAGTGATCTAAGGAACTTGTTGTTGGTTGTGCTGTGGTCCTTGGGATTGCCTCAGGTGAGGTGCTCTGTAAGGCTGGTTCTGGTTCTGCTGCCTGTTGTTGTTATTATTCCACCTCTGATTTCCTTAATTGTCTCTGCCTCCTCTGTTATTGTTGTCCCTCCAGCCCTGGTTAGAATTATCTCTCCAACCTTGGTTGGAATTGTCCTGCCATTCATGGTTGTAGCTGCCACCTTGATTGTATCCTTGATTGGGGCAGTCATAAAAGTTATGAGTGGCTGCTACAGTATTGTCTTCCTGTTGGAGCTGCGGACATTTATCAGTATAATGACTATAATCAGCACAGATTCCGCACACTCTCTGTGGGACTAACTATTGGCTTTGCTGTGGTGGAGAGGGTTGAGCTCGCTGAGCTTGTTGTTGACTCAACTGCATCTGCCTCAGTAAGTTGGTCATTTCACATATACTCTGAGTCAGAGCAATAGTCTCATTGCTAGAAGATACCTCTGCAACAGCTTTTGACCGGCTTTGTTTCTGCCTGTGATTCTGAGTAGATTCAGCTAAGTCGCTGATCAATTGCCATGCCTCATCAGTGGTCTTGTACTTTTTCATAGACCCATTACTAGCACCTTCCAATGTGGTCTTATCTTGAGGCCTCATGCCCTATGTGACGTAGCCGAGCAACACTATCTTGTCAATCATATGGTGGGGGCATGTTTCCAAAAGATTGTTGAAGCGCTCCCAGTATTTGTAGAGAGTCTCAAATTCATCCTGAATAATCATGGAAATGTCTTTCCTCAGTTTATCAGTAACTTTAGCTGGAAAGAAATTTTCCAAAAATTCTCTTCTGAGCGTATCCCAGTTAGAAACAGTTGCTCCGGGTTGAGTGTAGTACCACTCTCTCGCCTTTCCCTCAAGAGAGAATGGGAAGGCTTTTAACGAAATAGAAGTTTCATCTGTACCATCACGCCTGACAGTAGAACAGGCTGCCTAGAAATTCCTAAGGTGCTTGATAGGCTCTTGAGCAGGTAAGCCATGAAACTTAGGCATCAAGTTGAGTAGTGCAGACTTGAGTTCAAAATCTACAGCCACCGCTGGGTGATGCGCTTGATACGGTTGCAGTGTAAAATCAGGGGCTCCAACATCCTGGATAATAACTCTCCTAGGTGCTGCCATGTCACCTGCACGTAAATCAACCGAATCAGTAGAAAGGGAGCTTGTTTCTTCCTTAAGTGACGTTTCAAATTCGCCCTCGGGGAGGACTAACCGACGCCGAGCTTGCTTTATACGTGAAATAGTTCTTTCAATCCCATGATCAAATACTGGCAAGCTTGTATCAGGAAGTGAATGCGTCATTTAATGAAAGAAACATGCAGCTCATAGTAGCAAAATAAAATAAAATACAAATAAATAAATTCCAATCAATAACTTAGCACTCTATTGCAACTCCCCGGCAACGGCACCAAAAATTGACGTGGCAGAAATTGGCGGATTAAGAAATTAATATAAGAGATACGTTGCAAGTACAGTTCTTAACCAACAAAAATCCGCTTATCAATTTAGAAGGGTTGTCACAAAATTAGAATTAAAATACTAGGAGTATAAATCCCAGGTCGTCTCCTAACGAGTTGCAGAAAGATGTGCTATTTTATTAATCAGATGTTTTCCAAAATGGTTTAAGGTTGATAAATAGGAAATTAAATCAGAGAATTTATGTAATTTAAATAAAAATGTTGACTGGGAGTAGATTAGTTGGAAGCCCTATTCTTGATGGAGTACTCTCAAGATTAATTGATAATTGAAGGTTGTTATGCTTAGTTATCCTTCACTAGGTAGAGGAAAGTCAAGCAAGTTGGAAGTCTATTTCTGTTCACAAGTTCTAATCCTCTCCCTTGGGAAGGATTAGTGTCAGTGACTAGAGGGCGATCCAACAATAAACCCAATTACAATTTTACTCTTGAGCATTCCAACTCAAGGTTCTCCTCTGAATCAACTCCCAATCAAGTTAGAAAACTACTCGCTCATTATGAATGTAAACATCACAAAATAAGAAAGTGAAATAAAGGAAGACATGATAAATAATAATCAAAAAGATCAACTAAAAATAAAAGTAGTTCTTGTATTAATAATTTCTAAAAAGAATCCAACAGTAATTCTGAACAAATTAAGGATATGAAAGAGTAAGTGACAAGTAAGGAAAACAAACTAGAATGATGAAGTCTTGGCGGAGGTAATAACTGTTCTCAATATCCCAATCCAAAAAGCGATAAAAACAAAATCCTAGGAACTATGAATGTGTATATAGAAAACCTAGAGGAGGAGTAAAGTCATATCTAAAAAAAACTAAAATTATGCCGAATGAATGTCTCCCCTTGGTCTCTGCATGTTCCCTGGCTCTAATCTGCTTTTCTGGGCCTAAAACTGGGTCAAAACATGGCCCAAAATCGCCCCCAGTGAATTTTGCAAATTCTGCAGATCGCGCACGTCACGCAATCGCGTCATCCACGCGTTCGTGTCATCCAGCATTTTGCCTTGCCACGCGTGCGCGTCGTCCACGCATTCGTGTCACTCGTGCAGTTTCCAATCCATGCGTTCGCGTCAGGCACGCGAGCGCGTCACTACGATTTCTCCATTTCGCGCGGTTGCGTGAGCCATATGTCCGCGTCGCTTCTCGCTGGTCATTTCCTTAATTTCTTGTGTTCCTTCCATTTTTGCAAGCCTCGTCTCCAATTTCCAAGTCATTCATGCCCTATAAAGTCTGAAACACTTAACACAGGGATCACGGTAACGAATGGAATAAAGGAGAATTAAAATACATAATTAAAAGTCTCTAGGAAGCAAGTTTTCAACCATGGAGTAATTTTGGGAAGGAATTGTAAATACATGCTAATCATATGAATAAGTGGATAAAGATTTGATAAAACCACACAATTAAACACAATATAAACCATAAAATAATGGTTTATCAACCCCTGAGATCTACGTTTTCATTTTAGTTCATCTGTTGAATGCTTCTTCAAGCTAATTTACATTTCTGTTTGAGATCTACTTCAGTTCAATTCATTTTCTACTCTTTTACTGGTTGCAATTTACTCTTCTTTGTTTAAATTCTGCAAACCCAGCTCCCTGAGCCCTTTATCATTCAAGCAATTTACATCTCTTGCACTCCAATCTTCTGCAATTTACATTTTCCGCACTCTAAGTTTCTGTTATTTACTTTACTTGTTCTTTAAGATTCAGCACTTTTACTTTCTGTTCTCTTTAATTTACTGCAATTCTCCCCTCTCCTTTTACAATTCATGCAATTTCACTTCTGTCAATTACAAATCACTCAAATCAACTCTTGTTTGCTTGACTAAATCGACCACTAAACTAAAATTGCTCAATTCTTCAATCCCTGTGGGATCGACCTCACTCACGTGAGTTATTATTACTTGATGCGACCCGGTACACTTGCCGGTGAGTTTTAGGTGTTGGAATCCATCAATACCCAACATACTGCTTGCCATGGAAAGGAGTATGAATGATTGGATGAAGACAATAGGAAAGCAGAAGTTCAGGAGGAACAAAGCATCTTCATACGCTTATCTGAAATTCTCACCAATGAATTACATAAGTATCGCTATCATATTTTATATTTTATTCATCGTTTAATTATCAATTCTCCATAACCATTTGAATTTGCCTGACTGAGATTTACACGATGACCATAGCTTGCTTCAAGCCGACAATCTCCGTGGGATCGACCCTTACTCACGTAAGATTTATTACTTGGACGACCCAGTGCACTTGCTGGATAGTTGGGCGGAGTTGTGAAAAAGAGTTGAGATTACAATTGTGCGTACCAAGTTGTTGCCACCATTGATGATCACAATTTGGTGCACCAAGTTTTTGGCGCCGTTACCGGGGATTGTTCGAGTTTGGACAACTGACGGTTCATCTTGTTGCTCATATTAGGTACTTTTATTTTTTTTAAAGCTTTTTATTCCTTTTATTTTCGAAAAAATATTGCAAAAGAAAAATTTCTATTCTATTCTTCAGAATTTTTAAAAATGAATTCTAGAGTTTCATGATGATCTGTTGAAGTCTGGTTGGCTGTAAAGCCATGTCTAATCTTTTGGACCGAGGTTTCAACTTATTATCACAAGAGCTTGTTAATTTCTATCAATCTAGCTGTTGAATGTAATGATCTGCTAAAGCTTGGCTGGCCATTGGCCATGTCTAGTGTTTGGGACCGAAGCTTTCACTGAAAGCTTGGCTGGCTAGTAAGCCATGTCTAATTCCTGGACCGGAGTTTTAGACTAACATTGCATGATTCCTGGAATTCTCATTAAGAATTTTGAATTTCTTATTTTCTTTTTCCAAATAATTTTCGAAAAAAATACAAAAATTTTTATAAAATCCTAAAAACCAAAAAAATTTGTGTTTCTTGTTTAAGTCTAGTGTCAATTTTTAAGCTTGGTGTCCTGCATGTTTTATTTAATTCCCTACATCTTTTGAATGTATGAATTTTGTTCTTCATTAATCTTCAAGTTGTTCTTGATGATTTCCTTGCTCTGATCTATAAATTCTCTTGTTTTGTGTGTTTTGTTATTTTTCGTATGCATTCTCAATTTGTTAGTGTCTCTAATATGAAAATTTCTAAGTTTGGTGTCTTGCATGCATTGTTTCTTTAATCTTAGCTTTCCATGATTAGTTGCATTTTGATTGTTTCTCATCATTAAAAATTCAAAAACATTTTCAAAATTATGTCTTTTCAAGTCAATAATACAGAGAATTGAAGATTCAGAACATACAGCAGAGGAATCACAGAGAAAAAGCTGGGCGTTCAAAACGCCAGTGAAGAAGGAAAACTGGCGTTTAAACGCTAGCCAGGGTACCTGGCCGGGCGTTAAATGCCCAAAAAGGTAGTATTTTGGGCGTTAAACGCCAGAATGGATACCATTCTGGGCGTTTAACGCCAGGATGGCACAACAGGGAAGATTTTGTTTTTAATTCAAATTTTTTTCAAATTTTCATAATTTTTCAAAATCAAATCTTTTTCAAAATCATATCTTTTCAATCATATCTTTTCAAAATCAAATCCTTTCCATTTTTTTACTATTTTCGAAAATCCTTGCTAACAATTAGTGATTTGATTCAAAAAATTTCAAGTTTGTTACTTCTTTGTTAGGAAAGGTTCAATATTGAATTTTAGAATCATATCTTTTAAATTTCTTGTTGGCCAAGACATTAATTTTAAAAATCAAATCTTTTTAAATTGTTTTTCAATCATATCTTCTCAATCACATCTTTTTCAAAGTAATTTTCAATCATATCTTTTTGATTTCTAATTTCAAAATCACTTAATTACTTTCTCAATTTTAATTTTAGAAAATCATCAACCAATTTTTCAAAATTTCTTTTAATTAATTCAAATTTTTTAATTTTAATTTCAAAAATTCTTCTCACATTCTTCTATTTAAGGGACTAACACTCCTCCTCGATGTGCAATTCGAACTCTCTCCCTCTTAATACGTTCGAATTCTCTCTTCTCTCCCCATCCTTCCATTCTTCTCTTCCTCTGACACCTCAAGGAATCTCTATACTGTGACATAGAGGATTCCATACTTTCTTCTTCTCTCTTTCATATGAGCAGGAGCAAAGACAAAGGCATTCTTGTTGAAGCTGATCCTGAACCTGAAAGGACCTTGAAGAGAAAGTTAAGAGAAGCTAAAGCACAACTCTTTGTAGAGGACCTAACAGAAATTTTTAAACAAGAAGAAGACATGGCAGCCGAAAATAACAACAATGCCAACAATGCAAGAAAGGTGCTTGGTGACTTTACTGCACCTACTCCCGACTTCTATGGGAGAAGCATCTCAATTCCTGCCATTGGAGCAAACAACTTTGAGGTTAAGCTTCAATTAGTTTCTCTAATGCAACAGAATTGCAAGTTTCATGGACTTCCATTGGAAGATCTTCATCAGTTCTTAGCTGAATTCTTACAAATCTGTGACACTGTCAAGACCAATGGGGTTGATCCCGAGGTCTATAGGCTTATGCTTTTTCCCTTTGCTGTAAGAGACAGAGCTAGAATATGGTTGAATTCACAACCTAAGGAAAGCCTGAACTCTTGGGAAAAGCTAGTCAGTGCTTTTCTGGCCAAATTCTTTCCACCTCAAAATTGAGTAAGCTTAGAGTGGAAGTTTAGACCTTCAGATAGAAGTAAGGTGAATCCCTCTATGAAGCTTGGGAAAGATACAAGCAATTGATCAGAAGGTGTTCTTCTGACATGCTTTTAGAATGGAGCATCATAGGTATCTTCTATGATGGTCTGTCTGAACTGTCCAAGATGTCTTTGGACAACTCTGCAGGTGGATCTCTTCATCTAAAGAAGACGCCTGAAGAAGCTCAGGAACTCATTGAAATGGTTGCAAATAACCAATTCATGTACACTTCTGAAAGAAATCCTGTGAATAATGGGACAACTCAGAAGAAAGGAGTTCTTGAGATTGATACTCTGAATGCCATATTGGCTCAGAACAAAATATTGACTCAGCAAGTCAATATGATTTCTCAGAGTCTGTCTCGAATGCAAGCAGCAATAGGCAGTACCAAAGAAGCTTCATCTGAAGAAGAAGCTTTTGATCCTGAGAACCCAGCAATGGAAGAGGTGAATTACTTGGGAGAACCCTATGGAAACACCTATAATACTTCATGGAGAAATCATCCAAATCTCTCATGGAAGGACCAACAGAGGCCTCAACAAGGCTTCAACAACAGTGATGGTGGAAGAAATAGGTTTAGCAATAGCAAGCCTTTTCCATCATCTTCTCAGCAACAGACAGAGAATTCTAAGCAGAGCCAATTTAACTTAGCAACCAAAATCTCTGATCTAACTAAGACCACTCAAAGTTTCATGACTAAAATAAGGTCCTCCATTAGAAATTTGGAGGCACAAGTGGGTCAGCTGAGTAAGAAAGTTACTAAACTCCCTCCTAGTACCCTCCCAAGCAATACAGAAGAGAACCCAAAAAGAGAGTGCAAGGCCTTAAACACGTCTCACATAGACGAATGCATAGAGGAAGGAAAGGCAGAGATTTCCACTGAGGAAGACCTCAATGGATGTCCATTGGCCTTCAAGGAGTTCCCTAATGAGGAACCATGGAAATCAGAGGCTCATACAGAGACCATAGAGATTCCATTGAATTTACTTCTGCCATTCATGAGCTCTGATGAGTATTCTTCCTCTGAAGAGGATGAAGATGTTACTGAAGAGCAAGTTACTCAGTACCTTGGAGTAATCATGAAGCTAAATGCCAAGTTATTTGGTAATGAGACTTGGGAGGATGAACCCCCTTGTTCACCAAAGAACTAGATGACTTGACTAGGCAGGTATTACCTCAAAAGAGACAGGATCCTCGAAAGTTCTCAATACCTTGTACCATAGGCACCATGACCTTTGAGAAGGCTCTGTGTGACCTGAGGTCAAGTATAAACCTCATGCCACTTTCTGTGATGGAGAAGCTAGGGATCCTTGAGGTACAAGCTGCAAGAATCTCACTAGAGATGGCAGACAATTCAAGGAAATAGGCTTATGGACTTGTAGAGGATGTCTTGGTAAAGGTTGAAGGCCACTACATTCTTGCTAATTTCATAATCCCAGACACTGGGAAGTGTATAGATGAATCCATCATCCTTGGCAGACCCTTCCTAGCCACAACAAAAGTTGTGATTGATGTTGACAGAGGAGAATTGGTCCTTCAAGTGAATAAGGACTCCCTTGTGTTTAAAGCTCAAGGATTTCCCTCTGTAACCATGGAGAGGAAGCATGAAAAGCTTCTCTCAATGCAGAGTCAAATAGAGCCCCCACATTCAAACCCTAAGTTTGGTGTTGGGAGGCCATCATCATGCTCTGAGTATTTGTGAGGCTCCGTGAGAGCCCACTGTCAAGCTATTGACATTACAGAAATACTTGTTGGGAGGCAACCCAATTTTATTTAATTATATCTATTTATTTTTCATTGTTATTTTATGTTTTCTGTAGGTTGATGATCATGTGAAGCCACAAAAACAACTGAAAAAGCAAAAACAGAATGAAAAAACAGTATTAAGAACAGCACATCCTAGAGGAGAAGCTTACTGGCGTTTAAACGCCAGTAAGGGTAGCAGAATGGGCGTTAAACGCCCAATCTGGCACCATTCTGGGTGTTTAATGCCAGAAATGGGCATCAGACTAGCGTTAACGCTAGAAATGGGCACGAGACTGGCGTTTAACGCCAGAAATGGGCACAGAGCTGGCGTTTAACGCCAGAAAAGGGCAAAAAGCTGGCGTTTAACGCCAGAAAGGGAAGATAAGCTGGCGTTAAACGCCAGAAATAGGCAGCAACCTGGCGTTTAACGCTAGGATTGGCAATTTAGGGGACGTTTACACGCCAACATGGTGCAGGGATGAGAGATCCTTGACACCTCAGGATCTGTGGACCCTATAGAATCCCCACCTACCTCATCTCTCTCTCTCTTCTTCACACCTTCCCATAACACCCTTCCCCAAATACCCTTCACCAATCACCTCAATACCTCTTCCCCAAAAACCCCTCACCTATCAAATCCTACCCTCTTCTCCATAATCTCTTCACCAATCCACATTCATCCATCATAAAACCCCACCTACCTCACCTTTCAATTTCAAACCACTAAACCCCCTCCATCTCCTCCATTTTCTTCTTCTACTCTTTTCTTTTTTCTTTTGCTCGAGGACGAGGAAACCTTCTAAGTTTGGTATGGTAAAAGTGTTGCTTTTTGTTTTTCCATAACCATTTATGGCACCAAAGGCCGAAGAAACCTCTAGAAAGAGGAAAGGGAAGGCAAAAGCTTCCACCTCCAAGTCATGGGAGATGGAGAGATTCATCTCATGGGTGCATCAAGACCACTTCTATGAAGTTGTGGCCAAGAAGAAGGTGATCCCTGAAGTCCCTTTCAAGCTCAAAAAGGGTGAATACCTGGAGATCTGACATGAGATTCGAAGAAGAGGTTGGGAAATTCTCACCAACCCCAT
This sequence comes from Arachis ipaensis, assembly GCF_059453495.1. Lineage (NCBI taxonomy): Eukaryota > Viridiplantae > Streptophyta > Magnoliopsida > Fabales > Fabaceae > Arachis > Arachis ipaensis. The sequence goes on along the minus strand of NC_142440.1, from coordinate 90,362,867 downwards.
TCAACAAGTCAGGATCTTAATAGTTCAAGAGTTCTATGCCAATGCATGGATCAGCAAGAACCATGATCAATGTGTGAACCCGGACCCAAAGAATTGGCTTACAATGGACCGGGGAAAATGCTTAGATTTCAGTCTAGAAAATGTAAGGTTGGAATTCAACTTGCCCATGATGCAAGGAGATGTACGCTCCTACACTAGAAGGGTCAACTTTGATCAAAGGTTGGACCAAGTCCTCATAGACATTTGTGAAGAGGGCACTCAATGGAAGAGAGATTCAAGAGGGAAGCCAGTTCAACTAAGAAGGCATAACCTCAAGCCCGTGGCTAGGGGATGGTTGGAGTTCATCCAACGCTCAATTATTCCCACTAGTAACCGGTCTGAAGTTACTATAGAACGGGCTATCATGATCCATAGCATCATGATTGGAGAGCAAGTAGAGGTTCATGAGGTTATATCCCTAGAACTCTACAAGGTGGCGGATAAGTCCTCTACTTTGGCAAGGTTAGCCTTCCCTCATCTCATTTGTCACCTCTGCAATTCAGCTGGAATTGACATAGAGGAAGACATCCTCATTGATGAGGACAAGCCCATCACTAAGAAAAGGATAGAGCAAACAAGAGAGCCCACTCATGGACAAGAGCATGAGGAAATTCCTCATCATGAAATCCCTGAGATGCCTCAAGGGATTCACTTTCCTCCACAAAACTATTGAGAGCAAATCAACACCTCCCTAGGAGAATTAAGTTCCAACATGGGACAACTAAGGGTGGAGCACCAAGAGCATTCCATCCTCCTCCATGAAATTAGAGAAGACCAAAGAGTCATGAGGGAGGAGCAACAAAGGCAAGGAAGAGACATTGAGGAGCTCAAACAATCCATAAGATCTTCAAGAGGAAGAACAAGCCGCCATCACTAAGGTGGACCCGTTCTTTAATTTCCTTGTTCTTATTTTTTTGTTTTTCAAAAATTATGCTTTATATTTTATTTATGTTTGTGTCTTACTACATGGTCACTAGTGTCTAAGTATCTATGCCTTAAAGCTATGAATGTCCTATGAATCTATCACCTTTCTTAAATGAAAAATGTTTTAATTCCAAAAGAACAAGAAGTACATGATTTCAAATTCATCCTTGAAACTAGTTTAATTATTTTGATGTGGTGACAATACTTTTTGTTTTCTGAATGAATGCTTGAACAATGCATATGTCTTTGGAATTTGTTGTTTATGAATGTTAAAATTTTTGGCTCTTGAAAGAATAAAGAAAAAGGAGAAATGTTATTGATAATCTGAAAGATCATAAAATTGATTCTTGAAACAAGAAAAAGCAATGAATACAAAAGCTTGTGAAAAAAAAGGGCGAAAAAAAATATAAAAGAAAAGAAAGAAAAAGAGAAGCAAGCAGAAAAAGTCAGTAACCCTTTAAACCAAAAGGCAAGGGTAGAAAATGGATCCAAGGCTTTGAGCATTAATGAATAGAAGGGCCCACAGGAATAAAATCTTGGCCTAAGCGGCTAAACCAAGTTGTCCCTAACCATGTGCTTGCGGCGTGAAGGTGTTAAGTGAAAAGCTTGAGACTGAGCGATTAAAGTCGTGATCCAAAGCAAAAAGAGTGTGCTTAAGAACCCTGGACACCTCTAATTGGGGACTCTAGCAAAGCTGAGTCACAATCTAAAAAGGTTCACCCAGTTATGTGTCTGTGGCATTTATGTATCCGGTGGTAATACTGGAAAAAAAAGTGCTTAGGGCCACGGCCAAGACTCATAAAGTAGCTGTGTTCAAGAATCAACATACTGAACTTGGAGAATTAATAACACTATCTAAATTATGAGTTCCTATAGATGCCAATCATTCTAAACTTCAAAGGATAAAGTGAGATGCCAAAACTGTTCAGAGGCAAAAAGCTACTAGTCCCGCTCATCTAATTGGAGCTAAGTTTCATTAATATTTTGGAATTTATAGTATATTCTCTTCTTTTTATCCTATTTGATTTTCAGTTGCTTGAGGACAAGCAACAATTTAAGTTTGGTGTTGTAATGAGCGGATAATTTATACACGTTTTGGCATTGTTTTTAGGTAGTTTTCAGTATGTTTTAATTACTTTTTGGTATATTTTTATTAGTTTTTATTCAAAATTCAAATTTCTGGACTTTACTATGAGTTTGTATATTTTTCTGTGATTTCAAGTATTTTCTGGCTGAAATTGAGGGACCTGAGCAAAAATCTGATTCAGAGGCTGAAAAAGGACTGCAGATGCTGTTGGACTCTGACCTCCCTGCACTCAAAGTGGATTTTCTGGAGCTATAGAAGCCCAATCGGCACGCTCTCAATTGCGTTGGAAAGTAGACATTATGGGCTTTCCAGAAATATATAATAGTTCATACTTTGCCCGAGATTTGATGGTCCAAACCGGCGTTCCATGTCAGCATAAAAATTCTGGCGTCAAAACGCCAGAACTGGCATAAAAGCTGGAGTTAAACGCCCAAGTTGGCACCAAAGCTAGCGTTTAACTCCAAGAAAAGTCTCTACATATGAAAGCTTCAATGATCAGCCCAAGCACACACCAAGTGGACCCGGAAGTGGATTTCTGCATCATTTACTCATTTCTGTAAACCTTAGGCTACTAGTTCATTATAAATAGGACCTTTTGCTATTGTATTTTCATCTTTAGGTCATCTTATCATGGATCAATATTGGTTTTTCTGGTTCCCCCTATGGGGCCGAAGCCAATGACCACCATTATCACTTATGTATTCTCCACGGTGGAGTTTCTACACCCCATAGATTAAGGTGTGGAGCTCTACTGTTTCTCATGAATTAATGCAAAGTACTATTGTTTTTCTATTCAATTCAGGCTTATTCTTATTCCAAGATATTCACTCGCACTTCAACTTGATGAATGTGATGATCCATGACACTTATCATCATTCTCACATATGAACGCGTGCCTGACAACCACTTCCGTTCTATCTGTAATAGCTTGAGTGTGTATCTCTTAGCCTCCATTCTGAAAGATCGGAGTCTTCGTAGTATAGGCTAGAACCATTGGCAGCATTCTTGAGATCCGGAAATTCTAAAGCTTGTTTGTGGTATTCCGAGTAGGATCTGGGATGGGATGACTGTGACGAGCTTTAAACTCACGAGTGTTGGGTGTAGTGACAGACGCAAAAGGATCAATGGATCCTATTCCAACATGATCGAGAATCAACAGCTGATTAGCCGTGCGGTGACAGCGCATTTGGACCATTTTTACTGAAAGGACGGGAGGTAGCCATTGACAACGGTAATAACGAACATACAGCTTGCCATAGAAAGGAGTATGAATGATTGGATGAAGACAATAGGAAAGCAGAAGTTCAGGAGGAACAAAGCATCTTCATACGCTTATCTGAAATTCTCACCAATGAATTACATAAGTATCTCTATCTTATTTTATATTTTATTCATCTTTTAATTATCAATTCTCCATAACCATTTGAATCTGCCTGACTGAGATTTACAAGATGACCATAGCTTGCTTCAAGCCGACAATCTCCATGGGATCGACCCTTACTCACGTAAGGTTTATTACTTGGCGACCCAGTGCACTTGCTGGTTAGTTGTGTGGAGTTGTGAAAAAGAGTTGAGATTACAATTGTGCATACCAAGTTGTTGGCACCATTGATGATCACAATTTCGTGCACCACATGCAGCATTAAAATCCATCAGCACACTGAACTGGTGATAGAGGCAGTCATAATAATAAGTAACATGCTAGTTGACATGTTCAATAATTTTATATTATAGCAATACACATATTCTATAATTTTTATTGTGTTGATGATTTATTGATTATTTTTTATTGTGTTGATGAGAGTTGTTCTATAATTTATTTATTATTTTATTTTAAAACATTTTTTCCGGTTGAATTACGGTTGGACCAGTTAGTTCAATGAACCAGTGAATAAAACGGTTCGATGACCAGTTCGGTTCTCAGAACCTTGGTGTGCGCATGCACGAAGCAGTGTACGTACGCACAAGTGGCAAAACTCACCAAGATTTGCACGCACGAAGCAGTATGCGGATGCACAAGAGACAACAAGAAGAGGGTTAATGGCAACGTTAGTGTGTTAATGCCAGTAGCAACGCCAGAATGAGTTTGAAGGCTGGCGTTAATGGCAGCGTTAGTACACTAATGCCAGTATTAATGCCATCTCCAGGAGCACTCATGCAAGTATAAGGGCGTTAATGAGCCAACGTTACTGCATCAACGCCAGTGTTTACTTCAGAAAAGGCCACTCCTAACTTGCTTCAACTAAGGCCATTGGGCCCACATCCAAATACTTGAAGACTCATTTGAAGATCACAAAAGTAGTATATATAGGAAGATTTTTGAACTTGAAGGGAGGACTGATGGGAGAAAAAATGCCAGTTAAGAATTCCTGAAAAATATTTTATAAAACCGCATTGCAAGTACAGTCGTAACCGACAAAATTTCCAATATCAATTTAAATTGTGTCACAGTTAATAATAAATAACCGGGAGTAGAATCCCAGGTCATTTCCCTAAGAGTTGACACAGGATGCAAATTATTGGTTAGGATTTTTTTGAATATTTTCTGAATTTGCGAATGGAAAATTAAATAACTAGAAATTAAAGCAATGAATGAATAACAAGAGGTGATATGTATTTAAAATAAGAAAACCTTGGTTAGGGGAGAGAATTGGAGTTTCTATCCTTGTCGTCTTTCCTAAGTGTAATAGTAAAAGTTCATTGCTCCCACTTAGTTATCCTCTAAAAATTGAAGGAAAGTCAAGTGGCTGTCACTAACTCTGACTCACAAGTCCTAGTCACTTCATGGGGAAGGACTAGAGTTGGTGAAAATCGAGTTAGCTAGCAATTCCCAATTACAGATCAACACTTGAGTATCACAACTCAATGATTTCCAATTAGTCAACCCCTAAGCCAAGTTGGAAGGTCTACTCTATTAACATGAATGCCATTTTCATAAACACATAATAGGAGTAAATAAAATACATGATAATTACGAAAAATTAATTAAATCAAAATTGGCACAGACAATAATAAACATGAATCAAACAAGCAATAAAAATAAATATGAAAATACTTCAATGCATTAATAAGATTCAAAAGTGACAAGATCCAAACGTGAATACAAAGTAATTAAATGGAAAAGAGTAAATAAGGGAATTTAAGAAGAAACTAGGAATAAAATGATGATGAATGAAGGTAGCAGCACTCTCTCAAGATCTAATTCAAAAGCAAAACAAAGAATGTCAAAAACCATAGGAGAAGTAGTAGTTTTTCTCTCTAGAACTCAAAACTCTTCAAAAACTAAAGTAGAAAGTGAAGTGTAGTCAGTCTCAGCTCCTCCCTGCCTCTACTCTGTGTTTTTGGGCTTGGATCTGGGTCCAAATCAGCCTAGAAATCACCCCCAGCGAGTTCTGTTAAGTGTAGCATGTGACACTCTGTCACGCGTACGTGTCAGTCACGCGTACGCGTCGCTGAACGACGCTCCTGATCACGCGCACATGTTGGCCTTGCGTGCGCGTCGTTCCTCACTTCTCAACTCTTTAGTTTTTTGTGTTCCTTCCACTTTAACATGTTACATCTTTATCCTTTAAGCCATTCATGCCCTGTAAACCTGAAAACACATAACAACCACATCACGGCATCGAATGGTAGTAAAGGAGAACTGAAATTTAACAATTTTAAGCCTAGGAAGCAAGTTTTCAATCATAGCACAAAATTAGGAAGGAAACTTAAAAACATGCAATTTACATGAATAAGTGTGAGAATAGTTGACAAAACCCACTCAATTCAATCCTAAAATATATCATAAAATAGTGGTATATCAAATCTCCCCACACTTAAACATTAGCATGTCCTCATGCTAAGCTAAATGAAAACAAAAGATGGAAGGGAAAATGGTGAGACTTATGCAATGCAATTTATCTATAAGAATGCAACTACATGCTAAATGCTTCTACCTACTTGGTTAAAAGTAAACAAATTCTCCAAGATAAAAATAACTGGATTCCACTAATTCAAATCACACAATAAAGGACAAGTAAACTTGCAACGAGAAAGCTCATGAAAGCCGGGAACAAAGAATCGAGCATCGAAGACTCACTGGAAGTGTATACACTCTAATCACTCTAGTGTTTAAGGGGCAATTCTCTCGATTCTCTACTAAGCTTGCTTTCTAAGAGTTGCTCTTCTTCTACCAATCAACAAAATTTAGTGCACAAATACAGATATCAAAAGGTCTTTTCAAGGGTTGTAATGAGCTTAGGGTCAAGGTAGGAATGTATTTGGTTAAGTGGACTAAATCTGAATCCTTTATTAACCTAGACTTCCCACCTAACTTAAGACATTCCATGTTATCACAATGCAAAGCCTAACCACCTATTCACTATATTTTTTTCCACAAATCCATGCACCTTGATATCTTTTGGGTACAGATCATATGCATTAGTTCACTTATTAGCCTTGGGGCAATTTGTCCCTCTTTTTATTGCTTCTATTTTTCTTTTCTTTTCCTTATTATTCATATATTTTTTTCTCTTTTGTTTTCTTTTTTTTTCAGTGAGTTAATGCATATAGTTAATATGCTGGATGCATGAACAAGTGCCCAAACTGTTTTCACATTTTTATATAAGAATATAAAATACCCAATTCCCTAACCAAGTATTTCCCAAACCCAATTTTCCCACACTTAATTCATGTACCTCTCATTAGTCTAAGCTAACCAAGGATTCAAATTAGGGACATTTATTATTTTCCACTTAGAGTTAATGATGTGCTAATATAAAGAATAAATGGGGTAAAGTAGGCTCAATATTGGGTTGCAAAGGAAAATAAAAGCATACGGCCATATGGGTATATGAGCTATACTGAAACAAGGCCTCAATGACATAAGTGCATGCATACATCAAATAGTGGAAATATAGAATCAAGCAAGACATATATCACAATTTTAGAGAGAACAACACACACCAAAATAAAATATTGGTTGATAAGATGCAACTAATCAAATAGGTTCAAAATCTCACTGGTTTTGTGTGTTCAAACTCTAAAACCATGTTCCAAAATAAAATTTTTCAAGCAAGTTCAAAAAGTTTTAATTCAAAATAGTGAAATTCTTTAAGGCAGTGTCTTGAAAAAGAATTTATTACTTCAATCAAGTAGTACCTAAATGCAAGCAACTAACTATTCATGCAAGTTATCCTATCTAACAAAAGAAAATAAAAATATTGGTGTTAAAAGAGAGAATTGTTACCTTCGGAAGTTAGTTACCGACCTCTCCATTTGGCACGGTCCTCCGTGCCAACAGTAATGAGCAAAATGGGGTTAGAATCATCACTCCCACTGTCTGGTTCGTCATGGCTCTCCATGCTGTTATTTGAAGTGGATTCCGGGGTATTGGGCTCTTCCGGAGGTTGGTGAGTACAACTAATGAGCTCCTTCAAGTAGTTGTATCGGCGTTTGTTGCGGCGCTCAATTTGCTCAATACGCTGACCTTGCCAGTCTAACTTCTCAAGGATCTCAAGTAGCAACTAATTTGTGGGTGGTGGTATATGTGGTGTGGATGATGGTGGGGCGGAAGTTGAAGAGGCGTCGAAAGACGGGTCTTCATTCCGGCTCACATATGGTGCTAGAGGTCTGATAATATATTTCCCATTCAGGACAAATTCGTCATCCTTGGGAATCATGGTTCTCGTATCACCAACCCGATAGAAGACTCCTGTTGTAGATACCAAGTTTGTAACCAATGCGGGAAAAGGTAGGTTGCCCGCGATTTGCACCCGGCCCATAGCCTGTTGGATGAGTCATGGCAACTTGAGAGGTTTCTCTGTGAGAATGAACCAGACCAGAATGGCCATGTCAGCAATGAAAGTGGACTCATGAGTTCTCGAACATATGTAGTGGGACATGATCTGTGCCCACACTCGAGCCTCCAAAGTGAGTGCTTGGGCGAAGATACTCTTAGGTTGAGTCCGGTATTGCCCATAGATCCAATCATTGTCAGGTTGGGCGATGACCCTATGGATGTTGTGCCAGTCAAAATGGAATGTCTGGCGCTCAAACTGTGCCTCTTGATAGGCATCCATCCCCTCCGGACTAGGTAAGAGATCAAATACTTTCTGAATGGCACCTTCTGAGACAGGGACTTGCTTTTGGTGCACAAAGACTGATTGAAGGGTAGGTGAGTGATAGTTGGCGTAGAATTCAACTACCCAAGAGAAATTAGCTTCTCGCGGCTACCTCTTTAAGAATCCCCACTATCTCCTTTCAATGCGGGGCACCACAAATTCAACGAAGTGCGCTGAAAGAATGAGGAGGTGCTCATTATGGTAGTTTCTCTCTACTAAGACGAGGAACATCCTCTCACAATAGCGGTTAGTGAATCGTGGGAGTCCTGTGCGGGAAATTCCTTCTCCCCTTCGTCAACTCGGATGGTCCTCTTCACCCGCCTAGTAGGTGGCTTGACGCTTTAGGATGGTTGCGCCTTAGCCGGTGCTCTTTTAGTTCCCTTCTTAGCCAGTGTCTTGGTAGAAGCCTTATCTTTTCCTCTCTTGATGGTCATCCTGGAAAAGGAAGAAAAAGAAGGAATATTAAACTGAGAAAAATAAACACCAGAAGTAAGAAAGTGCAAGTGATCATGAATGCCAAACAAAAAGAAAGTGTCTTAAATACCTGGTAGCTACAACATGCAAGTAAGACATCAATTAAAACCATGAAGGCATATCACTAACAACTAGATGCAAGAGGGATAAAAGTATGCAAGTAACAAGCATGAGAAGAACAACTCAAGCATCAATATCAACAAGAATAATCACATGTAACAAAATAATGAGCACTTTTATGATGAAAATTAATTAATACGAAACTCAATAGACATGGATTGCAAGGGTTATGAAAATGAAGCATTAAAGTGCAAGAATAAGATAGAAAATAAATCAAGATACCATGAGAGCTTTTTCACAAACACTTGATGTGCAAATTAAAAATAGGAAGTAAGGTAATCAATCCAAGTGTATAGGAGACCCAAAAAAAATAAAATGTCAATTGTCAAAACACACCTCATAACATAAACAAGCTAAGAACTAGCAAAATAATTACCCAAATAAAATTCCAACACCAAAATAAAAATGCAAGAGAAAAGAGTGAAAAAAGAAATTACAAATAACAAAACTAATATGCAATTAAAAATAACTAAAATATTCAATTGCAAGAAACAATAGAAGAATTAAAGAGTAGAAGAAAAGAAGAAAAGAAACCTTGAAAAAAAGATGAAAAGAGGGAGATAAATGGGAGGAAGAATGAGATAAGAAGGGAAGGAAGAAAAAAAGAAAAGGAAAGGAAATTTTGGTTACCAGAGTTAGTGGTCCGACGGTGGTGGTGGAGGGGGGAGAGAAAGAAGGAAGAACTAAGAAGTAAGAAGGAAGAAAGAAGATAAAAGAATTAGGAATAGAAAAAGAAAAATAAGGATTAAACGAGAAGGGGTCTAGGCGACGCGCTGATTCAATTGGATTCGCGCTGTGACGTGTGCGCGTCTCCCACACGTAGGCATGGGTAAGTGAAAGTCTCAGTGACGCGTAAGCATCGGTCATGCGTACGCGTGACCACTCGTCGTGCCAGATGCACGATTCCAGCTTAATACCGGCACAACTCTCGGGTTTTTGTACGAGAGTGCGCAGAAATGCCATACGACGCGTGCGCGTCGCTCACGTACACGCGTGAGGTGCAAAAAATGCTAGTTACGTGTACGCGTGGAGCACGCATACGTGTGGGGTGGGTTGTGCGACAGGCACCCTACCTGCCCAGTTCCAACCCAACTCTTGGGAAAATGTACCGGAAAGTGCCAGCATCCCTTATGATGCGTGCGCGTCGACGACGGGTATGCGTCGCAGGCTTTTTTTTTTTATAAAACAACTTCAGAACAAAAGGAAAATATACTTATGGGAAAATTAAAAAAAATACTGAATGAAATAAATATAAGCAAGGAAAAAAATTGAACTATAAAAATAGAAGATCATACAATGGTGGGCTGCCTCCCACCTAGCACTTTTCTTTAGCGTCCTAAAGTTGGACGGTCCAAAGGCTCAGTCCTCTTCCTTTCCTGGATCTTTCAAGAGGAAGATCTATAGCTCGTTGTTGTTCTTCACTTTCACACCATGATACAGCTTCAAACGGTGGCCATTTACATTGAAGAAGGTAGGGCTTCAGGGGTTACTTAGGTTGACATCTCCATACGGTTCCACCTTCTCTACCATGTAAGGTCCATCCCACCTTGACCTTAGTTTTTCCGGCATTAACCTCAACCTTGAGTTGTAGAGAAGGACTTGATCCACAGCTCTAAACTCTCTCCTCCGGATGTTCTTATCATGCACCGCCTTCATCTTTTCTTTGTAGAGCCTTGAGTTTTGATACGCTTCAAGCCGAAGGCACTCCAATTCCTCCAATTGTAGTTTTCTTTCAATTCTGGCTCCTCCCAATCCCGAGTTACATTCCTTCACAGCCTAGTAAGCTTTGTGTTCCACCTCTACCGAATGGTGACAAGCCTTTCCATAGACTAGGCAGAACGGACTCATGCCGATGGGTGTTTTGTAAGCGGTCCGATACGCCCACAGCGCATCTCCAAGCCTAGAGCTCCAGTTCCTTCTATAAGGTTTGACAATCTTTTCGAGGATGCACTTGATCTCTCTATTCGACACCTCGGCTTGGCCATTTGTTTAGGGATGGTAAGCCATCGCCACCTTGTGAATGATGCCATGTTTCTTCAGCAAACCTGTCATTCTTCTGTTATAAAATTGAGAGCCTTGATCACTCACGATTTCTCGTGATGATCAAAAGCGACAAATAACATTATTCCTAACAAAAGAAACAACCATGTTACCATCATCAGTACGGGTAGGAATTGCTTCCACCCATTTAAAAACATAATCAACAGCTAACAGAATATATAAGAAACCATTCGAGTTTGGAAATGGACCCATGAAGTCAATACCCCAAACATAAAAAATTTCACAAAACAACATGAGTTGTTGGGGCATCTCAACCATCTTGGATATGTTTCCAAACCTTTGGCATTAGTGGCAAGAGTCACAGAAAATATTAGCATCCTTAAAATGTGTGGGCTACTAAAATTCGCAGTCTTAAATCTTTCGTGCAGTTCTTTGAGGACCAAAGTGTCCACCACTCTCAGAAGAGTGGCATGCCTCTAAAATAGATTGGGTTTCAGATTGTGAAATACACCTTCTAATTATTTGGTAACCACCACATCTCCACAAATATGGGTTACCCATATGTAATACCTAGACTCGCTATTGAGCTTGTCCTTTTGATGCTTGGAAAAATTTGGAGGAAAGGTACGACTAACCAAATAATTAGCTATGGGTACATACTAAGGAACCACCTCAGATATTGCTTGCAAGCTATCAAGAAGAAATGCATATTGATAGGAGTAGAGTCACTTTTAATATGTTCTAGGTGACTCAAGTGGTCCGCAACCAAATTTTTGGAACCACTCCTATCTTTGATTTCTAGATCAAACTCTTACAATAACAATATCCAACGGATTAACCTTGGTCTAGACTCTTTCTTAGCTAACAAGTATTTCAAAGCCGCATGGTCTGAATATACTACCACTTTGGATTTAAGTAAATAAGCCTGGAATTTATCCAAAGCAAAAACAATAGCTAAAAGTTCCTTTTCAGTGGGTATTATAATTAGACCGGACACCATCTAAAGTTTTAGAAGCATAGGCAATAATATACGGATCCTTACCTTCACGCTGAGCCAGCACCGCTCATACCGCATAGTTAGATGCGTCGCACATGATCTCGAATGGCCTACTCCAGTCAGGCCCTCTCAGAATAGGAGCTTGGGTCAAGGCGATATTCAGCTTGTCGAATGCTTCCATGTAGTCTTCACTCAAGTCAAACTCTATGTCTTTTTGAAGCAGACGGGAAAGGGGTAGTGCAACCTTAATGAAGTCCTTGATAAAACGCCAGTAGAAACCTGCTTGACCAAGAAAAGAACAGACTTTCCTCACAGAGGAGGGGTAAGGTAAACCAGAAATAACATCAACCTTTGTAGGATCAACAAATATACCAGTATTAGAAACAACATGGCCTAGAAGAATACCTTGCTTTACCATAAAATGACATTTTTCAAAATTAAGTACAAGGTTTGAACTAGCACATCTTTCTAATACTCTAGCAAGATTATCCAAACAAAGATCAAAGGAATCACCATAGACACTAAAGTCATCCATAAATACTTCCATACAATGCTAAAAAAGATCTGAGAAGATACTTATCATGCACCTTTGAAACGTAGCCAGTGCATTACATAAACCAAAAGGCATTCTTTTATATGCATACGTTACAAAGGGGATATAAACGTTGTTTTCTCGTGATCTTCTGGAGCAATATGGATATGAAAATACCCTGTATAACCATCTAAAAAACAATAGTGCGATTTACCTAACAGGAGATCAAGCATTTGATCGATAAAAGGTAGTGGATAGTGATCCTTGCGAGTGGCCAAGTTCAAGCGCCTGTAGTCGGTGTACACTCTCTAGGAATTCTGCACCCTTGTAGTCATGAGTTCTCCATTCTCATTCTTCACTATTGAGACTCCAGACTTCTTCGAAACCACTTGTACTGGACTAACCCACTCACTATCCGAGATTTGAAAGATAATGTCAGCTTCAAGCAGTCAGGTCACTTCCTTTTTCACAACTTCCAGAATTGTGGGGTTCAACTGCCTTTTAGGTTGACGGATAGGCTTGGCTCCTTCCTCTAGAAAAATGTGGTGCTCACAGACTTGAGGGCTTATACCTACTATGTCCGCCAAACTCCACCCAATAGCTTTCTTGTTCCTTCTCAGTACATTAAGCAGACGCTCCTCTTGTTGGAAAGTAAGATCATTTGCAATAATCACCGGGAGCTTTTGATTGTCTACAAGATAAGCATACTTGAGGTGAGGGAGAAGGGGCTTCAACTCCATGTTCAGCTCATGGCTTGGCACTTGATCATCGGGAACCACTAGAGGTGGCAAGGTGTCTTCAGTATATTGAGGGGGCTTTCCCACACTTGCACCTTGACCTTCAGCCACTGTTTCATCAATAATATCATACTGGAAGATAGAATGGTCTTCCGGTGGATGCTTTATAGCTTCATCAAGGATGAAACTCACTGGTCTTCCATCTATCTCAAAGGAATATGTACCCGAGGAGTCATCCAATTTAAACCGAGAAGTCTTCAAAAATGGCCTTCCAAGCAAGATAGAGGATTGTCTTCCCAAGTTATTAGGGGGAATCTCTAGAATGTAGAAATCAATAGGAAAAATCTATCCCTTAATGCTCACCAAGACGTCTTCTGCAATGCCAACTACCGAGATTATGCTCTTATCTGCCAAAATAAATTGGGCTGCCGACCTTCTCAACGGTGGAAGCTTCAAAGCATCATAAACAGACAATGGCATAATATTGACACATGCACCTAAGTCACACAAGCAATCAACAAACTGTACACCACCTATAGTGCATGTAACCATACCCGGATCGGGATCACTATATTTCTCCAGTATATCACCCATCAGAGCAGAAATCGAGCTACCCAAAGGAATAGTTTCTAAATCCTGGATCTTTTCTTTATTCATGCACAAATCCTTTAGAAACTTAGCATACTTGTGAACTTGACGAATAGCATAAAAAAGGGGAATAGTTACCTCAACCTTTTTTAAGATATCCACTATCTTGGGGTCTAGCTCCACTTGCTTTTTAGACCTCAAAGCAAGGTGTGGAAAAGGAATAGGAATGGCCTCTTTCAACACATTGTCTTCCTTAGAAACTCCATCCCTTGGTTGAGCAACTTCTTCTTCAACCGCCTCTTGTACCTCATCCTCGTCTTCCACATCTTCTACCTTAACAACTGATGGGATATTTTTGCGGAAAAACAAATTTCTCCAAAACACCCAAACTTAACCGGCAAGTGCACCAGGTCGCATCAAGTAATAATAACTCACGGGAGTGAGGTCGATCCCACAGAGATTGAAGGATTGAGCAATTTTAGTTTAGTGGTTGATTTAGTCAAGCGAATCAAGATTTGGTTGAGAGATTTGTGATTTGCATTATTTAAATTGCATAGAAAGTAAAGGGAATGGGTAATTGGCATGAAATTAAAGAGAACAGGAATTAAAGTGCTGAATCTTAAAGAACAAGAAATTAAATGGCAGAAACTTAGAACGCAAGAAATGTAAATTGCAAAATCTTAAAGTGCAAGAAATGTAAATGGCTTGAATTTTAAAGGGAATGGGGAGTTGGATTTGCAGAAATTAAACAAGTAAATATAAAATTGCAACAAGCAGATGAATAGAAGAACACTTGGATTGAATCAGATCTAGAAACAGAATTGTAAATGAGCATGAAAACAGTAAACAGGGAATGGGAAATGGAAAATCCGGATCTCAAGACCCAAGAGACTAGAAAACCAAGTCTAGATCTCAATGCCTTCCTAGATCCAACAAGAACAATTGCAAAGGAAATTGTAAATTGCAAAGAAAGTAGATGAAGAACAATTAACCGAAACTGAAATTTAATTAAGCAGAAAATTAAACAAGATTCCAAGGTGAGATTGAAACAGAATTTCTTCAATTCTCCACCCAAAATCCAAGACAAGAAAAGTAAAGAGTGCTGGGCAAGAACAAGGAAGAAGAGAGATCAATTCTCCTCCCAAATTCTCTTGAATTAAAACAACAATGCTAAGAATTGTAAAAGTGAGCTCTCAATCAAACCAGAAAAGAAAACTCTCTGAAAACTCAAAGGGCAGCCCCTTTAAAACTTAAATTCTAATCTATTTATACACTTTCTTCAAATGGACTTCAAGCCTTCAATTGGGCCTTTGCTCTTGGTGGAATTGGGTTGAGAGAGGCCTTGGTTGATCGCTCTTGGAGTTTGGAGAAGAACCGAATTGAACCGGGTTGGAATCATGAAAGCTTGAGTAAAAGTTGGAGTAAAAGTTAGGGTCTAACTTTTGCTCCAACTTTTCACATCAGCACCCTTGTTTTGCTGATACCAACGTTGGGGCAAAAGTTAGGGGTCTAACTTTTGCTCCAACGTTGGCCTCCCCTTAGTTATTCATGGCGCCAACGTTAGCCAGAAAGTTAGGGGCTAACGTTGGCGCAAACTTTTGCTAGCCCAGGGAGTTTTTCAAGTGCCAACGTTAGCCAAAAAGTTAGGGGCTAACGTTGGCGCAAACTTTTGGTGCATCCAGGGAGTGTTTTTCATGCCAAAAGTTAGCCAAAAAGTTAGGGGCTAACTTTTGCTCCAACTTTTGCCCAAAAGTTAACCAAAAAGTTAGGGGCTAACTTTTGCTCCAGCTTTTGCCCAAAAGTTAGCCAAAAAGTTAGGGGCTAACTTTTGCTCCAACTTTTGCTTCCTGGTTCATAATTAATTCAAGACTCAAGTCATTCCTCCTACCCATTCCTTCTTGCATCAACCTTTCTCCAAGCTTTCTTCACCTATCATTAATCAACCAAACACATCAAAGCTATGCTCAAAATCATGAGATATTCATTCTTTCATAATATGTGACATTTATAGCATAAAACCTCATGAAATGGCATGAATTCATACATGGTTGATTAAATCAAAGGAAACATGAAAATCTACCAAATTGGCTTACTTTTGGCTCAAGAAAATGCATAATTCAATTGAAAACAAAAGAAAAAGGCTAGTGAAACTAGGCTAAGATGACTTGTCATCACAACACCAAACTTAAAGCTTGCTTGTCCCCAAGCAAGAAATGAATTATGCTCAATGGTTCTTTCATTTAGGATGGATTGAAGAACAACTTGTCAGGTCCTGTGAGTGAAGTGATCAAGTGTCAGTGGGGTGAACTCTAAATCATATGCTCATGCAAGGGCTTCAGTGCTCACTAGTCCTCACATATTGGGAGTCTTAGGTCTTAGGATTTTCATCCAAATGGTATCATGGAGATCTCTTTATATGTAGTCACCTTGAAGCAGATTATAGTTTCTTTGCTTTGGCCTTGACTCTAAGTGTCATGTCTCAAAGCGGCTCTTTAGATAAGCTTTCAATCAATACTCCTAAACCAGTTAGTTTTAAGGTATTAGGTGTTGAAGCACCCCTAAGGATTTACTTGCTCAAGCCTCTTTCTTTGACACAACTCAACCACAAGCATTTTACTAGGCTAACAACTCTTTGAGTCATTGTTTCTTCTTTCTTTTCTGTCTAGTAATTGATGCTCAGAGCCTTGGGCCATGTGCTTTTTGTCTTTGTATTTTCTTTTCTTTCTTTTGTTTTGTTTGCTGCTTCTTGGATCAATAAATTTTTGAGAATCTCCACAATACTTCTTTGAACTTCATGTCCTGCCTATGAGCTCCCATGCAAGTTTTCACAAGCATGCAACCTCAATACACATTCATACAACTAGAACCACCACTTCTCCTAATCTTTTGCTTGCCTCAAAATTGTTTAATTCCTCAATCCTTCTTTTCAAAGAACTTTCATGTGATGCAATTTTTTTTTAACATTGAGTGCAAACAAGTTTTGAAGAGAAAAATGTTGTGAATGATCAAGCATCTTGCTTATTGAATTACAGAAAAGAAACCATGCTAAACAGACAGATAATCAGGGAAACTAAACCACTCTCAATCATAGCAGTGTTTGATGTAAGATAATCACTTAACAATACAACCTTTTGGAGTTCACTTGCTTTCCTTCTTCTCATCATCATCATTGCTGGCCTTTGATGCCAAGGCATCATAGGCTAGTTTCACTAGCATTTTTCTGTTAGTTTTAGTTGTTTTATGCATTTTCTTGAGCTTTAAGTAACCAAGAAGGGTTAAAAGAGTAACAAAGCAATGAACCATCCAAACAGTATGATTTTGATGCAAATTCCATGAGTTTTTAGTTATATTACTTGAATGCTATGAATGGAAGATTTCTCATGAAATTTTGCAAGACTTTGATGCAATTGTTTGGATGATTTCAGGGAAGAAGAGGCTAGGCAAGGAAGCAACAAAATCAATAAAGGAAGCTTGAATATCACATGTGGAGTTTAAGTTCCAGTTTAAGCCTAAACTGGAGCTTAAACGCCAAAAATCATGAAGGATAAGAAATGCTGGAATTGAAGTTTAACCTCCAGTTTGACCTCAAACTGGAGGGTAAACGCCAGAATGGAAGGTCTCACCAAAGAAGCATTTCCACGTTTAACCTCCAGTTTGACCTCAAACTGGAGGTTAAACGCCAGAATGAGTATGCCACCCAGGGAGGAGTTCCACATTTAACCTCCAGTTTGACCTCAAACTGGAGGTTAAACGCCAGGAGTGGGAAGAGCACCAGGGAGCCATTTCCACGTTTAAGCTCCAGTTTGACCTCAAACTGGAGCTTAAACGTGTTCGACCAAGAACTTTCCTCCAGGGTTGCTTTCTCCATTTCCACGTTTAACCTCCAGTTTGACCTCAAACTGGAGGTTAAACGTGTTCGACACCTCCAGGGCTACCATTCTAAGCTTCCACGTTTAACCTCCAGTTTGACCTCAAACTGGAGGTTAAACGTGTTCGACCTCCAGGATGCCTCCTTCCTTTTCCACGTTTAACCTCCAGTTTAACCTTAAACTGGAGGTTAAACGTGTTCGACCTCCAGGGCTGCCCTTCCTATCTCCACGTTTAAGCTTCAGTTTAACCTTAAACTGAAGCTTAAATGTGTTCGACTACATGACTCTCCAGGGCCACCTTCTTCCATTTCCACGTTTAAGCTTCAGTTTAACCTTAAACTGAAGCTTAAACGTGCTTCTACAAAAGGCCTCACTGGAAGTGTCTGGCGTTTAAGCTGCAGTTTAAGCTTAAACTGCAACTTAAACGCCACTCTTGGAAAAGGTTTCTGGGCCAAAAATGTTGTGATTTAAGTTAGTCTTTGAGCACAAATATTAACTTAAACTTACTTTGGTAGGAAACCCAATTGAATATCATGGTTTATGGGATTGGGCCTGAAGGATTGATGAGTTTGAAATCTCAATTTATTGAGTCATGTGTCATTATTTGATTATCACTAAGTTGGCTCAATAAATGTTACAGAATTTGGATCAACAGCCTCATCAAGATTATGGATCATAAACCCAAGGCAAAAGGAAAGCATGGAGAGGCCTCAAAGCCCAAGAAACTCAACAGAAGCTCAATATAGAAAGTGTATAAATAGGATAGAATTTAAGTTAGGGGGACTTGGAACTTTTCATTTTTAGCTAGTTTTCATTTCTTTGTAATTGAATTCAGAGCTATGAGTCACTAAACCCCCTTTCATTGGGTTAGGGAGCTCTATTGTAATTCAATGAATCAATAATAGTTTATCTTCTTCTTCAATCTTTTCTCTTGAATTTTGTTAGAAAGCTTCTCGATCTAATTCCATTGGGTAGTTGTCTTGGGAAAGAAACTACCCATAATTGGAATCCTTCGGAACCTTGGGAAAGGAATGGAGGATTCATGCTAGAGAAGCTTTCTCACAATGAATTGGATTGGGGTTTGGATGGATATTGTGACATGTAATCCTACCAAATTGTGGTTCATGAAATTGTGTGGTATAATCAGTGATAGAGCATCATCTCTTCTTATGAACATTTAAACCAAGGGATTGGGAATTTGTTTATTTTTAGAGAGAATTGGTGAGCCAAGGGATTGGGATCCAATCATATAAGATTGCCAAGCAAAATTCAATGAACGCATTGCTTGAGGAAGAGATAAACATGTTTTGATTCGGAGATCTCAATATATCCTTTAACCCAATGAATCCCCCAATTCTGATTTCCACTTTCTCTTTACATCCTGCAATTAAATTCATGCAATCACCCCCATTCCCTTTAATTTCAGCAATTTAGTTTCTGCTCTTTAATTCATGCAATTTAAGATTCCGCCATTTTAATTTCTTGTCATTTACTTTTCCCGCCAACTTTACAATCCGCAATTTCTCATCTCAATCTTGATTCCGCTCAACTAGAACACACTTCTAATCCGAATTGCTCACTCAACCAATCCTTGTGGGATTCGACCTCACTCTATTGTGAGTTTTTACTTGACGATAACCGGTGCACTTGCCGGAAGGAATTTTGCCGATCGTGCAATTTCCTAAATCGTAGCATAACTAGTTTATGTGCATCAAGTTTATGGCGCCGTTACCGGGGATTGGTTTTCGATTGACAATTCTCCAATTGGAAGTTAACTAGATTGAGCATTTTTTTTTTGTTTTGATTAATTCAGTATAAGTTACTTGTTGAATTCTAATTCCTGCACTCTGTTACATGCTTTCTTTCTTTATGCCTTTAAATTCAAGCAACTAACTCACTGACTCACTAACTGTTTGAATTAATTCCTCAATTGCTCTAACCATACTCTTCCATTAACCAAGAGTATTTCACTTGTTTGTTGCCTGTGCTGTGTTCTTGTATGACAGGTAGGAGAGGAGAGACATCTACTCCTCCATATACCGAACCAGAGAGGACCCTTCATAGACTGAGAAGGGAAGCAAGAGGGAAGAGAGTACTGGGAGAAGAAGAAACTGAAGGTTTCTCTCCGGGAGATAAAGTGGTATCAAGTCATTATCTGCCAATCCCACCTGGCCTCAAAACAATTCCTTCCCAGCGCCCTCAAGTGTTCACAATCAAGAAAGTTCTTTCTATGGAACATTTAGAGGTCATGAAGGAATCAAGTGGGGACGTTTTCATAGTGAGAGGAGAAGACGTCAAGCACTACAATCCACCCTAACAAGGGACAGCCGTCAAGCTAGTGACGTTAAAGAAGCGCTTCATGGGAGGCAACCCATGTTTTTAGTATCCTTAATCTTTAGTGCTTTGCTTTACATCTAATAAAGCATGGTTTCTTATGCATGAACTTGAATCCTCAGGTCAACTATTGATTAAGTGCACTAAACCTTGCATGTAAATTACAATTGGTCTCTAAGTTTGGTGTGCCTGATGGCACTCCCAAATCTTACTCAAATTGCATTCCATCTTTCATTCAAGGTGCACAACCAAACATTAAGTTTGGTGTTCTTTTTGAACACAGTTTATGAAAAGCAAGAAGTTCCTCTGGATTTCAAAATTCATGACAAGTATACCATTCACATGTTTTAATACTTTGGTTTCAATTACTTAGGGTAGTAACTTTGTTTAGAATCAAAGAGCCAAGGTGACTATGATTTATTAGAATTATGCACACTCATTAAGGACAACCAATATGGATTTCATGTCATCAGGAGACTTGACCAAACACTAAGTTTGGTGTCCAAATAATAAGTGTGCATACATGTAGAAGTCACGGCTATAAGCTCATAAAGACAAGCATTGATTTACATGTGCAAATACTATTCATAATTCACATGGACCGATAAATGATAGCAAACTTGTTTGTTTGTGCAGGTACAAAAGAAAAGACAAAAATGGAGGAAAAAGACAAGGGGAGGTACGTGCTTGGTCAAAAAGAAAGTTCACAAGTCTTTGAAGCTAACACATGGGAAAAGGAAGTTCTGCAAGAAAAGATTGGTACATGTACAACCTAATGGACCCAGAATACTTCCAAGAAAATGAAAAGCAATTTGTCCTTCTCCATAATTCATATATTTACCATCAAGCCACCCTTCACAAACCACCCTAGCCGTCCATTTTTCACATATGGGCACTATAAAGAACCACTTGGGGAACGAGCCCCACACCACCAATTCTCCTTCATACACATTTTCCTTCATCATAGCATAACTATCTCTTGCCGAAAACAACCTCACCACACTTCCAACAACATTTCTTGCTTCACCTTGTCAACTTTAGCTTGTCACTTACCAAAACTAAAGAACCAATGGCAGCTTCATCTAGCCACAAAAGAAGAAAAGACAAGCAGCCAATGGAGGAAAACAGGGAATTCGATGCATGGAGATACAGATCAGTTTTCCATGAGATTCAAGCCGAATGGATGAGACCTAAAACGGTGCTAGCTGAGGTCCCCTTTGACCTTGAAAAGGATGAGTTCCCGGGTGTTTGGGAAAAGATCAAAAAGAGGAAGTGGGAGCTCCTGACTAAGCCAATCACTAAAATCAACATCAACCTAGTGAAAGAGTTTTATGCAAATGCAGTAAGGGAGGATCCAACCAAGAAACCCACATACAAAAGCTATGTGAGAGGGGTGGAAGTTGACTTCAGTCCTAAAGCAATCATGAAAACTCTTGGCCTGAAAAACATACATTTCAGCCAAGCAAGTTATGAAGAAAGGATGATAGGAGAACCTGACTATACAACTATTGCTGAAGACCTTTGTGCCATCAGAGCTGAATGGGTGAGAAAAACAAGAGGGGCTCCAAGAGTCTTGAGAAGGGGAGACCTAACACCTGAAGCTAAAGGGTGGTATGCAATAGTTAGGAGATCCATCCTACCCACTGCAAACTCTTCAGAAATAGTCCCTAAAAGAGCCATCTTGCTACATTGCATTATGGTGGGAGGGGAAATCAAAGTTCATAAACTCATTGCTGAACAGATACAAGAGTTTAGTGAGAAAAGTGACCCTGAATCCTGGCTCCACTTCCCTAGCACTATCATTAGACTATGCATCGATGCCCAAGTACCACTTGAGGATGAAAGACCTAATTGGCTATATCCTGGAATGGCCATAACTGCGTACAGAATGACTCTTGGCCCAACTCCTCCAAGACATACAAGAAGAAGAAATGAAGAAGGGCAACAAGTGGAAGCCGAGCAAGAAGCAGAACAAGAAGGACAGGAAGGAGAAGATAGAGAAGAAGAGCAAGAAGAGCAAGCAATTCCAGAAAGAAGGCAACGAACTCCTAGAGACCCCATGGATATGAGCAGAATGCAGGAAATCATGGAAGGAATGTCTCAACAATACATGAGGTCTCAGGAGAGACAAGAGGACTTTCACCTAAAAATGATGGATATGCAAAGGAACTTTGAATCAAGATTCTTCGATCTGCAAAGGGAACAGAATTTACACTTACAGGAATCCTTCAGCCACATATGCCAACACCAAGATGCCATTGTCTTGGCAGTCAAGGAAGCCACCACTTTACAGAATGCAAGATACTTAGTCCAAGCTGATTACAACATCAGTTCGCAAATCAAGCTTAACTACATAGGGGAACATCTACACTAGATGGACCCAGCATTCCCAGCTTTTGATGAGTATTTCAAAGGGAGGAAAGAAGGAGAAATAAACAAGGCAATGATCCTTGAAAAAGGAGTGGAAGAAACAATGAAAAAGGCTGGATTCTGGAAAAAGCTCATGAGAAAAGACAAAGGAAGCACAAGTGGTCAAAAAGAGGCAGGAAGCAAGAAGAAGCAGGATCCTAAGAATTAAGAAGAACCAAGCAATAAATAAGAGGTGGTCTCGTTCCTTAATAATCAAATGATAATTTGTGAATTGTCTTTATGAGCTTTCTTTCATTATGAGTCATTTAAGTTTAAGTTTTAATGTGAAGTCTCTAGTATGTGTGTCTGTTATTTGTTTTGAATAAAGTGAATGCCTAGATGTTTGGATATAACTTCACCTTCCTAAACAAATGCTTGCCATGCTTGTTCTGTTT
The DNA here is from genome assembly GCF_059453495.1 of Arachis ipaensis. Lineage (NCBI taxonomy): Eukaryota > Viridiplantae > Streptophyta > Magnoliopsida > Fabales > Fabaceae > Arachis > Arachis ipaensis. The sequence continues at coordinate 90,340,257 of NC_142440.1, read as the reverse complement.
CCAAAAAAATAAAAGAAAAGTTTGAACAAAAGTAACTTGGCTCAATTAGTGACAAATCAAGTAGAATTAAGTGGTGGTATGCATGCTTGATTGTTTAAGTCAGATCACTGGAAATAGAGTGTAGAATTACAATTTTTTATGTAGAAATTGAAAACTGTCTATGGATCTTGATGAATAAATGTCTTTGGCCATGAAAAAGAAAGAAAAAGAAGAAGAAAAAGCCACTGAAAAAGGCAACCAAAAAGCAAAAAAATTGACAAAATAAGCTAGGCACCAATGGTTTGAACTTCTGAGACAAATGCCTGTGGTGTTTATGTATTAAGGATATGCTTGGATGAATAGGTTCTGAGGAGTGTTTCAACACTTGGTAACTTGGGTTAACTAACCCGGGATTATCAACCAAAAGTCCATTATCAAGAGCAACCTAAATACAAAACATTTAGTCACACAAAGAGGTGCTGGGCACCAATGTCTCAAGAAGAAATGTGAACTAAAATGCCTAAAGTGGATATGTGTAGTGCACTGATAAGAAAAAGAAAATGCCAAAGGCTTGTGCAACACATGACACTAAGCAAACAAGGAGCAAAGGAGCTCTAAGAAAAAGAAAAGAAAAACAAAGAAGAGAAAAGTGCCAAAGACATAAGAATAACAAGAGGCCATAGCAGTGTTTGATGGATGCATGAAAAAGTGATAATCTTACCTGATAAGTATGAAAAAGTGATGCTGCAACTTTCTGCATAAAACCCTTCTGATGAACTTCAAATGCTTGCTAATATAGCCAATGTAATTGCTTTCTGTTTCATACTTTCTTCTCAAATAATTCAGGACTTGCTTAGGGACAAGCAAGTATTAAGTTTGGTGTTGTGATGCCAAGGCATCATAGGCTAGTTTCACTAGCATTTTTCTGTTAGTTTTAGTTGTTTTATGCATTTTCTTGAGCTTTAAGTAACCAAGAAGGGTTAAAAGAGTAACAAAGCAATGAACCATCCAAACAGTATGATTTTGATGCAAATTCCATGAGTTTTTAGTTATATTACTTGAATGCTATGAATGGAAGATTTCTCATGAAATTTTGCAAGACTTTGATGCAATTGTTTGGATGATTTCAGGGAAGAAGAGGCTAGGCAAGGAAGCAACAAAATCAATAAAGGAAGCTTGAATATCACATGTGGAGTTTAAGTTCCAGTTTAAGCCTAAACTGGAGCTTAAACGCCAAAAATCATGAAGGATAAGAAATGCTGGAATTGAAGTTTAACCTCCAGTTTGACCTCAAACTGGAGGGTAAACGCCAGAATGGAAGGTCTCACCAAAGAAGCATTTCCACGTTTAACCTCCAGTTTGACCTCAAACTGGAGGTTAAACGCCAGAATGAGTATGCCACCCAGGGAGGAGTTCCACGTTTAACCTCCAGTTTGACCTCAAACTGGAGGTTAAACGCCAGGAGTGGGAAGAGCACCAGGGAGCCATTTCCACGTTTAAGCTCCAGTTTGACCTCAAACTGGAGCTTAAACGTGTTCGACCAAGAACTTTCCTCCAGGGTTGCTTTCTCCATTTCCACGTTTAACCTCCAGTTTGACCTCAAACTGGAGGTTAAACGTGTTCGACACCTCCAGGGCTACCATTCTAAGCTTCCACGTTTAACCTCCAGTTTGACCTCAAACTGGAGGTTAAACGTGTTCGACCTCCAGGATGCCTCCTTCCTTTTCCACGTTTAACCTCCAGTTTAACCTTAAACTGGAGGTTAAACGTGTTCGACCTCCAGGGCTGCCCTTCCTATCTCCACGTTTAAGCTTCAGTTTAACCTTAAACTGAAGCTTAAACGTGTTCGACTACATGACTCTCCAGGGCCACCTTCTTCCATTTCCACGTTTAAGCTTCAGTTTAACCTTAAACTGAAGCTTAAACGTGCTTCTACAAAAGGCCTCACTGGAAGTGTCTGGCGTTTAAGCTGCAGTTTAAGCTTAAACTGCAACTTAAACGCCACTCTTGGAAAAGGTTTCTGGGCCAAAAATATTGTGATTTAAGTTAGTCTTTGAGCACAAATATTAACTTAAACTTACTTTGGTAGGAAACCCAATTGAATATCATGGTTTATGGGATTGGGCCTGAAGGATTGATGAGTTTGAAATCTCAATTTATTGAGTCATGTGTCATTATTTGATTATCACTAAGTTGGCTCAATAAATGTTACAGAATTTGGATCAACAGCCTCATCAAGATTATGGATCATAAACCCAAGGCAAAAGGAAAGCATGGAGAGGCCTCAAAGCCCAAGAAACTCAACAGAAGCTCAATATAGAAAGTGTATAAATAGGATAGAATTTAAGTTAGGGGGACTTGGAACTTTTCATTTTTAGCTAGTTTTCATTTCTTTGTAATTGAATTCAGAGCTATGAGTCACTAAACCCCCTTTCATTGGGTTAGGGAGCTCTATTGTAATTCAATGAATCAATAATAGTTTATCTTCTTCTTCAATCTTTTCTCTTGAATTTTGTTAGAAAGCTTCTCGATCTAATTCCATTGGGTAGTTGTCTTGGGAAAGAAACTACCCATAATTGGAATCCTTCGGAACCTTGGGAAAGGAATGGAGGATTCATGCTAGAGAAGCTTTCTCACAATGAATTGGATTGGGGTTTGGATGGATATTGTGACATGTAATCCTACCAAATTGTGGTTCATGAAATTGTGTGGTATAATCAGTGATAGAGCATCATCTCTTCTTATGAACATTTAAACCAAGGGATTGGGAATTTGTTTATTTTTAGAGAGAATTGGTGAGCCAAGGGATTGGGATCCAATCATATAAGATTGCCAAGCAAAATTCAATGAACGCATTGCTTGAGGAAGAGATAAACATGTTTTGATTCGGAGATCTCAATATATCCTTTAACCCAATGAATCCCCCAATTCTGATTTCCACTTTCTCTTTACATCCTGCAATTAAATTCATGCAATCACCCCCATTCCCTTTAATTTCAGCAATTTAGTTTCTGCTCTTTAATTCATGCAATTTAAGATTCCGCCATTTTAATTTCTTGTAATTTACTTTTCCCGCCAACTTTACAATCCGCAATTTCTCATCTCAATCTTGATTCCGCTCAACTAGAACACACTTCTAATCCGAATTGCTCACTCAACCAATCCTTGTGGGATTCGACCTCACTCTATTGTGAGTTTTTACTTGACGATAACCGGTGCACTTGCCGGAAGGAATTTTGCCGATCGTGCAATTTCCTAAATCGTAGCATAACTAGTTTATGTGCATCAAGTTTATGGCGCCGTTACCGGGGATTGGTTTTCGATTGACAATTCTCCAATTGGAAGTTAACTAGATTGAGCATTTTTTTTTTGTTTTGATTAATTCAGTATAAGTTACTTGTTGAATTCTAATTCCTGCACTCTGTTACATGCTTTCTTTCTTTATGCCTTTAAATTCAAGCAACTAACTCACTGACTCACTAACTGTTTGAATTAATTCCTCAATTGCTCTAACCATACTCTTCCATTAACCAAGAGTATTTCACTTGTTTGTTGCCTGTGCTGTGTTCTTGTATGACAGGTAGGAGAGGAGAGACATCTACTCCTCCATATACCGAACCAGAGAGGAACCTTCATAGACTGAGAAGGGAAGCAAGAGGGAAGAGAGTACTGGGAGAAGAAGAAACTGAAGGTTTCTCTCCGGGAGATAAAGTGGTATCAAGTCATTATCTGCCAATCCCACCTGGCCTCAAAACAATTCCTTCCCAGCGCCCTCAAGTGTTCACAATCAAGAAAGTTCTTTCTATGGAACATTTAGAGGTCATGAAGGAATCAAGTGGGGACGTTTTCATAGTGAGAGGAGAAGACGTCAAGCACTACAATCCACCCTAACAAGGGACAGCCGTCAAGCTAGTGACGTTAAAGAAGCGCTTCATGGGAGGCAACCCATGTTTTTAGTATCCTTAATCTTTAGTGCTTTGCTTTACATCTAATAAAGCATGGTTTCTTATGCATGAACTTGAATCCTCAGGTCAACTATTGATTAAGTGCACTAAACCTTGCATGTAAATTACAATTGGTCTCTAAGTTTGGTGTGCCTGATGGCACTCCCAAATCTTACTCAAATTGCATTCCATCTTTCATTCAAGGTGCACAACCAAACATTAAGTTTGGTGTTCTTTTTGAACACAGTTTATGAAAAGCAAGAAGTTCCTCTGGATTTCAAAATTCATGACAAGTATACCATTCACATGTTTTAATACTTTGGTTTCAATTACTTAGGGTAGTAACTTTGTTTAGAATCAAAGAGCCAAGGTGACTATGATTTATTAGAATTATGCACACTCATTAAGGACAACCAATATGGATTTCATGTCATCAGGAGACTTGACCAAACACTAAGTTTGGTGTCCAAATAATAAGTGTGCATACATGTAGAAGTCACGGCTATAAGCTCATAAAGACAAGCATTGATTTACATGTGCAAATACTATTCATAATTCACATGGACCGAAAAATGATAGCAAACTTGTTTGTTTGTGCAGGTACAAAAGAAAAGACAAAAATGGAGGAAAAAGACAAGGGGAGGTACGTGCTTGGTCAAAAAGAAAGTTCACAAGTCTTTGAAGCTAACACATGGGAAAAGGAAGTTCTGCAAGAAAAGATTGGTACATGTACAACCTAATGGACCCAGAATACTTCCAAGAAAATGAAAAGCAATTTGTCCTTCTCCATAATTCATATATTTACCATCAAGCCACCCTTCACAAACCACCCTAGCCGTCCATTTTTCACTTATGGGCACTATAAAGAACCACTTGGGGAACGAGCCCCACACCACCAATTCTCCTTCATACACATTTTCCTTCATCATAGCATAACTATCTCTTGCCGAAAACAACCTCACCACACTTCCAACAACATTTCTTGCTTCACCTTGTCAACTTTAGCTTGTCACTTACCAAAACTAAAGAACCAATGGCAGCTTCATCTAGCCACAAAAGAAGAAAAGACAAGCAGCCAATGGAGGAAAACAGGGAATTCGATGCATGGAGATACAGATCAGTTTTCCATGAGATTCAAGCCGAATGGATGAGACCTAAAACGGTGCTAGCTGAGGTCCCCTTTGACCTTGAAAAGGATGAGTTCCCGGGTGTTTGGGAAAAGATCAAAAAGAGGAAGTGGGAGCTCCTGACTAAGCCAATCACTAAAATCAACATCAACCTGGTGAAAGAGTTTTATGCAAATGCAGTAAGGGAGGATCCAACCAAGAAACCCACATACAAAAGCTATGTGAGAGGGGTGGAAGTTGACTTCAGTCCTAAAGCAATCATGAAAACTCTTGGCCTGAAAAACATACATTTCAGCCAAGCAAGTTATGAAGAAAGGATGATAGGAGAACCTGACTATACAACTATTGCTGAAGACCTTTGTGCCATCAGAGCTGAATGGGTGAGAAAAACAAGAGGGGCTCCAAGAGTCTTGAGAAGGGGAGACCTAACACCTGAAGCTAAAGGGTGGTATGCAATAGTTAGGAGATCCATCCTACCCACTGCAAACTCTTCAGAAATAGTCCCTAAAAGAGCCATCTTGCTACATTGCATTATGGTGGGAGGGGAAATCAAAGTTCATAAACTCATTGCTGAACAGATACAAGAGTTTAGTGAGAAAAGTGACCCTGAATCCTGGCTCCACTTCCCTAGCACTATCATTAGACTATGCATCGATGCCCAAGTACCACTTGAGGATGAAAGACCTAATTGGCTATATCCTGGAATGGCCATAACTGCGTACAGAATGACTCTTGGCCCAACTCCTCCAAGACATACAAGAAGAAGAAATGAAGAAGGGCAACAAGTGGAAGCCGAGCAAGAAGCAGAACAAGAAGGACAGGAAGGAGAAGATAGAGAAGAAGAGCAAGAAGAGCAAGCAATTCCAGAAAGAAGGCAACGAACTCCTAGAGACCCCATGGATATGAGCAGAATGCAGGAAATCATGGAAGGAATGTCTCAACAATACATGAGGTCTCAGGAGAGACAAGAGGACTTTCACCTAAAAATGATGGATATGCAAAGGAACTTTGAATCAAGATTCTTCGATCTGCAAAGGGAACAGAATTTACACTTACAGGAATCCTTCAGCCACATATGCCAACACCAAGATGCCAATGTCTTGGCAGTCAAGGAAGCTACCACTTTACAGAATGCAAGATACTTAGTCCAAGCTGATTACAACATCAGTTCGCAAATCAAGCTTAACTACATAGGGGAACATCTACACTAGATGGACCCAGCATTCCCAGCTTTTGATGAGTATTTCAAAGGGAGGAAAGAAGGAGAAATAAACAAGGCAATGATCCTTGAAAAAGGAGTGGAAGAAACAATGAAAAAGGCTGGATTCTGGAAAAAGCTCATGAGAAAAGACAAAGGAAGCACAAGTGGTCAAAAAGAGGCAGGAAGCAAGAAGAAGCAGGATCCTAAGAATTAAGAAGAACCAAGCAATAAATAAGAGGTGGTCTCGTTCCTTAATAATCAAATGATAATTTGTGAATTGTCTTTATGAGCTTTCTTTCATTATGAGTCATTTAAGTTTAAGTTTTAATGTGAAGTCTCTAGTATGTGTGTCTGTTATTTGTTTTGAATAAAGTGAATGCCTAGATGTTTGGATATAACTTCACCTTCCTAAACAAATGCTTGCCATGCTTGTTCTGTTTCCAAAAAAATAAAAGAAAAGTTTGAACAAAAGTAACTTGGCTCAATTAGTGACAAATCAAGTAGAATTAAGTGGTGGTATGCATGCTTGATTGTTTAAGTCAGATCACTGGAAATAGAGTGTAGAATTACAATTTTTTATGTAGAAATTGAAAACTGTCTATGGATCTTGATGAATAAATGACTTTGGCCATGAAAAAGAAAGAAAAAGAAGAAGAAAAAGCCACTGAAAAAGGCAACCAAAAAGCAAAAAAATTGACAAAATAAGCTAGGCACCAATGGTTTGAACTTCTGAGACAAATGCCTGTGGTGTTTATGTATTAAGGATATGCTTGGATGAATAGGTTCTGAGGAGTGTTTCAACACTTGGTAACTTGGGTTAACTAACCCGGGATTATCAACCAAAAGTCCATTATCAAGAGCAACCTAAATACAAAACATTTAGTCACACAAAGAGGTGCTGGGCACCAATGTCTCAAGAAGAAATGTGAACTAAAATGCCTAAAGTGGATATGTGTAGTGCACTGATAAGAAAAAGAAAATGCCAAAGGCTTGTGCAACACATGACACTAAGCAAACAAGGAGCAAAGGAGCTCTAAGAAAAAGAAAAGAAAAACAAAGAAGAGAAAAGTGCCAAAGACATAAGAATAACAAGAGGCCATAGCAGTGTTTGATGGATGCATGAAAAAGTGATAATCTTACCTGATAAGTATGAAAAAGTGATGCTGCAACTTTCTGCATAAAACCCTTCTGATGAACTTCAAATGCTTGCTAATATAGCCAATGTAATTGCTTTCTGTTTCATACTTTCTTCTCAAATAATTCAGGACTTGCTTAGGGACAAGCAAGTATTAAGTTTGGTGTTGTGATGCCAAGGCATCATAGGCTAGTTTCACTAGCATTTTTCTGTTAGTTTTAGTTGTTTTATGCATTTTCTTGAGCTTTAAGTAACCAAGAAGGGTTAAAAGAGTAACAAAGCAATGAACCATCCAAACAGTATGATTTTGATGCAAATTCCATGAGTTTTTAGTTATATTACTTGAATGCTATGAATGGAAGATTTCTCATGAAATTTTGCAAGACTTTGATGCAATTGTTTGGATGATTTCAGGGAAGAAGAGGCTAGGCAAGGAAGCAACAAAATCAATAAAGGAAGCTTGAATATCACATGTGGAGTTTAAGTTCCAGTTTAAGCCTAAACTGGAGCTTAAACGCCAAAAATCATGAAGGATAAGAAATGCTGGAATTGAAGTTTAACCTCCAGTTTGACGTCAAACTGGAGGGTAAACGCCAGAATGGAAGGTCTCACCAAAGAAGCATTTCCACGTTTAACCTCCAGTTTGACCTCAAACTGGAGGTTAAACGCCAGGAGTGGGAAGAGCACCAGGGAGCCATTTCCACGTTTAAGCTCCAGTTTGACCTCAAACTGGAGCTTAAACGTGTTCGACCAAGAACTTTCCTCCATGGTTGCTTTCTCCATTTCCACGTTTAACCTCCAGTTTGACCTCAAACTGGAGGTTAAACGTGTTCGACACCTCCAGGGCTACCATTCTAAGCTTCCACGTTTAACCTCCAGTTTGACCTCAAACTGGAGGTTAAACGTGTTCGACCTCCAGGATGCCTCCTTCCTTTTCCACGTTTAACCTCCAGTTTAACCTTAAACTGGAGGTTAAACGTGTTCGACCTCCAGGGCTGCCCTTCCTATCTCCACGTTTAAGCTTCAGTTTAACCTTAAACTGAAGCTTAAACGTGTTCGACTACATGACTCTCCAGGGCCACCTTCTTCCATTTCCACGTTTAAGCTTCAGTTTAACCTTAAATTGAAGCTTAAACGTGCTTCTACAAAAGGCCTCACTGGAAGTGTCTGGCGTTTAAGCTGCAGTTTAAGCTTAAACTGCAACTTAAACGCCACTCTTGGAAAAGGTTTCTGGGCCAAAAATATTGTGATTTAAGTTAGTCTTTGAGCACAAATATTAACTTAAACTTACTTTGGTAGGAAACCCAATTGAATATCATGGTTTATGGGATTGGGCCTGAAGGATTGATGAGTTTGAAATCTCAATTTATTGAGTCATGTGTCATTATTTGATTATCACTAAGTTGGCTCAATAAATGTTACAGAATTTGGATCAACAGCCTCATCAAGATTATGGATCATAAACCCAAGGCAAAAGGAAAGCATGGAGAGGCCTCAAAGCCCAAGAAACTCAACAGAAGCTCAATATAGAAAGTGTATAAATAGGATAGAATTTAAGTTAGGGGGACTTGGAACTTTTCATTTTTAGCTAGTTTTCATTTCTTTGTAATTGAATTCAGAGCTATGACTCACTAAACCCCCTTTCATTGGGTTAGGGAGCTCTATTGTAATTCAATGAATCAATAATAGTTTATCTTCTTCTTCAATCTTTTCTCTTGAATTTTGTTAGAAAGCTTCTCGATCTAATTCCATTGGGTAGTTGTCTTGGGAAAGAAACTACCCATAATTGGAATCCTTCGGAACCTTGGGAAAGGAATGGAGGATTCATGCTAGAGAAGCTTTCTCACAATGAATTGGATTGGGGTTTGGATGGATATTGTGACATGTAATCCTACCAAATTGTGGTTCATGAAATTGTGTGGTATAATCAGTGATAGAGCATCATCTCTTCTTATGAACATTTAAACCAAGGGATTGGGAATTTGTTCATTTTTAGAGAGAATTGGTGAGCCAAGGGATTGGGATCCAATCATATAAGATTGCCAAGCAAAATTCAATGAACGCATTGCTTGAGGAAGAGATAAACATGTTTTGATTCGGAGATCTCAATATCTCCTTTAACCCAATGAATCCCCCAATTCTGATTTCCACTTTCTCTTTACATCCTGCAATTAAATTCATGCAATCACCCCCATTCCCTTTAATTTCAGCAATTTAGTTTCTGCTCTTTAATTCATGCAATTTAACATTCCGCCATTTTAATTTCTTGTCATTTACTTTTCCCGCCAACTTTACAATCCGCAATTTCTCATCTCAATCTTGATTCCGCTCAACTAGAACACACTTCTAATCCGAATTGCTCACTCAACCAATCCTTGTGGGATTCGACCTCACTCTATTGTGAGTTTTTACTTGACGATAACCGGTGCACTTGCCGGAAGGAATTTTGCCGATCGTGCAATTTCCTAAATCGTAGCATAACTAGTTTATGTGCATCAGCCTTTAGGTTCATCTTTTGTTTCTTTGGTTGATGATGCTTAATCCTTCCAAAAGCTTGTATGGACCTCTGCAATTATATTGAAAGTTGCTTGTTCCCCAAGCACTTGGAAACAATGGTTAGTCTGGCTGATTTATTTATGGGCTTTTGAACTTACTTTGGTGTGGGAACACCAAACTTAGTACCTTGCCAATGGTTTTCATGTGCATCAGATTAACCATGTGTAAAACTCTTTTTCTTTTTCAAAAGTGACAAAACTGAAAACTAGGAAATAGCAGAATAGTTAACTAGTTCATCCAACATGCTTGAAGCCAGCATTATGCAGAAAGTGAGAATGTGTTTTATAATGGGATTTTGGTGAAACACCAAACTTAGAATCATGCATTCTCCTTTAGATTGTTTTGGTGTGCAACACCAAACTTAGCTTCTTGCATTATAGATAAAACTAATTAACCTTTTTATTAAAATAGTTATGAACAGAAAACTACCTCATGTTGGGTTGCCTCCCAACAAGCGCTCTTTTATTGTCACTAGCTTGACATCCTTCACTCTGTGCTCATGGAAGTTGAGGCTTCTGTTGCCTTAGGTTTCCTCCTCTTGCTATGGGCTTCCTTCCCTCTGTTTCTCTTTCTATAGCCTTCTTACTTTCCTCCATGACTCCCTTCTCTTTCAACACAGCATCCTTTTCATGGCTCTTTGGGTTCAGAGTCCCCTTCTTCTCACCCAATTCAGCAAGGTTTTGAACTAGTTGTTCCATCTGCCTTTCAAGTCTTCTGAGTGAGGCCTCTTGGTTCTTTCTTATCATCTCTTGATGTTTCTTTATTTCTTCCTGCTCTATTGCCATCATTTCTTGAATTTTTATGGACCTCTCCATCAGCATTTCTAGAATATAGATTCTTTGAAAGGTTGGGAGTGGTTGTGGCTGTGTCAATTGTGGTGGTCGATGAAGGTCATTTTGGGCGAATGGTGAGGTAGGACGGGGTTGGAAGTGCGTGTGATTGTTGTTATGGGGGTGTGTTTTAAGTTGATTTTTGAAGCTGGGATTGTTGCTGTTGAAGTCCCTTGGTCTTTGGTTTTGGTTCTCAACCCCCCTCCCATTAGAATGAGTTCTCCAAGGTGGATTGTACACATCATTCTGAGGCCTGTGTTGGAGCATGCTAGAGTGATTGCTTGGAGACTGTAGTTGCTCATAACTTTGTTGCTCATGGTTAATGGCCCCAAAACTGTGTTCAGCTTGATTACACCCATATGAGCTTTGAGTCAGGTTGTATGTATGTACTACAGCATGTCTCAACTCAGTGATTTTTCTAGCCATCATGTCTAGTTGTTGTAGAGTCTGCTGATGCATCTGCTTGTTTTGGCTTATGATTGCACGAGCACCTTCAATTTCTTTCTCTTGTGTGAATGGATGCACTTCTGCCTCTGGCTTAACAACTCTCTGTGATGGGTTCAACTTGACTAGGAGTCCACTCATCAGTTCTTCCCATCCGATAATGCTTCCTTGTGGAAAAGCTTCAAACCATTGGGCAACATCATTCATGGCTATGGATAGTTGCTTCGAACTATGGGTTACATTATCATCCAAGGTGGGGATATTACTCTCATGATTGCTAGCATTTGTTGAGTTCCCCTCCATGATCTGCACACTCACAAACAATTCAAGTGATGATTGAATATTTTCAAGCTCAGAATGTGATTCAGAAGGTTAGCTGGCACAAAGTATCAAACAGTTGATGGACTTGGGAGATTAGTGGCAGAAATTGCTTCTCTTGTGTAAGCAAGAGCATTGCATAGAGCCAGAAATTTCCCGGAAAACTTCACTTTGTTGCTAAAGCGAAGTTTCAGTCATCTCAGGCAAAAATTCAAACAGTTAGTGGGTTAATTGAAAATTAAAGGAACAGAAAATAAAAATGCTAGATCTAGATCACCACCTCACTTAATCATTGTCAATCTAATCAATCCCCGGCAACGGCGCCAAAAATTTGATGGGATATTTTCGCGGAAAAACGAATTTCTCCAAAACACCCAAACTTAACCGGCAAGTGCACCGGGTCGCATCAAGTAATAATAACTCACGGGAGTGAGGTCGATCCCACAGGGATTGAAGGATTGAGCAATTTTAGTTTAGTGGTTGATTTAGTCAAGCAAATCAAGATTTGGTTGAGAGATTTGTGATTTGCAGAATTTAAATTGCATAGAAAGTAAAGGGAATGGGTAATTGGCATGAAATTAAAGAGAACAGGAATTAAAGTGCTGAATCTTAAAGAACAAGAAATTAAATGGCAGAAACTTAGAACGCAAGAAATGTAAATTGCAAAATCTTAAAGTGCAAGAAATGTAAATGGCTTGAATTGTAAAGGGAATGGGGAGTTGGATTTGCAGAAATTAAACAAGGAAATGTAAAATTGCAACAAGCAGATGAATAGAAGAACACTTGGATTGAATCAGATCTAGAAACAGAATTGTAAATGAGCATGAAAACAGTAAACATGGAATGGGAAATGGAAAATCCGGATCTCAGGACCCAAGAGACTAGAAAACCAAGTCTAGATCTCAATGCCTTCCTAGATCCAACAAGAACAATTGCAAAGGAAATTGTAAATTGCAAAGAAAGTAGATGAAGAACAATTAACCGAAACTGAAATTTAATTAAGCAGAAATTAAACAAGATTCCAAGGTGAGATTGAAACAGAATTTCTTCAATTCTCCACCCAAAATCCAAGACAAGAAAAGTAAAGAGTGCTGGGCAAGAACAAGGAAGAAGAGAGATCAATTCTCCTCCCAAATTCTCTTGAATTAAAACAACAATGCTAAGAATTGTAAAAGTGAGCTCTCAATCAAACCAGAAAAGAAAACTCTCTGAAAACTCAAAGGGTAGCCCCTTTAAAACTTAAATTCTAATCTATTTATACACTTTCTTCAAATGGTCTTCAAGCCTTCAATTGGCCCTTTGCTCTTGGTGGAATTGGGTTGAGAGAGGCCTTGGTTGATTGCTCTTGGAGTTTGGAGAAGAACCGAATTGAACCGGGTTAGAATCATAAAAGCTTGAGTAAAAGTTGGAGTAAAAGTTAGGGTCTAACTTTTGCTCCAACTTTTCACATCAGCACCCTTGTTTTGCTGATACCAATGTTGGGGCAAAAGTTAGGGGTCTAACTTTTGCTCCAACGTTGGCCTCCCCTTAGTTATTCATGGCGCCAACGTTAGCCAGAAAGTTAGGGCTAACGTTGGCGCAAACTTTTGCTAGCCCAGGGAGTTTTTCAAGCGCCAACGTTAGCCAAAAAGTTAGGGGCTAACGTTGGCGCAAACTTTTGGTGCATCCAGGGAGTGTTTTTCATGCCAAAAGTTAGCCAAAAAGTTAGGGGCTCACTTTTGCTCCAACTTTTGCCCAAAAGTTAGCCAAAAAGTTAGGGGCTAACTTTTGCTCCAGCTTTTGCCCAAAAGTTAGCCAAAAAGTTAGGGGCTAACTTTTGCTCCAGCTTTTGCTTCCTGGTTCATAATTAATTCAAGACTTAAGTCATTCCTCCTACCCATTCCTTCTTGCATCAACCTTTCTCCAAGCTTTCTTCACCTATCATTAATCAACCAAACACATCAAAGCTATGCTCAAAATCATGAGATATTCATTCTTTCATAATATGTGACATTTATAGCATAAAACCTCATGAAATGGCATGAATTTATACATGGTTGATTAAATCAAAGGAAACATGAAAATCTACCAAATTGGCTTGCTTTTGGCTCAAGAAAATGCATAATTCAATTGGAAACAAAAGAAAAAGGCTAGTGAAACTAGGCTAAGATGACTTGTCATCAACAACCTATTCATCTTGAGTGGCTTGTCTTGAGCTTGGCTCCTCGGGACTCCTCTCTCGCAATGTAGTGCCATACCTCAAAGTGATGGCATTGATTCTACCCTTGGAGTTAGGTAAAGGTTGAGAGGGTAGGGAACTAGAGCTTGAAGGTTGAGTATTGGAGGTAGAGGGTGGTTCCATACGGGATATAAGAGCTTGTAGGGTGGATGTAAGACTAGTGAGGCTAGAGGTAAGTGAAGTTTGAAGCTCTGTTTGTCCTTGAAGAATAGAACAGAGTGTTTCATCTTGGTTGGAGGAAGAAGGAGGGTAGGTAATTTGTGGGACTAGTGGTTGGTTGAATTGAGGTGCTTAGGCTTGCCTTTGGTAGGGTGGTTGGTATCTTTGGCCTTGGCTTTGCTGTTGGTATGGAGGGTTTTGTTGATACCAGTTTTGTTGGTAGTTATTATTCCACCTTTGATTTCCACCATTGTCTCTGCCTCCTTGGTTGTAGTTGTCTGGTGCACGAAATTATGATCATCAACAATGGCGCCAAAGGACTTGGAGCTCTTAAACGTGAATCACACTTTGTCACAATTCCGCACAACTAACCAGCAAGTGCACTGGGGTCGTCCAAGTAATACCTTACGTGAGTAAGGGTCGATCCCACGGAGATTGTCGGCTTGAAGCAAGCTATGGTCATCTTGTAAATCTCAGTCAGATAGATTCAAATGGTGATGGAGGATTGATAATTAAAAGATGAATAAAACATAAAATAAAGATAAAGATACTTATGTAATTCTTTGGTTGGAATTTCAGATAAGCGTATGAAGATGCTTTTTTCCCCCTGAACCTCTGCTTTCCTATTGCCTTCTTCCAATCATTCATACTCCTTTCCATGGCAAGCTTTATGTTGGGCATCACCATTGTCAATGGCTACTTCCCGTCCTCTCAATGAAAATGTTCCAAATGCGCTGTCACCGCACGGCTAATCATCTGTCGGTTCTCGATCATGCTGGAATAGGATCCATTGATCCTTTTGCGTCTGTCACACACCCAACAATCGTGAGTTTGAAGCTCGTCACAGTCATCCCTTCCCAGATCCTACTTAGAATACCACAGACAAGGTTTAGACGTTCCGGATCTCAGGAATGGCTGCCAATAATTCTAGCCTATACCACGAAGGTTCCAATCTTAGATTAGAAACCCAAGAGATACGCATTCAAGCCATTGCTAGTAGAACAGAGGTGGTTGTCAGGCACATGTTCATAGGTGAGAATGATGATGAGTGTCACGGATCATCACATTCATCAAGTTGAAGAACGAATGAATATCTTGGAGAAGAAATAGACTTGAGTTGAATAGGAAAATAATAGTACTTTGTATTAATTCATGAAGAACAGCAGAGCTCCACACCTTAATCTATAGTGAGTAGAAACTCCACCGTTGAAAATACATAAGAACAAGGTCTAGGCATGGCTGAATGGCCAGCCTTCAAACGTGTCTAAGATAGCATAAGACTTATCACAGATTGTGTAAAAGATCGCTGAAAATACAATAGCAAAAGGTCCTATTTATAGAAAACTAGTAGCCTAGGGTTACAAAAATAGGTAATTAATGCAGAAATCTTCTTCCGGGCCCACTTGGTATGTGCTTAGGCTGAGCATTGAAGCTTCCATGTGTAGAGACTTTTCTTGGAGTTAAACGCCAGCTTTTGTGCCAGTTTGGGCGTTTAACTCCAGCTTTTGTGCCAGTTTTGGAGTTAAACGCCAGAATTCTTGAGCTGACTTGGAACGCCTGTTTGGGCCATCAAATCTCGGGCATAGTATAGACTATTATATATTGCTGGAAAGATCAGGATGTCTACTTTCCAAAGCAATTCAGAGTGCGCCAATTAGGCTTCTGTAGCTCCAGAAAATCCACTTTGAGTGCAGGGAGGTCAGAATCCAACAGCATTTGCAGTCCTTTTTCAGCCTCTGAATAAGATTTTTGCTCAGGTCCCTCAATTTCAGCCAGAGAATACCTGAAATCACAGAAAAAAACACAAACTCATAGTAAAGTCCAGAAGAGTAATTTTTATTTAAAAACTAATAAAAATATAATAAAAACTAATTAAAATATACTAAAAACATACTAAAAACAATGCCTAAAAGCGTATAAATTATCCGCTCATCACAACACCAAACTTAAATTGTTGCTTGTCCCCAAGCAACTGAAAATCAAATAGGATAAAAAGAAGTGAATATACAATGAATTCCAAAAATATCTATGAAGATCAGTATTAATTAGATGAGCGGGGCTTTTGGCTTTTTGCTTCTGAACAGTTTTGGCATCTCACTTTATCCCTTGAAGTTCAGAATGATTGGCATCTATAGGAACTCAGAATCCAGGTAGTGTTATGATGAGATATTTTGGTGGAGAAACGAATCTCTCCCAAAACACCCGAATCTAACCGGCAAGTGCACCGGGTCGCATCAAGTAATAAAAACTCACGGGAGTGAGGTCGATCCCACAGGGATTGAAGGATTGAGCAATTTTAGTTTAGTGGTTGATTTAGTCAAGCGAATCGAGTGTTGGTTGGGTGATTTGTGATTTGCAGAATGTAAATTGCATGAAAGTAAAGAGTGCAGGAAATTAAATTGCTGAATCTTAAGGAATAAGAAATTAAATGGCAGAAACTTAGAGTGCAAGAAATGTAAATTGCGGAATCTTAAAGTGCAAGAAATGTAAATTGCTTGAAATGTAAAGGGGATTGGGATGTGGATTTGCAGAAATTAAACAAGGAAAAGTTAAATTGCATCAGACAAAAGAGAAGAAGGGAATGGGGATTGAAACGGATCTTGAAGCAGTAAAGTAAATGAACATTAAAAGCAAGAAACAGAGAACGTAAAATTGAGATCTCAGGGCCCAGAGACTAGAAAACCAAGTCTAGATCTCAATGAATTCCTAGATCAAACAAGAACAATTGCAAAGAAAATGTAAATTGTAAAGAAAAAGAGATGAAGAGCAATTAACAGAAAATTAAATTCAATTATGCAGTGAGTAAAGCAGAGAGATCCAAGATTGAGATTGAAACAGAATTTCTTCAATTCTCCAATCCAAGATCCAAGACAAGTGTAATTGAAATTGAAAGCAATAAAACTAAGAGGAAGAGAAGTGAATTCTCCTTCCCCAAGACAAAGAAATTAAAGATCACTCAATACCCAAAGCTCTCCGAAAACTATTATGAAAATTCCAAAAGAAAGCTCTCCGAAGAACTTGAATTCTATCCTATTTATACACTTTCTTCCAATGATCTTCAAGCTTTGAGTTGGGCCTTTGCTCTTGGTGGAATTGGGTTGAAAGAGGCCTTGGTTGATTGCTCTTGAAGTTTGGAGAAGAACCGAAGTGAACCAATTGAACCGGTTTTGAGGTTAGCAAAAGTTGGACCAAAAGTTTGAGCTAAAGTTAGGGGTCTAACTTTGGCTCCAACTTTTCATAGCAGCCAGCACAATTTGCTGGTATGAACGTTGGTGCCAACGTTAGGGGTCTAACTTTGACCCTAACGTTGGCAATGCCTTGTGTGCTAGTGGCGCCAACGTTAGCCACCAAGTTAGGGGGCTAACGTTGGCGCAAACGTTGGATGGCCAGGGAGGAATTCATGTGCCAACGTTAGCCTCAAAGTTAGGGGGCTAACGTTGGCGCAAACTTTTGGTGCCCAGGGGAGAAATCCATGTGCCAACGTTAGCCTCAAAGTTAGGGGGCTAACGTTGGCGCAAACTTTTGAAGCCCAGGGGAGAATTTTCAAGTTCCAACGTTAGCCTCCAAGTTAGGGGGCTAACGTTGGGGCTAACTTTTCAACCAAAAGTTTGTGCAAAAGTTTGATGCTAACTTTAGGTCCAGCTTCTTGCTTCCTGGTTCAATTTCACTTATTCCATTGTCCTCTCTTCACTCCTAGCCATTCCTTCTTGCTTCAACCTTTCTCCAAGCCTTCTTCACCTATCATTAATCAACCAAACTCATCAAAGCTATGCTCAAAATCATGAGATATTCAATCTTTCATAATATGCAACAAATATAGCATAAAACCTCATGAAATGGCATGAATTCATATATGGTTGGTTCAATCAAGGGAAACATGAAAATCTACTCAATTAGCTTGCTTGTAGCTCAAGAAAGTGCATAATTCTAATGAAAACAAAAGAAAAAGACTAGCTAAAATAGGCTAGGATGACTTGTCATCACAACACCAAACTTAAAGCTTGCTTGTACCCAAGCAAGAAAAGATTTATTGAGAAGAAAGAATGAAATAGAAGAGGATGTTCATGCTAGCAGAGTATTATTGATAGTTCATGGGGTTTTGTGTGGATATGCAAATACTCACTTCTTATTGACTCCTAGGCCTAGAAAGTCTCCTTCAAGCTTCAAGTGACATACTGCTATGACCTCTCATTATTCCTTTATCCTTGGCTATTACTTTTGTTCATAAGCTTTATTTGAGTGTCATGTGTAACAAGTTCATTTTCTTTATTTTATACTTGACACATTATTCACTATAGACACTTGGCTTACATTCCTTCTTAGAACATTGATGCCCAGCACCTCTTTGGGTTACTAAATGCCTTGTAGTTAAGTTGCTCTTGATAGTGGACTTTCAGCTGATGATCCCGGGTTAGTTAACCCAAGTCACCAAGTGTTGATGCACTCCAAAGAGCTTAATAATCCAAGCAGATCCTAATACAAAGACACCACAGGCATATATTCTAAGGTTCAAGCTATTGGTGTCCAGCTTTGTTTCTTTTTGTTTTTCTTTTGTTCTGCCACTTTTTTGGCTATCCCTTTTTTTTTCTTTCTTTCCTCCTTTTTTTTTGTTTTTCTTTCTAACCAAGGAATTTAATTCAATTGAGATTCATAGACAGTAAGCCACTCTTTACTTAGAAGGAGATATCCTGGCTCTTTATTCACTAAAAGTGAGCTATTATACAATCACACACATACCACCACTTACTTTTATTCTACTTCTATCTAACAGAGACTATCTTGCTTCACATTCAAACTGTTCTTTTATTGAATTTAAAGATGCAGGGGACAACACATGCTTCTTGTCAAGTGAAAGTGAACACACAAGCACACACATAAGCTAGTTTACTTATTGTAAAAGAGACAAACATAAATGATGCACAGACTACCAAACTAACAGTTACTGTTAAAATGGGCATATTCACACTTCCAATTGAGAGCAACTCAATGCTGATGGAGTTAAGTGACAATACAACCTCTTGGTGGCTTCTTTCTTTCTCTCAGCTAATGGTGTGTAGTCCTCCCAAGAGAGTGATTGAATTTCTGCAGTGTTAATGGAAGTTGCTTGTTTCTCAAGCCCTTAGATGACTGGTTAGTGTGCAAGACTTTCTTGTAGGCGTTTGAACTTACTTTGGTGTGTGAACACCAAACTTAGTCTCTTGCCATGTTTCTTATGCATAACCATATGTGAAAGCCTAAGTCTTTTCTAAAGGTAATAAAACTAAAAACTAGAAACAGACAATGCTTAAATGATTTATCAGATTACTTGGAGCTAGTAACCCTTTATGTAGAGAGTGAGAATGTGCTTTTAAGTGAGATTTTGGTGGAACACCAAACTTAGAATCCTTTATTCTCCTTAATTAGTTTTGGTGTGAAACACCAAACTTAGCTCCTTGCAATACATACCAATCATTTAACCTTTTTATGGAAATAACTATGAAAAGAAAACTACCTCAGGTTGGGTTGCCTCCCAACAAGCGCTCTTTTATTGTCACTAGCTTGACACCTTTTAATTCTTTTTAAGAGGGCTGTAAGTGTTGAACCTCTTTTTCCTTAACCCATTGTCCTCCCAAGTACAGCTTTGTTCTGTGACCATTTACAGTGAATTGATTCTTCGTTGCCTCATCTAGCAGTTCAATATTCCCATAGGGAAAAATCTTTGTCACCAAGTATGGGCCAGTCCACTTAGACTTCAGTTTGCCAGGGAAGATTTTAAGCCTCGAATTATACAGGAGCACTTGCTGTCCTGGCTTGAATTCCTTCTTTGTGATCTTCTTGTCATGCCACTTCTTAGCTCTCTCCTTGTATATCTTCGCACTTTCATAAGCTTCCAGTCTAAATTCATCCAGTTCATTTAGTTGTAACAACCTTTTTTCTCCTGCAGTTTGGGGATCAAGGTTGAGGAGTTTAGTGGCCCAGAAAGCTCTGTGTTCAAGCTCTACAGGGAGGTGGCAAGATTTGCCATACAATAGCTGGAAGGGTGACTTGCCAATAGGAGTTTTAAAAGCTGTCCTATACGCCCACAATGCATCTTCTAGCTTTCTAGCCCAATCTTTCCTTGTGATTCCCACTGTTTTCTCTAGAATCTTTTTTAATTCTCTATTTGCAAGTTCAGCTTGGCCATTAGTCTGAGGATGGTAAGGTGTGGCTACTTTGTGAATTACTCCATACTTGGGGAGGAGTTTCTCCATTTGTTTGTTGCAAAAGTGACTACCGCCATCACTAATAAGACCCTTTGGCACTCCATACCTAGTGAAAATGTGTTTTTTTAGGAATTGGAGGACAATCTGTGCATCACAGGTGGTTGTGGCTATGGCTTCCACCCACTTTGAGACATACTCCACTGCTACCAAGATATATCTAAAAGAATAAGAAGGAGGAAAAGGCCCCATAAAATCAATTCCCCATAGATCGAACAATTCTAATTCTAAGATAAAATTTTGAGGCATCTCATTCCTTTTTGTTAATCCTCCTGCTTTCTGGCATTCATTACATTGGTGTACATATTCTCTGGCATCCTTGAAGATAGTTGGCCAATAGAAGCCACTCTGCAGTATTTTTGCGGCTGTTTTTTCTGGGCCAAAGTGTCCACCATAAGCTGAACCATGACAATGCCACAAGATGTCCCTCATTTCACTTTCGGGAACACACCTTCTGATTACTCCATCAGAGCATCTTTTGAACAAGAAGGGTTCATCCCATGAAAATTTCCTTGCTTCGTTGATCAACTTCTTCACTTGTTGCTTAGAGAACTCTTGCGGTATTTTCCTTCCCACTTTGTAATTTGCTATGTCAGCAAACCATGGTGCTTGCTGGATTTGCAGAAGGTACTCATCTGGGAAGCTTTCATTTATGGGCTGGGATGCTTTTTGATTTGTTTCATGTGGTAACCTCGACAGATGATCAGCGACCTGATTTTCAGTGCCCTTCCTATCTCTTATCTCTATGTCAAATTCTTGTAGGAGCAGTATCCATCTGATGAGTCTTGGTTTAGCATCCTGCTTTGACATCAAATACTTAAGTGCAGCATGATCAGTGTAAACCACAACCTTGGATCCTACTAGATATGATCTAAACTTATCAAATGCATAGACTACAGCTAGCAATTCCTTTTCTGTTGTGGTGTAATTTCTTTGGGCCTCATTCAACACTTTACTTGCATAATATATGACATGATGCAAATTTCCCTTTTTTTGTCCAAGTACAGCACCAATTGCAAGATCACTTGCATCACACATGAGTTCAAAAGGTAATTCCCAATCTGGAGGTGTGATGATTAGTGCTGTTGTGAGTCTATTTTTTAAAGTTTCAAAGGCATGCTGGCAATTTTCATAAAAAACAAAAGGGTTATCAAGCATTAACAGATTACTCAAAGGTTTG
This sequence comes from Arachis ipaensis, assembly GCF_059453495.1. Classification (NCBI taxonomy): domain Eukaryota; kingdom Viridiplantae; phylum Streptophyta; class Magnoliopsida; order Fabales; family Fabaceae; genus Arachis; species Arachis ipaensis. The sequence continues at coordinate 90,318,927 of NC_142440.1, read as the reverse complement.
GCTATTTTTGAAAAGTCCTTGATAAACCTTCTGTAAAATCCGGCATGCCCCAAGAAACTTCTAACAGATTTCACATTGATTGGTGGAGGGAGTTTTTCTATGATCTTAACCTTTGCCTTATCAACCTCTATCCCCTTTTTTGAAACTTTATGGCCAAGAACAATCCCTTCGGGTACCATAAAATGGCATTTCTCCCAGTTTAAAACCAAATTAGTTTCCTGGCATCGTTTCAAGACAAGGGTTAAATGGTTTAGGCAAGCATTGAAATTATCACCAAAAACAGAGAAGTCATCCATGAAAACTTCTAAAAATTTTTCGACCATATCAGAGAAAATGGAGAGCATACACCTTTGAAATGTGGCAGGGGCGTTGCAGAGCCCAAAGGGCATCCTCCGATATGCAAAAACTCCAAATGGACATGTGAAGGCAGTTTTCTCTTGGTCCTTGGGGTCCACTACGATTTGATTATACCCAGAATATCCGTCCAAAAAGCAGTAATAGGCATGGCCGGCTAACCTTTCCAACATCTGATCAATGAATGGGAGAGGGAAATGATCCTTCCTGGTGGCATCATTCAATCTTCTATAGTCTATGCACATCCTCCACCCAGTCACTGTTCTAGTAGGGATCAACTCATTCTTTTCATTAGTGATGACCGTCATTCCTCCCTTCTTTGGTACAACTTGAACCGGGCTTACCCATGGGCTGTCAGATATTGGGAAAATTATCCCTGCATTCCACAACTTCATTACTTCCTTCTGGACAACTTCCTTCATTGTGGGATTTAACCTTCTTTGCGGTTGAACCACTGGTTTGGAATTATCTTCCAAAAGGATCTTATGCATACATACTGCAGGGCTGATTCCCTTCAGGTCATCAATGGTCCATCCTAAAGCATCTTTGTGAGCTTTGAGTACGTCAAGAAGTTCTCCTTCTTCCTTCTTTGTTAGGGATGAATTAATGATTACTGGGAAGCTCTCCGATGTGCCAAGGAATGCATATTTGAGATGGGTGGGTAAAGGTTTCAGTTCTTGTCTTCGTACATCTTCCTTCTTATCTTGCCTTTCATCTTGCTCAGTAGAGGTCTCAGCCACTTGTTCCTCTGTTGCCCCTTGATTTCCTTCTTGCTCTTGAAAATTTTCTTCTAATGCTTCTTCCACCAAACTGTCTATCATATCCACTCTTACGTAATCCTCTTGCTCAGGAGCATTTTGCATTGATTTGAACACATTTATGACCATTTGTTCATTATGGACCCTGAAGGTCATTTCTCCTTTTTCTACATCAATGATGGCCCTTGCTGTGTGTAGAAATGGCCTTCCCAGAATGATTGAGTCGTTTCCTTCTTCTTCAGTGTCCAAGATTACAAAATCTGCTGAGAAAATAAACTCCCCAACCTTCACCAACAGATTCTCCACAATTCCATTGGGTGTCTTGATTGATCTGTCAGCCATGACTAGTGACATCCTGGTGGGTTTAAGCTCTTCTATGGCAAGTTTTCTCATCATTGAGAGAGGCATTAAATTGATGCTGGCACCCAGGTCACAAAGAGCCTTGTTGAGAATTATCTTGCCAATAGTGCATGAGACTACAAAGCTTCCCGGATCCTTAAGTTTTGGTGGAATGCCCCGTTGAATCACAGCACTGCATTCCTCGGTGAGTAATACGGTTTCCCTTTCAAGCCAACTTCTTTTCTTGTTGATAAGATCCTTCAGAAATTTGGAATATAGAGGCATTTGCTCAAGTGCTTCCGCCAAGGGAATATTGATTTCCAGCTTCTTAAAAATCTCAAGGAATTTGTGAAAATGCTGGTCTTTAACCTCTTTGTTGAACCTCCGGGGATATGGCAGTGGAGGTGTGATGCTCTTTCCTATTTGCTGCTGTCCCTGAGCTACTTCCTTTGAGCTATGTGGCTGGTTGTTCTTCTCTTTAAGTTTCTCAGTGCTTTTGTTTGGCATCACAACTTGCTCCTTAGCCTCATCTGCCTTTGTTTGCTTTTCATCCTCTGTTGGTTCTTTGATGTTCTCTGCTTGCTTCCTTGTAGTGTCATTGTTGCTTATCAATGTTCTCCGACTCCTTAATTGTATTGCCTTGTATTCCTCCTTGGGATTTGGAATTGTGTCACTGGGCAGTGAGTTTGAAGGTCTCTCAACAGATACTTGCTTGGAGAGTTGCCCCATCTGTCTTTCTAGGCTCTTCAGGGAGGCTTCCTGATTCTTGGTTACCATTTCCTGGTGTTTCAACATTTTGTCTATCATGGCCTCCAAGTGAGTGATTCTTTGGGCTTCAGGTGATACTTGAGGTGGGTTATGAGATGTGGGTGGTGGATGGTAGGCATTTTGGTTGGTGGGTTGGTTATTAGATTGGTATTGGTTGATGTTGGGGTAGTTGTTTTGAGGTTTTCTGTAGGGGTTTTGGTTAGTCTACTGCTGGTTGTGGTTTTGGTTGCTTCTTGGGTTGTGTTGGTTTGAATTCCTCTGCCATGGTTGTTGGTTTTGGGCATGGTTATCTCCCCATCTGAGGTTTGGGTGGTTCTTCCAGGATGGATTGTATGTATCACCATACACTTCATTTGGTCCTTGGTTGTGCATATACTGTACTTGCTCTTGTTGTTGTTCTTCTTGAGTTTCTTCACTCTGTCCCCATGTGGTTGATGGTTGGCTGGTGTTAACTGCTGCAACTTGGAGACTATCAATCCTCTTGGCCATTTGCTCAAATTGTTGTTGAATTTGCTGCTGCATCATCTTGTTTTGAGCCAGGATTGAATCCACTCCTTCTAGCTCCATTACTCCTCTCCTTTGTGATGGTTGGCGGCCTCTTTGATGAGCAAAGAAATATTGGTTGTTGGACACCATATCAATGAGTTCTTGAGCTTCTTCTGTAGTTTTCATGAGTTGCAAGGAACCTCCAGCTGAATGATCCAAAGCTTCCTGGGATTTCAGTGTCAAGCCTTCATAGAAGTTTTGAAGCTTCTCCCACTCATTAAACATGGCAGGGGGACATTTCCTGATCAGAGCCTTGTACCTCTCCCATGCCTCATAGATGGGTTTGGCCTCCATTTGTGTAAATGTTTGTACCTCAGCCTTTAACCTTATAATCCTCTGAGGTGGATAAAATTTGGCAAGAAACTTAGTTACCAAATCATCCCAGTTGTTAATGCTGTCCCTTGGAAACGATTCCAACCATTGAGTGGCCTTGTCCCTGAGAGAAAATGGGAATAGCATCAGTTTGTAACTGTCAGGGGGCACTCCATTAGTTTTGACAGTGTTGCATATCCTCAAGAAAGTGGATAAATGTTGGTGTGGGTCCTCAAGTGGTCCTCCACCAAAAGAGCAATTGTTCTGAACCAAAGTGATGAGTTGTGGCTTGAGTTCAAAATTGTTGGCATTGACATTTGGAGCCAAGATGCTGCTCCCACAATGTCTAGGATTTGCAAAGGTATAGGAAGCCAAAACTCTCCTCTGGGGTGGGTTGCCATTGTTGTTCTCTTCTCCACCTGGTGGATTGGTTAAATGTTCCTCCATCTCTTGGAATTCTTCGTCTGATTCCTCTTCTCCAACAATATTTTTCCCTCTTTCAGCTCTTCTTAACCTCCTGAGAGTTCTTTCGTCTTGTTCATGAAAATTGGGTATGGTTCTTCTTGTACCTGACATACAAGCAGAGCATGAGAAATGCACAAAACCAGTGGCACTTCAATTTACTGCCAGATTGAAGTGTTAGTTAGTTTAAGCAAAAAATCAAACAGTTACTGGGTTAATCAAAATTAAAGAAAAAGCGCTTGATCTAGATCACCACCTCACTTTATCATTGTCAATCTAATCAATCCCCGGCAACGGCGCCAAAAACTTGATGAGATATTTTGGTGGAGAAACGAATCTCTCCCAAAACACCCGAATCTAACCGGCAAGTGCACCGGGTCGCATCAAGTAACAAAAAATCACGGGAGTGAGGTCGATCCCACAGGGATTGAAGGATTGAGCAATTTTAGTTTAGTGGTTGATTTAGTCAAGCGAATCGAGTGTTGGTTGGGTGATTTGTGATTTGCAGAATGTAAATTGCATGAAAGTAAAGAGTGCAGGAAATTAAATTACTGAATCTTAAGGAATAAGAAATTAAATGGCAGAAACTTAGAGTGCAAGAAATGTAAATTGCGGAATCTTAAAGTGCAAGGAATGTAAATTGCTTGAAATGTAAAGGGGATTGGGATGTGGATTTGCAGAAATTAAACAAGAAAAAGTTAAATTGCATCAGACAAAAGAGAAGAAGGGAATGGGGATTGAAACGGATCTTGAAGCAGTAAAGTAAATGAACATTAAAAGCAAGAAACAGAGAATGTAAAATTGAGATCTCAGGGCCCAGAGACTAGAAAACCAAGTCTAGATCTCAATGCCTTCCTAGATCCAACAAGAACAATTGCAAAGAAAATGTAAATTGCAAAGAAAAAGAGATGAAGAGCAATTAACAGAAAATTAAATTCAATTATGCAGTGAGTAAAGCAGAGAGATCCAAGATTGAGATTGAAACAGAATTTCTTCAATTCTCCAATCCAAGATCCAAGACAAGTGTAATTGAAATTGAAAGCAATAAAACTAAGAGGAAGAGAAGTGAATTCTCCTTCCCCAAGACAAAGAAATTAAAGATCACTCAATACCCAAAGCTCTCCGAAAACTATTATGAAAATTCCAAAAGAAAGCTCTCCGAAGAACTTGAATTCTATCCTATTTATACACTTTCTTCCAATGATCTTCAAGCTTTGAGTTGGGCCTTTGCTCTTGGTGGAATTGGGTTGAAAGAGGCCTTGGTTGATTGCTCTTGAAGTTTGGAGAAGAACCGAAGTGAACCAATTGAACCGGTTTTGAGGTTAGCAAAAGTTGGACCAAAAGCTTGAGCTAAAGTTAGGGGTCTAACTTTGGCTCCAACTTTTCATAGCAGCCAGCACAATTTGCTGGTATGAACGTTGGTGCCAACGTTAGGGGTCTAACTTTGACCCTAACGTTGGCAATGCCTTGTGTGCTAGTGGCGCCAACGTTAGCCACCAAGTTAGGGGGCTAACGTTGGCGCAAACTTTTGCTCCTTCCCCATTGTAATTCATGTGCCAACGTTAGCCTCCAAGTTAGGGGGCTAACGTTGGCGCTAACGTTGGATGGCCAGGGAGGAATTCATGTGCCAACGTTAGCCTCAAAGTTAGGGGGCTAACGTTGGCGCAAACTTTTGGTGCCCAGGGGAGAAATCCATGTGCCAACGTTAGCCTCAAAGTTAGGGGGCTAACGTTGGCGCAAACTTTTGAAGCCCAGGGGAGAATTTTCAAGTTCCAACGTTAGCCTACAAGTTAGGGGGCTAACGTTGGCGCTAACGTTGGATGGCCAGGGAGGAATTCATGTGCCAACGTTAGCCTCAAAGTTAGGGGGCTAACGTTGGCACAAACTTTTGGTGCCCAGGGGAGAAATCCATGTGCCAACGTTAGCCTCAAAGTTAGGGGGCTAACGTTGGCGCAAACTTTTGAAGCCCAGGGGAGAATTTTCAAGTTCCAACGTTAGCCTCCAAGTTAGGGGGCTAACGTTGGGGCTAACTTTTCAACCAAAAGTTTGTGCAAAAGTTTGATGCTAACTTTAGGTCCAGCTTCTTGCTTCCTGGTTCAATTTCACTTATTCCATTGTCCTCTCTTCACTCCTAGCCATTCCTTCTTGCTTCAACCTTTCTCCAAGCCTTCTTCACCTATCATTAATCAACCAAACTCATCAAAGCTATGCTCAAAATCATGAGATATTCAATCTTTCATAATATGCAACAAATATAGCATAAAACCTCATGAAATGGCATGAATTCATATATGGTTGGTTCAATCAAGGGAAACATGAAAATCTACTCAATTAGCTTGCTTGTAGCTCAAGAAAGTGCATAATTCTAATGAAAACAAAAGAAAAAGACTAGCTAAAATAGGCTAGGATGACTTGTCATCATGTTATTGATTCTCTTAGTTAAGTATGTTGATTCTTAAACACAGCTACTTTATGAGTCTTGGCTGTGGCCCTAAGCACTTTGTTTTCCAGTATTACCACCGGATACATAAATGCCACAGACACATAGCTGGGTGAACCTTTTTAGATTGTGACTCAGCTTTGCTAGAGTCCCTAATTAGAGGTGTCCAGGGTTTTTAAGCACACTCTTCTTTTTGCTTTGGACCTCGACTTTAACTGCTCAGTCTCAAGTTTTCACTTGACACCTTCACGCCACAAGCACATGGTTAGGGACAACTTGGTTTAGCCGCTTAGGCCAGGATTTTATTCCTCTGGGCCCTCCTATCCACCGATGCTCAAAGCCTTGGATCCTTTTTATCACCCTTGCCTTTTGGTTTAAAGTGGTATTGGCTTTTTCTGCTTACTTTTCTTTTTCTTTCTTCTCTTTTTTTTCGCATATATCCTTTTTCTGCAAGCTTTTCACTACTTTTTCTTGCTTCAAGAATCAATTTTATGATTTTTCAGATTATCAAATAACATTTCTCCTTTTCCCATCATTTTTTCAAGAGCCAACATTTTAACATTCATAAACAATCAAATTCAAAAATATGCACTGTCAAGCATTCATTCAAAAAAACAATAGTATTGCCACCACATCAAAATAATTAAACTGTTTTAAAATTTGAAATTCATGCACTTCTTTTTCTTTTTCAATTAAAAACATTTTTCATTTAAGAAAGGTGATGGATTCATTTTCACAGCTTTAAGGCATAGACACTTAGACACTAATGATCATGTAATAAAGACACAAACATAAATAACATAAGCATAAAAATTCAAAAAACAGGAAAATAAAGAACAAGGAAATTAAAGAACAGGTCCACCTTAGTGATGGCGGCTTGTTCTTCATCTTGAAGATCTTATGGAGTGCTTGAGCTCCTCAATGTCTCTTCCTTGCCTTTGTTGCTCCTCTCTCATAGTTCTTTGGTCTTCTCTAATTTCATGGAGGAGGATGGAATGCTCTTGGTGCTCCACCCTTAGTTGTCCCATGTTGGAACTTAATTCTCCTAGGGAGGTGTTGATTTGATTCCAATAGTTTTGTGGAGGAAAATGCATCCCTTGAGGCATCTCAGGGATTTCATGATGAGGAGTTTCCTCATGCTCTTGGTGAGGTTCTCTCACTTGCTCCATCCTTTTCTTAGTGATGGGCTTGTCCTCATCAATGAGGATGTCTTCCTCTATGTCAATTCCAGCTGAATTGCAGAGGTGACAAATGAGATGAGGGAAGGCTAACCTTGACACAGTGGAGGACTTGTCCGCCATCTTGTAGAGTTCTTAGGATATAACCTCATGAACTTCTACTTCCTCTCTAATCATGATGCTATGAATCATGATGGCCCGGTCTATAGTAACTTTAGATCGGTTGCTAGTAGGAATGATTGAGCGTTGGATGAACTCCAACCATCCCGTAGCCACAGGCTTGAGGTCATGCCTTCTTAGTTGAACCGGCTTTCCTCTTGAATCATTCTTCCATTGAGCGCCCTCTTCACAGATGTCCATGAGGACTTTGTCCAACCTTTGATCAAAGTTGACCCTTCTAGTGTATGGGTGTGCATCTCCTTGCATCATAAGCAAATTGAATGCCAACCTTACATTTTTCGGACTAAAGTCTAAGTATTTCCCTCGGACCATTGTAAGCCAATTCTTGGGGTCCGGGTTCACACTTTGATCATGGTTCTTGGTGATCCATGCATTGGCATAGAACTCTTGAACCATTAAGATTCTGACTTGTTGAATGGGGTTGGTGAGAACTTTCCAACCTCTTCTTCGAATCTCATGTCGGATCTCCGGATATTTGCCCTTTTTGAGCTTAAAAGGGACCTCGGGGTTCACCTTCTTCTTAGCCACAACTTCATAGAAGTGGTCTTGATGCACCCTTGAGAGAAATCTCTCCATCTCCCATGACTCGGAGGTGGAAGCTTTTGCCTTCCCTTTCCTCTTTCTAGAGGTTTCTCCGGCCTTTGGTGCCATAAATGGTTATGGAAAAATAAAAAGCTTTAGCTTTTACCATACCAAACTTAGAAGGTTGCTCGTCCTCGAGCAAAAGAAGAAAGAAGAGAGTAGAAGAAGAAGAAATAGAGGAGATAGAGGGGGCTATGTGTTTCGGCCAAGGGGGATGGGTAGTGTGTATGTTGTGTGAAAATGAAGGAGTGAAGATGGGTTTATATAGGAGTGGAGAGGGGGGTATGGTTCGGCCATTATGGGTAGGTTTAGGTGGGAAAGTGGTTTGAATTTGAATGGTGAGGTAGGTGGGGTTTTATGAAGGATGGATGTGAGTGGTGAAGAGAATGGTGGGATTTGATAGGTGAGGGATTTTTGGGGAAGTGGTATTGAGGTGGTTGGTGAATGGGTGAAGAAGAGAGAGAGAGGTAGGGTAGGTGGGGATCCTGTGGGGTCCACAGATCCTGAGGTGTCAAGGATTTCTCATCCCTGCACCATGTGGCATGCAAAAACGCCCCTTGCTGCCAATCCTGGCGTTACACACCAGGCTGCTGCCCATTTCTGGCGTTAACACCAGCTTCTTGCCCATTCCTGACGTTAAACGCCAGTCTGGTGCCCATTTATGGCATTAAACGCCCAGAATGGTGCCAGACTGGGCATTTAACGCCCATTCTGCTACCCTTACTGGCATTTAAACGCCAGTAAGTTTCTCCTCCAGGGTGTTCTGTTTTTCATTTTGTTTTTCCTTCTATTTTTACTTTTTCAATTGTTTTTGTGACTTTCACATGATCATCAACCTACAGAAAACATAAAATAACAAAAGAAAATAGAAATTTAACATAGATAAGTAAAAATTGGGTTGCCTCCAAACAACCGCTTCTTTAATGTCAATAGCTTGACAGTGGCACTCATGGAGCCTCACAGATATTTAGAGCAATGTTGGAACCTCCCAACACCAAACTTAGAGTTTGACTGTGGGGGCTCTGTTTGACTCTGTATTGAGAGAAGCTCTTCATGCTTCCTCTCCATGGTGACAGAAGGATATCCTTGAGCTTTAAACACAAGGGGGTCTCCATTCACTTGAATGATCAATTCTCCTCTATCAACATCAATCACAGCTTTTGCTGTGGCTAGGAAGGGTCTGCCAAGGATGATGGATTCATCCATACATTTCCCAGTCTCTAGGATTATGAAGTCAGCAAGGATGTAGTGGCCTTCAACCTTTACCAAGACATCCTCTACAAGTCCATAAGCCTGTTTCTTTAAATTGTCTGCCATCTCCAGTGAGATTCTTGCAGCTTGTACCTCAATGATCCCTAGCTTCTCCATTACAGAGAGAGGCATGAGGTTTATACTTGACCCTAGGTCACACAGAGCCTTCTCAAAGGTCATGGTGCCTATGGTTCAAGGGATGGAGAATTTTCCAGGGTCTTGTCTCTTCAGAGGTAATTTCTGCCTAGTCAAGTCATCCAGTTCTTTGATGAGCAATGGAGGTTCATCCTCCCAAGTCTCATTACCAAACAACTTGGCATTTAGCTTCATGATTGCTCCAAGTTACTTAGCAACTTGTTCTTCAGTAACATCTTCATCCTCTTCAGAGGAAGAATACTCATCAGAGCTCATGAATGGCAGAAGTAAATTCAATGGAATATCTATGGTCTCAGTGTGAGCCTCAGATTCCCATGGTTTCTCATTAGGGAACTCCTTGGAGGCAAGTGGGCGTCCATTAAGGTCTTCTTCAGTGGAGATTACTGCCTCTTCCTCCTCTCCAGGTTCGGCCATGCGAGACGTGTTTATGGCCTTGCACTCTCTCTTTGGATTCTCTTCTGTATTGCTTGGGAGAGTACTGGGAGGGAGCTCAGTAATTTTCTTACTCAGCTGACCCACTTGTTCCTCCAAATTTCTAATGGAGGACCTTGTTTCAGTCATGAAACTTTGAGTGGTTTTGATTAGATCAGAGACAATGGTTGCTAAGTCAGAGTGGCTTTGCTTAGAATTCTCTGTCTATTGCTGAGAAGATGATGGAAAAAGCTTGCTATTGCTAAACCTGTTTCTTCCACCATTATTGTTGTTGAAACCTTGTTGAGGTCTCTGTTGATCATTCCATGAGAGATTTGGATGATTTCTCCATGAAGGATTATAGGTGTTTCCACAGGGTTCTCCCATGTAATTCACCTCTTCCATTGCTGGGTTTTCAAGATCATAAGCTTCTTCTTCAGAGGAAGCTTCCTTAGTACTACCTGTTGCTGCTTGCATTCCAAACAGACTCTGAGAAATCATATTGACTTGCTGAGTCAATATTTTATTCTGAGCCAATATGGCATTCAGAGTATCAATCTCAAGAACTCCTTTCTTCTGAGCTATCCCATTATTCACAGGATTCCTTTCAGAAGTGTACATGAATTGGTTATTTGCAACCATTTCAATGAGTTCCTGAGCTTCTGCAGGCGTCTTCTTCAGATGAAGAGATCCTCCAGCAGAGCTATCCAATGGCATCTTGGATAGTTCAGACAGACCATCATAGAAAATACCTATGATGCTCCATTCTGAAAGCATGTCAGAAGGGCACCTTCTGATCAATTGCTTGTATCTTTCCCAAGCTACATAGAGGGATTCTCATTCCTTCTGTCTTAAGGTTTGGACTTCCACTCTAAGCTTGCTCAATTTTTGAGGTGGAAAGAACTTTGCCAAGAAGGCATTGACTAGCTTTTCAAAAGAGTTCAGGATTTTTTTAGGTTGTGAATCCAACCATATCCTAGCTCTGTCTCTTACAGCAAAAGGAAAAAGCAGTCGTAGACTTCAGGGTCAACCCATTGGTCTTGACAGTGTTACAGATTTGCAAGAATTCAGCTAAGAACTGATGAGGATCTTCCAATGGAAGTCCATGAAACTTGCAATTTTGTTGCATTAGAGAAACTAATTGAGGCTTAAGCTCAAAGTTGTTTGCTCCAATGGCAGGGATTGAGATGCTTCTCCCGTAGAAGTCGGGAGTAGGTACAGTAAAGTCACCAAGCACCTTCCTTGCATTGTTGGCATTATTGTTTTCGGCTGCCATGGTTTCTTCCTTGAAGAGCTCTGTTAGGCCCTCTAAAGAGAGATGTTCTTTATCTTCTCTTAGATTTCTCTTCAAGGTTCTTTCAGGTTCAGGATTAGCTTGAACAAGTATGCCCTTATCTTTGTTCCTGCTCATATGAAAGAGAAGAGAACAAGAAAGTAGGGAATCCTCTATGTCACAGTATAGAGATTCCTTTAGGTGTCAGAGGAAAAGAAGAATAGAAGGAGGAGGTAGATAGAAGAGAATTCGAACATATAAAGAAGGAGGGAGTTCGAATTGCACCTTGAGGAAGAGTGTTAGTCCTTTAAATAGAAGGATGTGAGAAGAGGGGAAGAATTTTCGAAAATAAAGTAAAAGATTTTGAAATAATAAAAAGAAATTTTGAAAATTTGATTGAGATTTTCAAAAATTAAGATTGGGAAAGAAATTAAGTGATTTTTTGAAAAGATTTTGAAATTAAAAATTAAAAAGATATGATTGAAAATTAATTTTGAAAAAGATGTGATTGAAAAGATATGATTGAGAAGAAATTAGAAAATATGATTCTAGAATTAAAACTTTTTGATCCTTTCTTAATAGGCAAGTAACAACTTGAAAATTTTGAATTAAATCACTAATTATAACAAAGACTTTGGAAAAAAAATGGAAAGAAGTTGATTTTGAAGAGATATGATTGAAAAGATATGATTTGAAAAAGATTTGATTTTGAAAAATTATGAAGATTTGAAAGAAATTTGAATTAAAAACAAAATCTTCCCTCTAGTGTCCTTCTGGCGTTAAACGCCCAAAATCCTACCTTTTGGGGCGTTAAACGCCCAGCCAAGTACCCTGGCTGGCATTTAAATGCCAGTTTTCCTTCTTCACTAGGCATTTTGAACGCCCAGTTTTTTCTGTTTGATTCCTCTGCTGAATGTTCTGAATCTTCAATTCTCTGTATTATTAGCTTGAAAAGACATAATTTTGAAAATATTTTTGAATTTTTTATGATGAGAAATAACAAAAAATGCAACTAAGATCAAATAAACAATGCATGCAGGACACCAAACTTAAAAATTTTCGTATAGGAGACACTAACAAATTGAGAATGCATATGAGAAACAACAAAACACACAAAACAAGAGAATTTAAAGATTAGAGCAATGAAATCATCAAGAACAACTTGAAGATCAATGAAGAACATAATGCATATATTCGAAAAATTCAAGAAGAATAAAAACATGCAATTGACACCAAACTTAAAAATTGATACTAGACTCAAACAAGAAACATAAAATATTTTTTGATTTTTATGGTTTTATAAATTTTTTTTGTGATTTTCGAAACTTATATGGAAAAGAAATTAAAGAGAATCAAAACTTTTAATAAGAATTCCAAGAATCATGCAATGTTAGTCTAAAGCTTCAGTCTAAAAAGATTAGACATGGCTGGCCAAGCTTCAGCAGGACATTACATTCAGCAGCTAAATTGATGAGAATCAATTAGCTTTTGTGATGATAAGAACATCACCTTGAAACTCTAGAATCCATTCTTAAAAATTCTAAAAAGTACCTAATCTAAGAAACAAGATGAACTGTCAGTTGTCCAAACTCGAACAATCCCCGGCAATGGCGCCAAAAACTTGGGATGCGAAATTGTGATCATCAACAATGGCACCAAAGGACTTGGAGCTCTTAAACGTGAATCACACTTTGTCACAATTTTGCACAACTAACCAGCAAGTGCACTGGGGTCGTCCAAGTAATACCTTACGTGAGTAAGGGTCGATCCCACGGAGATTGTCGGCTTGAAGCAAGCTATGGTCATCTTGTAAATCTCAGTCAGGCAGATTCAAATGGTGATGGAGGATTGATAATTAAAAGATGAATAAAACATAAAATAAAGATAGAGATACTTATGTAATTCTTTGGTTGGAATTTCAGATAAGTGTATGAAGATGCTTTGTTCCCCCTGAACCTCTGCTTTCCTATTGCCTTCTTCCAATCATTCATACTCCTTTCCATGGCAAGCTTTATGTTGGGCATCACCGTTGTCAATGGCTACTTCCCGTCCTCTCAGTGAAAACGTTCCAAATGCGCTGTCACCGCACAGTTAATCATCTGTCGGTTCTCGATCATGCTGGAATAGGATCTATTGATCCTTTTGCGTCTGTCACACACCCAACAATCGCGAGTTTGAAGCTCGTCACAGTCATCCCTTCCCAGATCCTACTCAGAATACTACAGACAAGGTTTAGACATTTCGGATCTCAGGAATGGCTGCCAATAATTCTAGCCTATACCACGAAGGTTCCAATCTTAGATTAGAAACCCAAGAGATACGCATTCAAGCCATTGCTAGTAGAACAGAGGTGGTTGTCCGGCATATATTCATAGGTGAGAATGATGACGAGTGTCACAGATCATCACATTCATCAAGTTGAAGAACGAATGAATATCTTGGAGAAGAAAGAGACTTGAGTTGAATAGAAAAACAATAGTACTTTGTATTAATTCATGAAGAACAGCAAAGCTCCACACCTTAATCTATGGTGTGTAGAAACTCCACTGTTGAAAATACATAAGAACAAGGTCTAGGTGGTGCACGAAATTAAAATCACACTTTTGCAACTCCGCACAACTAACCAGCAAGTGCACTGGGTTATCCAAGTAATACCTTACGTGAGTAAGGGTCGATCCCACGGAGATTGTCAGCTTGAAGCAAGCTATGGTTATCTTGTAACTCTTAGTCAGGATATCAATAATTCTCATATTTAATTGTAAAAAGTAAAAGAACATAAAATAAATACTTGTTTTGCAGTAATGTAGAACAGGTTGAGGCTTTGGAGATACTTTGTCTTCTGAATCTCTACTTTCCTACTATCTTCTTCTTCATGCACGCAAGGCTCCTTCCATGGCAAGCTTTAAGTTTGGCATCACCGTTGTCAATGGCTACTTCCCATCCTCTCAGTGAAAATGTTCCAAATGCGCTGTCACCGCACGGCTAATCATCTGTCGGTTCTCGATCATGCTGGAATAGGATCCATTGATCCTTTTGCGTCTGTCACACGCCTAACAATCGCGAGTTTGAAGCTCGTCACAGCCATCCCTTCCCAGATCCTACTCAAAATACCACAGACAAGGTTTAGACGTTCCGGATCTCAGGAATGGCCGCCAATAATTCTAGCTTATACCACGAAGGTTCCAATCTTAGATTAGAAACCAAAGAGATACACATTCAAGCTTGATTGCATGTAGAACGGAGGTGGTTGTCAGGCACATGTTCATAGGTGAGAATGATGATGATTGTCACGGATCATCACATTCATCAGGTTGAAGTGCGAATGAATATCTTAGAATAGAAGCAAGCGTGATAGAATGGAAAACAGTAGTAATTGCATTAATTCATGAAGAACAGCAGAGCTCCTCACCCCCAACAATGAGTTTTAGAGACTCATGCTGTAGAAAATACAATAAGAAATGTGTATAATGTCATGAGGTACAAGATGAATCACTGAAAGTAGTATTTATAGTAAACTAGTGACCTAGGGTTACAGAAAATGAGTAAGCTAGGGTGTTTATTGTAAAAATCCACTTCCGGGGCCCACTTAGTGTGTGCTTGGGCTGAGCATTAAAGCTTTCATGTGTAGAGACATTTCCTGGAGTTAAACGCCCGCTTTTATGCCAGTTTGGGCGTTTAACTCCAGCTTTTGTGCCAGTTCTGGAGTTAAACGCCAGAATTCTTGAGCTGACTTGGAATGCATGTTTGGGCCATCAAATCTCAGGTAAAGTATAGACTATTATATATTGCTGGAAAGCCCAGGATATCCACTTTTCAACGCAATTAAGAGCGCGCCAATTGGGCTTCTGTAGCTCCATAAAATTCAATTTCAGTGCAGGGAGGTCAGAATCCAACAGCATCTGCAGTCCTTTTTCAGCCTCTGAATTAGATTAAAGCTCAGGTTCCTCAATTTCAGCCAGAAAATACCTAAAATCACAGAAAAACACACAAACTCATAGTAAAGCCTAGAAAAGTGATTTTTATTTAAAAACTAATAAAAACTAACTAAAATTTACTAAAAACATACTAAAAACAATGCTAAAAAGCGTATAAATTATCCGCTCATCACTAGGCATGGCCGAATGGCTAGCCTTCAAACGTGTCTAAGATAGCATAAGACTTATCAAAGATTGTGTAAAAGATCACTGAAAATACAATAGCGAAAGGTCCTATTTATAGAAAACTAGTAGCCTAGGGTTACAGAAATAGGTAATTAATGCAGAAATCTTCTTCCGGGCCCACTTGGTGTGTGCTTGGGCTGAGCATTGAAGCTTCCATGTATAGAGACTTTTCTTGGAGTTAAACGCCAGCTTTTGTGCCAGTTTGGGCGTTTAACTCCAGCTTTTGTGCCAGTTTTGGAGTTAAACGCCAGAATTCTTGAGCTGACTTGGAACGCCTGTTTGGGCCATCAAATCTCAGGCAAAGTATGGACTATTATATATTGCTGGAAATCCCAAGATGTCTAATTTCCAACGCAATTGAGAGTGAGCCAATTGGGCTTCTGTAGGTCCATAAAATCCACTTTAAGTGCAGGGAGGTCAGAATCCAACAGCATCTGCAGTCCTTTTTCAGCCTCTGAATCAGATTTTTGCTCAGGTCCCTCAATTTCAGCCAGAAAATACCTGAAATCATAGAAAAACACACAAACTCATAGTAAAGTCCAGAAGAGTGATTTTTATTTAAAAAATAATAAAAATATAATAAAAACTAATTAAAATATACTAAAAACATACTAAAAACAATGCCTAAAAGCGTATAAATTATCCGCTCATCTTTTAAAATAAATAGGCTAGTTTATGTGTTGGCTTGTGTGTTCATTTTCACTTAACAAAAAGCATGTGTTATCCCCTGCATCTTTTAATTCAATAAAAGAACAGTTTGAATGTGAAGAATAATAGTCTCTGTTAGTTTGAAGTGGAATAAAAGTAAGTGGTGGTATGTGTGTGATTGTATAATAACTCACTTTTAGTGAATAAAGAGCTAGGATATCTCCTTCTAAGTAGAGAGTGGCCTACTGTCTATGAATCTCAATTGAATAAGATTCCTTGGTTAGAAAGAAAAACAAAAAGAAAGAAAGAACAAAGAAAGCCAAAAAGTGGCAAAACAAAAGAAAAACAAAAAGAAACAAAGCTGGACACCAATAGCTTGAACTCTGAAATATATGCCTGTGATGTTTTTGTACTAGGATCTGCTTGGATTAGTAAGCTCTTAGGAGTGCCTCAACACTTGATGACTTGGGTTAACTAACCCGGGATCATCAGCTGAAAATCCACTATCAAGAGCAACCTAACTACAAAGCATTTAGTAGCCCAAAGAGGTGCTGGGCATCAATGTTTCAAGAAGGAATGTGAGCCAAGTGTCTATGGTGAATAATGTGTCAAGTAGAAAGAAAAGAAAATGAACTTGCTACACATGACACTCAATTAAAGCTTTTGAATAAAGTAAAAGCCAAGGATAAAGGAATAATGAGAGGTCATAGCATTATGTCACTTGAAGCTTGTAGGAGACTTTCTGGGCCTAGGAGTCAATAAAAAGTGAGTATTTGCTTTTCCACACAAAACCCCATGAACTGTCAATAATACTCTGCTAGCATGAACATTCTCTTCCATTTCATTCTTTCTTCTCAATAATTCATTTCTTGCTTGGGGACAAGCAAGCTTTAAGTTTGGTGTTGTGATGACAAGTCATCTTAGCCCATTTTAGCTAGTCTTTTTCTTTAGTTTTCATTAGAATTATGCACTTTCTTGAGCTACAAGCAAGCTAATTGAGTAGATTTTCATGTTTCCCTTGATTGAACCAACCATATGTGAATTCATGCCATTTCATGAGGTTTTGTGCTATATTTGTTGCATATTGTGGAAGATTGAATACCTCATGATTTTGAGCAAAGCTTTGATTAGTTTGGTTGATCAATGATAGGTGAAGAAGGCTTGGAGAAAGGGTGAAGCAAAGAGGAATGGCTAGGAGTGAAGAGAGGACAATGGAATAAGTGAAAATTGAACCGGGTTGCATGAAGTTAGCCCCAACGTTAGCCCCCTAACTTGGAGGCTAACGTTGGGCATGTAAATCACTCCCTGGAAGTGGCCAACGTTAGCTCCAACGTTAGCCCCCTAACTTGGAGGCTAACGTTGGAACTTGAGAGTTTCTCCCCTGGGGACCAACGTTTGCGCCAACGTTAGCCCCCTAACTTGGAGGCTAACGTTGGCACTTAAAATACAAAGAGGGAAGGCCAACGTTTGCGCCAACGTTAGCCCCCTAACTTGGAGGCTAACGTTGGCACTTGAATCACAAAGGAGGAAGGCCAACGTTTGCGCCAACGTTAGCCCCCTAACTTGGAGGCTAACGTTGGCACCACTAGCACCAAGCATTGCCAACGTTAGGGTCAAAGTTAGACCCCTAACGTTGGCACCAACGTCCAAACCAGGGAATTTAGCTTGCTGATATGAAAAGTTAGGGTCAAAGTTAGACCCCTAACTTTGACCCTAACGTTGAGACTAACTTTGGCTAACTTCAAAAACCGGTTCAATTGGTTCACTTCGGTTCTTCTTCAATCTTCAAGAGCAATCAACCAAGGCCTCTTTCAACCCAATTCCACCAAGAACAAAGGCCCAACTCAAGGCTTGAAGATCATTTTGGAAAGTGTATAAATAGGATAGAATTCAAGTTATTGAGAGAGCTTTCCTTTTAGAATTTTCATAAGAGTTTTTGGGAAGCTTTCTGAGTGAACTTTAATTTCTTGTTTTCATTTGCTTTCAATTGCATTTTACTTTTGTCTTGGATCTTGGATTGGAGAATTGAAGAAATTCTGTTTCAATCTCAATCTTGGATCTCTCTGTTTATTTACTGCTTAATTGAATTTCCGTTTCTGTTACTTACTTCTTCATCTATTCTCTTTGCAATTTACAATTTCCTTGCTATTGTTCTTGTTGGATCTAGGAAGGCATTGAGATCTAGACTTGGTTTTCTAGTCTCTGGGTCCTGAGATCTGAATTTCTCATTTCAATTCCCTGCTTATTGCTTTTTCTGTTCATTTACTTTACTGCTTCAAGATCCGGTTTAATCCCAATTCCCTTTCCCTCTTCTGTTTGATGCAATTTAGTTTTTCTTTGTTTAAATTCTGCAAATCCACATCCCAATTCCCTTTCCATTTCAAGCAATTTATATTCCTTGCACTTTAAGATTCCGCAATTTACATTTCTTGCACTTTAAGTTTCTGCCATTTAATTTCTTGTTCTTTAAGTTTCAGCAATTTACTTTCCCGCTCTCTTTAATTTCATGCAATTTACATTCTGCAATTCACAAATCACCCAACCAAATCTTGATTCGCTTGACTAAATCAACCACTAAACTAAAATTGCTCAATCCTTCAATCCCTGTGGGATCGACCTCACTCCCGTGAGTTTTTATTACTTGATACGACCCGGTGCACTTGCCGGTTAGTTTTGGGTGTTTTGGAAGAGATTCGTTTCTCACCAAAATATCTCATCAAGTTTTTGGCGCCGTTGCCGGGGATTGACTAGATTGACAATGATTAAGCGAGGTGGTAATCTAGATCAAGCACTTTTTCTTTATTTTTCTTTAACTTTTGATTAACCCACTAACTGTTTGAATTTTTGTTTGAACTAAACTTCATTCTAGCAGTAGATTGAAGTGATCTTGCTGGTATTTCTTTTATCTTGTTTGTATGTCAGGTACAGGGAGATCCGCTCCTGTGTTATCTGAAGCTGATCAGAGAACTCTTAGAAGGATAAGAAGAGCCGAAAGAGGGAAAAATATTGTTGGAGAAGAAGAATCTGAGGAAGAATACCACGAGATGGAAGGAGATACATATAATCCAGGAGAAGGAGTTAATAATCTACCACAACAGAGGAGAGTATTGGCTTCCTATACTTTTGCAAATGCTAGACATTGTGGAAGCAGCATTCTCACCCCTAATGTCAATGCAAATAACTTTGAACTGAAGCCACAACTCATCACATTGGTCCAGAACAACTGCTCATTTGGAGGAGGACCATTGGAGGATCCAAATCAACATCTATCTACCTTCTTGAGGATCTGTGACACTGTCAAATCCAATGGTGTGAATCCTGAAACCTACAAGCTTCTGCTATTCCCGTTCTCATTAAGGGATAAGGCTGCACAATGGCTTGAAACTTTTCCCCAAGCAAGTATCACTAGTTGGGATGACTTGGTGACTAAATTTCTAGCCAAATTCTATCCACCCCAGAGAGTCATCAGGCTGAAAACCGAGGTGCAGACATTCACACAATTAGATGCTGAATCCTTGTATGAAGCATGGGAGAGGTACAAAGCCTTAATCAGAAAGTGTCCTCCAGAGATGTTCAATGAATGGGACGTGCTGCAAAATTTCTATGAAGGCCTGACATTGAAATCTCAGGAGGCATTAGATCATTCTGCTGGAGGTTCACTACAACTAATGAAAACTGCTGAGGAAGCTCAGAATCTTGTGGATATGGTGGCCAACAACCAATATTTCTTTGCTCATCAAAGAAGCCGCCAACCATCACAAAGAAGAGGAGTAATGGAACTAGAAGGAGTGGATTCAATCCTAGCTCAAAACAAGATAATGCAGCAGCAAATTCAACAACAATTTGAGCAAATGGCCAAGAGGATTGATAGTCTCCAAGTTGCAGCAGTCAACACTAGCCAACCATCAACCACATGGGGACAGAGTGAAGAAACTCAAGAAGAACAACAACAAGAGCAAGTTCAGTATATGCACAACCAAGGACCAAATGAAGTGTATGGTGACACATACAATCCATCCTGGAAGAACCACCCGAACCTCAGATGGGGAGATAACCATACCCAAAACCAACAACCATGGCAGAGAAACTCAAACCAACACAACCCAAGAAACAACCAAAATCACAACCAGCAGCAGACTAACCAAAACTCCTTCAGAAAACCTCAAAACAACTACCCCAACATCAACCAATACCAATCTAACAACCAATCCACCAACCAAAATGCCTACCATCCACCACCTACATCTCATAACCCACCTCAAGTATCACCTGAAGCCCAAAGACTCACTCACTTGGAAGCCATGATAGACAAAATGTTGAAACACCAAGAAATGGTAGCCAAGAATCAGGAAGCCTCTATAAAGAGCCTAGAGAGACAGATGGGGCAACTCTCCAAGCAAGTATCTGTTGAGAGACCTTCAAACTCACTGCCCAGTGACACAATTCCAAATCCCAAGGAAGAATGCAAGGCAATACAATTAAGAAGTGGAAGAGCATTGACAAGCAACAATGACACTACAAGGAAGCAAGCAAAGAACATCAAAGAACCAACAGAGGATGAGAATCAAACAAAGGTAGATGAGGACAAGGAGCAAGATGTGATGCCAAACAAAGACACTGAGAAACTCAAAGAGAAAAACAACCAGCCACATAGCTCAAAGGAAGTAGCTCAGGGGCAGCAGCAAATAGGAAAAAGTATCACACCTCCACTGCCTTACCCTCAGAGGTTCAACAAAGAGATTAATAATAAGCATTTTCACAAATTCCTTGAGATTTTTAAGAAGCTGGAAATCAACATTCCCTTGGCTGAAGCACTTGAGCAAATGCCTCTGTACTCCAAGTTTCTGAAGGATCTCATCAACAAGAAAAGAAGCTGGGATGAGAAGGAAACCATAAGGATTACTGAGGAATGTAGGGCCTTGATTCAAAAGGGGCTTCCTCCCAAGCTTGAGGACCCAGGGAGCTTCTTGTTGCCTTGCACCATTGGGAATTTGACAATCACTAAAGCAATGTGTGATCTCGGAGCAAGTATTAACTTAATATCATCCTCCTTGATGAAAAAGCTGCATATAGAGGAGGTCAAACCAGTACAAATGTCTCTGGAGCTGGTAGACAACTCAATGGTATACCCCAGGGGTGTAATTGAAAATCTCTTGGTCAAGGTGGATAGTTTTATATACCCTGCTGATTTTGTGGTTCTAGAATCAAATAATGATGATAGTGACTCTGTTATATTGGGAAGGCCATTCTTGGCCACTGCTAGAGCTATCATAGATGTAGAGGAAGGGGAATTAACTCTAAGGATGCATGACCAGAGCATCACTCTGAAGGTTTTACCAGAGGCACAATTCAGCAAGGAGAAGAAAGACTATATGAAGAGTGCCCATGAAAGTCGCAGCAGCATCCCAATGCTAAGGAATGTGCGGACTGATGAAAAAGCCCAAAAAGATGTGAGAGTACTGGCCACTGAGAAGGGAGGTTCCCAAGGAAAGCCTATGGCCAGAGAAGAAAGATCAACAAAAGGAAAGATGAAACACAGAAACAAAACAAAAAGGAGTTGGAAGAATAGAAAGATTCCAACAGAGGGGCTTTCTAAAGGTGACAAAGTGCAACTGGTATATCAACAGCTGGCGACAAATCAACAAACCGAGGATTATTACACTGTCAGCAACATACTATCATTAGAACATGCTGAAATTGAACACCAGAGAACAAAGAAGAGGATCACGGTCAGGGGAGACAAATTGAGGCTCTACAAGCACCAACCACCATAAAAGAAAGCTTCAATGTCAAGCTAGTGACAATAAAAGAGCGCTCCATGGGAGGCAACCCATGCTTTAAGATTCTTGTCATTTTACATTCAATAAATTATGATCACTTGATGCATGAATTATTTTCTCTTTTCATGAACGTATCCATTTATTGCATGCACTGTTTTGAAACATATGCTAAGTTTGGTGTGTCTTCAAGCACACTTAACCAATATCATAAAGGATTTTGTTTCACATGCTTAAAATATCTTGATAGAGCATATAGCCGAACACTAAGTTTGGTGTCCACATAGCTTCATGAGAATCTGAAATTCATGCATCAATAATCATACATTTGTCATTTTTCAAAACCTTATAAATAGAATTTTCTTTTAATGAAGGTATTAATTGTAATGAACCCTTTGACAAGAAACAAGTTTGGTGTTCATCAAACCTTGATGCACCAATTCAAGGATACAATTAATCCTTCATGAAAAAAAAAAAAAAAAAAAGAGAAAAAGAAAGTATGATGAAAACAATTCTTATGAACATTTAAACTTCACTAATTGGAGGAAGAAACTCATTTTCTCTATATATTACCAAACATCAAGTTTGGTGTCCCCCAAAGGAAGTGTAACGGTTCACATGAGATAAGAATTGATAGTTCACATATTTTTACTAAAAAGAATAATATTGCTACGGTGGGATAAGACTAATGCATGTGTCTTGTTGTGATAACTAGGAGGTCAAAGAATCTTCAATGAAAAAGACAAGACGAAAGAAAGCATAGCATAAGGACAAAAATCCTATCACATGCTTCAAGGAAGAAATCTGCCACCCCTTGAGAATGATCACGGTAAAAGCAAATGGAAGAAGATGAGCCCCACATGGAAGAAGAGCCACAAGAGGAGGAGGAACAACCACACTTTTTCTCACATGGCAATATGGATATGACTCAAATGCAAGAAGCAATAGGGAGGTTATCTCAGCAATACACAAGAATCCAAGCAAGGCAAGAGGAATATCATTCTCTGTACATGCAAAACCAACAAGCACAAGAAGAAAGAGAGCTGAGAATAATCAACAAACAAAATGAATTCGAGTCAAGATTTCTTGCGATGCAAGAAGAACATGCCTTTCAATCTCATGAATCTTTTGGGAAGTTGGAACAAATGCAAGCTAAAAGTTTGAAGGCCTTCAAGGAGTTCACAACACTCCAAGAAGCAAGTGAGATGGAAGTGAACAGGGCTATGAGACTTGAAGATAGAGTGGAAGAGGCTATGAATAGGGCTGGCTTTTGGCAAGATCAACAAGCACCAAACAAGGATGGGGGGAACACTAGCAGCCAAGTGTATGAAAGGAGAAAGAAAAGGCATGACAAATGAAAGGTGGACTTGCTCCTTGTTCAAAAAAAAAAAAAAAAAAAAAAAAAAAAAAAAGCATGCATTCTATCTGTTCTAAATTGTCTTTGCATTTCTAAGTAGTCTGTTTTAAAATCTTTGCATTTCTTTTAAAATAAATAGGCTAGTTTATGTGTTGGCTTGTGTGTTCATTTTCACTTAACAAAAAGCATGTGTTATCCCCTGCATCTTTTAATTCAATAAAAGAACAGTTTGAATGTGAAGAATAATAGTCTCTGTTAGTTTGAAGTGGAATAAAAGTAAGTGGTGGTATGTGTGTGATTGTATAATAACTCACTTTTAGTGAATAAAGAGCTAGGATATCTCCTTCTAAGTAGAGAGTGGCCTACTGTCTATGAATCTCAATTGAATAAGATTCCTTGGTTAGAAAGAAAAACAAAAAGAAAGAAAGAACAAAGAAAGCCAAAAAGTGGCAAAACAAAAGAAAAACAAAAAGAAACAAAGCTGGACACCAATAGCTTGAACTCTGAAATATATGCCTGTGATGTTTTTGTACTAGGATCTGCTTGGATTAGTAAGCTCTTAGGAGTGCCTCAACACTTGATGACTTGGGTTAACTAACCCGGGATCATCAGCTGAAAATCCACTATCAAGAGCAACCTAACTACAAAGCATTTAGTAGCCCAAAGAGGTGCTGGGCATCAATGTTTCAAGAAGGAATGTGAGCCAAGTGTCTATGGTGAATAATGTGTCAAGTAGAAAGAAAAGAAAATGAACTTGCTACACATGACACTCAATTAAAGCTTTTGAATAAAGTAAAAGCCAAGGATAAAGGAATAATGAGAGGTCATAGCATTATGTCACTTGAAGCTTGTAGGAGACTTTCTGGGCCTAGGAGTCAATAAAAAGTGAGTATTTGCTTTTCCACACAAAACCCCATGAACTGTCAATAATACTCTGCTAGCATGAACATTCTCTTCCATTTCATTCTTTCTTCTCAATAATTCATTTCTTGCTTGGGGACAAGCAAGCTTTAAGTTTGGTGTTGTGATGACAAGTCATCTTAGCCCATTTTAGCTAGTCTTTTTCTTTAGTTTTCATTAGAATTATGCACTTTCTTGAGCTACAAGCAAGCTAATTGAGTAGATTTTCATGTTTCCCTTGATTGAACCAACCATATGTGAATTCATGCCATTTCATGAGGTTTTGTGCTATATTTGTTGCATATTGTGGAAGATTGAATACCTCATGATTTTGAGCAAAGCTTTGATTAGTTTGGTTGATCAATGATAGGTGAAGAAGGCTTGGAGAAAGGGTGAAGCAAAGAGGAATGGCTAGGAGTGAAGAGAGGACAATGGAATAAGTGAAAATTGAACCGGGTTGCATGAAGTTAGCCCCAACGTTAGCCCCCTAACTTGGAGGCTAACGTTGGGCATGTAAATCACTCCCTGGAAGTGGCCAACGTTAGCTCCAACGTTAGCCCCCTAACTTGGAGGCTAACGTTGGAACTTGAGAGTTTCTCCCCTGGGGACCAACGTTTGCGCCAACGTTAGCCCCCTAACTTGGAGGCTAACGTTGGCACTTAAAATACAAAGAGGGAAGGCCAACGTTTGCGCCAACGTTAGCCCCCTAACTTGGAGGCTAACGTTGGCACTTGAATCACAAAGGAGGAAGGCCAACGTTTGCGCCAACGTTAGCCCCCTAACTTGGAGGCTAACGTTGGCACCACTAGCACCAAGCATTGCCAACGTTAGGGTCAAAGTTAGACCCCTAACGTTGGCACCAACGTCCAAACCAGGGAATTTAGCTTGCTGATATGAAAAGTTAGGGTCAAAGTTAGACCCCTAACTTTGACCCTAACGTTGAGACTAACTTTGGCTAACTTCAAAAACCGGTTCAATTGGTTCACTTCGGTTCTTCTTCAATCTTCAAGAGCAATCAACCAAGGCCTCTTTCAACCCAATTCCACCAAGAACAAAGGCCCAACTCAAGGCTTGAAGATCATTTTGGAAAGTGTATAAATAGGATAGAATTCAAGTTATTGAGAGAGCTTTCCTTTTAGAATTTTCATAAGAGTTTTTGGGAAGCTTTCTGAGTGAACTTTAATTTCTTGTTTTCATTTGCTTTCAATTGCATTTTACTTTTGTCTTGGATCTTGGATTGGAGAATTGAAGAAATTCTGTTTCAATCTCAATCTTGGATCTCTCTGTTTATTTACTGCTTAATTGAATTTCCGTTTCTGTTACTTACTTCTTCATCTATTCTCTTTGCAATTTACAATTTCCTTGCTATTGTTCTTGTTGGATCTAGGAAGGCATTGAGATCTAGACTTGGTTTTCTAGTCTCTGGGTCCTGAGATCTGAATTTCTCATTTCAATTCCCTGCTTATTGCTTTTTCTGTTCATTTACTTTACTGCTTCAAGATCCGGTTTAATCCCAATTCCCTTTCCCTCTTCTGTTTGATGCAATTTAGTTTTTCTTTGTTTAAATTCTGCAAATCCACATCCCAATTCCCTTTCCATTTCAAGCAATTTATATTCCTTGCACTTTAAGATTCCGCAATTTACATTTCTTGCACTTTAAGTTTCTGCCATTTAATTTCTTGTTCTTTAAGTTTCAGCAATTTACTTTCCCGCTCTCTTTAATTTCATGCAATTTACATTCTGCAATTCACAAATCACCCAACCAAATCTTGATTCGCTTGACTAAATCAACCACTAAACTAAAATTGCTCAATCCTTCAATCCCTGTGGGATCGACCTCACTCCCGTGAGTTTTTATTACTTGATACGACCCGGTGCACTTGCCGGTTAGTTTTGGGTGTTTTGGAAGAGATTCGTTTCTCACCAAAATATCTCATCAGATAGTACCCTTGATTCGGACGGTTGTAATAAGCATTAGTAGCCACCAAGTTGTTGTTCTCTTGGAGTTGTGGACATTCATCAATGTAGTGTGAGTAGCAAGCACAAATTCCACATGCTCTATGAGGGACTAACTGTTGACAGTGTTGTTGTAGAGGAGGTGGAGGTTGTTGTTGATTGAGTTGGAGTTGCTTGAGTATATTGGCCATCTCTCCCAAAGTCTTGGTGAGAGCGGCGGTCTCACTACTCGAAGAAACTTCCGCAATGGCTTTGGGATGATTATTCCTTTGCCTTGCGTGTTGGGTAGACTCAGCTAGATCGGTGATTAGTTACCACGCTTCTGTCACCGTCTTGTACTTTGTCAAAGAGCCATTACTCGCAGCATCCAAAAGGGTCTTGTCTCGAGGCTTCATGTTTTAGCAGAAGTAGCTAATTAACACAAACTGGTCAATCATGTGATGGGGGCACGAGTCAAGGAGATTCCTAAAGCGTTTCCAATACTCATAGAGAGTCTCTGATTCACCTTGAACGATGCAGGAGATTTCCTTCCTTAATCTATCTGTGACCTCCGCTGGAAAGAACTTGTCTAAGAATTCCCTTCTAAGCAAATTCCAATTAGTAACAACAGCTTCAGGTTGAGTGTAAAACCACTCCTTTGCGTTTCCCTCAAGAGAAAATGGGAAGGCATATAACCAAACAGCAGCCTCATCTGCACCATGCCGCCTAGTAGTTGAATAAGCTGTTTAAAAGTCTCTAAGATGCTTGATGGGCTCTTGAGCGGGTAAACCATGGAATTTATACAATAGATTAATCAATGCAGTCTTCAGGTCAAAATCAGCAGTTAAATTCATATGACGCGCTTGAAACGGTTGAAGAGTAAAATCCAGAGCTCCCGCTTCCTTAAGAGTAATCCTTCTAGGAGCTGCCATAATATCTGCACCTAAATCAAGAGAAGAGTCGTCAATGGACTTGGTAAGAGAGGAGTTAGTTTCTTCCTCAAATGACGCTTCAGACTCAACCTCGGGTAAGATTGGTGAATTGGCCGAAACTCCTTCACCACCCTCGAAGGCTAACCGACACCGAGCTCGCCTAATATGTGAAATAGTTTTTTCAATTTGAGGATCAAATGCGGCTAGGCTCGGATCCGGTAATGAACGTGTCATTCAATAGAAGAAACATACTAAGAAAAATAAATAATAAATATTACAAATAAACGAAATAACACACAAATAAAAGAAAAAAATGCAATTATGTAAATATAGATATATTAACGCCAACCAATAACTTAGCACACATATGCAACTCCCCGGCAATGGTGCCAAAAATTGATGGGAGGAAAAATGCCGGTTAAGAATTCCTAAAAAATATTTTCTAAAACCACGTTACAAGTATAGTGTTAATCGATGAAATTTCCACTATCAATTTAAATTGTGTCACAGTTAATAATAAATAACCGGGAGTAGAATCCCCGGTCATTTCCCTAAGAGTTGACACAGGATGCAAGTTATTGGTTAGGAATTTTTTGAATATTTTCTAAATTTGAGAATAGAAAAATAAATAACTAGAAATTAAAGCAATGAATGAATAACAAGAGGTGATATGTATTTAAAATAAAAGGCCTTGGTTAGGGGAGAGAATTGGAGTTTCTATCCTTGTTATCTTTTCCAAGTGTAATAGTAAAACTTCATTGCTCCCACTGGTGCACAAAATTGTTACTCTCTTACAATTTCGCACACATGACCAGCAAGTGCACTGGGTCGTCCAAGTAATACCTTACGTGAGTAAGGGTCGAATCCCACGGAGATTGTTGGTTTGAAGCAATCTATGGTTATCTTGTAAATCTTAGTCAGGGAGTCAATTATGTTTATCAGTTGAATTGTGAATAACCAAGAGAGCATAAATTAAAGGTTACTTGTTGTGCAGTAATGGAGAATATGTTGGAGTTTTGGAGATGCTTTGTCTTCTGAATCTCTGCTTTCCTCTGTCTTCTGATTCACGCACGCAAGTCCTTCTATGGCAAGCTTTGTGTTGGTGGATCACCGTTGTCAATGGCTACCTTCCATCCTTCCAGTGAAAACTACGCTCACGCGCTCTGTCACAGCACGGCTAATCACCGGTTGGTTCTCGATCCGGTTGGAATAGGATTTAATATCCTTTTGCATCTGTCACTAACGCCCAGCCTTCAGGAGTTTGAAGCTCGTCACAGTCATTCAATCCTTGAATCCTACTCGGAATACCACAGACAAGGTTTAGACTTTCCGGATTCTCATGAATGCCGCCATCAGTTCTAGCTTATACCACGGAGATTCTGATTAAGGAATCTAAGAGATCCTCATTCAATCGTATATAGAACGGAGGTGGTTGTCAGGCACACGTTCATGATTTGAGGAAGGTGATGAGTGTCACAGATCATCACCTCCATCACAGTTAAGCGCGAATGAACATCTTAGATAGGAACAAGCGTGTTTGAATGGAAAACAGAAATACTTGCATTAATTCATCGAGACACAGCAGAGCTCCTCACCCCCAACAATGGGGTTTAGAGACTCATGCCGTCAGAGAATACAAAGTCTAGATCTGAAATGTCATGAGATACAAAATAAGTCTCTAAAAGTTGTTTAAATACTAAACTAGTAGCCTAGGGTTACAAAATATGAGTGGACTATGACGGATGATGCAGAGGTCCACTTCTGGGGCCCACTTGGTGTGTGCTGGGGCTGAGATTTAAGTGAGTCACGTGCAGAGGCCATTTGTGGAGTTGAACGCCAGTTTTTATGCCAGTTTGGGCGTTCAACTCCAGTTTTTGATCCTTTTCTGGCGCTGGACGCCAGAATTGGGCAGAGAACTGGCGTTGAACGCCAGTTTACGTCGTCTATCCTTGTGCAAAGTATGGACTATTATATATTGCTGGAAAGCCCTGGATGTCTACTTTCCAACGCAATTGGAAGCATGCCATTTCGAGTTCTGTAGCTCCAGAAAATCCACTTTGAGTGCAGGGAGGTCAGAATCCAACAGCATCAGCAGTCCTTTTTCAGCCTGAATAAGATTTTTGCTCAGCTCCTTCAATTTCAGCCAGAAAAATACCTGAAATTACAGAAAAACACACAACTCATAGTAAAGTCCAGAAATATGAATTTTTCCTAAAAACTACTAGGAATAGACTAAAAACTAACTAAAGCATACTCTAAACTATATGAAATTATCCCCAAAAAGCGTATAAAATATCCGCTCATCACCCACTTAGTTATCCTCTAACAATTGAAGGAAAGTCAAGTGGCTGTCACTAACTCTGACTCACAAGTCCTAGTCACTTCATGGGGAAGGACTAGACTTGGTAAAAATCAAGTTAGCCAGCAATTCCCAATTACAAATTAACACTTGAGTATCACAACTCAAGGGTTTCGAATTAATCAACCCCTAAGCCAAGTTGGAAGGACTACTCCATTAACATGAATGCCATTTTTATAAACACATAATAGGAGTAAATAAAAGACATGATAATTATGAAAAATTAATTAAATCAAAATTGGCACGAACAATAATAAACACGAATCAAACAAGCAATAAAAATAAATATAAAAATACTTCAATGCATTAATAAGATTCAAAAGTGACAAGATCCAAATGTGAATGCAAAGTAATCAAATGGAAAAGAGTAAATAAGGGAATTTAAGAAGAAACTAGGAACAAAATGATGATGAATGAAGGTAGCAGCACTCTCTTAAGATCCAATTCAAAAGCAAAACTAAGAATGTCAAAAACCCTAGGAGAAGTAGTAGTTTTTCTCTATAGAACTCAAAACTCTTCAAAAAATAAAGTGGAAAGTGAAGTGTGGTTAGTCTCAGCTGCATCCTGCCTCTATTTTGTGTTTTTGGGATTGGATCTGGGTCCAAATCAGCCCAGAAATTGCCCCCGGTGAGTTCTGTTAAGTGCAGCATGTGATGCCCTGTCACATGTACGCGTCGTCCATGCGTGCGCGTCGGGGGACTTCTATAGTGGTCAGCCGTACGCATCAGTCACGCGTACGCGTCGCTGAACAACACTCCTGATCACGTGCATGTGTCGGCCATGCGTGTGTGTCGCTCCTCGCTTCTCAACTCTTTAGTTTTTTGTGTTCCTTCCACTTTAACATGCTTCATCTTCATCCTTTAAGCCATTCATGCCCTGTAAACCTGAAAACACTTAACAACCACATCACAGCATCGAATGGTTGAAAAAGAGATTTAAAATTTAACAATTATAAGGCCTAGGAAGCAAGTTTTCAATCATAGCACAAAATTAGGAAGGAAACCTAAAAACATGCAATTTACGTGAATAAGTGTGGGAATAGTTGACAAAATCCACTCAATTCAATCCAAAAATATATCATAAAATGGTGGTATATCAAGGACGGACTCTTACACAAGAGGATCCAAATTGGGAAACTCTGAATCATTTTCTTTGTTCTTAGTTTACTTTTCATGTAGTTTCTTTTTCTTTCTAAGTTTTCCAGATCAATGATCAACTAAACCCCTCACCTTTAGGGGGATGAGTTCTATTGTAATTCAAATGAATGAATGAAAATTTTCTTCTTCTCAATCTGCTTGTTGTAGCTAAGGGAAAACTTCTGTGCTTAATAGATCTCTTCACTACTGAAAGGGGGTTTAGATCTACTTGAATCTCAATGTGAGCCTTGGAAGAAGGATCATACAATTCAGTTTGAAGCTCTTTCCCTCACAACTCTTTTGATCAATAAGTTCCTGGTTTGAATTGAGATCCTGAGAGCTTGTGTGGCTTATGAATTAGAGAATTGAACTTAACCTCTTCTCATGAACAATTAGATAAAGGAATTGGCAAGTGATTGTGTTAAGAAAATTTGGGTTGCAATTAATTATAATCTGCCTTAGATCTACTTTATATGATTGAGAATGAAGTTGAGACTCATTAATTCATGAAGGATTATAATATCTCTAATCCCTAATGAATCTCACCCATTGTTATTCTTCATTTTAATTGCTTTAAGTTTCTTGTTATCTTTGATTCCCAGCACCCAAAGCCCAATTACATTTCATGCAATTTATCTTTCACTGCCATTTACATTATTGCTTTTACTTTCTTGTCATTTAAGTTTCAGCTCTTTAACTTTCTTGTCATTTAAGTTTCTGCCATTTACATTTCACAATTTACTTTCAGCACTTTATTCTTCAGCAATTTGCTTCCTGCACATTTACTTTCTTTGAAAATCACCATTTTGTTCACTCAATTACACAAAATCATCAAATATTTGCTTGACTAGATAAATCACCTAACTAAAGTTGCTTAATCCATCAATCCCTGTGGGATCGACCTCGCTCAACAGTGAGTTATTACTTAGCAATTCGATATACTTGCCGAAGGAATTTGTGTTGTGCAAATTTCCAGTCATCAAGTTTTTGGAACCGTTGTCGGGGATTGATTCAAATTAACAATGATTAAGTGGGTGATATTCCAGATTAAGCACTTTTTTTTATTTTCTTTAATCATACTAACTATTTGACACTTTGTGTCAGCTAATTCTAACACACACTCTAGCAATAGAGTGTTCACCTTTCATTTGGTTTGTCTTTTTGTTGTGTATGCCAATAGGGAGAAAGTCAACATCAACTTCCTTTGATTCTGAGTCAGAGATAACTCTTCTAAGACTTAGAAGATAAGCCAGAGGGAAAAGAGTTGTTGGTGAAGAGGATTCAGAAGAGGATTTGGATCAAGTCATGGAGGAAGAGATGCATGAAGAAGGGGTGGCTAACAACAAAGCCCAACCTGCCAGGGCGGTGCTAGCCTCCTATAATATTCCTAATCCTAGGAATTGTGGAAGCAGTATACTCACTCCTAATGTCCATGCCAACAATTTTAAGCTTAAACCTCAGCTAATTACTTTTGTTTAGAACAACTGCCAGTTTGGAGAAGGTGCCTTAGAGGACCCAAACCAATACTTATCTATTTTCCTAACGACATATGACACTGTCAAAACCAATGGAGTACACCCGACATCTATAAGCTACTGCTATTTCCATTCTCTCTAAGGTACAAATCAACTCAGTGGTTAGAAACCTTCCCAAAGAAGAGGATGATGAGCGGATATTCTATACGCTTATTGGCATCACTTTCATATAGTTTTTAGTAATTTTTATTTAGTTTTTATTAAGTTTTTATAGGTTTTAGTGTTAAATTCACATTTTTGGATTCTACTATGAATTTTTGTGTTTTTGGACAATTTCAGGTATTTTCTGGCTGAAATTAAGGAGCTGGAGCAAAAGTCTAATTCAGAGACAGAGAGAGCACTGCAAATGCAGTCCAGATCTGACCTGCCTGCATTCAGAAGAGCTTTTCTAGAGCTATAGTGATTCAAATGGAGCATTCTCAACAGCAGTGGAAAGCTGACTTCCAGATATTTACAGAAATATATAATAGTCCATACGTTGCTTGGGATTAGAAGGATGAAAACGGGCGTCCAACGCCAGGTTCCTGCCTCCTTCCAGGCGTCCAGCGCCGAAAGAGCAGAGCCCAGCATCCAAAGGCCCAGAGAGGACCCCCCTAGTTGGCGTTCCACATCCAGAAGACCTCATAGCATGTGGATTTCATAAAGCACAGCCGAAACACTCACCAAGTGGGCCTCAAAAGTGGATTTTATCACTAAATAGACTGTTTTACCCTTACTAGTCATTTGTTTAGCTTTTAAAGGATTTGATCTATGTAATTTAGAAAGGAAGATGACTTTTCTCATTATACGCATTTTTCCATTGTTTTTACTTTTAGTATGAGTTTCTAAACCTCCTAGGTTGAGAGGAGGAGCCCTGCTGAGTCCTATGAATTAATAAAAGTACTATTGTTTCTTCTTCGATCCGTGTTTGATCTATCTCTAAGATGTATATTCCGATCTTCATCGTGGTGAGTAGGATGATCTGACAAATTAGCTCTGTTCATCATATTAAGATGAATGTGCCTAACAAACACCTGCGTCTACCTGGGTTCGTGTGAGTACCTGGAAGAAAAGCACGAGCCAACAACTATGTTTACACATTTCTCAGACGATTAAATCCACGATTTCGTTGGAGACTTCTCGGGACACCAGTTCTGCTGATCTCCGGGGAGATTAGGGTCTCCATGGTATAGGCTAGAATTTAAAGAAACAGTGTTCTATGATCCGGAAGATCCGACCTTGTCTGTGGCATTTTGGGTAGGATCGCCAACAGAATGGATTGCTATGCGCTTCACCCTTTGTCAGATTGAGTAACCACGGCCAATGGCCATGGTCGTGTTCAACCTGTAGCAGAGGAGACCAATGATCACAGGCAATGATTTTGATCACTTATAGCCTGCCATAGAAGAAGTTCATTCACAAGCAAAGAAGACAGTAGTACCAGAGTTACTTCAGAAAGACAAAGCAACTCCAACTTTAAACTCTATTCCTATTACTGATTGACCTTGTCTCAATCCAACTGAATTTATTTACAAATACAAATTATGAATAGTTTCCTTTAATCCATCAACCTTTTGATTCTGCTTGACTAAGACCTGCAAGACAACCATAGCTTGTTTCAAGCCATAATCCTCGTGGGATTGACCCTGACTCGCTCAGGTATTACTTGGACGGCCCAGTGCACTTGCTGGTACTGCTGCTGTTATACGAAATAGTGTGGATTTTGCGTACACGCGCATCCACGTTTTTGCCGCCATTGCCGGGGATTATTGAGTTTGGACAAACTGTCAGATTGTTTTGCTGCTTAGATCAGGTAAGTTTATTTTACATTATTTTAATTGAGTCTTTAATTTTTTTTTCTTCTTCTTCCAATTTTGCAAAAAAAATTCTAAAAACTTTTTCAAAAATATTTTTCTTTTCTTTATTTAATTTTTGTTCTTGGTGTTGAGTCTTCAATGTTCTTGTTTCTTGTTTTTCAATTCCAAAACTTTTAAAACTTCTTCCTAATCTTTTTTAAGCTATTTGTCTTTTCTTTATTTGAGAGTTTTTGAGAGTGTTCTTATTGAAAATTTTTCGAAAGCCATAAAAAATTTTTGAAAAAATATTTTTATTTTTCTTGTTTAATCTTTGTTCTTTGTTTGAGTCTTTTTGTTTTGTTCTTGTGAAATTTTCATCCCTTTTTAAGTTTTTCTCTCAAGAAAATTTTCAAAAATATTTTTCTTTGGTTTAATCTTGTGTCAAGTCTTTAATTTTAGTGTTTTCTTGTGTTTTTCTTTGTATTTTTCGAAAATTGTGTTTTGATTTTCTAAAAATTTTAAGTTTGGTGTTCTTTTTATGGTCTTAAGTTCTTTGAGTCTTTGAATTTTGGTTCTTTGTGTTCTTGTGAGTCTTCAAGGTGTTCTTGAGTCTTGCATGTGTTTTGATCTTAAAACAAGGGTGCTAGATCTAAAAATTTTAAGTCTTGTGTCTTTTTTGTGTTTTTCTCTTTCATCATAAAATTCAAAAATAAAAAAATATATTTTCTAACTTAATTTTAACTTAATTTTCAAATTTTTGCATTAAATATTCAGATTTCAAATTTCAAAATTTTATCTTATCATATCTTGTCAAGTTTTCAAAAATCAAAATTTTCAAAATTCAAAAAATCATATCTTTTTCAAAAAATCTTATCTTTTTCAAAATCATATCATATCTTTTTCAAAATTCAAAAATCTCATCTTATCTTTTTCAAATTTTAAATTTTAAAAAAATTAACTCTTTTTCAAAATCAATTTTCTAATGTTATCTTTTTCTTTCTTATTTTATCTTTTCTAACTTCTAATTTTAAAAACATATCTTTTTCAAATTCTAATTTCAAAATCTTTTCTTATCTTATTTTAAATTTAAATCTTTTCTTATCTTATCTTTTATTTTAATTTTTTGTTTTTTTATCTTTTCTGAATTAATATCTTATCTTCTCTCTCTTCTTTTTCAAAACCTCCTAACTAACTCTTCTCTTCCTTAATTTTCGAAAATATCTCTCTTCTTCTCTCTCATCTTTTTCAAAACCACCTAACTAACTCTCTTATCTTCTTAATTTTCGAAAAAATATCTCCATCTTCTCTCTCTTCTTTTTCAAAACTATCTAACTAACTCTCACCTCTCTTAATTTTTGAAAACTTATTCGTCTTCCCTCTCCTTTATTTTTCAAAAATTTAATAATTAAAATTCAAATCTTTTTAAAATTAATTTAATCTAATTTTTCAAAATTAATTAATTAATTAATTGAAAAATAATTTAAATGTTATTTAGTTTTTCTATTTATACCTCTTCTCTTCTTATCTCTATTCACTCAAAACTTTCCTATCCCTATCTCTTCTCTTGGTCTACCTCAACTTCTTTATCTTCTTTCCTTTCTTCTTCACATCTCACTTGGAGCTTCTTGCCAATTGGCGCAAAAAGTTTTCTTGTGATTTCTCTTCCATCTTCTCAATTTTTGTCCTCTATTATTTACTCTTATCTACTATATCCAAGGTATTTTTCCTTTACTTATTTTATTTAATTTTATTTTAATTTTTATCTTCTTCTTCTTCGTCTACTGATATCACGGAAACTTGTCTCTCAACAATTTTCCTTCGACAAGTATACCGAATTGTCATCAAGTAAAAACTCACAATAGAGTGAGGTCGAATCCCACAGGGATTGATTGGTCAAGCAACTTTAATTAGAGGAATGTTCTAGTTGAGCGAAGCAGAATTTGGTTTGAGAGTTGCAAGAAATTAAATGGCGGGAAAGTAAATAGCAGAAAATGTAAATGCTGGAAGTAAAGAGCTAAAAGTAAATGACGGAAAGTAAATTGCAGAATTGTAAATGGGAATGGGGAAGATGCTCATAAAAGTAAATTGCAGAAATTAAAGAGAATGGGTAAGATCAGAAATAGGGATTCATTGGGCTTAGGAGATGTTGCATTCTCCGGATCAAGTTCATTTTCATCTCTTCCTCAATCAATGCATTCATTGATCTCCTTGGCAATCTTAAGTGATCGAATTCCAATTCCTTGGCAATTCAATCTCTCAAATCTTGATCAATAGCCAATTCTTTGGTCAATTGCTCATGAGAAGAGATGAAGGATGGCTGATTATACCACATGCATTCCCAAATCAAGTGTTGGTAGGATTATAGTCACCATACCCAACCAAACCCAATTTGGTCCAACATGAGAAAGCATTTCTAGCATGATCTCTTCATTCCTCTTCCAAGGTTCAGAAGAGATCCAAGTATGAATAGCTTCTTTTCCAAGATAACTACCCAATTGGATGAAGATTGAAAGCTTTCTAGTAAAATCAAGAGAAAAGATAGAAGAGGAGTAATGAAAATTAGTATTGATCCATCAAATTACAACAGAGCTCCCTAACCCAATGAAAGGGGTTTAGTTGTCCATAGCTCTCGAAATGGAAAACAAAGATGGAGAATACATTCTGAAAAATAGAACTAGAAGTGCAGAGAAAATTATACACAGAGTAGTTCTCAATTTCCAATCCCCAAAAAAGTTGTTTCCCGATTCAAAACTATCCCTATATATACTACTCTTCTGATCTTCTAGTTGATTCTTCAAGTCTTGGATATGGGCCTTTGGATCTTGAGTTTGAAGCAGTTATCTTCTGCAGTGGGCTTGCTTTACTTGCAGAGAGAAAGTGTGAAGTAGGAAGGGTCTTTAGCTCAGGACGTTAGTGGCGTTAACGTTAAGTGAGAGTGTGGGTTCGAGAACGTTAGTGACAATCACCTTTTTCACTAACGTTCCTCACCCAGGGATGATCCACGTTAACTTCAACGTTAGTAGCACCAACGTGACCACTAACGTTGCATCATGGTCCTTTGCACACGTTATTGGGCTCACCTTTTCCAATAACGTTGAGAGTCCTCCCTCCCTATGTTATAGTTCATGTTAACTTAGTTAACGTGGCTCTTAACGTAGGCTTGCCAATTCTTCGAGAACGTTACTGACACTTACCTTTGTCACTAACGTTCCAATGTGCCCCTACTTCCCACGTTAGAGTCCACGTTAACTAAGTTAACGTGGCTTCTAATGTGGTAATGATAGCCATCTCCAACGTTAGTGACAAAAGTGAGTGTCACTAACGTTGGCTTATCATCTCTTTTATCCACGTTAGCTTCCACGTTAACTAAGTTAACGTGGGAGCTAACGTTGCTCATAGTGACTTGTGGTAATACATCCCAACGTTAGTGACATAGGTAAGTGTCACTAACGTTGGCGATCACTTACTTTCTTCACGTTAGTTTCCACGTTAACTAAGTTAACGTGGCAACTAACGTGGCTCATTGTAGCTTGGCCAACGTTAGTGACAAAGGTGAGTGTCACTAACGTTGGCTTCTCTTTTTCTTCCACGTTTGAGTTCACGTTAACTTAGTTAACGTGACTCTTAACATGGGCTATGATGGCTTTCGAGGACGTTATTGGCGATTACTTTTCTCATTAACGTTGCAAGCTAGCTCCCATTCCATGTTGGTGGTCACGTTAGTTAGACTAACGTGGCTACTAACGTGGCTCTTTCTTGCTTCCTTTGTCCTGAAATCAAGCAATAAAGTGCATCAAAGTTCTAATCCACATCATGAGACATGCATCATCTAATTTGTCATCTAATTCATGCAAAATTCTCATGAAATCATGTAAAGTGCTCAATGTATGCTTAAATCAAGATGTAAGTGAAATTCTACCCAAAACTTGCTTATTTCCAAAGAAAATGGATGAAACTACCCTATAACAGTAAAGAAAAGGTCAGTGAAACTGGCCAAAATGTCCTGGCATCATCTACTTCTGACTTTAAGGAGGAGCTTCTTCTCTATTGGAAGTCTCTTTCTTTTCTTTCTTTTTCTTAGCTTCTTGTTTATGACCAGGAACAGGGATAAAGAGCTCCTCTTAACTTCTGATCTTGAACTTGAGAAGACTCTGAGGAGGCATTTACAATAAGCTAAAGCACAACACTCCAGAAGAGACCTTTCAGAAAGTTTTGAACAAAAAAAGGAGGACATGGCCGAACTACAAGAGGAGCCTAGAAAGGTCCTTGGTGACTTTACCATGCCTACCTCTGACTTTTATGGTAGAAGCATTGATGTACCTACCATTGGAGCTAACAATTTTGAGCTTAAGCCTCAGTTAGTCTCTCTTATGTAGCAGAACTGCAAGTTCTATGGACTTCCACTGGAATATCCATATCAGTTCTTAGCAGAATTCTTATAGATCTATGATACTGTAAAGACTAATGGAGTTAATCCTGAAGTCTATAAGCTGATGCTTTTCCCCTTTGCTTTAAGAGACAGAGCTAAGTTCTGGTTGGATGCCCAGCCTAGATAGAGCCTTGACTCTTGGGAAAATCTAGTTAATGCTTTTTTTGCTAAGTTCTTTTCTCCTCAAAGGATGAGCAAGATTAGAGTGAAAGTTCAAACCTTCAGACAAAGAGAAGGTGAATCCCTCTATAAAGCTTGGGAAAGATACAAGTAACTGGTCAGGAGATGTTCTCCTGACATACTCTCAGAATGGTCCCTCATAGGCGTGTTCTATGATGGCTTGTCTGAGATATCCAAGATTTCCTTGGAAAGCTCTGCATGTGGATCTCTCCACCTGAAGAAAATACCTACAAAAGTAAGAGAGCTCATTGAGATGGTTGTAAACAACCAATTCATGTACACCTCTGAGAGGAATCCGGTAAATCATGGAACCTCTCAGAGGAAAGGAGTTCATAAAGTGGAGACTCTAAATGCCATCCTAGCTCAAAATAAGATCTTGACCCAACAGGTCAACATGATCTCTCAACATCTCACTGAGATGCAAACTGCACCTGGTAGTAATCAGCAAGCCACCATGGAGGAAGTGAATTACATGGGAGAAGCCTATGGAAACACTTACATCCCTTCATGGAGGAATCATCCTAACCTCTCATGGAAGGATCAACAAAAACCTCAGCAAGGTTTCAATCAAGGTTGTAGGAACCAGAATAGGTTCAACAACAGACCACCGTTCCCATCTTCTCAAGGGAATATGGAGACTTCTAAGCAGAGCCTTTATGACTTAGCCACTTTAGTTTCTAGCCTCACTAAGACCACTCAAAGCTTCATTAATGAAACAAGGTCCTCCATTCAAAATATGGAGGTACAAGTTGGTCAACTGAGCAAGAGGTTCCCAGAGATCCCTCTTGACACTCTTCCCAATAATACTGAGGTTAATCATAGAGAAGAGTGCAAGGCAATAACCATGGAGGTTGAGGCCAAATTGGAGGAGAATAGAAAGGCATTGAATGCTAGTGAAGAAGCCTTCATTGGGCGTTCAACGCCCACCAGCCTAGGGAAGCTGCCGTT
This sequence comes from Arachis ipaensis, assembly GCF_059453495.1. Taxonomy (NCBI): domain Eukaryota; kingdom Viridiplantae; phylum Streptophyta; class Magnoliopsida; order Fabales; family Fabaceae; genus Arachis; species Arachis ipaensis. Next base: position 90,279,846 of record NC_142440.1, on the reverse strand, counting down.
AAACGCCAACAAGGACATCCCTACTGGGCGTTCAACACCCAGAATGCTAGAGGGACTGGCATTGAACACCAATCATAGCACACCCTTTGAGTGCTCTAAGCCCACTCAAGAACCCTCTAGCCTAAAAGCAAAGGAAACCACAAAGATAACTGAGGTTCCTTTGAATGCACTTCTGTAGTGCATAGGTTCTGATGACTACTCATCCTCAAGTGAGGATGAAGACACTATGGAAGAGCATGTTGCTTGTTTCCTAGGAGCTCTAATGAAGCTAAACACCAAACTATTTGGTACAAAGCCTCTGGAGGAAGAACCTCCACTGCTTACTAAAGAACTCCGTGCTTTGGTTCAGCAAGAGCTACCTCAAAAGCTTCCAGACGCTGGACGTTTTTTGATTCCTTGCACCATAGGCACTATGACCTTTGATAAGGCTTTGTGTGACATAGGTTCAAGCATCAACCTCATGTCATTCTCTGTAATGGGGAAGCTGGGCATCATTGAGGTGAAAGCTGCCAACATCTCACTAGAGATGGCAGACAAGACCATGAAGAAGCCATATGGCTTAGTAGAGGATGTCTTGGTTAAGGTTAAAAACCACTACATTCTTGCAAACTTCATTCTTGCAAAAGCTTTGATTAATGTAGCTAAGGGAGAAATGGTTTTCGAAATAGAAGAGGACTATATCTTATTTAAGATGTCCAATCCTAATTCTCCCTCCAATAAGAAAGGGACAACTGTGCAACACCTAGTGTGCCAATCCTCTCTTTCTGTGCAGAGCTTTGCAGAGCCCCAAGACATCAATTCTAAGTTTGGTATTAGGCAGTCCTCAATAAGCTCTAAGCACAAAGGTACTAAGAATAAAGTACTTAAAGGCTAGAAGTACAAGAAAGTCCCAACTGAAGGCCTCTCACCTGGCATGAGAGTTGTCTTTTCCAAGAATCCAGTCCTACCACATACAGTGAACCGTATCCTATCTCTAGAGCATGTAGAGCTCATTCATGAGAGGATAGGCAAAAAATTCACTATACGGGGCAAAAATCTGAGCCGTTACTCACCTTCTTAAGGAGCTGAAGGTCAAGCTAATGACTTTAAAAGAGCACTTGTTGGGAGGCAACCCAACTTTACTCAACTATTTATTTTATTTTCATATTTTGTTTGTCTTTCCATCTTAGAATCATGATCATGTGCATCAGTCAAGAGACAGAATTCACAGTAGTAAAAACAGAACACTCCGGAAAGAGTGTTAAAGTTGAACGCGAGTGAGGAAGCCCTCCTAGGAGTTCAATGCCCCAAGAGTGAAGCATTGCTAGCGTGCACGCCAGCCTGGGAGCAGCCCCTGGGCGTTCAAACGCCAATGTAGAAAAGTAAGAAATCTGGAACTCCCTAGCCTCTTGATGCACAGAAAACTTATCTCGCAACAAATCTCCCTTCGGCAAGTGTACCAAATTTGTCGTTAAGTAAAAACTCACAATAGAGTTAGGTCAAATCCCATAGGGATTGATTGATCAAGCAACTTTAATTAGAAGAATGTTCTAGTTGAGCGAATCCAGAATTTGGGTTGAGAGTTGCAGAAAATAAAATAGCGGGAATGTAAATAACAGAAAAGTAAATGCTAGAATTAAAGGACTGGAAGTAAATGACTGAAAATAAATTGCAGAATTATAAATGGGAATGGGGGATTTGCTCATAAAAGTAAATGGCAGAAATTAAAGAGAATGGGTAAGATCAGAGATACGGAGTTCATTGGGCTTAGGAGATGTTGCAATTCTCCGGATCAAGTTCATTTTCATCTCTTCCTCAATCAATGCACTCATTGATCTCCTTGGCAATCTTAATTGATTGAATTACAATATCTTGCAATTCAATCTCTCAAGTCTTGATCAATAGCCAATTCCTTGGTCAATTGCTCATGAGAAGAGATGAAGTATGGTCACTGATTATACCACATGAATTTCCCAAATCAAGTATTGAGAGGGTTATAGTCACATACCCATCCAAACCCAATTTGGTCCAGCATGAGAAAGCATTTCTAGCTTGATCTCTTCATTCCTCTTTCAAGGTTCAAAAGAGATCCAAGTTTGAATAGCTTCTTTTCCAAGATAACTACTCAATTGGATGAAGATCGAAAGCTTTCAAGTAAAATCAAGAGAAAAGATAGAAGAAGAATAATGAAAATTAGTATTGATCCATCAAATTACAACAGAGCTCCCTAACCCAATGAAAGGGGTTTAGTAGTTCATAGCTCTTGAAAATGAAAACAAAGATGGAGAATACATCATAAAACTAGAAAATGCAGAGAAAGTAAAATACAGAGAGTAGTTCTCTTTTTCCAACCTCCAGAACTCTTTTTAACAATTCAAAGCTACTCCTATATATACTACTTCTCTCAGCTTCAAGTTGGCTCCTCAAGTCTTGGGCCTTTGGATCTTGAGTTTGAAGCAGTTCTCTTCTTCATTTGGGCTTGGCTTTACTTGCAGAGAGAAAATGTGAAGTGTGCAGAGACTTTAGCTCAGGACGTTAGGGGTGTTAACGTTTAGTGAAAATATGAGTTCGAGAACGTTAGTGACAATCAACTTTCTCACTAACGTTACTAAGTAAAAGCCACATTAACTTCAACGTTAGTGGCATAAACGTTGCCACTAACGTTGCCTCTAAGTCCTTCACACAAGTTATTGAGACTTAACATTTCCAATAACTTTGAAAAGCCCCCTTTGTTCCCACGTTAGAGCCCACGTTAACTTAGTTAACGTGGCTCTTTAACGTGGGCTTGCCATCCTTCGAGAACATTAGTGACACTCAACATTGTCACCAACGCTCCAAGGTGCCCCTATGCCTCACGTTAGAGTCCACGTTAACTAGGTTAACGTGGCTTCTAACGTAGCCATGCTTAGCCATCCCCAATGTTAGTGACAATGTTGAGTGTCACTAACGTTGGCCATTCTTTCACTCATCAACGTTAGCTTCCACATTAACTAAGTTAACGTGGAAGTTAACGTGGCTCCTTGGGGGGTTGTGTGGTTGCTTCCAACGTTAGTGACAATGTTGGATGTCACTAACGTTGTCGACCACTCTTGCTTCTTACGTTAGCTCCCACGTTAACTCAAGTTAACGTGGGAGTTAACGTGATATGTTTCTCCTTAGGCCAACGTTAGTGACAATGTTGAATGACACTAACGTTGGCGTTTCTCCCCCTTTCTAACGTTAGAGGCCACGTTAACTAAGTTAACGTGGACTCTAACTTGGCCACTTATGAGCATTTGCCAACGTTAGTGACAATGTTAAGTGTCACTAACGTTGGTTCAACTTCCCTTCTCCACGTTAGAGTTCATGTTAACTTAGTTAACGTGACTCTTAACGTGGTCAATGATGGCTTCGAGAGCGTTATTGGCAATCACTTTTCTCATTAACTTTGCAAGTTACCTCCTATTCCTTGCTTCCTTTGGTCCTGAAATCAAGCAATAGAGTACATCAAAGTTCTAGTCCAAGTCATTGGTAATGCAACATACAATTTGTCACTAAACTTATGCAAAATCCTGATGAAATAATGTAAAATGCACAATGTATGCTTGAATCAAGGTGTAAGTGAATATCTACCCAAAACTAGCTTATTTCCTAAGGAAATGCATGAAACTAACCTAAAAACAGTAAAGAAAAGGTCCGTAAAACTGGCCAAGATGCCCTGGCATCACAACACCAAACTTAAAGCTTGCTTGTCCCTAAGCAAGTACTGGAACAAGAGAATGATGAATGGAATGCCAAGAGCAATGAGTCATTCTTATGGAAATCATATCACTGATTTTATGGTGGTTTCATGCATAGCAACTTAGGTTCATTCCTGGCTTTCAAACCTTTATCATGTCTTAAAACACTCACTTTGCTTACATCCCTTGAGACTTTTATTCATTGATCCCTTTGTTGTCATTTCAGAGCTTATTGGTGTTCTTAGGGTAAGTGCTCTGTAAGGGGGCAACTTTTTAAGATAAGCTTTCAGCCAACACTCCCAAACCAGTTGGTTCAAGGTGCTAGGTGTTGAAGCACCCCTAAGGACTTACTCCCTCAAGTCTCTCCCCCATACATATACACCACAGGCATATAGTTCATTTATTTTCCTTCTTAAGACCTTGGTGTCCAGCACCACTTTGGGTTACTAAATGTTCTGTGGTGAGGGTTACTCTTGATAATGGACTTTCAGCTGATAATCCCGGGTTAGTTAACTCAAGTTACCAAGTGATAAAGCACCCCTAAGAGCTTATTCATCCAAGTAGATCCCTCACACAGGAACACCACAGACACATATCTTAAGATCAAAACCATTGGTGCCTAGCCTTATTGCTTACTCTTTTTCTTTTGTTTTTCCACCTTCATTATTCTTTTCTCTTTCTCTTATTAGGATCTTGTCATATACTTAGTCTCATGAGTATATTCAAAGCAATGTATTCAGGCCAGATAGTTGTCATCCCACCTTATGGTTGAACCAACTTAGCTAACTTATGATCATACCACAAACTCATGAATGTACTCCATAATATGAACACTACTCTGGTCTTTTGAAACATAAGCATTCTCTCTTCATTTGATTAAAAAGGGACAAGCATACAAGTAAGTAAAGTAAGGATGCAGTGACATAAAGACTAGCACACAGATACTTTCTTCAATACCAAAAACTTAAAAGACATAATTGAAAAAGGTTTAAACATGACATGGAAGCAAGTTCTATTTCATACAAGATCTTCCTTATTTAAAGCATAGAGAAAGGTGGAATAAAGAAGGAACTCCACCACCTTTTACTGTTGTGGATGTCCATGCTCTTTTCCTTGCTTGTCCTCCTTGTTTCCTCTTGCATTTCCTCGTATCCGTGCCAATCTTGCTTGCTTCCAATCCTCAAGTTCCTTCCTCACTGACTCATGACTTTCTTCCACCCTTTGTCTTTCCTCTCGTGCTAATTCATCCTTCATTTCTTCATACCTGGCTATTCCTGGATGCAATATTGGCAGCTGTCCCACTAAGTAGCCGAGCCTGGCTTGAGTGTTTATGTGATGTCCTGTTTCGCTCATGTAAACTCCTTCTGCGAATGCCCTTTGCTCGTCCAATAGTTCTGCCTGTTCTATTTGTCTTCGATGCATCTCATGTATGTGTGCCCCTTGTTGTGCTTGGATGTTGATTAGCCTCTGGATGGATTCTTGTTGCTCGTTTTGCCTTCATTTCATCCTGTTGAATGTTTCTCCCCATTGTTGTCCTTGACTTAGTTGTTGTTCCATCATTTGCCTTTGCCACTCACCTTGCTGAGTCATCCATCTTGAGAGTGTTTCCTCTTGCTGCCCCATCATCTGTAGTTGAAGCTCTTTCTGTGCTCCTTGGCTTTCTAAATATTGTCTAGACAAGCCATCAATGGCCTCCTGCAATTGGTGCATGTCCAAGGTCTGTTGTGCTTCACCCTCTAAGACTTGTCCTTCCACTACTTGAGGGACTGTCCTCTTCCTTTGCTTCCGCTGAGGCAAAGGGGATGCTGCAGCATTCATCCTTCGTACAGTTATTGGGATGCCTTCCTTTATCCACATGGGGTTCTCATCTTCAAAAACCACCCCAGCTTTCTTGCATATTCGGTAAATAGTGCTGGGGTAACCTAACGTTCCTCTTGAGTCGCTTTTCTCTGCCATCTTTCTAATACCTTCAGCTATGAGTTCATGAACCTTAATTTCTCCTCCCTTCAGTATACAGTGCACCATTGTGGCTCTCTTGACATTCACCTTTGAGTTGTTTGCAGCTGGGAGAATAGACCTTCTCACTAGCTCAAACCACCCCTTGGCTTCAGAAGTGAGATCTGTTCTCTTGATGAACTTTGGTTTATTTCCCGCACCCTTTTCCCAGTCAGCTCCTGGTACACAAATATCTTGCAGAATCTGGTCATAATTGGGGTTGTCCAATCTTGAGTGATAGCTTTCTTCTTCAAACTGTATAGACCGTAGCTTCAATGCCCGCATGACACTCATGGGACCAAAGTCCACCATCTTTCCTCTCACAAAGCTTGTGTAAGACTCATCCTTCTTATCATATCGAACCGCATTTGCATAAAATTCTCTTATGAGGTTTGCATTCACCTTAATGACCGGGTCAGTGAGGAGCTCCCATCTTCTCCTTTCTATCTTCTCTGTAATTTCGGGGCACTCAGTCTTTTTAACTTGAAATCTCAGCTCATAAATGATTTCCTTATCAACCATCCACCCGTATTGCAATGCATGATGCAAGTTTCTAAATCTTTTTTCATCATATGGGTGTTCTTCCATGGGTTCCTTTCCCTTCCTTCTTTTAGAACCCGAAGACACCATGAATGATAGTTAATATGTGAAGGTGGCAAAGTTGTGGAGATTTTTGGTTGTTTAAGGTTTTATTGCAATGAAGAGAGTGAGGTGGGAAAAAGGTTTTTTTAATGGGGTAGGGAGTGTCTTGTACCGAAATGGAGAGTGGTGAAGATTGGGTAATGACAATGAAGGTGGGTATGGAACAAGGGTCATTTATATAGAGAAGTTGTGAGAGAATGGAGGGTGTGGATTGATTGAGTGGTTACCTGATGGATGGTTGGGGTGATGCATGGATAAAAGACAAGGATCATCACTTTATGAATGAGATTGCTCGGTCTTTTAGGGGTTCCATTTTTCCAATGTTACATGGCAACATTTTCCAATGTATTCCCTTTTTAGAACAAGTGTGTAGCCCTTCCTTTTATGGTGTCCGATCCTTCTTTGTTTAGTTGTCCAATCCATCCCTTTTTATGCTTCTTTTGTTTTCCTATAAAGATTTAAAATAAGGCAATTAATATCATAAAAATCAAACTCTACGGCTAGAATAATAAAGAGAAGAAAAAGAGTTTGTTTATTTGTGAATTTCAACTAACTAACTACTTGTGTATCCTTATGCATTTTGGTGGCACCATGGGTTGACACCAAACTTAGTTTGAAGCAATGTGATGAAAAGTTTTGTTCAAAGCTCCCAAGACTAGCATGCAATCTTGGTTTGCTTTGAACACCAAACTTGTTCTTCACTATATACTGCATGATAAAGATTTCACCAAGTGTTTATCAAGTTTGGGTTGAAATTCATAAACATTGATTTATTCATTATTTTAAAAACATATAAAACATGGGTTGCCTCCCATGAAGCACTTCTTTAGCGTCATTAGCTTGACGTTTTTCCCTCCATCAGGGTGGTTGGTAGTGCTTAAAGTCCTCCCCTCTTGCTGTGGACTTATATCCATTGGTTGGATCAATGATCTCCACATGTTCCAGGGAAAGAACTCTGTTGATAGTGAAGACCTTAGGTAACTGAGATGGTACAGTGGGGAGATTATGGGGAATATCTGGGAAGTAAGCTGAGACAACTCTATCCCCTAGAGAGAAGTCTTCCGTAGGGATTTTCTTGTTCCTCCACCTCCTTGGTACCTTCTTCTTTGTTTCTTTTGAGGTTGCCTTCCCCTTGGTGACCTCTTTTTCTAAAGGAGTTATGATGCTGTCTTTACCTGCCTCTAGAGGTTTAGGTTCCTCCAATTTTTCCTTGAGCTGTGGCAATTGCTGTTTTCCTTGTTTATCAATTAAAAGGATCTCAGAATGAACTGGCTGTGCTTCAGTGCTTGTCTCCTCCTTCAGTGTCTCATTATCATTTGTGCTTAGTTCCTTGTCCTCTTGATCTGTTTCTTGTGAGAGTTTGAAAACATTGAAGCTGAGTCGTTCATCATGGATTCTCAATATTAGCTCCCCTTTCTCTACATTGATAAGTACTCTGGCCGTAGCTAGGAATGGTCTTCCCAATATGATTGGATGAGTGTGACTCTCTTCCATGTCCAGGATGACAAAGTCTGTTGGGAGAAAGTATTTCCCAACCTTTAGCAACACATTTTCCACCACTCCTATTGCTTGCTTTTGAGTTTTGTCAGCCAGTCTGATGATTACATCTGTGGGCATTATCTCATTGATCTGCAGCCTCTTCACCAGGGATAAGGGCAGTAAGTTGATGCTGGCCCCCAAATCACATAGTGCTCTATCGAACATAGTTTCACCTATGGCACAAGGGATGTGAAAACTCCCTGGGTCTCTTCTTTTTGTAGGCAACTCAGGTTGAATAAGGGCACTACATTCCTTGTTCATCACTATAGTCTGGCCTCCTTTGAGTGAGCTTTTCCTGGGAAGAAGTTCCTTCATATACTTGATGAATGCAGGCATTTGTTGAATTGCCTTGATGAATGGTATGTTTACATGCAGAGATGCAAACAAGTCTAGGAACCTTGAGTATATTCTCTTTCCCACAGCACCATTGAGCAGTTGAGGGAAGGGTGCATAGAGCTTCAGCAGCTCTTTTTGTGAGATTTCTGGTTCTTGGTGATCTCTATCCTCCTCCTTTGTTGAGTTGTCTTCAGGTTGTTCGAAAAGTTTGCCTTGCTTGTCTTCAGTCTCTTGATCACTTGTAGTTACCATTTTGCAATCTTCCCATCTTACTTTATTTGCTTCTCCTTTGGGGTTTTTCTCCGTGTCACTTGGGAAGCTGTCAGTAGGTTTGGGAATCTTCTCAGCTAAATATCCCACCTGGAATTCCAGCTTCCTAATGGTCTCTCCCTGGTTCTTAATACTAGCTCGCACCTCCTCTTTGAACACCTTATTTTCTTGAATCTCTTGGCATATTCCTTCAAGTAAGGCTTCAATCATAGAGAGCTTGTCATCAATTGATGGGTGATTCGGAGCAGATATGCTGTTTTGGTTTTGATAAGCATGTGGAGAAGTGTTGTTGTGGGGGTGTTGAGATGTCCTCTGTGTGAACTGCTGGTGAGCTGCATTGTTGTTGGAGTTGTAACGTCTCTGGTCTTGGTTTTGATCTTGCTCACTTCCCCACCCAAAGTTTGGGTGGTTTCTCCATCCAGGGTTGTAGGTCTTGGAGTATGGAGCATAGTTTTTCCTTGGTGAATTCCCAATGTAGTTGGCTTGCTCCTGACTACCCTCTGCTTCTTCATTCACTCCTTCTTGGGTTGTTGATAAAGTGGAGATTGCTGCTACTTGGTTCCTCTCCATCTTCTTGGTGAGGTCAGCCAGCTGCTGGGTAATAAACTTGTTTTGGGCCAACAGAGCATCTACATTGTTTAGCTCCATTACTCCTCTTGTGTTCCCTCTTTCGGAAGCATAGAAGTAGTCGTTCTCTGCTACTGTTTCAATAACATCTATGGCTTCCTCAATAGTCTTCTTCTTGTTCAAAGATCCTCCGGATGAATGGTCTACGGCCTTCTTTGACTCATAAGAGAGCCCTTCATAGAAAATGTGCAGCTGCACCCATTCGTTGAACATGTCAGGTGGACACCTCCTTGTTAAGTCCTTGATCCTCTCCCATGCTTCATATAGAGTCTCACCATCTTGTTGCCTGAAAGTTTGGACCTCAGCTCTCAGCCTATTGATTCGTTGAGGAGGGTAAAATCTTGCTAAGAATTTGTTCACCACGTCTTCCCAAGTTGTCAAGCTTTCCCTTGGGAAAGATTCCAGCCACTTTACTGCTTTGTCCCTAAGTGAGAATGGAAACAAGAGCAGTCTATAGGTGTCAGGATGAACACCATTAGACTTCACTGTGTCACATATTCTCAGGAAGGTGGTCAAATGTTGATTGGGGTCTTCTTGAACACCTCCTCCAAACGAACAGTTGTTCTGAACAAGGGTAATGACCTGTGGTTTAAGTTCAAAGTTGTTGGCATGGACTGTTGGCTTTTTGATGCTACTTCAACAATTGCCTGGGTTTGGATTGATGTAAGAGCCCAAAACTCTTCTATCCTCCCCAGCATGATTTGCTCTACCTCCTCCTCCATGGTTGTGATCTTCTTCTTCATGATGGTTTTCCATGTTGTCTTCCATGTTTGGTTCAAAGAATTCCTCTTCTTCCTCAGCACCAACCACTTTCTTTCCTCTTGCCTCCCTCCTTAATCTAAGCAAGGTCCTCTCAGGTTCAGAATCGAAGGAAGTTGAAGCCCCGCTTCTTCACCCTGTCATACAACCATCAAGTGCAAGCAAGAAAAGATAGGTGCAGAAAGTATTTGTGTCAGAATTACTGTTTGTTGTGGGTGATGCAATATATCAAACAGTTAGTGGGTTAGCAAACAGAATTGAAATTAACAAAAAAAACAAAAGAGTAGAGGGGGAAAGGAAGAAGTTTAACTAAAACAGAAAGTAAATCACTCAAACAGAAAATGAAATTCACAAAATAAAAATGCTCAATCTAGTGATCTTCCAATTTAATCATTGTTGATGCACAATCAATCCCTGGCAACGGCGCCATAAACTTGATGCACGGAAAACTTGTCTCGCAACAAATCTCCCTTCGGCAAGTGTACCGAATTTGTCGTAAAGTAAAAACTCACAATAGAGTGAGGTCGAATCCCACAGGGATTGATTGATCAAGCAACTTTAATTAGAAGAATGTTCTAGTTGAGCGAATCCAGAATTTAGGTTGAGAGTTGCAGAAAATAAAATAGCGGGAATGTAAATAACAGAAAATTAAAAGCTAGAATTAAAGGACTGGAAGTAAATGACTGAAAATAAATTGCAGAATTGTAAATGGGAATGGGGGATTTGCTCATAAAAGTAAATGGCAAAAATTAAAGAGGATGGGTAAGATCAGAGATACGGAGTTCATTGGGCTTAGGAGATGTTGCAATTCTTCGGATCAAGTTCATTTTCATCTCTTTCTCAATCAATGCACTCATTGATCTCCTTGGCAATCTTAATTGATTGAATTACAATTTCTTGCAATTCAATCTCTCAAGTCTTGATCAATAGCCAATTCCTTGGTCAATTGCTCATGAGAAGAGATGAAGTATGGTCACTGATTATACCACATGAATTTCCCAAATCAAGTATTGAGAGGGTTATAGTCACATACCCATCCAAACCCAATTTGGTCCAGCATGAGAAAGAATTTCTTGCTTGATCTCTTCATTCCTCTTTCAAGTTTCAAAAGAGATCCAAGTTTGAATAGCTTCTTTTCCAAGATAACTACTCAATTGGATGAAGATCGAAAGCTTTCAAGTAAAATCAAGAGAAAAGATAGAAGAAGAATAATGAAAATTAGTATTGATCCATCAAATTACGATAGAGCTCCCTAACCCAATGAAAGGGGTTTAGTAGTTCATAGCTCTTGAAAATGAAAACAAAGATGGAGAATACATCATAAAACTAGAAAATCCAGAGAAAGTAAAATACAGAGAGTAGTTCTCTTTTTCCAACCTCCAGAACTTTTTTTAACAATTCAAAGCTACTCCTATATATACTACTTCTCTCAGCTTCTAGTTGGCTCTTCAAGTCTTGGGCCTTTGGATCTTGAGTTTGAAGCAGTTCTCTTCTTCATTTGGGCTTGGCTTTACTTGCAGAGAGAAAATGTGAAGTGCGCAGAGACTTTAGCTCAGGACGTTAGGGGTGTTAACGTTTAGTGAAAATATGAGTTCGAGAACGTTAGTGACAATCAACTTTCTCACTAACGTTACTAAGTAAAAGCCACGTTAACTTCAACGTTAGTGGCATAAACGTTGCCACTAACGTTGCCTCTAAGTCCTTCGCACACGTTATTGAGACTTAACATTTCCAATAACTTTGAAAAGCCCCCTTTGTTCCTACGTTAGAGCCCACGTTAACTTAGTTAACGTGGCTCTTTAACGTCGGCTTGCCATCCTTCGAGAACGTTAGTGACAATGTTGAGTGTCACTAAGGTTGGTCATTCTTTCACTCATCAACGTTAGCTTTCATGTTAACTAAGTTAACGTGGAAGTTAATGTGGCCCCTTGGGGGGTTGTGTGGTTGCTTCCAACGTTAGTGACAATGTTGGATGTCACTAACGTTGTCGACCACTCTTGCTTCTTACGTTAGCTCCCACGTTAACCAAGTTAACGTGGGAGTTAACGTGATATGTTTCTCCTTAGGCCAACGTTAGTGACAATGTTGAATGTCACTAACGTTGGCGTTTCTCCCCCTTTCTAACGTTAGAGGCCACGTTAACTAAGTTAACGTGGACTCTAACGTGGCCACTTATGAGCATTTGCCAATGTTAGTGACAATGTTAAGTGTCACTAACATTGGCTCAACTTCCCTTCTCCACATTAGAGTTCACGTTAACTTAGTTAACGTGACTCTTAACGTGGTCAATGATGGCTTCGAGAGCGTTATTGGCAATCACTTTTCCCATTAACTTTGCAAGTTACCTCCCATTCCTTGCTTCCTTTAGTCCTAAAATCAAGCAATAGAGTGCATCAAAGTTCTAGTCCAAGTCATGGGTAATGCAACATACAATTTGTCACTAAACTTATGCAAAATCCTCATGAAATAATGTAAAATGCACAATGTATGCTTGAATCAAGGTGTAAGTGAATATCTACCCAAAAGTAGCTTATTTCCTAAGGAAATGCATGAAACTAATCTAAAAACAGTAAAGAAAAGGTTAGTTAAACTGGCCAAGATGCCCTGGCATCACCTCTCAGGACCAAGAGGTCCCACAGAAGCTCCACCTACCCGACCTTCTTCTTCCTTATTGATCATATTTGCTTGAGGATGAGCAAAACTCTTAAGTTTGGTGTTGAAAAAGCTTTGCTTTGTAACTTCTACCACTCTTAATTATAGAAGAAGAGGATGGAGCAAACTAGAGAGCATGCACATAAACTTGTGCAGCTGCCTCAACAAAGACAAAGAAGTGACATAGAAGAGATCAAGCATTAAACGGGATCCTCAAGGAGGAGCACTGGCCACCATCATTCAGGTGGATTCATTCTCTTTTACTCCTTTTCTGTTATTTTTCCATTTTCTATCTGTTTATCTATTTTCTTGTCCTAGTTGCATGATCATTTGCATTGATGTCTTAAAAAGTTGTAAAATGTTCCATATATCTCTCAACTTGCTTAAATAAAAACTTTTTTATCTGAAAAGAATTGAGAGATGCATGAATTTTAAGTTTAAAAAAAGATTAGTTTAATTAGTTTGATGTGGTGTCAATTGCTTTTGTTTTCTGAATGTATGATTAAACAGTGTATATTTGAAGTTGAAATTTATGAATGTTGGCTCTTGAAAGAATAAGGAAAAGGGAAAAATATTATTGATTATCTGAAAATTGATTCTTGAAGCAAGAAAAAGCAGCAAAAAGCAAAAGAAAAAGCATGTTGCAAAAGAAAATAAAATTTATATGCATGCAAGAAAGAAAAAAATGGCGAAAAAAAAGAGAAAGAAAAAAATAAAAAGCAAAAAAATCCGTTACTGCCCAAAAATGCAGGATAAGGAGGGCAGATTGAAAAAGCCAGTAACCCTTTAAACCAAAAGGCAAGGGTAAAAGGACCCAAGGCTTTGAGCATCAGTGGTTAGGAGGGCCAAAAGGAATAAAATCCTGGCCTAAGCGGCTAAACTAAGATGTCCCTAACTATGTGCTTGTAGCGTGAAGGTGTCAAGTGAAAAGTTTGAGACTGAGCGGTTAAAGTCGTGGTCCAAAGAAAAAAGACTGTGCTTAAGAACTCTGGACACCTCTATCTGGGGACTCTAGCAAAGCTGAGTAACCATCTGAAAAGGTTCACCTAGTTAAAGTGTCTGTGGGATGAATATATCAGGTGGTAATACTGGAAAACAGAGTGCTTAGGGTCATGGGCAAGGCTCAGAAAGCTATGTTCAAGAATCAAAATAAGCCTAACTAGGAAAGTTAATAATATCATCTAGATTCTAAGTTCCTAAGCATGCAAACAGCTTTGAGTTTGAATGGATAGTGAGATGCCAAAACTATTCAAAAGCAAAAAGATACTAAGTCCTGCTCATCTGATTTTAACTAAGCTTCATTTGAAGCTTAGAAATTTATTATATCTTAATTTTATTTTTATCCTTCTGTGTTTTTAGTTGCTTAGGGACAAGCAACAATTTAAGTTTTGTGTTGTGATGAGCGGATATTTTATACGCTTTTTGGCATCACTTTCATATAGTTTTTAGTAGTTTTTATTTAGTTTTTATTATGTTTTTATAGGTTTTAGTGTTAAATTCACATTTTTGGTTTTTACTATGAGTTTTTGTGTTTTTGGACAATTTCAGGTATTTTCTGGCCGAAATTGATGAGCTAGAGCAGAAGTCTAATTCAGAGACAGAGAAAGCACTGCAGATGCTGTCCAGATATGACTTGCCTACATTCGAAAGAGCTTTTCTGGAGCTACAGAAGTCCAAATGGAGCGCTCTCAATGGCTATGGGAAACTGACTTCCAAAGCTTTCCAAAAATATATAATAGTTCATACTTTGCTTTAGATTATAGGGCCCAAAACTGGCGCCATCGCCAGCTTCCTACCCCTTTCCTGGCGTCCAACGCCCAAAGACCAGAGCCCAGCATCCAAAGGCCCAGAGAGGACCCCTTAGCTGGCGTTCCACATCCCGAAGACCTCAGAGCACCTGGATCTCATAAAACTCAGCCGAAACACTCACTAAGTGGGCCTCAGAAGTGGATTTTAGCACTAAATATACTGTTTTACCCTTAATAGTCATTTGTTTAGTATTTAAAGGATTTTATCTAAACATCAATTTTCTCATTATACACGTTTTTCCATTGTTTTTACTTTCATTATGAGTTTCTAAACCTCCTAGGTTGAGGGAGGAACTCTATTGAGTCCTATGAATTAATAAAAGTACTATTGTTTCTTCTTCTATCCGTGTTGAGCAGGATGACCTGACAAATTAGCTCTGTTCATCACATTAAGACAAACGTGCCTGACAAACCGCATTTACTTGGGTTCGTGTGAGTACCTGGAAGAAAAGCACGAGCCAATAGCTATGTTTATTCATCTCTCAGACAGTTAATCCAAAATTTCGTTGGGCACTTCTCGAGACACCAGTTCAGCCAATCTATGGGAAGATTAAGGTCTCTGTGGTATAGGCTAGAATCCAAAAGAAGAAGCGTTCTCTGATCCGGAAGATCTGACCAAGCTGGTGGCATTTTGTGTAGGATCGCCAAGAGAATGGACTACTATGCGCTTCACCCTTCGTCAGATTGAGTAACCACGGCCAATGGCCATGGTTGTGTTCAACATGTAGTAGAGGAGATCAATGACCACGAGCAATGGCTTTGATCACTTACAGCCTGCCATAGAAGAAGATCATTCACAAGCAAAAAATACAGTAGTACCAGAGTTACTTCAGAAAGACAAAGCAACTCCAACTCTCAAGTCTATTCTTATTACTGATTGCCCTTGTCTCAATCCAATTGAATTTATTTACAAATACAAATTATGAATAGTTTTCTCTAATCCATCAACCTTCTGATTCCGCCTGACTAAGACCTGCAAGACAACAATAGCTTGCTTCAAGCCACAATCCTCGTGGGATCGACCTTAACTCAGTCAGGTATTATTTGGACGACCCAGTGCACTTGCTGGTACTGCTGCTGTTGTACGAAATAGTATGGATTTTACGAAATGAGTGAAGCTCCAGAACCTCTATGATGGTATCTCTATAAAAGCAAGAAAGGCACTGGATTTTTTCTCAGGAGGGTCACTTCAAATGATGAAAACTCCAGAGGAGGCACATGATCTCATTAACATGGTGGCTAACAACCAGTACTTCTACACCTCAGAAAAACAAGCAACTCCAAAGAGTGGCGTATATGAGCTCAAGGGTGTGAATGCTATCCTAACCCAGAACAAGTTAATGCATCAACAAATCCAGCAGTAGATGAAAATGATGGCAAAAAGGATGGATGGACTTCAATTAGCTGCAATTAGCACAACAAGCCAAGCTTCAAATGCATGGGGTCAAAATGAAGAAAGCTTTGAGGCATACAAAAATGAGTAGCATCCTGAGCAAGTCTAATATATGCACAACACAAACTCTTTCCACAATGATTTCCATGGGGACACATACAATTACTCATGGAGAAACCATCCCAACTTGAGGTGGGGAGACAATCAGAACCAATGGCAGAAGAATTCCAATCCCAATAACCTTCAAAACACAAGTAACCAAAACCATCACACCCTTAACAACAATCCATATAGAATACCACAAAATAACTCTTCCACATCCACATTCTACCCACAAAATAACTCTTCAAATAACCCAACCAATGTCCATCAACAACTAACATCTCATACACAACCCCAGCCACATAAAGAGTCTCAAAGAATCTCGAATCTAGAGATGATGATGGAAAATCTCATGAAGAACCAAGAGATGGCAAGCAAGAACTATGAAGCATCAATGAGAAACCTTGAGAAACAAATAGGGCAGCTTTCTAAGCAACCTACTGAGAGGCCAATTAATGCCTTCCCAAGTGATACCATCCCAAATCCAAAGGAGGAGTGCAAAGTTATACAACTGAGGAGTGGTAAAACATTGGAAAAAGGGAACAAGGACGCCAACAAGGAAGAGACTGATATTGAGGAAAATGATAAGGTAGATCACAAGAAGGACAATAAACCACAAGCTCCAAGGAAAGGAAAGTAAGTCTGAGAGCCACAAACACAAGAGAAAAAAGAGGAAGTGAAGCCATATGTTTCTCAACTACCTTACCCTTAGAGATTGCACAAGGAGATGAAGGATCAACAATTCCCTAAGTTCTTAGAGATTTTCCGAAAATTGGAGATCAACATTCCACTAGCTGAAGCCTTGGAACAAATGTCAGTTTATGCAAAGTTTCTCAAAGAAATCATCACCAAAAAGAGGAGCTGAAAGGAGAAGGAAACTGTGATCCTCACCTAGGAATGTAGTGCTGTAATCCAAAAAGGGTTTCCACGCAAACTCAAGGATCCAGGGAGTTTCCTCATATCATGTACCATTGAGAATATGATAATAGAGAGAGCTCTCTGTGACCTGGGTGCCAGCATAAATCTTATGCCCCTATCCATGATGAAAAAGTTGCTCAAAGAAGAGGTGAAGCCCACAAGGATGTCACTATAGCTTGCTGATAGATCTATTGGTGAATGTTGGAGAGTTCATTTTCCCTGCTGACTTTGTGATCTTAGATATGAAAGAGGAAGAAAATAACTCAATTATCCTGGGAAGACCTTTTCTAGCCACAGCAAGAGCCATCATTGATGTAGAGAAAGGTGAAATGGTTCTCAGGATACATAATGAGCAAATGGTCATCAATGTCATCAAGGCAATGCAATACCCCCTGAGAAAGAGAACCATATGAGAGTGGAAATGATAGAAATGTTGGTAGAAGAAGTGCTTGAGACAAACCATCTTGAAGAACAAGAAGAAGAAACTCAATAGATTCAAGTTGAGGAGGCAAAAGGGAAGCAAGTGGTTGGAAGCTCACTTGATGGAAAGAAACAGGAGTTGCCAAAGCAAGAACTGAAGCCTTTACCCCTTCATCTCAAATATGCATTCCTTGGTAGGGAGGAAACTCTCCCAGTAATCATCAAGGCTTCTTTGAGCACACAAGATGAAGAAAACCTACTTGAGGTGTTGAAGACTCACAAAAGTGCTCTAGGGTGGACAATTGATAACATCAATGACATAAGCCCTGTAATTTGCATGCATAAAATCCTGCTAGAGGAGGACTCACGGCTAGTGGTGCAACCTGAAAGGAGGCTCAATCCAATCACAAAAGAAGTGGTTCAAAAGGAGGTGATGAAGTTATGGAATGATGGAATCATATATCCCATTTTTGATAGCTCTTGGGTGAGTCCAGTTCAGGTGGTAGCAAAAAAGGGAGGCATCATTGTTATCTTCAATGAAAAAAATGAACTCATCCCTATAAGGGTAGTAACTGGGTGGAGGATATGCATTGACTATATACGATTGAATGAAGCCACAAGGAAGGATCATTTCCCTCTTTCCTTCATTGATCAGATGCTGGAAAGGCTGGCTGGTCATGCTTATTATTGCTTCTTGGATGGGTATTCTGGGTACAATCAGATAGTGGTGGATTCCAAGGACCAAGAGAAGAAGTTTCTCACTGAAGCCAAGCAATTCTTGTGGGATGAACCCTTTTTATTCAAGAGACGTCCAAATGGGATGATCAGAAGGTGTGTACCAGAAAGTGAGATGAGAAATATCCTATTGCACTATCACAGTTCAGGTTATGGTGGACATTTTGGGTTCGAAAGAACAGTTGTCAAAGTTCTTCAAAGTGGCTTGTATTGGCCATCTATATTCAAAGATGCCCGGGAATTTGTAAATCAATGTGATGAATGCCAAAGAGCAGAGAACCTAACAAAGAGAAATGAAATGCCTCAGAACTTTATCTTGGAGGTAGAGTTGTTGACATATGGGGCATAGATTTCATGGGACCCTTTCCCCCGTCATACTCATTCAAGTACATATTGGTAGCAATGGAATATGTCTCCAAATGGGTGGATGCCATAGCAACAACTACATGTGATGCACAAATTGTTCTCCAATTCCTCAAGAAGTATATCTTCACCAGATTCAGAGTGCCTAAAGGTCTCATTAATGATGGTGGTAGTCACTTTTGCAACAAGCAAATGAACACCTTGCTCCATAAATATGGAGTAACTCACAAAGTAGCTACACCATACCACCCTCCGACCAATGGCCAGGCTGAATTGGCAAACAGAGAACTGAAAAAGATTCTAGAAAAAACAGTGGGAGCAACAAGGAAAGACTGGGCAAGGAAGCTAGATGATGCCCTGTGGGCATATAGAACTGCATTCAAAACTCCCATCGAGAGGTCACCATTTTAGCTACTTTATGGCAAAGCCTGCCACCTCCCAGTGGAGCTCGAGCACAAGCCTTTTTGGCTGCCAAGCTCCTCAATCTCGATTCTCAAATAGCAGGAGAAAAGAGATTACTACAGCTCAATGAATTGAATGAATTTAGACTGGAAGCTTATGATAATGCTAAGATCTACAAGGACAGGACCAAAAGATGGCATGACAAGAAAATTTCAAAAAGAGATTTTAAGCCAGGGCAACAAGTGCTAGTGTATAATTCTAGACTCAAGATCTTCCCCGGCAAACTCAAGTCTAAATGGACCAGTCCTTATGTGGTGACTATGGTCTCCCCACATGGAAATCTTGAACTCCTGAATGAAGCTTCAAAGGATACATTCACAATAAACAGTCACAGGGTGAAGCACTACCTGGGAGGACCATGGAACAAGGAGGAGGAGCATTCATGAGCTGACTTGAATAAGAAGGAAAGACGTCCAGCTAATAACGATAAAAGAGCGCTTGTTGGGAGGCAACCCAACCAGAGGTAATTTTCTTTTCTTAGTTGATTCAATAAGAGAGTTAAGTGGATTTTCCTGTATTGCAAGGAGTTAAGTTTGGTCTTGCACACCAAAGTGAAGTCATAGGTGAAAAATTCAAGGGTGAATGTGTGATGCTAAGTTTGGTGTTCCACCATAGATTTCATGAAAACACATTGCAACCCTCCAAATAGCATGACTAGTCACTAACTCCAAACAATCATGGAAACTACTTAACACTTATTTACTTTCTAGTTCATAGTTTGCTTTCTTAATAAAAGCAAACAATGTTTCATGCATGCATTCAAATTTACTGCATAAAGAAGTAGGCAAGGAACTAAGTTTAATGTTCACACACCAAAGCAAGTTCAGAAGCTTACAAACATACAAGCATGCTAACCATTTCTCAAAGTGCTTGGAGAACAAGCAACTTTAGATATCTTTGCAAGAAGTCATTCAATCTCTTGGAGGAAATATGCACCATCATCTAAGGAGATAAAGAAGGATACAAAAGCTAAAAATGGTGATGACAAGGAAGAAACAAGTGGACACCGAGTGGTTGTATTGTTACTTGACTATCTCTAGCTTAAATGTGTTGATTGAAAGTGCAATTGTGCCCCTGTTGATTAGTGTCCTTTTAACCATGATTCATTTACATTAGGTTAATTTTTATTTTTTGCTTGTTAGTCTAATGCCTATATCACTTCACCTTACTTAAATTGTATGCTTTGTTTTCCTAAGTCTTAATAAAAGAAAAATGTTATGAAATTGAGAAGAGTAAAAGTTCAATTTGGTAGAAGATTGAATAAAATCCTAAGGTTATGTGGTGGTACATGCTTGAGTACTTGGTAAGTTCACAAATAAAGTGGAAGGGTAGAATGCTCTCTTAAGTATATTCTTAGTGTGCATTCTATAAAACCCTTGTGAATAAAAGATCCTTGCAAAAAAAAGAAAAAGAAAAAGAAGAATGAAGAAAGAATAAGAAATGAATAAGCTAGGCACCAATAGCTTGACCCTAAAGATATATGCCTGTGATGCTTTTGTATAAGGATATGCTTGGATGATTAGGTTCTAAGGAGCGCTTCATCACTTGATAACTTGGGTTAACTAACCCGGGATTATCAACCAAAAGTCCATTACCAAGAGCAACCTTTCTACAAAGCATTTAGCAACCCAAAGAGGTGTTGGGCATGAATGTCTCAATGTTAAATTGCAAGTCAAGTGCCTATGGTGTGTATGTGTTGAGGAGAGGCTTGAGTCAGTAAGTCCTAAGGGGTGCATCAATACCTAACACCTTAAACTAATTGGGTCGGGAGTGTTGACTGAAAGCATATCATAAAGAGTTGCCTTAACACAGAACACTAAGCTTCAATAAAAGGAATAAGCCTCTAGCAAGGAGAAAAAGAAAAGAAAAAAGTTCAAACCAAGGATCAATGTATAAAAGGGTTTCATAGAAGCAACAGAGTTAGTATTTAAGGGGATGCTATAAACTAGAAACCAATAAAATTAGGAACTTCAAAGATGTTATGGATGAAACCCTATAAACCAGGATTGAACATCTCTCAATAACTCATGCTTCTTTATGGTTTCATGCATTTTTCTTATGCTTTACTACTTGCTTGGGGACAAGCAAGATTTAAGTTCGATGTTGTGATGCCTAGGCATCTATACCTAGTTTCACAAGCCATTTTCTATAGTTTTGACTTGGTTTTATGCATTATCTTCACCAATAAGTAAGCATTTGGATGAGTTATCTATGCATACCTTGATTCATCAAACATAAGTAAATTATAATAATTTTCATGAGATGTATGCAAGAACTACTTGATGCATCGAATGATACAATATCTTGTGATTATGGCAGAGCTTTGATGTACTTGTTTGATTGATGATAGGCAAAGAAAAGCAGAGGAGAAGCAGAGAAGAAGCAGAGAGGCTGTGGTGTTAGTGGCCAAGTTAGCACACTAACACCATGGTTAACGCTGACTCAATGAAGAGGTGCTGGCGTTATTGGCCAAGTTAGCCCACTAACACCAGTGCCAACATTGCCAATGAAGAGGTGCTACCGTTAGTGGTCATGTTAGCCCACTAATGTCAGTGCTAACGTGCTCGAAGAAGAAGAAGAAGCTGGCGTTAGTGGCTAAGTTAACCCACTAATGCCAGTGCCAACGTTGGTCAAGGAAGAAGGGAGCGTTAGTGGCCAAAGTTAGCTCACCAATGCCACTACACAAGGAAGAAGGTGCCAATGTTAGTGTGCTAACACCACCAATATTAGCACACTAACGTCTTCAATCATGGCACAAAGTTGGGGCTGGAAGAATTGGCTAGTGTGTGTACTCACAGAGTAGTGTGCATACGCACCAGAGGAAAATTGGTCAATGTGCGGACGCACGAAGTAGGGTACGTACGCACAAGTGGCAAAAATGACCAGGATGTACACGCACGAAGCAGTATGCGCACGCACAAGAGACAAAAATCAAAATGATGAGCGTGCATATGACAGAATGCGTAGCACAACAAGAGGAGTGTTAATGGCAACGTTAGTGTGTTAACGCCAGTAGCAACACCAGAATGAGTTTAAAGGCTGGCGTTAGTGGCAGCGTGGTGCACGAAATTGTGATCACTGGTAATGGCTCCAAAAACTTGGTGCTCTAATCTTAATTCATCATTTGTCACAACTTCGATACAACTAACCAGCAAGTGCACTAGGTCGTCCAAGTAATAAAACCTTACGTGAGTAAGGGTCGATCCCACGGAGATTATTGGTATGAAGCAAGCTATGGTCATCTTGTAAATCTCAGTCAGGCGGATATCAAATGGTTATGGAATTTTTGAATAATAATAATAAATAAACAGAAAATAAGGATAGAAATACTTATGCAATTCATTGGTGAGAATTTCAGATAAGCGTATAGAGATGCTTTCGTTCCTCTGAACCTCTGCTTTCCTGCTGTCTTCATTCAACCAGTCCTACTCCTTTCCATGGCAAGCTTTCTGTAAGGCATCACTGTTGTCAATGGCTACATCCCATCCTCTCTGTGAAAAAGGTCCAAATGCTCTGTCACGGCACGGCTAATCATCTGGAGGTTCTCGATCATACTGGAATAGGATTCACCCTCCTTTTGCGTCTGTCACTACGCCCAGCACTCGCGAGTTTAAAGTTCGTCACAACCATCCCTTCCCAGATCCTACTCGGAATACCACAGACAAGGTTTAGACTTTCCGGATTTCAGGAATGGCCATCCATGGGTTCTAACCTATACCACAAAGATTCTAATATCTCGGACTCGGTCCTCTATATTAGATATCTAAGAGATACTCATTCTAGCTTGTTTGCATGTAGAACGGAAGTGTTTGTCAGGCACGCGTTCATAAGTGAGAATGATGATGAGCATCACATAATCATCACATTCATCATGTTCTTGGGTGCGAATGGATATCTTAGAAGCGGAATAAGTTGAATTGAATATAAAACAGTAGTACTTTGCATTAAATCATGAGGAACAGCAGAGCTCCACACCTTAATCTATGGAGTGCAGAAACTCTACCATTGAAAATACATAAGTGATCATGGAGTTCGTTGGTCTCGGCCCCAGAGGGGAACCGGAGTAACCAAGACTATGAATACAATGATAAAAAGTTCTATATATACTAGACTAGCTACTAGGGTTTACAGAAGTAAGTAATTGATGCATAAATCCACTTCCGGGGCCCACTTGGTGTGTGCTTGGGCTGAGCTTGAAGTTTACATGTGCAGAGGCTTCTTTTGGAGTTGAACGCCAAGTTGTAACGTGTTTTTGGCGTTCAAGTCTGGTTCGTGACGTGTTTCTGGCGTTGAACTCTAGACTGCAGCGTAGAACTGGCGTTCAACGCCCTTTTGCGTCGTCTAAACTCGGCCAAAGTATGGACTATTATATATTTCTGGAAAGCCTTGGATGTCTAACTTCCAACGCAATTGGAAGCACGCCATTTTGAGTTCGGTAGCTCCAGAAAATCCACTTTGAGTGCAGGGAGGTCAGAATCCAACAGCATCAGCAGTCCTTCTTCTACCTCTGAATCTGATTTTTGCTCAAGTCCCTCAATTTCAGCCAGAAAATACCTGAAATCACAGAAAAATATATAAAATCATAGTAAAGTCTAGAAATATGAATTTAACATAAAAACTAATAAAAACATCCCTAAAAGTAACTAGATCCTACTAAAAACATACTAAAAACAATGCCAAAAAGCTTATAAATATCCGTTCATCACAACACCAAACTTAAATTGTTGCTTGTCCCCAAGCAACTGAAAATCAAATAGGATAAAAAGAAGGGAATATACTATAAATTCCAAGCTATCAATGAAACATAGCTCCAATCAGATGAGAGGGACTTGTAGCTTTTTCCCTCTTGAATAGTTTTGGCATCTCACTTTATCCATTGAGGTTCAGAATGATTGGCATCTATAGGAACTCAGAGTTCAGATAGTGTTATTGATTCTCCTAGTTCAGTATGTTGATTCTTGAACACAACTACTTTATGGGTCTTGGCCATGGCCCTAAGCACTTTGTTTTCCAGTATTACCACCGGATACACAAATGCCACAGACACATAATTGGGTGAACCTTTCTAGATTGTGACTCAGCTTTGCTAAAGTCCCCAATTAGAGGTGTCTAGGGTTCTTAAGCACACTCTATTTTTGCTTTGGACCTTGACTTTAACCGCTCAGTCTCAAGTTTTCACTTGACACCTTCACGCCACAAGCACATGGTTAGGGACACCTTGGTTTAGCCGCTTAGGCCAGGATTTTATTCCTTTAGGCCCTCCTATCCACTGATGCTCAAAGCCTTGGGATCCTTTTTATTTACCCTTGCCTTTTGGTTTTAAGGGTTATTGGCTTTTTGCTCTTGCCTTTTGGTTTTAAGAGCTTTTGGCTTTTTCTGCTTGCTTTTTCTTTTTCTATTTTTTTCGCCATTTTTTTTCTGCAAGCTTTTTGTATTCACTGCTTTTTCTTGCTTCAAGAATCATTTTTATGATTTTTCAGATTATCAAATAACATGTCTCCTTGTCATCATTCTTTCAAGAGCCAACATATTTAACATTCATAAACAACAACTTCAAAAGACATATGCACGGTTCAAGCATTCATTCAGAAAATAAAAAGTATTGTCACCACATCAATATAATTAAACTAAGTTCAAGGATAAATTCGAAACTCATGTACTTCTTGTTCTTTTGAATTAAAAACATTTTTCATTTAAGAGAGGTGATGGATTCATAGGACATTCATAACTTTAAGACAAAGTTACTAAATACTATTGATCATGTAATAAGACACTAACATAGATAAGCACTTAACATAAAGAAAACGAAAAACAGAAAATTTGAGAACAAGGAATGAGTCCACCTTAGTGATGGTGGCGTTTTCTTCTTGAGGAACCAATGATGTTCTTGAGCTCTTCTATGTCTCTTCCTTGTCTTTGTTGCTCCTCCCTCATAGCTCTTTGATCTTCTCTAATTTCATGGAGGACGATGGAGTGCCCTTGATGTTCCACCCTTATTTGCTCCCAATAATTGTGTGGAGGAAAATGTATCCCCTGAGGTGTCTCAGGGATCTCTTGATTTGCAGTCAAATGTTCTACCACTGAGCTATAGACCCTTGATGGAAGCTTTTTTCTTCCCTTTCCTCTTTCTAGAGGTTTCTCTGGCCTTAGGTGCCATCAATGGTTATGGAAAAACAAAAAGAACTATGCTTTTACCACACCAAACTTAGAATGTTGCTCACCCTCGAGCAAAAGAAGAAAGAATAGAAGAAGAAGAAGATGTGGAAGAATCTAGGATTATGAGGAGGGAAGGTGGGGATCCTGTGGGGTCCATAGATCTTGAGATGATCCTGTGAGGTCCATAGATCTTGAGGTGTCAAGGATTTACATCCCTGCACCAATTAGGCATGTAAAATGCCTTTGCATGCAATTCTGGCGTTTAAACGCCGAACTGATGCTTGTTCTGGGCGTTCAACGCCCAGATGTAGCATGTTTCTGGTGTTGAACGCCAGTTCTATGCTTGTTTCTGGCGTTCAACGCCAGATCCATGCTCTATTCTGGCGTTGAACGCCAGCCAAATGCTCCTTACTGGCGTTTAAACGCCAGTAAGTCCTTCCTCCAGGGTGTGATTTTTCTTCTACTGTTTTTAATTCTGTTTTTGATTTTTCTATTTATTTTGTGACTCTACATGATCATGAACCTAATAAAACATGAAAAAACAATAAAATAAAAATAAAAATAAAATTAGATAAATAAAAATTGGGTTGCCTCCCAACAAGCGCTTCTTTAATGTCAATAGCTTGACAATGGGCTCTCATGGAGCCACACAGGTGATCAGGTCAATTTTATAGACTCCTAACACCAAACTTAGAGTTTGGATATGGGAGTTCAACACCAAACTTAGAGTTTGGCTGAGGCCTCCCAACACCAAACTTAGAGTTTGACTGTGGGGGCTTTAGTTGACTCTGTACTGAGAGAAGCTTACTGTGCCTCTTTTCCATGTTTACAGAAGGATGTCCTTGAGTTTTAAACACAAGAGAGTCCTCATTCAATTGAAGGACTAGTTCACCTCTGTCAACATCAATCACAGTTCTTGCTGTGGCTAGGAAGGGTCTTCCAAGGATGATGGATTCATCCTCATCCTTCCCAGTATCTAGGATTATGAAATCAGCAGGGATGTAAAGGCCTTCAACCTTTACTAGCACGTCCTCTACTTGTCCATAAGCCTGTTTTCTTGAATTGTCTGCCATCTCTAATGAGATTCTAGCAGCTTGTACCTCAAAGATTCCCAGTTTCTCCATTACAGAGAGTGGCATGAGGTTTATCCCTGACCCAAGGTCACATAGAGCCTTCTCAAAGGTCATGGTGCCTATGGTACAAGGTATTAGGAACTTTCCAGGATCCTATTTCTTCTGAGGTAATCTCAGTTGATCCAATACATTTAGTTCATTGGTGAACAGGGGAGGTTCATCTCCCCAAGTCTCACTACCAAATAAATTGGCATTCAGCTTCATGATTGCACCAAGGAACTTGGCAACTTGCTCTTCAGTAACATCTTCATTCTCTTCAGAGGAAGAGTACTCTTCAGAGCTCATGAATGGCGTAAGGAGGTTCAATAGAATCTCTATGGTCTCTAGATGAGTCTCAGATTCCTTTGGTTCCTCAGAGGGGAACTCCTTATTGAGCACTGGACGTCCCAGGAGGTCTTCCTCCTTGGGATTCACGTCCTCCCCTTCCTTCTTGAATTCGGCCATGATGGTTATATCAATGGCCTTGCACTCTCCTTTTGGATTTTCTTCTGTATTGCTTGGGAGAGCATTAGGAGGGGTTTCAGTGATCTTCTTACTCAGCTGGCCCACTTGTGCCTCCAAATTTCTAATGGAGGACCTTGTTTCATTCATGAAACTCATAGTGGCCTTAGATAGATCAGAGATTAAATTTGCTAAGCTAGATGGATTCTGCTCAGAATTCTCTGTCTGTTGCTGAGTGGATGATGGAAAAGGTTTACTATTGTTAAACCTGTTTCTTCCACCATTAGTAAAGCCTTGTTAAGGCTTTTTTTGATCCTTCCATGAGAGATTTGGGTGATTTCTCCATGAGGAATTATAGGTGTTTCCATAAGGTTCACCCATGTAATTCACCTCTGCTATTGCAGGGTTCTCAAGATCATAAGCTTCTTCTTCAGAAGATGCCTCTTGAGTACTGTTGGATGCAGCTTGCATTCAATTCAGACTCTGAGAAATCATATTGACTTGCTGAGTCAATATTTTATTTTGAGCCAATATGGCATTCAGAGTATCAATTTCAAGAACTCCATTCTTCTGAGGCGTCCCATTACTCACAGGATTCCTCTCAGAAGTGTACATAAACTGGTTGTTAGCAACCATGTCAATAAGTTCTTGAGCTTCTGCAGGCGTTTTCTTTAGGTGAATGGATCCTCCTGCAGAAGTATCCAATGACAGCTTAGCTAATTCAGACAGACCATCATAGAATATGTCCAGGATGGTCCATTCTGAAAGCATGTCAGAAGGACACTTTTTGGTCAGTTGCTTGTATCTCTACCAAGCTTCATAAAGGGATTCACCTTCTTTCTGTCTGAAGGTTTGAACATCCACTCTAAGCTTACTCAGCTTTTGAGGAGGAAAGAACTTGGCTAAGAAAGTCGTGACCAGCTTATCCCAAGTGTTCAGACTATCTTTAGGTTGAGAATCCAACCATATTCTAGCTCTGTCTCTCACAGCAAAAGGGAAAAGCATGAGCCTGTAGACTTCAGGATCTACTCCATTAGTCTTAACAGTATCACATATCTGCAAGAATTCAGTTAAGAACTGAAAAGGATCTTCAGATGGAAGTCCATGAAACTTGCAGTTTTGTTGCATCAGAGAAACTAATTGAGGTTTAAGCTCAAAATTGTTTGCTCCAATGGTAGGGATGGAGATGCTTCTTCCATGTAAATTGAAATTAGGTGCAGTGAAGTCACCAAGCATCCTCCTTGCATTATTATTATTTTCGGCTGCCATCTCCTCTTATTGTTCGAAAATTCCTGTAAGGTTGTCTCTGGATTGTTGTATTTTAACTTCTTTTAGTTTCCTTTTCAAAGTCCTTTCAGGTTCAGGATCTGCTTCAACTAGAATGTTCTTGTCCTTGCTCCTGCTCATATGACAAAGAAGGGAATAACAAAGAAAATATAAAATCCTCTATGTCACAGTATAGAGATTCCTTTGTGTGAGTAGAAGAAGAAAAGAATGTAATATAAGGAAAGAGAAGGGAGGAGAATCCAAACACAAGGGTGAGGAGAGCAGAGATATGGGATGAAGAGAAGTGTTAGTAAGTAATTAAATAAATAGAATGAGATGAGAGGAAGAAGTTTTCGAAAATAACTTTTGAAAAGGGGTTAGTTATTTTCGAAAATTAGATAAGAAATAAAGTTAGAATTAAAAATTGAAACAATTAATTAATTAAAAATAATTTTTGAAAAAGAGGGAGGTATTTTCGAAAATTAGAGAGGGATAGTTAGTTTGGTAGTTTTGAAAGAGATAAGAAACAAACAAAAAGTTAATTAGTTAGTTGAAACAAATTTTGAAAATCAAATTTTAAAAGATAAGAAGATAAGAAGTTAGAAAAGATATTCGAAAATGATAAGATAAAAAGATATTTTTGAAAAGATATGATTGAAATTAGTTTTGAAAAAAATTTGATTTTTAAAATCACAATTAATGACTTGATTCACAAGAAATCACAAGATATGATTCTAGAACTCAAAGTTTGAATCTTTCTTAACAAGTAAGTAACAAACTTGAAATTTTTGAATCAAAACATTAATTGTTGATGATATTTTCGAAAATATGATGTAAAATTAAGAAAAAGATTTTTAAAAAATAATTTTAAAATTTTTTAAAATAAATAAGAAAAATGAAAAAGATATGATTTTTGAAAAAGATTTAGAAAAAGATCAGATTTTTAAATTGAAAATTTGATTTGACTCATAAGAAACAATTGAATTTTAAAAATTTTTGAAAAAGTCAATCCATATTTTTTTGATTTTTGAATTTTTAATGATGAAAGAGAAAAACATGAAAAAGACTCATAACATAAAAATTATGAATCAAAACACACAATGCATGCAAGAACACTATGAATGTCAAGATGAACACCAAGAACACTTTGAAGATCAAGATGAACATCAAGACTTATTTTTGAAAAATTTTCAAGAAAAAAAAACATGCAAGACACCAAACTTAGAAATTTTTAATATTTAGACACTAAGAATTCAAGAATGCATATGAAAAACACCATACAACACAGAACAATATAATATGAAGATCAATCAAGAAGGTTTATCAAGAACAACTTGAAGATCATGATGAATGCAATGCATGAATGCATATGAAAAACAAGAAAAGACACAAAACAAGAAAATATGAAGATCAAACAAGAAGACTGGCCAAGAACAACTTGAAGATCGTGAAGAACACTATGAATGCATGAATTTTCGAAAAATGCATAAAACTTTTTTTAGAAAAAATGCAATTGACACCAAACTTAAAAATTGACTCAAGACTCAAACAAGAAACACAAAAATATTTTTTATTTTTATGATTTTATAAATTTTTTTGTATTTTTCGAAAATTATTCGAAAAAGAAAATAAGGATTTCAAAATTTTTAATATGAATTCCAAGAATCTTGCACTCTTAGTCTAAAGCTTCTGTCCAGGAATTAAACATGGCTCACTAGCCAGCCAAACTTCAGCATACCATTTTGAAACTTTAGAATTCATTCTTAAAAATTTTAAAATAATTCTCGAAAACAAAGGAAAAAAAATTTTTGAAAAAGTTTTTTTTTTGAAAACCAAATAAAAGTTGAAACAAGAAGAAAATTACCTAATCTGAGCAACAAGATGAACCGTCAGTTGTCCAAAGTCGAACAATCCCCGACAACGGCACCAAAAACTTGGTGCACGAAATTGTGATCCCTGGTAATGGCTCCAAAAACTTGGTGCTCTAATCTTAATTCATAATTTGTCACAACTTCGATACAACTAACCAGCAAGTGCACTGGGTCGTCCAAGTAATAAAACCTTACGTGAGTAAGGGTCGATCCCACGGAGATTGTTGGTATGAAGAAAGCTATGGTCATCTTGTAAATCTCAGTGAGGCGGATATCAAATGGTTATGGAATTTTCGAATAATAATAATAAATAAACAGAAAATAAAGATAAAATACTTATGCAATTCATTGGTGAGAATTTCAGATAAGCGTATAGAGATGCTTTCGTTCCTCTGAACCTCTGCTTTCCTGCTGTCTTCATCCAACCAGTCCTACTCCTTTCCATGGCAAGCTTTCTGTAAGGCATCACCATTGTCAATGGCTACATCCCATCCTCTCTGTGAAAAAGGTCCAAATGCTCTGTCACGGCATGGCTAATCATCTGGAGGTTCTCGATCATACTGGAATAGGACTCACCCTCCTTTTGCGTCTGTCACTACGCCCAGCCCTCGCGAGTTTGAAGTTCGTCACAACCATCCCTTCCCAGATCCTACTCGGAAAACCACAGACAAGGTTTAGACTTTCCGGCTCTCAGGAATGGCCATCCATGGGTTCTAACTTATACCACGAAGATTCTAATATCTCAGACTCGGTCCTCTGTATTAGATATCTAAGAGATACTCATTCTAGCTTGTTTGCATGTAGAACGGAAGTGTTTGTCAGGCACGCGTTCATAAGTGAGAAAGATGATGAGCGTCACATAATCATCACATTCATCATGTTCTTGGGTGCGAATGGATATCTTAGAAGCGGAATAAGTTGAATTGAATATAAAACAGTAGTACTTTGTATTAAATAATGAGGAACAGCAGAGCTCCACACCTTAATCTATGGAGTGTAGAAACTCTACCGTTAAAAATACATAAGTGATCATGGAGTTCATTGGTCTCGGCCCCAGAGGGGAACCGGAGTAACCAAGACTATGAATACAATGATAAAAAGTTCTATATATACTAGACTAGCTACTAGGGTTTACAGAAGTAAGTAATTGATGCATAAATCCACTTTCGGGGCCCACTTGGTGTGTGCTTGGGCTGAGCTTGAATTTTACACGTGCAGAGGCTTCTTTTGGAGTTGAACGCCAAGTTGTAACGTGTTTTTGGCGTTCAACTCTGGTTCGTGACGTGTTTCTGGCGTTTAACTCCAGACTGCAGCGTAGAACTGGCGTTCAACGCCCTTTTGCGTCATCTAAACTCGGCCAAAGTATGGACTATTATATATTGCTGGAAAGCCCTGGATGTCTACTTTCCAACGCTATTGGAAGTGCGCCATTTTGAGTTCTGTAGGTCCAGAAAATCCACTTTGAGTGTAGGGAGGTTAGAATCCAACAGCATCAGCAGTCCTTCTTCTACCTCTGAATCTGATTTTTGCTCAAGTCCCTCAATTTCAGCCAGAAAATACCTGAAATCACAGAAAAACACACAAAATCATAGTAAAGTCTAGAAATGTGAGTTTAACATAAAAACTAATAAAAACATCCCTAAAAGTAACTAGATCCTACTTTCAAAAACATACTAAAAACAATGCCAAAAAGCGTATAAATTATCCGCTCATCACAGCGTTAGCACCCTAACGCCAGTATTAATGCCAGCTCCAGGGGCACTCATGCAAGTATAAGGGTGTTAATGAGCCAATGTTACTGCGTCAACGCAAGCGTTAACTTAAGAAAGGGCCACTCCTAATTTTGCTTCAACTATGGCCAACGGGCCCACATCGAAATACTTGAAGACTCATTTGAAGATCACAAAAGTAGTATATATAGGAAGAGTTTTGAACTTGAATGGAGGACAGACTCTTGCATAAGAGGATCCGAATTGGGAAACTCTGAATCAATTTCTTTGTACTTAGTTTACTTTTCATGTGCTTTGTTTTTCTTTCTAAGTTTTCCAGAGCAATGATCAACTAAATCCCTCATAATTAGGGGGAGGAGCTCTATTGTAATTCAAGTGAATGAATGAAATTCTTCTTCTTCTCAATCCGCTTGTTGTAGCTAAGGGAAAATTTATGTGCTTAATATATCTATTCACTACCGGAAGGGGGTTTAGATATACTTGAGTCTCTATGTGAGCCTTGGAAGAGGGATCATAGAATTTAGTTTGAAGCTCTTTCCCTCACAACTCTTTTGATCAATAAATTCCTGGTTCGAATTGAGATCCTAAGAGCTTGTGTGGCTTATGGATTAGATCAAGGAATTGGCAATTGATTGTGTTAACAGAAATTAGGTTGCTAAGGAATTGGAACTCAGTTAATTACAATCTGCCATAGATCTACTTCATATGATTGAGAATGAAGTTGAGACCCATTGATTCATGAAGGATTATAATATCTCCAATCCCTAATGAATCTCACCCATTGTTATTCTTCATTTTAATTGCTTTAAGTTTCTTGTTATCTTTGATTCCCAACACCCAAAGCCCAATTACATTTCATGCAATTTATCTGTCACTGCCATTTACATTCTTGCTTTTGCTTTCTTGTCATTTAAGTTTCAGCTCTTTAACTTTCTTGTCATTTAAGTTTCTGCCATTTACATTTCACATTATACTTTCAGCACTTTATTCTTCAGCAATTTACTTTCTGCACATTTACTTTCTTTGAAAATCACCATTTTGTTAATTTAATTACACAAAATCATCAAATAATTGCTTGACTAGATAAATCACCTAATTAAAGTTGCTTAATCCATCAATCCCTGTGGGATCGATGATGAATCCATATTTGACGATAAATTTTGGATTGATTTGAGTGGATTTCAACATATAAACCCACATTTATTCATTCAAATAGCATACGTTTGTGTTCTCTCCCTAAGTTGAGCTTAATTGTAAAAATATGCTATTTCGATGCCTTGATGGCTTTGATGAGTGATTTCAGGTATAATGGGTAGGAATGTCTTGATGAGAGTGGAGGAGAAGCATGCAATAGGGAGAAAACATGAAAAAAACAAAGGAGAAGCACACGCTGGAGTGTGCGTACGCACAACCTACTATGCATACACACAAAAAGCACAATAGCATGTGTGCGCATGCACAAGTGAAAGATCAGCAAGTGTGCGTACGCACAAGTCCCAGTATGTGACCTCATTAATGCAAATCGTTGGGGCACTTTCTGGGCCTCCAGAGCCCAGTTTTGGGACTTTTTGAAGCTGATTGAGTGCTATATCAAATGGCCATCATTCCATGTGAAAGGGGGAGAAATTAGGTATAGTTTAGTATCATGTAGGTCATTTTCTAGAGATAGAGGCTCCCCCTTCTCTCTAGAAATTAGGGTTTTTAGCTTAATTTCTTTGTAACTTCTCTTCTCAATTCTTGTTTTCATCTAGTTTCTTCTACCTTTCTTTGTTCTATTGTCTTAATTTCCTTAATTTATCTTGTTAATTTCTCATTTTGATGTTTATGAGCACTCTTGTTATTTTGATTTTTATTTAGTACAATTTATGTTTTATGTTCCTTTATTACTTAATTAAGTTGTTATTCTTACTTTCCTTGCTTGGTAGTTGTAGAATTTACTATTTCTTATTATTTTATGATGCTTTCTTTTTATGCCTTCCAAGTGTTTGATTAAATGCTTGGTTGAATTTTTGCCTAGTGTTTCACACTCTTGGTTGGGAAATTGGGTAATTAGGTGAATTTGAGTTGTGGATGTCTATTTCACATTGTGTTAGGATTGTTAGTAGATTTGGTTTCCACAAACTCTAAGCCTTCCATAATAGAGTTGGCTAGGACTTGTGGATTGAGATCAAATATGCCCTTTTGACTAATTTTCGATATTAGGATTGACTAATTGGGATTAATTCTACACAACTACCATGTTTGTGGTCCATAACTAGGATAGGAATCCTTAATTTCCCAATTCTTGCCAAGAGCCCTCTTTGCCATTTAATTTCCATTTTCATTGTCTTTACTTGCTTTCATTTAATTTCATGCTAGTCTCATTGCCTGCTATTTACATTCCTTGCTTCTCTTATCATCAAAATCCATGATAAACCCCATTTTTAGGGTTTATCTTGTGCTTAATTTAGGGGGACTTTACCGACTTTTCTCACATTTATTCAATGAAATGGCATAGTTTCATGACTTTCTCTTAATTTTTGCTTAAGTGTAAAAACATGCTTGTAAGGCCTTTAATTTGCTAATTTTAATTCACCTTTGATTCCACTAGATGCCTTGATGTGTTTGTTAGTGAATTCAGGTTGAAAAGGCTAGGAATGGATCAAAGGAGTGAAGAGAAAAGCATGCAAAGTGGAGAATTCATGGAAAATCAAGGATTTGGAATGCATACACCGACGTGCACGCGTGAAAATGAGGTTGTCCAGGCGACGCGTACGCGTGACATGACGCGTACGTGGGAGAAGCAAAATGCCACGCGTCACAGCTCGCACGTGACCTCATTAAAATGAATTCGCTGGGGGATTTCTGAGTTTTCCAGGCCCAAATCCAACTCATTTATGAGGCTATTACATGCAGAATTCGAGAGGGGTCAAGGGGGGAGAGCAATTAGTAGAGTTTTCACCATGCTTTAGTTAGTTTCTAGAGAGAAAAGCTCTCTCTTCTCTCTAGAATTAGGTTAGATATAGATTGGGATTTCTTTAGATCTAGGTTTAATTCATGTCTTGATTTACTTTTCCTTTGCAATTTCTTGTTACTTTATCTTTACTTTCCTAGTTTAGTATTTTACTCCTTGTATTTGTTTACTTTGTTGTTGATGCACTCTTGTTGCTTTTATTTTCCTTTAATGCAATTTATGTTTGATTTCTTTTATTGTTTAATTGCTTTGCTATTGTTATTTCCTTGCCTTGAGTAGTTGTAGATTTACATTTCTTTCAATTTTATCTCACTTTCCTTTTATGCCTTCCAAGTGTTTGACAAAATGCTTGGAAGGATGTTAGAGTAGAATTTTCTCCTCTTGGCTTGGCATGGTAACTTAGGTGAATTTGAGTTACTAATGTCCAAGTGATTGATGATTGGTGTCCATTGACTTTAGCTTCCACTAAGTTAATTAGTGAGGTGGCTAGGACTTATGGATTAGAATTGATAAAGCTCATTTGACTTTCCTTCACTTATTAGAGGATGACTTAATGGGATTGATCCTTGCAATTATCATGTTGTAGTTAGTAACAAGGATAAAGATCCTTAACCATCAACCCTTTGCAAAGACCTTTTTATCATTTAAGTTTCATTTACTTCCTTGTCATTTAGGTTTCTTGTCCTTTATTCAAAACCCCAAAAATACTAATCCCATAACCAATAACATGAACACTTCATTTAGGGCATTGTGTGTGCGCACACACCTGTGCATACGCACACAATTACTAAAAATCACGTCCTGTGCGTATGCACACTTCCTTGCCAAGCTTTTGTTGGGAGCGCTAGCACAACCTATGCGCACGAACCCCTGCCTCTTTTCGCTCCTGTGCATGCGCACAGACCTGTGTGTGCACACACACATGATCATTTTCCTTAAACAAAAAGGAACAAAAAAGTGTTCTATGCGTACGCACACTTTGTAAGTCCCTCTTTGTTCAGAGCGCTCGCACACCCTTGTGCGAGCGCACACCTTTCGTTTTTCACCTAGTGTACGTATGCACACATGTCTGTGCATGCGCACAAGTGCTATTTTGGAAAAAATTTTTATTGCACCTTGAGTTGAGCCCTAACACACTTCCACCCCCCTCTACCCCTCTCTTCGCTTATTCTGGCCCTAGTTTCTGCTTGTTCTTGTTCGTGTTATTTTCATTTCATTTTCATTTTAGTAATTATTTTAGTTTTAGTTTAATTGTTGTTAATTGAATAAATTGCAAATGTTTGCTTGATGGTTTTTGGGTTGCTTCTTGCTTGACGGTTTTTGGGTTGCTTCTTGCTTGAGTTTTGGTTTAATTTTTGACAGATATGTGCACTGAGCATCAAGTCTTTGTTTGATTGCCTAAATGAATTGTGAGTTTGACTCATATGTTGTAGCTACCATATGCATTAGACTATATCCTTGTTTGGCAACTTAATCATGAATTGTGCACTCTTACTTTAGTGAATTGAATTGCATTACTTGTTCATCATGATTTTCATATCAAATTAATCACATTACAAGGAACTTGTTTCTTTTTAATGCTTTACATTTGTTTGAGTGACTTGACTAGATTCTTATGAAGCTTATCACTTTTTGCAACAAGTACCTTTACCATGTGAGTATTTCATTATGTTTAAGGATGAACAAGTAGTTTTCTTTTTAATCATGGAATTGGTTATTGTTGATTGTGCCATTTTACATTCATCTTGCACTTTCACTTGCACAATTTCAATATCCAATGTCTCATATATTCAATTCATTCTAGTTGTGCTTACCTACATTTGTTTATGCATTCACTATTGCTTATCTTTATTTTCAACCTAGGCTACTTAATTGAGGAACACATGCTTTTTCTTCTTGATTGTGTGGTTGCCATTTTACCCGGCCAATGTATGTGCTCTAAATCGTGCACACTTAGAATACACACAATTGTCTTTTATCATACCACACATATTTAAACTTTTTTCAATTTCTGTTATTTGTTTTATACAATAGCCCGAGCCGCAGTGCCCACCACCTAAAGGTGGAGCCTCATAGTTCTTCACCCCCGGATTGAGTTCATGCACGGAGGACCGTGCAACGTTTAAGTGTGGGGGAGGATCCAAAGTTTTGGGGGCGTGAATTTCTCTTTCTCAACATTTTGTATTATTTTCTAGTTTTTAATAGTTATGTTTTTGTGAATATTTGTTTATTATTTCATTGCATTTCACTTTACTTAGTTTGCTTATATATATATACCTTAGTTTGCTTATACCTTTATATTTGTAAATATTTGCATGTTACCTAGTATAGGAAATGAGTTTGGTAGAAAAAACAAAGGAATTTTCAAGAAATCCCTTCTAGGGCGTTCCATTAATTAGATTTTAAAACTTATTTTTCAACTTGCTTGAAGTATTTTTATGGAACATAGAAAAGATCTTGAACGAAACACCTAATGAGATTTGAGCTTTAATTGTGTGGTTGCACATTTTCAACCACAAATTTTGTTCTTGTGTGTTATACTCTTTTATGATTGTGATCTTAGATTTGCTTGAGTCTTTATGTCCTATATTTGATATTTTGAATGCATTTAGTATGATTGAGGCCATTTTTGAAATTGAACTTACTAACCCATATGGCCAACCTTTACATCTACCTTTGTAAACCACTTTTGAGCCTTTAATTCCCCTTTGTTCTAATTTTAAGCACATCTTTCTCCCTAAGCAAAAAAATCATTAATGTCCATGAATTTTATCTTTGATTAGCTTGGGTTGAGTGTGTGTTAATCAAGTCTAGGGGGGATTTATGGGGAAAACATTGGTAGTTAATTTACTTTGGGTTTTCATTGTGAAATTTTTGAGAAATGGGTAAACACTCATGCATTCATTACTTAAAACATATGCATCTCTTTTTGATGATAAAAGAAAAAAAATTTTGGTGTATATATGATGGGAAGGCCCCAAATGCACGGGTTAGGAACTTGATTATCCAAAATGGAATTCACGTGGTAAGTATAGTCCTAACCCAACAAGTTGGCCATCAATCAAATTGAAAACTCACAAGATGTGTCACAATTCAAAACTAATTCAAAACCGAGAGTATTTGACTCCCGAGTCGTCTCCCAAGGAATACTTTAGAACAATGAGTGTGCAAATCCGGTTGTAGTGATCAAGTGGTTGTCAATGAAGAAATAAACATATAAAGCAATAAAAGAACATGCAAAATTGTAATGATTGAACTAATGAAGAAATTAAAGAACCCACTATGTAATATAAACAAGTAAAGTATAAAAGAGATTAACATAGAAGTGTATGGAGGATTGAAAGCATAAAAAGAGTCTTGGCTTGGAGTGAGCTAAGGGTCCTTTCCTTGTTAGAACCACAACTATGACAATTATGGTGGATTAGTCTCACTTGATCAACCCACACATCGAAAATTAAGTTAAATGAGCAGAAGTGTTCTCAACCCACAAATCCTAAATTGCTTGCTAATTACCTTATCAACAAATTAGCGTTAGTGGGAACAAGAACAATTAACAATCCAAGAATTGAAACTAAATATTGGACATTCCAACTCTAGAAACTTCCGCAATGGCATTGGGATGATTATTCCTTTGCCTTGCGTGTTGGGTAGACTCAGCTAGATCGGTGATTAGTTACCACGCTTCTGTCACCGTCTTGTACTTTGTCAAAGAGCCATTACTCGCAGCATCCAAAAGGGTCTTGTCTCGAGGCTTCATGTTTTAGCAGAAGTAGCTAGTTAACACAAACTGGTCAATCATGTGATGGGGGCACGAGTCAAGGAGATTCCTAAAGCGTTCCCAATACTCATAGAGAGTCTCTGATTCACCTTGAATGATGCAGGAGATTTCCTTCCTTAATCTATCTGTGACCTCCGCTGGAAAGAACTTGTCTAAGAATTCCCTTCTAAGCAAATTCCAATTAGTAACAACAACTTCAGGTTGAGTGTAGAACCACTCCTTTGCCTTTCCCTCAAGAGAAAATGGGAAGGCATATAACCAAACAGCAACCTCATCTGCACCATGCCGCCTAGTAATTGAATAAGCTGTTTAAAAGTCTCTAAGGTGCTTGATGGGCTCTTGAGCGGGTAAACCATGGAATTTAAGCAATAGATTAATCAATGTAGTCTTCAAGTCAAAATTAGCAGTTAAATTCATATGACGCGCTTGAAATGGTTGAAGAGTAAAATCCAGAGCTCCCGCTTCCTTGAGAGTAATCCTTCTAGGAGCTGTCATAGTATCTGCACCTAAATCAAGAGAAGAGTCGTGAATGGACTTGGTAGAAGAGGAGTTAGTTTCTTCCTCAAATGACGCTTTAGACTCAACCTCGGGTAAGATTGGTGAATTGGCCGAAACTCCTTCACCACCCTCGGAGGCTAACTGACACCGAGCTCGCCTAATATGTGAAATAGTTTTTTCAATTTCAGGATCAAATGCGGCTAGGCTCGGATCCAGTAATGAACGTGTCATTCAATAGAAGAAACATACTAAGAAAAATAAATAATAAAAATTACAAATAAACGAAATAACACACAAATAAAAGAAAAAAATACAATTATGTAAATATAAATATATTAACGCCAACCAATAACTTAGCACACATATGCAACTCCCCGGCAACGACGCCAAAAATTGATGGGAGGAAAAATGCCGGTTAAGAATTCCTAAAAAAAATTTTCTAAAACCACATTACAGGTACAGTGTTAATCGACAAAATTTCCACTATCAATTTAAATTGTGTCACAGTTAATAATAAATAACCGGGAGTAGAATCCCCGGTCGTTTCCTTAAGAGTTGACATAGGATGCAAGTTATTGGTTAGGAATTTTTTGAATATTTTCTAAATTTGAGAATGGAAAAATAAATAACTTGAAATTAAAGCAATGAATGAATAACAAGAGGTGATATGTATTTAAAATAAAAGGCCTTGGTTAGGGGAGAGAATTGGAGTTTCTATCCTTGTTATCTTTCCCAAGTGTAGGGGAGAGAATTGCTCCCACTTAGTTATCCTCTAACAATTGAAGGAAAGTCAAGTGGCTGTCACTAACTCTGACTCACAAGTCCTAGTCACTTCATGGGGAAGGACTAGACTTGGTGAAAGTCAAGTTAGCCAGTAATTCACAATTACAAATTAACACTTGAGTATCACAACTCAAGGGTTTCCAATTAATCAACCCCTAAGCCAAGTTGGAAGGACTACTCCATTAACATGAATGCCATTTTTATAAACACATAATAGGAGTAAATCAAAGACATGATAATTATGAAAAATTAATTAAATCAAAATTGGCACAAACAATAATAAACACGAATCAAATAAGCAATAAAATAAATATAAAAATACTTCAATGCATTAATAAGATTCAAAAGTGACAAGATCCAAATGTGAATGCAAAGTAATCAAATGGAAAAGAGTAAATAAGGGAATTTAAGAAGAAACTAGGAACAAAATGATGATGAATGAAGGTAGCAGCACTCTCTTAAGATCCAATTCAAAAGCAAAACTAAGAATGTCAAAAATCCTAGGAGAAGTAGTAGTTTTTCTCTATAGAACTCAAAACTCTTCAAAAACTAAAGTGGAAAGTGAAGTGTGGTCAGTCTCAGCTCAATCCTGCCTCTACTTTGTGTTTTTGGGATTGGATCTGGGTCCAAATCAGCCCAGAAATTGCCCCCGGCGAGTTCTGTTAAGTGCAACATGTGATGCCCTGTCACATGTACGCGTCGGCCATGCGTACGCGTCGGGGGACTTCTATAGTGGTCAGCCGTACGCATCAGTCACGCGTACGTGTCGCTGAACAACACTCCTGATCACGTGCACGCATCGGCCATGCGTGTGTGTCGCTCCTCGCTTCTCAACTCTTTAGTTTTTTGTGTTCCTTCCACTTTAACATGCTTCATCTTTATCCTTTAAGCCATTCATGCCCTGTAAACCTGAAAACACTTAACAACCACATCACGGCATCGAATGGTTGAAAAAGAGATTTAAAATTTAACAGATTTAAGGCCTAGGAAGCAAGTTTTCAATCATAGCACAAAATTAGGAAGGAAACCTAAAAACATGCAAATTTACATGAATAAGTG
This sequence comes from Arachis ipaensis, assembly GCF_059453495.1. Taxonomy (NCBI): domain Eukaryota; kingdom Viridiplantae; phylum Streptophyta; class Magnoliopsida; order Fabales; family Fabaceae; genus Arachis; species Arachis ipaensis. The sequence continues at coordinate 90,239,459 of NC_142440.1, read as the reverse complement.
TGGGAATAGTTGACAAAATCCACTCAATTCAATCCAAAAATATATCATAAAATGGTGGTATATCAAGGACGGACTCTTACACAAGAGGATCCGAATTGGAAAACTCTGAATCATTTTCTTTGTTCTTAGTTTATTTTTCAAGTAGTTTCTTTCTCTTTCTAAGTTTTCCAGAGCAATGATCAACTAAACCCCTCACCTTTAGGGGATGAGTTCTATTGTAATTCAAATGAATGAATGAAATTTTTCTTCTTCTCAATATGCTTGTTGTAGCTAAGGGAAAACTTCTGTGCTTAATAGATCTCTTCACTACTGAAAGGGGGTTTAGATCTACTTGAATCTCAATGTGAGCCTTGGAAGAGGGATCATACAATTTAGTTTGAAGCTCTTTCCCTCATAACTCTTTTGATCAATAAGTTCCTGGTTTGAATTGAGATCCTGAGAGCTTGTGTGGCTTATGAATTAGAGAATTGAACTTAACCTATTCTCATGAACAATTAGATAAAGGAATTGGCAATTGATTGTGTTAAGAAAATTTGGGTTGCCAAGGAATTGGAACTCAATTAATTATAATCCGTCGTAGATCTACTTTATATGATTGAGAATGAAGTTGAGACCCATTAATTCATGAAGGATTATAATATCTCTAATCCCTAATGAATCTCACCCATTGTTATTCTTCATTTTAATTGCTTTAAGTTTCTTGTTATCTTTGATTCCCAGCACCCAAAGCCCAATTACATTTCATGCAATTTATCTTTCACTGCCATTTACATTCTTGCTTTTACTTTCTTGTCATTTAAGTTTCAGCTCTTTAACTTTCTTGTCATTTAAGTTTCTACCATTTACATTTCACAATTTACTTTTAGCACTTTATTCTTCAGCAATTTGCTTCCTGCACATTTACTTTCTTTGAAAATCACCATTTTGTTCACTCAATTACACAAAATCATCAAATATTTGCTTGACTAGATAAATCACCTAACTAAAGTTGCTTAATCCATCAATCCCTGTGGGATCGACCTCGCTCAACAGTGAGTTATTACTTGGCAATTCGATATACTTGCCGAAGGAATTTATGTTGTGCAAATTTTCAGTCATCAAGTTTTTGGAACAGTTGCCGGGGATTGATTTAAATTAACAATGATTAAGTGGGTGATATTCTAGATTAAGCACTTTTTTTTATTTTCTTTAATCATACTAAATGTTTGACACTTTGTGTCAGCTAATTCTAACACACACTCTAGCAATAGAGTGTTCACCTTTCATTTGGTTTGTCTTTTTATTGTGTATGCCAAGAGGGAGAAAGTCAACATCAACTTCCTTTGATTTTGAGTCAGAGAGAACTCTTCTAAGACTTAGAAGATAAGCCAGAGGGAAAAGAGTTGTTGGTGAAGAGGATTCAGAAGAGGACTTGGATTAAGTCATGGAGGAAGAGATGCATGAAGAAGGAGTGGCTAACAACAAAGCCCAACCTGCCAGGGCAGTGCTAGCCTCCTATACTATTCCTAATCCTAGGAATTGTGGAAGCAGTATACTCACTCCTAATGTCCATGCCAACAATTTTAAGCTTAAACCTCAGCTAATTGCTTTTGTTCAGAACAACTACCAGTTTGGAGAAGGTGCCTTAGAGGACCCAAACCAACACTTATCTATTTTCCTAACGATATATGACACTGTAAAACCAATGGAGTACACCCGACATCTATAAGCTACTGCTATTTCCATTCTCTCTAAGGGACAAAGCAACTCAGTGGTTAGAAACCTTCCTAAAGGAGAGGTTGATGAGCGGATATTCTATACGCTTATTGGCATCACTTTCATATAGTTTTTAGTAGTTTTTATTTAGTTTTTATTAAGTTTTTATAGGTTTTAGTGTTAAATTCACATTTTTGGATTCTACTATGAATTTTTGTGTTTTTGGACAATTTCAGGTATTTTCTGGCTGAAATTGAGGAGCTAGATGATGGAATTTTTTTTTGGAAAAACGAATTTTCCAAAACACCAAAAACTCACCGGCAAGTGTACCGGGTCATATCAAGTAGTAAAACTCACTTAGAGTGAGGTCGATCCCACAGGGATTGATGGATCAAGCAACTTTAGTGGGTGATTAGTTTAGTCAAGCTAACATTTAAGTGAAATTGGGTGAAACTTGAAGCAACAGAATATAAATGACAAGGAATTATAAATTGCAGAAAGTAAATGGGCAGAAAACTTAAAGAGCAAGAAATGTAAATTGCAAGAATCTTAAATGACAAGAAATGTAAATTGCATGAAATATAAAGGGGAGTGGGTGCTGAAAATTAAAGAAAGCAATAGATCAAGCAACTGGAAATTTAAATTGCAGGAAGAATAAATCAAGATCACAACAACTCAACTATAAAGTGTAGAGGAACACAAGTGCAGGAAAGTAAATCGGGAACAAGGAGATCAGAGAGCAATCAATCCGAGAACCAGAATGAGAAATCAAATGCAGCAGATTTTAAACAAAAGTGCTTGGAGAATTAAAAAAAAAACAGAAAGCAATGCTTAATTTGCAGCAATTTAAAAGTGGTTGAAGATCTCAGGAAATCAAAGAGACTAGAAAACAAGTCTAGATCTCAAGTCCTTCCTTGATCCAACAAGAGAATAATTGCAAAAAAGTAAAAGAACAGATTGCAGAAGAAGAAGATTTAAAATAGCAAATGAAATTGGAATTATGCAGTAAAAGAACAAGAGAGAATTCAAGGTGAGATTGAAACAGAATTTCTTCAATTCTCCACCCAAAATTCAAAGCAAGAAAAGTAAAAGTGTAGAAGCAAGTACAAGGAAGAAGAGAGATCAATTCTCCTTCCCAATTCCCCCTAGTGCTCTCTAGTAGAGCTAGCCTCCTTAATGAGATGGAATTGATGCCTTATATAGGCTTTACAAAATGAAAATGAAAATGAAATGAAAAATAAATTACAATTAAATGAAATCCCTAATCTAATTGATCCTTGTGTCTTTGAGTGATGATAATGGGCTTAGCTTGCTTTGGATTTGAGGAAGAGTGGGTCTAGATGGCCTTGGTTCAATTGGTGAAGAGTTGAGTTCAAAAGGAATTTTAGTTGAATTTTGGCCCATGTGAAAATTGCTTGGGGAAGGCATCAGGGGAAAGCTCAGCTCACAAAGTGAGCTAAGCATTGGTGCCTTGGTGCCAAATTTGTTGCGCGCCTTGTGCTCCTGGACCGTGTCAAGCATGCTTGTGTGTGCCAAGGAGTAGCGCTCAGCTCTCTAAGTGAGCTGAGCATTGGTGCTTCCAAGGGGAGGTCCCAAGTTCAAGCCTTGGAGCATGCACTTGCAACTTATTTTCTTTGAATTTTTCCTTGTAAGCTATCGATAATGCTCACTTTGTGAGCTAAGCTTTGTGCCTTGGTCCCTTGAGAGAAAGCGCTCCCTTGCCGCTCAGCCCACGCTTGCGCGTGCTATTTCAGATATGTCACACCCACGTGTACGCGTCATGCATGCGTACGCGTGGTCCTCCAGAGTTGCAGATTTGACGCGTTCGTGTCATGTACGCGTGCGTGTCAGTGCCAAATCTTCAATCCCAATTTCAAACTTGCACGAAAATGCTTATTTAGTTAACTTAGCGTTTTCTTGGCAAATGAGCACTGATTGTCAAACAGAGAACGCTTCCTTGATTTAGTCATGGGCCACGCTTTAAAAAATGTGGCCTAAGGCTCCAAAGTGTGCCCAAACTTCAAAATGTGCCCTAGAATTTCTCTTTTCTCCTTTTTAGCTTATTTTGTGCTTTTTTGTTTCTTTTTTCACTTATTTCCTACAAAGTTTGTAAATTCAAAGATCAAAGCAATATACTATTTAAGCACTAAAACACTCGATATTTAAGCATTATTCATCAATTTCTTGTATGAAAAAGCATAGAAAATATGCACAAGATGACATGTCATCACAACACCAAACTTAAACCTTGCTTGTCCCCAAGCAAGAAAAGAATCATGCAGTAAGTTTTGACAAACCAAGGTGAGAAGAGTAGCAAGTTGATGTTCATGGTTGGCTAGTTTTCTATGTATACTATAATCACAAAAGAAATGTAAATGATTGATGCTTCTATCTAGCTCATTTTATGAAATATTTTCCTTATATTTCTTCCTTGAAACAAGCTTTTCATTCTCTTATTAGCTTCTCCTTTTGGGTGCTTTGCCCTATGAGTTGATAACAAAGCTAAAACTCTAAATGCTTTATTTTCAAGTATTACCACTTGATACATAAGCACCACAAGCATTTAATTAAAGGACTTCTTTAAGCTCATTTGTTTCTTTTCTTTACTCTCTAATCATTGATGCTCAGAGCCTTGAGCTTTAAGGGAGTGCTTTTTGCACTTGAGCCTAGCCTTGACTCTAAGTGAATTGTCATTGGTACTCAGAGCCTTCAACTTTCTCATTCTTTCCCTTTTTCTTTTCTTGCCTTAATTTGCAATTGCTTCTTCAAGGTTTTCATGATTTCAAAAATTTCATAAAATGTCCTAGATGAAAACTTCAATTAAATAAAAATCTAATGCAGTTGAGCAACAATTAACTATACTAGCTTTCCAATATTCATAAGCTCATGGTAAGTTCTTCTTTAATTCCTTGTTTGTTTATGATCATGATACTTTATTGCTTTTGAACTCACACAATTCAAGATGGTAGTCATAATGTCACAGCAAGATGTTATATATCAAAATTCAGGCTATGCTTATTCATATGCACATGCATACAGCAAAGATAAAGACAATCATGCAATTTAAAGTACTGGAAATAAGTAGGAGGAAAACGAACGTTACCACCTTGTAGTTCATCTTCACTGTTGTTGTCCTTTTCCTCGCATTCTTCCCCTTCCCATACCAACTTAGGGTGTTTGCTCATCCTCAAGCAACAATTGGAACAATGGTGATGGGGCTAAGATGGATCATGAGTGTCTTACATAATGAAATGTCAGTAGCACATGTATTTAAGCAAGCAAGATGAAAAATAACAATGAAGGCACACGAAACAGAGACATTGTGATTGCAAAAATAAGAGGGTGTGCATGATACATTGCATAAAAGATAAGTTGCACACCAAACTTAGTGTGACACTTTCACTTGGAATTAATGCAAGTATCCAGTAAAGATTGGAAATAAATTTTGTTGCATAGCAACACCAAACTTAGAATGCAATCACATGTCAATTTATTTGAACTAAAACTAAACAAAGGAAATTGTTATATGTTAAATACAATCACCAAGCGAAGATTCTATCACGAATAAGGATTTCTTGGTGAGGTATTAACAAAAACAGTTAAGGAGCAAAATAAAAGAAAGCATTGAAAACAAAGAAATGACTAAAAAAAGAGAAAAAAAAAATGTCAAACTAAAAGAAAGATAACACTGCAAAGGCATTATGATTATGCAGACAAGTGGTGTTGCTGGATTTATTGCATAGAAAATTAAGTGGCACACCAAACTTAGAAACTTAGTGTGACACTTTTGGTGCACAAAATTGTGATCTCAACTGCGCCAACAACTTGGTACGCACGATCATAATCTCAATTCTTTTTCACAACTCTGCACAATTAACCAGCAAGTGCACTAGGTCGTCCAAGTAATAAACCTTATGTGAGTAAGGGTCGTTCCCACGGAGATTGTCAGCTTGAAGCAAGCTATGGTCATCTTGTAAATCTCAGTCAGGCAGAATCAAATGGTTATGAGATTTTGATAATTAAAATATAAATAAAATATAAAATAAGATAGAAATACTTATGTAATTCATTGGTGAGAATTTCAGATAAGCGTATCGAGATGCTTTGCTCCTTCTGAACCTCTGCTTTCCTATTGCCTTTCATTCAATCATTCATACTCCTTTCTATGGCAAACTGTATGTTGGGAGATCACCGTTGTCAATGGCTACCATCCGTCCTCTCACTGAAAATGGTTGAAATGCACTGTCACCGCACGACTAATCATCTGTCGGTTCTCGATCATGTTGGAATAGGATCCATTGATCCTTTTGCGTTTGTCACCACGCCCACCACTCACGAGTTTGAAGCTCCTCACAGTCATCCCTTCCCAGATCCTACTCGGAATACCACAGACAAGGTTTAGACTTTCTGGATCTTAAGAATGGCCGCCAATAATTCTAGCCTATACCACGAAGGTTTTAATCTTAGATTAGAAACCCAAGAGGTACACATTCAAGCTTGTTTGCATGTAGAACGGAAGTGGTTGTCAGGCACGCGTTCATAGGTGAGAATGGTGATGAGCGTCACATAATCATCACATGCATCATGTTCTTGTGTGCGAATGAATATCTTAGAGAAGAAATAGGCTTGAATTGAATAGAAAAACAATAGTACTTTGCATTAATTCATGAGGAACAGCAGAGCTCCACACCTTAATCTATGGGGTGTAGAAACTCCACCGTTGAAAATACATAAGTGAAAATAGTCTAAGCATGGCCGAATGGCTAGCCTCAAAGGTCTAAGGACTAAACGTCCAAAGATTATTATGAAATAAATCACTAAAAGTAGTTTTTATACTAAACTTGTAAGTAGGGTTTACAGAAATGAGTAAATGACGCAGAAAAGATGAAGAATAAGAAGGAGCTAGAGATCTTCCTCTTGGAAGATCCACCCACAACAGGAGACTGTGCTAGTGGAGCGTCCAACTTAAGGACGTTGAAGCAAAGTGCTGGGTGGGAGACAACCCACCATGGTATGATCGTTCCTTTCTCTCTTCTTAGTTTTCTTTTTCAATAACTCTTCTCCGTCCTAGTGCATATAGTTTGCATTTTCATAAAAAAAAAGAGAGGGGGAAAGAGGCATGCGACGCGACAGCGTCACCGACGCGTCCGCGTCATATGGACCCTAGGAAGAAAAGCAAATTTTACAGAGAGTCACGCGAGAGCGCGGTTGGAGGCGTGCCTTTGGCACAACTTGATCCACGCAACAGCGTCCCCGACACATCCGCGTCATGTGGGAAAAATGCCTCCCACGCGCCTGGGTCAAGCACGCGAACGCGTGCCCTGAAAAATCGATGTAAGAAAGGGTGTATGGCAGAATGTTGCGCCGGACTGGGGCTGGAATGGTGCTAGACGCACAAGCCCTACCACGTGAACGCATGCCCCACGCGTCCGCGTCGTTTTCAATTTGGCCATTCACGCGATCGCATCCACCACGCGAACGCGTCACCCTGAGATTTGGCAACAATGGGTTTCGAACAGAGAGTTGTGCAAGCGCGAGGCTGCCCTCGCGCCACTAGCACAGATCATGTCACATTTTCGCGTGACCGACGCGTCCGCGTCGGTTCATATATGCGTTATTCGCGTGAACGCGTGACCCACGCGTCCGCGTCGCTAGCGCCGCACAACTCATCCAAATATGCCAAAGTATCTTATCTTTTTCTTCCCCAAATCCTACTTTTTCTTTTCCCCCCTTTTTTTTCTTCCTTCTTCCTTCCTTCTCACTTTCTACTTTCTCTCTCTCTCACCACCATTATGAAGGTTTTTCTTCTCTTCTTCCCTTCTTCCTTTTCTATTCTTCATCTTATTTTTATGTTCTCTTCTTCTTTCTCCTTCTACTTTCACTATCCATGTTTTCTTTTTCTTTCTTTTTATTTTTATTGGTATTGGAAATTTATTTGGGTCATTATTTATTATATTTTGCTTGTGGACTGTTAAGGAATTGTTTGACAATTATATATTAATTTTATAGGGTTGCTTGCATGTTCAATTTAATACTTTCAATAGCTTATTTACCATGCATGCTATGTGTTTGTGAAAAAGCCCGTATGGCATTGTGCACTATTTTTAGATTTCTTTTAATCTACTACTCTAAATGCTTGCTTTTCACAAAATCCTTTTTATATTTTATTAATTAAATATAATTGTTATTACAGACAAATTGTTAGTTTGACAAACTTGGTAATCTAACATGGACACTGAATGCTTGATCTATGCTACTCATGCCTTTGCCGGCATGCCAATAAACACCTTGCATTTAACTGTCATCATATGCACTTGCTATATTTCCATTGCTGATCTTTCACATGTAGTCATGACCATGTGTTAACATCATTCATCTTTAATGTGCATTGATTACCACCTTTCCCGTTCTCTTCCTTGCTCTAACCCTTGACGTCTTAACATCCTTACTCTTTCCCTTTCAGGATGGCCACCAAGAAAGGAAAAGAGAAAGCTACTCCCAAACCACTAGCAAGGAGAGGAACAAAGAGAACATTATGGGCAGAGCCATCTTCAACTGCAGTTAAGCCCTCAACAAAACCAATTAAGAGGATTATAAAGGTCGATGAAAAAGAGAAAGCCTTCCCAGCAAAGAACACTGCGCGATTTCCCAACTGCTACTGTGAGCAGATGTTCCCCATCCTGGCAGCAAGGAATTACAACAACGAATACCTGCTTATCCTCTCGACCCGTATTGTTGAATTTGTTGAGCTGCAAATCGAACAAAGACACTGGGGATTCCTACAAAGACAGCCACGACAGGTTAATTTCTCATGGGTAGTCGAGTTCTACTCTAATTTCCACTTGCCAACCCTACAGTCTGTCTATGTACGTCAGAAGCAAACCTCCATTACAGAAGAGACCATTCAATGGGCGTTGGATCTCCCCCCTGCTCCAGAAGGACTGGACGCATTTCAAGAGGCCGCACTCAAGCGCCAGACGTACCAATTTGACTGGGACGTTGTTCTCAGAGTTATCGCACAACCTGGCAGCAGATGGATTTATGGATACCATCGTTCCCGACCTAAGCAAATTTTGGCTTCCGCACTTACCTTGGAGGCTCGCGTATGGGCACAAATTATGTCCCATTATGTCTTTCCGAGCACTCATGAGTCCTCCTTCACTGCAGACATGGCCGTTCTACTATGGTGCATCCTTACAGACCAGCCTCTAAACCTACCAAGACACATCCGGAATGCCATGGGACACGTACAAATTGTGGGCAACTTACCTTTTCCTGCCTTGGTCTCAGATCTCGTCTCAGCAGCCGGAGTCTCCTACAGAGCTGGGGACACCAAAGCCATGCTTTCACAAGATGATCAGTACGTCACTAACGGGAAATATCTCAGGCCACCAACAACCACAACCAGCCAGTCCGCAGAACAAGCTGTAGACATTCCCCCTTCCACACCACAAGCATCTTCAACAAGTCAGCTGCTCCATCAAATACTGGAGAGGTTAGACCGGCAAGACCAGAAAGCGAAGCTACGAGAGCGCCACAACCAGCGCCGCAACCAGTGCCGATTCAACTACCTCAAGGAGTTACTCACAGGCAACCGCATACCTGACAAAGACCCAGACACTCTGGACTCCACTTCCTTTACCAGCACAGGAAGCCATGACGGCCCCGACTGTGGAGATACTGCTACCATCCCACCTTTGTTCCTGACAGATGGAATCGAGGATGGTGCAAAGCCTTAAGTGTGGGGAGGTCGGTCAGTACCTGACTTCCAGAGGTAATTTCTCTTCCTTAACACCAATAAAATAGAATATTTAGTTAGTTTTTCTTTTTTTTCTAGAATACGATAGATTGCATAGTAATAGGCTAATTGCATGCATGTTCTACTTGATTGAAAAGACAATAAGTTTCTCATAAGACCTGAAATTTTTCACTAATTTAAATCAAAACCTTTATGTTAAATTTGTTTGAAGTTGTAATTAGAACATGGTTTTCAAGCTAAGAAACACAAAACCTGTGAGACTTTGAGCCCAAATACGGGGTTACATTATTTAACCATAACTATTTTATTCTTGTGTGTTTACTTCTCTGTGATTGTAATTTGAATTTTTTTTATCCTATATGTCCAATGTTAATGTGTTATACGCATGCATATGATTGAGGCCATTATTTGTTTAGCTCACTTACCCCAAATAAGCCGACCCTTTAAATTACCGTTGTTAGCCACTTTGAGCCGTTTTAATCCCATTTGTTCTACATTTTACCACGTTACTAACCTTAAGCAGAAAAACAATTAAATATCCAAATTGAATCTTTGATTAGCTTAAGATAGAAATTGTCTGCTAATTGAGTATGGGAAGATTGTGGGAACAAGGGTTAATAAAGGAATGTGTCATGATGGGAATTTGGGTACCTACTCATGTGAAATTAAAAAAAAATGAAATATATAATTCTAAATAAGAGGACGAAATTATCCCAATGCTAAATTAAAACAATCAATGCACATGTGATAAGATTAAAATAAAGTTTGACGCATGAGTATGGAATGTGAAAAGAAAATTCTGGGTAGCTAGGTATGAAATTTGAAGTTATATAGAATATACATATATGATTAGGTGAAAGCTTGGGTTAATTAAAGATTCAATTTATAAGCTCACTTAGCCATATATACCTTTACCCTTACATTGGCCCCATTACAACCCTAAAAAGACCTCATGATGTTTGCATTGGTACATTAAATGTTGTTGATTGGTTAGGTGCAGAACAAAAATTAGAAAGCATGATTAGAGAATGATAAAGTGACCACCCTATACACTAGAGAGAATAAAGTGCACACACACCATCAGTGAGTGTTCAATGCTTGATTCTATGTCCCCTGCTTTCACGAGATGTCTTCTTAAAAATTTACTTGCTTTTACTGTACGATTTGAATTAGTGGAGTCTGCCCTGTGTTTTGTCTTAGAGAACTTATTTATTTTTAATCAGATAGACAAAACCATATAGTTGCATTCATATATATAGGTTGTATTGCATTGCATTGCATGAGTCTTACATGTTCCTATTCATTCATACTTATCTCCTTCAACTAAGCATGCGGACATGCTAATGTCTAAGTGTGGGGAGGTTGATAAACCATTATTTTATGATTTATCTTGTGTTTAATTGTGTGGTTTTATCAAGTCTTCACCCACTTATTCATATGATTAGCATGATATTACAAGTCCTTCCCAAAATTGTTCCATGGTTGAAAACTTGCTTCCTAAAGATCTTTTAATTGTATATTTTTATTCTCTTTTATACCGTTCGATGCCGTGATCTGTGTGTTAAGTGTTTCAGGCTTCATAGGGCAGGAACGGCTTAGAGAATGGAGAGGAAGCTGATAAACAACTATTTTATGGTTTATCTTGTGCTGAATTGAGTGGTTTTTATCAACTCTTTACCCACTTATTCATACTAATCGCATGTTTTACGTTTTCCTTCGTGATTTTGTGCAATGATTGAAAACATGTTTCTTTGGCCTTTAAATTGCTAATTATTAATCCTCTCCTATTACCATTCGATACCTTGATATGTGTATTAAGTATTTTCAGAGATTACAAGCCAGGAATGGTTTGGAGGATGGAAAGGAAGCATGCAAAAGTGGAAGGAATACAAGAAGTTGAAGAAACTGCAAAGCTGTCCACCCTGACCTCTTTGCACTAAAACAGTCATAACTTGAGCTACAGAAGTCCAAACGACACGGTTTTAGTTGCGTTGAAAAGCTAACATCCGGGGCTTCGATTTGATATATAATATTCCATAGTTGCACTGACTCTAGGCGATGCGAACATGTGCTCCACGTGGACGCATCGCAGTGACAAAAATCAGCATAGCAGATTTCTTCTCCAGCGATTTCTGGGCTATTTTCGACCCAATTTTTGGCCTAGAAAACGCAGATTAGAGGCTATAAAGTGGGGGAACCCATTCATTCATAATCATCAGCTCATAATTCACTTTTCATAGTTTAGATGTAGTTTTTAGAGAGAGAGGTTCTCTCCTCTATCTTAGGTTTTAAGATTAGGATTCCTCTTAAAGGATTTAGGATTTCAACTTCCTCTCAGGTTCAATATTCCTTTTATATTTTTATTTATTCTAATGCTTTTATTCGTATCTGACTTATGTTACCAATTTGGCTTATGAACTCTTTATATTTAGATTGATTTTCTCTTATTAATGCAATTGAGGTATTTCAGATTTATGATTCTTATTTACCAATTTGGCTTTAATTGATTAACTGGAGACTCTCGAGTTGTCAAACTCATCGTGATTGACAATTGTTATTTTTGCTAATTGAATTGGATTCCACTAACTCTAGTCCTTTCTTAGGAATTGGCTAGGACTTGAGGATCAAACTAATTAGTCCACTTGACTTTCCTTTGCTTTAGTAAAGGTTAACTAAGTGGGATTAAAACTCAATTATCATCACCATCGATAAGGATAACTAGGATAGGACTTCCAAATTCTCATACCTTGCCAAGAGTTCTTTTCTATTATTATAATTAATTTATGTTTTTCGTCATTTAAATTACTTGCTTCTTATTTCAAAAACCCCCAATATACAAAACTCAACCAATAATAAGAACATACCTCCCTGCAGTTCCTTCAGAAGACGACCCAAGGTTTAAATTTTATTGGGTTTGTTACTTGTGACAACCAAAACTTTTGTACGAAAGGATTTTCTGTTGGTTTAGAAGCTATACTTACAACGCAATTATATTTTTGAATTTCTTTACTGATAGAAAAACTGTTCGTTAAAACCTCGCCACACTTAAACATTAGCATGTCCTCATGCTAAGCTCAAGAGAAGATATAAAAGTGAAGAGGAATGATAGAATGTATGAAATGCAACCAATCTATATGAATGTAACTACATGCTAAGATGTTTCTATCTACTTAGTTAAAAGTAAATAAGCTCTTCAAGACATACATAAATCAGATTTCACTAATTCAAATCATACAATAAAAGACAAGTAAACTTGTAAGAAGATAGCTCATGAAAACAGGGAACATAGAATCAAGCATTGAACCCTCACTGGTAGTGTATATCACTCTAGTTTCTCAAGTGTATAGGGTAATTCACTCTACTATTCTCTAATCATGCTGTCTAAACTTTGTTCTTCATCTAACCAATCAACAAATATTTAATGTACCAATACAAACATCATGAGATCTTTTTAGGGTTGTAATGGGGCTGAGGTAAAGGTAAGGATATATGTATGGCCAAGTGAGCTTTATAAAGTGAATCCTTGATTTTTCTATGATCTCACCTAACATATACATACTTTATATAATTTTAAAATGCTTTACCTAGCTACCCAAATTTTTTCCACTTTTGTATTACATGCTCATGTATCAAACTTATTTTTGAATTTTGTCCCATGTGCATTGATTCTTTTTATTTTGCATTTGGGGTAATATTTTTTTTTTTGTATCCCCTTATTTAATTACTTAATTTTTTTTCAATGCACATGGTAATTTAATTATTTTGATTTCACATGAGTATGCTTCCCAAATTTTCAAATAACTTATTCAATTTAATTCCTGATGCCAGGACATTTTGGCCAGTTTCACTAACCTTTTCTTTACTGTTTTTAAGGTAGTTTCATGCATTTTCTTAGGAAATAAGCTAGTTTTGGGTAGCTATTCACTTACATCTTGATTCAAGCATACATTGTGCACTTTACATGATTTCATGAGAATTTTACATGAATTATATGATAAATTGGATGACGCATGATCCCATGATTAAGAGCAAGACTTTGATGCACTTTGTTTGATTGATTTTAGGCCAAAAGAAGAAGAGAAGAAGCCACGTTAGTGGCTATGTTAGTTACACTAACGTGGGCACTAACGTAGAAGGAAGGAAAGCCCCAACGTTAGTGAGAAAAGTTAGTGGCATTAACTTTGAAGAAAGGAAATGGAGCCAATGTTAGTGACACTTAACATTATCACTAACGTTGGACCAAGCTCATAAGAGGCCAAGTTAGTTGCCACGTTAACTTAGTTAACGTGGCCTCTAACATTAAGAAGAAAAGGGAGACGCCAACGTTAGTGTCATTCAACTTTCTCACTAACGTTGGCCAAGTCACAAGAAGCCACGTTAACTCCCACGTTAACCTAGTTAATGTGGAAGCTAACGTGAAGAAACTAGGTGGTCGACAACATTAGTGACACCAAACATTGTCACTAACGTTGGGATGAACACACACTATCCCCAAGAAGCCACGTTAACTCCCACGTTAACCTAGTTAACGTGGAAATTAACGTGAAGAAGAAAGGTTGTCGACAACGTTAGTGACACCAAACATTGTCACTAATGTTGGAAGGAGCCAACACAAGCCACAATGAGCCAGTTAACTCCCACGTTAACTTAGTTAACATGGTAGTTAACGTGGGCAAAAGTCCCACCTGGCAGCCTGACCATGCCTTCTTCAAACACGCATAACTTGAGCCACAAAGCTCTAAATGAGTTGATTCTAGTGGCATTGGAAAGTAGGATTCCAGAGCTTTCGAAGCATATATGGCACTACATGGTTGACACTAAATTTAAGGGAGAAAACCTGCCCCAAAAGTGCAATGATGAACATGGTATCAACCTGTATTAAGGCCAACTGACCTCTTCACCTTCCAAGAAGTATAACTCGAGTTGTAGAGCTCCAAATGATGCGCTTCCAAAGGCATTGGAAAGTAGACACCCAGGAATTTCCACCAATATATAATAGTATGGGATGGACACTAAGTTTGAGCTTCAGAAACTGGCAATAATGAAGCCCTGATCGCTAGCGTTATTGGCACTCAAGTTTTCCATTAACGCTGGCAACTATGCCAGCGACCATGTCCACTTCAAAGGAGCATAACTTGAGCTACAGAGGTCCAATTGAGGTGATTCCAGTTGCGTTAGAAAGCTGACATTCAGAGCTTTCCAACGATATATAATATTCTATAGTGGGCATGAAATTGGAGCTCAAACAAGAGGCATCTTTTAAGCCCCAAAAATACCAACTGGGCAGCAAGTGCAACGTTAGCCACAATAACTTTAGCACTAATGCCACACTTGTAGCATTAGTGTGGCTAACTTTAACACTAAATTTAGCACCTGGACCTCAACTTGACTCACTTCTCTCTCAAGTCCACTTCAAAGTTCAAGCAAGCAAGCCCACATGTGTCAACCAATCAAGGCCACAAGAAGCATCTAGAATAGGAATTTTCATTTTATTGTAATTTGCTTTTAATTTCATTTTGTAATTTAGGAAAGCCTATATAAATGCCTTAGTCTTTACATTGAAAACATCTTGGGGAGTTTGGAAATTCTGGAATGAGGGATTGAAGAGGGGTCTTCGGACTTCCTCCCCTCACACACTTTTCCTTCTCTTTCTTTTAGTTGTAATTTTCATTTATGAATGTTGAATTTTCAATTTCAGTTTGAATCTTCATCTTTACTTTTCAGCACTTTCTTTCTTCTCTATTTTTGTAGAGCAATGATCAACTAACTCTTTACATTGGGTTAGAGAGCTCTATTGTGATTCAATGGATTAAGTGTAGTTCTTATTCTTATTCTTCTTTCTTTCCTCTTGATTTTACTAGAGAACTTTCGATCTTCATCCAATTGGGTAGTTATCTTGGAAAAGAAACTATTCATACTTGGATCTCTTCTGAACCTTGAAAGAGGAATGAAGAGATCATGCTAGAAATGCTTTCTCATGCTGGACTAAATTGGGTGTGGATGGATATGTGACTATAATCCTTCCAACACTTGATTTGGAAAATGCATGTGGTATAATCAGTGACCATACTTCATCTCTTCTCATGAGCAATTGACCAAGGAATTCGCTATTGATCAAGATTTGAGAGATTGAATTACAAGGAATTGTAATTCGATCACTTAAGATTGCCAAGGAGATCAATGAGTGCATTGATTGAGGAAGAGATGAAAATAAACTTGATCCGGAGGATTGCAATATCTCTTGATCCCAATGTTCATTTTATTTTTAGTTCTTACATTTACTTTTCTTGCCATTTTACTTTTCTGCACTTTATTGCTTTCTTTACTTTTATGCGATTTACAATTTCTTGTTACTCATCATCCAAATCTGAACCGTCTAACTAGGATAATCAATTAACCATTGATTGCTTAATCCGTTAATCTCTGTGGGATTCGACCTCACTCTAATGTGAGTTTTACTTGACGACAAATCGGTACACTTGCCGAAGGGAAATTTGTTGTGAGACAAGTTTTCCGTGCATCAAGTTTATGGCACCATTGCCGGGGATTAATTGTGATTAACAAACTATCGGTTGATTGATTTACTAGATTAGACACTTTTCTTTTGTCTTTGTTTTCTTTTGTTTCTTTATTTTCTTTTGCTAACTAACTGTTTGTGATATTGCCTCACTGGGAATTTCCTCATCTATGACAATAGAGATTCCAATTTCTTTTGGTGATTATTGTTTGAGACAGAGCTTTTTACAGGAAAGAAAGGAGCATCCATCATATTTTAGTTAATCAAATTTCATGGGAAACTCTCCACCACCACAGAATGATTCACTTTACTATGCTCATGGTGGGTGGGAGTATCAAGAACATGAAATGGGGTACTTTCCAGAGCCACAAAATGGTCCATATTTTGGTGAAATTGATCACTACTCAAGTTGTGGCTGGGAAGATCATAATCAAAGAGATTTCACTCATTCATACCCCATTCATCAAGAGCCATCACCTCTCAATTATACAACCTCAACTCCAAGTTTTACATGCCTAAATTCTTCATCATTTGAGTATGCCTCAGCACAAAAGTCTATCCCAAATCCATACAATTCATTTCACCATCCACAAAACTCAATCCACTACTCACAAGAGTCATACCACTTTCAGAACACACAACCACAAAACATCCAATGCCATTCACAAGCCAACTCCGCCCAACCATTACAATCTACCCAACCCCCTTTAGATAAACTTGTTAGGGTGGAACTCATCATTGAAGAATGCAGAAAAAGTAGAGTAGAGGAGACACTCACTAGGATAGAACTCCTCCTTGAAGAAATAATGAAGACAATCGAAGAGGAGAAAATAGCAGAAAGATACCATAAAGAAAAATTGAGACAGAATGCACAACTCTATTCTGAAGAACAATTCATTGAAGAGCTAAGATCACAAAGAGAGACCACTTCACTCTCTCCAGAAACAGAGGAGTTCATTCAAAGGTCAAGAATAAGGGAGGAAGTCAATCAAGGGAACCCACACTCCAATGAAATAGAGAGTTGCATAGAGGGTGAGTTCATTGAACCACCAATTCAAGAAGTTCTTGATGAAGAGGATGCTCCACCCATCATATAATACCCAAATCCTGAAATCAAGGTGGTGAAGGCAATCAACATGAACACTAACAAAAGGATGGTGACCAAGAAAAAAAGGACAATATTTATGAAGAAGAAAAGGTCAACCAAAAGCCATCCCACCCCTACCCCAACAAGCAAGTTTACTCAAGCTAACAACAGAAGAAGGCTTGCTGGGAAGAGGCACTCAAAACAAGGGGCATTAACTGGCTCCTCTTTCCTCTTGAGGTCATTCCTCTTAACAAACTGGAAGAAGAGGAAGAAAGTCGTGAACAACATGTCAAGCTAATGACATTAAAAGAGCGCTTGTTGGGAGGCAACCCAACCGTAGGTAACATTTTCTTGCTTTGCTTAGTTTACTTTCAATAATTTGGCATATGATTGCACTCTAAGTTTGGTGTTGCCATGCAACAATTTGATTTTCAATCTTCATTGGGTACTTGCAACATTCTAAATTGACAGTGGCACACTAAGTTTGGTGTTGCCAATTAACTTTCATGCAAAGTACCATGCCAACACCACTTATTAATGCAATCACATTGTCTCTGTTTTACTTCTTATGCTTTTGTTGTGATCCATAATCTTGCTTGCTGAAACACATGCATACTCACACTTTATTTTAAGACATTCATGATCCATCATAAACTCCGTCACCACTGTTTTAATTGTTGCTTGAGTATAAGCAATCATTCTATGTCTGGTGTGGGAAGGGGAAGAATAGGAGGAAAAGGGCAACAACAATGAAGATAAAATACAAGGTGGTAAAGTTCCTTTCTCCTCTTACTTATTTCCAGCACTTTAATTTGCATGATTGTCTTCTATGTTCTTTGTATGTATGTGTGCTATTTCCTTGTGAATAAGCATGTCAACTCTGTCTTTTAAACTTTTTATTGATTAAGGCTGTGTTTTCTAGTCTGAATGTCATTACTGCATCCTTACTTTGCTTACTAGTATGCTTGTCCCTTTTGAATCAAATGAAAAGAGAATGAGTGTTTTATAAAAGACCAGAGAGGAGTTCATACTATGGAGTAAGTTCATGAGTTTATGGTGTGATCATAAGTTAGCTAAGTTGGTTCAACCACAAGGTGGGAGGACAACTCTCTGTCATGAATACTATGCTTGTGACACACCCCATGAGACTAGCTAAATAAGAATATCCTAATAAGAAAAAGGGAAAGAACAATCAAAGGTTGAAAAATAAAAGAAAAAGAGTAATCAATAAGGCTAGGCACCAATGGTTTTAATCTTGAGGCATGTGTCTGTGGTGCTCCTGTGTGAGGGATCTACTTGGATGAATAAGCTCTTAGGGGTGCCTTATCACTTGGTAACTTGGGTTAACTAACTCGGGATTATCAGCTGAAAGTCCACTATCAAGAGTAACCCTCAATACAGAGCATTTAGTAACCCAAAGAGGTGCTGGACACTAAGGTCTCAAGAAAAGAAAATAAATAAACTATGTGCCTATGGTGTGTATGTATGGGGGAGAGACTTGAGCAAGTAAGTCCTTAGGGGTGCTTCAACACCTAGCACCTTGAACCAACTGGTTCGGGAGTGTTGGCTGAAAGCTTATTTTAAAGAGTTGCCCCCTTATAGAGCACTTAGCTTAAAAACAAAAATAAGCCCAGAAATAACAACAAAAGGATCAATGAATAAAAGTCTTATGGGAGGCAATCACAGTGAGTATTCTAGGACATGATAAAGGTCTGAAAGCCAGGAATGAACCTAAGTTGCTATGCATGGAACCACCATAAAACCAGGGACATCACTTCCACAAGAATGACTCATTTCTCTTGGCATTCCATTCATCATTCTCTTGTTCCAGTACTTGCTTAGGGACAAGCAAGCTTTAAGTTTGGTGTTGTGATGCCAGGGCATTTTGGCCAGTTTCACTAACCTTTTCTTTACTGTTTTTAAGGTAATTTCATCCATTTTATTAGGAAATAAGCTAGTTTTGGGTAGATATTCACTTACATCTTGATTCAAGCATACATTGTGCAATTTACATGATTTCATGAGAATTTTGCATGAATTATATGATAAATTGGATGATGCATCATCCCATGATTAAGAGCAAGACTTTGATGCACTTTGTTTGATTGATTTCAGGCCAAAAGAAGAAGAGAAGAAGCCACGTTAGTGGCTACGTTGGTTACACTAACGTGGGCACTAACGTAGAAGGAAGGAAAGCCCCAACGTTAGTGAGAAAAGTTAGTGGCATTAACTTTGAAGAAAGGAAATGGAGCCAACGTTAGTGACACTTAACATTATCACTAACGTTGGACCAAGCTCATAAGTGGCCACGTTAGTTACCACGTTAACTTAGTTAACGTGGCCTCTAACGTTAAGAAGAAAAGGGAGACGCCAACGTTAGTGTCATTCAACTTTCTCACTAACGTTGGCCAAGTCACAAGAAGCCACGTTAACTCCCACGTTAACCTAGTTAACGTGGAAGCTAACGTGAAGAAACTAGGTGGTCGACAACGTTAGTGACACCAAATATTGTCACTAACGTTGGGATGAACATACAATATCCCCAAGAAGCCACGTTAACTCCCACGTTAACCTAGTTAACGTGGAAGTTAACGTGAAGAAGAAAGGTTGTCGACAACGTTAGTGACACCAAACATTGTCACTAACATTGGAAGGAGCCAACACAAGCCACAATGAGCCACGTTAACTCCCACCTGGCAGCCTGACCATGCCTTCTTCAAACATGCATAACTTGAGCCACAAAGCCCTAAATGAGGTGATTCCAGTGGAATTGGAAAGTAGGATTCCAGAGCTTTCGAAGCATATATGGCACTACATGGTTGACACTAAATTTGAGGGAGAAAATCTGCCCCGAAAGTGCAATGATGAACATGGTATCAACCTGTATTAAGGCCAACTGACCTCTTCACCTTCCAAGAAGTATAACTCGAGTTGCGGAGCTCTATGATGCGCTTCCAAAGACATTGGAAAGTAGACACCCAGGGCTTTCCAACAATATATAATAGTATGGGGTGGACACTAAGTTTGAGCTTCAGAAACTGGCAATAATGAAGCCCTGATCGCTAGCGTTATTGGCACTCAAGTTTTCCATTAACGCTGGCAACTATGCCAGCGACCATGTCCACTTCAAAGGGGCATAACTTGAGCTACAAAGGTCCAATTGAGGTGATTCCAGTTGCGTTAGAAAGCTGACATTTAGAGCTTTCCAACGATATATAATACTCTATAGTGGACATGAAATTGGAGCACAAACAAGAGGCATCTTTTAAGCCCCAAAAACACCAACTGGGCAGCAAGTGCAACGTTAGCCACAATAACTTTAGCACTAACGCCACACTTGTAGCGTTAGTGTGGCTAACTTTAGCACTAACTTTAGCACCTGGACCTCAACTTGACTCACTTCTCTCTCAAGTCCACTTCAAAGCTCAAGCAAGCAAGCCCACAAGTGTCAACCAATCAAGGCCACAAGAAGCATCTAGAATAGGAATTTTCATTTTATTGTAATTTGCTTTTAATTTCATTTTGTAATTTAGGAAAGCCTATAAAAAGGCCTTAGTCTTTACATTGAAAACATCTTAGGGAGTTTGGAAATTCTGGAATGAGGGATTGAAGAGAGGTCTTCGGACTCCCTCCCCTCACACACTTTTCCTTCTCTTTCTTTTAGTTGTAATTTTCATTTATGAATGTTGAATTTTCAATTTCAGTTTGAATCTTCATCTTTACTTTTCAGCACTTTCTTTCTTTTCTATTTTTGTAGAGCAATGATCAACTAACTCTTTACATTGGGTTAGAGAGCTCTATTGTGATTCAATGGATTAAGTGTAGTTCTTTTTCTTCTTCTTCTTTCTTTCTTCTTGATTTTACTAGAGAGCTTTCGATCTTCATCCAATTGGGTAGTTGTCTTGGAAAAGAAACTATTCATACTTGGATCTCTTCTGAACCTTGAAAGAGGAATGAAGAGATCATGCTAGAAATGCTTTCTCATGCTGGACCAAATTGGGTGTGGATGGATATGTGACTATAATCCTTCCAACACTTGATTTGGGAAATGCATGTGGTATAATCAGTGACCATACTTCATCTCTTCTCATGAGCAATTGACCAAGGAATTCGCTATTGATCAAGATTTGAGAGATTGAATTACAAGGAATTGTAATTCGATCACTTAAGATTGCCAAGGAGATCAATGAGTGCATTGATTGAGGAAGAGATGAAAATAAACTTGATCCGGAGGATTGCAATATCTCTTGATCCCAATGTTCATTTTATTTTTAGTTCTTACATTTACTTTTCTTGCCATTTTACTTTTCTGCACTTTATTGCTTTCTTTACTTTTATGCGATTTACAATTCCTTGTTACTCATCATCCAAATCTGAACCGTCTAACTAGGATAATCAATTAACCATTGATTGCTTAATCCGTTAATCTCTGTGGGATTCGACCTCACTCTATTGTGAGTTTTACTTGACGACAAATCGGTACACTTACCGAAGGGGAATTTGTTGCGAGACAAGTTTTCCGTGCATCAATTCCTTACTTTTTCATATCATCTCATGTTCCCATAAAATTCCCCACACTTAAATTATACAAAATATATATCTTAAGCTAACCAAAGATTCAACTTGGAATTTTTATTTTGTTTTTCTGCTTAAGGCTAGTAATGTGGTTATGAAATAGAAGGGGGTTAAAAAGTTCAAAGTGGCTAACAAGGGTGATGTAAAAGGTAGGCTTATTTGGGATAAGTGAGCTAATAACAAATAATGGCCTCAATCATATGCAAGCATGTAAATACACTAAATAATAGACATATAGAATGGAACAAAGCAAAGATTGCAATTATAGAGAAGAAAACACACAAGAATAAAAATTTATGGTTAAATAATGTAACCATGTAAATAAGCTCAAAATCTCACAGGTTCTGTGTTCTTTGGCTCAAAAACCATGTTTCAAATACAACTTCAAACAAATTTAACACATAGAAAATTTTAATTTTAATTTAAATTAGTGAAAATTTTCAAAAATAGCCTTAAAAAGAAACTTATTATTTTTCAACTAAGTAGTACTTAAATGCAAACAATCAACTACACATGCAATCTATTATGCAATGCAACAATGATCTAATAAAGAAAATAAAACAATGGTGTTGGAAAGAAGAAAATAGCTAACCTATGGAGATCGGTATCGACCTCCCCACACTTAAAGATTGCACCGTCCTCAGTGCATGCTAAGATGTACAAGTGGACGGGTTGCTTCAACTGATACTTTCCAAGGATTGTGCAGGTGGACTTGTTTGTCTTCTCATTAAGAAGCTTTTCCTCTCCCTTCGTGGTGGCCATCCTGAAAGAAGAGGGAAAAGAGGAAAAGTAACCCAAAAATAAAGATAGAAAATAAATAAAGTATGGGTGTTAATGCCAGATAATAAGGGTCCCAATTACATGATAGCTACAACATGCAAGTGAGAAAACAGTAGAAGTACATGGCAAATCAACAGTGCAAAAATTTGAAACAATGGGGAAGAGAGTGCAAGACAATATAAATTAATATCAATGCAAAATTAATACAAATATCATAAAAGATTAGCATTGACTTAAAAAATATTACCCAACAGTGTAAAACAAGTCACTGAGCACCAAAATAATACCAGAAAAGACACAACAATTGAATATGAACAAGTGACACCAATGGAAAAATAATAAATTTAGAAAAGAAAAGAAAAATATGCACAAAATTAAAATGCAATGAATGAAATATACAAATAAATTAAGTAAAATAGAATGAAGGTGAAAAAGAATGAGAAGTGAAAGAAATAAAGTAAGAAAGAAAGAAGAAAAAAGAAAAGATAGAAGAGATTAGGATTAGAAAAGAAAAGACAAGATAATTGGCGCTGATCTGGATAAGTTGTGCGGCACAGGTGACGCGGACGCGTGAGTGACGTGGTCGCGTGGTGCGCGATAAGGTTAGGTGATGCGGACGCGTGGGTCACGCGATCACGTGACCTGTTTTTTGTGATTGGCGCGAGTGTAGCCTCGCGTTCGCGCAACTCTCTATTCGAAACTCTTTTTGCCAAATTTTTGGGTGACGCGGTCGCGTGGTTGACGCGGATTTTACAGAGCCACGCGTTCGAGTGGGTGACGCGGACGCGTGGGGAGGCTATTTTGCAAATGATGCGAATGCGTCAGCGGTCGCGTGAGCGTATTTGTGCCAAAGGCATGCCTCCAGCCACACTTTTGCGTGACTCTCTGTTTAATTTTCTTTTCTTCCCAACGCACTGGCAACGCGGACGCGTCGGCGACGCTGTCGCGTCGCGTGCGATTATTATTATTTTTTATTATGCAGGATGCAAAATGCAGTGATAATGTGGATGCTATGAATAAGTCCAGGTTCAATGAAAATAGAATAAAATAAATCTCAAAAGCAAACAAAATGAAATAAAATCAAAATTGAAGAAAAGGAACGATCATACCATGGTGGGTTGTCTTCCACCTAGCACTTTTAGTTAAAGTCCTTAAGTTGGACACTTGGTGAGCTCCCTGTTATGGTGGCTTGTGCTTGAATTCATCCAAAAATATCCACCAATGTTTGGAATTCCAGTAGCCTCCAGGATCCCAAACTAGGTGCAGAAAGCCTTCAAGTAAGTTAAAGTAAGTGACAAGGCCCCAAGGGTGTTGATTGCCAGAAAGAATTCCGGGGTCCCAAACCTTGCTTTTGTACCCGTCTTCTTGTTGATCATTAGTGTTCCAACCGGGTGGCAGGCAATCTGAATTCTCACTAAAGTGGCCAAATAACTTCCTAGACCCATTTAGTTGAGCTTTACACCAACCCTTGTATTTAAACTTTGAGCACACAACCATGTTGAACCTTGCTTGACAACTCCAACCACTAACCATCTTCCTCTTACTTTTAATGCCATAAAGAGCTCTAAGTTGACCATCCGTCTCCAGTAGCCCATATTCAAGTGGAATTAGAAATCTAAGGGGTATGAAATTTACCCACTTGAATGTTGTGAAGGATGATGGCAACTTAGGGGGAGGGGTCTCCAACAACTTTGGCAAGGTAATTGCAGGCTTTACTCCCGTGAGTGCTTTCTTGACACTTTCCATCTTTTTGCAAGCTTCTTCAATATCAACCTCTTCTTCTTAGTAGCTTTCTTCCAATTTAATCTCTTCTTCATTGCTTACCAAGGGCATGGGAGGCTGTGCTTCTGCTTCTTTAGTCTCCATCTCTTGATCAACCTCTTCCAAGTCTTCAACCATGATATTCCTTGGAGGTTGTACACCCTCTTCAACATCAAATTCAAACATCTTGGAAAGAGGTTCTATGATTTGAATTTCCCATGGAGGTTCCGCATCTCCTAAATCTTCAACCATTTCTTCCTCTGCAACTATTATGGCTTCCTCCACTTGTTCCAATACAAAGCCATGTTCCTCATTGTCCACCGAAGTTTCTAGTGTCTCCTTCATTCTATGCTCTTCTTTTGATTCTCCACATGTAGCCATG
This sequence comes from Arachis ipaensis, assembly GCF_059453495.1. Classification (NCBI taxonomy): domain Eukaryota; kingdom Viridiplantae; phylum Streptophyta; class Magnoliopsida; order Fabales; family Fabaceae; genus Arachis; species Arachis ipaensis. The sequence continues at coordinate 90,214,903 of NC_142440.1, read as the reverse complement.
GGAGTACTTTGAGTGTTCAGATGTTGGGAAGCTAATTGATTTGCTACCTCGGTTAAGGCAGTCGTTAATTCTAGTAAACTCCTTTGCATCTTTGCTTGTCCTTGAAGAAGAACTCGAAGGGTGTCATCTATTGGAGATTGGGGGTGGATATGAGGGTTCATTGGTTGGGAGAGAGGGCTCATAATACGAAGGTGGTTCTTCTTAATAAGGATATGGAGATGGTGAATATTGAGGTGATGGTTCTGGGGAGTAATTGAATTGGAGTTGGGGTGGATATGGGTTAGGGTCATCTGGAGGTGTTTGGTTGTAGGGGACTTGTGAGTATGGTGGTTCAAAGCTATGTTGAGGAGGTGGGTCATAGGTATATGATGGGGGTCCACCATATCTATCATCTTGGTATGCACCTCAGAATGGCTCTTGACTATAGCAGTTCGGTGGGTGTTGGTTGTCACGAAAGGGTCTACCATAACAATTGTCTTAGCATGCATTGTAGGATGGTCTTTGTCTATGGTATCGTGGAAGGTGTTGCTGCCAGAAGGGTTGATCAGATCCTCGTGGTTCCTTCCATCTCTGATTGTTTTGACCTTGATGCATGTTCCTGTTATAATTCCCATTCCTTGCAACAACATTGGAACCAAACTTGAATCCAGAGGGGTGAGAATTCATGGTAGCTAATAAAAATTAAAAACAAAAACAAATAAACAAGCAAAGGAAAATAAAATAAAATAAAATAAATAAGACAAAAAGATTTGAAATTTGAAATTTGAAATTTGAATTTGAAATAAGATAAGATAAGATAAAAAAATTTAAAATTAAAAATCTGAAATTTTTTTTTCGAAAATAAATCAATTTAAAAGCAAATATTTATAATAACCAATAATAAGGCACATGTTTGCATTTCCCCGGCAACGGCGCCATTTTGACGAACGGTTTTTCTATCGGTAAAGAAATTCACAAATATAATCGCGTTGTAAGTATAGCTTCTAAACCAACAGAAAATCCTTTCGTACAAAAGTTTTGGTTGTCACAAGTAACAAACCCAATAAAATTTATAACCGAAGTATTTAAACCTCAGGTCGTCTTCTTAAGGAACTGCAGGGAGGTATGTTCTTATTATTGGTTATGAGTTTTGTAAATTGGGGGTTTTTGATATAAGAAGCAAGTAATTTAAATGACAAGAAACATAAATTAATAATAATAATAGAAAAGAACTCTTGGCAAGGTATGAGAATTTGGAAGTACTATCCTAGTTATCCTTATCGGTGGTGATGAGAATTGAGTTTTAATCCCACTTAGTTAACCTTTACTAAAGCAAAGGAAAGTCAAGTGGACTAATTCGTTTGATCCTCAAGTCCTAGCCAATTCCTAAGAAAGGACTAGAGTTAGTGGAATCCAATTCAATTAGCAAAAATAACAATTGTCAATCACGATGAGTTTGACAACTCAAGAGTCTCCAGTTAATCAATTAAAGCCAAGGATGTAAAAAGCTAAATAAGAATCATAAATCTGAAATACCTCAATTGCATTAATAAGAGAAAATCAATCTAAACATAAAGAGTTCATATGCCAAATTGGTAACATAAGTTAGTTACGAATAAAAGCATTAGAATAAATAAAAATATAAAAGGAATATGGAACCTGAGAGGAAGTTGAAATCCTAAATCCTTTAAGAGGAATTCTAATCCTAAAACCTAAGAGAGAGGAGAGAACCTCTCTCTAAAAACTACATCTAAACTATGCAAAGTGAATTATGCACTGATGATTATGAATGAATGGATTCCTCCACTTTATAGCTTCTAATCTGTGTTTTCTGAGCTGAAAACTGGGTCGAAAACAGCCTAGAAATTGCTGGAGAAGAAATCTGCCACGCTGATTTTCGTCACTGCGACGTGTCCGCGTGGAGCACATTTTCGCGTCACCTAGCTTCAGGAAACTATGGCATATTATAAATTAAATCGAAGCCCCGGATGTTAGCTTTCCAACACAACTAGAACTGCGTCGTTTGGACCTCTGTAACTCAAGTTATGACTGTTTTAGTGCGAAGAGGTCAGGCTGGACAGCTTTGCAGTTCCTTCAACTTCTTGTATTCCTTCCACTTTTGCATGCTTCCTTTCCATCCTCCAAGCCATTCCTGCCGTGTAATCTCTAAAAATACTTAACACATATCAAGGCATCGAATGGTAATAGGAGAGGATTAATAATTAGCAATTTAAAGGCCAAAGAAACATGTTTTCAATCATAACACAAAATCAGGAAGGAAAATGTAAAACATGCGATTAGTATGAATAAGTGGGTAAAGAGTTGATAAAAATCACTCAATTGAGCACAAGATAAACCATAAAATAGTGGTTTATCAGAAGCTGACAAAAATGGAAGGAACACAAGAAATTGAGATGATGACCAGCGAGAAGCGACGCGGATGCATGGCTCACGCGACTGCGCGAAATAGAGGAAATCACAGTGACACGCTCGCATGCCTGACGCGAACGCGTGGATTGGAAGCTGCATAAGTGACGCGAATGCGTGAACGACGCGCACGCGTGGCAAGGAAAAACGCTGGATGACGCGATCGCGTGACGTGCGCAATCTGCAAAATCTGCAGAAATCGCTGGCGTTGATTCTGGGCCACATTTCAACCCAGTTTTTGGCCCAGAAACGCAGATTAGAGCCAGGGAACATGCAGAGACCGGGGAAGAGGAGATTCATTCGGCATAATTTTTAGTTTTAGATCTGATTTTACTCCTCCTCTAGGTTTTCTCTCTACACATTCATAGTTCATAGGATTTTGTTCCGATTGCTTTTTAGATTGGGATATAGAGAAGAGTTGTTACCTCTGCAAGGCTTCATCTCTCTAGTTTGTTTTCTCCACTTTTTACTTACTCTTTCATATCCTTAATTTGTTTAGAGTTACCATTGGATTATTTTTAGAACTTATTAATACAAGAACTATTTTTATTTTTAATTGGTCTTTTTGAATATTGTTTATCATGTCTTCCTTTATTTCCTTTTCTTATTTTGTGAAGTTTACATTCATGATGAGCGAGTAGTCCTCTAACTTGATTAGGATTTGATTGAAAGGAGAACCTTGAGTTGGAATGCTCAAGAGTAAAAATTGTAATTGGGTTTATTGTTGGATGACTCTCTAGTCACTGACACTAATCCTTCCCAAGGGAGAGGATTAGAACTTGTGAATAGAAGTAGACTTCCAAGTTACTTGACTTTCTTTTACCTAGTAAAGGATAACTAAGTAGAACAACCTTCAATTATCAATTAATCTTGGGAGAACTCCAACAAGGATAGAACTTCCGATTAATCTACTCCCGGTCAAGACCTTTATTTAAATTACATAAATTCTCTGATTTAATTTCCTGTTTATCAAACTCAAAACCATTTTGGAAAACCTCTGATTAATAAAATAGCACATCTTTCTGCAACTCGTTGAGAGACGACCTGGGATTCATACTCCCAGTATTTTAATTCTAATTTTGTGACAACCCCTTCTAAATTGATAAGCGGATTTTTGTTGGTTAAGAACTGTACTCGGAACGTATCTCTCATATTAATTTCTTAATCTGCCAATTTTTGCCACGTCACAACACCAAACATAGAATGTAATCATATGCCAATTTATTGAAATTAAACTAAGCAAAGAGATAAAATAAACAAAGCAGAGAAATGAAATGTTACCTAAGGTTGGGTTGCCCCCAAACAAGCACTCCTTTAGTGTCATTAGCTTGACATGTTGTTCTTCACTTTCTTCCTCTTTTTCCAGTTTGTTAAGAGGAATGACCTCAAGGGGAGAGAAAAACCAGTCAGTGTCCCCTTTCTTGGTCTCTCCTCAGCAAGCTTCCTTTTGTTATTTGCTGGATTGAACTTGCTTGCTGGATCAGGGGTAGGATTGCTTGTAGTTGACCTTTTCTTCTTCTTGGATATGATCAATTATGGCTTGGTCACAATCCTCTTCTCGGTATTGTTGTTGGTTGCCTTCACTTCTTGGATATCAAGACTTGGTAGTTGTGTGATTGTTGGAGTGTTCCCTTCATCAGTAGCCTCTTGAATTGGTGGTTCCATGAGCCCTTTCTCTATGCAACTTTCTGCCTCACTTGAGTATGGACTTCCTTGATTGTCTTCCTCACTTTCTTATTCTTTCACTTCCTCCTTTGCACTCAACATTTGTTTTAATAGCACTTTTATGGAGGAGGTTTGTTGTTCTTCCCAAGATTTTTCCATCTCCTCTTCATATCTTTCAATCATAGATTCAAGTGTTGAGAGTCTTTGGTTCAGGAAAGTTTGTGGGGATTATGAGTTTTCATGCTCCTTTGTCATCTCAAGTGGCTTCTATGGATATGCAGTTTCAGGTTCAAATACCTCCACCACCTCCACCTCCATTGAGGTTTCATTTGACACAGGGGCCTCTTCATCTTCTTCTTCTACTTCCTCCTTCACAAATTGGTCTTCATCCTTAATGCTTGGCACTCCTAAGTTTTTCCTTATTTTCTCTAAGCGCCCATCCATCTTCTTGAATAAGGTTTCTGGTTCTTGTTCTTTCCAGGATTGTTTTTGTCTTTCTAAGAATTGTTCTTGTCTTTCCGAAAATTCCCTGGACCATTGAAGGTAAGCCTTAGCTGCTAGCTCAAAAGATGAAGGTTGAGAGTAATCTTGTGGACATGGATGTGTTATGGTGATGTTTTAAGGGGTATGGAATGAATTTTGTGAATTGAGGAATGAATTTTGTGGTTGGTGAAATGAGTTGTATGAATCTTGGAGGAAACTTTGTGTTGAGGTATAATCAAGTGATGAAGAATTTTCAAATGAGAAATTGGGAGGTGAGGGTGGACAATTTTGCATAAATGAATTAAAGGTCTGCTCAAGTGATGATGGCTCTTGATAAGTGGAGTATGAACTATCAAATACTCTCTGGTTTTGATCCTCCCACCCACAACTTGAATAATTGTTAAATTCATCACATTGTGGATCATTTTGTGGCATTGGGGAGCAATCTTGCATGAATTCATTGAAGGCATAATCAAGAGATGATGTCTCTTGCTGAATAGAATATGGAGCATTAAAATCTCTTTGGTTATGACACTCCCATTCACAATATGAGTAGTTGTTAGATTCATCAAAATATGATTCATTTTGTGTCTCTGGGAGGTGTTCATACTCTATCATTTCTTGTTGATATTCCCATCCACCATTATCATAATGATATGAATCATTTTGTGGTGTTGGGCAATATCTCATGAAATTGCCTTGCTCATCTATTGGCTCTGAAGCATATCCCATTGATTGGATTGCTTAGAATTTATAATTTCTTGGTGATATTCTCAGCCACCATTAGAATAATGACTTGAATCATATTGTGATGGTGGGCAATATCTCATGAAATTTGTTTGATCAAAAGATGAGTTGAACTCCATTTGAATTTTGTAAAACACAATCACCAAAGAAAACTAAAAGTCATGTCTCGGATGAGATTTGCTTAGTGAGGCAAAAACACAAACACCTTAGTATCAGCAGAAAATAGAAAATTAAAAGGACAAAAATAAAGAAAATGCTTAATCTAGACTTATCACCTACTTAATCATTGTTGATCTAAATCATTCCCCGGCAACGGTGCCAAAAACTTAATGAGGGAAAATCAATTTCACACAAACTCACCGGCAAGTGTACCGGGTCGCATCAAGTAGTAATAACTCACAAGAGTGAGGTCAATCCCACAGAGATTGATGGATCAAGAAACTTTATTGAGGTGATTATTTTAGTCAAGATAACAGTGGTAAATTGGGTGAAATTGAACTAACAGAGAGTAAATTGCAAGAATTGTAAATTACAGAAAGTAAATTGACAGAATCTTAAAGAGCAAAAAACGTAAATTGCAGCAAATGTAAAAGGGTATTAGGTGCAGGGAAATTAAAGAGAGTAGTAGATCAAGAAATCGAAAAGAACTCAAGAACAAGTAACAGGAAAATTTAAATTATGGGAAAATTAAATCAGACTGAATCATGAATAGAAATGTAAAGTTGCAGAGAAATATAAGTGCAGGAAATTGAGATTTTCAATGAAAGTAAACTGAATTCAGTACAATTTAAATGTAAAAGTGCAGGAAGAAAAAGTGTATCAACTATACTAAGCTTTCTAGAGTCTCTAATCCTCCAAGAGAGCTCTGGAGTCTCTAATCCTCCAGCCTGAGCCTCTATTCTACTCCTACTCCTACTGTCCGTGAGAGCTCTCCTTTAATGAAATGAAACTGATACCTTTATATAGACTTTACAAAATGAAAATGAAATTGCAAACAAATTACAAATAAAATGAAATTCCTATTCTAACTGTGTCTTGTGCCTTTGAGTGATGTCAATGGGCTCCGCTTGCTTTTAATTTTCAATGGGCTTTGAATCAGATTAATTGAGCCAGAGTTTCAGCTTCCAGGAGAATGAAGCGTTTTCAAATTGAGCACAACGTTCATTCACCCACGCATCCTTTTTGCATTTTGGGCCTTCCATGCGTACGCGTGCTTTGGCAATCTGGCACATCGACGCGTGCGCGTCCCTTGTAGCATTCTCTAAATGAGCGTAGGGTTCTTCAATTGAGCGCTCCCCACGCGTACGCATCCCCTATGCGTACGCGTGGATCATAAAAAATTCCACTTCTACGCTGCCGCTCAGCCCACGCTTGCGCGTGCTTTTTCAGATATCTCACACCCACGCGTACACGTCATGCACGTGTATGCGTGGTCTTCCAGAGTTGCAGATTCGACACGTGCACATCATGTATGCGTGCGCGTGAGTGCCAAATCTTCAATCCCAATTTCAAGCTTGCACGAAAATGCTTATTTAGTTAACTTAGCGTTCTCTTGGCAAATGAGCGCTGATTGTCAAACAAAGCACGCTACCTTGATTTAGTCATGGGCCACGCTTTTAAAAACGTGGCCTAAGGCGCTAAAGTGTGCCCAAACTTCAAAATGTGCCCTAGAAATTCTCTTTTCTCCTTTTTAGATTATTTTGTGCTTTTTTGCTTCTTTTTCCACTTATTTCCTACAAAGTTTCTAAAATCAAAAGATCTAAGTAATATACTATTTAAGCACTAAAACACTCAATATTTAAGCATGATTCATCAATTTCTTGTATGAAAAAGCATAGAAAATATGCATAAGATGGCATGCCATCACACAGTTGGAAGAGCTTCTGAACAAGAGGTTCATTTGACCGAGTGTTTCTCCGTGGGGAGCGCCAGTTTTTTTGGTAAAGAAAAAATATGGAGGAATGCGACTTTGTGTGGATTACCGGCAGTTAAACAAAGTGACTGTGAAGAACAAGTACCCGTTGCCTAAGATCGAGGACTTAATGGATCAATTGCAAAGAGCTGGGGTATTTTCGAAGATTGATTTGAGGTCTGGTTACCATCAGATAAGGGTGAAGGAGGGCGACCTTCTAAAATCTGCGTTTAGGACACGCTATAGACACTACGATTTTACAGTGATGTCCTTTAGGTTGATGAATTTACCTGCTGTGTTCATAGATTATATGAACAGAGTATTTCGTCCCTTCTTGGACAAATTCGTTGTGGTTTTCATAGACGATATTTTAGTTTATTCTAAGACAGAAAGGGAACAAAAGCAACACTTGAGAATTGTGTTGCGAATTTTGAACGAGTGGAAGTTGTATGCTAAGTTGTCGAAATGCGAGTTTTGGAAAGAAGAAGTGAAGTCCTTAGGTCACGTGGTGAGTAAGGATAGAATTACGGTGGATCATTCGAAGGTGGAGGTGATGATGGAATGGGAGAGATCAACTACGGTGACGGAGGTTAGAAGTTTCTTGGGCTTGGCCGAATACAATCGAAGATTCATTGAGGGATTTTTCCGGATCGCACTACCGATGACTAAGTTGACAAGGAAATAGGTACCATTTGTGTGGACGTCGAATTTTGAAGAAAGTTTTCAAGCTTTGAAACAAAAGTTAACTTCAATGCCTGTTTTGATTTTGCCAGAACCGCACGAACCGTTTGAAGTGTATTATGATGCGTCATTGAAGGGTTTGCGTTGCGTGTTGATGCAACACCAAAACTGATAGCTTAAGCATCGCGTCAGCTGAGACCACATGAGGTAAACTACCCAACTCATGACTTGGAATTAGCGGCGATTATGTTTGCATTGAAGATTTAGAGGCACCACTTGTACGGAGTAAGTTTTAGCATTTTTCTAATCATAAGAGTCTCAAGTACATCTTTGATCAAAAAGAGCTCAATATGCGTCAAAGGAGGTGCATGGAGCTTCTGAAGGATTATGATTTTGAACTAAGTTATCACCATGGAAAGGCGAACGTGGTGGCAGATGCGTTGAGTCGGATGTCTTTAACAATTGCTTGGATGAGGATCAAAGAAGAGGAGTTGGTGGATAAGTTCGTAGATCTCAAGTTGGATATTGATGAAGTTGCCGGAAGAGCTTGTTTAAACCAATTGCATATTTCAAGTACATTTAAATCAGAGATTCAGAGGGTTCAGCAAGATGAGCAAGAACTTCGGAAGATGTTCCAACTGATTGGTAGGAAGATGCATGGGGAGTTTACTAAGGATGAGGAAAGATTGTGGAGGTATAAAGGGAGAATTTATGTGCCGGATGTCGGAAGTTTGAGACAAGAGTTGTTGTCAGAAGCTCACAACAGCGGGTTTTCCATTCATCCGGGGAGTACGAAGATATATTACGATTTAAGGAAGATGTTTTGGTGGCCTGGGATGAAGAATGACGTAGCTACAGTTGTATCTAAGTGTTTGACGTGTCAGAAGGTGTAGATAGAGCATCAGAGACCTTCGGGAATGTTACAGCCACTTGAGATTCCTCAGTGGAAGTGGGAAGAAATTGCAATGGATTTTGTGACCAGTTTATTGATGCCTAGGCATCTTAGGCTAGTTTCACAAGCCTTTTTCATTAGTTTTTACTTGGTTTCATGCACTTTCTTAGGCAATAAGTATGCATTTGGATGAGAAATTATGCATGCCTTGATTCAATCAAACATTGTTATTTATGAGCATTTTCATGAGATTAATGCAAGAACTACTTGATGCTATGAATGATGCATTATCTTGTGATTATGGAAAACCTTTGGCACATTTTTTTGGTTGATGATAGGTAAAGATAAGCAAAGGAAGGGTAGAGAAGAAGCAGAGGAAGCAACGTTGGTGGCTAAAGTTGGCTCACCAACGTTGCCCACCAACATTCTCAAGGAAAAAGGAGGCAATGTTGGTGGCTAAAGTTGGCTCACCAACATTGCCCACCAACGTTCTCAAGGAAAGATGAGGCAACATTGGTGGACAAAGTTGGCTCACCAACGTTGCCCATCAACGTTGCCAATAATGGAGAGTGACATTGGTGGCCCAAAGTTGGCTCACCAATGTTACAAGCAAAATATGGTGCCAACGTTGGTATGTCAACGTTACTTCAAGTTGGCACACTAACGTCTTTGATAAATTCTCAAGTTGGAGTTGGAAAAATTGCTAGTGTGCGTATGTATGAGGCTCTGTTCGCACGCACAAAGTGAAAATTTGCAAGTGTGCACACGCACAAGGCATGATGCATACGCACACAAAGTGAACATTGGTTGATGAACGGATTTTTGACCATTTAGAATTCCTCAATGAATTCCCGTTGCACGTATAGTTTCTAAACCAACAATAATCCTTTCATACAAAAATTTAGTTGTCACTAAGACAAACCCAATAAAATTAAAGCGAAGTATTTAAACATCGGGTCGTCTCTCAAAGAATTGCAGGGAGGTGTATTTATTATTGGTTATAGAAAAGTATCTTTTTGGGTTTTTTGAAAGGTTAAACAAGGAATGTAAATGATAAGAAAATAAACTAATAGTTAAGAAGGGCTCTTGGCAAGGTATGAGAATTAGAAGTCCTATCCTAGCTATCCTTATCAATTGTGATGAGAATTGTTCATTGCTCCCACTTAGTTAACCTCTAACTATGAAGGAAAGTCAAGTGGATGAATCAATTTGATTCCTCAAGTCCTAGTCAACTCCTAAGGAAAGACTAGCTTTAGAGGGATCCAAATCAACTAGCGACTTCTTAATTATCAATCAACAAAGGACTTTGATAACTCAAGAGTCTCTAATTAATCAACCAAAGCCAAAAGGACATAAAAAGCTAATTTAAAATGCTCCCAAGCATTTTATCAAACACTTGGAAGGCACAACATAAAAACATAGGAAACTAGCAAGGAATATTAAATCTAAACAACCAATTGCAAGCATCAATGACTTAAAAATAATAGAAGAAGCAATAAATATGAAATACCTCAAATTGCATTAAATAGAAAATCAAATCTAACATGAGAATTCATAAACTAAAATAGCAACATAAAGAGATCAACAAGAGAAATAGATAAAATAAAGTACTAGAATAAATAAAAGTAGAAGAGAAAACTAAATTAAACTAAGATAGAAATCTGAAATTGAAAAGAACTAAAAGGAATCCTAAAACCTAGAGAGAGGAGGGAGCCTCTCTCTCTCAAAAACTACATCTAAAAGCTAAAATTATGTGAATGGATTGTTGTGTCTGAATGAATGAATGATTTTCCCTACTCTGCAGCCTCTAGTCTATGTTCTCGGGCTTGGAATCGGGCCAAAAAGGAGCCCAGAAATCGCTCCTAGCGCTTTCTGCAATTTCTGCACGTGGCGCATGTCACGCATACGCGTAGGTCACGCGTACGCGTCGCCCATGCGTACACGTCGCTGCCAGCTTCTCAAAACTTCATTTTCATACGTTCCTTCCAATTTTGCATGTTTTCTTTCTATCCTCTAAGCCATTCCTACTCTATAAAGCTTGAAAATACTTAACACACAGGTCACGACATCTAATGGTAGTAAAGGGTAATTAAAATTGGCAGTTTAAAGGCCTAGGAAACATGTTTTCAACTATATCACAGAATTAGGAAGGATTTGTAAAACTATGCAAATTATATGAATAAGTGTGCAAATAATTTATAAAAACCACTCATTTTAGCACAAGATAAACCATAAAATAGTGGTTTATCAATCTCCCCACACTTAAACATTAGCATGTCCTCATGCTAAGCTCAAGAGAACCAAAAGAGTGAAGAGGAATGGTAGAAAATATGAAACGCAACCTATCTATATGAATGCAACTAAATGCAAAAATACTTCTACCTACTTAGTTAAAAGTAAACAAATTCTCCAAGACAAACATAAACTGGATTCCACTAATTCAAATCTCAAAAATAAAGTACAAGTAGACTTGCAGAAGAAAATAGCTCATGAAAGCCGGGAACAAAGAATCGAGCATCGAACCCTCACCAGAAGTGTATACGCTCTAATCGCTCAGGTGTTTAAGGTTCGATTCTCTCAATTCTCTACTAACCTTGCTTTCTAAGGCTTGCTCTTCTTCTACCAATCAACAAATAATTTGATGCACAAATACACATATCAAGAGGTCTTTCAAGGGTTGTAATGGGGTTAGGATCAAGGTAGGATTGTTTTTGGCCAAGTGGACTAAAATCTGAATCCTTAATTAACCTAAACTTCTCACCTAACTTGGGACAATCCATGTAATCATAGTATAAAGCCTAACTACCCATTAACTATGTTTTGCCACATATTTATGCATCCCAATTTGAGTACAACTCATATGCATTGCTAACACCATTTTCTTTGGGACATTTTGTCCCCTTTTATTATTTGCTCTTTTTCTTTTCTTTTTCTTCCTTTTTTTATATTTTTTATATTTTATATTTTTTTCTTTTGTTTTTCTCAATGTATATGATTAAGATATTGAATGCAAGAATATATGCTCAACTATTGTTTTGCACATTTTCACAAGAATATACAACACCCAATTCTCAAACCAAATATTGGCAAACCCAACTTCCGTCCACACTTAAATCATGAATACTCTCACTAGTCTAAGCTAACCTAGGATTCAAATTAAGGACATTATTGTTTTCTGCTTAGAGTTAGTGATGAGCTAAAGTAAAGAATAAATGGGGTTAAAAGGCTCAACATTGGTTTACAAAGGATAATGAAAAGGTTAAGGCCATATGCGTATGTAAGCTCAGTGAAACAAGGCCTTAGTCATATAAGTGCATACATGGATCAAACAATGGAAACATATAATTAAGCAAGACAAAGATCACAATTTTAGAGAGAACAACACACACCAAAAATAAAATATTGGTTGATAAAATGCAACCAATCGAATAGGCTCAAAATCTCACCGGTTTTGTGTGTTCGAGCTCTAAACCATGTTCCAATATAATATTTCTTCAAACAAGTTCAATAAAAATTTTAATTCAAATTAGTGAAATGCTATAAAAAGGGTCTTAAAAAAGAACTTATCACTCCAACCAAGTAGTGGTAGACGAACATGCACAAAATCAAACATGCAAATGCAACAACTAATTTAACAAGGAAAATTAAACATTGGTGTTGAAATGGGAAATAACTAACCCATGAAAGTCGGTATCGACCTCCCCACACTTAAAGATTGCACCGTCCTCGGTGCATGCTAAGATGTGTGATGATTAGATTTTTGTGTGGTTTAGAATTTCACTAATGAATTCTCGTTGCAAGTATAGTTTCTAAACCAATCAATAATCCTTTCATACAAAAATTTGGTTGTCACAAGTACAAACCCCTAAAATCTATAATCCGAAGTATTTAAACCTCGGGTCGTTCTCCCTAGGACTTGCAATAAAGTGTCTTGTTATTGGTTATGAGGTATGTTTCGGGGTTTTTGGATGAGAAACATGAAAAGTAAATGGCAAGGAAATTCAAATAACAAAAGGGCCTTGGCAAGGTTCAGTGATCAAGGATCTCTATCCCTATCACTAACCACAACGTGAGAATTGGCAAGGATCAATCCCACTAAGTCATCCCCTAACTAGTAGTAAAAGAAAGTCAAGTGAACTATATCAATCCAAGTCCATAAGTCCTAGCTTTCCACCAATTCAATTAGTGAGACCTAGAGTTAATGGCTCTCAATCATCAATTACTTGGACATTAGTAACTCAAGAGTTCTTAAGTTACCTTCCCAAGCCAAGAGCATAAAATTCTACTCAAAAATCCAACCAAGCATTTTATCAAACACTTGGAAGGCACAAAGGAAAAGCATAGTAAATCGACAACAAAAATAGAATCTAACAACAATTATTGCAAGGAATTAATAACAACAATAAAAAAAAACACAATTATTATGAATTACCTCAAATTGAATTGAAAGAAAATAAAATGAACAAAAGTAGATCTACAACAGAGCATAGAAACAAAGTAGAAGAAATTATAACAAACAATAGAAGAATGATGAATCTAACAACAAAGAATTGAAGAGTAGAAGTGGATAAAAGTATGAATTGAAACCTAGATCTAAGATTGTTACCCTAAACCTAATCCTAATCATAATCCTAGAGAGAAGTGAGAGCTTCTCTCTCGAAAACTAAACTAAAACTAGATCTCTAGTGTGTAATGTGATGGAGTGATGTCAAGTGATGCTTTCCCCTTCATTCCATGGTCTATTTAGCTTTTCCCGCTAAAAACGCAGCTCCAAATGGGGCTAGAAACCATCCAAAATCACCAGGCACGTGTTTGACTAAAGGAATCATGTGCGGCCTTTAGCGCGTACGAGTACAGCGCGCGTACGCGTCCATGGAGCTTTTCGCAATCCACGCGGGAGCGCACCATGTGTGTGCGCATCCATGGACATTTTCCAAATCTTTGCCTTTTCATGATTTCTCCACTTTGTATGCTTTCCTTTCACTCCTTTGATCCTTTCCTAGCCCTTTTCAATCTGAAATCACTAGCAAACACATCAAGGCATCTAGTGGAATAAAAGGAAGATAAAAACTATCAATTTAAGGGCCTAAAAAGCATGTTATCACACTTAAGCATAAATAAGGATACAATCACAAAACCATGCTATTTCATTGAATAAATGTGAGGAAAGGTTATTAAAATGCTCTAAATTCAACACAAGATAAACCCTCAAAAGGGGGTTTATCAACCTCCCCACACTTAAAACTTAGCATGTCCTCATGCTAAACCAAGAATGAAGCAAAGGGTATGACATTTATTCAATGGAACTAAGCTATATGTAAACTATCTAAATGCAACTACCTGTCATGAATGCATATGCTTGGCCAAAACAACCCAACTTCCAAGGAAACATTCATAAGCATAGGGCTAAAGCAATAGGAATCAAATCTAACCCACAGTTGTATTGAATTATCAAAAGTATTTACAAACTTGCATGAATTTAGATGATAGTGGTGAATACATGTAATTTGAGCAATCGAACCCTCACCAGATGTGTTTAGGGGTTGATTCACTCAATTCTCCCCCTAATCATGCTTTCCAAAATTTTTTCTTCATCTAACAATCAACAATCATTCAATGCAGGCATACAAATATCATGAGGTCTTTTCCATAAGGTTTTAATGGGGCTAGGGTCAAGGTAGGATCATATATGGATAAGTGGACTAGAATTTGAATCTTTGTTTAGCTTAAACTTTCCCACCTAACCTATGTAATGACCTATACAATTAAGTACTAACCTAACTACTCATTCTTCACTTTTCACATACTCATGCATTTCTTTTGATTTTCCCAACACTTATGCATTGACTCTTATTGGACTTTACTTTGGGGCATTTTGTCCCCTTTTTATTGTTTTTCTTCTTTTTCTTCTTTTTTTCTATTTTATTTATTTTTTTCTTTTCTTTTCTTTTTCATTTATTTTTTTTCATTTTTTTCTTTCAAGCTACATGCACAAACATCAATACATAAGGTCTATACATTTAATCAATACATGAGCATGCACCCAATTCCCAAATATACAAATACAAAACACTCTTTTATCCCAACTAATGTTCCCAATCTCCCCAAACTTGAATATGAAACACTATCACTAGCCTAAGCTAATCAAAGATCCAAACAAGAGACTTTATTGTTTTCCGCTTTAGGCTTGTAATGTGCTAAAATAAAGAACAATTGGGCTAAGCGTAGGCTCAAAATTGGTTACCAATGGAGAGTAAAAGGTAGGCTATTTAGTTAAGTGGGCTAATAAATTAATGGCCTCAATCATATAAATACATGAATACAAGGAATAATCGGACATATGGAATTAAACAAATCAAGGATCACAATCATAGGAAGAGAACAATTTCACACAAGAAGAAAAATAAGTGGTTATAAGATGTAACCACACAATTTGGCTCAAATCTCACAAGCTTGTGTTCTTAGCTCAAAACATGACCCACAAAAGTATGAATTCATGCAGGTTCCACAAAAATTCTCCAATCAATTAGGGTGGTGCCCTATAGATAAATTCCTTGGAAAAATTCATTGTTTTGACTAAGCTTATTCTAAATGTAAATGCAATGTTGTGATTGAGAAATTCTAAAATTCCTTAGTTTACTCTCTTTTCCAATCAAAATAAATTCTTTTATGCACCAAAGGGTTTAACTAGGTTTTCAACAATTCGAAACATTTTTCAAATCACAACCACAAGGCTAAAATGTAATATATACAATAAAAGTGTGCAATAACCAAAATAAAAGTATCCACAATAGCAAATATGTACAATTATCCCAAAATAGTGCAAAATAAAGCAAAATAAGATGAACTAAGTGATAGTGTCCGAAAATGTTCACCAAATCCACCGACGGCTACAACGGTGACCTCCCCACACTTAAGATGAAGCATCATCCTCGATGCTACTGATTGGGCTCATGGTGAGGGTCAATAGTTGCATCTGCCTCCTGTTGAATCTCAGTCTGGGGCACTGGCTCCTCGGCATGCTGCTGAGTATCCTGGGTAGCCGACGTATGCGGAGTTGCCTCCTGTTGGGTTGGCTCCTCAACATGCTCCTCCGCGTGCTCTGCCTCGTGATCCTCCTCATCGGAAGTGGGCGAGTCGGGGAGAGGGGGTAGCTCAATGCCCTGTGATACAAACACCTGGTCTATGCAATCAAGACGTCGCATGATACGACGCTCGCTGCGCTCCATGAAGCGAAATAGGTGCTGTACTAGCAGATATGTCGGCTCAGGTGCTGGTGGTGGTGGTACAGGTGCTACAGTTGCTGCTGAAGAAGAGGATCATGCCGCTGCTATAGAGGATGAAGGTCTAGCTGTCTCTACTACTGCTCTAGCTCGAGAGCGGCGCCTAGATGGGGGCTTCTCGTGCATCCACGTACCCCACAGAATAGTAACTTCCTTCTCGTCGTCATCTGGGGGTGATGGTGTCACGTCATCGTCCCTCCATGGGGCACCGGCCAACTCGATCATGCTAGTGACCAATGTGGGAAATGGTAGAAGGCCACGGATGTGTGCTCGCCACATGCCTCGCCTGATCAGCCGGGAAAAGTATAACTCCTTCCCCTCCATGACACAGCTAATCAGAAGAAGCATATATATCGGAATCTCAGAAAAATAGGTAGTAGGAAGGACATAGTGGGTTAATATCTGCTGCCAAGTTCTAGCCTCTCTAGACAGATAAGTAAATAACATCCCCTTGGGCCTTTTGTTGTTAGAGTCCATCACCCAAGGGGCATCCGGTGTGGCAATAACGTACTTCAATACCTCATAATCAAAGGTTATAGCATTCATAGCTATCTCTGCCTGCTGGTATGCACATGTGTCACCAGTCCATGGTAGGCAATGCAATACACCCTCAATAGCAGCCTCAGTCACTAAAACCTGCCTGCCCCGTAGGTGGACTGACTCAAGAGTCGTGCGGAAGAGGTTGCAGTAAAACTCCTTGACCCATGAAGTGTTTATTCTTCCCAAATCCCTATCAACAAACTCTAAGCCCAGTTCATGAATACGAGTATTAATGGAGTGCCTCAGGTTGTTGGGAAGGGCCAATTTCTTCTCAATGTTCAGCTTTGTCTTCCGATAGGTAGGAAAATGCAGCTCACAGTAAAGATTGGAAAATCTGTATGTGTCAGTGGATGGTAGCAGCTGATTCTGTTTATCCACTTCATTAAGTAGGTTCTTTGCATAGTTGGCATAAGGAGAGAGGGTGGAGGCTTGAGATTTCTTCCTCTTTCTTGAGGTAGCAGCCTTTGCTTTTCCTCTATCGGCCATCCTGAAAGCAAATATGACATGGTATAAACAAATAAGCCAAGTAGGGGAATGAAAATCAAGGAATGGCATATTAACATGAAGTGAATTAAAAAGGAGGAAAACTTGGAGTATAAGCAACAGGAATTAGCATTCAACGCAAAAGCCATAAACCAAGAATTCAAGCAAAATATGCAGAATGCTTGTTCACTAAGCTCCATGAGCATCATACCCAAAAGAATGGTTAAAGAGTTAGTTAAAAGCTAAAAAGAGAAATCAGCATGTTAGGAAAGTTAAAAGTTAGAAAACTGGTTCAAAAGTTAGGGGTATGATGGTCATTTGCTTAATCACAATGAATCACAAGTATGGATAACAAGCATACTCACAAACATGAGGAGAAAGCAGTCATTGATGATGAAATATGAGATTGCAAAAGAAGAAATTAATTGAAAGTAAGTTATCAATCAATGTCGCGGTCACTAAGTTTGTAATAATCGGTGTTGACAAAATGAAAGTGAATTTTGTGTAACTAAGACAAGTTAGAAATCAATTTGAGTGAAACGGTGTTACACAAGTTGAATGTGTCAATTATTGCAAGTGAATGCACCATATTCAACAAAGTTGCAAGTTAAACACAAATGGTAGGCGTAATCATAAAATTGAGTAAAAGATGATTGAGTAACTTGAGAGATGAAGGTGCATGAAGGTTCAATGCATATCACGGGAAACAACATAATCACAGAGATGCTAGCCAAAGTGACCTAGGGATTGAACTTGGTGTGAGGTAAGTGACTCTCAAACCAAGAGTGCCAAGTTCAATGCCTATGGTGTAAGTTGAAGAACACAACAATTTCTAGAAATTTGGGCAGCATTCTGACAGTAACTCGGATGTTCCCCCGGATAGCAACTAGCAGCAAAAATTCACATATGTATTCAGAAATCTCATCAAGCAAGAGAGAAGCATGCAATACATATGCACCGGCAGCATGAAACATAACCCGACAACTAGAATTCAGCAGGGCAGCAGTGAATTAGCAGCAAAGTAGTATCAAGATGGATACAGAACAACTCATCAACCATTACTCATGAAACAAGGAATAAGCATTCCAAACAGATATACATAAACGGAGAAATTATCAGGCTTAGGATTATCTAACCACAACTTAGCTACCTAACAACCTAGGATCAACTAAAACATGCATATCTAACTAGCCTAGCTAGCAAATAGATTATTTAACTAATTAATCTACTCTAAGCATATCAAAATTAATGAAAGCAGTAAAGAAATAGAGCAATGGGGCAGGGAAAACCTGGAAGCAGAGGCAGAACAGAATAGAAATAGAGGAATGGGAGGAAGGGGCAGCAAAATCGTGCTGCCAGTAGTGGTGGCTGACGGCGGCATAGGCGGTTGCGGCAGACAGAGGGCAGAGGGAGAGAAAAAGAGCGAGAGAAGAAGTGAGAGTGGAAGACAGAGAGGATGGTGGCGACGGCGGTGGTGTGGCCGGCGCGGTGCTCAGCAGTATAGGAGGTGGGAGTGGAGAAAAAGAGAGAAGGAGAAAAGAGGAGAGGGATGGGGGTGAAGGCGGCCGGCGGCAATGACGAGCTCGCCGGAGGCAGTGCGGTGGTGGCAAAGCTTGAGGGGGGTTGGCAATGGAGGGAGGAAGAAGAAGAGACATTGCGGGTTAGGGGGGAGAGGTGAGGTGCGCGACTGCGCTATATTCTTCGCGTCCCTTAGGGTATATGAATTTAAATCCACGCATACGCGCACGGTGCGCGTCCGCGTGGGTGGGACAATGAGTGAGTGGTGCGGAAGCGCCAGGTATGCTTTCGCGTAGATGGGGGGTGTAGGCATAGGTGCGGATGCGTACAATGCGCGTCCGCACAGGGTGAGTTGGGCCAAAGGCTTAGTGCTAGCCCAGGTTCAGCACAACTCTCGGGATGGAGGTCTGGAAACTGCTTAAGCGGATTGGCGCGCACGCGGCATGTGCGCGTCCGTGTGCATTGCAAAGTATGTATATCGACGTGTATGCGCGCAGTGCACGTACGCATGCATGCGGTTATGCGATTAGCCTAGTATTGGCGCGAGGATGGCCCAACTCTCTGGAAAAAGTATGAGCCTACATCTGCATATGGACGCGCACGCGCACAGCGTGCGTACGCGTCCTTGACCCCCCCCCCCTTTTTTCAGAAATAACAAAAATTGCTCAAAATCCTCCTAACACTACCTACAGCTCAAGATTGGCCAAAAATACAAAGTGACAAAAATTCTTTTTGGCTTTTTGGGAATTTTCAAATATAAGCAAGGGAGACTTGCTCTACAAGCAACCTACAACCAATTTATTGAAACAAATATATGGAAAGAAAGCTATCTACAATGGTCACTCAATTCACTTATTAATAAAAAATTCAAGGGGGTGGAAAGAGTTTACCATGGTGGGGTGTCTCCCACCTAGCACTTTTAGTTTATGTCTTTAAGTTGGACATTTGGGAAGTTCTTTGTCATGGTGGCTTATGCTTGTACTTATCCTTGATTCTCCAATTATCTTTTCTCCTCAAATGGTTGACAGAAGTTCCAACCATCTTCACCAAGTTTGGATGGGTCCATCCAAGATATAAGCTCCCATAGTTGGTCTCCGTGCTTCGAACTGGGATCCCATATCTTATTTTCGCACCTGTTTTCTTGTTGGTCTTCATGAATTTTCCATTTGGGTGGTTGACAAATAGAATTCTCTCTAGCACACCAAGCCTTTTTCCTAGACCCACGTGAAGTAGCATTCACCCTATGCTTTAAAGCTTTGACCTCAATGAGCCTAGTTCCAAACTTTCAACCACTACACAACTCCTTTTTACCCTTAGTTCTACAAAGAGCTCTAAGTTGTCCATCCGTTTCAATCAAGCCATATTCAAATGAGAAAGTTAAGCTTAAGGGTAAGAGTTTTACCCACTTGAATGATGTGTTGGATGGTGGCTTAGGGAGGGAAACCTCCCCACACTTAGACAATGCAAGGTCGACTTCCTTATGCTCTTCTTTGGGTATTTCCACCTCTTGACAACTTCTTTCATCTTCTTATTGCTTGTTGACTTCTTCCAATTCCCCCTCATCATCAATCGAATCAAACTTGGGAGGTTATGTAAAATCTACTTCCATATCAACTTTACCTTTGATGGAAGAGTCTTCAATGAGATCATCAACATCATTTGGTGTTGAGTTGTCTTCAATAGCTTTAATTTCACGCCCCTTGGGAGAGGATTCAATTATTAATAAGAAATCATTAATGATTGAGTCCATTTCTTGATCAACCTTTTCATATTCTTCAATCTTTATATGTGGTATGCGAAATTGTTACTCAGGTTGTGAATTGTTGTTCGAAATTGATTCCCTGGCAATGGCACCAAAAACGGATGCACAGAACCATGGTCTAAACATATCTTCACAACTTCGCATAACTAACCAGCAAGTGCACTGGGTCGTCCAAGTAATACCTTACGTGAGTAAGGGTCGAATCCCACGGAGATTGTTGGTATGAAGCAAGCTATGGTCACCTTGTAAATCTCAGTCAGGCGGATATAAAATAGTTATGTGGTTTTCGAAATGCAGTAATAAAAGAAGGATAGAAATACTTATGTAAATCATTGGTGAGAATTTCAGATAAGCGTGTGGAGATGCAATCGTTCCTCTGAACCTCCGCTTTCCTGCTATCTTCATCCAATTAGTCTTACTCCTTTCTATGGCTGGCTTTATGCAAGGGCATCACCGTTGTCAGTGGCTACATCCCCTCCTCTTGTGAAAATGGTCCAAGATGCCCTGTCACGGCACGGCTAATCATCTGAGGTTCCCGATCATGCTGGAATAGGATTTACCCTCCTTTTGCGTCTGTCACCACACCCAGCAATCGCGAGTTTGAAGCTTGTCACAATCATTCAATCATTGAATCATACTCGGAATACCACAGACAAGGTTTAGACATTCCGGATTCACTTGAATGCCGCCATCATTCTAGCTTACACCACGAAGATTCCGATTAAGAGATCTAAGAGACACTCATTCAATCTAAGGTAGAACGGAGGTGGTTGTCAGGCACGCATTCATAGGGAATGATGATAATTGTCATGTTCATCACATTCAGGTTGAAGTGCGAATGAATATCTTAGAAGCGAAATAAGATGAATTGAATAGAAAACAGTAGTACTTTGCATTAATCTTTGAGGAACAGTAGAGCTCCACACCTTAATCTATGGAGTGTAGAAACTCTACCGTTAAAAATACATAAGTGAAAGGTCCAAGCATGACCGAATGGCCAGCCCCTATGATCTAAGAACTTGGCGTCCAAAGATGTTTAATACAATAGTAAAAAGTCCTATTTATAATAAACTAGCTACTAGGGTTTACAGAAGTAAGTAATTGATGCATAAATCCACTTCTGGGGCCCACTTGGTGTGTGCTTGGGCTGAGCTTGAATGTTACACGTGCAGAGGCTCTTTCTGGAGTTGAACGCCAGGTTGTAACGTATTTCTGGCGTTCAACTCTGGTTTGTGACTTGTTTCTGGCGTTTAACTCCAGAGAGCAGCGTAGAACTGGCGTTAAACGCCCTTTTACGTCGTCTAAACGCGGCCAAAGTATGGACCATTATACATTGCTAGAAAGCCCTGGAAGTCTACTTTCCAACGCAATTGGAAGCGCGCCATTTAGAGTTCTGTAGCTCCAGAAAATCCACTTTGAGTGCAGGGAGGTCAGAATCCAACAGCATCAGCAGTCCTTCTTCAACCTCTGAATCTGATTTTTGCTCAAGTCCTTCAATTTCAGCCAGAAAATACCTGAAATCCCAGAAAAATACAAAAACTCATAGTAAAGTCCAGAAATGTGAATTTAACATAAAAACTAATGAAAACATCCCTAAAAGTAACTAGATTCTACTAAAAACATACTAAAAACAATGCCAAAAAGCGTATAAATTATCCGCTCATCACAACACCAAACTTAAATTGTTGCTTGTCCCCAACCAACTGAAAATCAAATAGGATAAAAAGAAGAGAATATACTATAAATTTCAAACTATCAATGAAACATAGCTTCAATCATATGAGCGGGACTTATAGCTTTTTGCCTCTTGAATAGTTTTGGCATCTCACTTTATCCATTGAGGTTCAGAATGATTGGCTTCTATAGGAACTCAGAGTTCAGATAATGTTATTGATTCTCCTAGTTCAGTATGATGATTCTTGAACACATCTATTTTATAAGTCTTGGCCGTGGCCCTAAGCACTTTGTTTTCCAGTATTACCACCGGATACATAAATGCCACAGACACATAATTGGGTGAACCTTTTCAGATTGTGACTCAGCTTTGCTAAAGTCCCCAATTAGAGGTGTCCAGGGTTCTTAAGCACACTCATTTTTTGCTTTGGACCTTGACTTTAACCGCTCAGTCTCAAGTTTTCACTTGACACCTATACGCCACAAGCACATGGTTAGGGACAGCTTGGTTTAGCCGCTTAGACCAGGATTTTATTCCTTTAGGCCCTCCTATCCACTGATGCTCAAAGCCTTGGGATCCTTTTTATTGCCCTTGCCTTTTGGTTTTAAGGGTTATTGGCTTTTTCTGCTTGCTTTTTCTTTTTCTTTCTATTTTTTTTCGCCTATTTTTTTTTTCTGCAAGCTTTGTTCTTTGCTGCTTTTTCTTGCTTCAAGAATCATTTTTATGATTTTTCAGATTATCAAATAACATGTCTCTTTGTCATCATTCTTTCAAGAGCTAACATATTTAACATTCTTAAACAACAACTTCAAAATACATATGCACTGTTCAAGCATTTATTCAAAAAACAAGAAGCATTGTCACCACATCAATATAATTAAACTAAGTTCAAGGATAAATTCGAAACTCATGTAATTCTTGTTCTTTTGAATTAAAACAGTTTTCCTTTAAGAGAGGTGATGGATTCATAGGACATTCATAACTTTAAGACAAAGTTACTAACTACTAATGATCATGTAATGAAGACACAAACATAGATAAGCACTTAACATAGAAAACGAAAAACAGAAGAAATAAGAACAAGGAATGAATCCACCTTAGTGATGGTGGCGTTTCCTTCTTGAGGAACCAATGATGTCCTTGAGCTCTTCTATGTCTCTTCCTTGTCTTTGTTGTTCCTCCCTCATTGCTTTTTGATCTTCTCTAATTTCATGAAGGATGATGGAGTGCTCTTGATGTTCCACCCTTAATTGTCCCATGTTGGAGCTTAGTTTTCTTAGGGAGGTGTTGATTTGCTCCTAATAGTTTTGTGGAGGAAAATGCATTTGAGGCATCACCGGGATCTCATGGTGATAAGCTTCATGCGCCTCTTGAGCTCCATGGATGGGCTCTCTTGCTTGCTCCATCTTTTTCTTAGTAATGGGCTTGTCCTCTTTAATGAGGATATCTCCCTCTATGTCAATCCCAGCCGAATTGCATAGGTGGCAGATGAGGTAAGAAAAGGCTAACCTTGCCATAGTGGAGGACTTGTCAGCCACTTTGTAGAGTTCTTGAGGTATAATCTCATGAACTTCCACCTCTTCTCCAATCATGATGTTATGGATCATGATGGCTCGGTCTATAGTAACTTCAGACCGATTTCTAGTGGGAATGATTGAGTATTGAATGAACTCCAACCATCCTCTAACTACAGGCTTAAGGTCCAGTCTTCTTAGTTGAACCAGTTTGCCTTTTGAGTCAATGAGGATTTGGTCCAACCTTTGATCAAAGTTGACTCTCCTTGTGTAGGGGCGTGCGTTCTCTTCCATGTTTGGCAAGTTCAACGCCAACCTCACATTTTCCGAACTAAAATCTAAGTATTTCCCCCGAACCATGGTGAGATAATTCCTTGGGTTCGGGTTCTTACTTTGATCATGGTTCCTACTGATCCATACATTAGCATAGAACTCTTGAACCATTAGGATGCCGACTTGTTGGATGGGGTTTGTTAGAACTTCCCAACCTCTTCTTTGAATTTCATGTCGGATCTCTGGATACTCATTTCTTTTGAGTTTGAAAGGGACCTCGGGGATCACCTTCTTCTTGGCCACAACATCATAGAAGTGGTCTTGATGGGCTTTGGAGATGAACCTTTCCATCTCCCATGACTCGGAGGTGGAAGCTTTTGTCTTCCCTTTCCCTTTTCTAGAGGATTCTCCGGTCTTAGGTGCCATCAATGGTAATGGAAAAACAAAAAGCTTATGCTTTTACCACACCAAACTTAGAATTTTGCTCGCCCTCGAGCAAGAGAAGAAAGAAAAGATGAAGAAGAAGAAGAAGAAAATATGGAGATGAGGGGGAAGGTGTGTTTCGGCCAAGAAGGGAAAAGAGGGTTGTGTTGTGTGAAAATGAGGAAGAATGGAGGGTTATATATAGGGAAGGGAGGGGGGTATGTTCGGCCATTTAGGGTGGGTTTGGGTGGGAAATTGGTTTTGAATTTTGAAGGTAGGTGGAGTTTATGAGGTAGGTTTATGGGGAAGAGTGGATGGATGTGAGTGGTGAAGAGGTGATGGGGAAGAGAGATTATGGTGATTGGTGAAGGGTTTTAGGGAAGAGTGTTTATGGGATTGTGTGAAAGAGGGGTGAGAAGAAGTGAGTGGAGGTAGGTGGGAATCCTGTGGGGTCCACAGATCATGAGGTGATCCTGTGGGGTCCACAAATCCTGAGGTGTTCAAGGATTTACAACCTTGCACCAAATTAGGCATGCAAAATGCCCTTGCACACAACTCTGGGCGTTCAGCGCCAGATTGGTGCTTGTTCTGGGCGTTGAACGCCCATTTGTAGCCTATTTCTGGCGTTGAACGCCAGAACCATGCTTGTTCTGGGCGTTCAGCGCCAGCTCTCCTCCAGGGTGCATTTCTGGCGTTCAAACGCCCAAATGCTACCCATTTCTGGCGTTCAACGCCAGAACCATGCTCTGTTCTGGCGTTGAACGCCCAAAACATGCTTCTTACTGGCGTTTAAACGCCAGTAAGGTCTTCCTCCAGGGTGTGATTTTTCTTCTGCTGTTTTTGATTCCGTTTTCAATTTTTATATTTATTTTGTGACTCCACATGATTATGAACCTAATAAAACATGAAAAAAAAAATAAATTTAGATAATTAAACATTGGGTTGCCTCCTAACAAGTGCTTCTTTAATGTCAATAGCTTGACAGTGGGCTCTCATGGAGCCTCACAGATGTGCAGAGCTTTGTTGAAACCTCCCAACACCAAACTTAGAGTTTGGATATGGGGGTTTGACACCAAACTTAGAGTTTGGTTGTGGCTTCCCAACACCAAACTTAGAGTTTGACTGTGGGGGCTTTGTGTGACTCTGCTTTGAGAGAAGCTTTTTCTACTTCCTCTCCATGGATGCAGAGAGAGATCCTTAAGTTGTAAACACAAGGTTGTCCTTATTTAATTGAAGGATCAATTCTCCTCTGTCCACATCAATCACAGCTCTTGCTGTGGCTAAGAAAGGTCTTCCTAGGATGATGGATTCATCCTCTTCCTTTCCAGTATCCAAGACTATGAAATCAGTAGGGATGTAAAGGCCTTCAACCTTCACTAACACGTCCTCTACTTGTCCATAAGCCTATTTTCTTGAATTGTCTGCCATCTCTAATGAGATTTTAGCAGCTTGCACCCCATAAATTCCCAGTTTCTCTATTACAGAGAGGGGCATGAGGTTTATCCCTGAACCAAGGTCACACAGAGCCTTGAAGATCATGGTGCCTATGGTACAAGGTATTATGAACTTTCCAGGATCCTGTCTCTTCTGAGGCAATGTCAGTTGATCCAGATCACTTAGTTCATTGGTGAACAAGGGAGGTTCATCTTCCCAAGTCTCAATACCAAATAATTTGGCATTTAGCTTCATGATTGCACCAAGGAACTTGGCAGCTTGCTCTTCAGTAACATCCTCATTCTCTTCAGAAGAGGAATACTCATCAGAGCTCATGAATGGCATAAGGAGGTTCAATGGAATCTCTAGGGTCTCTAGATGAGCCTCAGAGTCCTTTGGTTCCTCAGAGGGAAGCTCCTTATTGATCACTGGACGTCCCAAGAGGTCTTCCTCCTTGGGATTCACATCCTCTCCTTTCCTTACAGGTTCGGCCATGGTGCTTATGTCAATGGCCTTGCACTCTCCTTTTGGATTCTCTTCTGTATTGCTTGGGAGAGTACTAGGAGGGATTTCAGTGATCCTTTTACTCAGCTGGCCCACTTGTGCTTCCAAATTTCTAATGGAAGACATTGTTTCATTCATGAAACTTACAATGGCCTTGGATAGATCAGAGACTAAGTTTGCTAAATTAGAGGTATTTTGTTCAGAGTTCTCTGTCTGTTGCTGAGTGGATGATGGAAAAGGTTTATTATTGTTAAACCTGTTTCTTCCACCATTATTAAAGCCTTGTTGAGGCCTTTGATCCTTCCATGAGAGATTTGGGTGATTTCTCCATGATGGCTTGTAGGTGTTTCCATATGGTTCACCCATGTATTTTAACTCTGCTATTGCAGGGTTCTCAGGATCATAAGCTTCTTCCTCAGAAGATGCCTCTTGAGTACTGTTGGATGCAGCTTGCATTCCATTTAGACTCTGAGAAATCATATTGACTTGCTGAGTCAATATTTTATTCTGAGCCAATATGGCATCCAGAGTATCAATTTCAAGAACTCCCTTCTTCATAGGCGTCCCATTACTCACAGGATTCCTCTCAGAAGTGTACATGAGCTGGTTATTAGCAACCATGTCAATGAGTTCTTGAGCTTCTGCAGGCGTTTTCTTTAGGTGAATGGATCCACCTGCAGAAGTATCCAATGACATCTTTGATAACTCAGATAAACCATCATAGAATATATCCAGGATGGTCCATTCTGAAAGCATGTCAGAAGGACACTTTTTGGTCAGCTGCTTGTATCTTTCCCAAGCTTCATACAGGGATTCACCTTCTTTCTGTCTGAAGGTTTGAACATCCACTCTAAGCTTGCTCAGCTTTTGAGGAGGAAAGAACTTGGCTAAGAAAGCCGTGATCAGCTTATCCCAAGAGTTCAGGCTGTCTTTAGGTTGAGAGTCCAACCATATTCTAGTTCTGTCTCTTACAGCAAATGGGAAAAGCATGAGCCTGTAGACTTCAGAATTTACTCCATTAGTCTTAACAGTATCACAGATCTGCAAGAATTCAGTTAAGAACTGAAAAGGATCTTCAGATGGAAGTCCATGAAATTTGCAGTTCTGCTGCATCAGAGAAACTAGCTGAGGTTTCAGCTCAAAATTGTTTGCTTCAATGGTAGGGATGGAGATGCTTCTTCCATGTAAATTGGAATTAGGTGCAGTAAAGTCACCAAGCATTCTCCTTGCATTATTGTTGTTGGGTTCGGCTGCCATCTCCTTTACTTGTTCGAAATTTTCAATAAGGTTGTCTCTAGATTGTTGTAATTTAGCTTCTCTTAGTTTTCTCTTCAGAGTCCTTTCAGGTTCTGGATCAGCTTCAACAAGAATGCCTTTTTCTTTGTCCCTGCTCATAAGAAAGAGAAGAGAAAAAGAAAAGAAGAGGAATCCTCTATGTCACAGTAAAGAGGTTCCTTATTGTTAGTAGAAGAAGAAAAGAAGAGAAAAAATTCGAACACAGATAGAAGAGGGGGTTCGAATTTGGTGAGTGATGTGAGGAAGAGATGTTAGTAGATGAATACATAAATAGAATAAGATGAGAGAGGGAGAAGATTTTCGAAAATAATTTTTGAAAAAGAGTTAGTAATTTTCGAAAAATAATTTTTGAAAAAGGTTAGTAATTTTTTTGAAAAGTTTAAAATCAAAAGTTAAAATAATTAATTAATTAAAAAGAATTTTTGAAAAAGAGGGAGATATTTTCGAAAATTAGAGAGAGAGTTAGTTAGGTGGTTTTGAAAAAGATAAGAAACAAACAAAAAGTTTGTTAGTTAGTTGAAACAATTTTTGAAAAAATAAGAAGTTTGGAAGTTAGAAAAGATATTTTGAAATCAAATTTTGAAAAAGATAAGATAAGAAGATATTTTTTTGAAAAGATATGATAGAAATTAGTTTTTGAAAAAGATTTGATTTTTAAAATCTCAATTAATGACTTGATTCACAAGAAATCACAAGATATGATTCTAGAACTCAAAGTTTGAATCTTTCTTAATAAGTAAGTAACAAACTTGAAATTTTTGAATCAAAACATTAATTGATGATGTTATTTTCGAAAATATGATGTAAAATTAAGAAAAAGATTTTTGAAAAATATTTTTGAAATTTTCGAAAATAACTAAGAAAAATGAAAAAGATTTGATTTTTGAAAAAGATTTTTGAAAAAGATAGGATTTTTAAATTGAAGATTTGATTTGACTCATAAAAACAACTAGATTTTAAAAGTTTTTTGAAAAAGTCAAATCTAATTTTCGAAATTTTAAGAGAGAAAAAGGGAAAGATTTTTTTTTTTGAATTTTTAATGATGAGAGAGAAAAATTAAAACATCATTTTCATGTTTTTCTCTTTTATTTTTGGATCAAAACAAGGAATGCATGCAAGAACACTATGAATGTCAAGATGCACACCAAGAACACTTTGAAGATCATGATGAACATCACGAACACATTTTTGAAAAATTTTTTAATGCAAAGAAAACATGCAAGACACCAAACTTAGAATTCTTTAATGCTTAGGCACTAAGAATTCAAGAATGCATATGAAAAACAAGAAAAGACACAAAACATGCAAATGCAAAGATCAAACAAGAAGACTTACCAAGAACAACTTGATGATCATGAAGAACAGCATGAATGCATGAAATTTTCGAAAAAAATGCAAGATGCACATGCAATTGACACCAAACTTATAACATGACTCAAGACTCAAACAAGAAACACAAAAAATATTTTTGATTTTTATGATTTTCTAATTTTTTTGTATTTTTTTTTTTGAAAATTATTTAAAAAACAAAAAAAATAAGGATTCTAAAATTTTTAATATGAATTCCAGGAATCTTATGCTCTTTTAGTCTAAAGCTCCAATCAAAGGGTCAGGCATGGCATAATAGCCAGCCAAGCTTTAGCATGTAACAGGTAGATCATGAACAGTAGCAGGTGGATTAGCACCAACTAGCTTGCTCTTGATAACAAATTGGAAGCCTCAGTCCAAAGGAATTTAGACATGGCTTTACAGCCAGCCAGGCTTCACATGCTTCATGAAACACTAGAATTCATTCTTAAAATTTTTGAATAAAATTATAAAATTTTTGAAAACATTTTTATTTTAAAATTTTTTCGAAAACAAAGGAGAAAATTTTGAAAGATTTTTGAAAAATTTTTGAAAAGAAAACAAAAAGAAAATTACCTAATCTGAGCAACGAGATGAACCGTCAGTTGTCCAAATTCGAACAATCCCCGGCAACGGCGCCAAAAACTTGGTATGCGAAATTGTTACTCAGGTTGTGAATCGTTGTTCGAAATTTATTCCCTGGCAATGGCACCAAAAACGGATGCACAGAACCATGTTCTAAACATATCTTCACAACTTCGCATAACTAACCAGCAAGTGCACTGGGTCGTCCAAGTAATACCTTACGTGAGTAAGGGTCGAATCCCACGGAGATTGTTGGTATGAAGCAAGCTATGGTCACCTTGTAAATCTCAGTCAGGCGGATATAAAATAGTTATGTGGTTTTTGAAATGCAGTAATAAAAGAAGGATAGAAATACTTATGTAAATCATTGGTGAGAATTTCAGATAAGCGTGTGGAGGTGCAATCGTTCCTCTGAACCTCCGCTTTCCTGCTATCTTCATCCAATCAGTCTTACTCCTTTCTATGGCTGGCTTTATGCAAGGGCATCACCGTTGTCAGTGGCTACATCCCCTCCTCTTGTGAAAATGGTCCAAGATGCCCTGTCACGGCACGGCTAATCATCTGAGGTTCCCGATCATGCTGGAATAGGATTTACCCTCCTTTTGCGTCTGTCACCACGCCCAGCAATCGCGAGTTTGAAGCTCGTCACAGTCATTCAATCATTGAATCCTACTCAGAATACCACAGACAAGGTTTAGACTTTCTGGATTCTCTTGAATGCCGCCATCATTCTAGCTTACACCACGAAGATTCCGATTAAGAGATCTAAGAGACACTTATTCAATCTAAGGTAGAACAGAGGTGGTTGTCAGGCACGCGTTCATAGGGAATGATGATAATTGTCACGTTCATCACTTTCAGGTTGAAGTACGAATGAATATCTTAGAAGCGAAATAAGATGAATTGAATAGAAAACAGTAGTACTTTGCATTAATCTTTGAGGAACAGCAGAGCTCCACACCTTAAACTATGGAGTGTAGAAACTCTACCGTTAAAAATACATAAGTGAAAGGTCCAGGCATGACCGAATGGCCAGTCCCTATGATCTAAGAACTCGGCGTCCAAAGATGTCTAATACAATAGTAAAAAGTCCTATTTATAATAAACTAGCTACTAGGGTTTACAGAAGTAAGTAATTGATGCATAAATCCACTTCCGGGGCCCACTTGGTGTGTGCTTGGGCTGAGCTTGAATGTTACACGTGCAGAGGCTCTTTCTGGAGTTGAACGCTAGGTTGTAATGTATTTCTGGCGTTCAACTCTGGTTTGTGACTTGTTTCTGGCGTTTAACTCCAGACAGCAGCGTAGAACTGGTGTTCAACGCCCTTTTACATCGTCTAAACTCGGCGAAAGTATGGACTATTATACATTTATGGAAAGCCCTGAAAGTCTACTTTCCAACGCAATTAGAAGCGCGCCATTTTGAGTTCTGTAGCTCCAGAAAATCCACTTTGAGTGCAGGGAGGTCAGAATCCAACAGCATCAGCAGTCCTTCTTCAACCTCTGAATCTGATTGTTGCTCAAGTCCTTCAATTTCAGCCAGAAAATACCTGAAATCACAGAAAAACACACAAACTCATAGTAAAGTCCAGAAATGTGAATTTAACATAAAAACTAATAAAAACATCCTTAAAAGTAACTAGATTCTACTAAAAACATACTAAAAACAATGCCAAAAAGCGTATAAATTATCCGCTCATCAATATGCTCCGGAGGTTGTTGAGACTTCTATGGTGGTTCCGCATCTCCTAGATCTTCAACCACTTCTTCCTCTTCTTCAATAACCCTAGGTTTCTCCAATTGCTCCAATAGAAACTCACCTCTTCATTCTTCACCGGATTTTCCAATCTCTCTTTCATGCTTTGCTCCTCTTTCAATTTCTCACATGTAGCCACGGAAGCACCGTGAGTGTTCAAGTATTGGTAGGCTAAAGTATGCACTACCTTAGTCAAGTTAGTCACAAACTCTAGGGTTTTTCTTTGCATATCCACTTTTCCTTGAAGTAGTAAGGTGAAAGAATCATCCATTGGGACTTGGGATGGATAGGAAGGTTCATTATTTTGGAGAAAGGGTTCATAGTGAAAAGGTGGTTATTTTTGGTAAGGGTATGGAGATGGTATATATTGAGGTGGTTATTGGTAGTAATCATGATGGGATTGTGGTGGTTTTAAAAGTTCTTGCTCATAACGGTCACAAGGAAATAGAATGGGTGATTGGTCATACAATGGATGTGGGTCACAATAATGTGCTTGGTAAAAATGGGCTTGTGAGCATGGTCGATAGTCATGTTGAGGATAAGGTTCACACGCATATGGTGGTGGTACTTGATTATCACAAAAAGAGTCACCATAGCCATCAAATTGACATGCATTAGGATGGTGGTTATACCTATAAGTATCCAGAGGTTGTTGCCAATAGAAGTGACCAATTCCTTGAGGCTCCTCCCATTTTGAAGTGTTCCATCCTTGGTACATGTCGTCATTAAAGTCCACATTTCCTACAACACATTGAGAACCAAACTCATAGCCAAAGTGAGAATTCATGGTGGAAAAATAAAATAAAACTAATAAAAACTAGAAAACAAGGAATTGACAAACCTATTCACAATATTGACATATATACAATAACTGATGAGCGGATAATTTATACGCTTTTTGACATTGTTTTTAGGTAGTTTTTAGTATGTTTTAGTTAGTTTTTATTATATTTTAATTAGTTTTTAAATAAAAATCACATTTCTGGACTTTACTATGAGTTTGTGTATTTTTTTGTGATTTCAGGTATTTTCTGGCTGAAATTGAGGGACGTGATCAAAAATCTGATTCAGAGGCTGAAAAAAGACTGCAGATGCTGTTGGATTCTGACCTCCCTGCACTCGAAGTGGATTTTCTGGAGCTACAGAAGCCCGATTGGCGCTCTCTCAATTGCGTTGGAAAGTACACATCCTGGAATTTCTAGCAATATATAATAGTCCATACTTTGCCCGA
This sequence comes from Arachis ipaensis, assembly GCF_059453495.1. Classification (NCBI taxonomy): domain Eukaryota; kingdom Viridiplantae; phylum Streptophyta; class Magnoliopsida; order Fabales; family Fabaceae; genus Arachis; species Arachis ipaensis. The sequence goes on along the minus strand of NC_142440.1, from coordinate 90,182,494 downwards.
GATTTGATGGCCCAAACTGGCGTTCGAAGTCATCATAAAAATTCTGGCATCAAAACGCCAGAACTGGCATGAAAGCTGGAGTTAAACGCCCAAACTGGCACCAAAGCTGGCGTTTAACTCCAAGAAAAGTCTCTACATATGAAAGCTTCAATGCTCAGCCCAAGCATACACCAAGTGGGCCCGGAAGTAGATTTCTGCATCATTTACTTATTTCTGTAAACCCTAGGCCACTAGTTCTCTATAAATAGGACCTTTTGCTATTGTATTTTCATCTTAGTTATTCTGGTTCCCCCTCTGGGGCCGAAGCCAATGAACACTATTTTCACTTATGTATTTTCAATGGTGGAGTTTCTACACACCATAGATTAAGGTGTGGAGCTCTGCTGTTCTTCATGAATCGATGCAAACTACTATTATTTTTCTATTCAACTCAAGCCTATTTCTTCTCTAAGATATTCATTCGCACACAAGAACATGATGAATGTGATGATTATGTGACACTCATCACCATTCTCACCTATGAACGTGTGCCTGACAACCACTTCCGTTCTACATGTAAACAAGCTTGAATGTGTATCTCTTGGGTTTCTAATCTAAGATTAAAACCTTCGTGGTATAGGCTAGAATTATTGGCAGCCATTCCTGAGATTCGGAAAGTCTAAACCTTGTCTGTGGTATTCCTAGTAGGATCTGGGAAGGGATGACTGTGACGAGCTTCAAACTCGCGAGTGTTGGGCGTAGTGATAGATGCAAAAGGATCAATGGATCCTATTGCAACATGATCGAGAACCGACAGATAATTAGCCGTGCGGTGACAGCGCATTTGGACCATTTTCACTGAGAGGACGGGAGGTAGCCATTGACAACGGTGAAACCCAACATACAACTTGCCATGGAAAGGAGTATGAATGATTGGATTAAGACAATAGGAATTCTCTCTAAATGATTTCCATGGAAAGAAGACAACTTGCCATGGAAAGAAGTACAGGAGAAACAAAGCATCTTCATACGCTTATCTGAAATTCTCTCTAATGAATTACATAAGTATCTCTATCTTATTTTTTGTTTTATTCATATTTTAATTATCAATTCTCCATAACCATTTGAATCCGCCTGACTGAGATTTACAAGATGACCATAGCTTGCTTCAAGCCGACAATCTCCGTGGGATCGACCCTTACTCACGTAAGGTTTATTACTTGGACGACCCAGTGCACTTGCTGGTTAGTTGTGCGGAATTGTGAAAAAGAGTTGAGATTACAATTGTGCGTACCATGTTGTTGGCGCCATTGATGATCACAATTTCGTGCACCAAGTTTTTGGTGCCGTTGCCGGGAATTGTTCGAGTTTGGACAACTGACGGTTCATTTTGTTGCTCAGATTAGGTAATTTTATTTTATGTTTTTTACTTTTTATTTTTTAAAAAATTTCAAAAAAATAAAATAAAATGTATTTCTATTTTGTTCTTCAAAATTTTTAAGAATGAATTCTAGAGTTTCATGATGATTTGTTGAAGTCTGGCTGGCTGTGAAGCCATGTCTAATCTTTTGGACCGAGGTTTCAACTTATCATCACAAGGGCTTGTTGATTTCTATTAATCTTGCTGTTAAACGTAATGATCTGCTTGATGACAAGTCATCCTAGCCCACTTTAGCCAGTCTTTTTCTTTAGTTTTCATTAGAATTATGCACTTTCTTGAGCTACAAGCAAGCTAATTGAGTAGAATTTCATGTTTCCCTTGATTGAACCAACCATATGTGAATTCATGCCATTTCATGAGGTTTTAAGCTATAATTGTTGCATATTGTGGAAGATTGAATACCTCATGATTTTGAGCAAAACTTTGATTAGTTTGGTTGATCAATGATAGGTGAAGAAGGCTTGGAGAAAGGGTGAAGCAAAGAGGAATGGCTAGGAGTGAAGAGAGGACAATGGAATAAGTGAAAATTGAACCGGGTTGCATGAAGTTAGCCCCAACGTTAGCCCCCTAACTTGGAGGCTAACGTTGGGCATGTGAATCACTCTTTGGAAGTAGCCAACGTTAGCTCCAACGTTAGCCCCCTAACTTGGAGGCTAACGTTGGAACTTGAGAGTTTCTCCCTGGGCTACCAACGTTTGCGCCAACGTTAGCCCCCTAACTTGGAGGCTAACGTTGGCACTTAAATCACAAAGGGGGAAGGCCAACGTTTGCGCCAACGTTAGACCCCTAACTTGGAGGCTAACGTTGGCGCCACTCACACCAAGCATTGCCAACGTTAGGGTCAAAGTTAGACCCCTAACGTTGGCGCCAACGTCCATACCAGAAGGATGTGGTTTGCTGATATGAAAAGTTAGGGTCAAAGTTAGACCCCTAACTTTGACCCTAACGTTGAAGACCAACGTTGGCTAACTCCATTTCCGGTTCAATTGGTTCACTTCGGTTCTTCTTCAATCTTCAAGAGCAATCAACCAAGGCCTCTTTCAACCCAATTCCACCAAGAACAAAGGCCCAACTCAAGGCTTGAAGATCATTTTGGAAAGTGTATAAATAGGATAGAATTCAATTTGTTTGGAGAGCTTTTCTGGAGAGTTTTCCTTTAGAGTTTTCCTTTTAGAATTTTCAATATAGTTTTCGGAGAGCTTTTGAACTTGAGTGAACTTTAATTTCTTGCTTTCATTGCTTTCAATTTCATTTTACCTTTGTCTTGGATCTTGGATTTGAGAATTGAAGAAATTCTGTTTCAATCTCAATCTTGGATCTCTCTGCTTTATTTACTGAATTTCATTTCCGGTTTATTGTTCTTCATCTCTTTTCTTTGCAATTTACAATTTCCTTGCTATTGTTCTTGTTGGATCTAGGAAGGCATTGAGATCTAGACTTGGTTTTCTAGTCTCTGGGTCCTGAGATCTAAATTCTCATTTCAATTCTCTGTTTACTGCCTCTTATGTTCATTTACTTTACTGCTTTGTTTCCGGTTCAATCCCAATTCCCCTTTTTCTCTTCTATTTGATGCAATTTAGTTTTTCCTTGTTTAAATTCTGCAAATCCTCATCCCAATCCCCTTTACTTTTCAAGCCATTTACATTTCTTGCGCTTTAAGATTCTGCAATTTACATTTCTTGCACTTTAAGTTTCTGCTATTTAATTTCTTGTTCTTTAAGTTTCAGCAATTTACTTTCCCGCTCTCTTTGATTTCATGCAATTTACATTCTGCAAATCACAAATCACCCAACCAACACTTGATTCGCTTGACTAAATCAACCACTAAGCTAAAATTGCTCAATCCTTCAATCCCTGTGGGATCGACCTCACTCCCGTGAGTTTTTATTACTTGATACGACCCGGTGCACTTGCCGGTTAGATTTGTGTGTTTTGGGAGAAATTTATTTTTCACCAAAATATCTCATCAAGTTTTTGGCGCCGTTGCCGGGGATTGATTAGATTGACAATGATTAAGTGAGGTGGTGATCTAGATCAAGCACTTTTTCTTTAATTTTTGACTAACCCACTAACTGTTTGAATTTTTGCTTAAACTAAACTTCATTCTAGCAGTAGATTGAAGTGATCTTGCTGGGGTTTCTTTTGTATTGTTTGTATGTCAGGTACAGGAAGATCCGCTCCTGTGTTATCTGAAGCTGATCAGAGAACTCTTAGAAGGATAAGAAGAGCCGAAAGAGGAAAAAATATTGTTGGAGAAGAAGAATCTGAGGAAGAATACCACGAGATGGAAGGAGATACATCTAATCCAGGAGAAGGAGTTAATAATCCACCACAACAGAGGAGAGTATTGGCTTCCTATACTTTTGCAAATGCTAGACATTGTGGAAGCAGCATTCTCACCCCTAATGTCAATGCAAATAACTTTGAACTGAAGCCACAACTCATTACATTGGTCCAGAACAACTGCTCATTTGGAGGAGGACCATTGGAGGATCCAAATCAACATCTATCTACTTTCTTGAGGATCTGTGACACTGTCAAATCCAATGGTGTGAATCCTGAAACTTACAAGCTTCTGCTGTTCCCGTTCTCATTAAGGGATAAGGCTGCACAATGGCTTGAAACTTTTCCCCAAGCAAGTATCACTAGTTGGGATGACTTGGTGACTAAATTTCTAGCCAAATTCTATCCACCCCAGAGAGTCATCAGGCTGAAAACTGAGGTGCAGACATTCACACAATTAGATGCTGAATCCTTGTATGAAGCATGGGAGAGGTACAAAGCCTTAATCAGAAAGTGCCCTCCAGAGATGTTCAATGAATGGGATGTGCTGCAAAATTTCTATGAAGGTCTGACATTGAAATCTCAGGAGGCATTAGATCATTCTGCTGGAGGTTCACTACAACTAATGAAAACTGCTGAGGAAGCTCAGAATCTTGTGGACATGGTGGCCAACAATCAATATTTCTTTGCTCATCAAAGAAGCCGCCAACCATCACAAAGAAGAGGAGTAATGGAACTAGACGGAGTGGATTCAATCCTAGCTCAAAACAAGATGATGCAGCAGCAATTTCAACAACAATTTGAGCAGATGGCTAAGAGGATTGATAGTCTCCAAGTTGCAGCGGTCAACATTAGCCAGCCATCAACCACATGGGGACAGAGTGAAGAGACTCAAGAGGAGCAACAGCAAGAACAAGTCCAGTACATGCACAACCAAAATTCTGGGCCAAATGAAGTATATGGTGACACTTACAACCCTTCTTGGAAGAACCACCCAAACCTTAGGTGGGGAGACAATCACAACCAAAATCAACAACCATGGCAGAGAAACTCAAACCAAAACACTTTAAGAAACAACCAAAACCACAACCAGCAGCAAACCAACCAAAACCCCTACAGAAAACCTCAAAACAACTACTCCAACCCCAACCATTACCAATCTAATAACCAACCCACCAACCAAAATGCCTACCATCCACCATCCACATTTCACAACCCACCACAAGCATCACCTGAATCTCAAAGACTCACCAACTTGGAAACCTTGATAGACAAAATGTGGAAACACCAAGAAATGACAACCAAGAACCATGAAGCCTCCATGAAGAGCCTAGAGAGGCAAATTGGGCAAATCTCCAAACAGATTTCTGTTGAGAAATCTTCAAGCTCACTGCCAAGTGACACAATCCCAAATCCTAAGGAAGAATGCAAGGCAATACAACTGAGGAGTGGAAGAGTCTTGGTGAAAAATGAAGAAGCAACCAAGAAGCCAAAGGAAAGTGACAAGAAACAAGCTGAAGAAGAGAAAGTCAATGACAAGAAGGAGGCAGCAAGCAAGCCAACTCAGAATCAAGTTCAAGAAAAAGAAGATCAGCCACAAAAATCAAGAAAGGGAAAGGAAGTAATTGAAGGGCCAACTGAGGACCAAAGGCAGGGAAATAACTTCACTCCTCCCTTGCCATATCCTCAAAGGTTTAACAAGGAAACTAAGGACCAACAATTCCCAAAATTTCTTGAAATCTTCAAGAAGTTAGAGATCAATATTCCCTTAACTGAAGCACTTGAGCAAATGCCCCTGTACGCAAAGTTCTTGAAGGAACTTATCAACAAGAAGAGGAGTTGGCAAGTTAATGAAACTGTACTGCTCACTGAGGAATGCAGAACACTAATCCAGAAGGGACTTCCTCCCAAACTTGAGGACCCTGGGAGTTTCTTTCTACCCTGCGCCATTGGCAGTATGACTATCAAGAAGGCGATGTGTGACTTGGGAGCTAGTATCAATCTGATGCCTGCCTCTCTAGTGAAAAAGTTAGGCATAAAAGAGGTAAAACCAGTACAGATGTCTCTAGAATTGGTGGACAAATCAGTGATATACCCTAGTGGTATAATTGAGAACCTTCTAGTCAAGGTAGATAGATTCATCTTCCCTGCAGATTTTGTGATCCTGGATTCGAATCAGGATGAGGGCGACTCCATTATACTGGGAAGACCGTTCTTAGCCACTGCTAGGGCCATCATAGACATAGAGCAAGGAGAATTAACCCTCAGGATGCATAATGAAAGTATCACTCTGAGTGTACTACCAGAAACACAGAACAGTAATGAAAAGAAGGATGGTACAGAAACAGACAAGGAGAATCTGCAGTGGAGGGAGGAAATCAACAAGACAAACAACAACTGCCCTCCCAAGAAAAAGATAGATGATACAGCAGGCCAAAAAGAGAAAGAGACTGTGCAAAGTAATGAAGAAGCTCAAGGGAACATTGTAGTATTGGCAACTAAGAAAAGGAATTTCAAAAGGGAGCCTGTTTTCAAAGAAGAAGAATTAACAAAAGGAAGGAAGAAAAACAAAAACAGAATCAAAAAGGGGTGGAAGAACAAAAAAATCCCAACAGAAGGGCTCTCCAAAGGTGACAAAGTACAGTTAGTCTATCAACAACTGGGAACAGACCAACAGACTAACGATTACTACACTGTGAGCAAAATATTATCACTAGAACATGCTGAGATAGAGCACCAAGGAACAAAGAAGAAGCTCACGATCAGAGGGGACAAGTTGAGGCACTACAGTCATCAACCACCATAAAAGAAAGCTTCAATGTCAAGCTAGTGACAATAAAAGAGCGCTCCATGGGAGGCAACCCATGCTTTAAGATTCTTGTCATTTTACATTCAATAAACTATGGTCACCTGATGCATGAACTCTTTTCTCTTTTCATGAACATGTCCATTTATTGCATGCACTATTTTGAAACATATGCTAAGTTGATATGTCTTTAAGCACACTTAACCAATATCATAAAGAATTTTGTTTCACATGCTTAAAATGTCTTGATAGAGCATATAGCCGAACACTAAGTTTGGTGTCCACATAGCTTCATGAGAATCTGAAATTCATGCATCAATAATCATACATTTGTCATTTTTCAAAACCTTATAAATAGAATTTTCTTTTTGATGAAGGTATTAATTGTAATGAACCCTTTGACAAGAAGCAAGTTTGGTGTTCATCAAACCTTGATGCACCAGGATACAATTAATCCTTCATGAAAAAAAAAAGAGAAAAAGAAAGTATGATGAAAACAATTCTTATGAACATTTAAACTTCACTTATTGGAGGAATAAACTCATTTTCTTTATATATTACCAAACATCAAGTTTGGTGTCCCCCATAGGAAGTGTCACGGCTCACATGAGATAAGAATTGATAGTTCACATATTTTTACTAAAAAGAATAATATTGTTACGGTGGGATAAGACTAATGCATGTGTCTTGTTGTGATGACTAGGAGGTCAAAGAATCTTCAATGAAAAGAAGGACAAGACAAAAGAAAGCTTAGCATAAGGACAAAATCATATCACATGCTTCAAGGAAGAAAGCTGCCCCTCATTGAAAATGATCACGGCAAAGGCTAGGGAAGGAGCAAATTTTGTCTTCATTCATCCATACATGCACACCCTTGATCCCCATGGTGCTTAATTGCATCCTAGCCCTCTATTTCTCATATAAAAGCATACCACCTTCAAGCCATGCACATGACCGAATCACTCCTCAACATTACAAGTCTTGTGCAACTTTTTCTTTTACTTTAAACTCCAAACACTCAATCTTCTCTTCATAATTCCCTAGCAAGTTCGGTCCGAATCTCTTTTTCCTCCAACCACACATCAAAACTCTCCAACACTCCCCACATTCCCTCTCAACCAACCAAGTGATTATGGCATCCTCCTCAAGAACCAAACGACGAAAAGGAAAAGATCCAATAGTAGAGGAAGAAACACATGAGTATGACCAATGGAAGTTCAAGTCTTGGTCTCATCAAATGCAAATTCAATGGATGAACGAGAAAAAAATTTATCCTGAGATTCCATTCATGTTGCCGGATGATGGGTGTCAAGAAATAAAGAACAAAATCCGGAAGAGAAGATGGGAGGAACTTACATCACCAATCTCTCGAATTAATACCAATATTATAAGAGAGTTTTATGCAAATGCCCCAAGGATTGACATGCGTGGACCCCCAACGTACAAGAGCTATGTGCGTGGGGTGGAAGTAGACTTTGGCCCAGATGCAATCAAGAAAGTTTTGAAACTAAAGTCAGTGCGCTTTGATGAACCGGGATACCAACAAAGATTGACTGAGGATCAAAATTATGAAGAGATTGCAAGAGACATTTGTTTTGAGAACTCAAGATGGGAGGGAGATGACAAGAACAGATACAAGTTCTTGAAGAGATGTAACCTCATTCCGGAGGCAAAAGGATGGTATGAGCTGATGAAAAGGTCAATTCTGGGGACAGTGAACACCTCAGAAGTTAACAGGGAGAGAGCCTTAATGCTGCATTGTATCATGGTGGGTGGAGAGATAAGAGTTCATGAGATCCTTGCAAGAGACATCCTAAAGATAGCTGAAAAAAATTCGGCCGGATCTTGGTTGTACTATCCAAGCACCATTTGGAAGTTGTGTGCAAAGGCCAAAGTTCCATTGGAAGAGGAGAATCCAATGTGGCTAAGCCAAGGCATGCCCATAACTATTGAACGAATGATGATGCCCCTTGAAGCACACCAAGGCCGAAGGCCACATGGAGGAAGGGAAAGAGAAGAGCAAATGGAAGAAGATGAGCCCCACATGGAAGAAGAGCCACAAGAGGAGGAGGAACAGCCACACTTTTTCTCACAAGGCAATATGGACATGACTCAAATGCAAGAAGCAATAGGGAGGTTATCTCAGCAATACACAAGAATCCAAGCAAGGCAAGAGGAATATCATTCTCTGTACATGCAAAACCAACAAGCACAAGAAGAAAGAGAGCTGAGAATAATCAACAAACAAAATGAATTCGAGTCAAGATTTCTTGCGATGCAAGAAGAACATGCCTTTCAATCTCATGAATCTTTTGGGAAGTTGGAACAAATGCAAGCTGAAAGTTTGAAGGCCTTCAAGGAGTTCACAACACTCCAAGAAGCAAGGTATGAAGTGCAAGCCGATTACAATGTCAATAGCCAAATCAAACTAAACTATATTGGAGAACATTTGCATCACATGGATCCGGCATTCCCAACTTTTGATGAATTTTTCAAAATGAGAAGTGAGATGGAAGTGAACAGGGCTATGAGACTTGAAGATAGAGTGGAGGAGGCTATGAACAAGGCTGGCTTTTGGCAAGATCAAGAACCACCAAACAAAGATGGTGGGAACACTAGCAGCCAAGTATATGAAAGGAGAAAGAAAAGGCATGACAAATAAAAGGTGGATTTGCTCCTTGATCATCACAACATGCATTCTATCTGTTCCAATCTGTTTTTGCATTTTTTTTGTAGTCATTTAAAAGTCTTTGCATTGTGTTGGTTATTTCAAAATAAGTAAGCTAGTTCATGTGTTGGCTTGTGTGTTCATTTTTACTCGACAAGAAGCATGTGTTGTCCCCTGCATCTTTAAATTTAATAAAAGAACAGTTTGAATGTGAAGTGAAATGGTCTCTGTTAGTTAGAAGTGAAATAAAAGTAAGTGGTGGTGTGTGTGTGATTGCATTATAACTCACTTTTAGTGAATAAAAAGCTAAGATATCTCCTTCTAAGTAGAGAGTGGCCTATTGTCTATGAATCTCAATTGAATAGAATTCCTTGGTTAGAAAGAAAAACAAAAAAAGAAAGAAAGAACAAAGAAAGCTAAAAGGTGGCAAAACAAAAGAAAAACAAAAAGAAACAAAGCTGGACACCAATAGCTTGAACTCTGAAATATATGCCTGTGATGTTTTTGTACTAGGATCTGCTTGGATTAGTAAGCTCTTAGGAGTGCCTCAACACTTGATGACTTGGGTTAACTAACCCGGGATCATCAGCTGAAAATCCACTATCAAGAGCAACCTAACTACAAAGCATTTAGTAGCCCAAAGAGGTGCTGGGCATCAATGTTTTAAGAAGGAATGTGAGCCAAGTGTCTATAGTGAATAATGTGTCAAGTAGAAAGAAAAGAAAATGAACTTGCTACACATGACACTCAAATAAAGCTTGAGAATAAAGTAAAAGCCAAGGATAAAGGAATAATGAGAGGTCATAGCAGTATGTCACTTGAAGCTTGAAGGAGACTTTCTAAGCCTAGGAGTCAATAAGAAGTGAGCATTTGCATATCCACATAAAACCCCATGAACTATCAATAACACTTTGCTAGCATGAACTTCCTCTTCCATTTCATTCTTTCTTCTTAATAATTCATTTCTTGCTTGGGGACAAGCAAGCTTTAAGTTTGGTGTTGTGATGACAAGTCATCCTAGCCCACTTTAGCCAGTCTTTTTCTTTAGTTTTCATTAGAATTATGCACTTTCTTGAGCTACAAGCAAGCTAATTGAGTAGAATTTCATGTTTCCCTTGATTGAACCAACCATATGTGAATTCATGCCATTTCATGAGGTTTTAAGCTATAATTGTTGCATATTGTGGAAGATTGAATACCTCATGATTTTGAGCAAAACTTTGATTAGTTTGGTTGATCAATGATAGGTGAAGAAGGCTTGGAGAAAGGGTGAAGCAAAGAGGAATGGCTAGGAGTGAAGAGAGGACAATGGAATAAGTGAAAATTGAACCGGGTTGCATGAAGTTAGCCCCAACGTTAGCCCCCTAACTTGGAGGCTAACGTTGGGCATGTGAATCACTCTTTGGAAGTAGCCAACGTTAGCTCCAACGTTAGCCCCCTAACTTGGAGGCTAACGTTGGAACTTGAGAGTTTCTCCCTGGGCTACCAACGTTTGCGCCAACGTTAGCCCCCTAACTTGGAGGCTAACGTTGGCACTTAAATCACAAAGGGGGAAGGCCAACGTTTGCGCCAACGTTAGACCCCTAACTTGGAGGCTAACGTTGGCGCCACTCACACCAAGCATTGCCAACGTTAGGGTCAAAGTTAGACCCCTAACGTTGGCGCCAACGTCCATACCAGAAGGATGTGGTTTGCTGATATGAAAAGTTAGGGTCAAAGTTAGACCCCTAACTTTGACCCTAACGTTGAAGACCAACGTTGGCTAACTCCATTTCCGGTTCAATTGGTTCACTTCGGTTCTTCTTCAATCTTCAAGAGCAATCAACCAAGGCCTCTTTCAACCCAATTCCACCAAGAACAAAGGCCCAACTCAAGGCTTGAAGATCATTTTGGAAAGTGTATAAATAGGATAGAATTCAATTTGTTTGGAGAGCTTTTCTGGAGAGTTTTCCTTTAGAGTTTTCCTTTTAGAATTTTCAATATAGTTTTCGGAGAGCTTTTGAACTTGAGTGAACTTTAATTTCTTGCTTTCATTGCTTTCAATTTCATTTTACCTTTGTCTTGGATCTTGGATTTGAGAATTGAAGAAATTCTGTTTCAATCTCAATCTTGGATCTCTCTGCTTTATTTACTGAATTTCATTTCCGGTTTATTGTTCTTCATCTCTTTTCTTTGCAATTTACAATTTCCTTGCTATTGTTCTTGTTGGATCTAGGAAGGCATTGAGATCTAGACTTGGTTTTCTAGTCTCTGGGTCCTGAGATCTAAATTCTCATTTCAATTCTCTGTTTACTGCCTCTTATGTTCATTTACTTTACTGCTTTGTTTCCGGTTCAATCCCAATTCCCCTTTTTCTCTTCTATTTGATGCAATTTAGTTTTTCCTTGTTTAAATTCTGCAAATCCTCATCCCAATCCCCTTTACTTTTCAAGCCATTTACATTTCTTGCGCTTTAAGATTCTGCAATTTACATTTCTTGCACTTTAAGTTTCTGCTATTTAATTTCTTGTTCTTTAAGTTTCAGCAATTTACTTTCCCGCTCTCTTTGATTTCATGCAATTTACATTCTGCAAATCACAAATCACCCAACCAACACTTGATTCGCTTGACTAAATCAACCACTAAGCTAAAATTGCTCAATCCTTCAATCCCTGTGGGATCGACCTCACTCCCGTGAGTTTTTATTACTTGATACGACCCGGTGCACTTGCCGGTTAGATTTGTGTGTTTTGGGAGAAATTTATTTTTCACCAAAATATCTCATCACTGCTAAAGCTTGGCTGGCCATTGGCCATGTCTAGTATTTTGGACCGAAGCTTTCACTGAAAGCTTGGCTGGCTAGTAAGCCATGTCTAATTCCTGGACCGGAGTTTTAGACTAACATTGCATGATTCTTGGAATTCTCATTAAAAATTTTGAATCTCTTTATTTTCTTTTCCATATAATTTTCGAAATATCACCAAAAAATTTATAAAATCTTAAAATCAAAAATATTTTATGTTTCTTATTTGAGTCTAGTGTCTAATTTTAAGTTTGGTGTCAATTGCATGTCTTTATTCTTCTAATTTTTGAAGATTACATGCATTATGTTCTTCATTGATCTTCAAGTTATTCTTGATGATTTCCTCGCTCTGATCTTTAAATTCTCTTGTTTTGTGTCTTTTGTTGTTTCTCATATGCATTTTCAAATTGTTATAGCCGTTAGTATACAAAATTCTAAGTTTGGTGTCTTGCATGCATTGTTTATTTTATCTTAGTTTTCCATGATTAGTTGCAGTTTGATTATTTCTCATCATTAAAAAATTTCAAAAAAATTCAAAAAAAATTCAAAATGATGTCTTTTCAAGTCAATAATACAGAGAATTGAAGATTCAGAACAGACAGCAGAGGAATTACATAGAAAAAGCTGGGCATTCAAAACACCCAGTGAAGAAGGAAAACTAGCGTTTAAACGCCAGCCAGGGTACCTGGCTGGGCGTTAAACGCCTAAAAAGGTAGTATTTTGGGCGTTTAACGCCAGGATGGCACAAGAGGGAAGATTTTGTTTTTAATTCAAATCTTTTTCAAATTTTCATAATTTTTCAAAATCAAATCTTTTTCAAATCATATCTTTTCAATCATACCTTTTCAAAATCAATGTCTTTCAATTTTTTTTTTATTTTCGAAAATCCTTGCTACAATTAATGATTTAATTCAAAATTTTTAAGTTGTTACTTGCCTATTAAAAAAGGATCAAATTTTAAATTCTAGAATCATATCTTCTAATTTCTTGTTAGTCAAGTAATCAACCTTAATTTTAAAACTTTCTTTTTTTTAATTTGATTTTCAATCATATCTTTTCAATCATATCTTCTCAATCATATCTTTTTCAAAATAAATTTCAATCATATCTTTTTTGATTTCTAATTTCAAAACCTTTTTCAAAATCAATTAACTATTACCTCAATTTCAATTTTCGAAAATCATCAACCATTTTTTTCTTATTTCAAAATCTTTTTAATTTGTTTTCGAAAATTCTTCCCCTCTTCTCACATCCTTCTATTTAAGGACTAACACTCCTCCACTATCAGCAAATCGGACTCTCTCTCTATAAGTTCGAATTGTCTCCTCTCTACCTCCTCCTTCTATTCTTCTTTTCCTCTGACACCTCAAGGAATCTCTATACTGTGACATAGAGGATTCCACACTTTCTTCTTCTCTCTTTCATATGAGCAGGAACAAGGACAAAGGCATTCTTGTTGAAGCTGATCCTGAACCTGAAAGGACCTTGAAGAGAAAGCTAAGAGAAGCTAAAGCACAACTCTCTGTAGAGGACCTAACAAAAATTTTTAAACAAGAAGAAGCCATGGCAGCCGAAAACAACAACAATGCCAACAATGCAAGGAAGGTGCTTGGTGACTTTACTGCACCTTCTCCCGACTTCTATGGGAGAAGCATCTCAATCCTTGCCATTGGAGCAAAGAACTTTGAGCTTAAGCCTCAATTAGTTTCTCTAATGCAACAGAATTGCAAGTTTCATGGACTTCCATTAGAAGATCCTCATCAGTTCTTAGCTGAATTCTTGCAAATCTGTGATACTGTTAAGACCAATGGGGTTGACCCTGAGGTCTACAGACTTATGCTCTTTCCTTTTGGTATAAGAGACAGAGCTAGGATATGGTTGGACTCACAACCTAAAGAAAGCCTGAACTCTTGGGAAAAGCTGGTCAATGCTTTCTTGGCAAAGTTCTTTCAACCTCAAAAATTGAGTAAGCTTAGAGTGGAAGTCTAAACCTTTCGATAGAAGGAAGGTGAATCCCTCTATGAAGCTTGGGAAAGATACAAGCAATTGATCAGAAGGTGTCCTTCTGACATGTGTTCAGAATGGAGCATCATAGGTATCTTTTATGATGGTCTGTCTGAACTGTCCAAGATGTCATTAGACAGCTCTCTGCTGGAGGATCTCTTCATCTGAAGAAGACGCCTGCAGAAGCTCAGGAACTCATTGAGATGGTTACAAATAACCAATTCATGTACACTTCTGAAAGGAACCCTGTGAATGATAGGATAAATCAGAAGAAAGAAGTTCTTGAGATTGATACTCTGAATGCCATATTGGCTCATAACAAAATATTGACTCAACAATGGAAGAGGTGAATTACATGGGAGAACCCTATGGAAACACCTATAATCCTTCATGGAGAAATCATCCAAATCTCTCATGGAAGGACCAACAGAGACCTCAGCAAGGCTTCAACAACAATAATGGTGGAAGAAATAGGTTTAGCAATAGCAAGCCTTTTCCATCATCTTCTCAGCAACAGACAGAGAATTCTAAGCAGTGCCACTCTGACTTAGCAACTATAGTCTCTGATCTAATTAAAACCACTCAAAGTTTCATGACTGAAACAAGGTCCTCTATTAGAAATTTGGAGGCACAAGTGGGTCAGCTGAGTAAGAAAGTTACTGAATTCCCTCCTAGTACTCTCCTAAGCAATACAGAAGAGAATCCAAAGAGAGAATGCAAGGCCATAAACACGTCCCACATGCCCAAATGTATAGAGGAGGGAAAGGCAGTGATTTCCACTGAGGAAGACCTCAATGGACGTCCACTGGCCTCCAAGGAGTTCCCTAATGTGGAACCATGGAAATCTGAGGCTCACATTGAGACCATAGAGATTCCGTTTAATTTACTTCTGCCATTCATAAGCTCTGATGAGTATTCTTCCTCTGAATAGGATGAAGATGTTACTGAAGAGCAAGTTACTAAGTACCTTGGAGCAATCATGCAGTTAAATGCCAAGCTATTTGGTAATGAGACTTGGGAGGATGAACCCCCCTTGCTCACCAAAGAACTGGATAACTTGACTAGGCAGAGATTACCTCGGAAGAGACAGGATCCTGGAAAGTTCTCAATACCTTGTACTATAGGCACCATGACCTTTGAGAAGGCTTTGTGTGACCTAAGGTCAACCATAAACCTCATGCCTCTCTCTGTAATGGAGAAGCTAGGGATCCTTGAGGTACAAGCTGCAAGAATCTCACTAGAGATGGCAGACAATTCAAGGAAACAGGCTTATGGACTTGTAGAGGATGTCTTGGTAAAGATTGAAGACCACTACATCCCTGTTTATTTCATAATCCTAGACACTGGGAAGTGTATGGATGAATCCATCATCCTTGGCAGACCCTTCCTAGCCACAGCAAAAGCTGTGATTGATGTTGACAGAGGAGAATTGGTCCTTCAAGTAAATGAGGACTCCCTTGTGTTTAAAGCTAAAGGATATCCCTCTGTAACCATGGAGAGGAAGCATGAAAAGCTTCTCTCAATGCAGAGTCAAACAAAGCCCCACATTCAAACTCTAAGTTTGGTGTTCGGAGGCCATCATCATGCTCTGAGTATCTGTGAGGCTCCATGAGAGCCCACTGCATGCTATTGACATTAAAGAAGCGCTTGTTGGGAGGTAACCCAATTTTTATCTATCTGTGTTAAATTTCTATTTTCTTTTGTTATTTTATGTTTTCTTTAGGATGATGATCATGTGAAGTCACAAAAACAATTGAAAAAGCAAAAATAGAATGAAAAACAGCAAAAAAATAGCACACCCTAGAGGAGAAACTTACTGGCGTTTAAACGCCAGTAAGGGTAGCAGAATGGGCGTTAAATGCCCAGTCTGGCACCATTCTGGGCGTTTAACGCCAGAAATGGGCAGCAACCTGGCGTTTAACGCCAGGATTGGCATGCAAGGGGCGTTTACACGCCAACATGGTGCAGGAATGAGAAATCCTTGACACCTCAGGATCTGTAGACCCCACAGGATCCCCACCTACCTCATCTCTCTCTCTCTCTTCTTCACACCTTCCTATAACACTCTCCCCCAAATACCCTTCACCAATCACCTCAATACCTCTTCCCCAAAAACCCCTCTCCTATCAAATCCTACCCTCTTCTCCAGAATCCCTTCACCAATCCACCTCTATCCATCATAAAACCCCACCTACCTATCCATTCAAATGCAAACCACATTCCTTCCCAAACCCACCCATACATGGCCGAACCCTACCCCTCTCTCCACTCCTATATAAACCCATCTTCACTCATTCATTTTCACACATCATACACACTACTAATCCCCCTTGGCCGAACCACAAAACCCCCCTCCATCTCCTCTATTTCTTCTTCTTCTACTCTTTTCTTTCTTCTTTTGCTCGAGGACGAGCAAACCTTCTAAGTTTAGTGTGGTAAAAGCATTGCTTTTTGTTTTTCCATAACCATTTATGGCACCAAAGGCCGGAGAAACCTCTACAAAAAGGAAAGGGAAGGCAAAAGCTTCTACCTCCGAGTCATGGGAGATGGAGAGATTCATCTCAAGGGTGCATCAAGACCACTTCTATGAAGTTGTGGCCAAGAAGAAAGTGATACCCGAGGTCCCTTTTAAGCTCAAAAGGGTGAATACCCGGAGATCCGACATGAGATTCGAAGAAGAGGTTGGAAAGTTCTCACCAACCCCATTCAACAAGTCGGAATCTTAATGGTTCAAGAGTTCTATGCCAATGCATGGATCACCAAGAACCATGATCAAAGTGTGAACCCGGACCCTAAGAATTGGCTTACAATGGTCCGGGGGAAATACTTAGATTTCAGTCCAGAAAATGTAAGGTTGGCATTCAACTTGCCCATGATGCAAGAAGATGCACGCCCCTACACTAGAAGGGTCAACTTTGATCAAAGGTTGGACCAAGTCCTCATAGACATTTGTGAAGAGGGCGCTCAATGGAAGAGAGATTCAAGAGGGAAACCGGTTCAACTTAGAAGGCATGACCTCCAGCCCGTGGCTAGGAGAATTAAGTTCCAATATGGGACAACTAAGGGTGGAGCACCAAGAGCATTCTATCCTCCTCCATAAAATTAGAGAAGACCAAAGAGTCATGAGGGAGGAGCAACAAAGGCAAGGAAGAGACATTGAGGAGCTCAAGCACTCCATAAGATCTTCAAGAGGAAGAACTAGCCGCCATCACTAAGGTGGACCTATTCTTTAATTTCCTTGTTCTTTATTTTCTGTTTTTCGAAAATTATGCTTTATGTTATATCTATGTTTATGTCTTTATTAAATGATCATTAGTGTCTTAGTGTCTATGACTTAAAGCTATGAACGTCCTATGAATCCATCACCATTCTTAAATGAAAAATGTTTTTAATTGCAATAGAATAAGAAGTACATGAATTTCAAACTTTAAAATAGTTTAATTATTTTGATATGGTGGCAAGACTTTTGTTTTCTGAATGAATGATTGAACAGTGCATATTTTTGATATTGTTGTTTATGAATGTTAAAATTGTTGGCTCTTGAAAGAATAATGAAAAAGGAAAAATGTTATTGATAATCTGAAAAACCATAAAAATTGATTCTTGAAGCAAGAAAAAGCAGTGAAAAGCTTGCAAAAAAAATATATGCGAAAAAAAGAGAAAAAGAAAAAGCAAGCAGAAAAATCCAATAGCCCTTTAAACCAAAAGGCAAGGGTAATAAAAAGGATCCAAAGCTTTGAGCATCAGTGGATAGAAGGGCCTAAAGGAATAAAATTCTGGCCTAAGGGGCTAAACCAAGCTGTCCCTAACCATGTGCTTGTCGCGGGAAGGTGTCAAGTGAAAAGCTTGAGACTTAGCATTTAAAGTCGTGGTCCAAAGCAAAAAGAGTGTGCTTAAGAGCTCTGGACACCGCTAATTGGAGACTCTAGCAAAGCTGAGTTACAATCTGAAAAAGGTTCACCTAGTTATGTGTCTGTGGCATTTATGTATCCGGTGGTAATACTGGAAAACAAAATGCTTAGGGTCATAGCCAAGACTCATAAAGTAACTGTGTTCAAGAATCAACATACTGAACTAGGAGAATCAATAACACTATCTGGATTTTGAGTTCCTATAGATGCCAATCATTCTGAACTTCAAAGGATAAAAGGAGATGCCAAAACTTTTCAGAAGCAAAAAGCTAATAGCCCTGCTCATCTAATCAAGACTGATCTTCATAGATGTTTATGGAATTCATTGTATATTCTCTTCTTTTTATCCTACTTTGTTTTTAGTTGCTTGGGAACAAGCAACAATTTATGTTTGGTGTTGTGATGAGCGGATAATTTATACGCTTTTTGGCATTGTTTTTAGGTAGTTTTTAGTATGTTTTAGTTACTTTTTATTATATTTTTATTAGTTTTTAAATAAAAATCATATTTCTGGACTTTACTATGAGTTTGTATGTTTTTCTGTGATTTCAGGTATTTTCTGGCTGAAATTGAGGGACCTGAGCAAAAATCTGATTCAGAGGCTCAAAAAGGACTGCAGATGCTGTTGGATTCTAACCTCCCTGCACTCGAAGTGAATTTTCTGGAGCTACAGAAGACCAATTAGCGCTCTCTTAATTGCGTGGGAAAGTAGACATCATGGGCTTTCTAGCAATATATAATACTCCATGCTTTGCCTGAGATTTGATCCCCCAAACTGGCGTTCCAAGTCAGCATAAAAATTTTGGCGTCAAAACGCCAGAACTGGCATGAAAGCTGGAGTTAAACGCCCAAACTGGCACCAAAGCTGGCGTTTAACTCCAAGAAAAGTCTCTACATATGAAAGCTTCAATGCTCAGCCCAAGCACACATCAAGTGGGCCCGGAAGTGGATTTCTGCATCATTTACTTATTTCTGTAAACCCTAGACCACTAGTTCTCTATAAATAGGACCTTTTGCTATTGTACTTTCATCTTGGTTATTCTGGTTCCCCCTCTGGGGCCGAAGCCAATGAGCACTATTTTCACTTATGTATTTTCAACGGTGGAATTTCTACACACCATAGATTAAGGTGTGGAGCTCTACTATTCTTCATGAATTAATGCAAAGTACTATTATTTTTCTATTCAATTCAAGCCTATTTCTTCTCTAAGATATTCATTCACACACAAGAACATGATGAATGTGATGATTATGTGACACTCATCACCATTCTCACCTATGAACGCATGCCTGACAACCACATCTGTTCTACATGCATACAAGCTTGAATGTGTATCTCTTGGGTTTCTAATCTAAGATTAAAACCTTCGTGACAACGGTGAAACCCAACATACAGCTTGCCATGGAAAGGAGTATGAATGATTGGATGAAGACAATAGGAAAGCAGAAGTTCAGGAGGAACAAAGCATCTTCATACGCTTATCTGAAATTCTCACCAATGAATTACATAAGTATCTCTATCTTATATTCTATTTTATTCATATTTTAATTATCAATTCTCCATAACCATTTAAATCTTCCTGACTGAGATTTACAAAATGACCATAGCTTGCTTCAAGCCAACAATCTCCGTGGGATCGACCCTTACTCACATAAGGTTTATTACATGGACGACCCAGTGCACTTGCTGGTTAGTTGTGCGGAATTGTGAAAAAGAGTTGAGATTACAATTGTGCGTACCAAGTTGTTGGCACCATTGATGATCATAATTTCGTCCACCAATAACCAATAACATAACACCATTGCAAGCTCCCCAGCAACGGCGCCAATTTGATGATTAGATTTTTGTTGGGTTTAGAATTTCACTAATGAATTCTCATTGCAAGTATAGTTTCTAAACCAATCAATAATCCTTTCATACAAAAATTTGGTTGTCACAAGTACAAACCCCTAAAATCTATAAACCGAATTATTTATACCTCGGGCCGTTCTCCCTAGGACTTGCAATAAAGTGTCTTGTTATTGGTTATGAGGTATGTTTTGGGGTTTTTGGATGAGAAACATGAAAAGTAAATGGCAAGGAAATTCAAATAACAAAAGGGCCTTGGCAAGGTTCGGTGATCAAGGATCTCTATCCCCATCACTAACCACAACATGAGAATTGGCAAGGATCAATCCGACTAAGTCATCCCCTAACTAGTAGTAAAGGAAAGTCAAGTGAGCTATATCAATCTAAGTCCATAAGTCCTAGCTCTCCACCAACTCAATTAGTGAGACTGACGATTGCATTTTTCTGCTAGTAAAGAATTTCACAGATAAAGTCTTATTGAAAGTATACCTTCTAAACCAATAGAGAATCCTTTCGTACAAAAGTTTTGGTTGTCACAAGTAACAAAACCCAATAAAATTTATAATCGCAGTATTTAAACCTCGGGTTTTCTCTCAAGGAATTGCAGGGAAGTATGATTTATTATTGGTTATGGAAAAAGATATATTTTTTAGTTTTTTGAAATAAGGAACAGGAAAATAAATTGACAAGAAAGTAAATTAATTATCATGAAAACCATTGCAAGGTATAAGAACTGGAAATCCCATCCTATTTATCCTTATCAGGTGTGATGAGAATTGTTTATTGCTCCCACTTTGTTAACCCTTACTAAATAAAGGAAAGTCAAGTGGACTAATTAATTTGATTCCTCAAGTCCTAGTCAACTCCTATGGAAACACTAGCTTTAGAGGGATCCAAATCAATCAGCAAATTCCAATTTTCAATCAACAGCTGAGTTTGATAACTCAAGTGTCACCGATTACTCAACCAAAGCAAAGGGGAAAAATCTAAATTAAATTAAAAGCATTAGTAACATCAATTCAAGAAAGCAATCATAAATCTGAAATACCTCGAATTGTATTAAATAGAAAATCAAATTAAACATAAAAATCCATAAACCAATTTGGGAAAATAAACAAAATAAAGTAATAGAATAATTAAAAGTAGAAGAGAAATTAAATTAAAGGAAAATTATACCTGGAATGAAGAAAACAAAGAAATCCTAATCCTAAAACCTAAGAGAGAGGAGAGAGCCCCTCTCTCTCTCTAAAACTACATCTAAAACCTAAAATTACGTGTATGAAAGTTGTTGTTATGAATGAATGCATTTCCCCACTTTATAGCCTCTAATCTATGTTTTTTGGGCCAAAAACTGGGTTAAAAATAGCCCAAAAATTGCCCTCAGCGATTTCTGATACGTCCAGCACCCGGCAAAGTCACGCGTACGCGTCGTCCACGTGTATGCGTGGATTGAATTTTCTCCAGGTCACGCGTGCGCGTCACCTATCTTCGGAGCAGCTATGGCAAATTATATATTGTTGCGAAGCTCCGGATGTTAGCTTTCCAATGCAACTAGAACTGCCTCATTTGGACATCTGTAGCTCAAGTTATGATCGATTTAGTACCAGGAGGTCAGGCTGTACAACTTTATCAGTTCCTTCAGTTTCTTGTATTCTTTCCACTTTTGCATGCTTCCTTTCCATCCTCTAAGCCATTCCTGCCCTGTAATCCCTGAAATCACTTAACCCACATATCACGACATCGAATGGTAATAAGAGAGGATTAATATTAGCAAATATAACGCCAAAGAAGCATGTTTTCAATCATAGAACAAAATTAGGAAGGAAAACATATAACATGCGAATTGTATGAATAAGTGTGAGAATAATGGATAAAATCCACTAGATTAAGCATAGGATAAACCCTAAAAATGGAGTTTATCAACCTCCCCACACTTAAATATTAGCATGTCCTCATGCTAAGCTCAAGAGAACTAAAAGAGTGAAGAGGAGTGGTAGAGAGTATGAAATGCAACCTATCTATGTGAATGCAACTACATGCAAAATGTTTCTACCTACTTGGTGAAAAGTAAGTAAATCTTTCAAGAACAAATATGAACTGGATTTCACTAATTCAAATCATAAAAAATGAAGTACAGATAGACTTGCAAGAAGAAGATAGCTCATGAAAGCCGGGAACAAAGAATCGAGCATCGAACCCTCACCGGAAGTGTATACACTCTAATCACTCAAGTGTTTAAGGTTTGACTCTCTCAATTCTCTACTAACCTTGCTTTCTAAGGCTTACTTTTCTTCTACCAATCAATAAAAAATTAATGCACAGATACATATATCAAGAGGTCTTTTAAGGGTTGTAATGGGGTAAGGGTCAAGGTAGGATTGTATTTGGCCAAGTGGACTAAAATCTGAATCCTTAATTAACTTAAACTTTCCACCTAACTTAGACAATCCATGTAATCATAATACAACATCTAACTATCCATTAACCATGTTTTCCATATATTCATGCATTCTAATTTCAACTAGAGTACATATGCGTTGCTTTCACCACTTACTTTAGGGCATTTTGTCCCCTTTTATTTATTTGCTCTTTTTCTTTTCTTTTTCTCCTTTATTTTTCTTTCTTTTTCTTTATATATATATATTTTTTCTTTTCTTTTCTTTTTCTTAATGTATATGATTAAATTATTGAATGCATGAACATGTCCTAAACATTTCTTTCACATTTTCATAAAGATATACAACACCGAATTCTTAAACCAAATATTGGCAAACCCAACTTTTCCACACTTAATTCGTGAGCACTGTCACTTGTCTAAGCTAACCAAGGATTCAAACTAAGGACATTATTGTTTTACGCTTAGAGTTAGTGATGACCTAAAGTAAAGAACAAAGGGGTAAAATAGGCTCAAGATTGGGTTGCAAAGGATAATGAAAGGGGAAGGCCATATGGGTATGTAAGCTTAGTGAAACAAAAGGCCTCAATCATATAAGTGCATGCATACATCAAACCATGGAAATATAGAATTAAGCAAGACAAAGATCACAATTTTAGAGAGAAAAAACACACACCAAAAATAAAATATTGGTTGGTAAAATGCAACCAATCAAATAGGCTCAAAATCTCACTGGTTTTGTGTGTTCGAGCTCTAAACCATGCTCCAAAATAAAATTTCTTCAAACAATTTTAACAAAATATTTTATTCAAATTAGTGAAATATTCTAAAAAGTTTCTTGAAAAAGTAAATATTACTTCAACCAAGTAGTTGGTAAAATATGCACAAAATGTAACAAACATGCAACCAAACATGCAAATGCAACAACTAACTACAAAGAAAATTTAAACATTGGTGTTGAGACAGGAAGGTACTAACCCACGTAGATCGGTATCGACCTCCCCACACTTAAAGATTGCACCGTCCTCAGTGCATGCAGAGATGTACAAGTGGACGGGTGGCTCTAACTGACGCTTTTTCTCCAAAGATTGTGTGGCAGACTTGTCGGTCACCCCATATAGAAGTTCTTTCTTTCCCTTCTTCGGTGGCCATCCTGAAAGAAGAAGAAAAAGAAGAAAACTGACCCAAGAACAAAGATATAAAACAAATAAAATATGCTTGGGTTAATGCCAAATAATAAGATTCTCAACTATATGATAGCTACAACATATATGTGAGAAAATAATAGAAATACATGGCATATCAACAGTGCATGAATTGCAACAATGAGGGAGAGAGAGTGGGTCATGAAAGACAATATAAGTTCAAATCAATGCAAAAGGAATAGAAGTGTCATAAAAGAGTAGCATTGACCTATAAATAATATTACCCAACAATGGAAACAAGTCATGAAGCACCAAAAGAAAGCAATAGAAATGCAACAGTAGAATAAGAACATTCAACACCAATAGAAAAATAATAAATATAGAAAAGAAAATAAAGACATGCATACAGTTAAAATGTAATAAACGAAAATATGCAAATAAATTAGGTAAAATAGAATGAATAAGGAGGAGAAGTCAAAGAAATGAAGAAGAAGGAAGTAAGAAAGGAAGGAGAAAGAATAAGAAGAGAGAGAAGATAGAAGAAAAGAAATTAGGATTGGGAAAGAAAAGATAAGTAAAGTCGGCGTTGTAGGGTTCTGCTGATGTGGCGCTGTCAACGCGTATGTGTGACTGACGCGTATGCGTGGGGCGTGCAATTGAGAAGGCGACGCAAGAGCGTCGCGCACGCGTACCCGTGACCGTGTTTGTGCTACTCGCGCGAAGGCAGCCTTGTGCGTGCACAACTCTCTGTTTGTCTCGGGGTGTCTGCCAAAATGGTAAACGAAGCATGCGCGTCATTGACGCATACGCGTGAATGTGCAAAATTTGAAAATGACGCGCATGCGTCAGGGACGCGTACGCGTGAGTGGCTTAGTGCCTTGGGCTCAGTTCCCGCACCAGGCCAGCAGAACTTTTGGCCAATACACCTTTTACGTCGAATTCGCAAGGTCACGTGTGCGCGTCATAGACACGTACGCGTGAAGTTCCAAATTCTCAGATGATGCGTACGCGTGAGGGACGCGTACGCATGGTGATGCTTGTGCGATTGGCACACTTTTTACACTGTTCCCACGTAACTTTCTGTTCTTTTTTTTATGCAGATGAAAATGCAAATGCAGACTATATGCATGATCACTAAGAAAAATAGAATAAAATGAAACTAAGAATAAAACAAAACAAAATAAAACTAAGACTGAAAGAGAACGATCATACCATGGTGGGTTGTCTCCCACCTAGCACTTTTAGTTAAAGTCCTTAAGTTGGCCATTTGGGGAGCTTCCTGTCATGGAGACTTGTGCTTGAACTCATCCAGGAATCCCCACCAGTGTTTGTAATTCCAATAGCCTCCGGGATCCCACACTAGTTGCATAAAGCCTTCAAGCAAGTTAAAGCAAGTGACAAGGCCCCAAGAGTGTTGATTGTTAGAATGAATTCCAGGGTCCTAAACCTTGCTTTTGCATCCGTCTTCTTGTTGATCATCATTTTTCCACTTGGATGGTGAGCAATTGGAATTCTCATTGAGACATCCAAACAACTTCCTAGACCCATTCAATTGAGAATTATACCAACCTTTGTACTTCAATTTGGAGCATACAACCATATTCAACCTTGCATGACAATTCCTATTACTAACCATCTCCCGCTTGCTCTTATAGCCACAAAGAGCTCTAAGTTGACCATCTGTCTCAAGTAAACCATATTCAAGTGGAATGAGAAAGCTAAGGGATATGAATTTTACCCACTTGAATGTTGTGAAGGATGATGGTTACTTAGGTGGAGAGGTCTCCAACAACTTTGGCAAGGTGATTTCAAGCTACATTCCATTGTGCTCTTTGACAACTTCCACCTCTTTGCAAACTTCTTCAATTTCAACCTCTTCCTCTTGGTAGCTTTCTTCCAATTCAATCTCTTCTTCATTACTTACCAAGGTCATGGGAGGTTGTGCTTCTTCTTCTTTAATCTCCATGTCTAGTCCAATGGAAGAGGATTCAATTGTAGGTAAGGCTTCATCAATGCTCGAATCCATCTCTTGATCAATCTCTTCAAAGTCTTCAACCATGATATGCCTTGGAGGTTGTACATCCTCTTCGTGGTATAAGTTAGAACCCATGGATGGTCATTCTTGAGATCCGGAAAGTCTAAACCTTGTCTATGGTATTCCGAGTAGGATCTGGGAAGGGATGGCTGTGACGAGCTTCAAACTCGCGAGTGCTGGGCGTAGTGACAGACGCAAAAGGATAGTAAATCCTATTCCAGTATGATCGAGAACCGACAGATGATTAGCCATGCAGTGACAGCGCATTGGACCATTTTCACAAAGAGGATGGGATGTAGCCATTGACAACGGTGATGCCCTACATAAAGCTTGCCATGGAAAGGAGTAGGAATGGTTAGATGAAGACAGCAGGAAAGCAGAAGTTCAGAGGAACGAAAGCATCTCTATACCCTTATCTGAAACTCTCACCAATGAATTACATAAGTATCTCTATCCTATTTTAATTATCTTTTAGTACACTATAATCTCTTGATACATTTGAATTCGCCTGACTGAGATTTACAAGGTGACCATAGCTTGCTTCAAACCGACAATCTTCGTGGGATCGACCCTTACTCACGTAAGGTTTATTACTTGGACGACCCAGTGCACTTGCTGGTCAGCTGTGCGAAGTTGTGACAAAGAATTAAGATTATGAATGTGAGTATAAAGTTTTTAGCACAGCGCCGTTACCAAGGAATGGAACCGTCACGATTTCTGCGCACCAAGTTTTTGGCTCCGTTGCCGGGGATTGTACGAGTTTGGACAACTGACGGTTCATCTTGTTGCTCAGATTAGGTAACTTTATTTTAATTTTAACCTTTTTGTTTTTATTATTCTTATTTTCGAAAAATCAAAAAAAAAATTTTAAAAATCATAAAATCAAAAATATTTTTGTGTTTCTTGTTTGAGTCTAGAGTCAAGTTTTAAGTTTGGTGTCAATTGCATCTTTTTAATTTTCTAAATATTATTTTCGAAAATTTCATGCATTGTATTCTTCATGATCTTCAAGTTGTTCTTGGCCAGTCTTCTTGTTTGATCTTCATATTTTCTTGTTTTGTGTCTTTTCTTGTTTTTCATATGCATTTTCAATTTGTTAATGACTAAAGAATAAAAATTTTTAAGTTTGGTGTCTTGCATATTTTCTTTTCTTGAAAATTTTTTAAAAAATAAGTTCTTGGTGTTCATCTTGACATTCAAAGTATTCTTGGTGTTCATCTTGACATTCATAGTGTTCTTGCATGCATCACATGTTTTGATCCAAAATTTTCATGCATTGAGTCTTTGGGTTGTTTTTCTCTTTCCTCATTGAAAATTCAAAAATAAAAAAAATAAAAAAAATATCTTCCTCTTATTTCACTCATAATTTTCGAAAATTTGATTTGATTTAGTAAAAAATTTTTAAAATTTAGTTATTTCTTATGAGTCAAATCAAATTTTCAATTTAAAAATCTTATCTTTTTCAAATCTTTTTTAAAAATCAAATCTGTTTCATTTTTCTTTCATAATTTTTGAAAATTCCAAAATGATTTTCAAAAATCTTTTTTCTTATTTTGTTTCATAATTTCAAATCTTTACTAACAATTAATGTGATTGATTCAAAAAAGTATTAAGTTTGTTACTTGCCTAGTAAGAAAGGCTCTATCTTTAAACTCTAGAATCATATCTTTTTAGTTTCTTGTTAGTCAAGTAATCAACTTTGATTTCAAAAATCAAATCCAAATTCTTTTCAAATCTTTTTCAAATTAAGTTTCAATCATATCTTTTTCAAAATCAATTTCAAAATCTTTTCTAACTTATTATCTTTTCAAAATTTGATTTTCAAATCTTTTTCAATTAACTGCTTGCCTTTTTATTTGATTTTAAAAGTTTACTATTTCAATCATATCTTTTTCAAAACTACCTAACTAATTCCCTCTCTATTTTTCGAAAATCACCTTCCTCTTTTTCAAAATTCTTTTAATTAACTAATTGTTTTAAATTTTAATATTATTTTTCTTTTTAATTTTTGAATTTCATTTTAATTTTAAATTAAAAACAAAAATTATTTTCATTTTATTTTATTTAGCTTTCGAAAATTCCTCTCTCTCACCTCCTTCTAATTATTTATTTATTCACTAACACTCCTCTTCACCCAAAATTCGAATACCATCTTTCTCTCTTTGTTCGAGTTTTTTCTCTTCTCCTTCTTACATTCTTCTCTTCTTATACTCACATAAAGGAATCTCTATACTGTGACATAGAGGATTCCATATTTTCTTTTTTGTTCTCTTCTTTTTCATATGAGCAGGAACAAGGATAAGAACATTCTTGTTGAAGCTGATCCTGAACCTGAAAGGACTCTGAAGAGGAAGCTAAGGGAAGCTAAATCCCAACTCTCTGGAGAAAATCTGACAGAAATTTTCGAAAAAGAAGACAACATGGCCGAAAATAATAACAATGCAAGGAAGATGCTTGGTGACTTTATTGCACCAAATTCCAATTTACATGGAAGAAGCTACTCAATCCCTGCCATTGGAGCAAACAATTTTGAGCTTAAACCTCAATTAGTTTCTCTGATGCAACAGAACTGCAAGTTTCATGGACTTCCATCCGAAGATCCTTTTCAGTTCTTAACTGAATTCTTGCAGATATATGATACTGTTAAGACCAATGGGGTTGATCCCGAGGTCTACAGGCTTATGCTTTTCCTGTTTGTTGTAAGAGACAGAGCTAGAGTATGGTTGGTGATGACAAGTCATCTTAGCCTAGTTTCACTAGTCTTTTTCTTTTGTTTTCAATTGTTTTTATCCACTTTCTTGAGCCATAAGCAAGCCAATTGGGTAGAATTTCATATTTCCTTTGATTCAATCAACCATGGATGAATTAATGCAATTTCATGAGATTTTGTAGTATAATTGCCATATATTATGAAAGAATAACAAACTCATGATTTTGAGCATAGCTTTGATGTGTTTGGTTGATTGATGATAGGTGAAAAGAGCTTTGAAGAAGGTTGAAGAAAGAAGAAAGGGCAAGGAGCAAGAGAGAACAAAAAGCTTGAGCAAAAGCTTGCCTCAAACTTTAGCTCAAGCTTTTGGAAGAGTGAATTCACATTGGTTGGAGCAAAAAGCTTGCGCCAACGTTTGCCTCAAGCTTTTTGGCAAACGTTGGCGCCACACACCAACACCCTGGAGGAGAAAAGCTTGCGCCAACGTTTGCCTCAAGCTTTTTGGCAAACGTTGGCGCCACACATGCACACAAGGGGATCAACGATTGGCCTAAAGTTTGACCTCAAACTTTAGCCCAAACGTTGGTAGCAGCAAATGGGGGCATCTGATATGAAAAGCTTGAGCCAAAGTTTGCCTCAAACTTTGACTCAAGCTTTTATGATTTATAGCCCGGTTCACAATGGATTTCTCTCCAACTCCAAGAGCAATCAACCAAGGCCTTTATCAACCCAATTCCATCAAGAGCAAAGGCCCAATTCAAGGCTTGAAGACCATTTGAAGAAAGTGTATAAATAGCTTAGGATTTAAGTTTTTCGAGAGCTTTTCCGGGAGAATTCTTAGAACACTTACAGAGAGCTTACCTTTACATTTTTGAATTGTTGCTTTAGAATTCTAGAGAATTACGAAGGAGAATTGATCTCTCTTCTTCCTTGTTCTTGCTTGAGCATTCTTTACTTTTCTTGCTTTGGATCTTGTGTGGAGAATTGAAGAACTTCTGTTTCAATCTCACCTTGAGATCTTGTTTAAATTTCTGCATAATTGAATTTCCATTCATGTTAATTGCCTCTTCTTCTACTCTTTCTGCAATTTACATTTCTTTATTTCCTTTGCAATTGATTCTTGCTGGATCTAGGAAGGCAGTGAGATCTAGACTCAGCTATCTAGTCTCTTGAGTCCTGAGATCTATAGTTTTAAATTTTCAATTTCCTTATTTCATTGCTACACTAAGCTTTTTCTCATTTCCGTTTTAGATCCGGTTTAATTCAAGTCATCTTCTACTTTTCTGTTTATTGCATTTTACTTTTCCTTGTTTAATTTCTGCAAATCCACTTCCCAATTCCCTTTACAATTCAAGCCATTTACATTTTCTTGCACTTTAAGATTCTGCAATTTACATTTCTTGCAATCTAAGTTTCTGCAATTTATATTACTTGCACTTTAAGATTCATCCTCTTTAATTTCTCTGCACTTTAAATTCTTGCCAATTGTCCCTCTCCCTTTTAATTTCATGCAATTTAGCTTTTGTCGAATACAAACTACTCAAATCAACTCTTAATTCGCTAGACTAAGTCACCCACTAAACTAAAATTGCTCAATCCTTCGATCCCTGTGGGATCGACCTCACTCCCGTGAGTTTTATTACTTGATGCGACCCGGTGCACTTGCCGGTTAGTTTCGTGTTGGATCATTTTCCACACATCAAGTTTTTGGCGCCATTGCCGGGGATTGAAATAGATTGACAATGATTAAGTGAAGTGGAGATCTAGATCTAGCATTTTTATTTTCTGTTTCTCTAACTTTAGACTAACCCACTAACTGTTTGAATTTTTGCTTGAGCTAACTACAATTTCATCATGGATTGAAGTATTGCTATCCTTCTGGTTTGGTATGATTTTTATGTCTTGTTTGTATGTCAGGGACAAGGAGAGCTATACCAACCTTTTGTGAACAAGACGAAAGAACCCTCAGGAGATTAAGAAGAGCTGAAAGAGGGAAAAACATTGTTGGAGAAAAGGATTCGGAAGAAGAAGAGTTCCAAGATATGGAGGAACATACAACAATTCCAACTAATCCACAAGGAGGAGCAGCTAATGACAACAACAATCCACCACAGAGAAGAGTTCTGGCTTCCTACACATTTGCAAATCCTAGACATTGTGGGAGTAGCATTCATACCCCAAATGTTAATGCAAATAACTTTGAACTAAAGCCACAACTCATCACATTAGTTCAAAATAATTGCTCTTATGGAGGAGGACCACTTGAAGATCCAAATCAACACTTATCCACTTTCTTGAGGATTTATGACACTGTTAAAACCAATGGAGTGCATCCTGACAGCTATAAGCTACTGCTGTTTCCATTTTCTCTCAGAGACAAAGCCACCCAATGGTTGGAATCTTTCCCAAGAGACAGCATTCACAATTGGGATGATCTAGTGAGCAAATTCCTTGCCAAATTTTACCCACCTCAAAGGGTTATCAGATTGAAGACTGAAGTACAAACATTCACCCAAATGGAGGTTGAACCATTATATGAGGCATGGGAAAGGTACAAGGCTCTGATCAGGAAGTATCACCCTGGAATGTTCAATGAGTGGGATAGATTGCAGAATTTCTATGAAGGCTTGACATTGAAATCTCAAGAGGCCTTGGATCATTCAGCTGGAGGCTCTTTGCAACTCATGAAAACTGCAGAAGAAGCTCAAAGTCTCATTGATATGGTAGCTAACAACCAGTATTTCTTCGCTCACCAAAGACAACGCCAACCATCACAGAGGAAGGGAGTGATGGAGTTGGAAGGAGTGGACTCAATCCTAGCTCAAAACAAATTGATGCAGCAGCAGATTCAACAACAATTTGAGCAAATGGCCAAGAGGATTGATAGCCTCCAAGTTGCAGCAGTAAGCACCAATCAACCATCAACCACATGGGGAACAAATGAAGAAACTCAAGAGGAGCAACAGCAGGAGCAAGTCCAGTACATGCACAACCAAAATTTTGGGTCAAATGAAGTCTATGGTGATACTTACAACCCTTCATGGAAGAACCATCCAAACCTAAGGTGGGCAGACAACCATAACCAAAACCAACAACCATGGCAAAGAAATTCAAATCAAAACACTTCAAGAAACAATCAAAACAACAACCAGCAGACCACCCAAAACCCTTACAGAAAACCCCAAAACAACCACCCCAACTCCAACCATTATCCATCCAATAACCAACCCACAAACCAAAACACTTACCCCCAACCCTCAACACCCCATAACCAGCCAATTTCACATGACTCTCAAAGAATCACTAACTTGGAAACCTTGATAGACAAAATGTGGAAACACCAAGAAATGACAACCAAGAACCATGAAGCCTTCATGAAGAACCTAGAGAGGCAGATTGGGCAAATCTCCAAGCAGATTTCTGTTGAGAGACCATCAAGTTCCCTGCCAAGTGACACAATTCCAAATCCTAAAGAAGAATGCAAGGCAACACAGTTAAGAAGTGGGAGAAC
The DNA here is from genome assembly GCF_059453495.1 of Arachis ipaensis. Taxonomy (NCBI): domain Eukaryota; kingdom Viridiplantae; phylum Streptophyta; class Magnoliopsida; order Fabales; family Fabaceae; genus Arachis; species Arachis ipaensis. Next base: position 90,150,975 of record NC_142440.1, on the reverse strand, counting down.
ATTGATGAGCAACAATGATACTACAAGGAAGCAAATGGAGAACAGCAAGAGGCCAATAGAGGGGGAAAAGCCAACACACGCAGAGGAAGCCAATGGTGATGATGAAATGGCAAGCAAGCAAACTCAAGGAAAGGATGAACAATCAAAAATTCCAAAAAAGGGGAATGAAGCAATTGAAGAGCGAACCAAGAATCAAAAGCAACAAGCAGAGAAGAACTTTGTACCTCCACTGCCATATCCCCAGAGATTCAACAAGGAGGCTAAGGATCAACACTTTCATAAGTTCCTTGAGACTTTCAAGAAGTTGGAGATAAATATTCCCTTAGTTGAGGCACTGGAGCAAATGCCCATATATGCCAAGTTCATGAAGGAGTTAATCAACAAGAAGAGAAGTTGGCAAGAAAAGGAAACTATCATGCTCACTAAAGAATGTAGCGCTGTGATCCAGATGGGTATCCCACCAAAGCTCAAAGACCCAGGGAGTTTTGTAGTTTCATGCACCATAGGCAAGATAACATTGGAAAACGCCTTATGTGATCTAGGTGCCAGCATCAACTTGATGCCTCTATCATTGATGAGAAAGCTTGCCATAGAAGAAATCAAACCCACCAGGATGTCACTAGTAATGGCCGACAGATCAATCAAGACACCCAATGGAATTGTGGAAAATTTACTAGTGAAAGTTGCAAAGTTTATCTTCCCTGCAGACTTCGTAATCTTAGACACAGAAGGGGAAGGAAACAACTCAATCATCTTGGGGAGACCATTTCTAGCCACAGCAAGAACCACTATTGATGTGGAGAAGGGAGAAATGACCTTCAGGGTGCATAATGAACAAATGGTAATCAATGTCTTCAAATCAATGCAACACCCCTCGGAGCAAGAGAATTACATGAATGTAGATATGATAGAAGGGCTGGTAGAAGAAATATTTGAAGACAACTATTTGGAGCATTAGGAAGAACAAGGAGAGGAAGTGGTAGAAATTTCTATTGAAGACAAGAAAAAGGATAAACCAAAACAGGAGTTAAAACCTCTCCCCTCTCACCTCAAATACGTGTTTCTTGGGGAAGCAGAGGCATTACCAGTGATCATAAATTCCTCCTTGAACATGGATGAGGAAGCAAGGTTGATTGAAGTATTAAAAGCTCACAAAACAGCCTTGGGGTGGACAATTGAGGACATCAAAGGCATCAGCCCTGCTATTTGTATGCACAAAATTTTATTAGAGGAAGAATCAAAACCTGTGGTTCAACCTCAAAGAAGACTCAACCCAACCATGAAAGAGGTGGTTCAAAAAGAAGTGATGAAGCTATGGAATGCTGGAATAATTTTCCCAATCTCAGACAGCTCTTGGGTGAGTCCGGTTCAAGTTATGCCAAAAAAGGGAGGAATGACTGTCATCACCAATGAGAAGAACGAGTTGATCCCCACTAGGACAGTGACTGGGTGGAGAATGTGCATAGACTACAGGAGATTGAATGATGCAACAAGAAAAAGATCATTTTCCTCTGCCCTTCATTGATCAAATGTTGGAAAGACTAGCAGGCCATGCTTATTACTGCTTCCTGGATGGGTATTCTGGTTACAATCAAATAGTAGTGGACCCCAAGGATCAAGAGAAGACCTCCTTCACATGCCCATTTGGAGTTTTTGCCTATAGGAGGATGCCCTTTGGGCTGTGCAATGCACCAGCCACTTTTCAAAGGTGTATGCTTTCCATCTTTTCTGATATGGTGGAAAAATTCTTAGAAGTCTTCATGGATAATTTTTCTGTTTTCGGCAATTCATTTAACACTTGCTTGCATAACTTAACTCTTGTTTTGAAAAGATGCCAAGAAACTAATTTGGTGTTGAATTGGGAAAAATGCCATTTCATGGTTCCAGAAGGAATAGTTCTTGGGCATAAAGTGTCATGTAGAGGTATAGAAGTTGATAAAGCTAAAATAGAAGTTATTGAAAAACTCGCTATTCCTGTTAATGTGAAAGCAGTAAGAAGTTTTCTTGGGCATGCTGGCTTCTACAGAAGGTTCATCAAAGACTTTTCAAAAATAGCAAAACCATTGAGCAATTTACTAATGAATGATATCCCCTTCATTTTTGATGACAACTGTAAACATGCCTTTGAAACTCTCAAGAGAAAGCTCATTACAGCACTAATCATCACACCCCCTAATTGGAATCTACCTTTTGAACTTATGTGTGATGCAAGTAACCTTGCTATTGGTGCTGTACTGGGGCAAAAGAAGGACAAATTACATCATGTCATATATTATGCTAGCAAAGTGTTGAATGAAACACAGAAAAATTATACCACCACTGAAAAAGAACTTTTAGCAATTGTATATGCATTTGATAAGTTTAGACAATACTTGATCGGTTCAAAAGTTATAGTATACACTGACCATTCTGCTCTCAAGTATTTAATGTCTAAACAGGATTCAAAGCCAAGGCTTATTAGGTGGGTGTTGCTGCTACAAGAATTTGATATTGAAGTGAGGGATAGGAAGGGAAGTGAAAATCAAGTAGCAGATCATCTATCAAGAGTGCCACAAGAAGCTAAGCAAGATAAACCACAGCAAGTAAATGAGAACTTCCCTGATGAACACCTCTTCCAAGTTCAACAGACACCTTGGTTTGCTGACATAGCAAACTACAAGGTGGGAAGGAAGGTACCTCAAGAATTTTCTAAGCAACAAATGAAGAAATTACTCACTGAAGCAAGGAAGTTCTTATGGGATGAACCTTTTCTATTCAAGAGATGCTCTGATGGAATGATTAGGTGTGTCCCTAAAAGTGAAATGAAGGACATACTATGGCATTGCCATGGCTTAGCATATGGTGGATACTTTGGACCAGAGAGAACAGCTGCAAAGGTACTACAGAGTGGGTTTTATTGGCCAACTATCTTCAAGGATGGCAGAGAGTTTGTTCACCAATGCAATGAATGTCAAAGAACTGGAGGACTGACAAAAAGAAATGAGATGCCTCAAAATTTCATCCTAGAAGTGGAGCTGTTTGACTTATGGGGCATTGATTTCATGGGACCCTTTCCCCCTTCCTACTCTTTTAGATATATCTTGGTAGCAGTAGAGTATGTTTCAAAGTGGGTGGAGGCCATAGCCACAACCACCTGTGATGCACAGATTGTCCTCCAATTCCTTAAAAAGCACATTTTCACAAGATATGGAGTGCCCAAGGGTCTTGTTAGTGATGTTGGTGGTCACTTTTGCAACAAACAGATGGAGAAACTCCTCCACAAATATGGAGTAATCCATAAAGTAGCCACACCTTACCACCCTCAGACTAATGGCCAGGCTGAACTAGCAAATAGGGAATTAAAGAAGATCCTAGAGAAAACAGTGGGAAGCACAAGAAAAGATTGGGATAGGAAGCTAAAAGATGCATTATGGGCATATAGAACAGCTTTTAAAACTCCTATTGGCAAGTCACCCTTTCAGCTATTGTATGGCAAATCCTGCCACCTCCCTGTAGAGCTTGAACACAGAGCTTTTTGGGCCACTAAACTCCTCAACCTTGATTCCCAAGCTGCAGGAGAGAAAAGGTTGTTACAACTAAATGAGTTGGATGAATTCAGGCTAGAAGCCTATGAGAGTGCTAAGATATACAAGGAAAGAGCTAAGAGGTGGCATGATAAGAAGATCACAAAGAAGGAGTTCAAGCCAGGACAGCAAGTGCTCCTGTATAACTCAAGGCTTAAGATCTTCCCTGGCAAACTTAAATCTAAGTGGACTGGCCCATACTTGGTGACAAAGGTTTTTCCTTATGGGAGTCTTGAATTGCTAGATGAAGCGATAAAGAGTCAATTCACAACAAATGGTCACAGAGCAAAGCTATACTTGGGAGGACAATGGGATAAGGAAAAAGAGGTTCAGAGCCTACAGCCTTCTTGAAAAGAATTGAAGGTTGTCAAGCTAGTGACATTAAAAGAGCGCTTGTTGGGAGGCCACCCAACCAGAAGTAGTTTTCTTTTCATAGCCTTTTCAATAAAAATGTTGAATATTTGGTATGCATTGCAAGGAGCTAAGTTTGGTGTTACACACCAAAACAATTTAAAGGAGAATGAAGGATTATAAGTTTGGTGTTCCACCAATACATCATTTAAAAACACATTCTCACTTCTTGCACAATGCTAGCTCCAAACAATCAAACAGATTATTCAATTATTTAATTGCTCTCTAGTTTTAACTTCATAACCTTTAGCAAGAACACAAGATTTTACATATAGTTAACCTGTTGCATCAGAGGAAGTGGCAAGGAACTAAGTTTGGTGTTCCCACACCAAATTAAATCCAAAAGCCGCACTCAATTCATGCATACTAACCAGTCACCTAAGGGCTTGAGAAGCAAGCAACTTTTGAGAATTATGCAGGGAACTAATCACCAATTGAAGACACTATGCACCATGACTCAAAAGGGGACCAACAGAAAGAAGGACAAAAGAACTGCAAACCAATAGGTTGTATCTATACCTAACTTCAGCTGTTGAGAGATGCTTTGATTCATATCTTGCTAAAGTGTTCATCTAGCACAAATAGAATAAATTTTTCTTAAAATAAGTAAGCTAGTCTAAGTGTGTGCTTGTGTGTTTACTTTCACTTAACAAAAAGCATGCTTTGTCCCCTGCATCTTTAATTCAATAAAAGAAATGTTTGAATGTGAAGTGAGATAGTTCTCTGTTAGATAGAAGTACAATAAAAGTAAGTGGTGGTATGTATGTGTGATTGTATGATAGCTCACTTTTAGTGAATAAGAGAACTAGGATGTCTCCTTCTAAATAGAAAGTGGCCTACTGTCTATGAATCTCAATCAAATAAAAGTCCTTAGCTAAAAAGAAGAACAAAAAGAGAAAAGAAATAGCCAAAGAGTGGCAACAGAACAAAAGAAAAATAAAAAGAAAGAAAGCTAGACACCAATAGCTTGAACCTTAGAATATATGCCTGTGGTGTCTTTGTACTAGGATCTGCTTGGATTATTAAGTTCTTTGGCGTGCATCAACACTTGGTGACTTGGGTAAACTAACCCAGGATCATCAGCTGAAAGTCCACTATCAAGAGCAACCTAGTTACAAGGCATTTAGTAACCCAAAGAGGTGCTGGGCATCAATGTTTTGAGAAGGAATGTGAGCCAAGTGTCTATAGTGAATAATGTGTCAAGTATAAAGAAAGAAAAGAACTTGTTACACATGACACTGAACTAAAGCTTAGAGAAAAAAATAATAGTCAAGGACAAAGGAATAATGAGAGGTCATAGCAGTGCGTTGCTTGATGCTTGAAGGAGACTTTCTAGGCCTAAAAGTCAATAAGAAGTGAGTGTTTACATATCCACATAAAACCCCATGAACTACCAATAATACTCTGCTAGCATAAACATCCTCTTCCATTTTATTCTTTCTTCTCAATAATTCTTTTCTTGCTTGGGGACAAGCAAGCTTTAAGTTTGGTGTTGTGATGACAAGTCATCTTAGCCTAGTTTCACTAGTCTTTTTCTTTTATTTTCAATTGTTTTTATGCACTTTCTTGAGCCATAAGCAAGCCAATTGGGTAGAATTTCATATTTCCTTTGATTCAATCAACCATGGATGAATTAATGCAATTTCATGAGATTTTGTGGTATAATTGTCATATATTATGAAAGAATAACAAACTCATGATTTTGAGCATAGCTTTGATGTGTTTGGGTGATTGATGATAGGTGAAAAGAGCTTTGAAGAAGGTTGAAGAAAGAAGAAAGGGCAAGGAGCAAGAGAGAACAAAAAGCTTGAGCAAATGCTTTCCTCAAACTTTAGCTCAAGCTTTTGGAAGAGTGAATTCACATTGGTTGGAGCAAAAAGCTTGCGCCAACATTTGCCTCAAGCTTTTTGGCAAACGTTGGCGCCACACACCAACACCCTGGAGGAGAAAAGCTTGCGCCAACGTTTGCCTCAAGCTTTTTGGCAAACGTTGGCGCCACACATGCACACAAGGGGATCAACATTTGGCCTAAAGTTTGACCTCAAACTTTAGCCCAAACGTTGGTAGCAGCAAATGGGGGCATCTGATATGAAAAGCTTGAGCCAAAGTTTACCTCAAACTTTGACTTAAGCTTTTATGATTTATAGCCCGGTTCACAATGGATTTCTCTCCAACTCCAAGAGCAATCAACCAAGGCCTTTATCAACCTAATTCCATCAAGAGCAAAGGCCCAATTCAAGGCTTGAAGACCATTTGAAGAAAGTGTATAAATAGCTTAGGATTTAAGTTTTTCGAGAGCTTTTCCGGGAGAATTCTTAGAACACTTACAGAGAGCTCACCTTTACATTTTTGAATTGTTGCTTTAGAATTCTAGAGAATTAGGAAGGAGAATTGATCTCTCTTCTTCCTTGTTCTTGCTTGAGCATTCTTTACTTTTCTTGCTTTGGATCTTGGGTGGAGAATTGAAGAACTTCGGTTTCAATCTCACCTTGAGATCTTGTTTAAATTTCTGCATAATTGAATTTCCATTCCTGTTAATTGCCTCTTCTTCTACTCTTTCTGCAATTTACATTTCTTTATTTCCTTTGCAATTGATTCTTGCTGGATCTAGGAAGGCAGTGAGATCTAGACTCAGCTATCTAGTCTCTTGAGTCCTGAGATCTACAGTTTTAAATTTTCAATTTCCTTATTTCATTGCTACACCAAGCTTTTTCGCATTTCCGTTTTAGATCCGGTTTAATTCAAGTCATCTTCTACTTTTCTGTTTATTACATTTTACTTTTCCTTGTTTAATTTCTGCAAATCCACTTCCCAATTCCCTTTACAATTCAAGCCATTTACATTTCTTGCACTTTAAGATTCTGCAATTTACATTTCTTGCAATCTAAGTTTCTGCAATTTATATTACTTGCACTTTAAGATTCAGCCTCTTTAATTTCTCTGCACTTTAAATTCTTGCCAATTGTCCCTCTCCCTTTTAATTTCATGCAATTTAGCTTCTGTCGAATACAAACTACTCAAATCAACTCTTGATTCGCTAGACTAAGTCACCCACTAAACTAAAATTTCTCAATCCTTCAATCCCTGTGGGATCGACCTCACTCCCATGAGTTTTATTACTTGATGCGACCCGATGCACTTGCCGGTTAGTTTCGTGTTGGATCGTTTTCCGCACATCAGTTGGACTCTCAACCTAAAGATAGCCTGAACTCTTGGGATAAGCTGGTCATGGCTTTCTTAGCCAAGTTCTTTCCTCCTCAAAAGCTTAGTAAGCTTAGAGTGGATGTTCAAACCTTCAGACAAAAGGAAGGTGAATCCCTTTATGAAGCTTGGGAGAGATACAAGGAACTGACCAAAAGGTGTCCTTCTGATATGCTTTCAGAATGGACCATCCTGGATATATTCTATGATGGTCTGTCTGAGTTATCAAAGATGTCACTGGACCATTCTGTAGGTGGATCCATTCACCTAAAGAAAATGCCTGCAGAAGCTCAAGAACTCATTGACATGGTTGCAAATAACCAATTCATGTACACTTCTGAAAGAAATCCTGTGAATAATGGGACTCCCATGAGGAAGGGAGTTCTTGAAATTGATACTCTGAATACCATATTGGCTCAGAATAAAATATTGACTCAGCAAGTCAATATGATCTCTCAGAGTCTGAATGGATCGAAGGAATCATCCAACAGTACTAAAGAGGCATCTTCTGAAGAAGAAGCTTATGATCCTGAGAACCCTGCAATAGCAGAGGTAAGTTACATGGGTGAACCCTATGGAAACACCTATAATTCCTCATGGAGAAATCATCTAAATTTCTCATGGAAGGATCAACAAAAGCCTCAACAAGGCTTTAACAATGGTGGAAGAAACAGGTTTAGCAATAGCAAGCCTTTTCCATCATCCACTCAGCAAAAGACGGAGAGCTCTAAGCAGGATCCATCTAGCTTAGCAAACATAGTCTCTGATCTATCTAAGGCCACTCTAAGTTTCATGAATGAAACGAGGTCTTCCATTAGAAATTTGGAGGCACAAGTGGGCCATCTGAGTAAAAGGGTCACTGAAACCCCTCCCAGTACTCTCCCAAGCAATACAGAAGAGAATCCAAAAAGAGAGTGCAAGGCCATTGATTTAACCATCATGGCCGAACCTACAAGGGAGGGAGAGAACGTGAATCCCAGTGAGGAAGACCTCCTGGGACGCCCAGTGATCAACAAGGAGTTTCCCTCTGAGGAACCAAAGGAATCTGAGACTCATCTAGAGACCATAGAGATTCCATTGAACCTCCTTATGCTATTCATGAGCTCTGATGAGTATTCTTCTTCTGAAGAGAATGAAGATGTTACTGAAGAGCAAGTTGCCAAGTACCTTGGTGCAATCATGAAGCTAAATGCCAAATTATTTGGTAATGAGACTTGAGAAGATGAACCTCCCTTGCTCATCAATGAACTAAGTGATCTGGATCAACTGAGATTGCCTCAGAAGAAACAGGATCCTGGAAAGTTCTTAATACCTTGTACCATAGGCACCATGACCTTTGAGAAGGCTCTATATGACCTTGGATCAGGGATAAACATCATGCCACTCTCTGTAATAGAGAAACTGGGAATCTTTGAGGTGCAAGCTGCCAGAATGTCATTAGAGATGGCAGACAACTCTAGAAAATAGGTTTATGGACAAGTAGAGGACATGCTAGTAAAGGTTGAAGGCCTTTACATCCCTGCTGATTTCATAATCCTGGATACTGGGAAGGATGAGGATGAATCCATCATCCTTGGAAGACCCTTCCTAGCCACAACAAGAGTTGTGATTGATGTGGACAGAGGAGAATTGATCCTTCAACTGAATGAGGACAACCTTGTATTTAAAACTCAAGGATCTCCTTTTGTAACCATGGAGAGGAAGCATGAAAAGCTTCTCTCACTGTAGAGTCAACCAAAGCCCCCAAAGTCAAACTCTAAGTTTGGTGTTGGGAGGCCACAACCAAACTCTAAGTTTGGTGTTGAACCCCCACATTCAAACTTTAAGTTTGGTTTTGGGAGGTTCCAACCTTGCTCAGAACATATGTGAGGCTCCATGAGAGCTCACTGTCAAGCTATTGACATTAAAGAAGCGCTTGTTGGGAGGCAACCCAATGTTATCTAATTATATTTATTTATTTTCCATTGTTATTTTATGTTTTCTTTAGGTTGATGATCATGTGAAGTCACAAAAACTACTGAAAAATAAAAAACAGAGTGAAAAATGGAATGAAAAATAGCATACCCTGGAGGAGAACAGTCTGGCATTTAAACGCCAGAAACAAGCAGCTGTCTGGCGTTTAACGCCAGAAACAGGCACCAAGCTGGCGTTTAACGCCAAGAACAAGTATCTACCTGGCGTTAAACACCAGAACAGAGCATGGAAGCAGCGTTTAACACCAGAAACAGGCAGCAGTCTGGCGTTAAACGCCAGGATTGCATGTATAGGGCGTTTTACACGTCTAAAGGGTACAAGGATAAAAAATCTTTGACACCTCAGGATCTGTGGACCCCACAGGATCCCCTCAGGATCTGTAAACCCCACAGGATCCCCACCTAACCCTATTCTCTCCTCTTCACACCTTTTCATAACTCTCTTCCCCAAACGCCCTTCACCAATCACTTCAATCACTCTTTCCCATCACCCCGTCACCACTCACATCCATCTTTTCTTCCCCATAAACCCCACCTACCTTCAAATTCAAAATATTTTCCCTCCCAAATCCAACCCTAAATGGCCGAACCCTAAACCCCTCCCCACTTCTATATAAACCCCTCATTCCTTCTTCTATTTCACACAACACAACCCTCCCTCCTTCCACTTGGCCGAAACCTACTCTCTCTCCCTCTCCCCCATTTCTCTTATTCTTCTACTTCTTTTTTTCTTCTTTTGCTCGGGGACGAGCAAACATTTTAAGTTTGGTGTGGAAAAAGCATAGCTTTTTGTTTTTCTATAACCATTTATGGCACCTAAGGCCAGAGAAACCTCTAGAAAGAGGAAAGGGAAGGCAATTGCTTCCACCTCTGAGTCATGGGAGATGGAGAGATTCATCTCAAAGGTCCATCAAGAGCACTTCTATGAAGTTGTGGCCAAGAAGAAAGTGATCCCTGAGGTTCCTTTCAAGCTCAAGAAGAATGAGTATCCGGAGATCCGACTAGAAATCCAAAGAAGAGGTTGGGAAGTTCTCACCAACCCCATTCAACAAGTCGGGTTCCTAATGGTTCAAGAGTTCTATGCAAATGCATGGATCACAAGGAACCATGATCAAAGTGTGAACCCAATTCCAAAGCATTGGCTTACTATGGTTCGGGAAAAATACTTAGATTTCAGTCTAGAAAATGTAAGGCTGGTGTTCAACTTGCCAATGATGGAAGAGAACGGACGCCCCTACACAAGAAAGGTCAACTTTGATTAAAGGTTGGACCAAGTCCTCATAGACATATGTGAGGAAGGAGCTAAATAGAAAATTGACTCAAGAGGCAAGCTGGTTCAACTAAGAAGGCATGACCTCAAACCAGTGGCTAGGGGATGGCTAGAGTTCATTCAACGCTCAATCATTCCTACTAGTAACCGGTCTGAAGTTACTATAGACCGGGCCATCATGATCCATAGTATCATGATTGGAGAGGAGGTGGAAGTTCATGAGATTATACCTCAAGAACTTTACAAGGTGGCTGACAAGTCCTCCACTTGGGCAAGGTTAGCCTTTCCTCACCTCATATGCCACCTCTGCAATTCAACTGGAATTGACATAGAGGGAGATATCCTCATTGAAGAGGATAAGCCCATCACTAAGAAAAAGGTAGAGAAAATAAGAGATCATGGACCTCAACATGAGCATGAGGAGATTCCTCACCATGAAATCCCTGAGATGCCTTAGGGGATGCACTTTCCTCCACAGAATTATTGGGAACAAATCAACACTTCCCTAAGAGAATTAAGTTCCAACATAGGACAACTAAAGGTAGAGCATCAAGAGCACTCCATCATCCTCCATGAAATTAGAGAAGATCAAAGAGCTATGAGGGAGGAGCAAGAAAGACAAGGAAGAGACATAGAGGAGCTCAAGAGCACCATTGGTTCTTCATGGAGGGGAAGACGCCACCCTCACTAAGGTGGACTCATTCCTTAATCTCCTTGTCTATTTATTTCCTGTTTTTCGATTTTTGAGCTTTATGTTTATTTATATTTGTGTCTTATTACATGATCATTAGTGTCTAAGTGTCTATGCCTTAAAGTTATGAATATGAATCCAGCACCTCTCTTGAATGAAAACTGTTCTAAAAACAAAAGAACAAGAAGTACATGGTTTCGAATTCATCCTTGAAACTAGTTTAATTATTTTGATGTGGTGGCAATACTTTTTGTTTTCTGAATGTATGCTTGAACAGTGCATATGTCTGTTGAAGTTGTTTTTTATGAATGTTAAATATGTTGGCTCTTGAAAGAATGATGACAAGGAGAATTGTTATTTGATAATCTGAAAAATCATAAAAATGATTCTTGAAGCAAGAAAAAGTAGTGAATACAAAAGCTTGCAGAAAAAAAAATAGGAAAAAAAATTAGAAAAAGAAAAAGCAAGCAGAAAAAGCCAAAAGCTCTTTAAACCAAAAGGCAAGAGCAAAAAGCCAATAGCCCTTAAAACCAAAAGGCAAGGGTAAATAAAAAGGATCCAAGGCTTTGAGCATCAGTGGATACTAGGGCCTAAAGCAATAAAATCCTGGCCTAAGTGGCTAAACCAAGCTGTCCCTAACCATGTGCTTGTGGCGTGAAGGTGTCAAGTGAAAACTTGAGACTGAGCGGTTAAAGTCAAGGTCCAAAGAAAAAAAAGAGTGTGCTTAAGAACCCTGGACACCTCTTATTGGGGACTATAGCAAAGCTGAGTCACAATCTGAAAAGGTTCACCTATTTATGTGTCTGTGGCATTTATGTATCCGGTGGTAATACTGGAAAACAAAGTGTTTAGGGCCACGGCCAAGACTCATAAAGTAGCTGTGTTCAAGAATCAACATACTGAACTAGGAGAATCAATAACACTATTCGAACTATGAGTTCCTATAGATGCCAATCATTCTGAACCTCAATGGATAAAGTGAGATGCCAAAACTATTCAAGAGGCAAAAAGCTACAAGTCCCGCTCATCTGATTGGAGCTAAGTTTCATTGATATTTTGAAATTTATAGTATATTCTCTTCTTTTCATCCTATTTGATTTTCAGTTGCTTGGGGACAAGCAACAATTTAAGTTTGGTGTTGTGATGAGCGGATAATTTATACGCTTTTTGGCATTATTTTTACATAGTTTTTAGTATAATTTAGTTAGTTTTTAGTATATTTTTATTAGTTTTTAATTAAAATTCACATTTCTGGACTTTACTATGAGTTTGTGTGTTTTTCTATGATTTCAGGTAATTTCTGGCTGAAATTGAGGGACTTGAGCAAAAATCAGATTCAGAGGTTGAAGAAGGACTGCAGATGCTGTTGGATTCTGACCTCCCTACACTCAAAGTGGATTTTCTGGAGCTACAGAACTCCAAATGGCGCGCTCTCAATTGCGTTGAAAAGTAGATATCCAGGGCTTTCCAAAAATATATAATAGTCCATACTTTGATTAAGGATAGACGACTTAAACTGGTGTTGAACGCCAGTTCCATGCTGTATTCTGGAGTCAAACGCCAGAAATAGGTTACAAACTGGTGTTCAACTCCAAGAAAGACCTCTACACATGTAAAGCTCAATGCTCAGTCCAAGCACACACCAAGTGGGCCCCGGAAGTGGATTTCTGCATCATTTACTCATTTCTGTAAACTCTAGTAACTAGTTTAGTATAAATAGGACTTTTTACTATCTTTGTAAGAGATCTTTTTTCAGTTTTATGCTATCTTAGACTTTCATGGGGGCTGGCCATTCAGCCATGCCTGGACCATTATCACTTATGTATTTTCAAACGGTAGAGTTTCTACACACCATAGATTAAGGTGTGGAGCTCTGCTGTTCCTCATGAATTAATACAAAGTACTACTGTTTTTCTATTCAATTCAAGCTTATTCCTATTCTAAGATATCCATTCGCACCCAAGAACATGATGAATGTGATGATTATGTGACGCTCATCATCATTCTCACTTATGAACGCGTGCCTAACAAACACTTCCGTTCTACATGTAAATAAGCTAGAATGAATATCTCTTGGATATCTAATACAAAGGACCGAGTCCGAGATATTAGAATCTTCGTGGTATAAGTTAGAACCCATGGATGGCCATTCTTGAGATCCAGAAAGTCTAAACCTTGTCTGCGGTATTCCGAGTAGGATCTGGGAAGGGATGGCTGTGACGAGCTTCAAACTCGCGAGTGCTGGGCGTAGTGACAGACGCAAAAGGATAGTAAATCCTATTCCAGTATGATCGAGAACTGACAGATGATTAGCCATGCAGTGACAGCGCATTGGACCATTTTCATAGAGAGGATGGGATGAAGCCATTAACAACGGTGATGCCCTACATAAAGCTTGCCATGGAAAGGAGTAGGAATGGTTGGATGAAGACAGCAGGAAAGCAGAAGTTCAGAGGAACGAAAGCATCTCTATACGCTTATCTGAAACTCTCACCAATGAATTACATAAGTATCTCTATCCTATTTTAATTATCTTTTAGTACACTATAATCTCTTAATATATTTGAATCCGCCTGACTGAGATTTACAAGGTGACCATAGCTTGCTTCAAGCCGACAATCTCCGTGGGTCGACTCTTACTCACGTAAGGTTTATTACTTGGACGACCCAGTGCACTTGCTGGTCAGCTGTGCGAAGTTGTGACAAAGAATTAAGATTATGAACGTGCGTATAAAGTTTTCAGCGCCGTTACCAAGGAATAGAACCGTCACAATTTCTGCGCACCAGGTGGGTTAATGCCTAATAATGAGGGTCCCAACTACATGGTAGCTACAATATGTAAGTGAAAAAACAGTAGAAGAAAATGGCATATCAATAGCGCAAAAATTGCAACAATGGGGGAGAGAGTGGGTAATGAAAGACAGTGTAAGTGCATATCAATGCAAATGGAATACAGGTGTCATAAAAATTAGCATTGACCTATGAATAATAATACCCAACAATATGAAACAAGTCACGAAGCACCAGAATAATGGAAGTAATAGTCAACAGTGTGGTAGAAAATATAACACCAATGGAAAAATAGTGAGTTTAGAAAAGAAAATAAAAAATATGCAAAAAATTAAAATGCAATGAATAAAAGAAATGAAGAAGGGAAAGTAAGGATGAGAAGGGAATAAGGATGAGAAGTTAAAGAAATGAAGAAGAAGAAAGCAAGAAAGGAGGAAGAAAGAAGGAGAAAGTAGAGGAGAAAGAAGTGAGAAATGAAAATCAGGGCGCGACGCGCGCGCGGCCATCACGTGTACGCGTGAAAACTGAGTTGGCCATTCGACGTGTAAGCGTCGCCCACGCGTACGCGTGGGTGGCCAAACATGCACACTGACGCGTGAGCGTCGGTCACGCCTACGCGTGACCACTCGCGCAATTCCAGCACCAGTGCAGCCCAACTCTCTGTTCAATTGCACCTTTTACGCTGATATGGGTGTCCACGTGTTCGCGTCGCTGACGCTTACGCGTGGCGGGTAAAATCACAGTTGACGCGTACGCGTAAGGTACGTGTACGTGTGGCGTTAACTCTCTGTTTAATTTTAATGGTTGTGCATATCCCCATATGACGCGTGCGCGTCACTAATGCTTACGCGTCGTACATCCCTTTTTTTTCTTTTTTTTTTATGCAGGATGCAGGTGATGACGCAGAAATTATGAATGAACACTGATAAAAATAAAATAAAATAAAACTATGAATAAAAATGAAAGATCATACCATGGTGGGTTGTCTCCCACCTAGCACTTTTAGTTATTGCCCTTAACTTGGACATTTGGTGAGCTCCTTGTCATGGTGGCTTGTACCTAAACTCATCCTGAAATTTCCACCAATGCTTGGACTTCCAATAAGCTCTATCAATTCCAGGTAAATTTCCCAAGCCTTGATGAAGTTCGTCACAAACTTAGAGCTCCCAAAATTGTTCCTCTTGTATGCCTGGATCCCAAATCTTATTTCTACGCCTGTCATGAAGTGGATCACCATTGTCCCAACCCGGTGACAGGCAGTCTGAATTCTCTATGCAATACCAAACTCTTCTCTTAGATCCAACCAAATGTTTATGAGTACCACCCTTGCATCTAGTTCTTGAAGTATTAACCTTGATGAGCCTTGATTTGCAACTCTAACCACTAAACATCCTTCTGTTACGCTTAATTCTATAAAGCTTCCTAAGTTGGCCATCCGTTTCAAGAATACCATATTCAAGTGGGACAGTAAAGCGAATGGAGATAAGTCTTACTGATGCACCACTATTTCGTGGTACATTTTGTACTTAATTGAGTGGATTTTATCCACTAAACTCACACTTATTCATATAATTTGCATGTTTTACATTTTCCTTCCTAATTTTGTGCTATGATTGAAAACATGCTTCTTTGGCCTTAAATTTTCTATGTTTAATCCCCTCTGATGTGGAAAAAATGATTCCACATGAACTCACTGGCAAGTGTACCGGGTCGCATCAAGTAATAATAACTCATAAGAGTGAGGTCGATCCCACAGGGATTGATGGATTGAGCAACTTCAGTATGGTGATGAATTTAGTTAAGCAAATATTTGATGATTTTGGTGAAATTTGATTTACAAGAACTAAATTTTAGGTAAACTAAAGTGTAGACTGAAAATTCGTAGAATCTTAAAGTGCAAAAGAGGTAAATTGCATAAACTTAAAGTGCAAGAAATTAAAAGAGCTAAAACTTAAATTGCAAGAAAAGTAAATAACTGAAACTTAAAGTGCAAGAAATTAAAATTGCAGAATCTAAATTGCTAAGAAACTTAAATTGAATGAAGATTAAAGGGATTTGGGTATTCGGAATAAAAATAGAACTGGAAAATGTAATTGCAGTGAATTAGAGAACTTTTAGATGAAGAAATGCAGAAAATAGATGAATCAGGATTTTAATACCAAAAGAGAAATGAAGAATTTATAGAAGAAGATAAAACAGAAAGAAAACTTAGATCAATTCTAAAATCCTAAAAGAGAAATTGACAATTGTAGACGAATAACGAAACAGAAAAGAAATTTAGATCTCAATTGCTCTCTTAACAAACAGGAAGAAGAAATTGCAGAGAAAGTAAAAACAGAAAGAAAAATTCAGATCAGATCTCCAATTCATAAAACTAGAAACAGGAAAAATAAAAGAAAACTCCAAGGCGAAGAAATTCAGAAAAATTCTCCAATCAGAGTTCCAAAACCAAGAACCAAAAACCAAAAGTTGCAGCAGAAGAAAGAAAATAAATAGAAAGCCAAAGCTCTGATCCGATCTCAATTCTAAAATTCTAAAAAATGAAAATTAAAAGAGAGCTCCTGTGAAATCAAATTTTATACTATTTATACACTTTCCAATTTAGTCTTCAAGTAATTGGAGTGGGATTTGTGGCCTATGAAGAAGTGGATCAAAAATGGCTCCTCATTGCTGCTTCCAGGGGAACGTTGCGTTCTCAAAGTGAGCGCGTCCTTCATTCATCCACGCGTGCGTGTCTCTGACGCGTGCGCGTCCTTTTGCCTCTTTGCTCATCGACGCGTGCGCGTCATGTACGCGTGCGTGTCACTATCAGTCTTCAGCTCCAAACATGCTCGCGCGCCCTTTTCTTGCGTACGCGTCGTTGATAGCGTTAACTTAGTGAGCGCTGCCCACGCGTGCGTGTGGGTAGAAAATACCAAGTCCATCCTTCAGCATCACTCACGCGTTCACGTGATTCATTCCAAATCCACCATCGACGCGTGCGCGTCAGGCACGCGTACGCGTTGTTTCCAGAATTTTGCCTCCAATTTTAAATCTTGCCCGAAAATGCTGAGTAATCAAACGTAGCGCTCTTTTTGAGAATGAGTGCCAACCACTACCACGCGTACGCGTCATGCACGCGTACGCGTCATACACGCGTACGCGTGGATCTTCAAAAATCCATCCCTGACGCGTAAGCGTCCGTTACGCGTGCGTGTCACAAGTGAGCGTGGCGTTCATTATTTGAACGCAGTGCTATACTGCATGGCTTCTTCTTTTCTTCATTTTCTCACCTGAAATCAACCAAACAAGTAATCAAAGTTTCACCAAAATCACAAGAATTTGCATCAATCATAATTATCACTTAGTTCTTGCATAAATCTCATGATTTTGTATAAAATAAATGATGTTTGATTGAATCACAAAAATCATGAAATTTCACTCCAACCACTTACTTATTGTGCAAGAGAGTGCATAAAACCTAATGAAACAATGAAAAATGCTTATGAAACTAGCATAAGATGACTTGTCATCACAACACCAAACTTAAATCTTGCTTGTCCCCAAGAAAGCACTAAAACATGAGAAGAAATTAGAGAAAACAGATAAGCCTATATGTCCTTATTTAGCAGGTAATTGAATTTGGTTCATGGGGTTTTATGCAGACAGAATGCAGCTCAATTATTATCAGCTTCCAATCAAGAAATGTCTCTTTGAGTGTTAACTAGAATTGCTGCTATAATGCCTTATTCTTTATTGATCCTTGTTAACTTTTTCTTTCTTTCTTTTTCTTTAGAAGCTTGTTTTTCAGTTGTAGCTAAGTGTTGCAGAAGCGTTTTGGCTCAATTCAACACCTATTTACTACAAACACTTGGCTCACAATTCATCCTAAGACATTGATGCTCAGCACCTCTTTGTGTCACTAAATGCTTTGTAATCAGGTTCTTTTGATTGTGCATTTTCGGTTGGTAATCCCGGATTAGTTAATCCAAGTTACCAAGTTTTAAAATATTCCTCAGAACCTAATAATCCAAGCAGATCCCAATACAATAGCATCATAGGCATGTGTCCTAAGGTCCAAGCTATTGGTGTCTAGCCTTATTATCTGTTTCTTTCATTTTTGGTTGCCAATTCTTGGCTTTTCTTCCTTTCCTTTCTTGCTTTTTCTTTTTCCAAGGATGATTATTAATTGAAGGCTTTACAACAGCAATTAAGTTCACACTACTAGGAGACATCCTATCCTGCAGCTTTTATTTTTAAGCTTACTAACTAATCAAGAAATTTCCACCATAGAACTTTATTATCATTCCTACCACATTGGACATCTACTTTCTATTTCAACCAGATTCTCTTATTGAATCAAAAAGCAAAAGGGAAAAGTCATAACATCTAAGTTGATGAAGATGAAAACAAGCACTTAAACCAGAACATTTATTTTGGAACTTCGGGAAAGTAAACAACAGAATTTAAACTTCGTGAAACGAAAACACAATCTTTCTTTTTGATAGACAAGGAACAACACCACCTTTCAATTCTCTGGCTGCTTTCCTTTATTCTTCGCATCTTGCTTCTTCTTGCTTCTTCTTTCTTTTAGCTGGTCTTCAGTCCCAAATCCCTCCTCATCCCATAGTCCAGCTGATAAACCCATATATTATGATATAATTTGTGCTCAAATTGAGTGTTTCTATCAATTTTTCACCCACTTATTCATGTAAATTACATGGTTTTACTTTCCCTTCCTTATATTAGGATATATGTGAAAAACATATTTCCTATGCTTTAAAAATATTAACTTTAATTACCCTTTTATTACCATTCGATGTCGTGATTTGTGTGCTTAGTATTTTCAGATCTCATAGGGCAGGAATGGCTCAAAGGACAAAAGGAAACATACAAAAAAATGGAAGGAAAACACAAAAATGGAGTTTTGAAGAAAAGGGCAGCGACGCGAACGCATGGACGACGCGAACGCATGCCTGGCAAGAAATGGCATCGACGCGTACGCGTGAATGACGCAAACGCGTGCCTTGAGCGGAATTCAATTGACACGTACGCGTGACCGACGCGTACGCGTGACACGAAAAACTCCCAGATGACGCGAACGCGTGACAGACGCCACGTACAGGAATCTGCAGAAGATGCCCCCAGCGATTTCTGGACCCTTTTTTCGGCCCAAATCCAAACTAGAAACAGAATATAAGTCAGAGAATGGAGGAATCAAAAGATAGAGAGAGAACAACTGAATAATTCATAATTTTAGGTTTTAGATGTAGTTTTTAAAGAGAGAGGTTCTCTCCTCTCTCTTAGGATTAGGATTTAGGATTTCTATTATGTTTAAGCTATGATCTCTTCAATCACAGGTTCAATATTCCTTTAATTAATTTTCTAGCTTTATTTATTCCCATTACTTTAATTGTTATTTATCTTTCCAATTTGGCTTATGAATCATTCATGTTATGATTTTCTTAATTAATATAATTTGAGGTATTTCAGAATTGATTTTGCTTTAATTTACTTATGAATGATTTCAATTCAAATTAGATTTATTTTCCCCTTTTGGTCTTTGTTAAGAAATTTATAATACTTGAGTTATCAACTCAGCTGTTGATTGAAATTGGAATTCTTAGCTGGTTAATTTGCACTCCAATAACTCTAGTCTCTCCATAGGAGTTGACTAGGACCTGAGGATCAAATTAATTTGTTCACTTGACTTTCTTTTATTTAGTAAAGGTTAATTAAAAGTGGGAGGAAGATCCAATTCTCATCACACCTGATAAAGATAACTAGGATAGGACTTCAATTCCTTATACGTTGCCAAGATTTTTATTATTTATTTAAATTAATTCCTTACAATTTACTTTGTTGCCATTTACTGTTCTTGCTTTTTATTTTATACATAAAAACCCAAAATATACTCTTTCCATAACCAATAATAGATCACACTGCCCTGCAACTCCTTGAGAAGACGACCCGAGGTTTAAATACTTCGGTTATAAATTTTATTGGGTTTTGTTACTTGTGACAACCAAACTTTTGTACGAAAAGAATTCTTGTCGGTCTAGAAGCTATACTTACAACGCGATTTTATTTGTGAAAATTCTAGATCACGCTTGAGTTTCGTTCGTCAAAATGGCGCCGTTGCCGGGGAGTTGCAACTGTGTGCCTTATTATTGGTTATTGTAAATATTTTCTTTTACCTATTTATTCGTTTTTATTTTTGTTTTATTTTAATTTTTAATTGTTACTATGAATTCTCACCCCTATCGCTTTGAGTTTGGTTCTAATAATGTTGAAAGGAATGGAAGCTATAACAGGAACATGCATCAAGGTCAAAACAATCAGAGATGGACGGAGCTACGAGGATCTGATCAACCCTTTAGGCAACAACACCTTCCAAACTATCATGGACGACGACCATTCAATAATGCATGTCAGAACAATAGTTATGGTGGACCCCCTTGTAATTACCGACAAGCCCCATCATACGCCTATGAACCACCTCCTCAACACAGCTTTGAACCACCACACTCACAAGCCAACTACCACCATGCACCTCCATATGACCCTAACCCGTATCCACCCCAATTCCAACCCAATTACTCCCAAGAACCACCACTTCCCTATACACCACGTCCATATCCATCACTCCAAGAATCTAGGGAGCAACTCAAGGAAACATTTGAAAAATTTCACGCCACACTTCACCAATTGAATCAAGTGATAAATAGACTACCTCCCCGATGTTCGGACACTCGAGGAGCCCCCATGGCTTCATGTGGGCAATCTAATGAAGAACGCAGCATGAAGAAGATACTAGAAACCCCACTGGACAACATGGAGCATGACTTTGTACTGGAACAAGTGGCGGAGGCTGAAATTATAGAAGAAGAAGAATTGGTTAAAGACTTAGGAGACGCTGAACCTCCATGGGAATCCAGAATTGTGGAGAATTCCGTCAGGAAAAGTGCAGTTGATGCTAAGGAGGATAGTGCACAACCCCCGAAGCAGGAATCCTATGAAGTCCTGGACGGAATAATTCAACAAGCAAGTTTCCTTGATAATGAAGATCACGAGTTAAATTCTCCTAGTAATGAAGTTGCATCCGCAAGTGAATTCTTTGAGATGGAAGAATCTTCCTCAAATGAATACGAAGATGATGCAGAGGTAGACTTTTCGCAACCTCCAACTTATGATTTGAGTGATGAGGAAGATATTGAAGACTTCGATCAAGACATGGTTACAGTTGAAGAAAATTGCAAAGAAGTGGAAGAATACAAGGGAGTAGAGCTTGCAAAACCACTGGAAACACCTATCCCAAGGCCATTACCCCCTAATACAAACTTCAAGTGGGTAAAATCCATAGCTTTTATCTTTACTTTTCCACTTGAATATGGTTTACTTGAAACAGATGGCCAGCTTAGAGCTCTTTGCAGTTTTAAGAGTAAAAGGGAAATGGTTCGTGCTCAAGGCTGGTATGCAAGATTCAATAGGGTTCCACGCTTCAATCTGAAGTGTTAGGATTGGTTTCGAGTTCGATTGAATGGGTCTCGGAGAATGTTTGGCCATCTTGGTGAGAATGCAACTTCCAAACCGCCTAGCTAGAAAAATATAAATCAAGACAAAGGCGGATATAAGAGCAAGGTTTGGGATCCTGGAATCTATCCTGGCACTCAACACCCCGGGAACCTGAGAACTTGTTTGGATTTACTCAAGGGCTTTACATGCCTAGTTTGGGACCCCGGAGGCGGTTGGCATTCCAAACAGTGGTGGAGATTTTTGGATGAATTCAAGCACAAGCCACCATATCAGGAAGATCATCAAAAGTCCAACTTAAGGACTTTAACTAAAAGTGCTAGGTGGGAGACAATCTACCATGGTATGATCATTCCTTTTTCAATTTTACTTCGTTTTGTTTGCTTTTGTTTTATTTTATTTTCATTGAACCTGGAATTATTCATAGCATCTACATTAGCATTGCATATTGCATCCTGCATAATTGCATAAAAAAAAATCACCCACGCGAGTGCGCAGGCCATGCGTGGGCGTCGAATGGAAATCGGCGTAAAGATCCAACGTCCAGAAAGTTGGGCTGGAATCGTGCGGCTGGTGTGCGTTTAGCACAAATCGGCCCATGCGTTTGCGTCCCTGACGCGAACGCATCACTCGCACTACACACATCCCATGCGAAAGCGTGAGCGACGCGTACAGGTCGCGTGGATTCTATGGACCCTTTTGGAAACAGAGAGTTGCACCAAAACGATGCTGGAATTGTGCGTTTCACACAATTCTGAGTGACACATTTGCGTGTCCCACACATACGTGTCACTTTTATTATCCCACAATCACGCGATCGCATCAACACCCTTTTCGCCCAATTCACGCGATCGCATGCTCCACGGATTCGCGTCGATTCAAAATCCTTAACCCCAACCCACGCGAAACCCTACCATTCCGCGTCAACCAAACCCCCACCCCCATCTGCAACCTCTCTTCCTCCCATCTCCCAACCATCACCACTCCTTGCCGCCCCGCCCCGACCGCCGCGCCGCACCCGACCGCCGACGCCCCCCCCTTTTCTTCTTCTCCCCCTCCTCCTTCTTCCCTTTCCTCCTCCCTCCACAACCACCAAACCCCACTGCCACCGCCCAGTTACGAGCCGCCCACCACCACGCCACCCCCTGACCTCCAGCCAGCCACCCCAACCCACCGAGCCAGCAAAACCCCAACACCCCCTCCTCACCTCTTCAACTCAACCTTTATCCACCCAAACCACCACACAGCCCCCTACCTCCACCTCGGACCACCCCCGCACCGCCACCCACCGCCGCTGCATCACCACCGTACCGCCACCATCTCTCTAAGCCTACTTTCTGTTTCTACACACCAGGTTCCACCGAACACCGATTTTATTTTCCAATTAGTCAATTATTTGCATATTTTATAGTTTTTGTTCGAAATAGGATAGTTAGCGATGCATGAATGTAGTGGATTCTAGGTGGTTAGGTAGCTAGGATGTGGTTAGTGGATTTAGGCCTGATAATTGCACCGTTTGTGCTAATTATTTTTATCTGATTTGCAATTCTGAATTTGCTATGATCATTCTGTTCATATGTTGTTCTTCATATTTGATGCTGCTGTTGAACTATTCTTTCATGTTCCTACTATTTGTTAATCTTTCTAGCACTGTTTAATTTCATATGAACTGATTTTTTCTACTGCTTACTACCCGGGAACATCCAATTTTAGCCGGAATGCTGCCCAATTTTCTGCAACTTTATGGTTCAATCTATCCCTATTCATGTATTGGTTTGAAAATTCAGTATTCTGCGTTACTTGGCTACAACTAAACCAATGCATGAATGCACGGGCTAGCATTCTTATTCCTCTTGGTTCCCTGAGTAATGAATTGCTTTTTGATGATTTCATTCTCATTTTACACCTACTTTGTCTATAGGAATTATCATCAATAAACTGCACTCCTTGCTTGAATATGGGTTGATTGTTCTTCAAGTTTGAGAAATTCTTGGTAACTAGGAAAACCATTCTCATGCCACTCACTTTAACTTCCTTTTTAACTACTAACCAGTTTAGCTATCTTACTTCTCTTTTTGGTTTTTACCTAACTACTTTCACTTTCTAACTCAAGGCATGATTACTGTTTTTCCAAATTAACTTGAATTTCACTTCTATTACATTCTGGATTATGATTTTTACTCTCAGACTTTTAACTCGAATTCAATCCAAAATGTACATATACTTACCTCATTTCCTGCTTCTATTGTTCTTTTTGCCTTTATGCTTACATTAACAAAACCATACTTGCCTACTTGTTTTCCTGCTTTAGTTCTTCAATTATATCCTGCTACTTCTGCTTTTCAGGATGTCTGATCCCAAAAGTAAGGAAAAAGGCAAGGCAACTATAGGCAAACGAAAAAGAGGATAATATTCTACCTCTATCCTCGATATCCTTCATGACGATTCCTAGCGGGAAAAGAACTTTACCCCGCAGGAAAAGGCTGACCAGCTCCTTACTGCCACAGATCAAGTAAAATTTGCAAACAGATACTGTGAGCTAAAGTATCCAGTGTTTGCCACTGCCAGGAACCTCTACCTGGAGAGAACTCTTAAAATTCCAGAAGAACTCACCCAGTACACTTCTGAGCAGATAAAATAAAGAGGCTGGTTCTTCTTGGAACGGAACTTGACCGAGGTCAATGCTTCCTGGGTCAGAGAATTTTACCGTAACTATTTCAAGACCTCCCTGGATGCAGTGCACCTCAGAGGGAAACAAATTTAGTCACTGAGGAAGCTATTGAGGACATCCTCTGGCTTCAGCCTAAGCCAAATTAACCTGACGGTTACCAAAAGGCTGAAGAGGATATGAGATACATGAGATTTGACTGGGATGCAATCAAGCAGAGAATAACCCTTGATCCTACTGCCCCATGGGTCATGGGAAAGAATACAGTGATGCCTAAGGGAATCAAGCTGATATATTTGAATGATGAGGCTCGGCTTTGGCAGCAGATCCTGAGTAATTACGTGATGCTGAGCACTCATGAGACAGAGGTGCCCACTGCTATGATCACCCTCATCTGGTGTGTGATAGAGGGTAAGGACCTGTATCTTCCACGCTTCAGTAGGTATTATATGGCCAGGGTTCATGTCAGAGGCACTCTCCCTTTCCCTTGTCTGATCACCCAGATAGGCCGCCGAGCTGACGTGCCTTGGGAGCTTGCGGATGAGAAGCCAACTGCTGCAGACTGCAAGAAGATCATTTCTCACAGCAGGAAGTTTCTGGTATTAGGGTACAGACCTCCTTTTCTCACCATCTCGGGTGAGGCAGCCACATCTTCAGCTACCCCTTCTGCATCCACTGCTGCAGTAGCTCCATCCACTGCACCTCCACCTGCCTCAGAGCCCATCTATCATCTTGTGCACCGACTCTTCGCACACTGGGATCGCATGGAGCATCGCAACAAGCGACGCTATGAGCACCTAAAGTTGATGATCCGATTCGGCAATGACATCCCCTCCGAGCCTGACACCGCTTCTAAGCCATCTGATGCAGAGGCAGATGATCATGCGGAGGAGGCACATGCCCAGGTTGCGCAGGGAGGACCGGAGTAGGCTGCACCACACCATGAGGAGCCACATCAGATACAGCCGGCTGACCCTGAGATTCCTCTACAGTCAGAGCCCCCACTACATCAGTCAGACCCTCCGACACTTATCCAGACTGCAGACCCTCAGCCTACCATAGATACACCAGCAGACCATGCTTCCGGAGATGACACTTCTCACACCCAGCCAACTGCTACAGACTGCAAAAAGATCATTTCTCACAGCAGGAAGTTTCTGGTATTAGGGTACAGACCTCCTTTTCTCACCGTCTCGGGTGAGGCAGCCACATCTTCAGCTACCCCTTCTGCATCCACTACTGCAGCAGCTCCATCCACCGCACCTCCACCTGCCTCAGAGCCTATTTATCATCTTGTGCACCGACTCTTTGCACACTGGGATCGCATGGAGCATCGCAACAAGCGACACTATGAGCACCTAAAGTTGATGATCCGATCCAGCAATGACATCCCCTCCGAGCCTGACACCGCTTCTGAGCCATCTGATGCGGAGGCAGATGATCATGCGGAGGAGGCACATGCCCAGGTTGCGCAGGGAGGACCGGAGTAGGCTGCACCACACCATGAAGAGCCACATCAGATACAGCCGGCTGACCCTAAGATTCCTCTACAGTCAGAGCCCCCACTGCATCAGTCAGACCCTCCGACACTTATCCAGACTGCAGACCCTCAGCCTACCGTAGATACCCCAGCAGACCATGCTTCCGGAGATGACACTTCTCACACCCAGCCTGAGTGAGCATCGAAGACGATGCTATTATTTAAGAAAATTTGATTTGGTTGCATAAGAAAGGGAATTGAAGTGCATGTCATGAGATGCTTATGCTAAGCACAGGGGGGTTGCATTGCAGTTGCAACTTGCAAGTGGATCCTCAACTTGCCCGTACTCTATGGCGTACTTTATTTTGCTGAACTACTTTTCAGACTCATTTTATCCTATTTTGCTTATGTTTTTGTATTTTTATTTTTATTTTTATTTTTATTTTACCTTATCTTATTTATCTTTCAGTACTTGCACATTTTTCTTTTTTCTGTATTTTTACTATATTTCCACATTTTGCACTTTAGTTTATATATATCCTAGATATTCAGTTTAGTTTAGTTGCAATTTTAGTTATTAAGTTGTGATATAGAATATATAGATTAATTAGTTAGTTTACCCTTTTAGCATACGATAACTTGGATTAATTGAAAATAAAAAGAGTAAACTAAAGACTTTAGTATAACAGAATCACAACAACCCACATATTGTATATATACAGTAATAAATGATTGGTTAATTTACATAATATTTTTCAAGGAAGAACACTAAAATTTTAAGAGCCACCCTGAGATTCACATTGAGAATAATGGGAACCCTTGATTTCTACTTGCATGGCATACATAACTGATATATGATTTTTGAGCCAGAGAACACACAACCTGTGAGTTTTTTAGCCTAATTGTATGGTTACATTATTTAACCATAAATTTCTTTCTTGTGTGTTTCGTACTTCTTTTCTATGCTTGTAATCTTTACTTTGTTTCAATCTATATGTCCAATATAGAATATTGATACATACCAAGAGATAATTGAGGCCATTGTTTAAATTGCTCACTTATCCCAAATTAGACTACCTTTTACATCACCCTTGTTAACCCCCTTGAGCTTTTTAATCCCCTCTTGTTCTATAACCACATTGCTAGCCTTAAGCAGAAAAACAAATAAAAAAAATCCCAAGTTGAATCCTTGGTTAGCTTAAGATAGAGATTGTATATCCACTAAGTGTGGGGAAACACGGGAACATGGGTTGATAGAAAAGGATTAATTCAATAGGATAATAAGGATTTTGGGAGCATGCTCATGTAAAATCAAATTAAACCAAAACACCATGTGCATTGATATATGCTTATGTCAAAAAAAATCCTTTTAGTTAAATAAGTAAATAAGGGGACAAAATTACCCCAATGATAAGTTTAGTAAAGAAATCAAATCACATGAGATAAGAATCAAAATTGAAATTTGTACGTGTGTATGTATTAAGAAAGAGAAAAATTGGGAACCCCAAGGAAGTTATAAATTATATAGAATATGTATATGTTAGATGAGATCTTAGACTAATCAAGGATTCACTTTGTCAGCTCACTTAGCCTTGTATGTATACCCTTACCCTTACCTTGGCCCCATTACAACCTTGAGAAGACCTCATGATTTTTGTATGTCTGTATTCAATATTTGTTGATTGGTTAAATGAAGAACAAAGTTTTAGAAAGCAAGAATAGAAAAGAATAGAGTGATTAACCCCAAACACTGAGTGATTAGAGAGTAAACACAAAATTCAGTGAGGGTTCAATAGCTCATCACCATATATCTCTATTTAAATATTTAATTGTCTTGCAAGCTTATGAAATATTTTAACCCAACTCAATTGTGACAGTGCTTTAACATGATCTAGGTTTGGCTATACATATATAATTCCTTGAAAATATGAAACAAATTAACCACATGTAAGCTCTATATATATAGGTGGATAATAATTAAAATTGCATAATTCATGTAGGTAGTTTGCATTTAGATTAGATTGCATTGCATGAGATTCCACCATTCCAACTTTACTCGTTCTCTTGGATTTAGCATGAGGACATGCTATTGTTTAAGTGTGGGAGGTTGATAAACCCATATTTTATGATATAATTTGTGCTCAAATTGAGTGTTTCTATCAATTTTTCACCCACTTATTCATGTAAATTGCATGGTTTTACTTTCTCTTCCTTATATTATGATATATATGAAAAATAATGTTTCCCATGCCTTAAAAATATTAATTTTAATTACCCTTTTATTACCATTCGATGACGTGATTTATGTGTTAAGTATTTTTAGATCTCATAGGGCAGGAATGGCTCAAAGGACAAAAGGAAACATACAAAAAAATGGAAGGAAAACACAAAAATGGAGTTTTGAAGAAAAGGGCAGCGACGCGAACGCATGGACGACGCGAATGCATGCCTGGCACGAAATGGCATCGACGCATACGCGTGAACGATGCGAACGCATGCCTTGAGCGGAATGCAATTGACGCGTACGCGTAACTGACGCATACGCATGACAAGGAAAACTTCCAGATGACGCGAACGCATGACCCACGCAAACGCGTAACAGACGCCACGTACGGGAATCTGCAGAAGACGCCCCCATTGATTTCTAGAGCCTTTTTCGGCCCAAATCCAAACCAGGATTTTAGATATAGTTTTTTAGAGAGAGAGGTTCTCTCCTCTCTCTTAGGATTATGATTTAGGATTTCTATTATGTTTAAGCTATGATCTCTTCAATCACAGGTTCAATATTCCTTTAATTAATTTTCTAGTTTTATTTATTCCCATTACTTTAATTGTTATTTATCTTTCCGATTTGGCTTATGAACCATTCATGTTATGATTTTCTTAATTAATATAATTTGAGGTATTTTAGAAATGATTTTGCTTTAATTTACTTATGAATGATTTCAATTCAAATTAGATTTATTTTCCCCTTTTGGTCTTGGTTAAGAAATTTATAACACTTGAGTTATCAACTCAGCTGTTGATTGAAATTGGAATTCTTAGCTGGTTAATTTGCACTCCAATAACTCTATTATCTCCATAGGAGTTGACTAGGACCTGAGGATCAAATTAATTTGTTCACTTGACTTTTCTTTATTTAGTAAAGGTTAATTAATAGTGGGAGCAAGATCCAATTCTCATCACACCTGATAAATATAACTAGGATAGGACTTCAATTCCTTATACCTTGCCAAGAGTTTTATTATTTATTTAAATTAATTCCTTACAATTTACTTTCTTGCCATTTACTATTCTTGCTTTTTATCTTATACATAAAAACCCAAAATATAATCTTTCCATAACCAATAATAGATCACACTGCCCTGCAACTCCTTGAGAAGACGACCCGAGATTTAAATACTTCGGTTATAAATTTTATTGGATTTTGTTACTTGTGACAACCAAACTTTTGTACGAAAGGAATTCTTGTCGGTCTAGAAGCTATACTTACAACGCGATTTTATTTGTGAAAATTCTAGATCACGCGAGAGTTTCGTTCGTCACCAGCATCCACCAAGTGTTGCTTCATTCTTTCTTGCTTCCTTTTTGCTTAAGCTACATGGAAATCCATGAGTTCAGTGCATTCTTGATATGGTTTGATTCCTCTGCTTAATAGTGGCATGTTGCGGGTTAAGTAGTCTAGACACGCTTGAGTGTTCAAATCATATTCCACTCTGTCTTTGTTCCTGGCCTCATTAGCTGTGTGGTGGAGATTCTTCTATTCTCTAAGGTCTTGAAGATATTCCTTAAGCTGATCCTGTCGTTCAGATATTTTATTGAAAGACTCATGAAATTGATTTGATTGTTCCCTGTGTTGCTTTAGCAGTCTTGCTTGAAAGTCTTCTTGTTTCTCCATCATTTTCAGCTGCCAGTTCTCCTGCTACTCCTGATTTCTCACATATTGGTCATGTTGAGCCCTCAAGTATTAACTTTTCATATTATACCTAACCCTAGTCGCAACTCAAGGACTAACTATGTTGCCCTAGTTCGTTCACTAATTTCTGTCTGTTTTTCTGTTATTAAAACTTTACAGACTTTTCATTAGTTTTTATCTTTTCTTCAACTTTTTATCTTTCTTTTATCTTTGCCTCACTAATATGTTCTTACCACTCCCTAAGTGTTTTATGAAGGTAATTATGAGATTCTGCGCTTAAAGTTGTCTTTCTAAAGCTTTTACAGAAAACTGCCTTTTCTGCATTATTTTATTATTTTTATTAAAATATTATTTTTAATTAAATATTATTATTTAATATTTTATTATTATTTATTATTTTATTATTAAATTTTCGAAAATTAACTTTACTTTAACCTTTAACCTTTAAAATTCACTTTTTACCACCCGTAACTTTTAATATTTCTACTTTTACCACCCTAACTTTTAGAAATTACAAAATAACCCCCCAAACACCAAAATATTTACTTCCTTGCCCTTTTATGGATCAAAAAGGTGTTCTTCATTGTTCTTCACCACACTCAAAGTGTTCTTCGTGTTCTTCGTAAATTCTTCAGATTCTTTCTTTGTTTTTACCCGTTTTTCAGTCTTTTCAGCAACCGATTTTTACCATAATTCAAAATAAATTTCCAGCCACTAAAACCCCATCTTTTCTACATGATTTTAACACAAATCTAACCTCAATTTAAGCTCTAGGGTTTCGTTTTCCAGCAGCCACAAGAACACACATTCATAGCTTTAATTTCATCAAATTTCATCAAATTTTCACCAAAATTTCAACAAGAATTACTCATACAAACAATCAATTTCAAGCACAGCCAAACCATATCATAATCAGACAACTCAAACACAATCAATCAAGATTAAATTCATCAATCCCTACCTGGTTTTGCTGCTCCTAATTCGGTTAAACTTTCAGGTGGCCCTTAAGCACTTTTTCCTCCTAAATCACATCAAGAACAACTTTAAATCCAAAAACTCTCAACTGACCAAATCTCACTCAGTATGTTAGGAAGAGATATCTCACCTTAGACTTGCTGGAAATTCACGTTTCTTGGCCTTCAAGTCAAGTTAAGCATGATTTCTAAGGAAGAACATCAAGAAAACACATGTTTTGCATGGTTTTCCTTGAAAACCGAATTGAAATGGGAGGGAGACAGCCATCTCACCTTATTTCCATCCTTGATATTTTACATGGTTATGTAGAGAAAGAAGAGAGGATCATTTTGGTGAAATCGGAGTTTTGATTTGAGTTTTAGTTCAGAAGAAATCAAGCTTTGAAGATTAAGTGTTCATGAAAGTTTCTCTCTTTTCTCTCTTGTTATTTTCGGGCAAAATGATGAAATGAGACAGCCTTGGAGGTCTTGGGGGTGTAAGGTGAGTTGTGATTGGTTGGCTTGGAGGTGGATTAAAATAATATTAAAATATCTCTGGTGTACAACTACTAAAACTAGGTGTACCGGAACACTCGTAAAAACATCTCTAAAAATTTTTTCTGAGCTACTAGCATAAATGACACTAGTAACATATTTATTATGAGAATAGAACATGTATAATGAGGCCTTAGCATTGCTAAATTCATCAGAGAGTGCTGGTGCTAAGCTGCACCAGTAAACCGTAAACCCGGTTAAACCGATTTTCTGTTTTTAACAAAAACAGACCAGGTAACCTTAAAATATCATTCAAGCATTTTCTAATACTAATATAATGATAATATTATACTATTATCTCTCTCCTCTTGTGAATCGAGTCCGGTTCATCAAACAGAGACTATTTACGCAAATCAGAATCAAAACTGCCACCGATACGGTTCAAAAACTAGGTTCTTCGCGATTGCATTATCGAGCTTGCCTCAGAGGAGGTTCTAGCTTAAGGATGACATAATGATAATTAGGATTGAGATACTTGATGATATAGCAGAGGTGTTCCCTTTACTGATCTTCCGGAGAAATCCGTACTTTCAGAAAAGATCTCATGTACTCAAAAATCAGGGTTGTTACATTCTACCCTCCTAAAAGAAAATTTTGCCCTCAAAATTTCAGTTACCTAGGAATAAATGCGGGTAATCAGGCTTCATCTTATCTTCCAGTTCCCAAGTGTGCTCTTCCTCTCCTCTTGGTTCCCATGCTATTTTGTCTAAGCAAACAGTCTTGCCTTTTAGCTGCTTATCACTTCTTTCTACGATCTGAACCGGTGATGCTTGATATGTCAAATCATTTCATAACTGTACTGTCTCTGGTTGTAAAACGTGACTCTTGTCAGGAATATATTTCTTAAGTTGCGAGACATGAAAAACATCATGAAGGTTTGATAAATAAGGAGGAAGGACTATTTGATAAACTACTAGACCGACTCTTTTAAGTATTTGGAAAGGTTCTATGTATCGTGGGTTAAGTTTTTTAGTCTTAAGGGCTCTACCTATTCCAGTAATCGAGGTTACTTCAAGAAAGACACGGTTTCCGTCACTAAACTCTAAGGGTCTACGTCTATTATCGGCATAGCTCTTTTGACGGCTTTGTGCTGTCTGGATCTTCCGACGAATCTCCTTTATCTTCTCAGTAGTTTCTTACACTAATTCTGGACCTAAGACACTAGCTTCTCCATCGTCATTCCAACACAATGGTGTCCGACATCTTCTTCCGTAGAGAGCTTCATATGGTGCCATCCCGATACTTTATTGGAAACTGTTGTTGTAAACGAATTTGACCAAAAGCAAATACTTATCCCAGCTGCTTTGGTTGTCTATCATACATGATCGTAACATGTCTTCTAACGTCTGGATTGTCTGCTCTGATTGTCCGTCTATCTGAGGATGGTATACTATACTCGTGTGCAATTCTGTTTCCAACGCTTTCTGAAAAGCTCCCCAAAATCTAGTAGTAAACCTCGAAACTCGATCTGAGACAATTTATGAAGGTATCCCATGTAGTCGTACTATTCCTTGAATATATATTCGTTCCAACCTTTCTAAAGTATAGTCAACTTGAATCGGAAGGAAGTGCGCTGACTTTGTCAACCTGTCCACAATTACCCAGATGGTATCGTGTCCAGTTGAGGTCCTTGGCAATCCCGTGACAAAGTCCATAGAAATCTGCTCCCATTGCTATTGTGGTATTTCTAAGGGTTGCAGGGTTCCTGACAGCTTCTGATGTTTCACCTTCATCTTCTGGCAGGTTAAACATTTTGAGACATAATCAGCTACTTCTTTCTTTAAGCCCGGCCACCAGAACATTTGTTTCAAATTTCGATACATCTTTGTCACTTCAGGATGCATAGAAAATCTACTTTGGTGAGCTTCAGCAAGAATCTTTTGTCGCAATTCTCCAGAGTTAGGCACACAAATTCTTTTCTTGTACCTCCATAGGCCACTACGATCCTATCTCATAACTTCTTCAGCTCTGCAAACAATGGTGACATCCAGTACAGTGCTATGGAAATCGGTCCGGCTCAAGGTACTAGATCAATGCTGAATTCTATCTCTCGCTGAGGAGGAAACTCAGGTATGTCGTCCAAGAAAACATCAGAAAATTCCTTCATCATTCAGATTTGTTCTAAGCTTAATTCACTATTATTCGAGCTAGCCGCTAACAGAACGTACTCCTCATAATTACTCCCGCCTAAGGTAACTCTTATAGAATTCAGATATAAGGTGTGGGACAGAAATGGTTTAGTAGATAGACTATCAGATGGAATAACAGCAGTTCTTTTAAAATAATCAAGGAAAGCATGATACTTAGATAACCAATCTAATCCTAAAATAACTTCTAAACCACATAGAGGTAAACAGATTAGATCGTGTATAAAAGTCCTGTTCCTAATAGCGAATGGTACATGCAGGAACACTAAACTGGTCAAAGCATTTTGGGATGCAGGTGTATGGACAATCAAGTAAAAATTCAATTTAAAGAAATATAATCCTAACTCGTGAGCAATAGTTAGAGAAATAAAGAATGTGATGCACCCGAATCATACAGTACAGTTAGAAATCGATTCTTGACATAACCTGACCTTGAATGAGGGCGCTCGATTGCACAACATCTTCAATAGTGATAGCAAACACTCGTCCTTGTTGCTGGGTTCTAACTGAATTTTGAGTAAATCCCTTCGGACAATCCTTGGCAACGTGTCCAAGTTCTCCACAAGCATAGCAGTTAGGTGATCCAAACTGGCAAGACCTGTTACTATGCTTTTTTCTGTATTGCTTACATGCAGGGTTTATGTAAGCCTGACGGGCTCGTTTACCATTGCCTTGCCTTACTTTTCCTCGAGCGATAAATCCAAACTTTATAGTATTGCTAGTGGACTCATCTATCATTCTTGTTCGACAGTCTCTTGCCCGATGTCCTTCCTTATTACAATAGTAACATAAACCTGTTCTGAACCGGCAAAGCCTACTACCATGATGCTTTCCACAAGTTGGGCATACTACACCACTTTGAGCTTGGTGTGGTTGACTCTCATGTCCTTGTTCAATGTCACGGTTATTGTCACTACTATTATTGCGAGTTAAAAGGCTGACATCTCGGGGGTTTCCATTCCAACACTGGAATTGACCAATGGCTTTAAAGTTGCGACCTTGAGGGGCTAAATTTTGAACAAAGTCTCTTTGTGAATCCTCCCTACGACTTGCTCGAGCTATCGCCACCTTCTTTGAACATTCTTCCACTAGTTTACTTTTATTCACCAGTTTAGCAAAATTTCGTATATCTAGCGAAACAACAGAATTCATCAGTTCTTCTCGGAGTCCTCCTTCAAACTTTAAACACTTCCATTCCTCAAAGTCTTCTGGATTCCCTTGACAAATCTTGGAGAAATGGCACAAGTCATCAAACTTATGGGCATACTCAACAATAGTCATATCCCCTTGTTTCAACTGCATAAGCTCCATCTCCTTACAATCTCGTGCTGCTCCCGGAAAATACTTTTTATAAAATTTGTCCCTAAAGATATCCTAAGTAATGTTATTTTCATTCTATTGTAGCAGTCGCTGTATCCCCTGCCACCAGTACCCAGCTTCTCCCTCGAGCATTGGTGCACGAATTGTGAATCACACTTTTCACAACGCGTACCACTAACCAGCAAGTGCACTGGGTCGTCCAAGTAATACCTCATGTGAGTAAGGGTCGAATCCCACGGAGATTGTTGGTTTGAAGCAATCTATGGTTATCTTGTAAATCTTAGTCAGGAAGTCAATTATGTTTATCAGTTGAATTGTGAATAACCAAGAGAACATAAATTAAAGATTACTTGTTGTGCAGTAATGGAGAATATGTTGGGGTTTTGGAGATGCTTTGTCTTCTGAATCTCTGCTTTCCTCTGTCTTCTGATTCACGCACGCACGCCCTCATATGGCAAGCTGTGTGTTGGTGGATCACCGTTGTCAATGGCTACCTTCCGTCCTCCCAGTGAAAACTACGCTCACGCGCTCTGTCACAGCACGGCTAATCACCGGTTGGTTCTCGATCCGGTTGGAATAGGATTTACTATCCTTTTGTGTCTGTCACTAATGCCCAGCCTTCAAAAGTTTGAAGCTCGTCACAGTCATTCAATCCTTGAATCCTACTCGGAATACCACAGACAAGGTTTAGACTTTCCGGATTCTCATGAATGCTGCCATCAGTTCTAGCTTATACCACGGAGATTCTGATTAAGGAATCTAAGAGATACTCATTCAATCGTATATAGAACGGAGGTGGTTGTCAGGCACACGTTCATGATTTGAGGAAGGTGATGAGTGTCACAGCTCATCACCTCCATCACAGTTAAGCGCGAATGAACATCTTAGATAGGAACAAGCGTGTTTGAATGGAAAACAGAAATACTTGCATTAATTCATCGAGACACAGCAGAGCTCCTCACCCCCAACAATGGGGTTTAGAGACTCATGCCGTCAGAGAATACAAAGTTTAGATCTGAAATGTCATGAGATACAAAATAAGTCTCTAAAAGTTGTTTAAATACTAAACTAGTAGCCTAGGGTTACAAAATATGAGTAGACTATGATGGATGATGCAGAGATCCACTTCTGGGACCCACTTGGTGTGTGCTGGGCTGAGACTTAAGCAATTCACGTGCAGAGGCCATTTGTGGAGTTGAACGCCAGTTTTTATGCCAGTTTGGGCGTTCAACTCCAGCTTTTGATCCTTTTCTGGCGCTGGACGCCAGAATTGGGCAGAGAACTGGCGTTGAACGCCAGTTTACGTCGTCTATCCTTGTGCAAGGTATGGACTATTATATATTGCTGGAAAGCCCTGGATGTCTACTTTCCAACGCAATTGAAAGCATGCCATTTCGAGTTCTGTAGCTCCAGAAAATCCACTTTGAGTGCAGGGAGGTCAGAATCCAACAGCATCAGCAGTCCTTTTTCAGCCTGAATCAGATTTTTGCTCAGCTCCTTCAATTTCAGCCAGAAAAATACCTGAAATTATAGAAAAACACACAACTCATAGTAAAGTCCAGAAATATGAATTTTTCCTAAAAACTAATAAAAATAGACTAAAAACTAACTAAAACATACTCAAAACTATATGAAATTATCCCCAAAAAGCGTATAAAATATCCGCTCATCACAACACCAAACTTAAACTGTTGCTTGTCCTCAAGCAACTAGACAAATAGAATAGAAGACTAATAGGTTGAGAAGCAATAATATCTCAGAGTTTTTTTTTTTTTTTTTTTTGATTGAAACTCAGATCCTAATTAGATGAGCGGGACTAGTAGCTTTTTGCTTCTGAACAGTTTTGGCATCTCACTTTATCCATTGAAGCTCAGAGTGATTGGCATCTATAGGAACTCAGAATTCAGATAGTGTTATTGATTATCTTAGTTCAGTGTGATGATTCTTGAACACAGCTTCTTTATGAGTCTTGGCCGTGGCCCTAAGCACTTTGTTTTCCAGTATTACTACCGGATACATAAATGCCACAGACACATAACTGGGTGAACCTTTTCAGATTGTGACTCAGCTTTGCTAAAGTCCCCAGTTAGAGGTGTCCAGAGTTCTTAAGCACACTCTTCTTTTTGCTTTGGACCTTGACTTTAACCGCTCAGTCTCAAGTTTTCACTTGACACCTGCACGCCACAAGCACATGGTTAGGGACAGCTTGGTTTAGCCGCTTAGACCAGGATTTTAGTCCTTTAGGCCCTCCTATCCACTGATGCTCAAAGCCTTGGGATCCTTTTTATTTGCCCTTGCCTTTTGGTTTTAAGAGCTTTTGCCTTTTTTTTTTTTTTTTGCAAGCTTTGTTCTTTGCTGCTTTTTCTTGCTTCAAGAATCATTTTTATGATTTTCAGATTATTAATAACATGTCTCATGTTCATCATTCTTTCAAGAGCCAACATATTTAACAGTCTTAAACAACAAATTCAAAAGACATATGCACTGTTCAAGCATTCGTTCAGAAGACAGAAAGCATTGCCACCACATTTAACCAATTAGAATTTCTTTTATTAAACTCGAAATTTTATTGCTTCTTATTCAAAAGATCTACTATTTTATTCATGTTTAATGATGATGAGAAAAATAAACTATAGCTTAATTGGAGATAAAATCAAATAGATACTAATTACTATTATATGACTTCTAAGGTAAACTTTTTATAAGGACACTGTCACAGAGTTAAGGCAGAAATTGGAAATTAACAACCTTTATTCTGGGGGTATGGGGGTTCCTCTGATCCTTGGGATGCTTGGTATTACAGAAGACTTTTGGCACTTCAGTTCCCTTAAGTCACGTCCCTGCTCCTCTTGTTCTTTAAACATATGGGTCAGCATTTGACTGTGTTCCTTCTGTTGTTTTATTATTTGCTCCATAGCTTCCTGTATCTTGGTGACAGCCGTCTCAAGATATTCCCAATATTCCGCTTGAGGAATCTTTGGGAGGAATTCCTGTACTCTCTTCTTGATAAGATCCTCCTGTGCTTGTTGTATCTCCATTGATGCTTTGGTGATTGACTTTTCAATTAGGATATATTCAGTTATTCCCATCTTGACTCCCGCGTCCTTGCAGAGCAGAGAAATCACGCTTGGATAAGCCAACCTGGCCTCTTTTGAATTTTTGTTAGCAATCTTATAGAGTTCAGTGGAAATCAGCTGATGAACCTCCACTTCCTTCCCCGTCATGATGCAATGAATCATCACTGCTCTTTTAACTGTGACTTCAGAACGGTTGCTAGTGGGCAACAAAGAACGCCCAATGAAGTCCAGCCATCCTCTGGCAACTGGTTTGAGATCCTCTCTCTTGAGTTGATTTGGGACGCCCTTTGTGTTGGTGGTCCACCTGGCTCCAGGGATACATATGTCCTCTAGAATCTTATCCAGGCCAATGTCTGCTCTCATCATCCTCCTGTTGAAGGAGTCTGGATCATCCTTTAGCTGAGGTAGCTTTAATATCTCTCTGATCTTGTCAGGGGTGGTATGAACAATCTTTCCCCTGACCATGGTCCGAAATTCGTAGCAGGCAGTTCCAGATAGTCTTTGCTTGTCAGTCTGCCACATATTAGCATAGAACTCCTGGACCATGTTCCTTCCTACTTTCGTTTCAGGATTAGCTAGGACTTCCCAGTTCCTGATTCGAATTTGCTCCTGGATCTCCGGATATTCATCTTCTTTCAGATCGAATCTAACTTCCGGGATCACTGATCTCAGACCCATTACTTTAAGATAATGGTCTGGATGTTCTTTAGATAAGAACTTCCCTTGATTCCAAAGTGGTTTTGGAACGCTCTCTTTCTTGCCTCTTGGAGTGGATTGTTTTCCTTTGGGAGCCATGATCTTAGTGATTTCGGATAAACACACCAAACTTAGAGGTTTGCTTGTCCTCAAGCAAAAGAAAAGAAAGGAGAGGGATAGAAGGAGATCGAGGTGCACTTGGTGATGGAGGAGGGGGGAGGCCGAACCCAATTTTAAAGGGGTGGGGGGTGGGTTTTCGAAAGATTGGAAAAGATAAGATAAAAAGATTGAGTTGAAAAAGATAAGATAGAAGATATAGTGTAATTTTGAAGAGATAGGATAGATTTTTGAAAAAGATAAATTTGGATTTTGAAAAAGATAATATGAAGATTTGAAAAAGATATGGATTAGTTGAAAAGATTTTTGAGTGAAAAAGATAGATTTGTTTTCAGAAAAGATTTTGAAAAGAGTTGGATTGAATTTGGAAAGATGGATTTTTAGAAATTAAGGATTTTAGAAATCAGGGTTCTTGACATGTTCATGTAAAAATCATGCCTTGAAGCATAAAATTTGAAATTAAAATGGAAATACGTGTGGGATAAATGGATTTGGCTCCTCCCTGTCTTCCTGGCGTTTGAACGCCCAAACACTGCTTGTTTTGGGCGTTCAGCGCCCAAATACTGATCTCCTGGGCGTTCAGCGCCCATTTGCTGCCATTCCTGGCGTTCAACGCCCAGTGGGTGGCCATTTCTGGCGTTGAACGCCCAAATTGCTGCCATTACTGGCGTTCAGCGCCCAGTGGATGCCCATTTTGGGCGCTGAACGCCCAAAATGCCCCTTTACTGGCGTTTTCTTGCCATTGAGCTCCCTATCTCTGTTTTGTGTGCAAATTCCTTCTGTAACCCTGTAAACTTATGCAAATGATTCTTTACCTTAGTGTCAGTAAACTTTATATAAACAAATAAAAATAAAAATAGAAATAGGGC
This sequence comes from Arachis ipaensis, assembly GCF_059453495.1. NCBI lineage: Eukaryota > Viridiplantae > Streptophyta > Magnoliopsida > Fabales > Fabaceae > Arachis > Arachis ipaensis. Next base: position 90,111,766 of record NC_142440.1, on the reverse strand, counting down.
AAAATGCTTAGAGGATTGTTGCCCCATGGCTGGGATGCCTCCCAGCAAGCGCTTCTTTATTGTCTTTAGCTGGACCTTGCTGAGCTTTTAATCTAGCTTCAGCCTTGAGCATTCTTGCTCGATGTTGCTTTCAAGATAATGCTTGATTCTCTGTCCATTGACAATGAACTTCTTATCAGAATGAATATCTTGGAGCTCCACATAACCATATGGTGACACACTTGTAATCACGTATGGTCCCCTCCACCGGGATTTCAGTTTCCCGGGGAATAGCCTGAGTCTAGAGTTAAACAACAGAACCTTCTGTCCTGGTTCAAAGATTCTAGATGACAGCTTTCTGTCATGCCACTTTTTTTATTTTTCTTTATATAGCTTGGCATTTTCGAAAGCTGTGAATTTGAACTCCTCTAGCTCATTTAGCTGGAGCAATCTTTTTTCTCCTGCTAATTTGGCATCAAAGTTTAGGAATCTGGTTGCCCAGTAGGCCTTATGTTCCAGTTCCACGGGCAGGTGACATGCCTTACCATACACCAGTTGGTATGGAGAGGTCCCTATAGGGGTCTTGAATGCTGTTCTGTAAGCCCACAGAGCATCATCCAAGCTCCTTGCCCAATCCTTTCTACGGGTATTTACTGTCCGTTCCAGGATTCTCTTTAATTCTCTCTTAGAGACTTCAGCCTGCCCATTGGTTTGTGGATGATATGGAGTGGCCACCTTGTGGCGAATTCCATACCAAACCATGGCAGAGTAAAGCTGTTTATTGCAGAAGTGAGTGCCCCCATCACTGATTAGTACTCTAGGGACACCAAACCTGCTAAAAATATGTTTCTGGAGGAACTTCAGCACTGTTTTAGTATCATTGGTGGGTGTGGCAATAGCCTCAACCCATTTTGATACATAGTCAACTGCCACCAGAATATAAGTGTTTGAGTAAGATGGTGGGAAAGGTCCCATGAAGTCAATTCCCCATACGTCAAACAACTCAATTTCCAAGATTCCTTGTTGAGGCATGGCGTAACCATGAGGCAGATTACCAGCTCTTTGGCAACTGTCACAATTACGTACAAACTCTCGGGAATCTTTATAGAGTGTGGGCCAATAGAAGCCACATTGGAGGACCTTGGTGGCTGTTCGCTCACCTCCAAAATGGCCTCCATATTGAGATCTGTGGCAATGCCACAGGATCCTCTGTGCTTCTTCTCTAGGCACACACCTACGGATAATTCCGTCTGCACATCTCTTAAAGAGATAAGGTTCATCCCACAAGTAGTACTTTGCATCAGTAATTAATTTCTTCTTTTGTGTCCTGTTGTACTCCTTGGGTATGAACCTTGCAGCTTTATAGTTTGCAATATCGGCAAACCATGGTGCTTCCTGAATGGCGAATAAATGCTCATCAGGAAACGTTTCAGAGATCTCAAGAGAAGGAAGGGGCGTCCCTTCCACTGGCTCTATCCAGGACAGATGATCAGCCACTTGGTTCTCTGTCCCTTTTCTGTCTCTTATTTCTATATCAAACTCTTGCAGAAGCAATACCCATCTGATGAGCCTGGGTTTTGAATCCTGCTTTGTGAGTAGATATTTAAGAGCAGCATGGTCAGTATACACAATCACTTTTGATCCTACTAAGTATGATCTGAACTTGTCAATGGCGTAAACCACTGCAAGTAGTTCTTTTTCTATGGTTGTGTAATTTTTCTGGGCATCATTTAGAACGTGACTGGCATAATAAATGACATGCAGAAGCTTGTCATGCCTCTGTCCCAATATTGCACCAATGGCATGATCACTGGCATCACACATTAGCTCAAATGGTAATGTCCAGTCTGGTGCAGAAATGACTGGTGCTGTGACCAGCTTAGCTTTCAGCGTTTCAAACGCCTGCAGGCACTTTGTGTCAAACACAAATGGCGTGTCAGCAGCTAGCAGATTGCTTAGAGGTTTTGCGATTTTTGAAAAATCCTTTATAAACCTCCTATAGAATCCTGCATGCCCCAGAAAGCTTCTGATTGCCTTAACATTGGCAGGTGGTGGTAATTTTTCAATTACCTCTATTTTTGCTTGATCCACCTCTATTCCCTTGTTTGAGATTTTATGCCCAAGAACAATTCCTTTAGTCACCATGAAGTGACACTTTTCCCAGTTTAAAACTAGGTTGGTTTCTTGGCATCTTTTCAGAACAAGTTTCAGGTGATCAAGACAGGAGCTGAATGAGTCTCCATATACTGAGAAGTCATCCATGAAGACTTCCAGAAATTTTTCCACCATGTCAGAGAAAATAGAGAGCATGCATCTCTGGAAGGTTGCAGGCGCATTGCATAGCCCAAAGGGCATCCTTCTATAAGCAAACACTCCAGATGGACATGTGAATGCTGTTTTCTCTTGATCCTGGGGATCCACTGCAATCTGGTTATAGCCTGAATAGCCATCCAAAAAGCAGTAATAATCATGACCTGCTAGTCTTTCTAGCATTTGGTCTATGAATGGTAAAGGAAAATGATCCTTTCTGGTGGCTGTATTGAGCCTTCTGTAGTCAATACACATGCGCCACCCTGTAACTGTTCTTGTAGGAACCAGTTCATTTTTTTCATTATGAATCACTGTCATGCCTCCCTTTTTTGGGACGACTTGAACAGGGCTCACCCAGGGGCTATCAGAAATGGGATAAATAATCCCAGCCTCTAGTAATTTGGTGACCTCTTTCTGCACCACTTCCTTCATGGCTGGATTTAGCCGCCTCTGTGGTTGAACCACTGGTTTGGCATTATCCTCCAATAGGATTTTGTGCATGCATCTAGCTGGGCTTATGCCCTTAAGGTCACCTATGGACCACCCAAGAGCTGTCTTGTGTGTCCTTAGCACTTCAATAAGTGCTTCCTCTTCCTATGAATTTAAAGCAGAGCTTATGATCACTGGAAAAGTGTCACCTTCTCCCAGAAATGCGTATTTCAAGGATGGTGGTAGTGGCTTGAGCTCTGGTTTCGGAGGTTTTTCCTCGTTCAGAAGAAAGTTCAGAGGCTCTTTCATGTCCCCTGAATCCTCCAAATCAGGCTGAACATCTTTAAAGATGTCTTCCAACTCTGATTCGAGACTCTCAGCCATGTTGATCTCTTCTACCAAAGAGTCAATAAGATCAACTTTCATGCAGTCTGTTGATGTGTCTGGATGCTGCATGGCTTTGACAGCGTTCAACTTGAACTCATCATCGTTGACTCTCAGGGTTATTTTCCCCTGTTGGACGTCAATGAGGGATCGTCCAGTTGCTAGGAAGGGTCTTCCTAGAATGAGAGTAGCACTCTTGTGCTCCTCCATCTCCAGCACAACAAAGTCAGTGGGAAAGGCGAATGGCCCAACTCTGACAATCATGTCCTCAATCACGCCTGATGGGTATTTAGTGGAACCATCAGCAAGTTGGAGACATATCCGGGTTGGTTTAACTTCTTCAGTTAAGCCAAGCTTCCTGATAGTGGATGCAGGTATCAGGTTGATGCTTGCCCCAAGATCGCACAAAGCTGTCTTGGTGCAATCACCTTCTAATGTGCATGGTATCAGAAAACTCCCAGGGTCTTTAAGCTTTTCAGGAAAGCTTTTCAGAATGACTGCACTGCATTCTTCAGTGAGGAAAACTCTTTCTGTTTCTCTCCACTCCTTTTTATGACTCAAGATGACTCAAGATTTCTTTCATGAACTTGGCATAAGAAGGTATTTGCTCAAGTGCCTCTGCAAATGGAATCTTTATTTCAAAAGTCCTTAGATAATCTGCAAAGCGAGCAAATTGCTTATCCTGCTCCTCTTTCCGGAGTTTTTGAGGATAAGGTATCTTGGCTTTATATTCCTCAACCTTAGTGGTTAAAGAAGCCTTTTTATAGGGGTTGTTATCAGCACTTGTGTGTGTCTGATCCCTCACTGGCAATTGAATGCCAGAGTCAGAAGCTGGAGTGATGTTAGACGCCAGCTCACTGTCTGTTCCTGGCGTCTGAACGCCAAAAATGTGCCCATTTTGGGCGTTCAACGCTGGATTCTGCCCCATTTGGGCGTTCAACGCCAGATTCTTGCCCATTTCTGGCATTGAACACCAATCTTGCCTTGTTTCTGGCGCTGAACGCCAGTTTTGGGCATGGTCTGGGCGTTCAGCGCCAGCCTTCCACCCATTTTCTGGCGTTTTAGTGCCAGAATTATTTTTCTCTGGGCTCTTACTGTCCTCAGGTGAATCTTTGGTGGGTCGCTCATTTCTTGAATTTTTGATGCCTTGAGGTGGGGTATTTAGTGTTTTCCCACTCCTCAATTGAACTGCTTGACATTCTTCTGCTATTTGCCTTGATAGCTGCTGCTTTGTTTGCTTAAACTGTTCGTCCATATGTATATTAGCTATCCTTGTCTCCTGTAGCCTGTCCTTGAATTCAGCTAACTGCTTTGTTAGAAAGTCCAATTGCTGATTGAATTCAGCAGCTTGTTTTACAGTACTGAATTCAGCAGTTACTGTTTTAACCTTTTCATTCATGGAAGGGTTGCTGCTTAGGTACAGATGCTGATTCCTGGCAACTGTATCAATGAGCTCTTGAGCCTCTTCAATTGTCTTTCTCATATGGATGGATCCACCAGATGAGTAATCTAGAGACATCTGAGCTCCTTCTGCAAGCCCATAGTAGAAGATGTCTAACTGAACCCACTCTGAAAACATTTCAGAGGGGCATTTTCGTAGCATCTCTCTGTATCTCTCCCAAGCATCATAAAGAGATTCATTATCTCCTTGCTTGAATCCTTGGATGTCCAGCCTTAGCTGTGTCAACCTTTTTGGAGGAAAATATTGATTCAGGAATTTTTCTGTTAGCTGTTTCCATGTCCTTATGCTGGCCTTAGGTTGGTTATTCAACCACCTCTTAGCTTGATCTTTTACAGCAAATGGAAACAGTAATAGTCTGTAGACATCCTGATCTATTTCTTTATCATGTACTGTGTCAGCAATCTGTAAAAACTGTGCCAGAAACTCTGTAGGTTCTTCCTGTGGAAGACCGGAATACTGGCAACTTTGCTGCACCATGATAATGAGCTGAGGATTCAACTCAAAGCTACTAACTCCAATGGAGGGTATGCATATACTACTCCCATATGAAGCAGTAGAGGGGTTAGAATATGACCCCAGAGTCCTCCTGGACTGTTCATTTCCACTTATGTCCATGATGGATATATGGATATAACTTGGACTGATTTACCTTTTTATTTATTTTATTTTATAAGAAGTAGATACTTAAATAAAATAACTAAAAAGAATTCGAATTTTGAAATTAAATATTTTTTTTAATAAAAAATAAAAATAATTAGTTAAATAAAAACGAAATTTTGGAAAAAGAGGGAAGATATTTTCGAAAATTAGAGAGAGAGAGAGTTAGTTAGGTAGTTTTGAAAAAGTTAAGAAACAAACAAAAAGTTAGTTAGTTAGTTGAAACAAATTTTGAAAAGATAAGAAGTTAGGAAGTTAGAAAAGATATTTTGAAAATATATTTTTGAATTTAGTGAGGAGAGAGAAAAACAATAAGATAGTACGAGAATTAAAATTTTTAGATCTAATGCTCCTTGTTTTTGAAAATTTTGGAGGGAAAACACCAAGGAACACCAAACTTAAAAATTTTAAGATCAAGACACAAGGAAAACTCAAGAACACTTTGAAGACTTACAAGAACACAGGAACATGAAGAAAGAACACCAAACTTAAAATTTTTAGAAAACCAAACCAAAATTTTCGAAAACCAAAGGAAAATCAACAAGAAAACACCAAACTTAAAGTTTGGCACAGGATTTAATAGAAAAAATATTATTTATGAAAAAGGTTTAAAAAATATGATAGCCAATTACCATGAACATAAACACCACGTTCTAACTAACTGAGTTATAAATTTAAAGTGTTTTAACAAGGGATAAATAATAAAAGACTTTAAACCAAAAAAAGAGAAATTTTTCCTAATCTAAGCAACAAAATAAACCGTTAGTTGTCCAAACACGAACAATCCCCGGCAACGGCGCCAAAAACTTGGTGCACGAATTGTGAATCACACTTTTCACAACGCGTACCACTAACCAGCAAGTGCACTGGGTCGTCCAAGTAATACCTCACGTGAGTAAGGGTCGAATCCCACGGAGATTGTTGGTTTGAAGCAATCTATGGTTATCTTGTAAATCTTAGTCAGGAAGTCAATTATGTTTATCAGTTGAATTGTGAATAACCAAGAGAACATAAATTAAAGATTACTTGTTGTGCAGTAATGGAGAATATGTTGGGGTTTTGGAGATGCTTTGTCTTCTGAATCTCTGCTTTCCTCTGTCTTCTGATTCACGCACGCACGCCCTCCTATGGCAAGCTGTGTGTTGGTGGATCACCGTTGTCAATGGCTACCTTCCGTCCTCCCAGTGAAAACTACGCTCACGCGCTCTGTCACAGCACGGCTAATCACCGGTTGGTTCTCGATCCGGTTGGAATAGGATTTACTATCCTTTTGCGTCTGTCACTAACGCCCAGCCTTCAAGAGTTTGAAGCTCGTCACAGTCATTCAATCCTTGAATCCTACTCGGAATACCACAGACAAGGTTTAGACTTTCCGGATTCTCATGAATGTTGCCATCAGTTCTAGCTTATACCACGGAGATTCTGATTAAGGAATCTAAGAGATACTCATTCAATCGTATATAGAATGGAGGTGGTTGTCAGGCACACGTTCATGATTTGAGGAAGGTGATGAGTGTCACAGCTCATCACCTCCATCACAGTTAAGCGCGAATGAACATCTTAGATAGGAACAAGCGTGTTTGAATGGAAAACAGAAATACTTGCATTAATTCATCGAGACACAGCAGAGCTCCTCACCCCCAACAATGGGGTTTAGAGACTCATGCCGTCAGAGAATACAAAGTTTAGATCTGAAATGTCATGAGATACAAAATAAGTCTCTAAAAGTTGTTTAAATACTAAACTAGTAGCCTAGGGTTACAAAATATGAGTAGACTATGATGGATGATGCAGAGATCCACTTCTGGGGCCCACTTGGTGTGTGCTGGGCTGAGACTTAAGCAATTCACGTGCAGAGGCCATTTGTGGAGTTGAACGCCAGTTTTTATGCCAGTTTGGGCGTTCAACTCCAGCTTTTGATCCTTTTCTGGCGCTGGACGCCAGAATTGGGCAGAGAACTGACGTTGAACGCCCGTTTACGTTGTCTATCCTTGTGCAAAGTATGGACTATTATATATTGCTGGAAAGCCCTGGATGTTTACTTTCCAACGCAATTGGAAGCATGCCATTTCGAGTTCTGTAGCTCCAGAAAATCCACTTTGAGTGCAGGGAGGTCAGAATCCAACAGCTCAGCAGTCCTTTTTCAGCCTGAATCAGATTTTTGCTCAGCTCCTTCAATTTCAGCCAGAAAAATACCTGAAATTACAGAAAAACACACAACTCATAGTAAAGTCTAGAAATATGAATTTTTCCTAAAAACTAATAAAAATATACTAAAAACTAACTAAAACATACTCAAAACTATATGAAATTATCCCCAAAAAGCGTATAAAATATCCGCTCATCAAGCATATAGGTAGCAAACTCCACGTGTTGTCCTTCCGGAACATGTTGCACTCTCAGTGATCGTTCAATACCTCGAAACCAATTATCAGTGTCAGATGCAACGAGTGTACCCTTGAACATAGGCGAATTAACCTTCAGAAAGGTCACAAGGGTCATAGGTCTTTCAGGATGCCCTAAGTTGTTCTCATCATTCCCATTATCTTCTCCGTATTCATTCTCGTTCCCATTTCTCACTCCGAGATGTTCAACAGCCCTAGCTGCTGCTACAGTAGCTTCACGCACTACATCAGCCACGTTGTTCATGGTAGCCATAAACGTTTCCTGTTCCCTCTCGTAGTTAACATTAGGAATTCCTTCCCGTACACCTCGTCTCCGTGAACCCATTGTAGTCTTGTTCACACCAAACAATCATTGTTAAGGTGATCAATCTTAACACTTCAAGTCAAGTGTGAACATTCCCAAAATGAAAACACAGAGACAATCATGCAACATATATCACTGGGATATCCTATACGCATGAGACACACAACAGAGTATGCAATGAAGCATAGTCAGTCCACTCCCCATGCTCTACTGGAAACGAACTGCTCTGATACCAAATTGTAACGACCCAATTTTCAATATGTCTAGATCATACCGGAAACTGAGCGCTACCAATTTGTCTTCCTAATTATTATCTATTATTTATCATATGAGCCTAATTCGTTGTTAAACGCGTAGTTAATTTTCGTGGTGTATTTTTTTTTTTTTTGAAAACCTTTGGATTAATAGACAGAATCATTTATAATCAATTCACAAGTAATAACAGATAAAACAATTATAAACAACCACACAAAAATATGTCACAAGTAGTTGACAACATTCGGTGATTCAGCCTTTATTAGCATATAGACTGTTAGTTAGAACACCCCTAGATATAGCTAAATAATATCTATATACATATATATACATACAACATCCCAGGTCCTGACCTGTTCAAGAGGTCCCTAAGCTGGCACCTAGGCTAGCCTAGACTCTATACTCACCTAGTCCCTCTAAACTACTAAAGCAAGGGAAAGTACGATCAAGGTCTTCAAAACTCAAGTCAAGTGGAACGTCATCAAAAGATAGAACATCATCTACTACTCCTCTGCACGATCAGACTTTTCCACAGGACGTCTCTCTGGTACCTCATGAAGTAGCCACACAATAGGAATCTCATACACAGGATTTAGGTTAAAGTACGTATACGAACGGGGTGCAGACGTTGGCTGGTCTCACAGTATATACATATAATCAGAGAACGATATTCACCCTAGACTAAGAAGACTATCTAGAGCAGAATCCTCTTCTTACAAACGGTCATCAGCGAACTATGGTAAGGTACTCTTACTTCCATCTGAAGGGGAAAGGGTGAGAGAAGGGGTAAGAACTGGGGAGTTCTTAGTAGGGTCGGGGTTATTAGTTACGTTCATTTATTTGGGGTCGATTAGTAGATGAGTAACATAATATAGCGAAGCAGTAAACAGAAGATAAAGATAGAAAGAGAAAGTAGAGACAACAAAAAGCAGAACACAAACAAAAGAATACAAGAAAATAAAACACAGAAATAGCATACGAGCAGACAAACATAAAGAAGTAGATCACACACAGAAAGGAATGCAACAGAGAATGATGCGCAGACAAGAATGATGCATGTCTAGCCCTAGCGCAGGCCATGAGCTCATGTGTCGGTTGGCTGCCCGCAATCCCGACATTTATCCGGTCACGAGTAATCCCGATTTCCTGAATACGATTTTCCGTTCCTAAATAAATACGCATATAATAATAGCCGCTCATTTGAGACAGCCTCTACTTACTGCAGGAAAATATATATATACTCTGCTCTACTCTGGGGAAGCGGAAAATAGCTGTAGGTAACTTAGTTTCCCTACAGAAGCTCTGGGTTGCATTAAGCAACTAATATATATTAAATATAGCTCTGGGTTGCATCAAGCAACTAATATATATATAAATATAGCTCTGGGTTGCATCAAGCAACTAATATATATATATATATAAGAATAGCTCTGGGTTGCATCAAGCAACTAATATATATAAATATCTCTTTATTATATTACTCTTCTCTTTATATCTCTTTACTCTGTTCTGGTTTCTCTTTTCTCTGTATCTCTTTACTCTGTTTTAATTACTCTGTTCTCTGTATCTCTTTTCTCTTCTCTGATTACTCTTTTCATCTGTATCTATATTACTCTTTTTCTCTTTATCTCTTTACTTTACTCTGGTTACTCTGTTTTCTGTGTTTCTCTACTCTGCTCTGATTTCTCTGCTTAATGTATGTATTTAAAGTTTATGTAAATTTTGGTATGAATAGTTCGCCTGTCCCAAGTATAGGTTCATTAAGTCTATACTGAAACAGTTTAACTTTTCATATTATACCTAACCCTAGTCGCAACTCAAGGACTAACTATGTTGCCCTAGTTCGTTTACTAATTTCTGTCTGTTTTTCTGTTATTAAAAGTTTACAGACTTTTCTTTAGTTTTTATCTTTTCTTCAACTTTTTATCTTTCTTTTATCTTTGCCTCACTAATATGTTCTTACCACTCTCTAAGTGTTTTATGAAGGTAATTATGAGATTCTGCGCTTAAAGTTATCTTTCTAAAGCTTTTATAGAAAATTACCTTTTCTGCATTATTTTATTATTTTTAATTAAATATTATTATTTAATATTTTATTATTATTTATTATTTTATTATTAAATTTTCGAAAATTAACTTTACTTTAACCTTTAACCTTTAAAATTCACTTTTTACCACCCGTAACTTTTAATATTTCTACTTTTACCACCCTAACTTTTAGAAATTACAAAATAACCCCCCAAACACCAAAATATTTACTTCCTTGCCCTTTTATGGATCAAAAAGGTGTTCTTCATTGTTCTTCACCACACTCAAAGTGTTCTTCGTGTTCTTCGTAAATTCTTCAGATTCTTTCTTTGTTTTTACCCATTTTTCAGTCTTTTCAGCAACCGATTTTTACCATAATTCAAAATAAATTTCCATCCACTAAAACCCCATCTTTTCTACATGATTTTAACACAAATTGAACCTCAATTTAAGCTCTAGGGTTTCGTTTTCCAGCAGCCACAAGAACACACATTCATAGCTTTAATTTCATCAAATTTTATCAAATTTTCACCAAAATTTCAACAAGAATTACTCATACAAACAATCAATTTCAAGCACAGCCAAACCATATCATAATCAGACAACTCAAACACAATCAATCAAGATTAAATTCATCAATCCCTACCTGGTTTTGCTGCTCCTAATTCGGTTAAACTTTCAGGTGGCCCTTAAGCACTTTTTCCTCCTAAATCACATCAAGAACAACTTTAAATCCAAAAACTCTCAACTGACCAAATCTCACTCAGTATGTTAGGAAGAGATATCTCACCTTAGACTTGCCGGAAATTCACGTTTCTTGGCCCTCAAGTCAAGTTAAGCATGATTCTTAAGGAAGAACATCAAGAAAACACATGTTTTGCATGGTTTTCCTTGAAAACCGAATTGAAATGGGAGGGAGACAGCCATCTCACCTTATTTCCATCCTTGATATGTTACATGGTTATGTAGAGGAAGAAGAGAGGATCATTTTGGTGAAATCGGAGTTTTGATTTGAGTTTTAGTTCAGAAGAAATCAAGCTTTGAAGATTAAGTGTTCATGAAAGTTTCTCTCTTTTCTCTCTTGTTATTTTCGGCCAAAATGATGAAATGAGACAGCCTTGGAGGTCTTGGGGGTGTAAGGTGAGTTGTGATTGATTGGCTTGGAGGTGGATTAAAATAATATTAAAATATCTCTGGTGTACAACTACTAAAACTAGGTGTACCGGAACACTCGTAAAAACATCTCTAAAAATTATTTTCTGAGCTACTAGCATAAATGACACTAGTAACATATTTATTATGAGAGTAGAACATGTATAATGAGGCCTTAGCATTGCTAAATTCATCAGAGAGTGCTGGTGCTAAGCTGCACCAGTAAACCGTAAACCCGGTTAAACCGATTTTCTGTTTTTAACAAAAACAGACCAGGTAACCTTAAAATATCATTCAAGCATTTTCTAATACTAATATAATGATAATATTATACTATTATCTCTCTCCTCTCATGAATCGAGTCCGGTTCGTCAAACAGAGACTATTTACGAAAATCAGAATCAAAACTGCCAACGGATACGGTTCAAAATCTAAGTTCTTCGCGATTGCATTATCGAGCTTGCCTCAGTGGAGGTTCTAGCTTAAGGATGACATAATGATAATTAGGATTGAGATACTTGATGATATAGCAGAGGTGTTCCCTTTACTGATCTTCCGGAGAAATCTGTACTTTCAGAAAAGATCTCATGTACTCGAAAATCAGGGTTGTTACATGATCTATGTAATTTAGAAAGGAACATGACTTTTCTCAATATACACATTTTTCCATTGTTTTTACTTTTAGTATGAGTTTCTAAACCTCCTAGGTTGAGAGGAGGAGCCCTGCTGAGTCCTATGAATTAATAAAAGTACTATTATTTCTTCTTCGATCCGTGTTTGATCTATCTCTAAGATGTATATTCCGATCTTCATCGTGGTGAGTAGGATGATCTGACAAATTAGCTCTGTTCATCACATTAGGATGAATGTGCCTAATAAACACCTGTGTCTACCTGGGTTCGTGTGAGTACCTGGAAGAAAAGCACGAGCCAACAACTATGTTTACACATTTCTCAGACGATTAAATCCACGATTTCGTTGGAGACTTCTCGGGACACTAGTTCTGCCGATCTCCGGGGAGATTAGGGTCTCCATGGTATAGGCTAGAATTCAAAGAAGCAGTGTTCTATGATCCGGAAGATCTGACCTTGTCTGTGGCATTTTGGGTAGGATCGCCAACAGAATGGATTGCTATGCGCTTCACCCTTTGTCAGATTGAGTAACCACGGCCAATGGCCATGGTCGTGTTCAACCTGTAGCAGAGGAGACCAATGATCACAAGCAATGATTTTGATCACTTATAGCCTGCCATAGAAGAAGTTCATTCACAAGCAAAGAAGACAGTAGTACCAGAGTTACTTCAGAAAGACAAAGCAACTCCAACTTTCAACTCTATTCCTATTACTGATTGACCTTATCTCAATCCAACTAAATTTATTTACAAATACAAATTATGAATAGTTTCCTTTAATCCATCAACCTTTTGATTCTACCTGACTAAGACCTGCAAGACAACCATAGCTTGTTTCAAGCCATAATCCTCGTGGGATTGACCCTGACTCGCTCAGGTATTACTTGGACGGCCCAGTGCACTTGCTGGTACTGCTGCTGTTATACGAAATAGTGTGGATTTTGCGTACACGCGCATCCACGTTTTTGCCGCCATTGCCGGGGATTGTTGAGTTTGGACAAACTGTCGGATTGTTTTGCTACTTAGATCAGGTAAGTTTATTTTACATTATTTTAATTGACTCTTTAATTTTTTTTTCTTCTTCTTCCAATTTTTCAAAAAAAATTCTAAAAACTTTTTCAAAAATATTTTTCTTTTCTTTATTTAATTTTTGTTCTTGGTGTTGAGTCTTCAATGTTCTTGTTTCCTGTTTTTCAATTCCAAAACTTTTAAAACTTCTTCCTAATCTTTTATAAGCTATTTGTCTTTTCTCTGTTTGAGAGTTTTTGAGAGTGTTCTTATTGAAAATTTTTCGAAAGCCATAAAAAATTTTTGAAAAAATATTTTTATTTTTCTTGTTTAATCTTTGTTCTTTGTTTGAGTCTTTTTGTTTTGTTCTTGTGAAATTTTCATCCCTTTTTAAGTTTTTCTTTCAAGAAAATTTTCAAAAATATTTTTCTTTGGTTTAATCTTGTGTCAAGTCTTTAATTTTAGTGTTTTCTTAGGTTTTTCTTTGTATTTTCGAAAATTGTGTTTTGATTTTCTAAAAATTTTAAGTTTGGTGTTCTTTTTATGGTCTTGAGTTCTTTGAGTGTTTGAATTTTGGTTCTTTGTGTTCTTGTGAGTCTTCAAGGTGTTCTTGAGTCTTGCATGTGTTTTGATCTTAAAACAAGGGTGCTAGATCTAAAAATTTTAAGTCTTGTGTCTTTTTTGTATTTTTCTCTTTCATCATAAAATTCAAAAATAAAAAAAAAAATATTTTCTAACTTAATTTTAACTTAATTTTCGAATTTTTGCATTAAAAATTGAGATTTTAAATTTCAAAATTTTATCTTATCATATCTTGTCAAGTTTTCAAAAATCAAAATTTTCAAAATTTAAAAATCATATCTTTTTCAAAAAATCTTATCTTTTTCAAAATCATATCATATCTTTTTCAAAATTCAAAAATCTCATCTTATCTTTTTCAAATTTCAAATTTTAAAAAAATTAAATCTTTTTCAAAATCAATTTTCTAATGTTATCTTTTTCTTTCTTATTTTATCTTTTCTAACTTCTAATTTTAAAAACATATCTTTTTCAAATTCTAATTTCAAAATCTTTTCTTACCTTATTTTAAATTTAAATCTTTTCTTATCTTATCTTTTATCTTTTATTTTTGTTTTTTTATCTTTTCTTAATTAATATCTTATCTTCTCTCTCTTCTTTTTCAAAACCTCCTAACTAACTCTTCTCTTCCTTAATTTTCGAAAATATCTCTCTTCTTCTCTCTCATCTTTTTCAAAACCACCTAACTAACTCTCTTATCTTCTTAATTTTCGAAAAAATATCTCCATCTTCTCTCTCTTCTTTTTCAAAACTATCTAACTAACTCTCACCTCTCTTAATTTTTGAAAACTTATTCGTCTTCTCTCTCCTTTATTTTTCAAAAATTTAATAATTAAAATTCAAATATTTTTAAAATTAATTTAATCTAATTTTTGAAAATTAATTAATTAATTAATTGAAAAATAATTTAAATGTTATTTAATTTTTCTATTTATACCACTTCTCTTCTTATCTCTATTCACTCAAAACTTTCCTATCCCTATCTCTTCTCTTGGTCTACCTCAACTTCTTTATCTTCTTTCCTTTCTTCTTCATATCTCACTTGGAGCTTCTTGCCAATTGGCGCAAAAAGTTTTCTTGTGATTTCTCTTCCATCTTCTCAATTTTCGTCCTCTATTATTTACTTTTATCTACTATATCCAGGGTATTTTTCCTTTACTTATTTTATTTAATTTTATTTTAATTTTTATCTTCTTCTTCTTCGTCTACTTCTGACTTTAAGGAGGAGCTGCTTGTCTATTGGAAGTCTCTTTATTTTCTTTCTTTTTCTTAGCTTCTTGTTTATGACCAGGAACAGGGATAAAGAGCTCCTCTTAACTTCTGATCTTGAACTTGAGAAGACTCTGAGGAGGCATTTACAACAAGCTAAAGCATAACACTCCGGAAGAGACCTTTCAGAAAGTTTTGAACAAAAAAAGGAGGACATGGCTGAACTACAAGAGGAGCCTAGAAAGGTCCTTGGTGACTTCACCATGCCTACCTCTGACTTTTATGGTAGAAGCATTGATGTACCTACCATTGGAGCTAACAATTTTAAGCTTAAACCTCAGTTAGTTTCTTTTCTGTAGCAGAACTGCAAGTTCTATGGACTTCCACTGGAATATCCATATCAGTTCTTAGCAGAATTCTTACATATCTGTGATACTATAAAGACTAATGGAGTTAATCCTGAAGTCTATAAGCTGATGCTTTTCCCCTTTGCTTTAAGAGACAGAGCTATGTTCTGGTTGAAAGCCAGCCTAGATAGAGTCTTGAGTCTTGGGAAAATCTAGTTAATGCTTTTTTTGCTAAGTTCTTTTCTCCTCAAAGGATGAGCAAGATTAGAGTGAAAGTTTAAACCTTCAGACAAAGAGAAGGTGAATCCCTCTATAAAGCTTGGAAAAGATACAAGCAACTGGTCAGGAGATGTCCTCCTAACATACTCTCAGAATGGTTCCTCATAGGCGTGTTCTATGATGGCTTGTCTGAGATATCCAAGATTTCCTTGGAAAGCTCTGCAGGTGGATCTCTCCACCTGAAGAAAATGCCTACAGAAGCAAGACAGCTCATTGAGATGGTTGCAAACAACCAATTCATGTACACCTCTGAGAGGAATCCGGTAAATCATGGAACCTCTCAGAGGAAAAGAGTTCATAAAGTGGAGACTCTAAATGCCATCCTAGCTCAAAATAAGATCTTGACCCAACAGGTCAACATCATCTCTCAACATCTCACTGGGATGTAAACTGCACCTGGCAGTAATCAGCAAGCTTCTCTTGAAGAAGAAGCTTTTGATCCTGATCAACCCACCATGGAGGAAGTGAATTACATGGGAGAAGCCTATGGAAACACTTACATCCCTTTATGGAGGAATCATCCTATCCTCTCATGGAAGGATCAACAAAAACCTCAGCAAGGTTTCAATCAAGGTTGTAGGAACCAGAATAGGTTCAACAACAGACCACCATTCCCATCTTCTCAAGGGAATATGGAGACTTCTAAGCAGAGCCTTTATGACTTAGCCACTTTAGTTTCTAGCCTCACTAAGACCACTCAAAGCTTCATTAATGAAACAAGGTCCTCCATTAGAAATATGGAGGTACAAGTTGGTCAATTGAGCAAGAGGATCCCAGAGATCCCTCCTGACACTCTTCCCAATAATACTGAGGTTAATCATAGAGAATAGTGCAAGGCCATAACAATGGAGGTTGAGGCCAAATTGGAGGAGAATAGAAATGCATTGAACGCTAGTGAAGAAGCCTTTATTAGGCGTTTAACGCCCACCAGCCTAGGGAAGCTACCGTTAAACGCCAACAAGGACATCCCTACTGGGTGTTCAACACCCAGAATGCTAGAGGGACTGGCATTGAACACCAATCATAGCACACCCTTTGAGTGCTCTAAGCCCACTCAAGAACCCTCTAGCCTAAAAGCAAAGGAAACTACAAAGACAATTGAGGTTCCTTTGAATGCACTTCTGTAGTACATAGGTTCTGATGACTACTCATCCTCAAATGAGGATGAAGACACTAGGGAAGAGCAAGTTGCTTGTTTCCTAGGAGCTCTAATGAAGCTAAACACTAAACTATTTGGTACAAAACCTCTGGAGGAAGAACCTCCATTGCTTACCAAAGAACTCCATGCTTTGGTTCAGCAAGAGCTACCTCAAAAGCTTCCAGACGCTGGACGCTTTTTGATTCCTTGCACCATAGGCACTATGACCTTTGATAAGGCTTTGTGTGACATAGGTTCAAGCATCAACCTCATGTCATTCTCTGTAATGGTGAAGCTGGGCATCATTGAGGTGAAAGCTGCCAACATCTCACTAGAAATGGCAAACAAGACCATGAAGAAGGCATATGGCTTAGTAGAGGATGTCTTAGTTATGGTTGAAAACCATTACATTCCTGTAAACTTCATTATCTTGGACATTGGAGAGGATGAGGATAACTGTGTCATCCTTGGAAGACCCTTCTTAGATAATGCAAAAGCTTTGATTAATGTAGCTAAGGGAGAAATGGTTATCCAAATAGGAGAGGACTATATCTTATTTAAGATGTCCAATCCTAATTCTCCCTCCAATAAGAAAGGGACAACTGTGCAACACCTAGTGTGCCAATCCTCTCTTTCTGTGCAGAGCTTTGCAGAGCCCCCAGACATCAATTCTAAGTTTGGTATTAGGCAGCCCTTAACAAGCTCTAAGAACAAAGGTACTAAGAATAAAGTACTTAAAGGCTGGAAGGACAAGAAAGTCCCAACTGAAGGTCTCTCACCTTGCATAAGAGTTGTCTTTTCTAAGAATCTAGTCCTCCCACATATAGTGAACCATGTCCTATCTCTAGAGCATGTAGAGCTCATTCATGAGAGGATAGGCAAAAAATTCACTATACGGGGCAAAAATCTGAGCCCTTACTCACCTCCTTAAGGAGCTGAAGGTCAAACTAGTGACTTTAAAAGAGCACTTGTTGGGAGGCAATCCAACTTTACTCAACTATTTATTTTATTTTCATATTTTGTTTGTCTTTCCATCTTAGAATCATGATCATGTGCATCAGTCAAGAGACAGAATTCACAGTAGTAAAAACAGAACACTTCGGAAAGAGTGTTAAAGTTGAATGCGAGTGAGGAAGCCCTCCTAGGCGTTCAATGCCCCAAGAGTGAAGCATTGCTGGCGTGCACGCCAGCCTGGGAGCAGCCCCTGGGCGTTCAAACGCCAATGTAGAAAAGTAAGAAATCTGGAATTCCCTAGCCTCTTAGGACCAAGAGGTCCCACAGAAGCTCCACCTACCCGACCTTCTTCTTCCCTATTGATCATATTTGCTCGATGACGAGCAAAACTCTTAAGTTTGGTGTTGCAAAAGCTTTGCTTTGTAACTTCTACCACTCTTAATTATAGAAGAAGAGGATGGAGCAAACTAGAGAGCATGCACATAAACTTGTGCAGCTGCCTCAACAAAGACAAAGAAGTGACATAGAAGAGATCAAGCATTAAACGGGATCCTCAAGGAGGAGCACTGGCCACCATCATTCAGGTGGATTCATTCTCTTTTACTCCTTTTCTGTTATTTTTCCATTTTCTATCTGTTTATCTGTTTTCTTGTCCTAGTTATATGATCATTTGCATTGATGTCTTAAAAAGTTGTAGAATGTTCCATATATCTCTCAACTTGCTTAAATAAAAACTTTTTTATCTGAAAAGAATTGAGAGATGCATGAATTTCAAGTTTAAAAAAAGATTAGTTTAATTAGTTTGATGTGGTGTCAATTGCTTTTGTTTTCTGAATGTATGATTAAACAGTGTATATTTGAAGTTGAAATTTATGAATGTTGGCTCTTGAAAGAATAAGGAAAAGGGAAAAAATATTATTGATTATCTGAAAATTGATTCTTGAAGCAAGAAAAAGCTGCAAAAAGCAAAAGAAAAAGCATGTTGCAAAAGAAAATAAAATTTATATGCATGCAAGAAAGAAAAAAATGGCAAAAAAAAAGAGAAAGAAAAAAAATAAAAAGCAAAAAAATCCGTTACTGCCCAAAAATGCAGGAAAAGGAGGGCAGATTGAAAAAGCCAGTAACCCTTTAAACCAAAAGGCAAGGGTAAAAGGACCCAATGCTTTGAGCATCAATGGTTAGGAGGGCCAAAAGGAATAAAATCCTGGCCTAAGCGGCTAAACTAAGTTGTCCCTAACCATGTGCTTGTGGCGTGAAGGTGTCAAGTGAAAAGCTTGAGACTGAGCGGTTAAAGTCGTGGTCCAAAGCAAAAAGACTATGCTTAATAACTCTGGACACCTCTATCTGGGGACTCTAGCAAAGCTAAGTCACCATCTGAAAAGGTTCACCTAGTTAAAGTGTCTGTGGGATGAATATATCAGGTGGTAATACTGGAAAACAGAGTGCTTAGGGTCATGGCCAAGGCTCAGAAAGCTATGTTCAAGAATCAAAATAAGCCTAACTAGAAAAGTTAATAATATCATCTAGATTCTAAGTTCCTAAGCATGCCAACATCTCTGAGTTTCAATGGATAGTGAGATGCCAAAACTAATCAAAAGCAAAAAGCTACTAAGTCCCGCTCATCTGATTTTAACTAAGCTTCATTTGAAACTTAGAAATTTATTATATCTTAATTTTATTTTTATCCTACTGTGTTTTTAGTTGCTTAGGGACAAGCAACAATTTAAGTTATGTGTTGTGATGAGCGGATATTTTATACGCTTTTTGGCATCACTTTCATATAGTTTTTAATAGTTTTTATTTAGTTTTTATTATGTTTTTATAGGTTTTAGTGTTAAATTCACATTTTTGGTTTTTACTATGAGTTTTTGTGTTTTTGGACAATTTCAGGTATTTTCTGGCTAAAATTGACAAGCTAGAGCAGAAGTCTGATTCAGAGACAGAGAAAGCACTACAGATGCTGTCCAAATATGACTTGCCTACATTCGAAAGAGCTTTTTTGGAGCTACAGAAGTCTAAATGGAGTGCTCTCAATGGCTATGGAAAACTGACTTCCAAAGCTTTCCATAAATATATAATAGTTCATACTTTGCTTTGGATTATAGGGCCCAAAACTGGCGTCCATCGCCAGCTTCCTGCCCCCTTCCAGGTGTCCAACGCCCAAAGACCAGAGCCCAGCATCCGAAGGCCCAGAGAGGACCCCTTAGCTGGCGTTCCACATCCCGAAGACCTCAGAGCACCTGGATCTCATAAAGCTCAGCCGAAACACTCACCAAGTGGGCCTCAGAAGTAGATTTTAGCACTAAATATACTGTTTTACCCTTACTAGTCATTTGTTTAGTATTTAAAGGATTTTATCTATGTGATTTAGAAAGGAACATCAATTTTCTCATTATACACGTTTTTCCATTGTTTTTACTTTCATTATGAGTTTCTAAACCTCCTAGGTTGAGGGAGGAACTCTACTAAGTCCTATGAATTAATAAAAATACTATTGTTTCTTCTTCTATCCGTGTTGAGCAGGATGATATGACAAATTAGCTCTGTTCATCACATTAAGACGAGCGTGCCTGACAAACCGCATTTACTTGGGTTCGTGTGATTACCTGGAAGAAAAGCACGAGCCAATAGCTATGTTTATACATCTCTCAAACAGTTAATCCAAAATTTCGTTGGGGACTTCTCGAGACACTAGTTCAGCCAATCTATGGGGAGATCAGGGTCTCTGTAGTATAGGCTAGAATCCAAAAGAAGAAGCGTTCTCTGATCTGGAAGATTTGACCATGTTTGTGGTATTTTGTGTAGGATCTCCAAGAGAATGGACTGCTATGCGCTTCACCCTTCGTCAGATTGAGTAACCACGGCCAATCGCCATGGTTGTGTTCAACCTGTAGTAGAGGAGATCAATGACCATGAGCAATGGCTTTGATCACTTACAGCCTGCCATAGAAGTAGATCATTCACAAGCAAAGAAGACAGTAGTACCAGAGTTACTTTAGAAAGACAAAGCAACTTCAACTCTGAACTCTATTCCTATTACTGATTGCCCTTGTCTCAATCCAATTGAATTTATTTACAAATACAAATTATGAATAGTTTCCTCTAATCCATCAACCTTCTGATTCTGCCTGACTAAGACCTATAAGACAACCATAGCTTACTTCAAGCCACAATCTTCGTGGGATCGACCTTAACTCAGTCAGGTATTACTTGGACGACCCAGTGCACTTGCTGGTACTGCTGCTGTTGTACAAAATAGTGTGGATTTTACGTACACGCGCTACCAGAAGATCCAAATTAGGATGAGTTGGTTAATAAATTCTTGGCCAAGTTCTACCCCCCTCAAAGAATTATCAAACTCAAGACTGAGGTGCAAACTTTCAGGGAGAATCACTATGTAAGGCTTGGGAGGTATAAAGCACTGATAAGGAGATGTCCTTCATATATGTTTAGGGAATGAGTGAAGCTCCAAAACCTCTATGATGGTATCTCTATGAAAGCAAGAAAGGCACTGGATTATTTCTCAGGAGGGTCACTTCAAATGATGAAAACTCCAGAGGAGGCACATGATCTCATTAACATGGTGGTTAACAACCAGTACTTCTACACCTCAGAAAAACAAGGAACTCCAAAGAGTGGTGTATAAGAGCTCGAGGGTGTGAATGCTATCCTGACCCAGAACAAGTTAATGCATCAACAAATCCAACAGTAGATGAAAATGATGACAAAAAGGATGGATGGACTTCAATTAGCTGCAATTAGCACAACAAGCCAAGCTTCAAATGCATGGGGTCAAAAGGAAGAAAGCTTTGAGGCATACAAAAATGAGTAGCATCCTGAGCAAGTCTAATATATGCACAACACAAGCTCTTTCCACAATGATTTCCATGGGGACACATACAATTACTCATGGAGAAACCATCCCAACTTGAGGTGGGGAGACAATCAGAACCAATGGCAGAAGAATTCCAATCCCAATAACCTTCAAAACACAAGTAACCAAAACCATCACACCCTTAACAACAATCCATATAGAATACCACAAAATAAGTCTTCCCCATCCACAATCTACCCACAAAATAACTCTTCAAATAACCCAACCAATGTCCATCAACAGCTAACATCTCATACACAACCCCAGCCACATCAAGAGTCTCAAAGAATCTCGAATCTAGAGATGATGATGGAAAAGCTCATGAAGAACCAAGAGATGGCAAGCAAGAACTATGAAGCATCAATGAGAAACATTGAGAGACAATTAGGGCAGCTTTCTAAGCAACCTACTGAGAGGCCAATTAATGCCTTCCCAAGTGATACCATCCCAAATCCAAAGGAAGAGTGCAAAGTTAAACAATTGAGGAGTGGTAAAACATTGGAAAAAGGGAACAAGGATGCCAACAAGGAAGAGACTGATATTGAGGAAAATGACAAGGTAGATCACAAGAAGGACAATAAACCACAAGCTCCAAGGAAAGGAAAGCAAGTCTGAGAGCCACAAACACAAGAGAAAAAAGAGGAAGTGAAGCCATATGTTTCTCAACTACCTTACCCTCAGAGATTGCACAAGGAGATGAAGGATCAACAATTCCCTAAGTTCTTAGAGATTTTCCGAAAATTGGAGATCAACATTCCACTAGCTGAAGCCTTGGAACAAATGCCAGTTTATGCAAAGTTTCTCAAAGAAATCATCACCAAAAAGAAGAGCTGAAAGGAGAAGGAAACTATGATCCTCACCTAGAAATGTAGTGCTGTAATCCAAAAAGGGTTTCCACGCAAACTCAAAGATCCAGGGAGTTTCCTCATATCATGTACCATTGAGAATATGATAATAGAGAGAGCTCTATGTGACCTGGGTGCCAGCATAAATCTTATGCCCCTATCCATGATGAAAAAGTTGCTCAAAGAAGAGGTGAAGCCCACAAGGATGTCACTATAGATTGCTGATAGATCTATTGGTGAATATTGGAGAGTTCATTTTTCCTGCTGACTTTGTGATCTTAGATATGGAAGAGGAGGAAAATAACTCAATTATCCATGGAAGACCTTTTATAGCCACAGCAAGAGCCATCATTGATGTAGAGAAAGGTGAAATGGTTCTCAGGATACATAATGAGCAAATGGTCATCAATGTCTTCAAGGCAATGTAATACCCCCTGAGAAAGAGAACCATATGAGAGTGGAAATGATAGAAACGTTGGTAGAAGAAGTGCTTGAGACAAGCCATCTTGAAGAACAAGAAGAAGAAACTCAAGAGATTCAAGTTGAGGAGGCAAAAGGGAAGCAAGTGGTTGGAAGCTCACTTGATGGAAAGAAACAGGAGGTGCCAAAGCAAGAACTGAAGCCTTTACCCCTTCATCTCAAATATGCATTCCTTGGTAGGGAGGAAACCCTCCCAGTAATCATCAAGGCTTCTTTGAGCACACAAGATGAAGAAAACCTACTTGAGGTGTTGAAGACTCACAAAAGTGCTCTAGGGTGGACAATTGATGACATCAATGGCATAAGCCCTGTAATTTACATGCATAAAATCCTGCTAGAGGAGGACTCATGGCTAGTGGTGCAACCTGAAAGGAGGCTCAATCCAATCACAAAAGAAGTGGTTCAAAAGGAGGTGATGAAGTTATGGAATGCTGGAATCATATATCCCATTTCTGATAGCTCTTGGGTGAGTCCAGTTCAGGTGGTAGCAAAAAAGGGAGGCATCACTGTTATCTTCAATGAAAAGAATGAACTCATCCCTATAAGGGTAGTAACTGGGTGGAGGATGTGCATTGACTATATAAGATTGAATGAAGCCACAAGGAAGGATCATTTCCCTCTTTCCTTCATTGATCAGATGCTGGAAAGGCTGGCTGGTCATGCTTATTATTGCTTCTTGGATGGGTATTCTGGGTACAATCAGATAGTGGTGGATCCCAAGGACCAAGAGAAGAGGTTTCTCATTGAAACCAAGCAATTCTTGTGGGATGAACCCTTTTTAATCAAGAGACATCCAAATGGGATGATCAGAAGGTGTGTACCAGAAAGTGAGATGAGAAATATCCTATTGCACTATCACAGTTCAGGTTATGGTGGACATTTTGTGGTCGAAAGAACAGTTGTCAAAGTTCTTCAGAGTGGCTTGTATTGGCCATCTATATTCAAAGATGCCCGGGAATTTGTAAATCAATGTGATGAATGCCAAAGAGCAGGGAACCTAACAAAGAAAAATAAAATGCCTCAGAACTTTATCTTGGAGGTAGAGTTGTTGACATATGGGGCATAGATTCATGGGACCCTTTCCCCCGTCATACTCATTCAAGTACATATTGGTAGCAATGGCATATTTCTCCAAATGGGTGGATGCCATAGCAACAACTACATGTGATGCACAAATTGTTCTCCAATTCCTCAAGAAGTATATCTTCACCAGATTCAGAGTGCCTAAAGGTCTCATTAATGATGGTGGTAGTCACTTTTGCAACAAGCAAATGAACACCTTGCTCCATAAATATGGAGTAACTCACAAAGTAGCTACACCATACCACCCTCCGACCAATGGCCAGGCTAAATTAGAAAACAGAGAACTAAAAAAGATTCTAGAAAAAACAATAGGATCAACAAGGAAAGACTGGGCAAGGAAGCTAGATGATGCCCTGTGGGCATATAGAACTGCATTGAAAACTCCCATCGAGAGGTCACCATTTCAGCTACTTTATGGCAAAGCCTGCCACCTCCCAGTGGAGCTCGAGCACAAGGCTTTTTGGCTACCAAGCTCATTAATCTCGATTCTCAAATAGCAGGAGAAAAGAGGTTACTACAGCTCAATGAATTGAATGAATTTAGACTGGAAGCTTATGATAGTGCTAAGATCTACAAGGAGAGGACCAAAAGATAGCATGACAAGAAAATTTCAAGAAGAGATTTTAAGCCAGGGCAACAAGTGCTAGTGTATAATTCTAGACTCAATATTTTCCCCGGCAAACTCAAGTCTAAATGGATCAGTCCTTATGTTGTGACTATGGTCTCCCCAAATGGAAATCTTGAACTCCTGAATAAAGCTTCAAAGGATACATTCACAGTAAACAGTCACAGGGTGAAGCACTACCTTAGAGGACCATGGAACAAGAAGGAGGAGCATTCATGAGCTGACTTGAATAAGAAGGAAAGACATCTAGCTAATGACGATAAAAGAGCGTTTGTTGGGAGGCAACCCAACCAGAGTTAATTTTCTTTTCTTAGCTGATTCAATAAGAGAGTTAAGTCGATTTTCCTGTATTGCAAGGAGTTAAGTTTGGTCTTGCACACCAAAGTGAAGTCATAGGTGAAAAATTCAAGGGTGAATGTGTGATGCTAAGTTTGGTGTTCCACCATAGATTTCATGTAAACACATTGCAACCCTCCAAATAGCATGACTAGTCACTAACTCCAAACAATCATGGAAACTACTTAACACTTATTTACTTTCTAGTTCATAGTTTGCTTTCTTAATAAAAGCAAACGATGTTTCATGCATGCATTCAAATTTACTGCATAAAGAAGTAGGCAAGGAACTAAGTTTGATGTTCACACACCAAAGCAAGTTCAGAAGCTTACAAACATACAAGCATGCTAACCATTTCTCAAAGTGCTTGGAGAACAAGTAACTTTCAATATCTTTGCAAGAAGTCATTCAATCTCTTGGAGGAAATATGCACCATCATCTAAGGAGATAAAGAAGGATACAAAAGCTAAAAATGGTGATAACAAGGAGGAAACAAGTGGACACCGAGAGGTTGTATTGTTACTTGACTATCTCTAGCTTAAATGTGTTGATTGAAAGTGCAATTGTGCCCCTGTTGATTAGTGTCCTTTTAACCATGATTCATTTACATTAGGTTAATTTTTATTTTTTGCTTGTTAGTCTAATGCCTATATCACTTCACCTTGCTTAAATTGTATGCTTTGTTTTCCTAAGTCTTAATAAAAGAAAAATGTTATGAAACAGAGAAGAGTAAAAGTTCAATTTGGTAGAAGATTGAATAAAATCCTAAGGTGATGTGGTGGTACATGCTTGAGTACTTGGTAAGTTCACAAATAAAGTGGAAGGGTAGAATGCTCTCTTAAGTATATTCTTAGTGTGCATTCTATAAAACCCTTGTGAATAAAAGATCCTTGCAAAAAAAAAAAAAAGAATGAAGAAAGAATAAGAAATGAATAAGCTAGGCACCAATAGCTTGACCCTAAAGATATATGCCTGTGATGCTTTTGTATAAGGATATGCTTGGATGATTAGGTTCTAAGGAGTGCTTCGTCACTTGATAACTTGGGTTAACTAACCCGGGATTATCAACCAAAAGTCCATTACCAAGAGCAACCTTTCTACAAAGTATTTAGTAACCCAAAGAGGTGTTGGGCATGAATGTCTCAATGTTAAATTGCAAGTCAAGTGCCTGTGGTATGTATGTGTTGAGGAGAGGCTTGAGTCAGTAAGTCCTAAGGGGTGCTTCAATACCTAACACCTTAAACTAATTGGGTCGGGAGTGTTGACTGAAGCTGATTGAGTGCTATATCAAAGGGCCATTATTCCATGTGAAAGCGGGGAGAAATTAGGTATAGTTTAGTATCATGTAGGTCGTTTTATAGAGAGAGAGGCTCCCCCTTCTCTCTAGAAATTAGGGTTTTTAGCTTAATTTCTTTGTAACTTCTCTTCTCAATTCTTGTTTTCATCTAGTTTTTTCTACCTTTCTTTGTTCTATTGTCTTAATTTCCTTAATTTATCTTGTTAATTTCTCATTTTGATGTTTATGAGCACTCTTGTTATTTCGATTTTCATTTAATACAATTTATGTTTTATGTTCCTTTATTACTTAATTAAGTTGTTATTCTTACTTTCCTTGCTTGGTAGTCGTAGAATTTATTATTTCTTATTATTTTATGATGCTTTCTTTTTATGCCTTCCAAGTGTTTGATTAAATGCTTGGTTGAATTTTGGCCTAGTGTTTCACACTCTTGGTTGGGTAATGCACGGAAACTTGTCTCTCAACAATTTTCCTTCGGCAAGTATACCGAATTGTCGTCAAGTAAAAACTCACAATATAGTGAGGTCGAATCCCACAGGGATTGATTGGTCAAGCAACTTTAATTAGAGGAATGTTCTAGTTGAGCGAAGCAGAATTTGATTTGAGATTTGCAGAAAATTAAATGGCGGGAAAGTAAATAGCAGAAAATGTAAATTGCTGGAAATAGAGAGCTGAATATAAATGGCGGAAAGTAAATTGCAGAATCTTAAATGGAAATGGGGAAGATGCACATAATAGTAAATTGCAGAAATTAAAGAGAATGAGTAAGATCAAAAATGGGGAATTCATTGGGCTTAGGAGATGTTGCATTCTCCGGATCAAGTTCATTTTCATCTCTTCCTCAATCAATGTGTTCATTGATCTCCTTGGCAATCTTAAGTGATCGAATTACAATTCATTGTAGTTCAATCTCTCAAATCTTGATCAATAGCCAATTCCTTGGTCAATTGCTCATGAGAAGAGATGAAGTATGGTCACTGATTATAGCACATGCATTCCCAAATTAAGTGTTGGTAGAATTATAGTCACCATATCCATCCAACCCCAATTTGGTCCAACATGAGAAAGCATTTCTAGCATGATCTCTTCATTCGTCTTCCAAGGTTCAGAAGAGATCCAAGCATGAATAGCTTCTTTTCCAAGATAACTACCCAATTGGATGAAGATTGAAAGCTTTCTAGTAAAATCAAGAGAAAAGATAGAAGAAGAATAATGAAAACTAATATTGATCCATCAAATTACAACAGAGCTCCCTAACCCAATGAAAGGGGTTTAGTTGTTCATAGCTCTGGAAATCGAAAACAAAGATGGAAAATACATTATGAAAAGTAAAACTAGAAGTGCAGAGAATGTAAAATTATACAGAGAGTAGTTCTCCCATTTCCAACACCCCCAAAAAGCTTTTTTTCTAATTCAAAACTACCCCTATATATACTACTCTTCTGATCTTCTAGTTGGTTCTTCAAGTCTTGGATATGGGCCTTTGGATCTTGAGTTTGAAGCAGTTATCCTCTTCAGTGGGTGATGAGCGGATAATTTATACGCTTTTTGGCATTGTTTTTAGTATGTTTTTAGTAGGATCTTGTTACTTTCAGGGATGTTTTCATTAGTTTTTATGTTAAATTCACATTTCTGGACTTTACTATGAGTTTGTGTGTTTTTCTGTGATTTCAGGTATTTTCTGGCTGAAATTGAGGGACTTGAGCAAAAATCAGATTCAGAGGTTGAAAAATGACTGCTGATGCTGTTGGATTCTGACCTCCCTGCACTCAAAGTGGATTTTCTGGAGCTACAGAACTTGAAATGGCCCGCTTCCAATTGCGTTGGAAAGTAGACATCCAGGGCTTTCCAGCAATATATAATAGTCCATACTTTGGCCAAGAATAGACGACGTAAACTGGCGTTCAACGCCAGCCTTCTGCTCAAATCTGGCGTCCAGCGCCAGAAAAGGATCCAAAACCAGAGTTGAACGCCCAAACTGGCACAGAAACTGGCGTTCATCTCCACAAATGGCCTCTGCACGTGCTACACTTAAGCTCAGCCCAAACACACACCAAGTGGGCCCAGGAAGTGGATTTATGCATCAATTACTCACTCATGTAAACCCTAGTGACTAGTTTATTATAAATAGGACCTCTTACTATTGTATTAGACGTCTTTTTGACCATCTTTGGTCTCAGTTTTAATCCATTGTTCATCTTAGGAGACTATTGATCTCGTTTAGGCGGCTGGCCATCTCGGCCATGCCTGGACCTTCACTTATGTATTTTCATACGGTAGAGTTTCTACACTCCATAGATTAAGGTGTGGAGCTCTGCTGTCCCTCAAAGATTAATGCAAAGTACTACTGTTTTCTATTCAATTCTTCTTATTTCTCTTCTAAGATATCCATTCGCACCCAAGAACGTGATGAAGGTGATGATTATGTGTGACGCTCATCATCCTTCTCCCTTATGAACGCGTGCCTGACAAACACTTCTGTTCTACATGAAATAAGCTAGAATGAGTATCTCTTAGAAATCCTAACCGGAATCTTCGTGGCGTAAGCTAGAATGATGGCGGCATTCAAGAGAATCCAGAAAGTCTAAACCTTGTCTGTGGTATTCCGAGTAGGATTCAATGATTGAATGACTGTGACGAGCTTCAAACTCGCGATTGTTGGGCGTTAGTGACAGACGCAAAA
Source organism: Arachis ipaensis (assembly GCF_059453495.1). NCBI lineage: Eukaryota > Viridiplantae > Streptophyta > Magnoliopsida > Fabales > Fabaceae > Arachis > Arachis ipaensis. Next base: position 90,083,033 of record NC_142440.1, on the reverse strand, counting down.
GGACGGTGAATCCTATTCCAGCATGATCGGGAACCGACAGATGAATAGACGTGCCGTGACAGGGTGCGTGAGCATATTATTCACTAAGAGGAGGGGATGTAGCCACTGACAACGGTGATGCCCTTGCATAAAGCCAGCCATGGAAAGGAGTAAGACAGATTGGATGAAGATAGCAGGAAAGCAGAGGTTCAGAGGAACGAAAAGCATCTCCATTCGCTTATCTGAAATTCCTACCAATGATTTACATAAGTATCTCTATCTCTATTTTATTATATCATATTCGAAAATACCATTATCACTTTATATCTGCCTGACTGAGATTTACAAGGTGACCATAGCTTGCTTCATACCAACAATCTCCGTGGGATTCGACCCTTACTCACGTAAGGTATTACTTGGACGACCCAGTGCACTTGCTGGTTAGTTGTATCGAAGTTGTGACAAATTATGAATGTGACATCACAATTTCATGCACCATGTTTTTGGCGCCGTTGCCGGGGATTGTTTGAGCCTGGACATCACAATTTCGTGCACCAAGTTTTTGGCGCCGTTGCCGGGGATTGTTCGAGTTTGGACAACTGACGGTTCATCCTGTTGCTCAGATTAGGTAATTTTCTTTTTATTTTATTTTAAAAAATCTTTCAAAAATATTTTCAAAAATCTCTCATCTGTTCTCGAAAAAAAAATTTATAAAAATGTTTTAAAAAATTTTATTCAAGATTTTTAAGAATGAATTCTAGTGTTTCATAAAGCATGTGAAGCCTGGCTGGCTGTAAAGCCATGTCTAAATTCATTTGGACTGAGGCTTGCAATTTGTTATCAAGAGCAACTTAGTTGTTGCTCATCCACCCGCTGCTGATCCATGATCACCTGCTGAAGCTTGGCTGGCCATTGGCCATGTCTAGTGTTTTGGACTGGAGCTTTCTTTGAAAGCTTGGCTGGCTAGTGAGCCATGTCTAATTCCTGGACTGAAGCTTTAGACGAAGAATGCAAGATTCCTGGAATTCATATTAAAAATTTTTGAATCCTTATTTTCCCTTTTCAATAAATTTTCGAAAAAAATCCAAAAAAATTAGAAAATCATAAAAATCAAAAATATTTTCTATTTCTTGTTTGAGTCTTGAGTCATGTTATAAGTTTGGTGTCAATTGCATATGCATCTTACATTTTTTCGAAAATTTTATGCATTCATGGTGTTCTTCATGATCTTCAAGTTGTTCTTGGTAAGTCTTCTTGTTTGATCTTGATGATTTTTTGTTTTGTGTCTTTTCATGTTTATCATATGCATTCTTGAATTCTTAGTGCGTAAGCATTAAAGAATTCTAAGTTTGGTGTCTTGCATGTTTTCTTTGCATTAAAAATTTTTCAAAAATATGTTCTTGATGTTCACCATGACATTCAAAGTGTTCTTGGTGTTCATCTTGACATTCATAGCATTCTTGCATGCATTCATTGTTTTGATCTAAAAATTTCATGCATTGCATATTTTTCATGTTTTTCATAAAAATTTCAAAAAAATCAAAAAAATATCTTTCCCTTTTTCTCTCATCAAATTCGAAAATTTGGATTGACTTTTTCAAAAATTTTTAAAATCAAGTTGTTTCTTATGAGTCAAATCAAATTTTCAATTTGAAAATCTTATCTTTTTCAAAATCTTTTTCAAAAATCAAATCTTTTTCAAAATTATTAGTTATTTTCGAAAATTCCAAAAATATTTTTCAAAAATGTTTTTCTTATTCTTAAATCAAATTTTCGAAAATAACATAATCAATTAATGTTTTGATTCAAAAATTTGAAGTTTGTTACTTGCTTGTTAAGAAAGATTCAAACTTTGAGTTCTAGAATCATATCTTGTGATTTCTTATGAATCAAGTCATTAATTGTGATTTTAAAAATCAAATCTTTTTCAAAAACTAATTTCAATCATATCTTTTCAAAAATATCTTCTTATCTTATCTTTTTCAAAATATCTTTTCAAAATATCTTTTCTAACTTCCTAACTTCTTATCTTTTCAAAATTTGTTTCAACTAACTAACTAACTTTTTGTTTGTTTCTTAACTTTTTCAAAACTACCTAACTAACTCTCTCTCTCTAATTTTCGAAAATATCTTCCCTCTTTTTCAAAAATTTCTTTTTAATTAACTAATTATTTTTATTTTTTTATTTTTGATTTCAAAAATTTTCGAAAATTACTAACATTTTTTCAAAAACCATTTTTCAAAAACCACTAACTCTTTTTCAAAATAATTTTCGAAAATTATCCCTCCCCCATCTCATTCTATTTATTTATTCATATCCTAACATCTCATCTCACATCTCTTCCATCCGTACAGTTGTGTTTCTTCCTTTACATCACATTCTTTGTCTCCCCCTCTTTTCTTCCACTCACAAAGGGATCCCTATACTGTGGTATAAAGGATCTCTATTATTATTATTATTTTTCTGTGCCTTCTTCTTTGTCATATGAGCAGGAGCAAGGACAAGAACATTCTTGTGGAAGCAGATCCAGAACCTGAAAGGACTCTGAAGAGAAAATTAAGAGAAGCTAAAATACAACAATCCAGAAATAACCTTTCAGAAATTTTCGAACAGAAAAAGGAGATGGCAGCCGAAAATAATAATAATGAAAGGAGGATGCTTGGTGACTTTACTGCACCTAATTCCAATTTACATGGAAGAAGCATCTCCATTCCTGCCATTGGAGCAAACAACTTTGAGCTGAAACCTCAATTAGTTTCTCTGATGCAGCAGAACTGCAAGTTTCATGGACTTCCATCTGAAGATCCTTTTCAGTCTTAACTGAATTCTTGCAGATATGTGATACTGTTAAGACTAATGGAGTAGATCCTGAAGTCTACAGGCTCATGCTTTTCCCTTTTGCTGTAAGAGACAGAGCTAGATTATGGTTGGATTCTCAACCCAAAGACAGCCTGAACTCTTGGGATAAGCTGGTCACGGCTTTCTTAGCCAAGTACTTTCCTCCTCAAAAGCTGAGCAAGCTTAAAGCTGATGTTCAAACCTTCAGACAGAAAGAAGGTAAATCTCTCTATGAAGCTTGGGAAAGATACAAACAGTTGACCAAAAAGTGTCCTTCTGACATGCTTTCAGAATGGACCATCCTAGATATATTCTATGATGGTTTATCTGAGCTATCAAAGATGTCACTGGACACTTCTGCAGGTGGATCCATTCACCTAAAGAAAACGCCTGCAGAAGCTCAAGAACTCATTGACATGGTTGCGAATAACCAGTTCATGTACACTTCTGAAAGGAATCCTGTGAGCAATGGGACGCCTATGAAGAAGGGAGTTCTTGAGGTTGATACTCTGAATGCCATATTGGCTCAGAATAAAATATTGACTCAGCAAGTCAATATGATCTCTCAGAGTCTGCATGGAATGCAAGCTGTATCCAACAGTACTCAAGAGGCTTCTTCTGAAGAAGAAGCTTATGATCCTGAGAACCCTGCAATAGCAGAGGTAAATTACTTAGGTGAACCTTATGGAAACACCTATAACTCAACATGGAGAAATCATCCAAATTTCTCATGGAAGGATCAAAAGCCTCAACAAGGCTTTAATAATGGTGGAAGAAACAGGTTTAGCAATAGCAAGCCTTTTCCATCATCAACTCAGCAACAGACAGAGAACTCTGAACAAAATGCTTCTAACTTAGCAAATCTAGTCTCTAATCTATCTAAGGCCACTGTAAGTTTCATGAATGAAACAAGGTCTTCCATTAGAAATCTGGAAGCACAAGTGGGCCAGCTGAGTAAAAGGATCACTGAAATCCCTCCTAGTACTCTCCCAAGCAATACAGAAGAGAACCCAAAAGGAGAATGCAAGGCCATTGACATAAGCGCCATGGCCGAACCTCTGAGGAGAGGAGAGGACGTGAATCCCAAGGAGGAGGACCTCCTGGGACGTCCAGTGATCAATAAGGAGCTTCCCTCTGAGGAACCAAAGGACTCTAAGGCTCATCCAGAGACCATAGAGATTCCATTGAACCTCCTTATGCCCTTCATGAGCTCTGGTGAGTATTCCTCTTCTGAAGAGAATGAGGATGTCACTGAAGAGCAAACTGCCAAGTTTCTTGGTGCAATCATGAAGCTGAATGCCAAATTGTTTGGCATTGATACTTGGGAAGTTGAACCTCCCTTGTTCGTCAATGAACTAAGTGATCTGGATCAACTGACATTGCCTCAGAAGAGACAGGATCCTGGAAAGTTCATAATACCCTGTACCATAGGCACCATGATCTTTAAGGCTCTGTGTGACCTTGGTTCAGGAATAAACCTCATGCCCCTCTCTGTAATAGAGAAACTGGGAATCTATGGGGTGCAAGCTGCTAAAATCTCATTAGAGATGGCAGACAGCTCAAGAAGACAGGCTTATGGACAAGTAGAAGATGTATTAGTAAAGGTTGAGGGCCTTTACATACCTACTGATTTCATAGTCCTGGATACTGGAAAGGAAGAGGATGAATCCATCATCCTAGGAAGACCTTTCCTGGCCACAGCAAGAGCTGTGATTGATGTTGACAGAGGTGAAATAGTCCTTCAATGGAATGAGAACTCCCTTGTATTCAAAACTCAAGGATCTCCCTCTGCAACCATGGAGAGGAAGCTTGAAAAGCTTCTCTCAAAGCAGAGTCAACCAGAGCCCCCACAGTCAAACTCTAAGTTTGGTGTTGGAGAGTCTCAACAAAGCTCTGCACATCTGTGAGGCTCCATGAGAGCCCACTGTCAAGCTATTGACATTAAAGAAGCGCTTGTTGGGAGGCAACCCAATGTTTATCCAATTCTTATTTTTATTGTTTTTCATGTTTTCTTAGGTTCATGATCATGTGGAGTCACAAAATAAATAGAAAAATTGAAAACGGAATCAAAAACAGCAGAAGAAAAATCACACCCTGGAGGAGTATCTGTCTGGCGTTCAGCGCCAGAACAGAGCATGGTTCTGGCGCTGAACGCCCAAAATGGGCAGCTTCTGGGCGCTGAACGCCAGAACAGGCATGGTTCTAGCGTTCAACGCCAGAAATGGCACACAAATGGGCGTTGAACGCCCAAAATGGCCACCAACCTGGCGCTGAACGCCCAGAGTTGGGTACAAAGGCATTTTTACATGCCTAATGGGTGCAGGGATGTAAATCCTTGAAAACCTCAGGATCTGTGGACTCCACAGGATTCACTCAGGATATGTGGACCCCACAGGATCCACTCAGGATCTGTGGACCCCACAGGATCCCCACTTACCTCCACTCACTTCTTCTCACCACTCTCTTTCACACAACCCCATAAACACTCTTACCCAAAAACCCTTCACCAATCACCTCAAACTCTCTTCCCCATCACCTCTTCACCACTCACATCCATCCACTCTTCCCTATAAAGCTACCTCATAAACTCCACCTACCTTCAAAATTCAAAACCAATTTCCCACCCAAACCCACCCATATGGCCGAACCTTAACCCCCCTCCCTTCCCTATATAAAGCCATCCATTCTTCTTCAATTTCACACAACACACCCCTCTACACTCCTCTTGGCCGAAACCACATCTCCCTCTCCCTCTCCATATTTCTTCTTCTTCTTCTTCTATTCTTTTGTTTATTGCTCGAGGGCGAGCAATATTCTAAGTTTGGTGTGGAAAAAGCATAGCTTTTTTGTTTTTCCATTACCATTGATGGCACCTAAGACCGGAGAATCCTCTAGAAGAGGGAAAGGGAAGACAAAAGCTTCCACATCCGAGTCATGGGAGATGGAAAGATTCATCTCCAAAGCCCATCAAGACCACTTCTATGATGTTGTGGCCAAGAAGAAGGTGATCCCTGAGGTCCCTCTTAAACTCAAAAGAAATGAGTATCCGGAGATCCGACATGAAATTCAAAGAAGTGGTTGGGAAGTTCTAACAAATCCCATCCAACAAGTCGGCATCCTAATGGTTCAAGAGTTCTATCCCAATGCATGGATCACCAAGAACCATAATCAAAGTAAGAACCCGGATCCAAAGAACTATGTTACAATGGTTCGGGGGAAATACTTAGATTTTAGTCCAGAAAATGTGAGGTTGGCGTTCAACTTGCCATACATGGAAGAGAACGCACGCCCCTACACAAGGAGAGTCAACTTTGATCAAAGGTTGGACCAAGTCCTTATGGACATATGTGTAGAAGGAGCTCAATGGAAGATTGACTCCAAAGGCAAGCCGGTTCAACTAAGAAGATTGGACCTCAAGCCTATAGCTAGAGGATGGTTGGAGTTTATTCAATGCTCAATCATTCCCACTAGCAACCGGTCTGAAGTTACCATAGACCGGGCCATCATGATCCATAGCATCATGATTGGAGAAGAGGTGGAAGTTCATGAGATTATACCTCAAGAACTCTACAAGGTGGCTGACAAGTCCTCCACCATGGCAAGGTTAGCCTTTCCTCACCTCATTTGCCACCTATGCAATTCAGCTGGAATTGACATAGAGGGAGATATCCTCATTAAAGAGGAAAAGCCCATCACTAAGAAAAAGATGGAGCAAGCAAGAGAGCCCACTCATGGAGCTCAAGAGGCGTATGAAGCTCATCACCATGAGATTCCGGAAATGCCTCAAATGCACTTTCCTCCACAAAACTATTGGGAGCACATCAACACCTCCCTAGAAGAATTGAGTTCCAATATGGGACAACTAAGGGTGGAACATCAAGAGCACTCCATCATGCTTCATGAAATAAGAGAAGATCAAAAAGCAATGAGGGAGGAGCAACAAAGACAAGGAAGAGACATAGAAGAGCTCAAGGACATCATTGGTTCCTCAAGAAGGAAACGCCACCATCACTAAGGTGGATTCATTCCTTGTTTTTGCTTTCTCTGTTTTTCGTTTTCTATGTTATGTGCTTATCTATGTTTGTGCCTTCATTACATGATCATTAGTAGTTAGTAACTTTGTCTTAAAGATATGAATGTCCTATGAATCCATCACCTCTCTTAAATGAAAAAATGTTTTAATTCAAAAGAACAAGAAGTACATGAGTTTCGAATTTATCCTTGAACTTAGTTTAATTATATTGATGTGGTGACAAAGCTTCTTGTTTTCTGAATGTATGCTTGAACAGTGCATATGTCTTTTGAAGTTGTTGTTTAAGAATGTTAAATATGTTGGCTCTTGAAAGAATGATGACTAGGAGACATGTTATTTGATAATCTGAAAAATCATAAAAATGATTCTTGAAGCAAGAAAAAGCAGCAAAGAACAAAGCTTGCAGAAAAAAAAAAATAAAAAGAAAGAAAAAATAGGCGAAAAAAAAATAGAAAGAAAAAGAAAAAGCAAGCAGAAAAAGCCAATAACCCTTAAAACCAAAAGGCAAGGGCAAATAAAAAGGATCCCAAGGCTTTGAGCATCAGTGGATAGGAGGGCCTAAAGGAATAAAATCCTGGTCTAAGCGGCTAAACCAAGCTGTCCCTAACCATGTGCTTGTGGCGTGTAGGTATCAAGTGAAAACTTGAGACTGAGCGGTTAAAGTCAAGGTCCAAAGCAAAAAAAAAAAAAAGAGTGTGCTTAAGAACCCTGGACACCTCTAATTGGGGACTTTAGCAAAGCTGAGTCACAATCTGAAAAGGTTCACCCAATTATGTGTCTGTGGCATTTATGTATCCGGTGGTAATACTGGAAGACAAAGTGCTTAGGGCCACGGCCAAGACTCATAAAGAAGCTGTGTTCAAGAATCATCATACTGAACTAGGAGAGTCAATAACACTATTCGAAATCTGAAGTTCCTACAGATGCCAATCATTCGAAACTTCAATGGATAAAGTGAGATGCCAAAACTATTCAAGAGGCAAAAAGCTATAAGTCCCGCTCATATGATTGAAGCTCTGTTTCATTGATAGTTTGGAATTTATAGTATATTCTCTTCTTTTTATCCTATTTGATTTTCAGTTGCTTGGGGACAAGCAACAATTTAAGTTTGGTGTTGTGATGAGCGGATAATTTATACGCTTTTTGGCATTGTTTTTAGTATGTTTTTAGTAGGATCTAGTTACTTTCAGGGGTGTTTTCATTAGTTTTTATGTTAAATTCACATTTCTGGACTTTACTAAGAGTTTGTGTATTTTTCTGTGATTTCAGGTATTTTCTGGCTGAAATTGAGGGACTTGAGCAAAAATCAGATTCAGAGGTTGAAAAAGGACTGCTGATGCTGTTGGATTCTGACCTCTCTGAACTCAAAGTGGATTTTCTGGAGCTAAAGAACTCGAAATGGCGCGCTTCCAATTGCGTTGGAAAGTAGACATCCAGGGCTTTCCAGCAATATATAATAGTCTATACTTTGGCCAAGAATAGATGACGTAAACTGGCGTTCAACACCAGCCTTTTGCCCAAATCTGGCGTCCAGCGCCAGAAAAGGATCCAAAACCAGAGTTGAACGCCCAAACTGGCACAGAAACTGGCGTTCAACTCCACAAATGGCCTCTGCACGTGCTACAATTAAGCTCAGCCCAAACACACACCAAGTGGGTCCAGGAAGTGGATTTATGCATCAATTACTCACTCATGTAAACCCTAGTGACTAGTTTATTATAAATAGGACCTCTTACTATTGTATTAGACGTCTTTTTGACCATCTTTGGTCTCAGTTTTAATCCATTGTTCATCTTAGGAGACTATTGATCTCGTTTAGGGGGCTGGCCATCTCGGCCATGCCTGGACCTTCACTTATGTATTTTCATACGGTAGAGTTTCTACACTCCATAGATTAAGGTGTGGAGCTCTGCTGTCCCTCAAAGATTAATGCAAAGTACTACTGTTTTCTATTCAATTCTTCTTATTTCTCTTCTAAGATATCCATTCGCACCCAAGAACGTGATGAAGGTGATGATTATGTGTGACGCTCATCATCCTTCTCCCTTATGAACGCGTGCCTGACAAACACTTCTGTTCTACATGAAATAAGCTAGAATGAGTATCTCTTAGATCTCCTAACCAGAATCTTCGTGGCGTAAGCTAGAATGATGGCGGCATTCAAGAGAATCCGGAAAGTCTAAACCTTTTCTGTGGTATTCCGAGTAGGATTCAATGATTGAATGACTGTGACGAGCTTCAAACTCGCGATTGTTGGGCGTTAGTGACAGACGCAAAAGGAGGGTGAATCCTATTCCAGCATGATCGGGAACCGACAGATGAATAGCCGTGCCGTGACAGGGTGCGTGAGCATATTATTCACTGAGAGGAGGGGATGTAGCCACTGACAACGGTGATGCCCTTGCATAAAGCCAGCCATGGAAAGGAGTAAGACAGATTGGATGAAGATAGCAGGAAAGCAGAGGTTCAGAGGAACGAAAAGCATCTCCATTCGCTTATCTGAAATTCCTACCAATGATTTACATAAGTATCTCTATCTCTATTTTATTATATCATATTCGAAAACACCATTATCACTTTATATCTGCCTGACTGAGATTTACAAGGTGACCATAGCTTGCTTCATACCAACAATCTCCGTGGGATTCGACCCTTACTCACGTAAGGTATTACTTGGACGACCCAGTGCACTTGCTGGTTAGTTGTATCGAAGTTGTGACAAATTATGAATGTGACATCACAATTTCGTGCACCAAGTTTTTGGCGCGTTGCCGGGGATTGTTTGAGCCTGGACATCACAATTTCGTGCACCAGTGGGCTTAGCTTTACTTGTAGAGAGAAAGTGTGAAGTAGGCAGGGTGTTTAGCTCAGGACGTTAGTGGTGTTAAAGTTAAGTGAGAGTGTAGGTTCGAGAACGTTAGTGACAATCACCTTTTTCACTAACGTTCCTAACCCAGGGATGATCCACGTTAACTTCAACGTTAGTGGCACCAACGTGACCACTAACGTTGCCTCTTGGTCCGTCACACACGTTATTGGGACTCACCTTTTCCAATAACGTTGAGAGTCCTCCCTTCCCCCTACGTTAGAGTCCACATTAACTTAGTTAACGTGGCTCTTAACGTAGGCTTGCCAATCCTTCGAGAACGTTACTGACACTTACCTTTGTCACTAACGTTCCAAGATGCCCCTACTTCCCATGTTAGAGTCCACGTTAACTAGGTTAACGTGGCTTCTAACATGGTGTTGATAGCCATCTCCAACGTTAGTCACAAAGGTGAGTGTCACTAACGTTGGCTCATCATCTCCTTTATCCACGTTAGCTTCCACGTTAACTAACGTTGGAGCTAACGTTGCTCATAGTGGCTTGTGGTGGTACATCCCAACGTTAGTGACAAAGGTAAGTGTCACTAACGTTGGCGATCACTTGCTTTCTCCACGTTAGCTTCCACGTTAACTAAGTTAATGTGGCAACTAACGTGGCTTATTGTGGCTTGGCCAACGTTAGTGACAAAGGTGAGTGTCCCTAACGTTGGCTTCTCTTTTGCTTCCCAACGTTAGAGTCCACGTTAACTGAGTTAACGTGGCTCTTAACGTGGCCACTTATGAGCTTGGTCCAACGTTAGTGACAAAGGTGAATGTCACTAACGTTGGCCTTATTTCTTTCTTCCACGTTAGAGTTCACGTTAACTTAGTTAACGTGACTCTTAACGTGGGCTATTATGGCTTTCGAGGACGTTATTGGCGATTACTTTTCTCATTAACGTTGCAAGCTAGCTCCCATTCCGCGTTAGTGGTCACGTTAGTTAGACTAACGTTGCTGCTAACGTGGTTCTTCCTTACTTCCTTTGTCCTGAAATCAAACAATAAAGTGCATCAAAGTTCTAATCCAAGTCATGAGACATGCACTATCCAATTTGTCATATAACTCATGCAAAATTCTCATGAAATCATGTAAAGTGCACCATGTTTGCTTGAATCAAGATGTAAGTGAAATTTTACCCAAAACTTGCTTATTTCCTAAGAAAATGCATGAAACTACCCTAAAACAGTAAAGAAAAGGTCAGTGAAACTGGCTAAAATGCCCTGGCATCACAATACCAAACTTAAAGCTTGCTTGTCCCTAAGCAAGTACTGGAGCAAGAGAATGATGAATGGAATGCCAAGAGGAATGAGTCATTATTGTGGAAGTCATGTCCTTGGTTTTATGGTGGTTTCATGCATAGCAACTTAGGTTCATTCCTTCACTGGCTTTCAGACCATTATCATGTCCTAGAATACTCACTTGATTGCATCCCATGAGACTTTTATTCATTGATCCTTTTTGTTATTTCAGGGCTTGTTTGTGTTCTTAGACTAGGTGCTCTGTGAGGGGGTGACTCTTTAAGATAAGCTTTCAGCCAGTACTCCCGAACCAGTTGGTTCAAGGTGCTAGGTATTAAGACACCCCTAAGGACTTACTCCCTCAAGTCTCTTTCCCCCATACATACACACCACAGGCACATGGTTTATTATTTTCTTTCTTGAGACCTTAGTGTCCAGCACCTCTTTGGGTTACTAAGCGTTCTGTAGCAAAGGTTACTCTTGAAAGTGGACTTTCAGCTGATAATCCCGGGTTAGTTAACCCAAGTTACCAGGTGATAAGGCACCCCTAAGAGCTTATTCATCCAAGTAAATCCCTTACACAGGAACACCACAGACACTTCCCTCAAGATTCAAACCCTTGGTGCCTAGCCTTATTTCTTACTCTTTTTCTTTTATTCTTAACTTTCATTTTTCTTTCCCTTTTCTTTTATTGGGATCTTGTTATTTGGCTAGTCTCATGGGGTGTGTTTCAAGCATATGATTCAGGACAAATAGTTGCCTTCCCACCTTATTGGTGAACCAACTTAGCTAATCTATTATCACACCATAAAATTAGGAACTTACTCCACAACTTGAACTCCCCTCTGGTCTTTGATAACACACATTCTCTTTTTATTTGATTAAAAGGAGACAAGCATACAAGTAGGCAAGGTGAATATGCAGCAGGTATCGTGGACAACACACATATGACAAAAGCAAAAGAAACATTAAACTACAATGATTTAAACTAATGAGTAACTATTAATCAAGGTCCTTCGGACTTCCAATTCTTAGCATTTCAAGTATATGGAGTTAAGTAACAACACAACCTTCGGGTGATGGTTTCTAGCTGTCCCCTTGTTGTCCTCATCCATAATATTTGCTCCTTCACTTCCTTGGATGATGGTGCACCATTTCCTCAGAAGGTTCCTGCAAAGTTATTGGAAGTTGCTTGTTCCCAAAGCACTTGAGAAATAGTTAGCTCGCATGTATGCTTGTGAATTTCTGAACTTAATTTGGTGTGTGAATACCAAACTTAGTTCCTTGCCTAGTAGACATATTGCATACTTGCAGAGAGCCTCATAGGTTGTTACTAACACAAACAACAATTGACTAAAGACTAAACTCCTGCTAAGTGGTTCCCTTGATTGGTTGGAGCTAATAGTTGGCCATTGGAGTGTAATGTGATTCTAATTAATATCTTTGGTGGAACACCAAACTTAGAATCACACTTTCACTCTTGGATTCATTTTGGTGTGGAACACCAAACTTAGCTCCATGCAATATAGGGGAAACAACTTGTGATCTTTATTAAAATGACAATGAAAAAAAACTACCTTAAGTTGGGTTGCCTCCCAACAAAGCGCTCTTTTAGCATCGCTAGCTCGACGATTCCTCCATTACTTGAGAAGATACTTCACTTTGGGGTTTTCCCCCATGTTGCCCATATAGTGTTTGAGCCTTTGTCCGTTCACAGTGAAAGTCCTCTCCGAACTCTCATCCATGATTTCTATGTGTCCATATGGCGAGACTTTTGTGACAAGAAAGGGTCCTGACCACCTTGATTTGAGTTTTCCTGGGAACAGTCTCAATTTGGAGTTGTAAAGGAGTACTTGCTGCCCCTTTGCGAAACTCCTGGGTGCCAGATGGAAGTCATGTCTCCTCTTCGCATTTTCTTTATAAATCTTGGCATTTTTATAAGCTTCAGATATGAATTCCTCCATCTCTTGCAGCTGCAGAATCCTCTTTGCACCAGCAGCAATGCTGTCAAAATTTAGTATCTTGAGAGCCCAGAGGGCTCTTTGTTCCAGCTCTAGTGGTAAGTGACAAGCTTTCCCATACACCAGTTGATACGAGGACATCCCGAGTGGTGTTTTGAATGCTATTCTGTATGCCCAAAGAGCATCATCCAGCTTCTTCGACCAATCCTTTCTTGATGCTCCTACAGTCTTTTCCAAAATCCTTTTTAGCTCTCTGTTAGATATCTCAGTCTGCCCACTTGTTTGGGGGTGGTAAGGCGTGGCAACCTTGTGTTTCACTCCGTATCGTAGGAGAAGAGCTTCTAGTGGTCTATTACAAAAGTGGCTCCCTCCATCACTGATGAGTGCTCGTGGGACTCCAAACCGGCTAAAGATATTCTTCCTGAGGAAGTTCATGACCACCTTGTTATCATTTGTTGGGGTTGCAATAGCCTCCACCCACTTGGAAACGTAGTCCACTGCCACCAAAATATACTTGTTTGAATATGAGGTTGGGAATGGTCCCATGAAATCGATTCTCCATACATCAAACAGTTCCAGTTCTAAGATGAAATTTTGTGGCATCTCATTTCTTCTGGGCAAGTTTCCAGCTCTTTAGCATTCATTGCAGTTCTTTACTAGTTCCTTGGCATCCTTAAAAAGGGTGGGCCAAAAGAATCCGCTTTGTAACACCTTGGCTGCAGTTCTGTCCCCTCCAAAATGGCCTCCATAGCACGAGCCATGGCAATTCCACAGGACCTCTCGTCCTTCTTCTTCTGAAACACATCTTCTCAGGATTCCATCTGAACACTTCTTGAAGAGATATGGCTCATCCGAGACAAAATATTTTGCATCATTTATGAGCTTTCTTTTTTGATGTTTGTTGATCTCTGGAGGTAGAGCCCCAGTTGCCTTGAAGTTGGCAATGTCTGCAAACCATGGTGCTTTGTGAACTGTCATCAACTGCTCATCAGGAAAGAGTTCATTTACACTTGTATCATGTGCTCCACCTTTATCATGAGGGATTCTGGATAGGTGATCTACTACCTTGTTCTCCACTCCTTTCTTGTCTCTAATTTCAATGTTGAACTCCTGCAATAATAAGATCTACCTTATTAGTCTTGGTTTTGATTCTTGCTTGGCAAACAAATATTTAAGTACTGTGTGATATGTCAAAACAATCACTTTAGCACCAATGAGGTATGATCTAAACTTGTCAAATGCAAATACTATTTCTAGCAACTCCTTTTCAGTAGTGGTATAATTTCTTTGAGTGTCATTGAGGACTTTGCTAGCATAGTAGATCACATGGACTAAGTTATCTTTCCTCTGCCCTAACACGGCCCTAACTGCAAAATCAGATGCATCACACATCAATTCAAAAGGTAAGTTCCAATCAAGTGGGGAAATGATAGGGGCAGAGGACAACCTCTGTTTCAAATTTTCGAATGCTAGCATGCATTTTTCATCGAAGACAAACGGTGTATCAGATACAAGGAGATTGCTTAAGGGCTTGGCTATCTTTGAAAAATCTTTAATAAACCTCCTGTAAAAGCCAGCATGCCCTAAAAAACTCCTAATTGCCTTGACATCACTGGGTGGTGGAAGTTTTTCAATAAGTTCCACCTTAGCTCTGTCAACCTCAATGCCTTGGTTAGAAACCTTATGGCCAAGGACTATTCCTTCAATTACCATAAAGTGACATTTCTCCCAGTTCAGGACCAGATTGGTCTCTTGGCACCTTTTCAATACCAAGGCTAGGTGATTTAAGTAACTAGGAAAGGAATCTCTGAATACTGAAAAATCATCCATAAAGACTTCAATGAATTTCTCTATCATATCCGAGAAGATAGATAGCATGCAGCGTTGGAAAGTTGCAGGCGCATTACATAGCCCAAATGGCATGCGCCTGTAAGCAAACACTCCATATGGGCAAGTAAATGAGGTTTTCTCTTGGTCTCTAGGATCAACCACTATTTGGTTATATCCTGAATAACCGTCGAGAAAACAATAGTATGAGTGTCCTGCGAGTCTTTCCAACATCTGATCCATGAATGGAAGGGGGAAATGATCTTTTCGTGTAGCTTCATTTAGTTTTCTGTAGTCTATGCACATTCGCCATCCTGTGACGCTCCTGGTGGGGATTAGTTCGTTCCTCTCATTGGGAACTACAGTGATTCCTCCCTTTTTCGGAACAACATGCACGGGGCTGACCCAGGGGCTGTCTGAGATCGGGTAGATTACCCCTCCCTGCCACAACTTCATAACTTCCTTCTGTACCACTTCCTTCATGATTGGGTTCAGCCTCCTTTGGGATTGAATAGATGGTTTGGCATCATCTTCCAATAGTATTTTATGCATGCATATGGCCGAATTGATCCTTTTTAGGTCAGCGAGGGTCCATCCAATGGCATCTTTATGCCTTTGCAACACTTTGAGCAGTTTATTCTCTTGATCTTGGCTGAGGGATGAGTTTATGATCACTGGGTAGCTTTCATTCTCTCCTAAGTATGCATATTTGAGAGTGGGTGGCAGTGCTTTGAGTTCAAGTTTGGGTGCTTCTAACTTTTCATTCTCTTCCTTTAGTGCACCTTGTATATGAATCTCTGCTGTTGCAACCTCTTCACTAGACGTTGACTCCTCCTCTGTTAACCTTTCATGTTTTTCTTCTTCAAAGCTCTCCTGCACTGCATCTTCCAGTGAGTCCAACCTCATACATTCTCCCAATTGTTCTGGTGGGTAACTCATGGCCTTGAACACATTGAATGTCATCTTTTCATTGTGTAATCTTAAGGTGAGGTCACCTTTTTGGACATCAATGGCAGCTCCAGCAGTAGCTAAGAACGGTCTTCCCAGGATGATAGAAGCCTTGGCTTTCTCCTGCATGTCCAACACCACAAAGTCTGCTGGGAAGATGAAATCCCCCACTTTCACCAGCAAATCTTCCACTACACCATGAGGGAACTTGAACGATCGGTCTGCCAGTTGTAGGGCCATTTTTGTTGGCTTAGCCTCCTCGATTTTCATTTTTCTCATCATAGCTACTGACATCAGATTTATGCTGGCTCCTAAGTCACATAGAGCCTTCTCCACTGTGATTTCCCTTATAATACAAGGGATCTGGAAACTCCCAGGATCCTTCAATTTTTGGGGTAGTTTATGCTGAATGATAGCACTACATTCTTCTGTTAGTATCACAGTTTCATTGCTCCTCCAACTTCTCTTCTTAGTCATCAATTCCTTCAAGAACTTAGCATAGAGCGGCATTTGCTCTATTGCTTCAGCAAATGGTATGTTAATCTGTAATTTTTTGAAGATTTCCAAAAATCTGGAGAACTGGCTGTCATCCCCCTTCTTCTTCAGTTGTTGAGGATATGGGACTTTGGGAACATATGGCTTCAGCTCTCCTTCCTTTTGATGTGAGTTGGAGGTGGGGACTTGAACTTCATCTTGTTCCTCCTTCTGTCTAACCGAATCTTTCTCTTGTGGTTGCTTGGGAGTCTCCTTCAATTCCTTTCCACTTCTGAGGGTGATAGCCTAACACTCCTCCCTTTGGTTTGAGTCTGCATCACTACGAGGGTTATGGCTGGAAATTTGCTTGAATAGGTATCCAATTTGTGTCTCAAGTTTCTTGATGGCAGCATTTTGATTCTGCATATTGGACTGCACTTCTTCTCGGAATGCCTTACTGTCTTGAATCTTTTTGCATATGCCCTCAAGTAGGGTCTCAATTCTGGAGAGTCTATCTTCAGATGATGGTGAGTTGAGAGTGGATGGGTGAGTTGGGTTATTTTTGTTTTGGTATGGATGTGGAGAGGTGTTGTTAGGGTGGTGTTGATATGATCTCTGTGTGGAATGTTGGTGAGCTGCATGGTTGTTGGGGTTGTGACGTCTCTGATCTTGGCTTTGATCTTGTTGATTTCTCCACCCAAAGTTTGGGTGATTCCTCCAACCAGGGTTGTAGGTCTTGGAGTATTGATCATGGGTCTGCCTGGGTGAGTTTCCAATGTAGTTGGCTTGTTCTTGCTCATCCTCAGCCTCTGTATTCACTCACTCTTGGGTTGCTGATGAGGTGGTGATTGCTGCTACTTGGTTCCTCTCCATCTTCTTGGTGAGGTCAGCCAGCTGCTTGGTGATAAGCTTGTTTTGGGCCAGCAGTACATCCACATTGTTTAGCTCCATCACTCCTCTAGTGTTGCCTATTTCAGAAGCATAGAAATAGTCATTCTCTGCTACAGTCTCAATGACATCTATGGCTTCTTCGATGGTCTTCTTCTTGTTCAGAGATCCCCCTGATGAGTGGTCTACTCCCTTCTTTGATTCATAAGAAAGGCCTTCATAGAAAATGTGTAGTTGCACCCATTCATTGAACATATCTGGTGGACACCTTCTTGTCAGGTCCTTAAACCTCTCTCATGCTTCATATAGAGTCTCACCATCTTGCTGCCTGAAGGTTTGAACCTCAGCTCTCAGCCTGTTGATCCGTTGAGGAGGATAGAATCTTGCCAAGAATTTGTTTACCACATCTTCCCAAGTTGCTAAACTCTCCTTTGGGAAGGATTCCATCCATTTAGATGCCTTGTCCTTGAGTGAGAAAGGGAACAGAAGTAGTCTATAGGTGTTAGGATGAACACCATTAGACTCCACAGTATCACATATCCTCAGGAAGGTGGTTAGATGTTGATTGGGGTCTTCTTGGACACCTCCTCCGAATGAACAATTGTTCGGAACAAGGGTGATGAGCTGTGGCTTTAGTTCAAAGTTGTTGGCATGTATAGTTGGCCTTTGGATGCTGCTTCCACAATTTCCTAGGTTTGGGTTGATGTAAGAACCCAGAACCCTTCTCTCTTACCCAGCCTGATGTGCTGGACCTTCTCGGCCATGGTTGTGAGCCTCTTCTTCATGATGGTGTTCCATATTCTCGTTCATATCTGGTTCAAAGTACTCCTCCTTTTCCTCAGCACCAACTACTCTTTTTCCTCTTGCTTCCCTCCTTAATCTAATGAAGGTCCTCTCAGGTTCAGAATCAAAGGAAGTTGAAGCCCCGCTTCTTCTCCCTGTCATACAACCAACAAGGCACAAGCAAGGAAATAGATGCAGAAAGTAATTTCTATAGAAATGCTGTTAGTGTGAGTGATGCAATATATCAAACAGTTAGTGGGTTAGTGGACTGAATTGTAAACAAATAAGAAAATGGGTAGGGGGAAGGGAAGAAAATAACTGAACAGAAAGTAAATTACTCAAATGAACTTAAATCAAACAAAAGAAAAAAAAAATGCTCAATCTAGTTATCCTCCAATTTAGTCATTGTTGATAGAAAATCAATCCCCGGCAACGGCGCCATAAACTTGATGCACGGAAACTTGTCTCTCAACAATTTTCCTTCGGCAAGTATACCGAATTGTCGTCAAGTAAAAACTCACAATAGAGTGAGGTCAAATCCCACAGGGATTGATTGGTCAAGCAACTTTAATTAGAGGAATGTTCTAGTTGAGCGAAGCAGATTTTGATTTGAGATTTGCAGAAAATTAAATGGCGGGAAAGTAAATAGCAGAAAATGTAAATTGCTGGAAATAAAGAGCTGAATGTAAATGGCTAAAAGTAAATTGCAGAATCTTAAATGGGAATGAGGAAGATGCTAATAAAAGTAAGTTGCAGAAATTAAAGAGAATGGGTAAGATCAGAAATGGGGAATTCATTGCGCTTAGGAGATGTTGCATTCTCCGGATCAAGTTCATTTTCATCTCTTCCTCAATCAATGCGTTCATTGGTCTCCTTGGCAATCTTAAGTGATCGAATTACAATTCCTTGTAATTCAATCTCTCAAATCTTGATCAATAGCCAATTCCTTGGTCAATTGTTCATGAGAAGAGATGAAGTATGGTCACTGATTATACCACATGCATTCCAAATCAAGTGTTGGTAGAATTATAGTCACCATATCCATCCAACCCCAATTTGGTCCAACATGAGAAAGCATTTCTAGCATGATCTCTTCATTCCTCTTCCAAGGTTCAGAAGAGATCCAAGTATGAATAGCTTCTTTTCCAAGATAACTACCCAATTGGATGAAGATTTAAACTTTCTAGTAAAATCAAGAGAAAAGATAGAAGAAGAATAATGAAAACTAATATTGATCCATCAAATTACAACAGAGCTCCCTAACCCAATGAAAGGGGTTTAGTTGTTCATAGCTCTGGAAATCAAAAACAAAGATGAAAAATACATTATGAAAAGTAAAACTAGAAGTGCAGAAAAGTAAAATTATACAGAGAGTAGTTCTCCCATTTCCAACTCCCCCAAAAAGCTTTTTTTCTAATTCAAAACTACCCCTATATATACTACTCTTCTGATCTTCTAGTTGGTTCTTCAAGTCTTGGATATGGGCCTTTGGATCTTGAGTTTGAAGCAGTTATCCTCTTTAGTGGGCTTAGCTTTACTTGCAGAGAGAAAGTGTGAAGTAGGCAGGGTGTTTAGCTCAGGATGTTAGTGGCGTTAACGTTAAGTGAGAGTGTGGCTTGGAGAACGTTAGTGACAATCACCTTTTTCACTAACGTTCCTAACCCAGGGATGATCCACGTTAACTTCAACGTTAGTGGCACGAACGTGACCACTAACATTGCCTCTTGGTCCTTCGCACACGTTATTGGGACTCACCTTTTCCAATAACGTTGAGAGTCCTCCCTTCCCCCTACGTTAGAATCCACGTTAACTTAGTTAACGTGGCTCTTAATGTAGGCTTGCCAATCCTTCGAGAACGTTAGTGACACTTATCTTTGTCACTAATGTTCCAAGATGCCCCTACTTCCCACGTTAGAGTCCACGTTAACTATGTTAACGTGGCTTCTAACGTGGTGTTGATAGCCATCTCCAACGTTAGTGACAAAGGTGAGTGTCACTAACGTTGGCTTCTCTTTTGCTTCCCAACGTTAGACTCCACGTTAACTGAGTTAACGTGGCTCTTAACATGGCCACTTATGAGCTTGGTCCAACGTTAGTGACAAAGGTGAATGTCATTAACGTTGTCCTTATTTCTTTCTTCCACGTTAGAGTTCACATTAACTTAGTTAACGTGACTCTTAATGTGGGCTATTATGGCTTTCGAGGACGATATTGGAAATTACTTTTCTCATTAACGTTGCAAGCTAGCTCCCATTCCACGTTAGTGGTCACGTTAGTTAGACTAACGTGGCTGCTAACGTGGTTCTTCCTTGCTTCCTTTGTCCTGAAATCAAACAATAAAGTGCATCAAAGTTCTAATCCAAGTCATGAGACATGCACCATCCAATTTGTCATATAATTCATGCAAAATTCTCATAAAATCATGTAAAGTGCACCATGTTTGCTTTAATCAAGATGTAAGTGAAATTTTACCCAAAACTTGCTTATTTCCTAAGAAAATGCATGAAACTACCCTAAAACAGTAAAGAAAAGGTCAGTGAAACTGGCCAAAATGCCCTGGCATCATTGGGAAATTGGGTAATTAGGTGAATTTGAGTTGTGGATGTCTATTTCACATTGTGTTAGGATTGTTAGTAGATTTGGTTTCCACTAACTCTAAGCCTTCCATAATAGAGTTGGCTAGGACTTGTAGATTGAGATTAATTATGCCCTTTTGACTAATTCTCAATGTTAGGATTGACAAATTGGGATTAATTCTACACAATTACCATGTTTATGGTCCATAACTAGGATAGGAGTTCTTAATTCCCCACTTCTTGCCAAGAGCCCTCTTTGCCATTTAATTTCCATTTTCATTGTCTTTACTTGCTTTCATTTAATTTCATGCTAGTCTCATTGCTTGCTATTTACATTCCTTGCTTCTCTTATCATCAAACTCCATGATAAACCCCATTTTTAGGGTTTATCTTATGCTTAATTTAGGGGGACTTTACCGACTTTTCTCACATTTATTCAATGAAATGGCATGGTTTCATGCCTTTCTCTTAATTTGTGCTTAAGTGTAAAAACATGCTTTTAAGGCCTTCAATTTGCTAATTTTAGTTCACCTTTGATTCCACTAGATGCCTTGATGTGTTTGTTAGTGAATTCAGGTTGAAAAGGCTAGGAATGGATCAAAGGAGTGAAGAGAAAAGCA
Organism: Arachis ipaensis; assembly: GCF_059453495.1. NCBI lineage: Eukaryota > Viridiplantae > Streptophyta > Magnoliopsida > Fabales > Fabaceae > Arachis > Arachis ipaensis. The sequence continues at coordinate 90,062,001 of NC_142440.1, read as the reverse complement.
TGCAAAGTGGAGAATTCATGGAAAATCAAGGATTTGGAATGCATACACCGACGCGCACGGGTGAAAATGAGGTTGTCCAGGCGACGCGTACGCGTGACATGACGCGTACGTGTGAGAAGCAAAATGCCAGATGACGCGTACGCATGGCCCATGCGTACGCGTCACATCTCGCACGTGACCTCATTAAAATGAATTCGCTGGGGGGATTTCTAAGCTTTCCAGGCCCAAATCCAACTCATTTATGAGGCTGTTACATGCAAAATTCGAGAGGGGTCAAGGGGGAGAGCAATTAGTAGAGTTTTCACCATGCTTTAGTTAGTTTCTAGAGAGAAAAGCTCTCTCTTCTCTCTAGAATTAGGTTAGATATAGATTAGGATTTCTTTAGATCTAGGTTTAATTCATGTCTTGATTTACTTTTCCTTTGCAATTTCTTGTTACTTTATCTTTACTTTCTTAGTTTAGTATTTTACTCCTTGTATTTGTTTACTTTGTTGTTGATGCACTCTTGTTGCTTTTATTTTCTTTTAATGCAATTTATGTTTGATTTCTTTTATTGTTTAATTGCTTTTCTATTGTTATTTCCTTGCCTTGAGTAGTTGTAGATTTACATTTCTTGCAATTTTATCTCACTTTACTTTTATGCCTTCCAAGTGTTTGACAAAATGCTTGGAAGGATGTTAGAGTAGAATTTTCTCCTCTTGGCTTGGCATGGTAACTTAGGTGAACTTGAGTTACTAATGTCCAAGTGATTGATGATTGGTGTCCATTGACTTTAGCTTCGACTAAGTTAATTAGTGAGGTGGCTAGGACTTATGGATTAGAATTGATAAAGCTCATTTGACTTTCCTTCACTTATTAGAGGATGACTTAATGGGATTGATCCTTGCAATTATCATGTTGTAGTTAGTAACAAGGACAAAGATCCTTAACCATCAACCCTTTGCAAAGACCTTTTTATCATTTAAGTTGCATTTACTTCCTTGTCATTTAGGTTTCCTGTCCTTTATTCAAAACCACAAAAATACTTATCCCATAACCAATAACATGAACACTTCCTTGCAATTCCTTGAGAGACGACCCAAGGTTTAAAGACTTTGGTTATTTTTATTGGGGTTTGTACTTGGGGCAAACAAATTAAACTTTGATTGAAGATTGTTTGTTGGTTTAGAACTATACTTGCAACGAGATTTCATTGAGAAATTCTTTACCGACAATTTCCTTACATCACCCCCATTTTCCCCATAATCAATAATTGAGCATTTCATTGCAACTCCTAGGGAAGACGACCCGAGACTTAAAACTCCCAGTTTATATTTGTTTTGGATTGTGACATCTTTTAAATTTAAAATTTGATTTGAGAATTAGTTGTTGGTTTGGACTATACTTGCAACGAAGGAATTCTATTAAGAAATTCTAGATCAACACTAATCCTCTTCATCAAGTTTTTGATGTCGTTGCCGGGGGAGTTGCAATGGTGTTATATTGTTGGCTATTGTTAATATGTGAATATGTGAATAGTTTGTTTTTGATTGATTGCTTGTTTTTGCTAGTTTTAGGAGTTCATTTTATTTATTCCTATTACCTTTGGTTTTTATTCTCTTTTTATCCTATGAATTCTCACCCATTGCACTATGAGTTTTGTTGCTATTGTGTTATAGGAATTGGGAATTTCAAATGCTTGTTACCTAGAGGGAATGAAAGGAATTCACAACAAGATTTGGGTGCACAAGCTTTGGAATCTCAAAAGTCTTGGAGAATACAAGCTTGGGTGGGATTTCATTGAGGTTTGAAACACAAGCCTCTTTGATGAGAGCTTCTCAATAAAGTCCAACTTAAGTACTCTAAATAGAAGTGCTATGTAGGAGACACCCCACCATGGTAACCCTATTCTAACTCCTCTCTTTTTGTTTATATTTTTGACTTAATTGCATTTTGCTTATTTTAGTTAGCTTAGAACTAGTTTAATTTTGAGTTTAGTAGGTTGAATTCTATATGGATCATAAATTTATGGGTTTTTGGATGTTTGGGGCTGAGCTTTTGTTGAGCTAAGGCTTGGTGCCTTGGATTTTAAAGAAATTTTTTTTGGAAAAATAGGGCATTGTGTGTGCGCACACACCTGTGCATACGCACACAATCACTAAAAATCACGTCATGTGCGTATGCACACTTCCTTGCCAAGCTTTTGTTGGGAGCGCTGGCACAACCTGTGCGCATGAACCCATGCCTCTTTTCGCTCCTGTGCATGCGCACAGACCTGTGTGCACAAACACATTATCCTTTTCCTTAAACAAAAAGGAACAAAAAAGTGTTCTATGCGTACGCACACTTTGTAAGTCCCTCTCTGTTCAGAACGCTCGCACACCCTTGTGCGAGCGCACACCTTTCGTTTTTCACCTAGTGTGCGTATGCACACATGTCTGTGCATGCGCACAAGTGCTGTTTTGGGCAAAATTTTTATTGCACCTTGAGTTGAGCCCTAACACACTTCCACCCCCTACCCCTCTCTTCGCTTATTCTGGCCCTATTTTCTGCTTGTTCTTGTTCGTCTTATTTTCATTTCATTTTTATTTTAGTAATTATTTTAGTTTTAGTTTAATTGTTGTTAATTGAATAAATTGCAAATGTTTGCTTGATGGTTTTTGGGTTGCTTCTTGCTTGAGTTTTGGTTTAATTTTTGACGGATATGTGCACTGAGCATCAAGTCTTTGTTTGATTGCCTAAATGAATTGTGAGTTTGATTCATATGTTGTAGCTACCATATGCATTAGACTATATCCTTGTTTGGCAACTTAATCATGAATTGTGCACTCTTACTTTAGTGAATTGAATTGCATTACTTGTTCATCATGATTTTCATATCAAATTAATCACATTACAAGGCACTTGTTTCTTTTTAATGCTTTACATTTGTTTGAGTGACTTAACTTGATTCTTATGAAGCTTATCACTTTTTACAACAAGTACCTTTACCATGTGAGTATTTCATTATGTTTAAGGATGAACAAGTAGTTTTCTTTTTAATCATGGAATTGGTTATTGTTGATTGTGCCATTTTACATTCATCTTGCGCTTTCACTTGCACAATTTCAATATCCAATGTCTCATATATTCAATTCATTCTAGTTGTGCTTACCTATGTTTGTTTATGCATTCACTATTGCTTATCTTTATTTGCAACCTAGGCTACTTAATTGAGGAACACATGCTTTTTCTTCTTGATTGTGTGGTTGCCATTTTACCCGGCCAATGTATGTGCTCTAAACCATGCACACTTAGAATACACACAATTGTCTTTTATCATACCACACACATTTAAACTTTTCTCAATTTCTGTTATTTGTTTTATACAGTAGCCTGAGCCCCAGTGCCCACCACCTAAAGGTGGAGCCTCATAGTTCTTCACCCCCGGATTGAGTTCATGCACGGAGGACCGTGCAACGTTTAAGTGTGGGGGAGGATCCGAAGTTTTGGGGGCGTGAATTTCTCTTTCTCAACATTTTGTATTATTTTCTAGTTTTTAATAGTTATGTTTTTGTGAATATTTGTTTATTATTTCATTGCATTTCACTTTACTTAGTTTGCTTATATATATATACCTTAGTTTGCTTATACCTTTATATTTGTAAATATTTGCATGTTACCTAGTATAGGAAATAAGTTTGGTAGAAAAACAAAGGAATTTTCAAGAAATCCCTTATAAGGCGTTCCATTGATTAGATTTGAAAACTTATTTTTCAACTTGCTTGAAGTATTTTTATGGAACATAGAAAAGAGCTTTATCAAAACACCTAGTGAGATTTGAGCTTTAATTGTGTGGTTGTACATTTTCAACCACAAATTTTGTTCTTGTGTGTTATACTCTTTTATGATTGTGATCTTAGATTTGCTTGAGTCTTTATGTCCTATATTTGATATTTTGAATGCATTTAGTATGATTGAGGCCATTTTTGAAATTGAACTTACTAACCCATATGGCCAACCTTTACATCTACCTTTGTAAACCACTTTTGAGCCTTTAATTCCCCTTTGTTCTAATTTTAAGCACATCTTTCTCCCTAAGAAAAAAAATCATTAATGTCCATGAATTTTATCTTTGATTAGCTTGAGTTGAGTGTGTGTTAATCAAGTGTAGGGGGGATTTATGGGGGAAATGTTGGTAGTTAATTTACTTTGGGTTTTCATTGTGAAATTTTTGAGAAATGGGTAAACAGTCATGCATTCATTACTTAAAACATATGCATCTCTTTTTGATGAAAAAAGAAAAAAAATTTTGGTGTATATATGATGGGAAGGCCCCAAATGCACAGGTTAGGAACTTGATTATCAAAAATGGAATTCGCGTGGTAAGTATAGTCCTAACCCAACAAGTTGGCCATCAATCAAATTGGAAACTCACAAGATGTGTCACAATTCAAAACTAATTCAAAACCAAGAGTATTTGACTCCCGAGCCGTCTCCCAAGGAGTACTTTAGAACAATGAGTGTGCAAATCTGGTTGTAGTGATCAAGGGGTTGTTAATGAAGAAATGAACATATAAAGCAATAAAAGAACATGCAAAATTGTAATGATTGAACTAATGAAGAAATTAAATAACACACTATGTAATATAAACAAGTAAAGTATAAAAGAGATTAACATAGAAGTGTATGAAGGATTGAAAGCATAAAAGGAGTCTTGGCTTGGAGTGAGCTAAGGGTCCTTTCCTTGTTAGAACCACAACTATGACAATTATGATAGATTAGTCTCACTTGATCAACCCTCACATCGAAAAGTAAGTTAAATGAGCATAAGTGTTCTCAACCCACAAATCCTAAATTGCTTGCGAATTACCTTATCAACAAATTAGCGTTAGTGGGAAGAAGAACAATTAACAATCCAAGAATTAAAACTAAATGTTGGACATTCCAACTCTAGAAACCCAATTGCTCATTTTTCCCAAGCCAAGAACCAAAAAAGTTAGCCTAAAATCATGTTTGACATTTTGTCAAACATTTGGTGGGCAAAAACCTTAAACATGGATAAAATCAGAAAATGCTTGAAACTAAAAGCAATAATTGATCTCAATGAACAAGAATAACACAAGAAAGCATAAAACAAACATCAAACATCAAATTCATCAACAAGAAATTGAAATTGCAAGAGAGAAGCAAAATTGAACTATAACTTGAATTAGAAGAAAGAGTAATGAGAATGTAACTATAAAGAGTAATAACAAGAGAATACTTACAATGAAAGCTAGCAAAATCCAAGATAAAAAATGGAAATGGCACTTGAATGTAAAACCCTAATATAAACCCTAATAGAGATGATGAAAAACTTAGAGAAAAACTAAACTAAAAGCTTCCTACCACTACTCCTAAACTATACTAATGATATGCTATCTTATGTCCCTCATTTCCCCTCCAATATGAGCTAGAAGACTTCAAAAATGAGCCTCCAAAGCCCCCAAATCACGAGTCACATGCTCTTTTAATGAAGCCATGTGTGGATACCTGTGCAGATGCATAGATGCGTGCGCCCGCACACCTTGTGAGAAATCCCGTACTGTACGTACGCACAAGTAGCCGTGCGCACGCACACTAGGCGATGCTTGAATGGAAGCGCGATGCGCTCGAAGCAATCCACGCGCTCTGATTTGGGGGCTGTGCGTACGCACAAGCAGTCGTGCGCACGCACACGTCTCTGAACTCATCTCCTTTGATTCTTCATGTTTCCTCCACTTTGCATGCTCTTCTTCCATTTTCTCCAACCCATTCCTACCTTATACACCTGAAATCACTCACAAACATAATCATGGCATCGAATGGAAGGAAAATGGAATAAAATAGATTAAATTAGGTACAAAAGAGTATATTTTCATAATCAAGCATAATTTGGGAGGGAAGTTCAAAAGCATGCTATTCAAGGGAATAAGTGCAAGTTTATATGATAAAAATCCTTTCAATTCTAACCAAAAATCATCATCAAATATGGATTCATCAATTCCCCCACACTTAAACAGTAGCATATCCTCATGCTAAACACACGCAAAGGAGATATATGAAAAGGAAAATGACTTATGCTATATACTACTTAAATGTATACAACTATCCTAAGGCTAATCACCAATATGTACTATGATGAGAGTTGGTAGAAACAAACCATGAAATTCCAATCCATCACAAGAAAACTTTAGGGCCAATGCAAAGAGTTCACGCACTAAGATCAATGTCCAAAGAATTGAATTGAAGTTATCAAAACTATCCAATTAAACAACTCGCAAGAAGATGCAATATGAGGCGTAAGAACATAGAATTGAGCGATCGAACCCCTCACCGAATGTGTATCCACTTAATTTGCTCAGTGTTTAGGGTTTACCCACTCAATTCTCCTTTTATCATGCTTTTCAAAGATTTACAAGTCATCTAACAATCAACTAGTATTTAATGCATGAATAACAAGTATCATGAGGTCTTTAAAGGGATGTAATGGGGCTAGGGTTTAGGTAGGATGAATTATGGTTAAGTGGACTTAAAGAATTAGGTCCTTGATTAGCTTGAGTGTCCACTTAATCCTACATCACCTATGTACACAAAACAATAAAACCTTTCTACCCATTTTCTTTTTTCCCTCTCACTTCACTCATGCATTTTCTTTTCAAACATGGTATATGCATCCTTTATTTACTCTTTTATTCATACTTTGTTATGCACAAGTTTTTTTTTTAAACTATGAATGCATATGTTTTAATTTGTGAAATGCATGAGCATTACCTAATTGCCCAAAAAATTTTCATAAAGAGTTCATGCCTCTATCACCAATGCTTCCCAACATTTCCCCCACACTTAGAATTTATACACTAATCCACCCAAGCTAATCAAAGAGTAATTCAGGGACATCAATGGTTTCCTGCTTAAAGGGCGTAATGTGCTTATCATCATAACAAAAGGTGGTTTGTAGGCTCAAAGGGGTTCACAAAGGTGAATACAAGGGTTGGCCATATAGGTTAGTGAGTTTATCATCAAAGATGGCCTCAATCATGCTAAATGCATCCAAACACAAATACAGGATATAAAGAATCATGCAAATCAATGATCACAATAAAAAAAGAGTATAATCACACAAAATAATAACATTATGGCTGAAAAGTGCAACCATCTATTAAAGCTCAAATCTCACAAGGTATGTTGTTCTAGCTCGTTTCTATGTTCTACAAACAAAATACTCCTAGCAAGTTGGTAAACACAATTTTTCTTCAATTCAATCAATGGTATGCCCTAAGAAAGGTTTCATGGAAATTCCTTGGTGTTTCACCAACTTATTCATTCTATCATGCAACATGCAAATATTAACTACTGAATATCCATAAACGATAAAGAAATATTTACAACAACCCAAACAAGATGCAATAGAAATAAAGCTACTCAAAATGAAGAAAAAGTACTACAAGAAACATTGCAAAGTGTCTTTAAGAGAGAAATTTTTACCCCCCTTGAAGTCATCGATCCTCCCCCACACTTAATTTGTGCACGGTCCTCCGTGCATGCTCACGATCCGGGAGGAGGAAGAGGGGCCACCTTCAGCTGGTGGACTTAGAAATGGGATGGTTGATAAACCCATATTTTATGATGTATTTTGTGCTCAATTTAAGTGATTTATTCAATCCTTCACCCACTTATTCATGTAAATTGTATGGTTTTACTTTTCCTTCATTATTATGTGAAATATGTGAAAAACATGTTTCCTATGCTTTAAAAATATTAATTTTTATTACCCTTTATTACCATTCGATGTCGTGATTTGTGTGTTAAGTATTTTCAGATCTCCCAAGGCAGGAATGGCTTAGAGGACAAAAAGGAAACATACAAAAATGGAAGGAAAGCACAAAAATAGAGTTTTGAAGAAAAGGGCAGTGACGCGAATGCATGGACGACGCGGCCGCGTGCCTAGCGCGAAAAGGCAGCGACGCGAACGCGTGACTGACACGGACGCGTGCCTTGAGCAGAACACAAATGACGTGTACGCGTAACCGAAGCAATCACGTGACAAGGAAAACTCCCAGATGACGCGACCGTGTGACCCACGCGGACGCGTGACAGACGCCACGTGCAGAAACTGCAGAAAACGCCCCCAGCGATTTCTGAAACCTTTTTGGCCCAGATCCAAGTCCAGAAAACACAGATTAAAGGTTATAAAGTGGGGGAATGCATTCATTCATGAAGAGGTCTTCCATTATTTACTTTTCATAATTTAGATGTAGTTTTTAGAGAGAGGTTCTCTCCTCTCTCTTAGCTTTTAGGATTAGGATTCCTCTTAAAGGATTTAGGATTTCAACTTCCTCTCAGGTTCAATATTCCTTTTACTTTATATTTCTCTTCTTCTTTCAGATACTTTAATGCTTTTATTTGTTAATTACTTATGTTGCCAAGTTGGCTTTTGAACCATTCATGTTAGGATTTTCTTTATTTAATATAAATTGAGGTATTTCAGATTCATGATTCTTATTTAGCTTTATTATATTCTTGGCTTAAATTGATTAATTGGAGACTCTTAAGTTATCAAACTCATCGTGATTGATAATTGTTATTTTCTCTAATTAAATTGAATTCCGATATCTCTAGTCCTTTCTCAGGAGTTGGCTAGGACTTGAGGATGAAACTAATTAGTCCACTTGACTTTACTTTGCTTTAGTAAAGGTTAACTAAGTGGGATTAAAACTCAATTCTCATCACCATCGATAAGGATAACTAGGATAGGTCTTCCAAATTTTCATACCTTGCCAAGAGTTTTACTAGTTATTAATTTATTTCCCTTGTTCAAACCTTTTAAAACCCAAAAACACTGTTTTCCATAACTAATAATAAGAACACCTCCCTGCAGTTCCTTGAGAAGATGACCCGAGGTTTGAATACTTCAGTTTATAAATTTTATTGGGTTTGTTGCTTGTGACAACCAAAACGTTTGTAAGAAAGGAATTCTTGTCGGTCTAGAAGCTATACCTACAACGCGAGTTTATTTGAGAAAATTCTAGATCGCGCAAGAGTTTCGTTCTCATCAATGGTCAATTGCATCATGCTCCTCCCCAGCTAGTTCGGATGAAGCTCTAGAAATTGGGCCAGGGTCTCTTCCTTCTAGCTTTGCCGCTATCCACTCAAAACGTTTGTGCTCCAAATGCTCCATGTGGTGGATATCGTACAAGATGTCTCGGAATAGATCCGGAAGAGGTCAGAGAAAGGGTAAAGCAGTTGATGAAGTTGGTAGAGTTAATGGTGGTGCTGTGGGTGTCTTCCTCTCAGAGGGTGTAATGTTTGTTGATCTTTCCAAATCACCCCTCGGAATGAACTTTTTGCCTCTAGGAACCCAGAACATAATGTCCATTGGTCGCCTCTTTACCCCCGCTGCGTTTGCTAAGCGCATCACCATCGACAGAAATGGAATGCTGATATTTTTCTTCTCAACTAATTTCCAAATCGATTTGCGCAATAAAGGCAAGAGGGCTATATGCTTCCCTTGTATAATAGCCCACAGTAGCAAAGCAGTTCTAAATCTCACATCGGTAGTGTGGGTGCTCGGGATGATGTAGTCCGTCACAATCTGATGTCATATACGAGCTTCAGCATTTAAATCAGAGTATGCAATACTAGTGGGAACAGAATTCCTCCCTTTGCTATACTCCCAAGATGCACCAGGACGGCCTATTCTCTCATGAATGGGAGTCAGAGATACTCTTCCTTTGAAGACATCCACTTTTATCTTAGAATATTCATCTTTCTCAAGTGGAATATGGGGGATGTTCAGAATAGCTTCTAGAGCTTGATTGGATGTATCCAACATCGCTTCCCAAGCTTGGTAGTTCACATAAAATTCCCGCACCATAGTCTCATTGACTTCAATGGGTTCTCGCTCGAGAAACTCCCAATGAAGCAAGGCAATCCTTTGGTGAATAGTTGCCTTGTATTGGCTTGGAACCTTCAACGGCCGCTCCCAATGGATTGTACGCTTCCCAATAGCCTCGTATTGAGAGTCAGCTCTTCGGTTAACAAAGGTGTTTGGTCTATCACCTTGGCGATCGGTCCACGAAATTATGATTCACACTTTTCACAACTCCGCACAACTAACTAGTAAGTGCACTGGGTCGTCCAAGTAATACCTTACGTGAGTAAGGGTCGATCCCACAGAGATTGTCGGCTTGAAGCAAGCTATGGTCATCTTGTAAATCTTAGTCAGGTGGATTCAAATGGTTATAAGGTTTTGATAATTAAAAGATAAATAAAACATAAAATAAAATAAGATACTTATATAACTCATTGGTGGTAATTTCAGATAAACGTTTGGAGATGCTTTATTGCTTTTGAACCTCTGCTTTCCTATTGTCTTCTTCCAACCATGCGTGCTCCCTTCCATGGCAAGCTGTATGATCCTCTCGGATGAAAAATACCAGGTACGATCTCTGCACGGCTAATCAATTGTCAGATTTCTCGTCTCGGATGAAAAATACCAGGTACAGCTACCGCACGACTAATCATCTATCGGTTCTTGCTAGCGTCGGAACTCTATCCTTTTGCACACTATCACTGCGCCCAACATTCGCAAGTTTGAAGCTCCTCACAGTCATCCCTTCCCAGATCCTACTCGGAATACCACAGACAAGGTTTAGACTTTTCGGATCTCAGGAATGCTGCCAATGGTTCTAGCCTATACCACGAAGGTTCTAATCTCAGATTCGGATGCTCTATTGTCAGGAGAGATGATGCGAATCACGGATCAGAGACCCAAGAGAATATACTCCGGCTGTCGTCCAATGGCTACGTTGAACATCATGTAGACCGCTTGTGCTGTCAGGCACGCGGATCTTGGTTAACCGAGTAACGAAGATAGTGGGTGATTATCACGGGTCACCCCTTCATTCTGACTTAACTGAATTAAGTACGAGAGTATATCTTGGAGAAGGAGTAGGCGTGAATTGAAAGAAAACAATAGTACTTGCATTAATTCATGAAAAACAGCAGAGCTCCGCACCTTAATCTATGAGGTGTAGAAACTCCACCGTAGAAAATACATAAGAGAAAAAGGTCTAGGCATGGACGAATGGCCAGCCTCCCAATTCCAAAGGTGATGATAATCTCGTAATCCCATAATACAATAGTAAAAAGTGATATTTATACTAAACTAATTACTAGGGATTACAGAAAATGAATAACTAAGTGCAGAGTGCAGAAATCCACTTCTGGGGCCCACTTGGTGTGTGCTTGGGCTGAGCATTGAAGCTTTCACGTGCATAGGACATTCTTGGAGTTAAACGCCAGCTTGAGTGCCAGTTTGGGCGTTTAACTCCAGTTCTGGTGGCAGTTCTGGCGTTTTACTCCAGAAAAGGGTCTTTGGTGGGCGTTTGAATGCCAGTTTGGGCCATCAAATCCTGGAAAAAGTATATACTATTATACATTGCTGGAAAGCCCAACATGTCTACTTTCTAACGCAACTAAGAGCGCGCCAAATAGGCCTCTGTAGCTCCATAAAATCCATTTCGAGTGCAGGAGGGTCAGAATCCAACAGCATCTGCAGTCCTTTTTCTTCCTCTGAATCAGATATTTGCTCAGGTCCCTCAATTTCAGCCAGAAAATACCTGAAATTACAAAAAAACACACAAACTCATAGTAAAGTCTAGAAATGTGATTTTTGCATAAAACTACTAAAAATTAATAAAAAGTAACTAAAACATACTAAAAACTATGTAAAAACAATGCCAAAAAGGGTATAAATTATCCGCTCATCACAACCCCAAACTTAAATTGTTGCTTGTCCCCAAGCAACTAAAAATAAAATAGGATAAAAAGAAGAGAAAATACAATAAATTTCAAAATTATCAATGAAGATTAGTTTCAATTAGATGAGCGGGACTAGTAGCTTTTTGCTTCTGAACAGTTTTGGCATCTCACTTTATCCTTTGAAGTTCAGAATGATTGGTATCCATAGGAACTCAGAATTCAGATAATGTTATTGATTCTCTTAGTTCAGTATGTTGATTCTTGAACACAGCTACTTTATGAGTCTTGGCCGTGACCCTAAGCATTTTTTTCCAGTATTACCACCGGATACATAAATGCCACAGACACATAACTGGGTGAACCTTTTCAGATTATGACTTAGCTTTGCTAGAGTCCCCAGTTAGAGGTGCCCAGAGCTCTTAAGCACACTCTTTTTTTGCTTTGGACCACGACCTTAACCGCTCAGTCTCAAGCTTTTCACTTGACACCTTCACGCCACAAGCACATGGTTAGGGACAGCTTGATTTAGCCGCTTTGGCCAGGATTTTATTCTTTTGGGCCCTCCTATCCATTAATGCTCAAAGCCTTGGATCCTTTTTACCCTTGCCATTTGGTTTAAAGGGTTATTGGCTTTTTCTGCTTGCCTTTTCTTTTTTTTTCTTTTTCTTACTTTTTTCTTTATTTTTCACCATTTTTTTTCGCAAGCTATGTATTTTTCACTACTTTTTCTTGCTTCAAGAATCAATTTTATGTTTTTTCATATTATCAATAACATTTCTCATTTTTCATTATTCTTTCAAGAGTCAACAATTTTAACATTCATAAACTTCACTATAAAAAATATGCATTATTCAAGCATTCATTCAGAAAATAAAAAGTATTGCCACCACATCAAAATAATTAAGCTAATTTCAAGATAGAATTCAAAATTCATGTCTTCTTTTTCTTTTTCAGAAAACATTTTTCATTTAAGAAAGGTGAAGGATTCATAGGACATTCATAGCTTTAAGACATAGACACTAGACACTAATGATCATGTAATAAAGACACAAACATAGACAAAACATAAAGCATGAAACCAAAAAACAAAAAAATAAGAACAAGGAAATTAAAGAACGGGTCCACCTTTGTGACGGCAGCTAGTTCTTCCTCTTGAAGATCTTATAGAGTGCTTGTGCTCCTCAATATCTCTTCCTTGCCTTTGTTGCTCCTCTCTCATGGCCTTTTGGTCCTCTCTGATTTCATGGAGGATGATGGAGTGCTCTTGGTGCTCCATCCTTAGTTGCCCCATGTTGGAACCCAATTCTCCTAAAGAAGTGTTGAGTTGCTCCCAATAGTTGTATGGAGGAAAATGCATCCGTTGAGGCATCTCAAGGATTTCTTGATGAGGGACTTTCTCATGCTCTTGTTGAGGTCCATGAGTGGGCTCTCTTGTTTGCTCCATCCTCTTTTTAGTGATGGGCTTGTCCTCTTCAATGAGGATGTCTTCCTCTATGACAACTCTAGCTGAATTGCATAGGTTACAAATGAGATGAGGGAAGGCTAACCTTGCCAAAGTGGAGGACTTGTCCGCTACCTTGTAGAGCTCTAAATGTATGATCTCATGAACTTCTACTTCCTCTCCATTCATGATACTATGGATCAGGATAGCCCGGTCTATTGTAACTTCAGACCGGTTGCTAGTAAGAATGATAGAACATTGGATGAACTCCAATCATCCCCTAGCCACGGGTTTGAGGTCAAGCCTTCTTTGTTGAACCGGCTTGCCTTTGGAGTCTCTCTTCCATTGAGCTCCTTCCACACAAATGTCCATAAGGACTTGCTCCAACCTTTGATCAAAGTTGACCCTTCTAGTGAAAGGATAAGGATCTCCTCTCATCATTGGCAAGTTAAACGCCAACCTCACATTTTCCGGACTGAAATCCAAGTAATTCCCCTGAACCATTGTGAGCCAATTCTTTGGGTTCGGGTTCATACTTTGATCATGGTTCTTAGTGATCCATGCATTAGCATAAAACTCTTGAACCATTAAGATTCCGACTTGTTGGATTGGGTTGGTGAGAGCTTCCCAACCTCTTCTTTGAATCTCACGTCGGATCTCCGGATATTCACTCTTTTTTAGCATGAAGGGGACCTCGGGGATCACCTTTTTCTTGGCCACAACTTCTTAAAAGTGATCTTGATGGACCTTTGAGATGAATCTCTCCATCTCCCATGACTCGAAGGTGGAAGCAATTGCCTTCCCTTTCTTCTTACTAGAGGTTTCTTCGGTCTTAGGTACCATTAATGGTTATGGAAAAAAAAAAAAGCAGAGCTTTACCCACACACGAACAAAAGAAGGAAGAAAGGAGTAGAAGAAGAATAAATGGAGGAGATGAAGGAGTGTGTTGGTTTTTGCCAAGGGGGTAGGAGTGTGTATGAAGTGTGAAATTGAAGGTGGTGAGGAAGGGTATTTATAGGGTAAGAGAGAGGGGGAATTCGTGTATGAGGAGTTGGGTTTGAGAGGGAAATATTTTAAATTTGAATGGTGAGGTAGGTGGGGTTTTATGATAGATGGATGTGAGTGGTGAAGAGGTTGTGAGGAAGAGGGTAAGATTTGATAGTTGAATGGTATTTGGGGAAGAGTGTTTATGGAGAGGTGTGAAGAGGAGAGAGAGTGAGTTGGGGTAGTTGGGATCCTGTGGGGTCCACAGATCCTGAGATGTCAAGGAATTCTGCTCCCTACACTATTCTGGCATTTAAACGCCCTCTGTGTGCCATTTCTGGCGTTTAACGCCAACTCTTCTACCTTTTATGGCGTTAAACGCCAGGCTGATGCCCATTTTTAGCGTTTAACGCCCATCAGACACCTTTTTATGGTGTTAAACGCCAGTCTGTCTGCCAATTTTGGTGTTTAATGGTAGCCAGACACCAGACACCCCTTTCTGGTGTTAAACGCCAGTCTGTCTGCCGTTTCTGGCATTTAACGCCCAGAATGCTGCCAGACTGGGCGTTAAACGCCCATTCTGCTATCCTTACTGGCGTTTAAACGCCAGTAAGCCTGTTCTCCAGGGTGTGCTATTTTTTATGCTGTTTTTTATTTTTCTTTAATTCTGTAACTATTTTTGTGACTTCACATGATCATCTATCTAAAGAAAACATAGAATAACAATGGAATATAATTAAATAACATTGGGTTGCCTCCCAATAAGCGCTTCTTTAATGTTAATAGCTTGACAGTTAGCTCTTAGAGAGCTTCACAGAGACTTAGAGCTTAATGGTGGCCTCCCAACACCAAACTTAGAAGTTGAGTGTGGGGGCTCTGTTTTACTCTGTATTGAGAGAAGCTTTTCATGCTTCCTCTCCATGGTTGCAAAAGAAGATCTTTGAGCCTTAAACACAAGGTAGTCCTCATTCAATTGTAGGACTAACTCTCCTCTGTCCACATCAATTACAGCTCTTGTTGTGGCTAGGAAGGGTCTTCCAAGGATAATGGATTCATCCTCATCCTTCCCAGTGTCTAGGATTATGAAGTCAGCAGGGATGTACAGGCCTTCAACCTTCACTAAGACATCCTCTACAAGTCCATAAGCTTGTTTCATTGATTTGTCTACCATCTCTAGTGAGATTCCTGCAGTTTGTACCTCAAAGACCCCTAGTTTTTCCATTACAGAGAGTGGCATGAGGTTTATACCTGAACCCAAGTTACACAGAGCCTTCTCAAAGTTCATGGTGCCTATGGTATAAAGTATTAAGAATTTTTCGGGATCCGGTTTCTTCTGAGGTAATTTCAGTTGAACCAAAGCATTCAGTTCCTTAATGAGCAATGGAGGTTCATCCTCCCAAGTCTCATTACCAAATAACTTGGCATTCAGCTTCATAATTGCTCCTAGATACTGAGCAACTTGCTCTTCAACAATATCTTCATCCTCTTCAGAGAAAGAATACTCATCAGAGCTCATGAATGGCAACAATAAGTTTAGTGGAATCTCTATGGTCTTTGTATGAGCCTCAGATTCCTTTGGTTCCTCAATAGGGAACTTCTTAATGTTCAGTAGATGTCCATGGAAGTCTTCCTCACTGGAAATCACTACCTCTTCCTCCTCTATAGGTTCAGCCATGTTGGGTATATTGATGGCCTTGCACTCTCTTTGGATTCTCTTCTGTATTGCTTGGGAGAGTACTAGGAGGGATTTCAGTAACTCTTTTACTCAGCTGACCCACTTGTGCCTCCAAATTTCTAATGGAGGACCTTGTTTCAGTCATGAAACTGAGAATGGTCTTAGATAGATCAGAGACTATGGTTGGTAAGTCAGAGAGGCTCTGCTTAGAATTCTTTGTCTATTGCTCAGAATATGATGGAAAAGGCTTGCTATTGCCAAACCTATTTCTCCCAACATTATTATTATTGAAGCCTTGATTAGGCTTCTTGAGTACTACTGGATGCGGCTTGCATCTCAGTCAGATTCTAAGAAATCATATTGTCTTGCTGAGTCAATATTTTATTCTGAGCCAATATGGCATTCAGAGTATCAATCTCAAGAACTCCTTTCTTCTGAGTCATCCCATTATTCATAGGTTTTCTTTCAGAAGTATACATGAACTGGTTATTTGCAACCATCTCAATGAGCTCCTGGGCTTCTGTAGGCGTCTTCTTTAGATGAAGAGATCCACCAGCAGAGTGATCCAAGGACATCTTGGACAATTTAGACAGACCATCATAGAATATACATAGAGGGATTCACCTTCCTTCTGTCTGAAGGTTTGGACTTCCATTCTAAGCTTGCTCAACTTTTGAGGTGGAAAGAATTTGGCCAAGAAAGCATTGACCAACTTTTCCCAAGAGTTCAGGCTTTCTTTAGGTTCTGAGTCTAACCATATCCTAGCTCTATCTCTTACAGCAAAGGGGAAAAGCATAAGTTTGTAGACCTCAGGATTAACCCCATTGGTCTTAACGGTGTCACAGATTTACAAGAATTCAGCTAAGAACTGATGAGGATCTTCTAATGGAAGTCCATGAAACTTGCAATTCTACTGCTTTAGAGAAACTAATTGAGGCTTAAGCTCGAAGTTGTTTGCTCCAATTGCAGGAATTGAGATGCTTCTTCTATAAAAGTCAGAAGTTGGTGCAGTAAAGTCACCAAGGACCTTCCTTGCATCTCCACCATTGTTGTTATTTTTGGCTGCCATCTCTACTTCTTTTTCGAAAATTTCTGTTAGGTCCTCTCCAGAGTGTTGTGCTTTAGCTTCTCTTAGCTTCCTCTTCAGAGTCCTTTCAGGTTCCGGATCAGCTTCAACAAAATGTTCTTATCTTGTTCCTCCTCATATGAAAAAGAAGAGAACAGAAAAGAAGAGGAATCCTCTATGTCACAGTATAGAGATTCCTTTCTGTGAGTAGAAGAATGGAAGAATAGAATGAAGAAGGGAGAAGAAGAATTCGAACACAGAGAGAGGGAGATGATTCGAATTATAAGTAGAAGAGAAGTGTTAGTAAATAAATAAAATAAATAGAAAGAGATGAGAGGGAGAGTATTCGAATATCAATTAAAATAAAAGAAAAATATTTTTATTTTTATTTTAATTATAAGTTAAAATTCGAAATTATTAAAAGAAATAAAATAAAATTAGAATTTAAAATAATTAGTTAATTAAAAAGAATTTTGAAAAAGTTGTTAGTTGTTTTCGAAAATTAGAGAGAGAGAAAAGTAGTTAGGTGGTTTTGAAAAAGATAAGAAATAGAAAACTTTTTAAAATCAAACAAAAAGTCAAGTAGTTAATTGAAAAAGATTTGAAGATAAATTTTGAAAAGATAAGAAGTTAGAAAAAGATTTTGAAATTAAGTTTTGAAAAAGATATGATTGAAATTTATTTTGAAAAAGATCTGAAAAAGAAATTTAAACATTTGATTTTGAAAATTAAAGTTGATGACTTGACTAACAAGAAACTAAAAGATATGATTCTATAATTTAAAGATTGATCCTTTCTTAACAAGAAAGTAACAAACTTGAAATTTTTGAATCAAAACATTAAATGTTAGCAATAATTTCGAAAATTATGAAATAAAAATTAAGAAAAAGATTTTGAAAATTAATCTTAAAGAATTTTCGAAAAACATGAAAGAAAAATGAAAAAGATTTGATTTTGAAAAAGATTTGAAAAGATAAAATTTTTAAATTGAAATTTTGACTTGACTAACAAGAAACAACTAAATTTTGAAAATTTTTTATTAAGTCAACCCAAAATTTCGAAATTTATGAGTAACATAAGGGAAAGATATTATTTTTGATTTTTTTGAATTAATGAAGAGAGAGAAAAAAACAACAAAATGACACAAGTCATAAAAATTTAAGATCAAAACCATTAATGCATGCAAGAACACTTTGAATCTCAAGATGAACACGAAGAACACTTTGAAGATCAAGATGAACATCAAGAACATATTTTTGAAAATTTTTAAGAAAAGAAAGATATGCAAGACACCAAACTTAGAAATTTTTAATGTTTAGACACTATGAATTCGAAAATGCATATGAAAAACAACAAAAAACACAAAACAAGAAAATCACAATATCAAACAAAGAAAATCAACAAGAACAACTTGAAGATCAAAGAAGAACACAATGCATGAATTTTTTGAAAATTCTAAGGAAATTAAAAATATGCAATTGACACCAAACTTAAAATTTGACAATAGACTCTAACAAGAAATACTAAATTTTTTTTTGGTTTTATGATTTTATTAAAATTTTTTGTATATTTCGAAAATTATTTTGGAAAAAGAAAATAAAGAAGTTCAAAACTTTTTATCAGAATTCCAGGATTCGTGCAATATTAGTCTAAAGCTTCGGTCCAAAAGAATTAGACATGGCCAAATGGCCAACCAAGCTTTAGCAGAGCATTACATACAACAACCAAATTGATGGGAACCAAAAGACTCCTGCAAAGATAAGTGGAAACCTCAGTCCAAAAGACTAGACATGGCTTAACAGCCAGCCAGGTTTCAACGTATCTCATGAAACTCTAGAATTCATTCTTAAAAATTCTGAAGAACAAACTTTTATTTTAATTTTTCGAAAACTAAAATTTTTTGTAAATTTTTTTTCGAAAAAAATTAAAAAGCTTAAACATAAAACAAAATTACCTAATCTAAGCAACAAGATGAACCGTCAGTTGTCCAAACTCGAACAATCCCCGGCAACAGCGCCAAAAACTTGGTGCACGAAATTGTGATTCACACTTTTCACAACTCCGCACTACTAACCAGCAAGTGCACTGGGTCGTCCAAGTAATACCTTACGTGAGTAAGGGTCGATCCCACGGATATTGTCGGCTTGAAGCAAGCTATGGTCATCTTGTAATTCTTAGTCAGGAGAATTCAAATGGTTATGAGGTTTTGATAATTAAAAGTTAAATAAAACATAAAATAAAATAAGATACTTATGTGATTCATTAGTAGGAATTTCAGATAAGCGTTTGGAGATGCTTTGTTGCTTATGAACCTCTGCTTTCCTATTGTCTCCTTCCAACCATGCATGCTCCCTTTCATGGCAAGCTGTATGATCCTCTCGGATGAAAAATACCAGGTACGATCACTGCACGGCTAATCAACTGTCGGATTTCTCGTCTCGAATGAAAAATACCAGGTACAGCTACCACACGGCTAATCGTTTGTCGGTTCTTACTAGCGTCAGAATAGGATCTCTCTATCCTTTTGGACACTGTCACTGCGTCCAACATTCGCAAGTTTGAAGCTCGTCACAGTCATCCCTTCCCAGATCCGACTTGAAATACCACAGACAAGGTTTAGACTTTCTGGATCTCAGGAATGCTACCAATGGTTGTAGCCTATACCACGAAGGTTCTAATCTCAAATTCGGATGCTCTGTTGTCAGGAGAGACGATGCGAATCGTGGATCAGAGACCCAAGAGAATATTATTCGGATTAAAAGGCCCAAAACTGGCGTCCAACGCCAGCTTCCTGCCCCCTTCCAGGCATCCAACGCCCAAAGAGCAGAGCCCAGCATCCAAAGGACCAGAGAGGATCCCCTAGCAGGCATTCCATGCCCAAGGAGCCTCATAGCACATGGATCTCAATAAAGCTCAGCCCAAACACTGACCAAGTGGGCCTCAGAAGGGGGATTTTAGCACTAACTAGACTGTTTTACCCTTACTAGTCATTTGTTTAGTATTTAAAGGATTTGATCTATGTAATTTCAGAGAAGGAACATCACCTTTCTCATAATTCACGTTTTCCCATTGTTTTTACATCAGTATGAGTTTCTAAACCTCCTAGGTTGAGGAGAGGAGCCCTGTTGAATCCTATGAATTAATAAAAGTATTACTGTTTCTCTTTGATCCGTGTTTGATTAATTCCAAAATGTGTATTCGTTTTTCATCACTTTTAATGCGTTGAACTGGCATAAGGTTATCCCATTCTATATGGGTTCAAAGTACGTCTTTCATCGGACAATGATGAACCACCAGCTTGAATACACGTCTCTCAGACGGCTAATCCACGACTTCATTGAGGACTTCTCGAGACATCAGTTCAGCCAATTTACGGGGAGATTAGGGTCTCTGTGGTAGAGGTTAGAACCAAAGGCGGAGCATCCTCCAATCCAAAAGATTTGACCTTTTCTGTGGCGTTTTGAGTAGGATCATCAAGGAGAATGAACTACAGAAGCTTCACGCTCAATCAGAATGGATCCACACTAAACCTGGGGTTCAGATCTGGAGGAGTATTGGTAGCTGCTCAAACCAGTGTCAATCACATACAGCCTGCCGTTGAAGGAATCACTTACAAGCAAAGGAAGCAGTAATACGAGAGTTATTCCAGAAGTACAAAGCATCTCCAAACCTTAACCAATTCTTTATCGTTGCTTATATTCCAATTCACAACGTATTTTATACAATTTTCTTTATTCCGTTTTACTCTATCAAACAATCAAACCAATTCTTCTGTCTGCCTGACTAAGACCTGTAAGATAACCATAGCTTGCTTCAAACCACAATCCTCATGGATCGACCCTGACTCGCTCAGGTATTACTTGGACGACCCAGTGCACTTGCAGGTACAGCTGTACGAACGGGTGGGATTTGTGCTACCAAGTTTTTGGCGTCATTGCCAGGGATTGTTGAGTTTGGACAAACTGCCGGATTGTCTTGCTCCCTAGATCAGGTAAATTTTTATTTTTGTTAAGTCCATGATTTTGATTTTTTTCTTCTTCACTAATTTTCGAAAATTTTAAAAACTTTTTCAAAAATATTTTTCTTTTCTTTGTTTAATTATTGTTCTTCGTATTGAGTCCTGCATGTTCATGCTTTTCAATTACAAAAATTTTAAAACTTTTCAAAAACCTTTTTCATATAGTTTATTTTTTACATCCTCTAATTTGTTTTCTTTGAGTCACGGTGTTAATGTTCTTGTTAAGTCTTGCATTCTCTTTGAGTCCTATTTTCTAAAAACTTTTCAAAAATAATTTTTCTTTGTTTAATCTTGTGTCAAGTCTTTAATTTTCGTGTTTTCTTGTTATTTTTCTTTCTATTTTCGAAAATTTACTTTTGGTTTTCTAAAAATTTTGAGTTTGGTGTTCTTTTTTTACGTTCTTGTGTTTCTTTGAGTCTTTAAATTTTGTTCTTCGTGTTCTTGTTCGTCTTCAAAGTATTCTTGAGTCTTGTGTGTGTCATGATCTTAAAATTTTTAAGTTTGGTGTTCCCTTGTGTTTTCCTCCAAATTTTCGAAAATTTGGTTGCACAAGATCTAAAAATTTTAAGTCTTGTGTCTTTTTTTGTATTTTTCTCTTTCATCATAAAATTCAAAAATAAAAAAATATATTTTCTAACTAATTTCTAACTATATTTTCAAAAATTACATATGAAAATTCAGATTTCAATTTTAAAATTTATCTTATCATATCTTAGTTGTCATGTTTTCAAAAATCAAATTTTTCAAAAATTAAAAGTCATACCTTTTTCAAAAAAATTCTTATCTTTTTCAAAATTATATCATATCTTTTTTAAAATTCAAAAATCTCATCTTATCTTTTTCAAATTTCAAATTTTTGAAAATTAAATCTTTTTCAAAATCAATTTTCTAATCTTTTCCTTTTGTTTCCTATCTTATCTTTTCTAACTTCTAATTTTTAAATCACATCTTTTTCAAAACTTTTTAAAATCTTATCTTATCTTTTTCTAATTTCAAATTCTTTTCTTATCTTACTTTTTATCTTATTTTAAATTTAAATATTTTCTTATCTTATCTTTTATTTTTATTTTTATTTCTATTTTTATCTTTTCTTAATTAATAACTTATCTTCTCTCTCGTCTTTTTCAAAACCACCTAACTAACTCTTTCCTTCCTTAATTTTCGAAAACTACTTCTCATTCTTTTCTCTCTTCTTTTTCAAAATCATCTAACTAACTTTTCCCTCCTTAATTTTCAAAAATCATCTCTCTTCATTTTCAAAACCACCTAACTAACTCTCTTCTCTCTTAATTTTCGAAAATTTCTTCAGCTCTTTCCTCCTCTATTTTCGAAAGTACAACAATTAAAATTCAAATCTTTTTAAATTAATTTAACTGAATTTTTAAAATAATTAATTAATTAATTAATAAAAATAAAAACGTTTTATTTGTTATTTACTTTTTCTATTTATATTTCTTCTACTCTCATCTCTATTTATTCAACTCTTCTTCCATCGACTCTTTGCCTACAATTATTTATCTTCTTTCCTTTCTTCTTCACATCTCACTAGGTCTTTGGAGACTTCACCATGCCTACCTCTGACTTTTATGGCAGAAGCATTGCTATACCTACCATTAGAGCTAACAATTTTGAGCTTAAGCCTCAGTTAGTCTCTCTTCTGCTGCAGAACTTCAAGTTCTATGGACTTCCATTGGAAGATCCACATCAGTTCTTAGCTAAATTCTTACAGATCTGTGATGCTTTCCCCTTTGCTATAAGAGATAGAGCTAAGTTTTGGTTGGATGCCCAACCAAGAGAGTTTCTTAACTCTTGGGAAAAGCTTGTAAATGCTTTTCTAGCTAAGTTCTTTCCTCCTCAAAGGATGAACAAGATTAGAGTGGAAGTTCAAACCTTCAAATAAGGAGGAAGCTGCATCCCTCTATGAAGCTTGGGAAAGATACAAGCAGCTGATCAGGAGATGTCCTCCTGACATGCTCTCAGAATGGTCCCTCATAGGCATGTTCTATGATGGCTTGTTTGAGATATCCAATATTTCCTTGGATAGCTCTGCAAGTGGATCTCTTCACTTGAAGAAAATGCCTGCAGAAGCAAGAGAGCTCATTGAGATGGTTGCAAACAACCAATTCATGTACACCTCTGAGAGGAATCCTGTAAACCATGGAACCTCTCAAAAGAAAGGAGTTTATGAAGTTGAGACTTTGAATGCCATCCTAGCTCAGAATAAGATCTTGACCCAACAGGTCAACATGATCTCTCAACATCTCACTGGGATGCAAACTGTACTTGGCAGTAATCAGGAAGCTTCTCTTGAAGAGGAAGCTTATGATCCTGATCAACCCACCATGGAGGAGGTGAATTACATGGGAGAAGGCTATGGAAACACTTACAACCCTTTACGGAGGAATCATCCTAGCCTCTCATGGAAGGATCAACAGAAACCTGAGCAAGGTTTCAATCAAGGTGGTAGGAACCAGAATAGGTTCAACAACAGACCACCATTCCCATCTTCTCAAAGGAATATGGAGACATCGAAGCAAAGCTTTTCTGACTTAGCCATTCTAGTCTCCAACCTCACTAAGACCACCCATAGTTTTATTAATGAAACAAGGTCCTCCATAAGAAAGTTGGAGGTACAAGTTGGTCAACTGAGCAAGAGGATCCCTGGGATCCCTCATGACACTCTCCCAAGTAATACTGAGGTTAATCCTAGAGAAGAGTGCAAGGCCATAACCATGGAGGTTGAGGCCAAATTAGAGGAGAATGGGAGGGCATTGAACGCCAGTGAAGAAGCCTTCACTGGGCGTTCAACGCCCACCAGCCCAGGGAAGCTGGCATTGAGCGCCAACCAGGATATCCCTACTGGGCATTCAACGCCTAGAATGCTAGAGGAACTAGCGTTTAACGCTAGCCAGGGTGGTCAGCAAGGGTGTTCAACGCCCAATAAGCTGATAGAGTTTGCATTGAACGCCAGTCATAGCACACCCTTTGAGTGCCTGAAGCCCACTCAATAACCCTCTAGTCCAAAACTAAAGGAAACCATAAAGACTATTGAGGTTTCTTTGAATGCACTTCTACAGTTCATAGGTTCTGATGACTACTCATCCTCAAGTGAGGATGAAGACAGTAGGGAAGAGCAAGTTACTCGTTTCCTAGGAGCTCTAATGAAGCTGAATGCCAAGCTATTTGGTATAAATCCCCTGGAGGAAGAACCTCCACTGCTTACCAAAGAATTCCATGCTTTGGTTCAGCAAGAGCTACCACAAAAGCTTCCAGACCCTGGACACTTTCTGATTCCTTGCGCCATAGGCACTATGACCTTTGAAAAGGCTCTATGTGACCTAGGGTCAAGCATCAACCTCATGCCACTCTCAGTAATGGAGAAGTTGGGAATCCTTGAGGCACAAACTGCACACGTCTCTTTAGAGATGGCAGACAAGAACATGAAGAAACCATACGGCTTAGTAGAGGATGTGTTGGTTAAAGTTGAAAACCACTATATCACTGAAAACTTCATTGTCTTGGACATAGGAGAGGATGAGAATGACTGTGTCATCCTTGGAAGACCTTTCTTGTCCACATCCAATGATATCATTGATATGGCTAAGGGAGAACTAACCCTAAAGTTAGGGGAAGATCACATCTTATTCAAGATGCTTCATCCTAGCTCTCCCTCTAAAAGAGAGATAACAGTGCAATACCTAGTGTGCCAACCCTCTCTTTCTGTGCAGAGCTCTGTAGAGCCCCCAGAAATCAATTCTAAGTTTGGTGTTGGGCAGCCCTCAACAAGCTCTAAGCACAAAGGTACTAAAAAGAAAGTACCTAAAAAGGCTGGAGGAACAAGAAAGTTCCTACAGAAGGCCTCTCACGTGGCTTGAGAGTTGTATTCACTAAGAATCCAGTCCTACCACATACAGTGAGCCGTGTCCTATCTCTAGAGCATGTAGAGCTCATTCATGAGAGGACAGGAAGAAATTTCACTGTAAAGGGCCAAAATCTGAGCCCTTACTCACCTCCTTAAGGAGCTGAAGGTCAAGCTAGTGACTTTAAAAGAGCACTTGTTGGGAGACAACCCAACTTTACACAACCATTTATTTTCTTTTTGTTTTTCATTTCAGTCTTAGAATCATGATCATATGCATCAGTCAAGAGACAGAATCCACAACAGTGAAAACAGAATACTCTGAAAAGAATGTCAAAGTTGAACGCTAGTGAGGAAGCCTTCATAGATGGGGAGTGGCAAATTCAATCTTTAGGGGTGACAAATTCAATCTTTCATAAATGGGGAGTGGCATAATGCTTACGCACGCCCCTAGATCACATATACAGTCCATGAATTTTATCCCACCAATTAAACAAGTGACCAAACATGGGCCAGGATCATTGCATTTTTCAGGAAGTAAAGAAGAGATAGAATCATCTACTGGCTTTGTGTTGAAGTTGCCAGGCTTGTCTTTGTGAGTGCAAACATCCTTAAGGAACTTGGCATATTTTGGCACTTGTTAAATGGCTTGGAAAAGGGGGACGGTGACTTCAACCTTCTTAAAAACTTCCACCATAGTGGGGTCAAGCTCTTCTTGTTTCTTGGCCTTCTTGGCTAAGGTTGGGAATAGAATGGGCAAAGGCTCTTCAAGCAAAGTCTTTCTCTTTGGCTCCTTCAACTTGGGTAGTTCTTCCTCTCTTTTGTCAACACTTTCATCTTCATCCCTGATGAACAGATTTTCGTCGGTAAAGAATTTTACAAATAAATTCTCGTTGCAAGTATAGTTTCTAAACCAACAAAGAATCCTTTCATACAAAGATTTGTTTGTGACTTAAGCAAACCCAATAAAAATAAACCGAAGTATTTAAACCTCGGGTCATCTCTCAAGGAATTGCTGGGAGGTGTAGTTATTATTGGTTATGGAAAAAATATATTTTTGGGTTTTTGAAAGGTTGAACAAGGAATGTAAATGACAAGAAAATAAACTAACAATTAAGAAAACTCTTGGCAAGGTATGAGAACTAGAAGTCCTATCCTAGCTATCCTTATCAATTGTGACATAAATTGTCCATTGCTCCCACTTAGTTAACATCTAACTATGGAGAAAAGTCAAGTGGACTAATCAATTTGATTCCTCAAGTCCTAGTCAACTCCTAAGGAAATACTAGCTTTAAAGGGATCCAAATCAACCATCAATTTTCAATTATCAATCAACAAAGGAGTTTGATAACTCAAGAGTCTCCAATTACTCAACCAAATCCAAGAATATAAAAATCTAACTTAAAATCCTCCCAAGTTAGGGAATGTAAAATCTAAAACCAACAATTGCAAGCATCAAAGATAACAATTAAAGCAAGAAGCAATAAACATGAAATACCTCAAATTGCATTAAATATAAAATCGAATCTAACATGAAGAATTCATAAATCGAATTGGGAAAATAAATAAACCAAGAAGAGAAATAGATAAACTAAAATGCTAGAACTAATAAGAGTAAAAGAGAAACTAATTAAAGCAAAGTAGAAATCTGGAATTGAAAGTAGCTAAACCTAAAATCCTAAAACCTAGAGAGAGGAGAGAGCCTCTCTCTCTCTAGAAAGACTACATCCAAAACCTAAAATTATGTGAATGAATCAATGATTGAATGAATGATTGATTCCTCCAATCTGGAGCCTCTATTCTATATTCTCGGGATTGGAACTGGGCCAAAAAGGAGCCCAGAAATCGCTCCCAGTGCTTTCTGCAATTTCTGTACGTGGCGCATGTCACGCGTACACTTAAATCACGCGTACGCGTCGCTTGGCGAAATTCCTTGTCACGCGTACGCGTCAGTCACACGTACGTGTCGCTTGTCTTCTACGCTAGGCACGCGTACGCATCGTCCACACGTGCGCATCGCTGCCAGCTTCTCAAAACTTTCTTTTCTCGCGTTCCTTCCATTTTTGTATGTTTCCTTTCCATCCTCTAAGTCATTCCTGCCCTATAAAGCCTGAAAACACTTAACACACAGATCACGACATCGAATGGTAATAAAGGATAATTAAAATTAATAGTTTAGGGGCCCAGGAAACATGTTTTCAACTATATCAAATAATTAGGAAGGAATTGTAAAACCATGCAAATTATCTGAATATGTGAGCAATGAATTGATAAAAACCACTCAAATTAGCACAAGATAAACCATAAAATAGTAGTTTATCAATCCTTCATCACCTCTACTTCATCTCCTACCTTTTCATTGTTTGTCGCTTCACTCAATTTTGTAAGCATAGCAACATTCTTATCCAGTTTAGTGCCGCTCCGAAGAGTAATGGCATTGATGCTATCCTTAGGGTTGGGTTGAGGCTGGGAGGGTAAACTACTCGAGGTTGAAGCTTGTTGGGTGTTTTGTACGGTTTGATGAGGGAGAGTTAAACGGGAAAGGGCTTCGGCTATCGTAGCCTTATATGCCTCTTATTTCTTATGGAACTCTCGTTGCTCTTGCATGAAGGTGTGAATTGTGTCATTCATTTGAAGTTGATTGGAGGGAAGGGCTTGGTTAACATGAGGAGGGCTAGACCTACTATGTGTGTGTAGGTACTTCCCTTGAGGTTGAGATTGTGGGGGTTGTTGGTAGGGTTGTTGGTATTGTGGTTGACCTTGGGGTTGTTGATGGTAGTAGACTTGAGCATTTTGGTTGGGTTGAGTTTGAGGAGCTTGGTTCTACCTTTGATTTGAATTATCCCTCTACCCTTGGTTTTGATTGCCTCCATGTTGGTAGGATCCTTAGTTGTAATTGGGTCTTTACGGATAAGGGTTGGCTACCGCCAATGTAGTGTCCTCTTGGAGTTGAGGGCACTCATCGGTGTAATAAGTGTTACAAGCATAAACACCACATATCTTTGATGGTCCTTCGATCCTTGGAGGTTTAGGTGGAGCATTTATCAAAGCTTGAGGAATTTGTTGCCCATGGGTGATTTGTCGCAAAAAGATTGTCATTTCACCGAGGATCTTGGTCAAAATGGCATCCCTGGAGGGAGAAACTTCACTCAAAGCTTTCAGTTGTTGACCCCTTTCCCTTGAGTGCTGAGTTAAGTCCGACAAGTCTGATATAACTTCCCATGCTTCTGTAGTGGTGTTGTTTTTGGTCAATGATCCTCCACTCGCGGCATCTAGGAGAAGCTTGTCTTGGTGGTGCATTCCTTGACAGAAATAACTGATAAGAACCAACTCTTCAATCCGGTGGTAAGGGCAAGCCTCCAGCAACTTCTTAAATTTCTCCCAGTATTCATACAAAGTCTCCCCATCTCGTTGCACAATGCAAGAGATCTATCTTCGCAACTTGTCTGTTTTCTGAAGAGGGTAGAACTTTTCCAAAAATTCTTTACGGAACAAGTCCCAATTGATCTAACTTCACCCGGTTGAGTATAAAACCACTCATTCACTTTTCCCTCCAAAGAGAAAGGGAAAGTGAAGACCAACACCGCGACTTCATCCGCCCCATGTCTTCTCGCAGTTGCACATGCAACTTGGAAATCCTTTAAATGCTTCAGAGGATCCTCCCCAGGTAGTCCATTGTATTTGGGGAGCAGGTTTATCGTGCTGGACTTGAGCTCAAAATTTGGATCTAAAGCCGGATACAAAATTTGATGCGGTTGTAAGTCAAGATCAGGAGCTCTGGCCTCCTTCAAGGTGATACTTCGAGGTGGGTCCGTCATGACGGTGTCACCTGAGTCACTCAAAGAGAATTCAGTACTCTCCACAGATGAATATAGAGTCCCCTCATTGATTGGAGAATGATGGTCATGGATGGATAGTGATAGTGAATTGGAGTGCTCCTCAAGGGAACCCGATTCAATATTCATAGAAGCTAGCCGGCACCAAACTTGCCTTATATGAGTTAAAGTTCTTTCGATTTCCGAGTCAAAAGTGGCCAAGCTCGGGTCTGGAAGCGACCATGTCATTCAACTGAGGAGGCAATAAAACCATGCAATTATGAAAGGCAAAATAAAAATAGGTAAGTAAACAAGAACTAACTTAACAATCAATGACTACTAAGACCAACTCATGAGAAAAGTAGCGTCTATAATTAATGCCAAGTAGCAAATCAAAAATCAAGTAATTATACTATTCATATATTTACAACAACCAAACTTGTAGCACTCATTGCACTTAAAGTGAACTCCCCGCCCCCGGCAACGGCGCCAAAATTTGATGTGTGACCCCCAAATGCATGGGTTAGGAACTTCGTTATCAAAATGGGATTGGCGTTGTAAGTACAGTCCTAACCCAACATGTTGGCCATCAATCAAATTAGAAACTCACAAGATGTGTCACAATTCAAAACTAATTCAAAACCGATAGTATTTGACTCCCGAGTCGTCTCCCAAGGAGTACTTTAGAACAATGAGTGTGCAATTCCGGTTGTAGTGATCAAGGGGTTATCAATGAAGAAATGAACATTTAAAGCAATAAAAGAACATGCAAAATTGTAATGATTGAACTAATGAAGAAATTAAAGAACCGACTATGTAATATAAACATGTAAAGTATAAAAGATATCAACATAGAAGTGTATAAAAGATTGAAAGCATCAAAAAGAGTCTTGGCTTGGAGTGAGCTAATGGTCCTTTCCTTGTTGGAACCACAACTATGACAATTATGATGGATTAGTCTCACTTGATCAACCCTCACATCAGAAAGTAAGTTAAATAAGCATAAGTGTTCCCAACCCACAAATCCTAAATTGCTTGCTAATTGCCTTAGCAACAAATTAGCGTTAGTGGGAACAAGAACAATTAACAATCCAAAAATTGAAACTAAATGTCGGACATTCCAACTCTAGAAATCCCATTGCTCACTTTACCCAAGCCAAGAGCCAAAAATTTATCGTAAAACCATGTTTGACATTTTGTCAAACACTTGGTGGGAAAAAACCTTAAACATGGAGAAAATGATAAAATGCTTGAAACTAAAAGCAACAATTGATCTCGATCAACAAGTATAACACAAGAAAGTATGAAACAAACATCAAACATCAAATTCATCAACAAGAAATTGAAATTGCAAGAAAGAAGCAAAATTAAACTATAACTTGAATTAGAAGAAAGAGTAATGACAATGTAACTATAAAGAGTAATAACAAGAGAATACTTACAATGAAAGCTAGAAAAATCCAAGATCAAAAATGGAAATGGCAATTGAATGTAAAACCCTAACATAAACCCTAATAGAGATGATGAAAAACTTAGAGAAAAACTAAACTAAAAGCTTCCTACCACTACTCCTAAACTATACTAATGATATGCTATGTTATGTCCCTCATTTCCCCTCCAATATGAGCTAGAAGACTTCAGAAATGGGCCTCCAAAGCCCCCAAATCGCGAGTCATGCGCTCTTTTAATGAAGCCATGTGCAGACACACAGATGCGTGTGTCCGCACACCTTGCGAAAAATCCTGTCCTGTGCGTACGCACAAGTAGCCGTGTGCACGCACACTAAGCGACGCTTGATTGGATGCGCGACGCGCTCGAAGCAATCCACGCACTCTGATTTGGCAGCTGTGCATACCCACAACTAGACGTGCGTATGCACAAGCAGCCATGCGTACGCACAAGTAGCTGTGTGCACGCACACGTCTCTGAACTCATCTCTTTCGATTCTTCATGTTTCCTCCATTTTGCATTATCTTCTTCCATTTTCTCCAACCTATTCCTACCTTATCCACCTGAAATCACTCACAAACAACATCAAGACATCGAATGGAAGGAAAATGGAATAAAATAGATTAAATTAGACACAAAAGAGCATATTTTCATAATCAAGCATAATTTGGGAGGGAAGTTCAAAACCATGCTATTCAAGGGAATAAGTGCAAGTTTATATGATGAAAATCCATCCAATTCTATCCAAAAATCATATCAAATATGGATTCATCACACACGTACACGTGAGAAAGGATTTTGTCATGGGCACGCGCACGCGTCATCCACGCGTACGCGTGAGGAGGAAATTTGCCAGTGACACCACGCATCAGCCACACGCACGCGTGACGCTGGTCACGTGACCTCATTAAAGTAAATACGCTGGGGGCAATTTCCGAGCTTTCCAGGACCAAATCCAACTCCTTTCTAAGGCTATTTAATGCAGAATTCAAGATTGGATAAGGAGGGAGCAATTAGATTAGCTTAGGATCATGCTTTAGGTAGTTTTCTAGAGAGAGAAGCTCTCTCTTCTCTCTAGAATTAGGTTAATTTCTCTTAGATCTAGTGTTTAATTCTTATTTTCATCTAGTTTTCTTTGCAATTTCTTGTTCCTATATCTTTGTTCTCTTAATTTATAGTGTTATTTTCCCATTTATGTCACTTTTATGTTTATGACCACTTTGTTGAATTTAGTTTCTATTAATGCAATTTGTTGTTTTTCATGTTATTATTGCTTTCTTTAATTATTGACTGTTACTTTTCTTGCATTGGGTAGTTGTAGATTTATTATTCTTGCACTTTTATGATGCTTTCTTTTTATGCCTTCCAAGTGTTTGACAAAATGCTTGGTTGGATGTTAGAGTAGATTTTGAGCATTCTTAGCTTGGAAAGAGAAAGGAGGCAATCTTGAGTCATTAATACCCGAGTTATGTTGGTGATCTAGAGTTGTTACTTAATATTATTTCCACTACAAAAAAAGGGTTAAAATGGCATGGAGATTAAGGCGGTTTTAAAGAACCACCATATTATCGAGTTACTATGGCAATTTTTTTCTGCTGCCGTAATTGGCTTTATATATTTTGGCGGTTCTGGTGATTATGACGGTTTTGAACCGCCGTTTTCACATGCATATAAAAAGAAAAAAATTGCAATCCCTGGCTCATTCAACGCCGTTCTTCCTTCTAGCTAGGGCTTCTATCCTCTCTGAACATACAACACTCTCATTTCCTCAGTGTAAAGAAGCTCTCCGACAACGCCTTCTTCCTTCTAGGGCTTCTCCTCTCTCCGCCGGTTACGATCTCTCTAGGTACCTCTCCTTCTCAAGTTAAACTGAAACCGAAACCGAAATACTGTTTCCGTACATAGAGAAACCGAAATCGAAACAGATGCTGTTTTATTTTGTTTTTTCTTTTGTGCTGTGGAGACGAAGATTCCGGCGAGAGGCAAGGCTCTGGTGGCTACTGACCTCAGCATTTCGATTCCAGAAGGCACCGATTTCTTTGTTTTTGTTTGGATTAGGATTTCAAAATTGCTTTTGGTGCTGATTTTTGGGGTTTTTGTTTCTCTGCAGCTCTGTTAGGGATTTTTGGGTCTTCCGTTGAAGCATTGGATTGACGTTGGTGCGGGGCGATTGACAACGATCTCAGGTCTTCTTTCGCTTACTTCTATTAAGGTGTTTCTATCTCTCTCTCTCTCTCTCTCTCTCCCTCTCTAAACTCAGATCTTCTATTGCTTAGTTCTATTAAGGTGTTTCTTTGATCTCCGATCTCAGATCTCAGATCTCAAAAAAACCTTGGAATAGAAGAAAAACCTTGCCATCGATGTGTTGTTGACTGGGATTAGACTCTTGCTTGCCAGTTGCGGCCTTGCCTTCAGTTACAGGGCAGGCAAGCAACTTGTGTGGATCACGCTCATGCAACACATGAAATTTAGCTTCATTTCGATACTGTGTTTGAAAGTTCAGTGTATGCCCGTATTTCCTTTTCACAAATATCAAAATTATTGGCTAATCCATCTTCATATTCCCTTAAAAAAAGGAAAAAAGTTCTCCTAAGTTATAATACAGACCTATAATGGATAAGGAAAGAGGGTGTTTTTAGTGTGGAAGTGATTTGAATTATTTATGTGCTAATACAGACAGAAAGCTCACTGAACTTTTATTCATTATAATTGATTGATGTTTGTGTACCTTGTAAGGCTGGCATCTCATTATTCAAACTATTAGTTTGTCCGCCTCTTTTTCCTAGTTAAATAGCTACTTTATTTAGCATATAATAATTATCTATAGTAGTAGAACTACAATTACAACCAAGTAGCCTGCGTGTTCAATGGCTCAAATTGATTAATCATTTCAAAAAATATTAAGAGATAATAGTTTTAGTGTAAAATAGAAGATAATTGGTTAATATTAATTCAAATCTAAAGTAAAAAAAAAAAAAAGAAAAAGTATTAGTCTAGTCATCCAAAATTTTTTCATGTGACTTACTCTTTTTTCCTTTTGCTATTGCTTCTATTAATACGTGGACTGTGGTTCTGGAAAATGAAAACTTGGTAAGAGTTATAACAAAATTGATTATGGATGGTCGTGGTTTATATGTAAAAGAAGATTTTTTCTTTGAGAAAAAATTCACCACTTTTTTGTTATTTTGATGTGTGTATTGGACACTGGTTGAGCTATTTCTTTGATTTTGGACTTGCTTCTTAGGCACTTAGAACCATTTTGTTTTGCAGTTTGGGAACTAGTTTATGAGGCAATAACTGAACTATGTTTGCTTTGTTTTACTTACTTCTATTTAGTTCTCTTTATTTCTCAAGCAAAAGGAAGCAACTCAAGTAGTGTAAAGGTGTTATTCAAATTGTGTGTGTTTTTTCTTCTGAAGTTGATATGTTTTGCTACTCAATTTTGTCATGAGTTGTTGAAATATGAGTGATTATGTTGCAGTTTGTGTAGTATGTTACAGTTTGTGTTATCCAACTATATTTAACTCAATTTTGTAGAATTCTGCACTCAAGGTTCATATCTTCTTCATTATTAGGTAACTTTCTTTTTCCTCTGCTGAATTATTTTGAGTATGCTTTTCTGTCTTGACTCTTGACCTTAAAGGGTAATCAAATGTCTTTTCTTTTTGTGCTGTGTTTTACTTCCTGGTGTTGGTGATGGTGGAAATTTAAGAAATTGGGCTCTGATATGAGTCTGGTAATGAAACTTGCAACTAGCTTGCAAACTTTGCTTATTCTATTTTGAGTGTAAACCTGGTATGATATTATTCTAAGATTATTTCTTATTCTGTTTTATTTTATTTTCACAAACATAACTTTTGTGCTTGCTTGCATCCTGCATTGAATGAATTCATCTTTTGCTTATCCACCATGGTCAACTGATTGTTCAATTGTTTGGTTAGATCTCAGATTTTGCTTGTGTTGACACTGTTTAATTTTGAACTTGTTTGAGAAAAGACACTCATACACATACATACACACACAGATGGTTATCATTTCTAGGGTTGATTAATGTAATAGAAAAAAGAATGGGAGACAGAAGAATTTAGGTG
Organism: Arachis ipaensis; assembly: GCF_059453495.1. Lineage (NCBI taxonomy): Eukaryota > Viridiplantae > Streptophyta > Magnoliopsida > Fabales > Fabaceae > Arachis > Arachis ipaensis. The sequence goes on along the minus strand of NC_142440.1, from coordinate 90,027,858 downwards.
TATGAATTAGGCATAGTGACTGAACAAGTATGTGGCTTTTATCAAAGTTCACAGACAGTCCAGTGTTCCGTCTACATCATTCATAATCATTAATCAACTAATCAAATGCTTAATAATATAAACTTTTTCTTATGAGATTTCAAGAACCAAACTGCATGTAATTCCTGTTTATTTTGACAAGAAACTAATTACATAGCGTTCTAACTCATACTGCTCATTCTTAGTTTTTAGTATGTAGTACCTAACATTAAAAACTTTTTTTTTGTTATTAGAGTGAAGATTTCTTTTGCCAGTTTCTTTTTTAACCCAAAAAATGAATCACATAACATGTTGGGACCAATCCAAACAATCTGAAAATTCAATCGTAGACTCTCTTCAAAGCATTACAAAATTTCATTCAAATTGGGCTAAGAGAAATAGAGATATTTAGCTAAATACAATACCAAACAATAAAATATCATCCATCAGTCTATCACAAAAAATACCCAAAAAATCGAGACCCAAAGAAAACACCAAAAAATAAAAGATTGTGGATTTAGTTTATGTCTTGTTTAAATTGTAATTTATGAGAAGTCCTTATAGGTATGCCGTTTTGCTAAAAGTCCTTTGTTCACTTATTTATGTCTACCTACCCCATTTTAGCATTGGTAAAAGTGTAAATCCTTATTTCAAACCACAAATATATGTGCATCAATATACTAATTATCTAAATTAAGTTAAATATACTAACCGTTGTCCATTATGAAAATGTATATATAAAATTAACTTCTAATTAGTTAATATAGTAACAAATTCTTTTATTTAATTTTTTATATATATAATTAATTAATTTATATATATAATATTTATTTATTTATTTAATGCATTTTATTATAACCTTATGATGCATTCACATGCATGTCTGCAAGTGTGTCAGAAATGGTGTTCAATTATTTTCTAGACTTCTACTAAAATTTATTATTTAATATTTAATTTCTCTCTCCTTAATTTTCTTTCTCTTTCTCTTTTTATAATATAGTTGGCACAAAAAAAGAAAGAATATTTAATACAGTCCTTAATTTTTTTTCTTTCTCTTTTCTCTTTAATTCTCTTTCTCTTTTTTATTATTATTATTATTATTATTATTATTATTATTATTATTATTATTATTATTATTATTATTTTTATCAGTCCTTAATACATGTCCTTAATATTTAATACATGTCCTTAATTTTTTTTATAAATTATAATTTTTTTATCTCTTTCTATCTTGTAGAAAAAAATTAATTTGCATATATACCACTACTTGAGAAGGAAAAGCTCACAAAGCCATTGTTACAGCCACAAAATTATCATTTAGAAGAGGTAATTACAATTTTTTTATAATTTCTTTTAAAATACTATTTAAGTAGTTGTTTGATATCTAATTTGTACATACAAGAATTTCTTTTTATAGTAGTACCTGCTGATATATACTAGTTAGTTGCCTAGTTAATATGAGAGAGAGAGATTTTTAATGAATAAATTTTTTAAAATTTCTATTTGTAGTCCCTCTTAGTCATGTCAATCGATAAGTCATGGATTGGAAAACCACGAAACACGCATGAGTATAAAGATGGTCTAAACAAGTTTTTGGATTTCACTTTTGAGCATCGATCTCTCGGGGGTCGTCAGATTAAATGCCCTTATCCGGTGTGTGGTTTTAGCAAGTGGCAAACAAGAGAGAAATTTTTTGAACATTTAATAGTAAAGCCATTTCCAGAAAACTACAAAGTTTGGTATTGGCTTGGTGAAGAAGCAGTTGGAGTTGGGTCACAAGCTCATCAAACTAGTCATATTGTACAAGATGATTTGACATCTCAACATCCAATGGTAACAATGCTCAATGACGCATTTGGAGTTACTGGACCTGACTTGAATGAAGATGGATATGGAGATGAAGACAACATAGAAGATGGAGATGAAGATGAAGACAACATAGAAGATGGAGATGGAGACAATGTAGAAATTGTAGAATTTTACAAGTTATTGGAAGATGGTAGTGAACAATTGTATGAAGGGTGCACAAAGTATTCAAAACTGTCTTTCTTGATTAGTCTGTATCACATAAAGTGCTTATACAGAATAAGCGACAAAGCTATGACCGAAATTCTCAAGTTAATAAAAGATGCTTTTGGAAATGCGAAGATTTCAAATACATTCTATGAGGCCAAGAAAACCATAAACAAACTAGGGCTTAATTATACCAAGATACCTGCTTGCCCTAATGATTGCATGTTATATTAGGGGGAGGATGAAGATTTGCAAGAATGCAAAATATGCAAGACATCTAAATGGAGCGATGCTAAAAAGAAGAAACCAGCAAAGATCTTGTGATACTTTTCACTAAAACCGAGACTTCAACGATTATTCATGTGTTCTAAGACTGCTCAATCAATGCGATGGCATGCTTCGGCAGAAAAGAAAGATTCGAAGATGAGGCATCTGCGGGATTCTGAAGCTTGGAAGACATTTGATTTACTTCATGATAGGTTTGCCGAAGATCCTCGAAATGTACGTCTTGGTCTTGCAGCTGATGGATTCAACCCCTTTGGAGCTATGCGTACAAACTATAGCGTTTGGCCAGTGGTGCTTATTCCATACAATCGACCTCCATGGGAGTGCATGAAGCCAACATCACTAATCTTGTCAATGATTATTCCCGGAGAGAAAATGCTGGGGAACAACATAGACGTATATTTACAACCTCTTATCAAAGAGTTAAAAGAGTTGTGGCATGATGGTTGATGGGATATTTTTGTGGAAAAACGAATTTCTCCAAAACACCCAAATCTAACCGGCAAGAACACCGGGTCGCATCAAGTAATAATAACTCATGGGAGTGAGGTCGATCCCACAGGGATTGAAGGATTGAGCAATTTTAGCTTAGTGGTTGATTTAGTCAAGCGAATCAAGATTTGGTTGAGAGATTTGTGATTTGCAGAATTGAAATTGCATAGAAAGTGAAGGAAATGGGTAAATTGCATGAAATTAAAGAGAATTGGAATTTAAAGTGCTGAATCTTAAAGAGCAAGAAATTAAATGGCAGAAACTTAGAACGCAAGAAATGTAAATTGCAGAATCTTAAAGTGCAAGAAATGTAAATGGCTTGAATTGTAAAGGGAATTGGGAATTGGATTTGCAGAAATTAAACAAGGAAACGTAAAATTGCAACAAGCAGAGAAATAGAAGAAGACTAGGATCGAATCGGATCTAAAACAGAAAAGTAAATGAGCATGAAAAGCAGTAAACAGAGGATGTAAAATTGGAATTCAGATCTCAGGACCCAAGAGACTAGAAAACCGAGTCTAGATCTCAATGCCTTCCTAGATCCAACAAGCACAATTGCAAAGGAAATTGTAAATTGCAAAGAAAGTAGATGAAGAAGCAAGTAACCGAGACTGAAATTCAATTAAGCAGAAAATTAAACAAGATCCCAAGGTGAGATTGAAACAGAATTTCTTCAATTCTCCGCCCAAAATCCAAGACAAGAAAAGTAAAGAGTGCTGGGCAAGAACAAGGAAGAAGAGAGATCAATTCTCCTCCCAAATTCTCTTGAATTAAAACAACAATGCTAAGAAATGTAAAAGTGAGCTCTAAGCAAACCGAAAAGAAATCTATTCTCAAAAACTAAAAAGGGAAGCTCTTCTAAAAAACTTAAATCATATGCTATTTATACACTTTCTTCAAATGGTCTTTAAGCCTTCAATTGGGCCTTTGCTCTTGATAGAATTGGGTTGATAGAGGCCTTGGTTGATTGCTCTTAGAGTTTGGAGAAGAACCGAATTGAACCGGGTTGGAATCATGAAAGCTTGAGTAAAAGTTGGAGTAAAAGTTGGAGGCTAACTTTTACTCCAACTTTTCACATCAGCCACCCTTCCTTGCTGATACCAACGTTGGGGCAAAAGTTAGGGGTCTAACTTTTGCTCCAACGTTGGCCTCCCCTTGCATACTCATGGCGCCAACGTTAGCCAAAAAGTTAGGGGCTAACGTTGGCGCAAACTTTTGCTCATCCCGGGAGAGTTTTTCATGCGCCAACGTTAGCCAAAAAGTTAGGGGCTAACGTTGGCACAAACTTTTGCTCATCCAGGGAGTGTTTTTCATGCCAAAAGTTAGCCAAAAAGTTTGAGGCTAACTTTTGGTCCAACTTTTTGCTTCCTGGTTCATTTTCAATTGATCCAAAAGTTTGAGCTAAAGTTTGAGGCAAACTTTTGCTCAAACTTTTTGTCCTCTCTTCTTCCTAACCATTCCTTCTTGCTTCAACCTTTCTCCAAGCTTTCTTCACCTATCATTAATCAACCAAACACATCAAAGCTATACTCAAGATCATGAGATATTCATTCTTTCATAATATGTGACAATTATAGCATAAAACCTCATGAAATAGCATGAATTCATACATGGTTGATTAAATCAAAGGAAACATGAAAATCTACCCAATTGGCTTGCTTATGGCTCAAGAAAGTGCATAATTCAGTTGAAAACAAAAGAAAAAGGCTAGTGAAACTAGGCTAAGATGACTTGTCATCACAACACCAAACTTAAAGCTTGCTTGTCCCCAAGTAAGAAATGAATTATGCTCATAGGTTCTTTCACTTAAGACGGATTGAAGAATAAATTGTAAGGTCCTGTGAGTGAAGTGATTAAGTGTCCATGGGGTGAACTCTAAATCATATGCTCTTGCAAGGGCTTCAGTGCTTACTAGTCCTCACATATTGGGAGTCTTAGGTCTTAGGATTTTCATCCAAATGGTATCATGGAGATCTCTTTATATGTAGTCACCTTGAAGCAGCTTATAGTTTCTGTGCTTTGGCCTCGACTCTAAGTGTCATGTCTCAAAGCGGCTCTTTAGATAAGCTTTCAATCAATACTCCTAAACCAGTTGGTTTTAAGGTATTAGGTGTTAAAGCACCCCTAAGGATTTACTTGCTCAAGCCTCTTTCCTTGACACAACTCAACCACAAGCATTTACTAGGCTAACAACTCTTTGAGTTTTGTTTCTTCTTTCTTTTTATGCCTAGTAATTGATGCTCAGAGCCTTGGGCCATGTTCTTTTTGTTTTTGTATTTTCTTTTCTTTCTTTTGTTTTGTTTGCTGCTTCTTGGATCAATAAATTTTTGAGAATCTCCACAATACTTCTTTGAACTTCATGTCCTGCCTATGAGCTCTCATGCAAGTTTTCACAAGCATGCAACCTCAATACATAATCACATAACTAGAACCACCACTTCTCCTAATCTTTTGCTTTCCTCAAAATTGTTTAATTCCTCAATCCTTCTTTTCAAAGAACTTTCATGTGATGCAATTTTTGAACATTGAGTGCAAACAAGTTTTGAAGAGAAAAATATTGTGAATGGTCAAGCATCTTGCTTATTGAATTATAGAGAACTATACTATGCAGATAGGCAGGGGTATTATATTACTTTCAATCATAGCAGTGTTTGATGTAAAACAATTACTTAACAATACAACCTTTTGGAGTTCACTTGCTTTCCTTCTTCTCATTATCATCATTGCTGGCCTTTAGGTTCATCTTTTGTTTCTTTGGTTGATGATGCTTAATCCCTCCAAAAGCTTGTATGACATTCTGCAATGAGATTGAAAGTTACTTGTTCCCCAAGCACTTGGAAACAATGGTTAGTCTGGCTGATTTATTTATGGGCTTTTGAACTTACTTTGGTGTGGGGACACCAAACTTAGTACCTTGCAAATGGTTTTCATGCATCAAATTAACCATGTGTGATAATTTTCTTTTTTTTCTTTTGTTCTTCTTTTTCAAAAGCAATAAAACTGAAAACTAGGAAACAGCAGAATAGTTAACTAGTTCATCCAACATGCTTGAAGTCAGCATTATGCAGAAAGTGAGAATGTGTTTTATAATGGGATTTTGGTGAAACACCAAACTTAGAATCCTGCATTCTCCTTTAGATTGTTTTGGTGTGCAACACCAAACTTAGCTTCTTGCATTATAGATAAAACTAATTAACCTTTTTATTAAAATAGTTATGAACAGAAAACTACCTCAGGTTGGGTTGCCTCCCAACAAGCACTCTTTTATTGTCACTAGCTTGACATCCTTCATCCTCTGATCATGGAAGTTGAGGTTTCTGTTGCCTTTGGTTTCCTCCTCTCACCGTAGGCTTCTCCTTGATAGTTGTTTCTTTTCCCGTAGCCTTCTCACTATTTTCCATAACTGCTTTCCCTTTCAACCCAGCAGCTTTTTCATGGCTCTTTGGGTTCAGAGTCCCCTTCTTCTCACCCATTTCAGCAAAGTTTTGTACCAGTTGTTCCATCTGCCTTTCAAGTCTTCTGAGTGAGGCCTGTTGGTTCTTGCTTATCATCTCTTGATGTTTCTTTATTTCTTCCTGCTCTATTGCCATCATTTCTTGAATTTTCATGAACCTCTCCATCAACATTTCTAGAATATAGATTCTTTGAAAGGTTGGAAGTGGTTGTGGCTGTGTCAATTGTGGTGGTCGATGAAGGTCATTTTGGGCGAATGGTGAGATAGGACGGGGTTGGAAGTGTGTGTGATTGTTGTTGTGGGGGTGTGTTTTATGTTGATTTTTGAAGCTGGGATTGTTGCAGTTAAAGTCCTTTGGTCTTTGGTTTTGGTTCTCAACCCCCCTCCCATTGGAATGAGTTCTCCAAGGTGGATTGTACACATCATTCTGAGGCCTGTGTTGGAGCACGCTAGAGTGATTGCTTGGAGATTGTAGTTGCTCATGATTAATGACCCCAAAACTGTGTTCAGCTTGATTACACCCATATGAGCTTTGAGTCAGGTTGTATGTATGTACTATAGCATGTCTCAACTCAGTGATTTTTCTGGCCATCATGTCTAGTTGTTGTAGAGTCTGCTGATGCATCTTCTTGTTTTGGCTTATGACTGCACGAGCACCTTCAATTTCTTTCTCTTGTGTGAATGGATGTACTTCTGCCTCTGGCTTAACAACTCTCTGTGATGGGTTTAACTTGACTAGGAGTTCACTCATCAGTTCTTCCCATCCGATAATGTTTCCTTGTGGAAAAGCTTCAAACCATTGGGCAACATCATTCATGGCTATGGATAGTTGCTTCGAACTATGGGTTACATTATCATCCAAGGTGGGGATATTACTCTCATGATTGCTAGAATTTGTTGAGTTCCCCTCCATGATCTGCACAGTCACAAACAATTCAAGTGATGATTGAATATTTTCAAGCTCAGAATGTGATTCAGAAGGTTAGCTGGCACAAAGTATCAAACAGTTGATGGACTTGGGATATTAGTGGCAGAAATTGCTTCTCTTGTGTAAGCAAGAGCATTGCATAAGGCCAGAAATTTCCCGGAAAACTTCACTTTGTTGCTAAAGCGAAGTTTCAGTCATCTCAGGCAAAAATTCAAACAGTTAGTGGGTTAATTGAAAATTAAAGAACAGAAAATAAAAAGTGCTTGATCTAGATCTCCACTTCACTTAATCATTGTCAATCTAATCAATCCCCGGCAACGGCGCCAAAAACTTGATGGGATATTTTTGTGGAAAAACGAATTTCTCCAAAACACCCAAATCTAACCGGCAAGTGCACCGGGTCGCATTAAGTAATAATAACTCACGGGAGTGAGGTCGATCCCACAGGGATTGAAGGATTGAGCAATTTTAGCTTAGTGGTTGATTTAGTCAAGCGAATCAAGATTTGGTTGAGAGATTTGTGATTTGCAGAATTGAAATTGCATAGAAAGTGAAGGAAATGGGTAAATTGCATGAAATTAAAGAGAACTAGAATTTAAAGTGCTGAATCTTAAAGAGTAAGAAATTAAATGGCAGAAACTTAGAACGCAAGAAATGTAAATTGCAGAATCTTAAAGTGCAAGAAATGTAAATGGCTTGAGTTGTAAAGGGAATTGGGAATTGGATTTGCAGAAATTAAACAAGGAAACGTAAAATTGCAACAAGCAGAGAAATAGAAGAAGACTTGGATCGAATCGGATCTAAAACAGAAAAGTAAATGAGCATGAAAAGCAGTAAAAAGAGGATGTAAAATTGGAATTCAGATCTCAGGACCCAAGAGACTAGAAAACCGAGTCTAGATCTCAATGCCTTCCTAGATCCAACAAGCACAATTGCAAAGGAAATTGTAAATTGCAAAGAAAGTAGATGAAGAAGCAAGTAACCGAGACTGAAATTCAATTAAGCAGAAAATTAAACAAGATCCCAAGGTGAGATTGAAACAGAATTTCTTCAATTCTCCACCCAAAATCCAAGACAAGAAAAGTAAAAAGTGCTGGGCAAGAACAAGGAAGAAGAGAGATCAATTCTCCTCCCAAATTCTCTTGAATTAAAACAACAATGCTAAGAAATGTAAAAGTGAGCTCTAAGCAAACCGAAAACTAAAAAGGGAAGCTCTTCTAAAAAACTTAAATCCTATGCTATTTATACACTTTCTTCAAATGGTCTTCAAGCCTTCAATTGGGCCTTTGCTCTTGATGGAATTGGGTTGATAGAGGCCTTGGTTGATAGCTCTTGGAGTTTGGAGAAGAACCGAATTGAACCGGGTTGGAATCATGAAAGCTTGAGTAAAAGTTGGAGTAAAAGTTGGAGGCTAACTTTTACTCCAACTTTTCACATCATCCACCCTTCCTTGCTGATACCAACGTTGGGGCAAAAGTTAGGGGTCTAACTTTTGCTCCAACGTTGGCCTCCCCTTGCATACTCATGGCGCCAACGTTAGCCAAAAAGTTAGGGGCTAACGTTGGCGCAAACTTTTGCTCATCCACGGAGAGTTTTTCATGCGCCAACGTTAGCCAAAAAGTTAGGGGCTAACGTTGGCGCAAACTTTTGCTCATCCAGGGAGTGTTTTTCATGCCAAAAGTTAGCCAAAAAGTTTGAGGCTAACTTTTGCTCCAGCTTTTGCCCAAAAGTTAGCCAAAAAGTTTGAGGCTAACTTTTGGTCCAGCTTTTTGCTTCCTGGTTCATTTTCAATTTATCCAAAAGTTTGAGCTAAAGTTTGAGGCAAACTTTTGCTCAAACTTTTTGTCCTCTCTTCCTCCTAACCATTCCTTCTTTCTTCAACCTTTCTCCAAGCTTTCTTCACCTATCATTAATCAACCAAACACATCAAAGCTATGCTCAAGATCGTGAGATATTCATTCTTTCATAATATGTGACAATTATAGCATAAAACCTCATGAAATAGCATGAATTCATACATGGTTGATTAAATCAAAGGAAACATGAAAATCTACCCAATTGGCTTGCTTATGGCTCAAGAAAGTGCATAATTCAGTTGAAAACAAAATAAAAAGGCTAGTGAAACTAGACTAAGATGACTTGTCATCAATGGTGTTCAAACATTAGATAGGTTCAAGAATTAAATGTTTACATTGCAAGCAGCATTAATGTGGACAATTAGTGATTTTCCAGGCCTTGGTAACTTATCTGGGTGGAACGTACACAGTAAATATACTTGTCCCACATGTAACTTCAACACTGATTCATATAGATTAAAGCATGGTGGAAAATGGTGTTTTTTGGGGCATCGCCGTTTCTTAGAAAGGGGTTATAAGTTTAGGCTAAGTCGTGCAAAATTTAATGGAAAAATTGAGTTGAGGGATCCCCCAGCAGTACTAACAGGGTCAGAAATATTGGAACAACTTAAAGGCATCAATGTTTCATTTGGGAAGGAACTACAGGCAAGTAAAGGTTAGAAGACTCGACGAAAAGTTGTTGAAGAAGATGATGAATTGGGGATGTGGAGGAAGAAAAGCATATTTTTTGATCTTCCTCTTTGGGAGTCTAACTTATTGCGCCACAATCTAGATGTCATGCACATTGAAAAGAATATTTGCGACAATGTGTTATACACTTTGCTCAATGAGAGTGGAAGGTCAAGGGATAATCTCAAAGCTCGTAAGGATCTCAAAGAAATGGGTATAAGGAAAGATTTATGGCCAGATGAAAATAGGAGATATCATCCATCTTTGTTCACAATGTCAAATTCCATGAAAGATGTATTCTTGCGTACTATAAAGAATATTAGAGTACCAGATGGTCTCTCGAATAATATTTCACAGTGTGTTGACCTGAAGCAAAGAAAGCTCTCTGGATTAAAGAGCCATGATTGCCACGTCCTTATGCAGTAACTATTACCCATTACCATACGTAATGTGCTACCAGATAAAGTTACTGCAGTGCTAATAGAGTTGTCTTCATTCTTTCAACAGTTGTGCTCTTAAAGCTTAAGTCTTACAAAACTTGAGAAGCTCCAACCTCGAATAATCCTTACCCTTTGTCATTTAGAAATGTTGTTCCCTCCTTCTTTCTTTACAATTATGGTTTATTTAACCTATCATCTAGTTGATGAAGCAAAACTTAGATGACCAGTACACTATAGGAGGATGTATCCTATTGAGAGGTAAATATCTCTTTTCAATCATTGTTCATTTAACCTGTCACTTAGTTATATCTTGCTTACTAAAGCCAATTATACAAACTAGGTATTTAGGACATTTGAAGTCCTATGTACGAAACAAAGCTAAATCAGAGGGTTCTATAGCTGAGGGATATGTGGCTGAAGAAGCTCTTACATTTTGCTCTCGATACTTAGAAGGGATTGAGATAAGATTTAATAGGCCACCACGTGTTAATGATCGTCTGGATGGTAATTACAATACACATGTTGATTCACTTTTTCCACAAATGGGTAACTCTAAGGGAGCTTTCACAGTACTTGAGTTGTCACCTATGGAAAAAAAACAAGCACATCGCTAGGTGGTTCTAAATTGTCCATATGTCAAACCGTTCATTGAGTAAGTACTTAAGGATTTGCATACATATTTTTTATTTACTTGAAAATAGTTGTTTAGTTAGAGTTAAACTTTCATATCTGACAGTGACTTCAAAGATTTTATACGAAGACGATCTAAGGGTAGAAGGCCTTCAAATGTAGAGATAGAAAAAAGAGTCAATAAAGATTTTGTTACTTGGTTTCCTATGCAGGTAAATAGAAAAGTGATCATTTTTTGCTAATATTGAGCAGTATTTGTGGATATAATAACTAATATGTTATTTTATCATTAAGCTTATGAACCCAGACGTTATGAATACTGTGCATGAGGATTTGAGATACTTAGCAAGGGGTCCATCACGATATGCCAAGAGGTTTTCTACATTTAGTATCAATGGGTTCTCCTTTCGAACTACCAATCGAGACAATGGGTTAAAGACCCAGAATAGTGGAGTTTTCTTAATGTCTTCAACTCCTTGTATTTCTAGCACTAGTGATGCTAATGTTAGGAATGCTGATTTGTCATATTATGGCAAATTAGAAGATATTATAGAACTAAACTACAATGGCCGATTTTGGGTTACTTTATTCAAATGTAAATGGCCTAACACCACTAGAGAATGGGGCTGTAGAAAGGATACTTGGGGTTTTACTTCTGTTAATTTTTCACGAGTAATACACAGTAGTGACCGAGAGGAGGATGATCCATATATTAAAGCCTTACAAGCTCGAATGGTGTATTTTGTCAATGATGAAGTGAATAAAGATTGGAGTGTTGTCATGCATTTGAAGCCAAGAGACTCATATGATATGGGGGGAAATGAAGATGATGAAGCATGCGAGAATGAGCCATGGTTAGAGCAAAACTTGGATTCTTTATTTGAAAATGGTGATAATCTATCATTGTTAAGAGATGAGGTAGATGATGACATTGGAGAAGACGAACACATGTCAGAGTAGTTAGTATGTTAAATTAATTTATGGTATGAAATTTATATTTAAGTTTTCATTTAATTATAATTCACATTTTATCTATACTTATTAATTATTTTCTTTCCAACTATTATTTTATTTCCAACTAGCATTTAGTTATAATTCATATTTATGGTATGAAATTATTTTATCTATACATTATAGTAGTGCCTACTGATATATACTAGTTACTAGGTCTTCAAATTTAACTTGCAGATATGTAACTTTCCGAATTTCTTGATCTATTATGTAGATATGCCAAAGCAAAAGAGGTACAAGAATCTACTTAAAGCAGCAGCAGCTGCAAATTCTTCACAAGACAAGTCAACTGCAGCTGCAAATTCCTCCCGAGAAAAGTCGGCAGCTTCAAATGCATCACAAGTCAAGTCCGCAGCAGCTACAAATTCCTCCCGAAAGACATCGGCAGCTGCAAATTCCTCCCGAGACAAGTCGGCAGCAGCTGCAAATTCCTCCCGAGATAAGTCAGCAGCTTCAAATTCCTCCCGGGATAAGTCAGCAACTGCAAGTTCCTCACAAGACAAGTCGGCAGTAGCTGCAAGTTCATCCCAAGACAAGTCGGCAGCTTCAAATTCTTCTGAGCATCCATCTGAACCTAAACGTAAACGTGGACGTGAATCTAAACATTATTGGACTGTTGATGCCATAGGTATGTATAGATGTTTTATTATGTTATTATTATCAAATATATTGTCTTGAAGCTCAAAAAGCTAGAAGCATTCAATTATTATTATTAATTGGTGGGTCATTGGTTAATATTATATAATTCTTCCCCCTCTAATATTACTCCAACTTTGGACAATTTGGTGGGTCATTGGTTAGTGTTTAAAGAATCTAATATTACTCCAACATATTGGTTATTGAATTGGATTTGGAGAATTATGTGATCAATTGATGAGAACCATTATTGATGGACTAAAATTATATATATGCAAGTTTAATATTTCAGGGCAAACATTTCTGGACAAGAATTGAAAGTTGATATTTTCCTTTAACATTTTTATTTGCAGATATGTATAGATGTTTTATTATGTTATTATTATCAAATATATTGTCTTGCAGCTCAAAAAGCAAGAAGCATTCAAAACCTAAAATAGAGAACAAACACATTATTGGTTTAGAGAATATATTAATTAAGCAGCCATGATTCCTTCAGAATTCTGTCCGACTAAGTTATCTGCCAGCAATACCAAAAAAATTAAAGCAGATTAACATTAAATAAACTGTATTTTAGGGCTTTAATTAAATAAGACTATAGCAGTGGAATACAATATTGGCATCATGTGCGCCATATCTGCTTCTTTTCCTGATTTTAAGTAGTGTTTCTCCCAGTTAATGCCTTCCTGTTCTAGACACACATGTCATATATATGTATACTTGTTTCCTATATTAGCATATGTGGAATTTTGCTGATGATAAAAACTAGATACTGAACATTATTATTGTATGTACTCATTTATTGCTAGGTTTTAGGATCATGCTTTGCTTTGTTACATGCAATTGGTGATAAATTTCATTATAGCAGAGAAATTATTCAGTCTCTATTTATTTATTTATTATCATATTATATATCACTTTTACAGTTTTATAGCTTTTTTTTAATCTGAAAAGTTATTATTAAGTCAATTCTATAGTGTCTATTATTTAAAAATTATTTATTTTATTCTTTAGTCGCTCATTTACTTATTTATTTATACTCATTTGTCTATTTTAGATGAATACGGAGCTAGTACACGCCTTCATTTATTAGTGAAGGATGTGCATAATTTGCCAGAAGGTTTGCGCATAGTTGTCACTTTTGATAAACATCATGCAGCAATAGGAGAAGCAGTTGGACTCCTTGCAGGAGTTTGTGGGCAATTGGCCACTGATTGTGTAGCATTTCCAATCAGCTTTGAAAAGTGGTCAGACATTCCAGCAAGCTTTTTTGAAAATCAATGGAATATTTTTTTCCTAGTAAGAAGATTACTCAAACTCTAAAGCTTATTTCTTTGCCATTATTTAGTTATATTTGCTGGTTAATATATATTCTTTGTTATAATTTTGAAGGCTCGATTTTGCTTCAAAGTGAGTGATAACTTGGCCAAACGATTTTTGCTCCAATCACTTGGCGAAAAATGGAGGGAACATAGGATAAAGCTTTGGAATGATTTTTATGATCTGAGGTTGAGTAAAATCGAGATCATAAATAATGCACCAGAATCTTCCTCACGCATACGCGTGGATGACGCGTGCACGTGGCCATGAAACCTCCAAATGCTCATTTCTTCATGAGTTCTACACTTTGAATGCTTTTCTTCACTTCTTCCATCCAATCCTTGCCTTATGAACCTGAAATCACTCAACAAACATATCAAGGCATCGAATGGAATTAAAATGAATTAGATTTAGCTATTTTAGGGCCTAAAAAGCATGTTTTCACTCTTAAGCACAATTTAGGGAGAATTACAAAAGCATACTATTTCATTGAATAAATCTGAGATAAGTTGATAAAATCCCACAAATCCAACACAAGATAAACCACAAAATTGGAATTTATCAAACCTCCCCACACTTAAACCAAGCGTGTCCTCATGCTAAACTCAAGAAAGAGACAAAGGGTATCAAAATTTATTCAATGCAAACTATCTATATGCAATCTACCTACATGCAATCTATCTAAATGAATGCAACTACTTGGTCAAAATAAATCAATTCCCAAGAATACATATATGAGCACAAGGGCTAAAGCAATCACAATCAAATAAAATCCACAATTAAATTGAGTTATTAAAAAGGAATTACAAACTTGCAAGAAGAGAGGTGATCATAGGTGAAAACATGTAATTGAGCAATCGAACCCTCACCGGATGTGTATCTGCTCTAGTCACTCAAGTGTATAGGGTTGATTCACTCAATTCTCTCCTAATCATGCTTTCCAAGATTTGTTTTTCATCTAACAATCAACAACTATTCAATGCATACATACAAATATCATGAGGACTTATCCATAGGTTGTAATGGGGATAGGGTCAAGGTAAGGATGCATATGGTCAAGTGAGCTTGAAATTTGAATCTTTGATTAACCTAAGCTCTCACCTAACACAAATATCAACCGATACTATTTAAAGCAAACCTAACTACCCATTCTTCATTTTTTTCACACACTCATGCATTCTCTTTTTTATCACAACCCATATGCATTGTTATTATTACTTCACTTTGGGGCATTTTGTCCCCTTCTTATTGCTTATTTTTCTTTTTCTTTTTCTACATTTTTTTCTTTTATTTTTCTTTTGTTTTTCAATAAGATATATACAAAAGTACCAATACATATGGTTTTAGACATTTAATGCATGATTATGTACCTAATTTCCAAAATCTTCAACAAAAGTACAAAAATAAACTTTTTTCTCAACCAATGCTCCCAAATTTTCCAAACTTGAATGATAAACACCCTCACTAGCCTAAGCTAATCAAAGATCCAAACAAGGGACATTTATTATTTTTCGCTTTAAGGCTTGTAATGTGCTAAAATTAAGAACAAAAGGGATTTAGCATAGGCTCAAAATTGGCTAACAATGGTAGGTAAAAGGTAAGGCCATTTGGGTAAGTGAGCTCATGAAATGAAGGCTTCAATCATATAAATGCATTCATACACAAAATAATAGACAGAAAGAATCAAACAACTCAAATATTACAATCATAGAAAGAGAATAATAAACACAAGAATGGAAAATAGTGGTTATATGATGTAACCACACAATTAGGCTCAAATCTCACAAGGTTGTGTATTCTTAGCTCAAAACATGCTCCACAATATATATATATATATATATATATATATATATATATATATATATATATATATATATATATATATTTCAAGCAAGTTGAATGAAAAATTTTTACTCAAAGCAATTAGGGTGGCAATGCCCTATGTAAAAGGAGTTTTCTTGAAAAATTTCATTACTTTGACAAAGCTTATTATGTATATATGCAAAATAAGAAAATGCAACTAAAAATTCTAAATGACCTAAAAATGAAATTCGAAAGTGTTGGGATTATAAATTTGTCACCCAAAAACGGCCGATCGGTTGGACGACTTTCCCACACTTAAAAGTTTGCACCGTCCTCGGTGCATGTAAATATGAGCAAGGGGGTACAGCGACTATACGGATTGCCACTTTCAGCTGGTGGATCAACCGATTGCTGCGTGTTCTTTCTTCTACTTCTGTTTTTTGCTTATGATTAATGATCCTGAGCAATAGGAAACAAGATATAATGAGATAAGTAAATGCACAAGCAAGGAAGCATAGATTTTTGGAATGAGGTGATGATCACAAAAATAAAGTGAGTGACTCAGTTTGTGACATGAAGGAAAATAGTGTGTGAATTCTAAGTTGCATGCGGTTTAGAACACACAATAGCATAGAGATCTGTGTCACAAGTATACAAAAAGAAGTAAGCACTTCACTCTTGAGATACTTCAAAGAAAACTTTTAGGTTAAGATAACCAAACAAGCAATAAAGAAGCCTAAAAGCATTCAAGCAATAACCGAGCAATTGTGAAATGGATAAGGTATGGGCATAGATTGATGTGCAAGGTAACTTAGTGAACCAAATGAAATATAGAGCTAACACATCAAACAATGACACATATTAAAGTTTATTTGCAACACCTAAGTGACATAAGGGTGGAAGACATAAGTGCTATGGAACTTAGGAAAAATAAGATAGAAGTGAAAATCAATCACATAGCAAGCATGGTCCACAAAGTTTAGAAAGCTCAAAAATATATCACTAGGTAAGCTTATGATCCAATTTCACAATTACACAAATCTCAATGCATGAAGTAGGTGATGTCAATAAGGGTCAATCATAAACAATTAACGTTACATATATTCACTACAACAAAACCTAATTCTAGCGGCTATTTTAGGGGAGCGGTCAAATAGAATCACCGTCGCTGCTACCCTAATTTCACATATAAGCGGTTGAAAGCAACCCGCCTCCGAAGAACAAACCCGGCAGCGGCCATCATGTTCGCTCCACGGCGGTTTATGAAATTTGCGCCATTCCATGCTTAAACCGCCTAATTCCTCTTTTGTTTGCACTTCTCGCTAGCTCCACTACCCACTACTATCCGCCATTTCCTCAATTTTTCATTCTTCCAAAACCTAACTCGACGCCCTGAACCCCAATTCCAGTGAACAAAACCTCTTTGTGCAGAATAAAAATTTGCAAGGAATTATGGCTTAGCAAAGCTATACGCATTTGTTCCTGTCCCTGGTAAGCTAATTGTATTTTTCTTTATTTTTTTTTGATTCAATTTTATGCTTTTTCTAGTTAATAATCACTGATAACCCATTATCTTATTATCTTGTTGTTTCTCCTTCTTATTCATCACTTTGAGAACCTACTAATTTTTCTGCTGGAAGTACAAATTTCTGCAATTTAAGGTTACTCTGTCTCTTTCTCCATTAGGAATTTAGGGGTTTATTAGATAAAAATTGCAAAGAGGAATTCGTACTTTCTTTTTTTGGTATTAGGAGGAATTCGTACTTATTATTTAATGTCTTAATTAAAAGACAATCTATCTTGAAACTAATAATAGGAAATTGTCCGATGAAGTAGTGCGCTTGAAGAAGCTCTTTATGTGATTTGATTTGTATTCAATCTATGTAATTTCATTGATGAATTCATCATTGGGATCAGAGTTGCATATTTGATTATATTTTTCGTTCAAGTTAGTTCTCAAATGAGGTCTAAATTATGAAGTAAAATGAGTAACTAAGAGCAGAAGGGAGGTTGTGTTTGTTTATTTGTGAGCAAAGTAAAAATTTTTCGAAGAACAATAATAATGACAAACAGAAAAAGAAGCAAAATCTGATATACAAAACACATGAAGAAATATACCCGAATCTGATTGCGGTAGAATCTGACTACACTGGAATAATATAACTCCCAAGAAACCACCACGCACGCATATCAGAGAGGTATTTGATTTGTTTAATTAATTGGGTTTTGCAGGTTTTAGGCTGAAATAGTTATCCTCTCTGGTCTATATTCTTAGCAAAGGCAGCCAAATTGAGTCAAGACCAACTTTGGCACAAGTAATAGTTATTAGTATTTTAAGATTTGTCGAATTATATTGATGAATATTGTGAGAAAAAGTTAGCAAAATAGATTATTTATTTTGTTATGAATGTTAGCCCTCTTTTCTATTGATGTATTCATTGGTTAGGAAGATTGACATTATGAGATCTTAGGAAGAGTAATTAAAAGCATTTAAGATTTAAATAAGTTATTCCTGCGCTTTCTTTAGTTTCGTGTTTTTTATTATTACTTTACATGCTTTTCTTTTACTAGAAACAAAACACATGCACACACATTTAGAGGTGAAAAAGGCTTGATTCATTATACAGTTATTTGTTAGTTTCGTGCCTTTTTATATATACATATGTGAGTCATTTAGCTTTTACAAACTTTTATAAACTAAAATAGTTCGAGATAACAAATAAGATGGATGAAATTAGTTCTTTGAATAAACTTAAAACAACTTAATTCCTATCCACTACTTTTCTTTCATGTTCTCTTTTGTGCACCTTTTTTATTGACATTTTACTATATGCTTTAATATTGTGAATTTCTTATACCTTGAAATATATACATTTATTCAACTCAATTAACTAGATGAAGAGAATGCTTGACAGCTAGTAGAAAATTCCTTTCATTTTTCTTGTGAAATCAAGATATTCATTATGCACGGAACAATAAGATTTAGTTTTTGGCATATAATGCAAAGAGAATATCATATGATCTCATGTTTGAGTTGAAGGAAAATATGTTAGGTAACCATTCGTAGGAGAAGTGTATGTAAGAATTAATAGGAGGAAGGGGAATTGGGCTCCATGTAACTAATAATGCAGCCACTATTTGAAGGAAGTTAGTTATTTTTGGGCAGGAAAGGTATTAACAAGGGGAGGTTATGGAATAAAAGATCTGAAGCAAGGTGGATCCTTGTGTTGTCGCTTGAGGAAACTTGTAGAGACTTGAGGAGCTCTGACTCTCCCACAGGAGCGTTCAAATTTGCCATAGATCCTAGAGCATTACACCGATTTTTCATGCAATTTTTCTCGTTTACTATAGGTAAATAAAGGAAATCAATAATCAAATAGACTAAGGAATTTGTTCTTCTACTGCAAAATAGGCCAAATGGAGCTAAATGTTGAGTAAAGGTCAAATGTAGATTTAGTTGAAAGTTACTAAGAATTATTCCAACCTTGGTGATTATATTAGAGAAGTTCGCTTGAGTGAGTAGTAGAGCAATGATGCCAGGGCATCTTGGCTAGTTTCACAAGCTATTTTTAGTTTGTTTTAGGGTAGTTTTATGCATTTCTTAGGTAATAAGTAAGTATTTGGATGAGAATTTCATGCATGCTTTGATTCAAATAAACTTGATTGTTTGTGTACTTTTCATAAGATTTTTATGCAAATTTTGCTTGGTGATTGAATGATGCAAATATGCAAACTTTGATGCATTTTGTTTAGTTGATGATAGGTAGGAAGGAGTAAAGGAAGGGCAGAGAAGAAGTAGAGCATGCAAAGTTGGTGGCTAAGAGGGGTTCAAGGTGCCATAGTTGGAGCCATAGTTGGAGACCAACTTTTCCTGTAACTATGCTCCTAACAGCCTGAAAGGGGTCTACTTCAAACAAAAATAACATGAGCTAAAGAGCTCCAAATGAAGTGATTCCAAAGGAATTAGAAAGTAGGAATCCAGAGCTTTCCAAGCATATATGGCACTATATGGTGGACAATAAAATTGAGGGAGAAAACTGCCCTGAAAAGTAGATAGACGAACATGGTACCAACCTGTAGTCAGGCCAGCTGACCTCTGCACCTTCTATGGAGTATAACTCGAGCTGTAGAGCTCTAAACGACGCGATGTTAATGCCATTGGAAAGTAGACATTTAGGACTTTCCAACAATATATAATAGTACTGGGTGGATGACGAACGGATTTTCTATCAGTAAAGAAATTTTGCAAATATAATCACGTTGGTAGTATAGTTTCTAAACCAACGGAGAATCCTTTCGTACAAAAGTTTGGTTGTCACAAGTAACAAAACCAAATAAAATTTATAACCGAAGTATTTAAACCTCGGGTCGTCTTCTCAAGGAATTGTAGGGAGGTATGATTTATTATTGGTTATGTAAAAAGATATGTTTTTGGGTTTTTTAAAATAAGGAACAAGTAATTTAAATGACAAGAAAAATAAATTAATAATAATAAAATCTCTTGGCAAGGTATAAGAAATTGAGGTCCTATCCTAGTTATCCTTATCAGGTATGATGAGAATTGAATTCTGCTCCCACTTCAATTAACCCTTGCTAAATAAAGGAAAGTCAAGTGGACAAATTGATTTGATCCTCAGATCCCAGTCAACTCCTATGGAAAGACTAGAGTTATTGGAGTACAAATTAATCAGCAAAGAATTCCAATTTCAATCAACAGCTGAGTTTGATAACTCAAGTGTTACTAATTACTTAACCAAAGCCAAAAGGGAAGAGAATCTACTCGAATAAAAATGCCTTCAGATTGGAAGCAACAGTAACATAAATAAAAGAAAGAACTCTTAAATCTGAAATACCTCAAATTATATTAAATAGAATATTCAAATCTAACATGGAAATGTTCATAAGCCAATTTGGCAACATAAGTAATTAACAAATAAAAGCATTAGAATATCTAAAAGTAGAAGAGAAATATAAAGTAAAAGGAATATTGAACCTGTGACTAAAGAAGAAATAAACCTAACCTTTAAGAGGAATCCTAATCCTAAATCCTAAGAGAGAGGAGAGAACCTCTCTCTCTAAAACTACATCTAATCCTAAAATTGTGTATTATTAAAGCTTCCTCCATGAATAAATGGATTCTTCCACTTTATAGCCTCTAATCTGTGTTTTTTGGGCCAAAAACTGGGCCAGAAACAGCCCGGAATTCGCTAGTTGCGAATTCAAACACGCTGATTTTCGTCACTGCGACGCATCCGCGTGAAGCACGCGTTCGTGTCACTTAATCTCAGAGCAACTATGGAAAATTATTTATCATTTCGAAGCTCCGGACGTTAGCTTTCCAACGCAATTGGAACTGCATCATTTGAATTTCTGTAGCTCAAGTTATGGTCGATTTAGTACTAGAAGGTCAGGCTGGACAGCTTAGCAATTTCTTCAACTTCTTGTATTCCTTCCACTTTTGCATGCTTCCTTTCCATCCTCTGAGCCATTCCTGCCCTGTAATCCCTGAAATAACTTAACACACATATCACAGCATCGAATGGTAATAAGAGAGGATTAAAGTTAGTAAATTTAAGGTCAAGGAAACATGTTTTCAATCATAGCGCAAAATCCGGAAGAAGAAAGTAAAACCATGCAAATAGTATGAATAAGTGGGTAAAGAATTGATATAAACCACTCAACTGAGCACAAGATAAACCATAAAATAGTGGTTTATCAGTGGACAATGAGTTTGAGCTCCAGAATCTGGCATTTTCGAGCACATTGGTGTGCCAACGTTGCCTCAAACGTTGCACACCAACGCTAGCGACCCTGGCCCTTTCAAAGGAGTATAACTTGAGTTACAGATATCCAATTGAGGTGCTTCTAGTTCGGTTAGAAATTTTTCCAACCATGTATAATAGTTTATATTGGAACATGAAATTCAAAACGTTGATGAAGTGGAAAAGAGACCAACGTTAGAGCCAAAGTTGGTGCTCCAACATTGCCTCAAACGTCATGCTTAAAAGAGGTGCAAAGTTGGAGCCAAAGTTGGCCTCCAACTTTGCCTCAAATATTGGCAAAGTAAAGTGCATAGTTGGAGATAAATTTGGGCTCCAAATATGCCTCAAACTATAAGCAAGAAGGCAACCTTTGAGCCCAAAGTTGGACCTCAAACACTACCTCAAACGTTGGCCATGAAGAGGGTGCAAAGTTGGATCCAAAGTTGGACTCCAACTTTGTCTCAAACTTCAAATCAAGAGACCATAATTGGAGCCAAAGTTGGACTCCAAATATGTGTCCAACATTGAGGTGGAGAGGTGCCAATGTTGGAGGCAACGTTGGGGATCCAACGTTACCTCCAACGTGCTCGACAATTTTTCAAGTTTGGAGTTGGAAATTCGTTAATTGACGCGTACGCGTGGGGCACGCATACGCGTAGATGAGCAATTTCACCAATCCACGTGCACGCGTAAGCGACGCGTACGCATGGATGAGTAATTTTGCCAATCTACGTGCACGCGTGGGTGACGCGCACGCATGGATAGGCGAACGTTGGACTCCAACGTTGAGTCAAACTATACTAGCTGCATCCAAAAGCTCTCTTTTTAAAGTAACGTTAGACTCCAACGTTGATCACCAATGTTCTCTCTAACTTCAATACAAAATGGCACCCATGCAAGTATGAACGTTAGCTAGCCAACGTCCTCATCAACGTCACTAATAGCCACTCCAAGCTTGCTTCAACTAAGGCCAAGGCCCACATCCAAGTACTTGAAGATCCAATTGAAGATTGTACAAGATATCTCTAGTACAAGTTGAGAGATGGATCGAGAACTTGCGGGTTGAGGTAGATGCCGGATCGCTTGACTAGAGCAATGGGGGGAGGTACCTGCAAAGACACTCCGATGCTCAAGTCAGAATGGATCTGAGAGTTATAAGGTGTGTGGAATGAATGAATACCTGGGGGGACCTGGGTCCTCTAATTTATAGGTGACGGTCACTATCTTATCTTATCTTATTTGAATAAGATAAGGGAGATGTTTGAATTTGAAAGCTGGTTGGGAGCTCTAGTGGGTCAGTTCCTGGCTTTCTAGAGGGTTTTGGTGGGTTGGACCCGGGTAGCCGGGTTTGGGGTCATCCTAGGTCATGAATCCGTAGGCCGGATCCGTAACAAAGATAAAGAGAGTATAAAGAGAGGATTAGTTGAAGATTGGAGGGGCTTTCGGGAGGCCCTGAGGTGGGATCTGGGAGTTCATAACTTGGTTATTTTCTTTGCACTTTTCCTTTAGTTTTTTTTTTTTGTACTTTCTTTACTTTTTCTGCACTTATCTTTCTTTGTAATTTGAATTGAGCTATGAACAACTAAACCCCTTTCATTGTGTAACGACCCAATTTTCAATATGTCTAGATCATATCAGAAACTGAGCGCTACCAATTTGTCTTCCTAATTATTATCTATTATTTATCATATGAGCCTGATTCGTTGTTAAAAACGTAGTTAACTTACGGGGTATTTTTTATTTTTTATTTTTGAAAATGTTTGGATTAATAGACGGAATCATTCATAATCAATTCACAACTGATAACAGATAAAACAGTTATAAACAAGCACACATAAATACATCATAAGCACTCAACAACATTCAGTGATCCAGCCTTTATTTAAGTATAGACTTTTAGTTAGGACACCCCTAGATATAGCTAGATAATAACAATATACATATATATACATACAACATCCCAGGCCCTGACCTATTCAAGAAGTCCCTAAGCTGGCACCCAGGCTAGTCTAGACTCTATACTCGCCTAGTCCCTCTAGACTACTAAAGCGAGGGAAAATACGTTCTAAGTCTTCAAAACTCAAGTCAGGTTGAATGTCATCAAAAGGTGGAAGGTCGTCTACTACTCTTCTACATGATCATACGTCGTCAAAGAGCGTCTTTCTAGTATTTCATCAAGTAGCCACATAACAGGAGTCTCGTACACAGGATTTAGGTCAGAGTTCGCATACAAACGGGGTGCAGACGATGGCTAGTCTCATAGTATATAGATATAAACAGATAATAGAGTTCACTCTAGACTCAGAAGACTACCTAGAGTAGAATCCTTTTTGCGAACGGTCGTCAGTGAACTACGGAAGGGTATTCATGCTTCCATTTGAAGTGGGAAGGGAGAGAGAAGGGGTAGGAACTAGGGAGTTCTTAGTAGGGCTGGGGTTATTAGTTAGGTTCATTAATTCTGTGTTGTTTAGTAGATTGATGCCAGGGCATTTTGGCCAGTTTCACTGACCTTTTCTTTATGGTTTTAAGGTAGTTTCATGCATTTTCTTAGGAAATAAGCAAGTTTTGGGTAAATAATCACTTACATTTTGATTCAAGCAAACATTGTGAATTTTACATGATTTCATGAGAATTATGCATTAATTAAAGGATAAATTGAATGATGCATGTCTTATAACTTGGATAAGAGCTTTGATGCACTTTATTGCTTGATTTCAGGATAAAGGAAGCAAGGAAGAACCACATTAGCAGCCACGTTAGTCTAGCTAACGTGACCACTAACGTGACCACTAACGTGACCACTAACGTGGAATGAAGGCTAGCTTGCAACGTTAATGAGAAAAGTGATTGCCAATAACGCCTTCGTGAGCCATCATAGCCCACGTTAGTTGCCACGTTAACTATGTTAACGTGGAAGCTAGCGTGGAAGAGAAGTAGAACTCCAACGTTAGTGGTAAAAGTAAGTGCCACTAACATTCCAAAAGGGGCAATTGGCCACGTTAAGAGCCACGTTAACTTAGTTAACTTGAGCTCTAACGTGGAAGAAGAAGATGATGCCAACGTTAGTGACGCTCACCTTTGTCACTAACGTTGGACTAAGCCCATATTGGCTACATTAAAAGCCACGTTAACCTAGTTAACGTGGACTCTAATGTGGAGGGAGCAAGAATCACCAACGTTAGTGACACTCACCTTTGTCACTAACGTTGGATTGAGCCACTATGAGTCACGTTAGTTGCCACGTTAATTACATTAACGTGGAAGCTGATGCCAGGGCATCTTGGCCAGTTTCACTGACCTTTTCTTTACTGTTTTTAGGTTAGTTTCATGCATTTCTTTAGGAAATAAGCTAGTTTTGGGTAAATATTCACTTATGCCTTGACTCAAGCATACATTGTGCATTTTACATGATTTCATGAGGATTTTGCATAAGTTTAGTGACAAATATTATGTTGCATTACTCATGACTTGGACTAGAGCATTGATACACTTTGTTGCTTGATTTCAGGACCAAAAAGAAGCAAGAAAAGGGGAGGTAACTTGCAAAGATTAATGAGAAAAGTGATTGCCAATAACACTCTCAAAAAGCCATCAATGCCCACGTTAGAGAGTCACGTTAACCAAGTTAACGTGAACTCTAACGTGGAGAAAAGAAGTTGAGCCAACGTTAGTGACACTCAACATTGTCACTAACGTTGGCAATTACTCATAAGTGGCCACGTTAGAAGCCACGTTAACCTAGTTAACGTGGCCTGTAACGTTAAGGGGGAGGGAGAGAAGCCAACGTTAGTGACACTCAACATTGTCACTAACGTTGGCCTATGGTGCTAAGTACCACGTTAACTCCCACGTTAACTTGGTTAACATGGGAACTAACGTAGAAGATGAAGAGTTGTCGACAACGTTAGTGACACTCAACATTGTCACTAACGTTGAAGCAATCACACAACCCCCAAGAGTCACGTTAACTTCCACGTTAACTTGGTTAACGTGGAAGCTAACGATGAGAAATGAAGGATGAGCCAACGTTAGTGACACTCAACATTGTCACTAACGTTGGGATGGCTAAAAGATGGCCACGTTAGAAGCCACGTTAACCTAGTTAACATGGACTCTAACGTGAGACCTAGGGGCACATTGGAACGTTAGTGACAATATTGAATGTCACTAACATTCTCGAAGGATGGCAAAGGCCACGTTAGAAGCCACGTTAACCTAGTTAACGTGAGCTTTAACGTGAAGCAAGAAGGGGCACACTGGAACGTTAGTGACAATGTTGAGTGTCACTAACGTTCTCGAAGGTTGGCAAGGCAACGTTAAAAGCCACGTTAACCTAGTTAACGTGGGTTTTAACGTGAGGCAAAAGGGGTGCATTGGAATGTTAGTGACAATGTTAAGTGTCACTAACGTTCCCGAACTTGGACTTTCACTAAATGATTAACACCCTTTACGCCCTGAGCTTAAGTCTCTGCCCACTCCGCACTTTCTCTCTGCAAGTAAAGCCAAGCCCAAATAAAGAAAGGAACTGCTTCAAACTCAAGATCCAAAGGCCCAAGACTTGAAGAGTGAACTAGAAGCTGAGAAGAGTAGTATATATAGGAGTAGCTTTGAATTGTAAAAGAGTTCTGGAGGCTGAAGAACCACTCTCTGTATTTTACTTTCTTTGCAATTTCTAGTTTTATAATGTATTCTCCATCTTTGTTTTCATCTTCAAGAGCTATGAACAACTAAACCCCTTTCATTGGGTTAGGGAGCTCTGTTGTAATTTGATGGATCAATACTAATTTTCATTGTTCTTCTTCTATCTTTCCTCTTGATTTTACTTGAAAGCTTTCGGTCTTCATCCAATTGAGTAGTTATCTTGGAAGAGAAGCTATTCAAACTTGGATCTCTTTTGAACCTTGGAAGAGGAATGAAGAGATCAAGCTAGAAATGCTTTCTCATACTGGACCAAATTGGGTTTGGATGGGTATGTGACTGTAACCCTCTCAATACTTGGTTTGGGAAATGCATGTGGTATAATCAGTGACCATACTTCATCTCTTCTCATGAGCAATTGACCAAGGAATTAGCTATTGATCAAGATTTGAGAGATTGAATTGCATGAAATTGCAATTCAATCACTTAATATTGCCAAGGAGATCAATGAGTGCATTGATTGAGGAAGAGATGAAAATGAACTTGATCCGGAGAATTGCAACATCTCCTAAGCCCAATGAACTCCCCATCTCTAATCTTACCCATTCTCTTTAATTTCTGCCATTTACTTTTATGAGCAAATCCCCCATTCCCATTTACAATTCTGCAATTTATTTTCAGTCATTTACTTCCAGTCCTTTAATTCTAGCATTTACTTTTCTGTAATTTACATTCCCGCCATTTTATTTTCTGCAACTCTCAACCCAAATTCTGGATTCGCTCAACTAGAACATTCTTCTAATTAAAGTTGCTTGATCAATCAATCCCTGTGGGATTCGACCTCACTCTATTGTGAGTTTTTACTTGACGACAACTTCGGTACACTTGCCGAAGGGAGATTTGTTGGGAGACAAGTTTTCCGTGCATCAAGTTTATGGCGCCGTTTCCGGGGATTGATTGTGCATCAACAATGATTAGATTGGAAGATCACTAGATTGAGCATTTTATTTTGTGAATTTCATTTTTTTTTGAGTGATTTACTTTTTGTTTTAGTTAAACTTCTTCCCTTTTCCATCTACTCTTTTGTTTTTCTTTGTTATTTTCAATTCTGTTTGCTAACCCACTAACTGTTTGATATATTGCATCACCCACAACTAACATCAATTCTGACACAAATACTGTCTGCACCTATATTCTCTACTTGTACTTGTTGGTTGTATGACAGGGAGAAGAAGCGGGGCTTCAACTTCCTTTGATTCTGAACCAGAGAGAACCTTCTTTAGACTAAGGAGGGAGGCAAAAGAAAAACGAGTAGTTGGTGCTGAAGAAGAGGAGGAACAGTTTGAGGAATACTTTGAACCAAACATGGAAGAAAACATGGAAAATCATCATGAAGAAGATACTCACAACCATGGCAGAGGAGGTGGAGCAAATCATGCTGGGGAGGATAGAAGAGTTTTGGGCTCTTACATTAATCCAAACCCAGGCAATTGTGGAAGTAGCATCCAAAAGCCAACAATCTATGCCAACAACTTTGAACTTAAACCACAGCTCATCACCCTTGTTCAGAACAACTGTTCGTTTGGAGGAGGTGTTCAAGAAGATCCCAACCAACATTTGACCACCTTCCTGAGAATATGTGACACAGTGAAATCTAATGATGTTCATCCTGACGCCTATAGATTGCTCTTATTTCCCTTCTCACTCAGAGACAAGGCAGCCAAGTGGCTGGAATCCTTCCCAAGGGAGAGCTTGACAACTTGGGAGGATGTGGTGAACAAATTCTTAGCAAGATTCTACCCTCCTCAACGAATCAATAGGCTGAGAGCTGAGGTTCAAACCTTTAGGCAACAGGATGGTGAGACTCTGTATGAAGCATGGGAGAGGTTCAAAGACTTAACAAGGAGGTGTCCACTTGACATGTTCAACGAATGGGTCCAGCTGCACATTTTCTATGAAGGGCTCTCTTATGAGTCAAAGAAGGCAGTAGACCATTCATCTGGAGGGTCCTTGAACAAGAAGAAGACCATTGAGGAAGCCATAGATGTTATTGAAACAGTAGCAGAAAATGACTACTTCTATGCTTCCGAAAGAGGGAACACAAGAGGAGTGATGGAGCTAAACAATGTGGATGCTCTGTTGGCCCAAAACAAGCTCATTACCCAGCAGCTGACTGACCTCACCAAGAAGATGGAGATGAACCAAGTAGCAGCAATCTCCACATCATCAACAACACAAGAAGGAGTAAACCAAGAAGCAGAAGGGAGTCAGGAGCAAGCCAACTACATTGGGAATTCACCAAGGAAAAACTATGATCCATACTTCAAGACCTACAACCCTGGATGGAGAAATCACCCGAACTTTGGGTGGGGAAGTGAGCAAGATCAAAACCAAGACCAGAGAAGTTACAACTCCAACAACAATGCAGCTCACCAACAATTCACCCAGAGGACATCTCAACACCCCCACAACAACACTTCTCCACATACTTATCAAAACCAAAACAGCACATCTGCTCCGAACAACTCATCAATTGATGACAGGCTCTCTAAGATTGAAGCCTTACTTGAAGGAATATGCCAAGAGATTCAAGAAAATAAGGTGTTCAAAGAGGAGGTGCGAGCCAATATTAAGAACCAGGGAGAAACCATTAGGAAGATGGAATTCCAGGTGGGATATTTAGCTGAGAAGATTCCCAAACCTACTGATAGCTTCCCAAGTGACACTGAGAAAAACCCCAAGGGAGAAGCAAAGAAAGTAAGATGGGAAGATTGCAAAATGGTCACTACAAGTGATCAAGAGATTGAAGACAAGCAAGGCAAAATGTGCAAACAACCTGAAGACAACTCAACAAAGGAGGAGGATAGAGATCACAAAGAACCAGAAATCTCACAACAAGAGCTGCTGAAGCTCTATGCACCATTCCCTCAACTGCTCAATGGTGCTGTGGGAAAAAGAATATACTCAAGGTTCCTAGACTTGTTTGCATCTCTGCATGTGAACATACCATTCATCAAGGCAATTCAACAAATGCCTGCATTCATCAAGTATATGAAGGAACTTCTTCCGAGGAAAAGCTCACTCAAGGGAAGGTAGACTATAGTGATGAACAAGGAATGTAGTGCACTTATTCAGCCTGAGCTGCCTACAAAAAGAAGAGACCCAGGAAGCTTTCATATCCCTTGTGCCATAGGTGAGACTATTTTCGAAGGAGCACTATGTGATTTAGGGGCCAGCATCAACTTACTACCTTTATCCCTGGCGAAGAGACTGCAGATTAATGAGATAATGCCCACAGATGTCATTATCAGACTGGCTGACAAAACTCAAAAGCAAGCAATAGGAGTGGTGGAAAATGTGCTGCTAAAGGTTGGAAAGTACTTTCTCCCAACAGACTTTGTCATTCTAGACATGGAAGAGAGTCATACTCACCCAATCATATTGGGAAGACCATTCCTAGCTACGGCCAGAGCACTTATCGATGTAGAGAAATGGGAGCTAATATTGAGAATTCATGATAAACGACTCAGCTTTAATGTCTTCAACTTCTCACAAGAAACAGATCAAGAGGACAAGGAACTAAGCACAAACGATAAGGAGACACTGAAGGAGGAGACAAGCACTGAAGCACAGCTAGTTCATTCTGAAACCCCCTCAACTGATAAACAAGGAAAACAGCAACTGCCACAGCTCAAAGAAAAATTGGAGGAACCCAAACCTCTAGAGGCAGGTGAAGACAGCATCACAACTCCTTGGAGAAAAGAGGTCACCAAGGGGAAGGAAACCTCAACAGAAACAAAGAAGAAGGTACCAAGGAAATGGAGGAACAAGAAGATCCCTACGGAAAATTTCTCTCCAGGGGATAGAGTTGTCTCATCTTACTTCCCATATATTCCTCCAAATCTCTCTACTGTACCATCTCAGTTACCTAAGGCCTTCACTATCAACAGAGTTCTTTCCTTGGAACATATGGAGATCATTGATCCAACCAATGGATACAAATCCATAGCAAGAGGGGAGGACTTTAAGCACTACCAACCACCATGATGAAAGAAAAACGTCAAGCTAGTGACGCTAAAGAAGCGCTTCATGGGAGGCAACCCATGTTTTATATGCTTTCAGATGATAATGAATAAGTCAATCTTTATGATTTCAACCCAAACTTGACAAACACTTGGTGAATTCTTTATCATGCAGTATATAGTGAAGAACAAGTTTGGTTTTCAAAGCAAACCAAGATGCATGCTAGTCTTGGGAGCTTTGAACACAAAACTTTTATCACAGTGCTTCAAACTAAGTTTGGTGTCACCCCATGGTGCCACCAAAATGCATATAAGGAACCACCAATAGTTAGTGAGTTAGTTGGAATTCATAGATAAATAATCAAATCCTTTCATTCATTTTATTCTAGCCGTAGAGTTTTAATTTTTCTTTTATATATATTAATTTCCTTATTTCAAATCTTTATAGGAAAGGAAAAGAAGCATGAAAAGGGATTGATTGGACAATTAAATGAGGGAGATTTCACCACTTAAAGGAGAGGGGTTACACACTTGTTCCAAAAAGGGAATACGTTGGAAAATGTTACCATGCAACATTGAAAAAATGGGACCCCTAGAAGACCGAGCAATCCCCATCATAAAGTGATGATCCTTGTCTTCTAGCCATGCATGACCCCAACCGTCCATCAAGTGACCACTTCATCAATCTACACCCTCCATTCTCTCACAACTTCTCTATATAAACAACCCTTGTCCATACCACCCTTCATTGTCATCACACACCTTCACTACTCTTCATTTCGGTACAATACACCCCCTATCCAATTATAAACATTCCTCCCCTCACTATCCTCATTGCCATAAAACCCTAAACAACCAAAGTATCCACAACCTTACCACCTTCACATATTAAATCATCATTCATGGAATCTTCAAGTTCTAAGAGAAGGGAGGGGAAGGAACCCATGGAAGAACACCCATATGATGAGAAGAGATTTAGAAGCTTGCATCATGCATTGCAATACGGGTGGATGGTTGATAAGGAAATCATTTATGAGCTGGGATTTCAAGTTAAGAAGACTGAATGCCCCGAAATCACAGAGAAGGTAGAAAGGAGAAGATGGGAGCTCCTCACTGACCCGGTCATTAAGGTGAATGCAAATCTCATAAGAGAATTTTATGCAAATGCAGTCAGGTATGATAAGAAAGATGAGTCATATACAAGCTTTGTGAGAGGAACATTGGTGGATTTTGGTCCCATGAGTGTAATGAGGGCATTGAAGCTACGGTCTATACCTTTTGAAGAAGAAAGTTACCACTCAAGATTGGACAACAACCCCAATTATGACCAGCTCTTACTAGACCTTTGTGTACCAGGAGCTGACTGGGAAAAGGGTGCAGGAAATAAACCAAAGTTCATTAAGAGAACAGATCTCACTCCTGAAGCTAAGGGGTGGTTCGAGCTAGTGAGGAGGTCTATTCTCCCAGCTGCAAACAATTCGGAGGTGAATCTTGAGAGAGCAACAATGTTGCATTGTATACTTAAGGGAGGAGAAATCAAAGTTCATGAGATCATAGCTCAAGGAATTAGAAAGATGGCAGAGAAAAGCGACTCAAGAGGAACATTAGGTTACCCCAGCACTATTTACCGAATATGCAAGAAAGCTAGGGTGGTTTATGAAGATGAGGACCCCGTTTGGATAAAGGAAGGCATTCCAATAACGGTCCGAAGGATGAATGCTGCAGCACTCCCCCTGCCTCAACGGAAGTAAAGAAAGAGGACAGCTCCTCAAGTAGTTGAAGGACAAGTCTTAGAGGGACAAGCACCACAGACCTTGGACATGCACCAATTACAGAAAGCCATTGATGGCTTATCTAGACAATATTTGGAAAGCCAAGGAGCACAGAAAGAGCTTCAACTACAGATGATGGGGCAGCAAGATGAGTGGCAAAGGCAAATGATGGAACAGCAACTAAGCCAAGGACAACAATGGGGAGAAGCATTCAACAGGATGGAACAAAGGCAAAACGAGCAACAAGAATCCATCCAGAGGCTAATCAACATCCAAGCTCATCAAGGGGCACACATACATGAGATGCATCGAAGACAAATAGAACATGCAGAACTATTGGACGAGCAAAGGGCATTTGCAGAAGGAGTTTACATGAGTCAAACAGGACATCAGATAAATACTCAAGCCAGGCTCGGCTACTTAGTGGGACAGCTGCCAATATTGCATCCAGGAATAGCCAAGTATGATGAAATGAAGGATGAATTAGCACGAAAGGAAAGACAAAGGGTGGAAGAGAGTCATGAGTCAGTGAGGAAGGCACTTGAGGATTGGAAGCAAGCAAGATTGGCACGGATGCGAGGAAATGCAATAGGAAACAAGGAGGACAAGCAAGGAAAAGAGCGTGGACACCCACAACAGTAAAAGGTGGTGGAGTTCCTTCTTTGTTCCATCTTTCTCTGTGTCTTTAATAAGGAAGATCTTGTATGAAATAGAACTTGCTTCCATGTTATGTTTAAACCTTTTTCAAATCATGTTATTTTTAGTTTTTGGTATTGAAGAGAGTCTATGTGCACTGGTCTTTATGTCACTACATCATTACTTCCCTTTCTTGTAAGCTTGTCCATTTTAAATCAAATGAAGAAGAGAATGGTTGTTTTCAAAAGACCAGGGTAGAGTTCATATTGTTGAAGTGCATTCATGAATCTTTGGGGTAGTCATAAGTTAGCTAAGTTGGTTCAACCACAAGGCTAGGAGGACAACCATCTGACCTGAATACTTGACTTTGGATATACTCATGAGACTAAGATAATAACAAGATCCTAAGAAAAGAAAAGGGAAAGAACAATGGAAGTGAAAAACAAAATAAAAAGAGTAAGCAATAAGGCTAGGCATCAATGGTTTTAATCTTGAGGCAAGTGTCTGTGGTGCTCCTGTGTGAGGGATCTACTTGGATGAATAAGCTCTTGGGGGTGCCTTATCACTTGGTAACTTGGGTTAACTAACTCGGGATTATCAGCTGAAATTCCACTATCAAGAGTAACCTTCACTACAGAACACTTAGTAACCCAAAGAGGTGCTGGACACCAAGGTCTCAAGAAAAGAAAATAAATAAACTAAATGCCTGTAGTGTGTATGTATGGGGGATAGGCTTGAGGGAGTAAGTCCTTGGGGGTGTCTCAACACCTAGCACCTTGAACCAACTGGTTCGGGAGTGTTGGCTGAAAGCTTATCTTAAAGAGTTGCCCCCTTACAGAGCACTTAGCCTAAATAACACAAACAACCCTTGTAATAACAATAAAAGAATCAATGAATAAAAGTCTCATGAGATATAAACAAAGTAAGTGTTTAGGGACATGATAAAGGTCTGAAAGCCAGTAATGGAATGAACCTAAGTTGCTATGCATGAAACCACCATAAAATCAGTAATATGACTTCCACAAGAATGACTCATTCCTCTGGATATTCCATTCATCATTCTCTTGTTCCAGTACTTGCTTAGGGACAAGCAAGCTTTAAGTTTGGTGTTGTGATGCCAAGGCATCTTGGCCAGTTTCACTGACCTTTTCTTTACTGTTTTTAGGTTAGTTTCATGCATTTCTTTAGGAAATAAGCTAGTTTTGGGTAAATATTCACTTATGCCTTGACTCAAGCATACATTGTGCATTTTACATGATTTCATGAGGATTTTGCATAAGTTTAGTGACAAGTATTATGTTGCATTACTCATGACTTGGACTAGAGCTTTGATGCACTTTGTTGCTTGATTTCAGGACCAAAAAGAAGCAAGAAAAGGGGAGGTAACTTGCAAAGATTAATGAGAAAAGTGATTGCCAATAACACTCTTAAAAAGCCATCAATGCCCACGTTAGAGAGTCACGTTAACCAAATTAACGTGAACTCTAACGTGGAGAAAAGAAGTTGAGCCAACGTTAGTGACACTCAACATTGTCACTAACGTTGGCAATTACTCATAAGTGGCCACGTTAGAAGCCACGTTAACCTAGTTAACATGGCCTCTAACGTTAAGGGGGAGGGAGAGAAGCCAATGTTAGTGACACTCAACATTGTCACTAACGTTGGCCTATGGTGCTAAGTACCACGTTAACTCCCACGTTAACTTGGTTAACGTGGGAACTAACGTAGAAGATGAAGAGTTATCGACAACGTTAGTGACACTCAATATTGTCACTAACATTGAAGCAATCACACAACCCCCAAGAGTCACGTTAACTTCCACGTTAACTTGGTTAACGTGGAAGCTAACGATGAGAAATGAAGGATGAGCCAACGTTAGTGACACTCAACATTGTCACTAACGTTGGGATGGCTAAAAGATGGCCACGTTAGAAGCCACGTTAACATAGTTAACGTGGACTCTAACGTGAGACCTAGGGGCACATTGGAACGTTAGTGACAATATTGAATGTCACTAACATTCTCGAAGGATGGCAAAGGCCACGTTAGAAGCCACGTTAACCTAGTTAACGTGAGCTTTAATGTGAAGCAAGAAGGGGCACACTGGAATGTTAGTGACAATGTTGAGTGTCACTAACGTTCTCGAAGGTTGACAAGGCAACGTTAAAAGCCACATTAACCTAGTTAACGTGGGTTTTCACGTGAGGCAAAAGGGGTGCATTGGAACGTTAGTGACAATGTTAAGTGTCACTAACGTTCCCGAACTTGGACTTTCACTAAATGATTAACACCCTTTACGCCCTGAGCTTAAGTCTCTGCCCACTCCGCACTTTCTCTCTGCAAGTAAAGCCAAGCCCAAATAAAGAAAGGAATTGCTTCAAACTCAAGATCCAAAGGCCCAAGACTTGATGAGTGAACTAGAAGCTGAGAAGAGTAGTATATATAGGAGTAGCTTTGAATTGTAAAAGAGTTCTGGAGGCTGAAGAACCACTCTCTGTATTTTACTTTCTTTGCAATTTCTAGTTTCATAATGTATTCTCCATCTTTGTTTTCATCTTCAAGAGCTATGAACAACTAAACCCCTTTCATTGGGTTAGGGAGCTCTGTTGTAATTTGATGGATCAATACTAATTTTCATTGTTCTTCTTCTATCTTTCCTCTTGATTTTACTTGAAAGCTTTCGGTCTTCATCCAATTGAGTAGTTATCTTGGAAGAGAAGCTATTCAAACTTGGATCTCTTTTGAACCTTGGAAGAGGAATGAAGAGATCAAGCTAGAAATGCTTTCTCATGCTGGACCAAATTGGGTTTGGATGGGTATGTGACTGTAACCCTCTCAATACTTGGTTTGGGAAATGCATGTGGTATAATCAGTGACCATACTTCATCTCTTCTCATGAGCAATTAACCAAGGAATTGGCTATTGATCAAGATTTGAGAGATTGAATTGCAAGAAATTGCAATTCAATCACTTAAGATTGCCAAGGAGATCAATGAGTGCATTGATTGAGGAAGAGATGAAAATGAACTTGATCCGGAGAATTGCAACATCTCCTAAGCCCAATGAACTCCCCATCTCTAATCTTACCCATTCTCTTTAATTTCTGCCATTTACTTTTATGAGCAAATCCCCCATTCCCATTTACAATTCTGCAATTTATTTTCAGTCATTTACTTCCAGTCCTTTAATTCTAGCATTTACTTTTCTGTTATTTACATTCCCACCATTTTATTTTCTGCAACTCTCAACCCAAATTCTGGATTCGCTCAACTAGAACATTCTCCTAATTAAAGTTGCTTGATCAATCAATCCCTGTGGGATTCGACCTCACTCTATTGTGAGTTTTTACTTGACGACAACTTCGGTACACTTGCCGAAGGGAGATTTGTTGGGAGACAAGTTTTCCGTGCATCAAGTTTATGGCGCCGTTTCCGGGGATTGATTGTGCATCAACAATGATTAGATTGGAAGATCACTAGATTGAGCATTTTATTTTGTGAATTTCATTTTTTTTTGAGTGATTTACTTTTTGTTTTAGTTAAACTTCTTCCCTTCTCCATCGACTCTTTTGTTTTTCTTTGTTATTTTCAATTCTGTTTGCTAACCCACTAACTGTTTGATATATTCATCACCCACAACTAACATCAATTCTGACACAAATACTGTCTGCACCTATATTCTCTACTTGTACTTGTTGGTTGTATGACAGGGAGAAGAAGCGGGGCTTCAACTTCCTTTGATTCTGAACCAGAGAGAACCTTCTTTAGAGTAAGGAGGGAGGCAAAAGAAAAACGAGTAGTTGGTGCTGAAGAAGAGGAGGAACGGTTTGAGGAATACTTTGAACCAAACATGGAAGAAAACATGGAAAATCATCATGAAGAAGAGACTCACAACCATGGCAGAGGAGGTGGAGCAAATCATGCTGGGGAGGATAGAAGAGTTTTGGGCTCTTACATTAATCCAAACCCAGGCAATTGTGGAAGTAGCATCCAAAAGCCAACAATCTATGCCAACAACTTTGAACTTAAACCACAGCTCATCACCCTTGTTCAGAACAACTGTTCGTTTGGAGGAGGTGTTCAAGAAGATCCCAACCAACATTTGACCACCTTCCTGAGAATATGTGACACAGTGAAATCTAATGGTGTTCATCCTGACGCCTATAGATTGCTCTTATTTCCCTTCTCACTCAGAGATAAGGCAGCCAAGTGGCTGGAATCCTTCCCAAGGGAGAGCTTGACAACTTGGGAGGATGTGGTGAACAAATTCTTAGCAAGATTCTACCCTCCTCAACGAATCAATAGGCTGAGAGCTGAGGTTCAAACCTTTAGGCAACAGGATGGTGAGACTCTGTATGAAGCATGGGAGAGGTTCAAAGACTTAACAAGGAGGTGTCCACTTGACATGCTCAACGAATGGGTCCAGCTGCACATTTTCTATGAAGGGCTCTCTTATGAGTCAAAGAAGGCAGTAGACCATTCATCTGGAGGGTCCTTGAACAAGAAGAAGACTATTGAGGAAGCCATAGATGTTATTGAAACAGTAGCAGAAAATGACTACTTCTATGCTTCCGAAAGAGGGAACACAAGAGGAGTGATGGAGCTAAACAATGTGGATGCTCTGTTGGCCCAAAACAAGCTCATTACCCAGCAGCTGACTGACCTCACCAAGAAGATGGAGATGAACCAAGTAGCAGCAATCTCCACATCATCAACAACACAAGAAGGAGTAAACCAAGAAGCAGAAGGGAGTCAGGAGCAAGCCAACTACGTTGGGAATTCACCAAGGAAAAACTATGATCCATACTTCAAGACCTACAACCCTGGATGGAGAAATCACCCGAACTTTGGGTGGGGAAGTGAGCAAGATCAAAACCAAGACCAGAGAAGTTACAACTCCAACAACAATGCAGCTCACCAACAATTCACCCAGAGGACATCTCAACACCCCCACAACAACACTTCTCCACATACTTATCAAAACCAAAACAGCACATCTGCTCCGAACAACTCATCAATTGATGACAGGCTCTCTAAGATTGAAGCCTTACTTGAAGGAATATGCCAAGAGATTCAAGAAAATAAGGTGTTCAAAGAGGAGGTGCGAGCCAATATTAAGAACCAGGGAGAAACCATTAGGAAGATGGAATTCCAGGTGGGATATTTAGCTGAGAAGATTCCCAAACCTACTGATAGCTTCCCAAGTGACACTGAGAAAAACCCCAAGGGAGAAGCAAAGAAAGTAAGATGGGAAGATTGCAAAATGGTCACTACAAGTGATCAAGAGATTGAAGACAAGCAAGGCAAAATGTGCAAACAACCTGAAGAAAACTCAACAAAGGAGGAGGATAGAGATCACAAAGAACCAGAAATCTCACAACAAGAGCTGCTGAAGCTCTATGCACCATTCCCTCAACTGCTCAATGGTGCTGTGGGAAAAAGAATATACTCAAGGTTCCTAGACTTGTTTGCATCTCTGCATGTGAACATACCATTCATCAAGGCAATTCAACAAATGCCTGCATTCATCAAGTATATGAAGGAACTTCTTCCGAGGAAAAGCTCACTCAAGGGAAGGTAGACTATAGTGATGAACAAGGAATGTAGTGCACTTATTCAGCCTGAGCTGCCTACAAAAAGAAGAGACCCAGGAAGCTTTCATATCCCTTGTGCCATAGGTGAGACTATTTTCGAAGGAGCACTATGTGATTTAGGGGCCAGCATCAACTTACTACCTTTATCCCTGGCGAAGAGACTGCAGATTAATGAGATAATGCCCACAGATGTCATTATCAGACTGGCTGACAAAACTCAAAAGCAAGCAATAGGAGTGGTGGAAAATGTGCTGCTAAAGGTTGGAAAGTACTTTCTCCCAACAGACTTTGTCATTCTAGACATGGAAGAGAGTCATACTCACCCAATCATATTGGGAAGACCATTCCTAGCTACGGCCAGAGCACTTATCGATGTAGAGAAATGGGAGCTAATATTGAGAATTCATGATAAACGACTCAGCTTCAATGTCTTCAACTTCTCACAAGAAACAGATCAAGAGGACAAGGAACTAAGCACAAACGATAAGGAGACACTAAAGGAGGAGACAAGCACTGAAGCACAGCTAGTTCATTCTGAAACCCCCTCAACTGATAAACAAGGAAAACAGCAACTGCCACAGCTCAAAGAAAAATTGGAGGAACCCAAACCTCTAGAGGCAGGTGAAGACAGCATCACAACTCCTTGGAGAAAAGAGGTCACCAAGGGGAAGGAAACCTCAAAAGAAACAAAGAAGAAGGTACCAAGGAAATGGAGGAACAAGAAGATCCCTACGGAAAATTTCTCTCCAGGGGATAGAGTTGTCTCATCTTACTTCCCATATATTCCTCCTAATCTCCCTACTGTACCATCTCAGTTACCTAAGGCCTTCACTATCAACAGAGTTCTTTCCTTGGAACATATGGAGATCATTGATCCAACCAATGGATACAAATCCATAGCAAGAGGGGAGGACTTTAAGCACTACCAACCACCATGATGAAAGAAAAACGTCAAGCTAGTGACGCTAAAGAAGCGCTTCATGGGAGGCAACCCATGTTTTATATGCCTTCAGATGATAATGAATAAGTCAATCTTTATGATTTCAACCCAAACTTGACAAACACTTGGTGAATTCTTTATCATGCAGTATATAGTGAAGAACAAGTTTGGTTTTCAAAGCAAACCAAGATGCATGCTAGTCTTGGGAGCTTTGAACACAAAACTTTCATCACAGTGCTTCAAACTAAGTTTGGTGTCACCCCATGGTGCCACCAAAATGCATATAAGGAACCACCAATAGTTAGTGAGTTAGTTGGAATTCATAGATAAACAATCAAATCCTTTCTTTCATTTTATTCTAGCCGTAGAGTTTTAATTTTTCTTTTATATATATTAATTTCCTTATTTCAAATCTTTATAGGAAAGGAAAAGAAGCATGAAAAGGGATTGATTGGACAATTAAATGAGGGAGATTTCACCACTTAAAGGAGAGGGGTTACACACTTGTTCTAAAAAGGGAATACGTTGGAAAATGTTACCATGCAACATTGAAAAAAAGGGACCCCTAGAAGACCGAGCAATCCCCATCATAAAGTGATGATCCTTGTCTTCTAGCCATGCATGACCCCAACCGTCCATCAAGTGACCACTTCATCAATCTACACCCTCCATTCTCTCACAACTTCTCTATATAAACAACCCTTGTCCATACCACCCTTCATTGTCATCACACACCTTCACTACTCTTCATTTCGGTACAATACACCCCCTATCCAATTATAAACATTCCTCCCCTCACTATCCTCATTGCCATAAAACCCTAAACAACCAAAAGTATCCACAACCTTACCACCTTCACATATTAAATCATCATTCATGGAATCTTCAAGTTCTAAGAGAAGGGAGGGGAAGGAACCCATGGAAGAACACCCATATGATGAGAAGAGATTTAGAAGCTTGCATCATGCATTGCAATACGGGTGGATGGTTGATAAGGAAATCATTTATGAGCTGGGATTTCAAGTTAAGAACACTGAATGCCCCGAAATCACAGAGAAGGTAGAAAGGAGAAGATGGGAGCTCCTCACTGACCCGGTCACTAAGGTGAATGCAAATCTCATAAGAGAATTTTATGCAAATGCAGTCAGGTATGATAAGAAAGATGAGTCATATACAAGCTTTGTGAGAGGAACATTGGTGGATTTTGGTCCCATGAGTGTAATGAGGGCATTGAAGCTACGGTCTATACCTTTTGAAGAAGAAAGTTACCACTCAAGATTGGACAACAACCCCAATTATGACCAGCTCTTACTAGACCTTTGTGTACCAGGAGCTGACTGGGAAAAGGGTGCAGGAAATAAACCAAAGTTCATTAAGAGAACAGATCTCACTCCTGAAGCTAAGGGGTGGTTCGAGCTAGTGAGGAGGTCTATTCTCCCAGCTGCAAACAATTCGGAGGTGAATCTCGAGAGAGCAACAATGTTGCATTGTATACTTAAGGGAGGAGAAATCAAAGTTCATGAGATCATAGCTCAAGGAATTAGAAAGATGGCAGAGAAAAGCGACTCAAGAGGAACATTAGGTTACCCCAGCACTATTTACCGAATATGCAAGAAAGCTAGGGTGGTTTATGAAGATGAGGACCCCGTTTGGATAAAGGAAGGCATTCCAATAACGGTCCGAAGGATGAATGCTGCAGCACTCCCC
This sequence comes from Arachis ipaensis, assembly GCF_059453495.1. Classification (NCBI taxonomy): domain Eukaryota; kingdom Viridiplantae; phylum Streptophyta; class Magnoliopsida; order Fabales; family Fabaceae; genus Arachis; species Arachis ipaensis. The sequence continues at coordinate 89,987,233 of NC_142440.1, read as the reverse complement.
CTGCCTCAACGGAAGCAAAGAAAGAGGACAGCTCCTCAAGTAGTTGAAGGACAAGTCTTAGAGGGACAAGCACCACAGACCTTGGACATGCACCAATTACAGGAAGCCATTGATGGCTTATCTAGACAATATTTGGAAAGCCAAGGAGCACAGAAAGAGCTTCAACTACAGATGATGGGGCAGCAAGATGAGTGGCAAAGGCAAATGATGGAACAGCAACTAAGCCAAGGACAACAATGGGGAGAAGCATTCAACAGGATGGAACAAAGGCAAAACGAGCAACAAGAATCCACCCAGAGGCTAATCAACATCCAAGCTCATCAAGGGGCACACATACATGAGATGCATCGAAGACAAATAGAACAGGCAGAACTATTGGACGAGCAAAGGGCATTTGCAGAAGGAGTTTACATGAGTCAAACAGGACATCAGATAAATACTCAAGCCAGGCTCGGCTACTTAGTGGGACAGCTGCCAATATTGCATCCAGGAATAGCCAAGTATGATGAAATGAAGGATGAATTAGCACGAAAGGAAAGACAAAGGGTGGAAGAGAGTCATGAGTCAGTGAGAAAGGCACTTGAGGATTGGAAGCAAGCAAGATTGGCACGGATGCGAGGAAATGCAATAGGAAACAAGGAGGACAAGCAAGGAAAAGAGCGTGGACACCCACAACAGTAAAAGGTGGTGGAGTTCCTTCTTTGTTCCATCTTTCTCTGTGTCTTTAATAAGGAAGATCTTGTATGAAATAGAACTTGCTTCCATGTTATGTTTAAACCTTTTTCAAATCATGTTATTTTTAGTTTTTGGTATTGAAGAGAGTCTATGTGCACTGGTCTTTATGTCACTACATCATTACTTCCCTTTCTTGTAAGCTTGTCCATTTTAAATCAAATGAAGAAGAGAATGATTGTTTTCAAAAGACCAGGGTAGAGTTCATATTGTTGAAGTGCATTCATGAATCTTTGAGGTAGTCATAAGTTAGCTAAGTTGGTTCAATCACAAGGCTAGGAGGACAACCATCTGACCTGAATACTTGACTTTGGATATACTCATGAGACTAAGATAATAACAAGATCCTAAGAAAAGAAAAGGGAAAGAACAATGGAAGTGAAAAACAAAAGAAAAAGAGTAAGCAATAAGGCTAGGCATCAATGGTTTTAATCTTGAGGCAAGTGTCTGTGGTGCTCCTGTGTGAGGGATCTACTTGGATGAATAAGCTCTTGGGGGTGCCTTATCACTTGGTAACTTGGGTTAACTAACTCGGGATTATCAGCTGAAAGTCCACTATCAAGAGTAACCTTCACTACAGAACACTTAGTAACCCAAAGAGGTGCTGGACACCAAGGTCTCAAGAAAAGAAAATAAATAAACTAAATGCCTGTAGTGTGTATGTATGGGGGATAGGCTTGAGGGAGTAAGTCCTTGGGGGTGTCTCAACACCTAGCACCTTGAACCAACTGGTTCGGGAGTGTTGGCTGAAAGCTTATCTTAAAGAGTTGCCCCCTTACAGAGCACTTAGCCTAAATAACACAAACAACCCTTGTAATAACAATAAAAGAATCAATGAATAAAAGTCTCATGAGATATAAACAAAGTAAGTGTTTAGGGACATGATAAAGGTCTGAAAGCCAGTAATGGAATGAACCTAAGTTGCTATGCATGAAACCACCATAAAATCAGTAATATGACTTCCACAAGAATGACTCATTCCTCTGGATATTCCATTCATCATTCTCTTGTTCCAGTACTTGCTTAGGGACAAGCAAGCTTTAAGTTTGGTGTTGTGATGCCAGGGCATCTTGGCCAGTTTCACTGACCTTTTCTTTACTGTTTTTAGGTTAGTTTCATGCATTTCTTTAGGAAATAAGCTAGTTTTGGGTAAATATTCACTTATGCCTTGACTCAAGCATACATTGTGCATTTTACATGATTTCATGAGGATTTTGCATAAGTTTAGTGACAAATATTATGTTGCATTACTCATGACTTGGACTAGAGCTTTGATGCACTTTGTTGCTTGATTTCAGGACCAAAAAGAAGCAAGAAAAGGGGAGGTAACTTGCAAAGATTAATGAGAAAAGTGATTGCCAATAACACTCTCAAAAAGCCATCAATGCCCACGTTAGAGAGTCACGTTAACCAAATTAACGTGAACTCTAACGTGGAGAAAAGAAGTTGAGCCAACGTTAGTGACACTCAACATTGTCACTAACGTTGGCAATTACTCATAAGTGGCCACGTTAGAAGCCACGTTAACCTAGTTAACATGGCCTCTAACGTTAAAGGGGAGGGAGAGAAGCCAATGTTAGTGACACTCAACATTGTCACTAACGTTGGCCTATAGTGCTAAGTACCACGTTAACTCCCACGTTAACTTGGTTAACGTGGGAACTAACGTAGAAGATGAAGAGTTATCGACAATGTTAGTGACACTCAATATTGTCACTAACGTTGAAGCAATCACACAACCCCCAAGAGTCACGTTAACTTCCACGTTAACTTGGTTAACGTGGAAGCTAACGATGAGAAATGAAGGATGAGCCAACGTTAGTGACACTCAACATTGTCACTATCGTTGGGATGGCTAAAAGATGGCCACGTTAACCTAGTTAACGTGGACTCTAACATGAGACCTAGGGGCACATTGGAACGTTAGTGACAATGTTGAATGTCACTAACGTTCTCGAAGGATGGCAAAGGCCACGTTAGAAGCCACGTTAACCTAGTTAATGTGAGCTTTAACGTGAAGCAAGAAGGGGCACACTGGAACGTTAGTGACAATGTTGAGTGTCACTAACGTTCTCGAAGGTTGACAAGGCAACGTTAAAAGCCACGTTAACCTAGTTAACGTGGGTTTTAACGTGAGGCAAAAGGGGTGCATTGGAACGTTAGTGACAATGTTAAGTGTCACTAACGTTCCCGAACTTGGACTTTCACTAAATGATTCACACCCCTTACGCCCTGAGCTTAAGTCTCTGCCCACTCTGCACTTTCTCTCTGCAAGTAAAGCCAAGCCCAAATAAAGAAAGGAACTGCTTCAAACTCAAGATCCAAAGGCCCAAGACTTGAAAAGTGAACTAGAAGCTGAGAAGAGTAGTATATATAAGAGTAGCTTTGAATTGTAAAAGAGTTCTGGAGGCTGAAGAACCACTCTCTGTATTTTACTTTCTTTGCAATTTCTAGTTTTATGATGTATTCTCCATCTTTGTTTTCATCTTCAAGAGCTATGAACAACTAAACCCCTTTCATTGGGTTAGGGAGCTCTGTTGTAATTTGATGGATCAATACTAATTTTCATTGTTCTTCTTCTATCTTTCCTCTTGATTTTACTTGAAAGCTTTCGGTCTTCATCCAATTGAGTAGTTATCTTGGAAGAGAAGCTATTCAAACTTGGATCTCTTTTGAACCTTGGAAGAGGAATGAAGAGATCAAGCTAGAAATGCTTTCTCATGCTGGACCAAATTGGGTTTGGATGGGTATGTGACTGTAACCCTCTCAATACTTGGTTTGGGAAATGCATGTGGTATAATCAGTGACCATACTTCATCTCTTCTCATGAGCAATTAACCAAGGAATTGGCTATTGATCAAGATTTGAGAGATTGAATTGCAAGAAATTGCAATTCAATCACTTAAGATTGCCAAGGAGATCAATGAGTGCATTGATTGAGGAAGAGATGAAAATGAACTTGATCTGGAGAATTGCAACATCTCCTAAGCCCAATGAACTCCCCATCTCTAATCTTACCCATTCTCTTTAATTTCTGCCATTTACTTTTATGAGCAAATCCCCCATTCCCATTTACAATTCTGCAATTTATTTTCAGTCATTTACTTCCAGTCCTTTAATTCTAGCATTTACTTTTCTGTTATTTACATTCCCGCCATTTTATTTTCTGCAACTCTCAACCCAAATTCTGGATTCGCTCAACTAGAACATTCTTCTAATTAAAGTTGCTTGATCAATCAATCCCTGTGGGATTCGACCTCACTCTATTGTGAGTTTTTACTTGACGACAACTTCAGTACACTTGCCGAAGGGAGATTTGTTGGGAGACAAGTTTTCCGTGCATCAGAAGCTAACGTGGAGAAGAGGGATGATGAGCCAACGTTAGTGGTGCACGAAATTGTGATCATCAATGGTGCCAACAACTTGGTACGCACAATTGTAATCTCAACTCTTTATCACAACTCCGCACAACTAACCAGCAAGTGCACTGGGTCGTCCAAGTAATAAACCTTATGTGAGTAAGGGTCGATCCCACGGAGATTGTCAGCTTGAAGCAAGCTATGGTCATCTTGTAAATCTCAGTCAGGCGGATTCAAATGGTTATGGAGTTTAAGGTGATGAAAATAAACAAAAAATAAAGATAGAGATACTTATGTAATTCATTGGTGGATTTCAGATAAGCGTATGAAGATGCTTTGTTCCCCTTGAACCTCTGCTTTCCTATTGCCTTCTTCCAATCATTCATACTCCTTTCCATGGCAAGCTTTATGTTGGGCATCACCGTTGTCAATGGCTACATCCTGTCCTCTCAGTGAAAATGGTCCTGATGCTCTGTCACAACATCGGCTAATCAGCTGTCGATTCTCGATCATGTCGGAATAGGATCCATTGATCCTTTTGCGTCTGTCACACGCCCCACAATCGCGAGTTTGAAGCTCGTTACAGTCATCCCTTTCCAGATCCTACTCAGAATACCACAGACAAGGTTTAGACATTCCGGATCTCAGGAATGGCCGCCAATAATTCTAGCCTATACCACGAAGGTTCCAATCTAAGATTAGAAACCCAAGAGATACGCATTCAAGCTTGTTTGCATGTAGAACGGAAGTGGTTGTCAGTCACGCGTTCATAGGTGAGAATGATGATGAGTGTCACGGATCATCACATTCATCAAGTTGAAGAACGAATGAATATCTTGGAGAAGAAATAGACTTGAGTTGAATAGAAAAACAATAGTACTTGTATTAATTCATGAAGAACAGCAGAGCTCCACACCTTAATCTATGGTGTGTAGAAACTCTACCGTTAAAAATACATAAGAACAAGGTCTAGGCATGGCCGAGAGGCCAGCCCCCAAACGTGAAAAATTCTATCAAAGTATGAGTAAAAGATAAATGGTATGAAAATACAATGGCAAAAGGTCCTATTTATAAAAAACTAGTAGCCTAGGGTTTACAGAAATCAGTAATTAATGCAGAAATCTTCTTCCGGGCCCACTTGGTGTGTGCTTGGGCTGAGCATTGAAGCTTCCATGTGTAGAGAGTTTTCTTGGAGTTAAACGCCAGCTTTTGTGCCAGTTTGGGCATTTAACTCCAGCTTTTGTTCTAGTTTTGGAGTTAAACGCCAGAATTCTTGAGCTGACTTGGAACGCCTGTTTGGGCCATCAAATCTCGGGCAAAGTATGGACTATTATATATTTCTGGAAAGCCCAGGATGTCTACTTTCCAACGCAATTGAGAGCGCACTAATTGGGCTTCCGTAGCTCCAGGAAATCCACTTTGAATGCAGGGAGGTCAGAATCCAACAGCATCTGCAGTCCTTTTTCAACCTCTGAATCAGATTTTCGCTCAGGTCCCTCAATTTCAGCCAGAAAATACCTGAAATTACAGAAAAATAAACAAACTCATAGTAAAGTCCAGAAGAGTGATTTTTATTTAAAAACTAATAAAAACATGATAAAAACTAACTAAAATATACTAAAAATATACTAAAAACAATGCCAAAAAGCGTATAAATTATCCGCTCATCACAACACCAAACTTAAATTGTTGCTTGTCCCCAACCAACTGAAAATCAAATAGGATAAAAAAAGAAGAGAATATACAATGAATTCCAAAAACATCTATGAAGATCAGTATTAATTAGATGAGCGGGGCTTTTAGCTTTTTGCTTCTAAACAGTTTTGGCATCTCACTTTATCCCTTGAAGTTCAGAATGATTGGCATCTATAGGAACTCAGAATCCAGATAGTGTTACTGACTCTCCTAGTTAAGTATGTTGATTCTTGAACACAGCTACTTTATGAGTCTTGGCCGTGGCCCTAAGCACTTTGTTTTCCAGTATTACCACCAGATACATAAATGCCACAGACACATAACTGGGTGAACCTTTTCAAATTGTGACTCAGCTTTGCTAGAGTCCCCAATTAGACGTGTCCAGGGTTCTTAAGCACACTCTTCTTTTTTGTTTTGGACCTCGACTTTAACCGCTCAGTCTCAAGTTTTCACTTGACACATTCACGCCACAAGCACATGGTTAGGGACAGCTTGGTTTAGCCGCTTAGGCCAGGATTTTATTCCTGTGGGCCCTCCTATCCACTGATGCTCAAAGCCTTGGATCCTTTTTATCACCCTTGCCTTTTGGTTTAAAGGGGTATTGGCTTTTTCTTCTTGCTTTTCCTCTCTTTTTTTTTTTCTGCAAGCTTTTCACTACTTTTTCTTGCTTCAAGAATCAATTTTATGATTTTTCAGATCATCAGATAACATTTCTCCTTTTCCTTTCATTCTTTCAAGAGCCAACAATTTTAACATTCATAAACAATCAAATTCAAAAATATGCACTGTTCAAGCATTCATTCAGAGAAACAATAGTATTGCCACCACATCAAGATAATTAAACTATTTTAAAATTTGAAATTCATGCACTTCTTTTTCTTTTTCAATTAAAAACATTTTTCATTTAAGAAAGGTGATGGATTCATTTTCATAGCTTTAAGGCATAGACACTTAGACACTAATGATCATGTAATAAAGACACAAACATAAATAAATATAAAGCACAATTTTCAAAAAATAGAAAATAAAGAACAAGGAAATTAAAGAACAGGTCCACCTTAGTGATGGCGGCTTGTTCTTCCTCTTTAAGATCTTATGGAGTGCTTGAGCTCCTCAATGTCTCTTCCTTGCCTTTGTTGCTCCTCTCTCATGGTTCTTTGATCTTCTCTAATTTCATGGGGGAGGATGGACTGCTCTTGGTGCTCCACCTTTAGTTGTCCCATGTTGGAACTCAATTCTCCTAGGGAGGTGTTGATTTGCTCCCAATAGTTTTATGGAGAAAGATGCATCCCTAGAGGTATCTCAGGGATTTCAAGATGAGGAATTTCCTCATGCTCTTGATGAGGTTCTCTTGTTTTCTCCATCCTTTTCTTAGTGATGGGTTTGTCCTCATCAATGAGAATGTCCCCCTCTATGTCAATTCCAACCGAATTGCAAATGTGACAAATGAGATGAGGGAAGGCTAACCTTGCCATAGTAGAGGACTTGTCCGCCACCTTGTAGAGTTCTTGGGATATAATCTCATGAACTTCCACTTCCTCTCCAATCATGATGCTATGTATCATGATAGCCCGGTCTATAGTAGCTTCGGACCGGTTGCTAGTGGGAATGATTGAGCGTTGGATGAACTCCAACCATCCCCTAGCCACGGGCTTGAGGTCATGCCTTCTTAGTTGAACCGGCTTCCCTCTTGAATCTCTCTTCCATTGAGCGCCCTCTTCACATATGTCCATGAGGACTTGGTCCAACCTTTGATCAAAGTTGACCCTTCTTGTGTATGGGTGTGCATCTCCTTGCATCATAGGCAAGTTGAATGCTAACCTTACATTTTCCGGACTAAAATCTAAGTAATTCCCCCGAACCATTGTAAGCCAATTCTTAGGGTCCGGGTTCACACTTTGATCATGGTTCTTGGTGATCCATGCATTGGCATAGAACTCTTGAACCATTAAGATCCCGACTTGTTGAATGGGGTTGGTGAGGATTTCCCAACCTCTTCTTCAGATCTCATGTCGTATCTCTGGATATTCACCCTTTTTGAGTTTGAAAGGGACCTCGGGGATCACTTTTTTCTTGGCCACAACTTCATAGAAGTGGTCTTGATGCACCCTTGAGAGGAATCTCTCTATCTCCCATGACCCGGAGGTGGATGCTTTTGCCTTCCCTTTCCTCTTTCTAGAGGTTTTTCCGGCTTTTGATGCCATAAATGGTTATGGAAAAACAAAAAGATTTAGCTTTTACCACACCAAACTTAGAAGGTTGCTCGTCCTCGAGCAAAAGAATAAAGAAGAGAGTAGAAGAAGAAGAAATAGAGGAGATGGAGTGGGCTTTGTGATTCGGTCAAGGGGGAGAAGTGTTAATTAGGTTGTGTGAAAATGAAGGAGTGAAGATGGGTTTATATAGGGGTGAGAGGGATGTGTATGGTTCCGCTATAGAGGGTGGGTTTGGGAGGGAAAGTGGTTTGAATTTGAATGGTGAGGTAGGTGGGGTTTTATGAAGGATGGATGTGAGTGGTGAAGAGAATGGTGGGATTTGATAGGTGAGGGGTTTTTGGGGAAGAGGTATTGAGGGGATTGGTGAATGGGTGAAGAAGAGAGAGAGAGGTGGGGTAGGTGGGGATCCTGTGGGGTCCATAGATCCTGATGTGTCAAGGATATCTCATCCCTGCACCAAGTGGCGTGCAAAATGCCCCTTTCTGCCAATCCTGGCGTTAAACGCCAGGCTGCTGCCCATTTCTGGCGTTTAACGCCAGCTTCTTGCCTATTCCTGGCATTAAACGCCAGTCTGGTGCCCTTTTCTGGCGTTAAACGCCCAGAATGGTGCCAGACTGGGCGTTTAACGCCCATTCTGCTACCTTTACTGGCGTTTAAACGCCAGTAACTATCTCCTCCAGGGTGTTCTATTTTTCATTCTATTTTTCACTTTGTTTTTGCTTTTTCAATTGTTTTTGTGACTTCACATGATCATCAACCTACAGAAAACATAAAATAACAAAGGAAAATAGAAATTTAACATAGAATAGTAACGATTGGGTTGCCTCCCAACAAGCGCTTCTTTAATGTCAATAGCTTGACAGTGGGCTCTCATGGAGCCTCACAGAAGTTCAGAGCAATGTTGGAATCTCCCAACACCAAAATTAGAGTTTGAATGTGGGGGTTTAACACCAAACTTAGAGTTTGGTTGTGGCCTCCTAATACCAAACTTAGAGTTTGACTGTGGGGGCTCTGTTTGACTCTGTATTGAGAGAAGCTCTTCATGCTTCCTCTCCATGGTTACAGAGGGATATCCTTGAGCTTTAAACACAAGGGAGTCTTCATTCACTTGAATGATCAATTCTCCTCTGTCAACATCAATCACAGCTTTTGTTGTGGCTAGGAAGGGTCTGCCAAGGATGATGGATTCATCCATACACTTCCCAGTTTCTAGGATTATGAAATCAGTAGGGATGTAATGGTCTTCAACTTTTACCAAGACATCCTCTACAAGTCCATAAACTTGCTTCTTTGAATTGTCTACCATCTCTAGTGAGATTCTTGCAGCTTGTACCTCAATGATCCTTAGCTTCTCCATTACAGAGAGAGGCATAAGGTTTATGCTTGATCCTAGGTCACACAGAGCTTTCTCAAAGGTCATGGTGCCTATGGTACAAGGGATTGAGAACTTTCCATGGTCCTGTCTCTTTTGAGGTAATCTCTACCTAGTCAAGTCATCCAGTTCTTTGATGAGCAATGGAGGTTCATCCTCCCAAGTCTCATTACCAAACAACTTGGCATTTAGCTTCATGATTACTCCAAGGTACTTAGCAACTTGCTCTTCAGTAACATCTTCATCCTCTTCAGAGGAAGAATACTCATCAGAGCTCATGAATGGCAAAAGTAAATTTAATGGAATCTCTATGGTCTCAGTGTGAGCCTCAGATACCCATGGTTCCTCATTAGGGAACTCCATGGAGGTCAGTGGGCGTCCATTGAGGTCTTCCTCAGTGGGAATCACTGCCTCTTCCTCCTCTCCATGTTTAGCCATGTGAGATGTGGTTATGGCCTTGCACTCTCTTTTTGGATTCTCTTCTGTATTGCTTGGAAGAGTGCTAGGAGGGAGTTCAGTAATTTTCTTACTCAGCTGACCCACTTGTGCCTCCAAGTTTCTAATGGAGGATCTTGTTTATGTCATGAAACTTTGAGTGGTCTTGATTAGATCAGAGACAATGGTTGCTAAGTCAGAGGGGCTCTGCTTAGAATTCTCTGTTTGTTGCTGAGAAGATGATGAAAAAGGCTTGCCATTGCTAAACCTGTTTCTTCCACCATTATTGTTGTTGAAGCCTTGTTGAGGCCTCTATTGGTCCTTCCATGAGAGATTTAGGTGATTTCTCGATGAAGGATTATAGGTGTTTCCATAGGGTTCTCCCATGTAATTCACCTCTTCCATTGCAGGGTTCTCAGGGTCATAAGCTTCTTCTTCAGAGGAAGCTTCCTTAGTACTGCCTGTTGCTGCTTGCATTTCAGACAGACTCTGAGAAATCATATTGACTTGTTGGGTCAATATTTTATTCTGAGCCAATATGGCATTCAAAGTATCAATCTCAAGAACTCCTTTCTTCTGAGTTGTCCCATTATTCACAGGGTTCCTTTCAGAAGTGTACATGAATTGGTTATTTGCAACCATTTCAATGAGTTCCTGAGCTTCTGCAGGCGTCTTCTTTAGATGAAGAGATCCTCTAGCAGAGCTATCCAATGACATCTTGGATAGTTCAGACAGACCATCATAGAAGATTCTTATGATGCTCCATTCTGAAAGCATGTCAGTAGGGCACCTTCTGATCAATTGCTTGTATCTTTCCCAAGCTTCATAGATGGATTCACCTTCCTTCTGTCTGAAGGTTTGGACTTCCACTCTAAGCTTGCTCAATTTTTGAGGTGGAAAGAACTTTGCCAATAAGGCATTGACTAGCTTTTCCCAAGAGTTCAGGCTTTCTTTAGGTTGTGAATCCAACCATGTCCTAGCTCTATCTCTTACAGCAAAAGGAAAAAGCATAAGTCTGTAGACTTCAGGGTCAACCCCATTGGTCTTGACAGTGTCACAGATTTGCAAGAATTCAGCTAAGAACTGATGAGGATCTTCCAATGGAAGTCCATGAAACTTGCAATTCTGTTGCATTAGAGAAACCAATTGAGGCTTAAGCTCAAAGTTGTTTGCTCCAATGGCAGGGATTGGGATGCTTCTCCCATAGAAATCAGAAGTAGGTGCAGTAAAGTCAACAAGCACCTTCCTTGCATTGTTGGCATTATTGTTGTTTTCGGCTGCCATGGTTTCTTCTTCCTTGAAAAGCTCTGTTAGGCCCACTAAAGAGAATTGTTCTTTAGCTTCTCTTAGCTTTCTCTTCAAGGTCCTTTCAGGTTCAGGATCAGCTTGAACAAGTATGCTTTTATCTTTGTTCCTGCTCATATGAAAGAGAAGAGAACAAGAAAGTATGGAATCCTCTATGTCACAGTATAGAGATTCCTTGCAGTGTCAGAAGAAAAGAAGAATAGAAGGAGGAGGTGGAGAAGAGGGAATTCGAACTTATCAAGAGGGACAGAGTTCGAATTGCACCTTGATGAGGAGTATTAGTCCTTTAAATAGAAGGATGTGAAAAGAGGGGAAGAATTTTTGAAAATAATTTAAAAAGATTTTGAAATAATTAAAAAGAAATTTGAAAATTTGATTGAGATTTTCGAAAACTAAGATTGGGAAAGAAATAAAGTGATTTTTGAAAAAGATTTTGAAATTAGCAAAAGATATGATTGAAAAGAATTAATTTTGAAAAAGATGTGATTGAAAATCTATTTAGAAAAAGAAAATTTTTAAAATTAAAGTTGATTACTTGACTATCAAGAAATTAAAAGATATGATTTCAAAATTTAAAGTTTGATCCTTTCTTAATAGACAAGTAACAACTTGAAAATTTTTGAAGTAAATCTTGAATTGAAGCAAGGATTTTTGAAAATAGTGAAAATAAATATAAAATGGAAAGAAATTGATTTTGAAAGAGATATGATTGAAAAGATATGATTTGAAAAAGATTTGGCTTTGAAAAATTATGAAAACATAAAAAAAAATGTGAATTAAAAACAAAATCTTCCCTCTAGTGTCATCCTGGCGTTAAACGCCCAGAATGGTGCCCATTCTGGCGTTTAACGCCCAAAACTCTACCTTTTTGGGCGTTAAACGCCCAGCCAGGTGCCCTGGCTGGCGTTTAAACGCCAGTTTTCCTTCTTCACTGGGCGTTTTGAACGCCCAGCTTTTTCTGTTTGATTCCTCTGCTGAATGTTCTGAATCTTCAATTCTCTGTATTATTGACTTGAAAAGACATAGTTTTGAGAATTTTTTTGAATTTTTCAATGATGGGAATCAATAAAAATGCAACTAAGATCAATTAAACAATGCATGCAGGACACCAAACTTAAAAGTTTGTATACTAAGGACTATAACAATGTAAAAATGCATGTAAGAAACAACAAAACATACAAAACAAGAGAATTTGAAGATCAGAGCAATGAAATCATCAAGAACAACTTGAAGATCAATGTAGAGCATAATGCATAAAATTTTGAAAATTAGAAGGATAAAGACATGCAATTGACACCAAACTTAAAAATTGATACTAGACTCAAACAAGAAACATAAAATATTTTTGGTTTTTATGGTTTTATAAATTTTTTTGTGATTTTTGAAACTTATATGGAAAAGAAAATAAAGGGATTCAAAACTTTCAATAAGAATTCCATGAATTATGCAATGTTAGTCTAAAGCTTCAGTTTAAAAAGATTAGACATGTTTGGCCAAGCTTCAGCAGGACATTACATTCAGTAGCTAAATTGATGAGAATCAATCAGATTTTGTGAGGATAAGAACATTACCTAGAAACTCTAGAATTCATTCTTAAAAATTCTGAAAAGTACCTAATCTAAGCAACAAGATGAACCGTCAGTTGTCCAAACTCGAACAATCTCCGGCAACGGCGCCAAAAACTTAGTGCACGAAATTGTGATCATCAATGGCGCCAACAACTTGGTACGCACAATTGTAATCTCAAATCTTTATCACAACTCCGTACAACTAACCAGCAAGTGCACTGGGTCGTCCAAGTAATAAACCTTACGTGAGTAAGGGTCGATCCCACGGAGATTGTCGGCTTGAAGCAAGCTATGGTCATCTCGTAAATCTCAGTCAGGCGGATTCAAATGGTTATGGAGTTTAAGGTGATGAAAATAAACATAAAATAAAGATAGAGATACTTATGTAATTCATTGGTGGATTTCAGATAAGCGTATGAAGATGCTTTGTTCCCCTTGAACCTCTGCTTTCCTATTGCCTTCTTCCAATCATTCATACTCCTTTCCATGGCAAGCTTTATGTTGGGCATCACCGTTGTCAATGGCTACATCCTATCCTCTCAGTGAAAATGGTCCTGATGCTCTGTCACAACATCGGCTAATCAGCTGTCGATTCTCGATCATGTCGGAATGGGATCCATTGATCCTTTTGCGTCTGTCACACGCCCCACAATCGCGAGTTTGAAGCTCGTTACAGTCATCCCTTCCCAGATCCTACTCAGAATACCACAGACAAGGTTTAGACATTTCGGATCTTAGGAATGGCCGCCAATAATTCTAGCCTATACCACGAAGGTTCCAATCTTAGATTAGAAACCCAAGAGATACGCATTCAAGCTTGTTTGCATGTAGAACGGAAGTGGTTGTCAGTCACGCGTTCATAGGTGAGAATGATGATGAGTGTCACATATCATCACATTCATCAAGTTGAAGAACGAATGAATATCTTGGAGAAGAAATAGACTTGAGTTGAATAGAAAAACAATAGTACTTGTATTAATTCATGAAGAACAGCAGAGCTCCACACCTTAATCTATGGTGTGTAGAAACTCCACCGTTGAAAATACATAAGAACAAGGTCTAGGCATGGCCGAGAGGCCAGCCCCCAAACGTGAAAAAGTCTATCAAAGTATGAGTAAAAGATAAATGGTATGAAAATACAATGGCAAAAGGTCCTATTTATAGAAAACTAGTAGCCTAGGGTTTACAGAAATCAGTAATTAATGCAGAAATCTTCTTCCGGGCCCACTTGGTGTGTGCTTGGGCTGAGCATTGAAGCTTCCTTGTGAAGAGACTTTTCTTGGAGTTAAACGACAGCTTTTGTGCCAGTTTGGGCGTTTAACTCCAGCTTTTGTGCCAGTTTTGGAGTTAAACGCCAGAATTCTTGAGCTGACTTGGAACGCCTGTTTGGGCCATCAAATTTCGGGCAAAGTATGGACTATTATATATTTCCGGAAAGCCCAAGATGTCTAATTTCCAACGCAATTAAGAGCGTGCCAATTGGGCTTCTGTAGCTCCAGAAAATCCACATTGAGTACAGGGAGGTCAGAATCCAACAGCATCTGCAGTCCTTTTTCAGCCTCTGAATTAGATTTTTGCTCAGGTCCCTCAATTTCAGCCAGAAAATATCTGAAATTACAGAAAAACACACAAACTCATAGTAAAGTCTAGAAGAGTGATTTTATTTAAAAACTAATAAAAACATGATAAAAACTAACTAAAATATACTAAAAACATACTAAAAACAATGCCAAATAGCGTATAAATTATCCGCTCATCAGTTAGTGACACTCACCTTTGTCACTAACGTTGGAGATGGCTATCAATACCACGTTAGAAGACACGTTAACTTAGTTAACGTGAACTCTAACGTGGGAAGTAGGGGCGTTCTGAAGCGTTAGTGACAATGGTAAGTGTCACTAATGCTCTCGAAGATTTGGCAAGCCTACGTTAAAGGCCACGTTAACTATTCTAACGTGAACTCTAATGTAGGGAGAAAGGGGTACTCTCAATGTTTTTGAAAAAGGTAAACCCCAGTAACGTTTGCGAAGGGCCAAGGGTCAACGTTAGTGGTCACGTTAGTGCCACTAACGTTGAAGTTAACGTGGACCACTTTGGGTTAGGAACGTTAGTGAAAAAGGTGATTGTCACTAACGTTCTCAACCCCACATTTTCACTTAACGTTAACACCACTAACGCCCTAAGCTAAAGTCCCTGCCTAGTTCACACTTTCTCTACAAGTAAAGATGAGCCCACTGAAGAAGATAACTGCTTCAACTCAAGATCCAAAGGCCCATATCCAAGACTTGAAGAGCCAACTAGAAGATCAGAAGAGTAGTATAAATAGGGAGAGCTTTGAACTAGAAAGAGGGGCTTTTGGCATTATTAGAATTACTCTCTGTATTTTACTTTCTCTGCACTTCTAGTTTAACTTTCAGAATGTACTCTTCATCTTTGCTTTCCATTCCAGAGTTATGAACAACTAAACCCCTTTCATTGGGTTAGGGAGTTCTGTTATAATTTGATGGATCAATAATAGTTTTCATAATCCTTCTTCTTTCTTTTCTCTTGATTTTACTAGAAAGCTTTCAATCTTCATCCAATTGAGTAGTTATCTTAGAAAAGAAGCTATTCATACTTGGATCTCTTTTGAACCTTGGAAAAGGGATGAAGAGATCATGCTAGAAATATTTTCTCATGTTGGACCAAATTGGGGTTTGGGCGGATATGGTGACATATAATTCTCCCAATACTTTGATTTGGAAATACATGTGGTATAATCAGTGACCACACTTCATCTCTTCTCATGAGCAATTAGACCAAGGAATTGGCTATTGATCTTATTTGAGAGATTGAATTACCAAGGAATTAGAATTCAATCACTTAAGATTACCAAGGAGATCAACGAATGCATTGATTGAGGAAGAGATGAAAATGAACTTGATCCGGAGAATGCAACATCTCCTAAGCCCAATGAATTCCCCATTTCTGATCTTACCCATTCTCTTTACTTATTGCCATTTACTTTCATGCTAAACTTCCCTTCCCCATTTAAGATTCTGCAATTTACTTCCCGTCATTTATTTTCTACTATTTACTTTCCCGCCATTTAATTTCCTGCAATTCTCAACTCACTTTCTGCTTAGCTCAACTAGAATGTTCTTCCAATTAAAGTTGCTTGACCAATCAATCCCTGTGGGATTCGACCTCACTCTACTGTATGTTTTTACTTGATGACAATTCGGTATACTTGCCGAAGGAAATTTGTTGAGAGACAAGTTTTCATGCATCAAGTTTATGGCGCCATTGCCGGAGATTGATTTTGTATCAACAATGATTAAATTGGTGGATAACTAGATTGAGAATTTGTTTTTATTTTGTTTGATTTAAGTTCATTTAAATTTGTTTTTATTTTGTTCATGCAATATACAAATATTGTTTTTTCTTGTAATGCACGTTGCTATTAGAGTAGCCATCATCGTCGCTGAGCTATTGCAATGCCATAGGAGCTGTCCGAAGGTTATCGTTCTGTTGCGCTCTTTCTCAACCGTGTTCTTAGTTCATTGATATTATTAATTTTTTAATTTGTTCTGGGTTTTGAGTTTAGGGTTCACTGCTACTATTTTTTATTTTGATTTTAGGGTATTTGCATTCTAAGATTTTGTCGTAGCAGCTGTCACCGAGCAGCCCTCTCCTCGCCAAGCAACAGCATCCCGAACCCTCTCCTGCAACTCAACAATGTCTTCTTTAAAGGCTAGTATATTTATAATTTTTTGAATAAAATTTGTTATTGTTGTTGATATGTTCTTGATCATCTTAATGAGATTGTTTAGAGTCATTATTGTATTGTGTGTTATGAGTTTTTTGAATTGTTGATGCTTTTACATAAAAAAGTTGATGGACTTAATTCTTGTTTTCAGTCAAATTTGTTGTTGTTAATGGCCATAATTTGCAGTTGTTGCTGATTCTAATTTTTTGGTGAGTAGTTGTTGTTGCTGGTTCTAATTCTTTATTTGAGAATAATTTGTTGCTGGTCCTAGTTTTTAGTTACTGCAATGTTGAAATTTGTTGTTGGTTTTAATTCTTTCCTTAACTTTTACCACCAATTCAATGCGATTTGGTTGAGCTTTATTTAGGAGCAAAAATATTCAAGTTTAATTTGCTTATTTTTGTATTTTTTTTTTGTGATTTGCATGTAAATGGATTAAAATTAGTTGAATTAATATGTTGAATTGATTTTAAATTGTTGAATTAGTTGAATTGGTTTTTCTAAATGATAATATTTTTTTAATAGTATAGAAGATGTTAATAATTTTTTAGACTTTATCTTCTTAATTGAACAATCAGTTGAAGAAAAAATGAGATCGCATTTCAATTTGATTTATCGTTGAATGCTCAGCTTATTAATTTTTTAGAGAGCCTTTCATTATCTTTCAATCTGATTTATTGTTGAATGCCAATAATTCTAATACACTTGTGGTTAATTATTAATTGTCTTATTCACATGTTGTGATTCTTGCTAGTTTCATATTTCAAAAGTTGTATTTGATGTCTATAATTATTTATAAACAAATATATGCTGCTTGTTATTCTCAAAAGTATTATTATAAACAGAATATATCTATCTATCTTGATGCTTAACTTCATATATTATATGTTCACATTAGTGATCATCAATGGCATGTTGGAACCTATTCTTGGTTGTATTAGTGCCTGTTCTGGAGACACTATTAATCACTCTTCTTGGTTTGTTCATTATCACTTAACGTTTTAATCTCTTGAGAACATTGATGCAAGAAACTATCTCAACAACGTGAGTCACTTCACCAACTTTTTTATTGGCTTTTTTAATTTTGGTTTTCTTATTTAATTAATTTAGTGCTGTAAAGGTATAATTGAACACTTGAACAGAGACTTACATTTTAAACGTGGGTAAAAGTAATCAAATTTTGGTTTTTTTTTTTTTTTTTGTTAATCTGTGGTTGAAATTTTTATATTAGTAATAGTATTATATTATTGCAGATATTTTATTACATTTTTATTCCGGCATTTATCATTGTCCAATTGTCCAAAACAATAACGTATGATCAATTGGTTGAAATGTAAGTACCTCAATTATATATAATCATAGATAGTGACTATACATATACATTTTATTTTTTATAGTAATTAATATATGTAGAAGTATTTTTAATATTTTTGTGTTTGTGAAATGTGTAAAAATAAATAAATAAATAGGTGGTTTATGTTTGTGAATATCTTCTTAATGTTCGAGGTTGGATTCGTGTTGGGTTGGATACATAACAAATTAGCTGATGAAGATACAAATTTAATGGTCAAATTGAATATCTACTTATAAGGTATGGATTAGTATAAGTTTTTGACTAAATTTATGTGTTTGGAAAGATTTATATGTGTCTGAAAAAGTTTTATGATGTCTAAAATATTGGTGATGATTAAGTTTTCTAAGAGGTGAGAGAAGTAATGATGGACTCCATCTTTTACTTTTATAAATTTATTGTTATAATTTTTTAATTACTTAAATATTTTTTTAAATGAAATGTGAATATTACTAAAATTTTTAATTTTTTTGCTAGTGGGAGGGCGTGATGCAAAAAGGATATTATTTTTTATAAAAATATGAAATGGGATGTGTCTCATATACTTTAGTTATCTAAATGTAATATTTTAATGCTTTCTGTATTTTTTTAAGTGACTTTATCCTATATTCTATGTAACGGATATAATATAATATATTTTGATTTGTGTCGTTTGGACTAAAAACATATATAGCTTATAATCTAAATTTTATGATTTGCATTTCTTGAATTTATCTTTTTTAGACTTATTTTGCGATTATCAAAATTTTGTGATATGATTATACTTTTAAAAAATAAATCTCATAAAATAGAATAAATTATGGTCACAGTTTTAAAATAGCATGACCATAGATTAAGTTATGGTCACGATTTTAAAATAGGGTAACCATGGATAAGTTATGGTCATGCTAAAACCGTGACCATAGATAAGGGATTTTATAAAAGGGTGACAATATAGTAAGTTATGGTCACGATTTTAAAATAGGGTAACCATAGATAAGTTATGGTTACGCTAAAACTGTGACTATAAATCAGGCTATGGTCACAATACAAAACAGGAATAACCATAGAGTAAACTATGGTCACATTTTAAAATAGGGTGAATATAAATAAGCTATAGTCACGGTAAAGCGGTGTTCATTGAGTAAGTTATGGTCACATTTTAAAATAGAGTGAACATAAATAAACTATGGTTACGGTAAAACTGTGACCATAGATTAGGCTATTGCCACAGTATAAAACAGGGGTGACCATAGATAAGCTATGATCACGGTAAGATAAGGCTATGGTCACGGTTTTATAAAAGGGCAACTATAGAGTAAATTATGGTTACGGTTTTAAAGTAGGGTGACCATGGATAAGTTATGGTCACGGTTTGAAACAAGAGTAACCATAGAGTAAATTATGGTCACGGTTTCAAAATAGGACAACCATATATAAGCTATAGTCACAGTAAAATCGTAAATTCGTAACCATAAACAGGGCTATACTCACGGTTTTACAAAAAGGTGAACATAAAGTAAGTTATCACTACTAAAAAAATTAGTTTTAGCGACAAATTTTTAGTGGCCATAATACAATGGCTACTATTAATTTTATTTAAGTTATATTTTAGTGGCAATTATACATTTACCATTATTATTATATTTTATAATGGCAATTATTACTATTGCCACTAAATTATTACTGTCTTTCTATTTTAACTCTAATTTTTTCCCATCAACAACGGCAATTATCATTATTGCCACTAATTTTTTATTTTATTTTTATTTTATCATCTTTCATCAATTGCCATTTGCCAACACATAGTAAAAGACTCTCCCACCCAAATCAGAAACTCACATGTCACAACGGCATAACTTCAAGCATTCCCTTCATCGCCGACTACCGCCACAGACCTTGCCATCACCGACAACCGTCTATCATTCAAACTGCATCGTTGTTCCTATTTTCATCCTCCACCTCTGATCCGTGTTGCTGTCTTCGTTTCTTCGTTCGTCTCAGATCTATGTCGTAACGGTGGAACCGGCATCATTTTCATCTTCAAAAGCATCGTCAATAGCGACAAGGAAGTTCAACCCGGTGGTTGAGGAGGTTCTTGACCAGATGCTCGCTGCAAAATTTCAAGATTGAGCTCTTGTTCTCCAAGCTCCTCCTTCTCTGCATCTCCTCCAATTCTGGCGCTGCATGTTCGCGAAAAGGTTTGGCAGTTCTCTTCTTCTCTTTCTCTTCCAATTTTATTTGTCAGCAATTTTGAGTGTTTTAGCTTTCAAATTTGAAGATGCTACTGCTAATTTTTATTAATACTTGTGTTAATTGTGCAACTGACATAGAATTTTAAATTTGCGGTTGTGAAGAACTCAAAGAAATTGATTTATTTTTGAACATGAGAAATTTTACCAATTGCAGTTTTAACAGAGATGCGTATCAATTCAACACTGGAAATAATAGTAGGGAAATGGGGCGTTTTAGCAGAGGCAGAGATTGTAATATAGAGATGCTCCCAAGATATGTTCTTATTGCAACAAATCAGATAATTTATATTTATGGAGTAACAGAGTTTGTATTTGGTTCTTTCCTGCAGGTGGAAATTCCAAACTTAGAAACTTTGAAGTTCTTTCATGTTACATTATTATAATTTTATTATTTACTCACCAATCATGCATTTTATTTGCTAATGTTCATCATTGTTTACCTGACTCTTATTGAATAATGACTTTTTATTACATCAAAACAGGTTTGTATCGTTCCTGAGTTAGGGGAAATCCAGTTGAGTCAAATGGAGATTTTAAAAGACATATGGCCACATGAAGACAAAGTCAGTGCGGATTCATTTCCAAGTCTCATTTCTGTTGATATTAGACATTGCGATAAGCTTGAAATCATTTTCCCTAATCACACGAAATGCTGGTATTTGCATTTGAAAAGCTTAAATGTTCGTTGGTGCATGTTGGTGGAATTCATTTTTAAAATAAGAGGTTCTTCGCAACAAAATGACACAAATAAATATGCATTATTGGAGGTTATTGATTTATGTTCTTATTCTCCAAAATTCTCTTCTTACTTGCTATTAATAGCTCATATTCATTAGCGACTTGTAGGCAAGTTCAGTATGTTAATTATTTGGTTCTTTCTAGTGTCTTGCATGAGAACTTCCACTTCAACAGATCAGTTGGGAACGGGTCAATCTATGAGAGATGGCGAGACCTTAGTTTCAGTTGATGGAAGCTTTTGAATAAATTTTATTTGTTTATTTACTTTATTTCAAAACTATTTAGATGTACAATTTTTATTTACTTTATAACTAGTGACAACAACATACAAGTGAGTTATTAATTAGTTATTACATATTGCTTGTTCAGCATGCTAAGGTTGTGCAGGCTCCCCAAGAACACACAGTATATGTTGTCCACACCACTAAACAACCTGTCACAATGCAACATAAGTTGAAACAAACATACACATCCTAAATCATTATGTCTTGCCATGAATTTTTTAAAGGTAGTAATTTCTCTTCTTTTTTTGAGACATACCTTTGATGAACGGAGGGCTGGTTTAGAGGGGAATAAGCTAGTAAAGCATGATGTCCAAAGTTCATGCAGAAAGCATTGGAGGAATTGTTGGACATGAAATTGTGAAGGATTTCATGAGAAAGCTTAGGCTTATTGTTTGATGAATTCAAAGAAGCAGGGCTATTAAGCTCCTTTGATGCATTCACCAACTTCTCCTTGAAAATTCCCAACATTTTTTCCCTTTAATTTCTTGAATAAGTGTGTATATAGAAATTAGCTGCAGAGAAATCAAGAAAAAAAAAACCTATGAGACTTAATTAGAACAATAAAAACATACATAATATAATCAAGAAAATGAACAAATGTAAACACTAAAAACTAAAAAGTACCAAAAGCATCAATGCAGATTGGTGTAGATGGAGAATGAGATTGAGATTGTAATAGATAGCCTTGGAAAACGGATAGTGATATGAAGAATAAGTAACAATGGTTAGGTATATATAGATACAAACATGATAATGTAAAGCACTAAATTTACGGGGTTTGAAAGATTGCATCTACGTGGCAGTTATATCCAACCAAATGAACATGAAAAGTGTTATATTATATTTGTTATAGTAGTTATGACCGGCAACTACTCTTATCTTTTTCCATACCAGAATATATAATTAGTAGTATCTTTTATAACAATAATACTTAGGAGATAAAAAAATTCAGCTAAAATAGTTCAGATGTGAGTTATTAGTTATTACAGCTGATGACAAGTCATCTTATCATGTTTTTCTATACTTTTTCATACAAGAAATTAATGATTAGTGCTTAAATATTGCATTCTTTGGTGCTTAAATGGTATATTTCTTTGATCTTTTGATTTGATAAACTTTGTATGAAATAAGAAGAAAAAGAAGCAAAGAAGCACAAAATAAGCTAAAAAGGAGAAAAAAAAGAGCTTTGGGGCACACTTTGAAGTTGGAGCACACTTTGGAGCCTTAGGCCACGCTTTTAAAAGCGTGGCCCATGACCAAATCAAGGAAGCTTCATCAGCACAGCCACCCAGGAGCTCAACGTTTGCGCCAACGTTTGCCTCAAACGTGAGGTCAAACGTTGGCTAAGGAATACCTTGGGAAATGTTGCTCCCCACAACCTGAAGGGGTATACTTCCAACAAGAATAACTTGAGCTACAGAGCTTCAAATGAGGTGATTCAAATAGAAATGGAAAGTAGGAATCAAGAGCTTTCCAAGCATATATGGCACTGCATGGTGGACACTAAAATTGAGGGAGAAAACTGCCCCGAAATGTGCATAAACGAACATGGTGGCAACCTGCAGTGAGGCCAACTGACCTCTGCACCTTCAACAGAGTATAACTCGAGCTGTGGAGCTTCAATTGATGTGCTTCCAATGGCATTGGAAAGTAGACATTCAGGGCTTTCCAATAATATATAATAGTATGGGGTGGAAAATGCATTTGAGCCTCCAGAACCTGGCGTTTTCGTCCACGTTTGAGGCAAACGTTGCCTCAAACGTTGCACACCAAAGCCAGCAACCCTGTCCTCTTCAAAGGAGCATAACTTGAGTTGTAGATGTCCAATTGAGGTGATTCCAGTTGCGTTGGAAAGCTGACATTCAGAGCTTTCCAACCTTATATAATAGTCTATAGTGGGCATGACATTGGTAACGTTGACTTAAACGTGAATGATCCCAATTCCATCACGGCCATCCAGATCCATTCTTCCTCAAATTAAAAGCAAGCTAAGCCCATTACCATCACTCAAAGGCACACAGAGAAGCTAGATTAGGAATTTCATTCAATTGTAATTTGCTTTTAATTTCAATTTCATTTTCATTTTCATTTGGAAAAGCCTATATAAGGCATCCTTATCATCTTTGTAAGGAGGCTGGCTCCACGAGGGAGCATTAGGAATAAATAACTCTCTCTTTAGTTTTTCTCTTTGTTTTGAATCTTGGGTTGAGAATTGAAGGAATTTTGTTTCATTCTCACTTTGAGATTTCTCTTGTTCTTCTTCTACAAAATTTCAGTGAATTAAGGATTTGAATCAACACTCTGTTTACTGCTTTCATCTTCATTTCTTTTGCAAATTGTTCTTTATTGGATCAAGGAGGGACTTGAGATCTAGACTTATTTTCTAGTCTCATTAAGCCCTTGAGATCTTCACTTGTCTTTCTAGATTTCACAATTGATTTGAGTTTTCTTGCTGATTTACTTTTCTGTTACAATTTCCTTCTCTGCAATTTTTACTTTCTACTGCATTGCTTCCAATTTACATTTCCTGCACATTTACATTCTACACTTTAACTTTGAGCTTGCTGCAAATCTAAATTTACTTTTCTTGCCTTGGATCCATTGCTTTCTTTAATTTCCAGCACCCAACCCCCCTTTACTTTTCATGCAATTTACATTTCTTGTCATTTAAGTTTCTGCAATTTACATTGCTTGTTCTTTAAGTTTTTGCCCATTTACATTCTGCAACTTTAATTTCCTGTCATTTAAAATTCTGTTGGTTACAATTTCACACAATTCACTTCAATGTTAGCTTGACTAAACTAATCACCCACTAAAGTTTCTTGATCCATCAATCCTTGTGGGATCGACCTCACTCACGTGAGTTTTACTACTTGATGCGACCCGGTATACTTACCGGTGAGATTTGGGTGTTTTGGAAATTCGTTTTTCCAAAATTTTCACATCAAGTTTTTGGCGCCGTTGCTGGGGATTGATTTAGATCAACAATGATTAAGTGGGTGAGAAGTCTAGATCAAGTATTTTCTTTGTTTTTGTTCTCTGTTTTAAATTGATAGCAAGGTGTTTGAGCTATTGCCTCACTAAGAAATTCTTTCTCTGTGACATGATTTTCAATTTTCATTGATGTTTACAAAATACAAATCGAGTTCAACTCATCTTATGGTCAAACAAAATTTTATGGGATATCCCCCATCATCACCAATCTTTAATGGTTGCTGGGAATATCACCAAGAAAATACAAATTCTAAGCACTCCATTCCATGGAGATTTGCTTCAGAGACACAAGATGAGCAAAAAAACCATATGGGATATTTTCCTCCACCACAAAATGATGCTAGTCATGATTCTAATGGTGGTTGGGAAGGGAATTTTAATGCTCCATATGATATTCATCCAAAGATATCATCACTTGACCATGCTTCAACAGAAAGCCCCTGTCAAAACCCACCACCCACACAAACTTCCATGAACCAAAGCCTCTCAAAGCTTGAGACCATGTTTGAAAAATATGAGAGAGAGGCACAAATATCCTTGAACGAGCAAGAGAATTCATTCAAAAATATAGAAGTGATGATAAACCAAATGTTAAGTGCAAGGGAGAAAGTGGAAGAGCAAGATGAGGAGGCCACTGCATCAAGTGAACTTCCAATAAAGAATGAGGTGGTTGAAAATGGAACTGCACTTGAGGTAACAAAGGAACATTCACAACCCTCACAAACTTCCCTTGAATCTGTGATCGAAAAATATGAAGAAGAGATGAAGAAATCTTGGGAAGAACAACAAACCTCCTCCATAAAAGAACTATTAAGTCAAATGTTGGGTGCAAAGAAAGGAGTGGAGGAGCATGAAAGTGAGGAAGTCATTCCAGAAAATTTACACTCAAGTGAGGCAGAGAAGTACATGAAGGAAGAGTTCATGGAACCACCAATTCAAAAGACTCTTGATGAATACAAAACTCCAATAATCACACAGCAATCATGTCTTGAAATCAAAGAAGTGAAGGCAACTAGCAAGAGCACCAATCCTATCCTTGATCCAGCAAGCAAGATCAATCAAGTCATTTGCAAAAGGAAGCTTGCTGAGAAAAGGCCAAGACAGGGGACACTAGCTGAATCCTTCCCTCCCTTAAGGTCATTCCTCTTAACAAACTGGAAGAAGAGGAAGAAAGTGAAAAATAACATGTCAAGCTAATGACACTAAAAGAGCACTTGTTGGGAGGTAACCCAACCGTAGATAATATTTTTCTCTGCTTTGTTTTCTTTCTTTGGTTTTTTAAATTTCAATAAATTGACATATGGTTGCATTCTAAGTTTGGTGTTGCTATGCAACAAAAATTTGCTTCCAATCTTTACAGGATGTTTGCATCAATTCCAAGAGAAAGAGTCACACTAAGTTTGGTGTGCCACTTATACTTTTATGCAATGTATCATGCACACCAACTTATATTTGCAAAAATAATGTCTCTGTTTCTCTGTGCCCTCATATCTTTAATTTTGCTTGCTTGAAACACATGTGTTACTAACATTTCATTGTGTAAGACATTCATAATCCATCTTAGCCCCATAGCCATGGTTCTAATAGTTGCTTGAGGATGAGCAAGCATTCTGAGTTGGTATGGAAAGGAGGAGAATGGGAGGAAAATGACAACAATAGAGAAGATGAACTACAAGGTTGTAAAGTTCCTTTTCCTCTCATTTGTTTCAAGCACTATAAACTACATGATTGTCTTTACCCTCTCTGTATGCATGTGTGTATGAAAAGGCATAGTTTGATTTCTAAATTACAACATGGTGCTGTGGCATTATGACTACCAACTTGAGTTTTGTGAGTTCAAAAGCAATCAAGCATCATGATCATAAACAAACAAGGCATTAAAGAAGAATTTAGCATGTGCATAAAAGTATTGGAAAGCTAGTATGTTTGATTGTTGCTTAATTGCATTAGATTTTATTTAATTGAAGTTTTCATCTAGCACGTTTTGTGAAATCTTTTAAAATCATGAAAACCTTGAAGAAGCAAATGCAAATTAAAGCAAGAAAAGAAAAAGGGAAAGAATGAGAAAGCTGAAGGCTCTGAGTACCAATGGCAATTTATTTGTTAAGTACTTGTGGTGTTTATGTATCAAGCCAAATGCTTGAAATCAAAACACTTAGAAGTCAAGGTTAGGCTCAAAGTGCAAAAGCACTCCCTCAAAGCTCAAGGCTCTGAGCATCAAAGATTAGAGAGTCAAGAAAAGAAAAGAAAAATGAGCTTAATGAAGTCCTCTAATCAAATGCTTGTGGTGCTTATGTATCCAGTGGTAATACTTGAAAACAAAGCATTTAGAAGTCGTAGCTTTGTTATCAACTCATGGGGCAAAGCACCCAAAAGGAGAAGCTAACAAGAAAAATCAAAAGCTTGCTTCAAGGAAGAAACATAAAGAAAAGATTTCATAAAATGAGCTAAATAGAAGCATCAATCATTTACATTTCTTTTGTGATTGTAGCATGCATAGAAAACTAGCTAACCATGAATAATTGAGTTGCTATCCTTCTCTCCTTGGGTTGTCAATCTTAATTGCATGATTCTTTTCTTGCTTGGGGACAAGCAAGGTTTAAGTTTGGTGTTGTGATGACATGTCATCATGTCATGTTTTTCTATGCTTTTTCATACAAGAAATTAATGATTAGTGCTTAAATATTGCATTCTTTGGTGCTTAAATGGTATATTTCTTTGATCTTTTGATTTGATAAACTTTGTAGGAAATAAGAAGAAAAAGAAGCAAAGAAGCACAAAATAAGCTAAAAAGGAGAAAAAAAAAAGAGCTTTGGGGGACACTTTGAAGTTGGAGCACACTTTGGAGCCTTAGTCCACGCTTTTAAAAGCGTGGCCCATGACCAAATCAAGGAAGCTTCATCAGCACAACCACCCAGGAGCTCAACGTTTGCGCCAACGTTTGCCTCAAACGTGAGGTCAAACGTTGGCTAAGGAATACCTTGGGAAATGTTGCTCCCCACAGCCTGAAGGGGTATAATTCCAACAAGAATAACTTGAGCTACAGAGCTTCAAATGAGGTGATTCAAAAAGCAATGGAAATTAGGAATCAAGAGCTTTCCAAGCATATATGGCACTGCATGGTGGACACTAAAATTGAGGGAAAAAATTGCCCCGAAATGTGCATAAACGAACATGGTGGCAACCTGCAGTGAGGCCAACTGACCTCTGCACCTTCGACGGAGTATAACTCGAGCTGTGGAGCTCCAATTGATGCGCTTCCAACGGCATTGGAAAGTAGACATTCAGGAATTTCCAACAATATATAATAGTATGGGGTGGACAATGCATTTGAGCCTCCAGAACCTGGCGTTTTCGTCCACGTTTGAGGCAAACGTCGCCTCAAACGTTGCACACAAAAGCCAGCAACCCTGTCCTCTTCAAAGGAGCATAACTTGAGTTGTAGATGTCCAACTGAGGAGATTTCAGTTGCGTTGGAAAGCTGACATTCAGAGCTTTCCAACCATATATAATAGTCTATAGTGGGCATGACATTGGTAACGTTGACTCAAACGTGAATGATCCCAATTCCATCACGGCCATCTAGATCCATTCTTCCTCAAATTAAAAGCAAGCTAAGCCCATTACCATCACTCAAAGGCACACAGAGAAGCTAGATTAGGAATTTCATTCAATTGTAATTTGTTTTTAATTTCAATTTCATTTTCATTTTTATTTGGAAAAGCCTATATAAGGCATCCTTATCATCTTTGTAAGGAGGCTGGCTCCACGAGGGAGCATTAGGAATAGAGAACTCTCTCTTTAGTTTTTCTCTTTGTTTTGAATCTTGGGTTGAGAATTGAAGGAATTCTGTTTCATTCTCACTTTGAGATTTCTCTTGTTCTTCTTCTACAAAATTTCAGTGAATTAAGGATTTGAATCAACACTCTGTTTACTGCTTTCATCTTCATTTCTTTTGTAAATTGTTCTTTATTGGATCAAGGAGGGACTTGAGATCTAGACTTATTTTCTAGTCTCATTGAGCCCCTGAGATCTTCACTTGTCTTTCTAGATTTCACAATTGATTTGAGTTTTCTTGCTGATTTACTTTTCTGCTACAATTTCCTTCTCTGCAATTTTTACTTTCTACTGCATTGCTTCCAATTTACATTTCCTGCACATTTACATTCTACACTTTAACTTTGAGCTTGCTGCAAATCTGAATTTACTTTTCTTGCTTTGGATCCATTTCTTTCTTTAATTTTCAGCACCCAACCCCCCTTTACTTTTCATGCAATTTACATTTCTTGTCATTTAAGTTTCTGCAATTTACATTGCTTGTTCTTTAAGTTTTTGCCCATTTACATTCTGCAACTTTAATTTCCTGTCGTTTAAAATTCTGTTGGTTATAATTTCACACAATTCACTTCAATGTTAGCTTGACTAAACTAATCACCCACTAAAGTTGCTTGATCCATCAATCCCTGTGGGATCGACCTCACTCACGTGAGTTTTACTACTTGATGCGACCCGGTATACTTGCCGGTGAGATTTGGGTGTTTTGAAAATTCATTTTTCCAAAATTTTCACATCAACAGCCTTGATCTAAAGTATTATTAATAGAGAAATAATAGGTGGAAAATAGTAATGGTTGGATCGGATACAGCATCAGAATCGAGTCATGGACACGTGATGTGAATGTGATTATTATGGAAGGTTGAAACTTGAAACTGCAATTGCAGAAGAAACGGAATAAAGAAAAGAAGTTAAAGTACAATTTGTATGTACAATTAAAAATTTTCACTTGGTGTTGCACAGAGAAAGAGAGAGAGAGGGGGTAGAGTTTAGAAGAAAAAATTGAAGCAAGAGAAGAAGTTGAAAACTATGGGGAGTGAATAATCCAAAATCTATCCCTACTACTGTGAAAGCAAAAGGTAAAGCTTTAATTTTCTTTTGGGCGATGATGATGATTATTATGATGATGATGGATACATAGTTTGTCTAAGCTTAGATAGCAACTTTCTACCTTGAAGATTAAAGATCATCAATCATTATTATTTATTTTATGGTATGAAAACAACACACTCCAAACTCTTTATATTATTTCTTCTGCACATACACATATCTATCTATATCTTGATGGATCTATTTCCATTATTTTTCTATTGTTTATTTCTTTTTGTTTCTCCTTTCACCATCAAATTTCAATTCAAATCCCCTTAAATTATATTCTAATAATATTTCATCTTTGCCTTTTTATTTCCAAGATCTATGACTACCAAGCAAGCCCAACTCAATATTATTGGTATTGAATTAATTAATTAATTAATTAATCAATATATTATAATATGCTTTATGATCAAGACTTAATCGTAACTGAATTTTGAATATGAAAATAGCAGTACACTGAAAAACATAATTATTTTAAGATTTGCAGCTAGAAGGAAACTTCTGAAAATGTGTTACCATGTCCTATAGATTATGAAACATTTGCATGCTTTATAGGCTCAATTCACATCAAATTTAGTTTCTTTAGGAGTTCTTGTAGTCTATGTTAATCAGGAAACATATCCAACTTCTTGATCTGTCATGTTGATTTGTTCAAAATGTGAGCCACATATCATCTAAAATGTTCTTATTTCTTGGAAACCTTTTTACCCTTCCTAATCGAGAGATATAAAAATTGAAAGCATGTTTGCTGATATTTTTTATCTCATAGGAAGCAAGTGCAATACCTTTTGCTGCACTAACGGCTTGGCGTGCTCTAAAAAGTACTGCCAGAATAATTGAAGGGTATGATTTCAATTGGATGAATTTAAGTTTTCATCTTATACCCTCTAAATTCATCTTGCTGAAACCTCTTTTTGTTTTACTCACTAATATCCTTTGGTTAACGTCGACAGACAAAGGATATTAGTAGTGGGAGGTGGAGGAGCAGTAGCTTTTGCTGCAATTCAGATTGCAATAGCTATTGGTTGTCATGTTGCAACCACTTGTGGAGGTCAAAGCATTGAGCGACTATTAGTAGCTAGTGTTGAGCAGGCTGTTGACTATATTACCGAGGTAGTTATGAATCTTTTTTGGATCATATTACTTGCCATGCTCAGATATTTCAATTATGAATCTTTCTTGGATCATATTACTTCACATCTTTGCCTCAAACGTGAGTTTTCCTTGATTAATTACCCTGATTAGAATATTCAGTGTTTATTCTTGAGTTTGTAATAGGAGGGGAATTATATGATAAAATGATAAGAATTTATATGCTATTTGTCTATTGGATATGCTGGAGATTGGTTCTGCTATACTCATCTTGAAAATTAGCTTGATATGTCAAAATTTTGTGCTTGATGTGTGTACGGTTACACCCTTTCTGTAGGCTCAGCAGGGAATGCTTTCTAAAAATGATCTTAGGCCCTACTTTCAACAACTTATAGATGTTGTTGCTCATTGTCACAAAAAGGGTGTGTACCACAAGAAGGGTGAATTCACTTGTGAAGGATTGAAAATGTTGATTTATGAATAAAAAATAGGTTAGTATTGAATGAGATGATATTGCTGTAAAAAGCAGCAAAAATTGTTTCCAGCCCTGCCCTCTAGAACCTTGTTCATAAATTTTAACTAAAATTGGGTTGTCTAACTGCAGGAAGCTGCTAATTCTGCACTCAAGAAACAGAACTTGAAGCTTCAAGACCGAGAATTACAACTCAGTTGTACCAAGACTGATTCTACTCCATCGAAAAAGCCAAAGCCAAAGTCATCACCAGCACAAGCTCTTGGCACCCCAGCCAAGAGAATGTCTCTAGCTATGATGTCTCCTTCAAGCAGCATCAACAGGTCAATTTTATTAATCAATTTTCATGTTTAAATTTGAGGCTAAAACCTGTTTAATCAAACATAAGTGAATATAACAGAGAAAATAATGTCATATTTTCATGTCGTGTTATACATTTTTCTCGCTCTCTTTGTTCTGTTTCAATAATGGAGTTGGGAAGCATATTCCACTTCGTTAAGGATAAGACCATTCTCATCACTGGAGCCACTGACTTTCTTGCCAAAAGTACATATATTATTCTCTCTTTCAATGTATAATTCATTCATATTACCAAATGTATTTGTGTTTGGTTTTGTAACATAAAAACAGTTCTGGTG
Organism: Arachis ipaensis; assembly: GCF_059453495.1. NCBI lineage: Eukaryota > Viridiplantae > Streptophyta > Magnoliopsida > Fabales > Fabaceae > Arachis > Arachis ipaensis. The sequence goes on along the minus strand of NC_142440.1, from coordinate 89,956,074 downwards.
GAGAAAATACCGAGGGTTCAACCAAATGTTAAGAAGCTATTTCACAGTGACAAGGTTCTTTCTTGAATAAATTTCTATTTATTTTGTTTATATTTATATGTTCTTTTGTGTCTTGTGCAATTTTATCTTACATTTACAGATGTTGCAGGATCTTTTTCCTTATGAATTATGGAGAGTAAACACATGCACCTCATATTTTGTAGATAAAATGCATGAAATGTGGAGGAAAATTTGATCGTCAGGAAAGGATGATGGATCTTACCATTGAGATAGAAGGGGAGATGGCAACTCTGTTGGAATCTCATTTTGAGTTTATAGGCTTGTAGTATTATTTGTTGTTTAGATTTGTAACATGATTTATTACTTTTCAAGAGAAATTTATCTATTAATATTTTGAGTTTAATAAAATATCTCATTTTGTAGTAATTAATTTCACTATATTTATATTATTCATAACAATAATAATTGTTAGCAAAAATAATTGAGATTCTAAAAAAGGTAGTTCATTGCTTCTAAGAAAATGAGTATAATATAACTAAAAAAAAGTCCTAAGATTTTAGCGGCAATAGTAATGGTCGGTAAAAGTGAATAACATTACAATTTTAGAATTATTTTTAGTGGTTATATAAATTGCCAGTAAAATGAGTTTTGGCGGCAATAACAATGGCCGCTAAAAATGAATAACATTGCAATTTTAGAATTACTTTTGGTGGCTATATAAATTGCCAAGAAAGTGGCCGCTAAAAATTATATACTTTTTGCGGCCATTAAAAAAGTCTTTACCGGCAAATGTTATAATTGCCGATAAAACCTTTTAGCGGCAAAGCATAAGACGGCTAATGTCTAATTGCCGGTAAATTTATTAGCGGCTATTTTTATTGCTGCTAAAAGCAAAATAAGTAGCTGCTAAAAGTGATTTTTCTTGTAGGTGATGGTTAAACTATCATCAGATTTTTTAACAATCACTCACTTTTTTTTCTCTTTTAATTAATATTAAAACTTAAAAATATTTTAAATAAAAATGACGTATAACTTTTTTTGAAGTTATAAAACAATAAAGAGTTAAGAATTTTAATAAAAGAATATGTTAAAATATATAAAAAATACAAAAAGAATTATAATATATATTGACGAACACATACTGTCCAAAACGATGCTAGCTATATGTAATAACTATAAATATTTTATGATATTAACTTTTTCATGCATAAGGTGTAACAGCTAGCTAGTGGGGCAATACAAGCAGTAGGGTAATACTAATTAAGACACTTCCTCAGGAATCGTGACTCTGGACTAATAATTTTAGGAATCAATATATTAATTATTGAAGCAGAAAAAACTGAACCAAAAGATTCTTTTGAAGGAACCCATATCCAAATAAGCGTACCAAAGTATGTACATGTGCATGTTTTCTTCTTTGCAATTAGGGCAGAGATGATGGTTAGTTGAATGAAAAGATGATTCTTTCTTTTTTATGTATATCCCATTTTAAACTACGAATGATCTACTAGCTAGTTTCCAAATATATATGTATTTCATATGGTATATTCGGTTTTCTTTCCAATTTAAAAACATATAGGTAGACAATTAGAATACTGAACAATGTGAACAAAGGATATGTCAAATGTTCAATTTAATAGGTATGTAGATTATTATGTTCATTATTTTTAATTAGATGATTATTTTTTTTATTCAATTTACTTATTTACAATTAACAATGACTGAATGTTCAATTCACTAGGTATGCATATGGTTATTCTAATATTAAAGTTTAGGAGATAATTTAGAAGTGAAGTATTTTTTTACTTTATTGGAGTAATTCTAAAAACTATTGTTTATATTGTTTATAAAAGTTATTGTCTACCTAGTAAAACTTTCTCAATTTTAAAATTGAAGATTCCATGCACCTCAAACAAATATCACTGTCCCAACAAACCACAACTAATCATTGTGGGTGTCGACATCAATGCCAACTTCAGCTTCAACCTTGATGTATGGGTGACAAACGACGTGCTTTAGTTCATGGTGGTTGGGTTCTATGTGATGGCGATGGGTAGAGCGTAGCTCGTCCTTTATGGTATAATAAAGGTGGTGTGCTGACTATTAATACCCATAAAGATGATGATAAAGATGGGTTATGAGAGGAGATATTGTTAACCAAATTTTGAATAGTCAAAGTTTGTCATTAATTACACAAGTGTATGTGTGATTAAGAGAATTGTTTAAATAACTCTATAGATGAAGAATAAGATGTTGAAATTAAAATTTATTGATTCTTATAATTTTATTAAATTTATAATTAAATTTAAATTTTTATATATTTTTTTTAATTGAGATTCTATATTATTTTTAATTTTGTAATTAGTTTTTTTTATGTCAAAAACTGTTAAAATTAAAGATTTTTTTTTAAAAAAATATGTAGTCAAATATTTAATTAGATTCTTAATTAATTAACTATAAATACTTTCAATTTGTAGATAAATATTTAGTTAATTCTAATATTGTTTATATTAAAAAGAACCTAATTACAAAATTAAAAGTAGTATACAAATTTAATTTAAAAATAAAAAATATAAAAATTTAATTACAAATTAAAAAATTTATAAAAACTAACAGAATAATTAAACTAATTAAAACTTACTAGCACATGTTTAAAGTGTCATAGTTGTAAGCAAGTTTTATTTTTTATTCTAATGTCAATTTCACAACATATATATGTATCTTAGCTATTAAAATAGTCATTAGAACTCTTGCTTAAAGGCACGAATACATACTGCACCAGGTACAATGAGAAAAAAAAATGTTTGTGCAGAAGAGAGTTCTCTTACTCTCTTCGTTTTCGTATGCGTGAACCATGAGAATTTGGAAGCAAAATTATTTTGAATTTATGAGTTGTTTATGTTGGGAATAAGTAGTATGATCATAATCTAATTAATTATGTGTCAAATAATTTATTATTATTATTATTATTATTATTATATTAAAATATTAATATAATAAAATTCTTGATTAAATTTAGACATTTATCATTGTGATAGCGATCATAATATTGATAGATAATTTTTTTATAATTTAATCTAAATTGTTCTTGGTCATTGATGCATTCGCATCTTTAGTTATTTTTCCTTTAAAATTTTATTCAATAAGTTAAGAATTCTTGTTAGATAAGCAATGATTTCATGGTTAAATGAGTATTACTTTAAACTAGTTTGAATTCATTTGTTACAAGAAAATTTGGAAAAAAAGTAGCAAAGATCAAGGAAGAAGAAGAGGCTATGAATCATCGTGAACAAGAGGTACAAGAAGAAGAATCAAACAAAGAGCTCTCTAGACCAAACAGAGAGCTCCCTTGATAAAAATTGATGCAAAGAGCCACCTGTTGCAAGTGGACACCTAGCCATGCAACGTGAGAAAGAAACAGAGGGCCAATGGATGCAAAAAGCTAGCCGTATGACATGGAGGTGTAGCCGTGCAATGGCTAGGAGTAAATAGAGGACAATTCTACAAGGGACACTAGTCGTGGGATGTCGGAGTGCAGCCGTCCAACATGAGAAGAGAGACAGAGAGCAATTGATGCACAAGGAAGCTTGGTCGTGCAACGTGAAGGCCAAAATGGAGGCAATCCACCAAGGGCTCCATGCATACGATGTGGGAGGAGCAGCCGTGGAACGCCAAGCTTGAAACAGAGGCCAACTTTCTCTTGATTTTGGCGACACTTGCACGCATGAGGCCATACGTTCCACGCACCAATAGGCCATTCCCAAGGGTCTTAATTCATTCACTAAGTCCTCTGATTCTTCAACACTTAAGTGATTAACTCTAGGCTTAACATAAGCCCATAATTGCTATCTTTAATTGAAGATCAAGGAGAAAGATCTAAGACTTGAAATGAGAAGAAAAATATTAATTAGCTAGATTTGATTTTGTTTTAAGTAGATTCTAAATTAGTTTTGAATTTGTTTTAGTGTTAATATATAAGGAGAGGAGTCACACGTACACGTGACGGCTTCTTCTCTCTTCGACAGTTTTTACAATTCAGAATTCTAGATTTTCTTTTGATTATGAGCAACTAATCTCCTCTTTTTAAGATTAGGAGCTCTGCTTATAACCATGGATTAATGTTCTCATTGTTCTATTCTTGATTTATGCATTGATATTTTCTTAAGATTTGGTTTTTGTTCTTTATTACAAGGGCTTGAGTTTATTGGGAAATAGCTTGAATCTTAATTGAATTCTATAAGTTTCTTGAAAAAGTTTGTTTGATAGAATTAAGATTGAAAATCTCTTCTCTCAATTCTGAATGTTTTGAACTTAGCTTGATAAGTGACATTGAATCAGTTAGGTTTAAACCTTAAGAATTGTGTGGCTTGTGAATCAGTATGTGTACTTAACCTCTTTGCATAATTAATTGATCAAAGGATTGACAATTTGTTAAGTTAAGGGAAATCGGATTACAAAGCGATTGGAGTTCAGTTAATTAGGGTTAGCCATAAGATAAATCATTGCATGATCAAGATGGATAGTGAAATATATTTTTCTTGAAGTTTTAAGCATTACCAAAACCTTAACATTTCATTCATACTATTCTCTCAACAGTTTATAGATTGGTTTCATTTAATCTTTTATTTTTTCTATTTGATGTTACTAAAACCCTAAATTACAATTGTCTAGTTAGAATAATCGATTAACTCTTGTATGCTCAGTCCGTTAATCCTCCTGGGAACGATAACTCTCTCCCGTGATATTACTTGATACGATTCGGTGTACTTGCAGAGTTGTAGTTTTGCAAAAATCCGCATCAGTCATAGGATTATTAAAAGGATATTAATAATCCGAAAAGATATATATATATATATATATATATATATATATAATGGTCTTTATTTGATAATGATTAATAGATTTTATTTATTAAATTATATATATAGATTGTGCATATAGAGATATGATCATTGAACCGACTCACTTTGAGAATTCCTAGTGGTTATAATTATCGCATATTTCTCAATAGGATATTCTCAAGATGAACATTGTAACAGAGTTTCCTTTGACCTGCAACTGTCATAGTAATTAACAATATATTTATTATACTTTGATTTCGGACACCAAATACCCTAGGGTACTAGTTGAATGGATATTGGGTATAATTTAAATATTTGTAGAATTAATGATTAGTCAATAAGGAATTCGTCAACTCTCGGGTAAAGAATTTGAGTTCCATAATTATAATGACTGAGATGCATAAAACCTTGGACAAGGGGATTGAATGAATAAAGAAATGAGTTTTTTTAGGTTATTCACAGTTCATTATAATAAAGATAACAAGTTAGAATTTTACAATTAATCTATACTCTAAGGGTTAACCAAGAGTTAAAAATATAGAAAGAATTATACTTTGTTCTTTTTAGGTTCTTAGTGAAAATATATTACTTCATACTATCGGGTCGTTAAGGAGTGTTGCTAGATGCCAACCTTGATTAGTAAATTTAGTATGACTAGCTAATTTACTATTCGCTTAGTGTTGAACCTATGGGGGCACACAATAACAAGTATTCTAATCTTTGCTAAAAAGTTATTTAATTATTATTTTAATTTCATCAAGTAAATAATTATATAAATTCAAATGGAATATTATTATATTCTTTCCTAGCTGGTGCACAAATTTGTGACTTGCACAATTGAACCGGTAAGTGCACCGGATCATCCAAGTAATACCTCAAGTGAGTGAGGGTCGAATTCCACAAGGATTGCCGGATTGAGCAAGCTGTGGTTATCCTGCAGATCTTAGTCAGGCGAATAGAAAGATAGTTGCTATTTGTTGTATGCGCATAAACAAAGCAATAAAAGTAAAATGTGGAGCAATGATGGTTGAATAGTTAAGGCTTCGGAGATGCTTATTCTTCCGGATTAACACTTCTTACCGTCTACTTCAACAACGAATGATTCATTCAATGGCAAGGCTCTAAGTGACTAAAGCCAGGGTCAGTGGTCATTAGTCTCCTCAAATCCAAACCAAATGCAAGGGTCATTGGTCATTCAATCTGGACGAGGGTGAAGCTCACGCATTCAATCTCTGATGATCCTTAACGAGTGGATATTTTATACGCTTTCTGCCATCATTTTCGTATAGTTTTTAGTATATTTTATTTAATTTTTACTAAGTTTTCGTAGGTTTTAGTGTAAAATTCACATTTTTGGATTCTACTTTGAGTTTGTGTATTTTTATACAATTTAAGGTATTTTCTTACTGAAATTGAGGAACTGGAGCAAAAGTTTGATTCAGAGGTCGAGAAAGCACTGCAGATGCTGTTTGGATCTGACCTCATTACAATCGAAAGAGCTTTTCTAGAGCTACAAATATTGAAATGGAGCGTTTTCAATGGATATGGAAAGAAAACATCCAGAGCTTTTCAGAAATATGCAATAATCCATACTTTGTTTCAGAATTAAATGCCCAAAATTGGCGTTCAATGCCAGCCTCCTGCCCTATTCTGGCGTCCAGCGCCCAAAGGAGAAGAGACCAGCGTCCAACGCCCATAAAGGACCCCCTAGCCAGCATTCAACACCCTAGATGCCCCCTAGCATGTGGATGTCAATCAAGCTCAGCCCAAACACTCACCAAATGGGCCCTAGAAGTGGAATTTAGCACTAAAAGACTGTTTTACCCTTCTTATGTAATCCTTAGTCATTAGTCTAGTATTTACTTGAGAATTTTTAGAATTTTCAAGGTTCTCTTCTGGCATATTTTGAATTTCACATTATATTTTCTATCAGTATGAGTTTCTAAACCTCCTAGGTTGAGGGGAGGAGCTCTGCTGAGTTTTATGGATCAATAAAGTACTATTGTTCTTTCTCAATTCGTGTTTGATTCACTATTCTAAGATGTATCTTCGTTCTTCATTCTAAGACCGTGTGCCTGACAACCACCTATGTTCTTCTTGGGTTCGTGTGACTACGTAACTAGAAAGCATTGAACCACTAGCTTGATTATACATCTCTTAGATGGCTAATCCATGACTTTGTTGGGGACTTCTCGAGACACCAGTTCAGCAGAGATATGGGGAGATTAGAGTCTTTGTGGTAGAGGCTAGAACCCAAAGGCGCAGCATTCTCTGATCCCGATGATTCGACCTTGTCTGTGCCGTTTTGAGTAGGATCACTAAGGGGAATGGACTGCTGGAGCTTTAACCTCAATCATAATGGATCCACACTAACCCTGGGGTTCAGATCTGGAGGAGCATTGGCAACCTCTCAACCGGCGTTGATCACACATAGCCTGCCATAGAAGAAATCGCTCACAGTTGAAGAAGATAGTAAGACCGGATTAATCCAGAAGAACAAAGCATCTCCAAGCCTTAACCATCTTCTTATCATTGCAAACATATCAAGCTAGTTAAGTTCTCTTTATTTTTGTTTTATTCATTTAAAGAAATCCAACAACTCTTCTATCCGACTGACTAAGATCTACAAGATGACCATAGCGTGCTTCAAACCACAATCCTCGTGGGATCGACACTGACTCGCTTAGGCATTACTTGGACGACCCAGTGCACTTGCTGGTTCAGTTATACGAAGTGTGAGAATTCGTGCACCAAGTTTTTGGCACCGTTGTCGGGGATTGTTCGAGTTTGGATAAACTAATGGATTATCTTATTGCTTAGATTAGGTACTTTTTACTTTTGTTTTAAATCTTTTATTTTTATTTTCCAAAAAAAAATTCAAAACCTTTTATGTTTTTGGCTATGTATTTTCTTTTGATTTTCTTACTTTGAGTCTTACCTATTTCTTGTTTTCATTTTCGAACTTTTTTTCAAAACTTTTTCTTTTCTTTATTAATCTTTATCTTTTGTTTGAATCCTTTGTTCTTGTTGTTGTTAAGGGTTCGAATTTTTTGTTTCTTTTTACAAAAAAAATTTCAAAAATAGTATCTTTTGTTTGAGTCTTGTGTCAATTTTTAAGTTTGTTGTCTTCTTGAATCTTTTCTTTAAAATCTTCGAAAATTGTGTCTTTGGTTTTCAAAATTTTTAAGTTTGGTTTCCTTTGCATGTTCTTGTTTTCTTTGAATCCTTTGAGTTTTGTTCTTGATGTTCTTCTTGATCTTCAAAGTGTTCTTATTTTTCTTCTTGTTTTGATCTTAAAAGTTTTAAGTTTGGTGTCTTTTGGTGTTTGTTCTCTTGATTTTCGAAAATTTATTGTCTTAGATCTAAAAAATTTTAAGTTTGGTGTCTTTTTCTTGTTTTTCTCTTTCTTCATTAAATTCAAAAAAAAATATCTTTTCTATCTTTATTTTAAATTATTTTCGAAAATTTCAAATTAAATTTCAAATTTTAATTTCAAAATCATTATCTTATCTTATCTTAGTTTCAAATTTCAAAATCAAATCTTTTTCAAAAAACAAATTTCAAATCTTATCTTCGATCTTCAACTTCTTTTCAAATCTTTTCTAGTTTCTAATTTTGCTTCTAATTTTTGAATTCTTCCTCTCTTCTAGCCGAATTCTTCTTCTCCTTCCTCTATCTTCATTTTCTTTCTTCTTTTGGATATCTCACTGAGAGCCCTCTATACTGTGACAGAGACTCCCTTTTTTCTTTGTCTCTTATTTATGTATGCAAACACACCGGAGTCACTATGGATCCAAAGAGGAGTGCACGAATTGGAAGACTGATGAATCCATATTTGATGATATATCTTGGCTTTAATTGGATGAATTTCATCATATAAACTCACACTTATTCACCAAAATAGCATACTTTTGTGTTTGATGCCTAAATTGAACCTAAATGTGAAAATATGCGTTTTTGTGCTTAAATTGAGTAATTTAATCCCACTTTTATTCCATTCAATGCCGTGATATATTTGTTGAGTGATTTTAGGTCCTAGAGGCAAGAATGGTTTGGTGGAAGTGGAAGAAAGCATGAAAAAAGGGAGAAAATATGAAGAAAACAAAGGAGAAAAGCATTTCAGCCTGTGCCCACGCACACCTTCTGTGCCCACGCACAAGGCAGGGTAAAAATCAGGACCTGTGCCCACGCACAGGTTGTGCCTATGCTCAGGGCAGAATTCAAATCAGGACCTGTGCGTCCGCCCAGGTCTGTGCCCACGCACAGGAGGAAAATTAGCAAGTGTGCCCATGCACAGACCTGTGCGTCCGCACAGGTACCAGTGCATGCATCCATTAAAAAGTCACGTGAACTCGCATTTTGGGGGCTTTTTGGCCCATTTTTGAAGGCTTTGGAGCATATTTGAAGGGGGAAGCAACTATATATCATACCATACACTACCATACTTGATACAACACATTTTAGGAGTAGTTTTAGGGTAGTTTAGGTTAGGTTTTCTCTCAACTCTCTCTTAGGGTTTTCATTAGGGTTTTGAAGAATTTTATACCTCAAGTCTTGCTTTTGGATTTTGCAATTTACATTGTAAGTATTTCTTTAATTGTCTCTTTTTATTACATTGCTTTGTCTACACTTTCTTATATTTTAGCTTCCTTTGTTAATATACATAGTGTTGCAATTTAGATTTCTAGTTGGTTAATTTGATGTTTGATGCTTACTTTATGTTTGTTTGAGTTGTCTTTATTGATTTTGATCATTTATGGTTCATAGTTTTTATCATTTTCCCAATCTTGCCATGTTTTATGTTTATGCCCTCTATGTGTTTGATAAAATGCCAATCTTAGTTATAGGGTAAATTTCCACCCCTTGACTTGGGAAAAATGAGTTTGTGGATTACTAGAGCCATAATGTACAATATTTAGTGATAATTCTTGGGTTGTTAGTTGTTATTGTTTCCACTAACGCTATCTTTTTCCCAACTAGTTTGGTAAGTTAGTTAGGATTTGTGGATTAATGACAATTATGCTCACTTGACTTACTCTTCGATGTAAGGGTTGACTTAGTGAGATTAATTCATCATAATTATCATAGTTGTGGTTATGGCAAGGAAGGGATTCCATAACTCATCCCAAGTCAAGGTTTCTTTTATGTTTTAAATCACATTTTCATCACTTTATAGTCTTACTTGATTATATCGCATACATAGTTCTTTTATTCCTTTATTAGTTTATTAATTGCAATTTTGTCTTGTTCTTTTATTTCTTTATTGCTTGGTTCTTTATTATTGGAAACCCCTTTGGCTCTTCACAACCAAAATTGTGCACTTGTTGGCATTAGTTCCTAGGGAGAACGACCCGGGAGTCGAAATACTTCCAGTTATAAATTGGTTTGAATTGTGACATTATCTTGAATTGAATTTTGATTGAGAGGATCCATTTCCGGTTTGGACTATACTTACAACGGAATTACTTTATCTAGTTTTTCGAATTGGCATAAATTCCTCTATCAGAGACCTCTGGGTTCCTATATATTTGACACCCCTATTGACTCAGACAACTTTAAGGTCAACCTAGACCAGGTCATGCTATTACGGCAAAAATGTCAGTTTCATGAACACCCACAGGAAGACACCAGTAACTTTATCTCTAACTTCCTACAGTTTTAGGACACTATAGAGGCCAATGGGGTGAACCCTGAAGTCCCCAGGCTAAAACTCTTCCCATTCTCTTTGAGTGATCAAGCAAATGAATGGTGGCATATGGAACATAGAGGAATTGTGAACATCTGGGATAAGGTTGTTGATGACTTGCATCATCTACCTCTTTCTCTTATCTAAAAGGACCATAAAAAGAGCATAATCTCATTGAATCAATGCAATTTCATGAAGTAAATGATAAGTATTATGGTACATTGCTTTGAAATGAGTTTGTGTTAAATTTCAGGTGAAAAGAGCAACAAAAAGGGGAAGGAAACAATAAAAAGAGCTGGGCGTGTAAAGCTGGGCGTGCCACTTGGAACAAATGCCATCAAACAGTATAGGCGTGGCATGCCAGCACCAGGGCATGGCACGCCAGTTGATAACTCCAGAGAAGGATTCTTGAAGCTTTAACAAGGGCGTGGCACGCCAGGGGCCAGGTGTGGCAACATCTCCTAATCCCAATGATTCCCCTAATTCTTTATCTTCCCCATTCTTTATAACTTTCGCTAAATTATATTATTCCCTATTCCCATTTACAATTCAGTCATTTATGTTTCAGTTCTTTACATTCTAGCTATTTACTTTTCTGCACGTTACTGCTTTCTTTTACTTTTGAGTCATTTAAATTTCTGCTATTTAAATTTCTGCACCCAACTTTATCTACATTGATTAGCCTAACTAATTCACTTATTAACTGAAATTTCTCAATCAATCAATCTCTGTGGATTCGACCCCACTCCACTGTGGGTTATTACTTGACGATAATTTGGTGCGCTTGCCAAAGAACGGATTCATTTTTTTTGGGGAGTGAATTTCGGTCATTAAATTTTATGGCGCCGTTGCCGAGGATTGATTTTAATTTGACAATGATTAAGTTGATGAGTATTTAGATTGAGCATTATTCTCTATTTTGTTAGTTTCTTTAATTTTAGTCTTTACCTTATACATTCCTTTCAGTATTTTAATTTTTCATTGTTTATATATTAACACTAACAAGAAGAACACTAACTGTTTGATACTTTGCATCAATTAAATTGGACTCACCCACCCTTCTTCCAAAGGGTGATAACCTTTTTCTTTTGTGCATTTTGTTTTGTGTATGACAGGTAGAAGAAGAGTTGAAATCTCCTATGATTTTGAACCAGAGAGAATATTCCTAAGATTGAAAAGAGAAGTAGTGGCAAGAGGCAACAGAGTGGTTGGTGAGGAAGAAGAAGAAGAGGATTCAACTCAAACCATGGAAGGAGAAGCACACAACCACCATGAAGAGGCAGTTGGCAACCATGCTCCACAAGAAAGGAGAGTGCTAGGCTCCTACATAAATCCCGATCCTGGGAATTGTGGGAGTAGCATCTTGAGACCCAACATACATGCCAACAATTTTGAGCTCAAACCACAGTTCATCACTCTTGTTCAGAATAATTGTTCCTTTGGAGGAAATGCTCAAGAAGATCCCAATCAACATCTAACCACATTTTTGAGGATTTGTGACACTGTGAAATCAAATGGAGTTCATCTGGACACTTACAAACTGCTCTTGTTTCCCTTCTCTCTTAGGAACAAGGCATCAAAGTGGCTGGAATCATTCCCTAAAGAAGACCTTACCACTTAGGAGGATGTTGTAAACAAGTTCTTAGCAAGGTTCTACCTCCAACAAAGAATCAATAGGCTGAGAGATGAGGTCCAAACCTTTAGACAACAAGATGGAGAGACTCTCTATGAAGCATGGGAGAGATACAAGGACTTAATAAGGAAGTGCCCTCCGGATATATTCAATGAATGGGTACAGCTGCATATCTTCTATGAAGGGCTGTCATATGAATTAAAGAAGGCTCTAGACCACTCTTCAGGAGGCTCTCTCAACAAGAAGAAGACCATTGAAGAGGCCATAGACATCATTGAAACTGTTGCCAACAATGAGTATTTCTATGCCTCTGTCAGGACCCAAAAGAGAGGAGTAATGGAGCTCAATTCCATGGATGCTCTATTAGCTCAAAACAAGGTAATCACAGCTCAACTAGCAACTCTAACCAAGAAAATGGAAAAGAACCAAGTCTCAGCTATCCATGTTTAAACACCTACACAAGAGGAAGAGAACCCAGCAGTTGAAGGTGAATGGGAGCAAGCCAACTATGTGAATAATTCATCTAGACCCCCATATGACCCCAATGCCAAGACATACAACCCAGGTTGGAAGAACCACCCAAATTTTGGGTGGAAAAACCAAAAAACCACAACCAAGACCACAAACCATACCACTCTAACCAATACAAAAATCACAAATCCAACCATCAATTAAGCAACAATAGACCCTACCAAAACTCATAAAATGCACCCTACCATTCCATCCAACAACCATACAACAACCACCCTCAAGATGCATCATCTCCAGCCATACAACCATGTGATCTCAGTAGCAACTTTGCAAGATTAGAGGCTGCTATAGCATAACTAACAGGGACTGTTGCCACTGTAGTATAGAGACAAGTGCAAGCTGAGAAGAAGATAGATGCAATCCAAGAGGAGACCAGATCCAACATGAGGAACCAAGGGGCAGCAATCTCAAAACTAGAATCACAAGTAGGGTGCTTGTCTAAACAGATACCAATGCCCACACATACTTTTCCTAGTGACACCATGGTCAACCTAAGAGGGAAATGCAAGGCCATCACACTAAAAAGTGGGAAGGTGGTAAATGAGGCATCCTCAAGTCACAACAAGTAAGAAGAAGAAGAAGCTACAAGTGAACCAGAAATCAAGAAGGAAGAAGAGACACTTGAACCACCCCCACCAAAGCAAGTCCTGAAGCGCTATGTACCAAAAGCACCCTATCCACAAAGGCTGAGGAAGGACAAAAAAGACAGCCAGTTTTCTAGGTTCTTAGAGATTTTTAAGAAGCTCCAAATTAACATACCTTTTGCTGAGACATTAGAGCAGATGCCACTCTATGGCAAGTTCTAAAATGAGCTCATGACAAGGAAGAGAAACCGGGGTGAAAAGGAAACTGTGGTGCTCACTGAGGAATGTAGTACTATCATTCAAAAGAAGCTTTCCCAAAAGATAAAAGATCCTGGGTGCTTCCAAATCCCCTGTATCATTGGGGATATAAGCATCGAAAAAGCGTTATGTAATCTAAGAGCCAGCATCAACCTCATGTCCTTGGCCGTGATGAAAAAGATGAGAATTGAAGAAGTCAAACCTACAAGAATGTCACTTCAATTAGCTGATAGAACATTCAAATTCCCCCATGGAGTGGTGGAAGATCTGTTGATCAAGGTGGGAGAGTTCATATTCCCAGTTAATTTTGTTGTGCTTGATATGGAGGAAGGGGCTAACACATCAATCATCCTAGGAAGACCATTCCTAGCTACTGCTGGAGCCATAATTGATGTTCAAAAAGGAGAGCTAGTCTTCAGACTACATGAAGAGAAGATGGTTTTCAATGTCTTTAAAGCAATGAGCTACCCCAAGGAATCCATTGGTGAATGCATGATGGTGGACACAATGGAGAATCTAGTTCAAGGAGTTCTAGAAGAAGAACAATGTGACAAAATTATGGAGCAAGATCAACAAGCATCATGTGGTGAATCACCACAAGAAATTATGGAAGACAAGCAAAATGGACGTGGAGGCACCAAAGTTGGAGTTGAAGACTCTGCCTCCAAGCTTGAAGTATTCTTACTTGGGTGACAATGACATACCCAGTAACCATCAATTCAAGCTTGAATGAAGAACAAGAAAAGGAGCTTATCAATATGCTGAGGCAACACAAGGATGCCATAGGATGCACACTTTCAGATTTAAAAGGGATTAGTCCCTCAATGTGTATGCACAAAATCTTCCTTGAAGAAGGTGCCAAGCCCTCAAGATAGCAACAAAGAAGGCTAAATCCAACAATGAATGAAGTGGTCCAAAAAGAAGTGTTTAAGTTGTGACAAGCAGGGGTGATCTACCCAATCTCAGACAGCCCTTGGGTAAGCCCAGTGCAAGTAGTCCCTAAGATGGGAGGGATCACTGTTGTACCAAATGAAAGAAATGAATTGATACCAACAAGAACAGTGACTGGCTGGCACATGTGCATAGATTATACGAAGCTTAATGAAGCCACCAGGAAGGACCACTTTTCCCTACCTTTCATGGACCAAATGCTAGAAAGACTTGCGGGACATAAATAGTACTGCTTCTTGGACGGATACTCTGGCTACAATCAAAGTGTAGTAGACCTCAAAGACCAAGAGAAGAGTTCCTTTACTTATCCCTATGCTGTCTTTGCTTATAGGAGAATGCCCTTTGGATTGTGCAATGCACCTACAACATTCCAAAGGTGCATGCTATCCATATTTTCAAACATAATTAAAAGGTTTATTGAAGTGTTTATGGATGATTTCTCTGTGTTTGGTGATTCATTTTCTAAGTGCTTGCACCACCTTGCCTTGGTGCTCAAGAGATGGTAAGAGACCAACCTAGTCTTGAACTGGGAAAAATGTCATTTTCATGGTCACTGAACGGGTGGTCTTTGGCCATAAAATCTCCAAAAAAGACATAGAGGTAGACAAGGCTAAGGTAGAAGTGATTGAGAAGTTACCTCCACCTTGCAATGTCAAAGAAATTAGAAGCTTCTTAGGGCATGCTGGATTTTATAGAAGGTTTATTAGAGATTTTTCAAAGATTACCAAACCTTTAAGTAACTTGCTTATCTCTAATGTGCCTTTTATTTTTGATAAATAATGCATGCAAGCCTTTGATGAGCTTAAAAATAGACTTTCCTCTGCACCTATTATAGCACCACCTAGCTGGGATTTGCCTTTTGAACTGATGTATGATGCATCAGATTTTGCTGTTGGTGCTGTATTAGGATAGAGGAGAGATAAGCTAGTACATGTCATCTACTATGCTAGCAAAGTTCTTAATGAAAATCAAAGGAACTACACCACTATAGAGATGGAACTCCTTGCCATAGTGTTTGCTTTTGATAAGTTTAGATCATATCTTATTGGCTCTAAATTCATTATTTTCGCTAACCATGCAGCTCTAAAGCATTTGCTGACCAAACAGGAATCCAAGCCTAGATTGATAAGGTGGATCTTGCTACTCCAAGAGTTCAATATTGAGATTAAAGATAGAAGTGGAGAAGAGAACAAGGTGGCTGACCACTTATCAAGAATCCCACAAGAAGAAGATGAAGCACACAACCTTGCAGTTAATGAGAACTTTCCTGATGAGCAGTTGATGATAATCCAAGAAACCCCTTGGTTTGCAGATATAGCCAACGTCAAGGCTATTGGAGAGCTACGCACCAACATCAACAAGCACATGAGGAGAAAGCTAATTAATGATGCTAAATACTACATCTGGGATGAGCCCTATTTGTTTAAAAGGTGTGCTGATGGGATCATGAGAAGGTGTATTTCTCATGAAGAAGGAAAGGAAGTCCTCTGGCAGTGTCATTGATGACTTGGATCATCTACCCTTCTTTCTTGCATAAAGAAGATCCTAAAAGAGCATAAATCTCATTTGATCAGTACAATTCATGCATTATTTAATGAATATTATGGTACACTACTTTGAGATGAGTTATGCTGAATTTTAGGTGAAAATAGCATCAAAAATGGGTAGAAGACAAACAAGAAGCTGAGCGTGTGAAACTAGCGTGCCACTTGGGAGCA
Organism: Arachis ipaensis; assembly: GCF_059453495.1. Lineage (NCBI taxonomy): Eukaryota > Viridiplantae > Streptophyta > Magnoliopsida > Fabales > Fabaceae > Arachis > Arachis ipaensis. The sequence goes on along the minus strand of NC_142440.1, from coordinate 89,939,872 downwards.
AACGCCACAAAAATGCACTGGCGTTGCACGCCAGAAGCTGGGCGTGGCACGCCAGTACTAAATTCCAGAGGGGAGACCCAAGCATGCACATGGGCGTGGCACGCCAGGGACTGGGCGTGGCACGCTAGTACAAACTTCCAGGAAGCAACAATGGAGGAAATGAAAGGGGTGTGGCACGCTAGCTTGGGCGTGGCACGCCTGACCCATCAACTACTATGGGCGTGCCACTTGAGCAAAGGGGCGTGGCATGCCAACTCACCATTCCAAGAAGAACCTCCACTATGGCATGCCACTTGGTATCGAAGGCGTGGCACGCCAGCTCCAAGAAGACACTTGGGCGTACCACTTGAAAACCCAGGCGTGGCACGCCAAGCTTGAAGAGTTCACAAATCCATGGGCGTGCCACTTGAACAGCATGGCGTGGCACGCTGGTACAATAATCCAGAGAAGGGGCTGAAGACAATTGAAGACTGGGCGTGCCACTTGAAGTCGAAGGCATGGCACACCAACCTCTCAACCTCACTTAGGCGTGCCACTTGAGCAACCAGGCATGGCACGCCAATGCACAAAGATAACAAAAGCAAGGACTGGGCATGCCACTTGGTGTCGAAGGCGTGGCACGCCAACCCAAGCATGTCACTATGGCGTGCCACTTGAAGGCTGAGGCGTGGCACACCAACAACTGGAACCAAGACAAGATCATGGGCGTGGCACGCCAGCCTTTAGGCGTGGCATGATGGTATAAGTTTCCAGAGAGGATGAAGGAGACCAACTACATGGGGCGTGCTACTTGGTATCGAAGGTGTGGCATGCCACTCACCATTCTTCACTTAGGCGTGCCACTTGAGCAAACAGGCGTGGCACACCAGTGTCATTCATAGAGCAAAGAAGCATTGGGGCGTGCCACTTGAGTTCATGGCGTGGCACGCCAAACTGAGGAACCACTCACTCACAAAAGGGGTGTGGCACGCCAGACCCTGGGCGTGCCACGTTAGTACAACTTTCCAGAGAAGCTTAGCCAAGCATAGAGCAAGGGCGTGGCACGCCAGACCCTGGGCGTGGCATGCCAGTTCAAGTTTCCAGAGGCAAAGAAAAGTGGAAAAAGGCAAAGGGCGTGCCACTTGAGTTCGAAGGCGTGGCACGCCAACACAAGAATTCCACTATGGCGTGCCACTTGAGTTTGAAGGCATGGCACACCAAGGTTGATAAAGGTGAGCGTGCCACTTGAAGGATTGGGCGTGGCACGCCAAGCTAGAAATGAAGGGCACGTGACACGCGAGTAAAGCGCCAGCCACACGCCAGCTGGGAAGTCACGCTTATTGAGTGTTTTCTTTTCCCTCCAAAATGTAATTTTCCTTTTTCACTTTTGTAATTCTTTTATTTTACTAGGAGTAGTATAAATACCCCCAAGGAGTACTGAGGAAGGGGGTTAAGCAATCAGTTTTGGATCCACTTTTACACTTCACTTTTGAGTACTTTTTGAGCTATGAGTAGCTAACTTCCCTCTCATTGAGAGAGGGAGCTCTGTTGTACTTGATGGATTGATAATAGTGAAATTCTTCTTCTCTTCATCTTCTCTTTGATTTGCTAGAAGGAATTTCGTTCTTAGTGCTTAGTGTTCAATTATCTTGGAAAAGAGATCCTCCCTCTACTTGGACCTATAATGGTGTGTGGTATAATCAGGGACCAAGCATATCTCTCTTCATGAGCAATTAGACCAAGGAAGTGGCTATTGATCAAGATCTGAGAGATTGAGTCACCAAGGGATTGGGGCTCAATCAATCATGATTGCCAAGAGGTCAATGAGTTGCATGATTGAAGAGGATATAAGCTAGATTTGATCCAAAGAGACAACATCTCCCAATCTCAATGAATTCCCCCATTCTTATCTATCCATTTCTGTATAGCTTAATTTTACATTCAGCAATTCCCCATTCCCATTTACATTCTGCCATTTCTATTTCTGTACTTTATTGCTTTTCTTTATATTCTAGCCATTTACATTTATGTCATTTACAATTCTGCACTTCACAATCTTATTGATCCGCTTGACTTATTCATCAATTAATTAAAACTGCTCGAATTTGCCAATCTCTGTGGATACGATCCCATTCCACTGTGGGTTATTACTTGACGATAATTTTGGTGCGCTTGCCAAAAGAACTAATTCACCAATTTTTGAATGGGGTGTGAATTGGACTTATCAAGTTTTATGGCGCCGTTGCCGGGGATTGGCTTAAATTTGACAGTGATTAAATTGATTGGAGAGCTAGATAAAGCAATTTAAATTCCTTGTTATTTTAGTTTCTTTTATTTAGCGCCTTTTATATTTTTTTATTTTATTTTTTATTTTGAGTTCTATTTCTTTCTTCTTTGATTATTCTTATTCATCATCCATATTTTCACTCTTCTAACTGCTCGATTAATTGCACCACTTACACTAACAACCACTCTAACAAGAGTAATTTCTTCATTCATTTTCTTTCTTGCTTTTTGCCTTGCTGGTTGTATGACAGGTAGAAAAAGTGGGGCTTCAACTTTCTTTGATTTTGAACCTGAGAGGACCTTCCTTAGATTAAGGAGGGAAGCAAGAGGGAAGGGAGTCGTTGGTGCTAAGGAAGAGGAAGAGTATTTTAAAACAGACATGGAGGATAATATAGAGAACCACCATGAAGAAGAAGCTCACAACCATACTAGAGAAGGCCCAGTGATTCATGATGGGCAAGAAAGGAGAGTCTTAGGCTCCTACTTCACAATCTTATTGATCTGCTTGACTAATTCATCAATTAATTAAAACTGCTCGAATTTGCCAATCTCTGTGGATACGATCCCACTCCACTGTGGGTTATTACTTGACGATAATTTTGGTGCGCTTGCCAAAATAACTAATTTACCAATTTTTGAATGGGGTGTGCATTGGACTCATCAGTCATGGATCCATATATGGAGGCCATTTTAGTAGGGAAAGAACTGCAGCCAAGGTGCTGCAATGTGGGTTCTTTTGGCCAACAATATTCAAAGATGCAAAGGAATTGGTGACAAGGTGCAATGAATGTCAAAGAGCTGGCAATTTACCCAAGAAAAATGAGATGCCACAGAGGTTCATCATGGAGTTGGAGTTATTTGATATTTGCGGGATTGATTTCATGGGACCATTCCCACCCTCATATTCAAACAACTACATATTAATGGCTGTTGATTATGTATCAAAATGGGTAGAGGCCATAGCTACATTAACAAATGACAACAAATTAGTGATCAACTTCTTGAGAAAGAACATATTCAACCGGTTTGGGATTCCTAGAGCTCTTATAAGTGATGGAAGAACTCACCTTTGCAACAAGCAACTTGAGACACTCTTCCTAAAATATGGTGCCAAACACAAGGTAGCAACTCCATACCATCCACAAACCAATGGTCAAGCTAAAATTTCAAATAGAGAGCTCAAGAGAATCCTTGAGAAGACTATTGGAAACTCAAGAAAAGATTGGTCCAAGAAGCTAGATGATGCACTATGGGCTTATAGGACAGCCTTCAAGACACCTATTGGCATGTCTCCGTACCAATTGGTGTTTGGAAAGGCTTGTCATCTACTAGTAGAGCTTGAACATAGAGCATTTTGGGTTCTAAAGATGTTGAACTTTGATAATCAAGCTGTTGGGGAAAGAAGACTACTAAAACTCAATGAGCTGGAAGAATTCAGATCCCATGCATATGAGAATGCCAAAATCTACAAGGAGAAAGCAAAGAAATTGCATGATCAAAAGCTAGTAGGAAGAGAGTTTATAGAAGGTCAAAAAGTGCTGCTATACAATTTAAGGCTCAAGTTCTTCCCAGGGAAGCTAAAGTCAAGATGGTCTGGACCTTTCACAATCCTCAAGTTCTCTCCCTATGGTCATGTAGAGCTTATGGAGGACAAGACACAGAGGACTTTTACTGTCAATGGCCACATGCTCAAGCATTACTTGGGGGACTCATTGGATGAGCAGAGAGCGAGCTATAACCTCAACTAAAGAGGAAGGAACGTCAAGCTAGTGACGTTAAAGAAGCGCTAGTTGGGAGGCACCCCAACACTCATATCCTTCCAATTTCCTGTTATCTAGAAGTAGTTTATGTTTGTTAACTTAGGTAGTTTAATTTTCAGTTTTAAGTGTTAGTTAATTAGTTGATAGTTCTTTGATTTTTTTGCTGGAAGTGCAAGGTTGCATGTTACACTAAGTGAGGTTGATTAATTGGGCTAAGAAACTAGCTAAAGCTAAGTTTGGTGTGGCCACTAACCCACTTAATTTAAGCTTACAACAAACTTGATTGAATTAACTCTGGAAGTAAGCTCAAAAATTAAGTTTGGTGTGACCACCACCATAAGAAATTCACACAGCAAGCCCAATTTGATTTAAGTTTGAAAGCATTTAGTGAATTGGTGGGTGCATAAATAGCCACTGTATTGTGTACGAAGGGATTGGAAGTGGAAGAATGTGAAAGGATTAAATTTATTCCATCCATTATGTACACATTAAAGTCCAATTATGAAACCAATTTACCATATGCAACGGATTTAAATTTGGTGTCCCAAAAGACACTCATCAATTGCACTTTAATTGGGAGAATGTGAAGCATTTATTTTCACTGATGGGTTATTTCGGATTGAATTTTCAGGAAAAGGTGAGGCCCACATCATTGATAGCTCATTAAGTCAAGGAGTTAAAGTGCACTTGCACTTTGGAACTCAAACATCTGAAGAAGGCTAAATGGGTAGGGGTTGGCGCCTCTTCCCACGCTAGGTGCCACTCCCAAGTAGGAAAAAGTTGAATTCTTTTTACTTCCCACCTTCCAGATTCCTTTTCTCACCTCTATAAAACCCCTCTTACCTTTCCACTTTTCCCACACTACAAACCCCAACCTCACAACCAAAACAACCCTCTACACTTCCTCTTTCCTTTCTTTCTTTTCCCTATTTATTTTCCTTTTCTTGATTGGGACAATCAAGTCCTAAGTTTGGTGTTGGAGCAAACCCTTGCTTTGTTCTCCTTCTTTGCTTCTTTTTTTAACCCTTCATTAACCTTTCAAATTTTCTCTCACTTCAATGACACCACCAAGAGCCTCCTCATCAAAGAAAAGAAAGACCAAAGAAACTACCTCCAGATCATCAAGCTTCAATGAATACAAGTTCCTCTCACCATTCAACCAAAACCAATTATATGGTTGGGTGAGTGAGAGGCAAATCATTCCAAAGTTGGGCTTCCAACTTGGAAGAAATGAGCATATAGAGATCAACAGAAAAATCAACAATAAATGATGGGCAATCTTGTGCAACCCACCAAAAAAGGTGGTTGAGAGTTTAGTGAGGGAATTTTATGCCAATGTCGTGCCACAGTCTGGGCATCCTTTTGACTATCGAAGCTATGTAAGGGGGAAGACGATTGACTATAGCCCCGCCAGCATATATAGAATGCTGATGGTGAAGCGCAAAAACTCCACCCGAAGCTATGAAGAGAGGTTGAAGCAACAAGACCCAGGATTTGAAGAGATTTTGAACGAAATCTGTGTTCTCAATGTGCAGTGGATCAATGACAAGGATGAAAGGTCCAATCAGTTGAGGAGAAGAGATTTGAGCCCCCAAGGTAGAGGGTGGCTGGACTTTGTGAGGAGATCCCTCAACCCCACATCCAACACTTCAGAGGTAACATTGGAAAGAGCTGTGCTTATATATAGCATAATGAAGGGGGAAAATGTCAATGTTGGGGAAATGATAGCCAACAACATACATAGGGTGCTGAAAGCACCAAAGATAGCACTAGGCTTGCATTTCCCAGCATTATTCAAAGGTTATGTGATAAGGCTAGGGTGGAGAAGATAATAGATGAAGTTTTGGTGGATCAAGACAAGCCCATAACTACTAAGAAGATGGCCAAAGTAGTAGCTGTTAACCTACTGTAGAGAGCAAAGGAGCATAGAGCTCATGCTCAAGAATCACAAGGGCCACCACAACAAGAAGAAGCTGATGATCAACCACAATACCTACCACTTCCACCACTACCATATCCATAATTTCCTAAAGGTTTTAACTGGGAGAAGAAGCAAGGAAACATCCATCAAATGCAAGGAGATATACACCACTTGAGAGAGGATGTCAACCAACTGAGGGAGCAACAAAAGCAATGGGACCAAGTGCAAGAGAGCATGCAACAACTCCAAGGAAGCATGGAGTATATGAAGGAGCAGCAATTCCAATTCAACTGGGGAGAAATACAAGGCAGCCTCAACAAAATCATGGAGAAGAATAAATGGTAGTAGAGGAACCTTGCTGAGTTTAGGCATCTTTATGATGCTAGAACCACTTCAAGCTTGAACAAGAATTTGACAAATTAGCGACGGATTTTTGCGAGAAATATTTTTTGTCACTAATCTGTCACTAACTTGCGAGGAATTAGTGACGCACTAACGACAAAATTAATGAGCGGTCACAAAATATCCGAACTTGAGAAAAGCGACTGATTAGCGAGAAATTCACGAGTAAGTTTGTTTCTCGCAAATTGACTTTTGTAGCTAAATAAAGAGCGAGAAAAATTTTCTCGCTAATTTGTCACAAATTAATTAGCGAGTAACAATGTTATAGCAAATCAGTCACTTAGGGGTTCAATCGAATAAAAATAAAGTAGCGAGGGATATTATTGTCACTATTCCGTCGCAATTGTTTGATATACAATTAGTGAGGAACAATGTTACTAGCTAATCCGTCACAAAGACTTGAAATGCATTTTGCGATGGACAATTTCCTAGCTAATTTGTCACCAAAGTTTTTATTTTTAGCGAGCAACTAGTTTCTCGCTAATTTGTCGCTTAATATTGTCAAATTCAAAATTAGGATAGCGACAGAAAATAGTCGTCACTAACTCGTCGCAATGTATAAATCATTCAGCTAGGGAAGTGTTCCTTGCTAATTAGTCGCTAAAGTGAAAATATGGATATTGAGCACCTAGGACCTAAGTAGCGAGAAATTTGCGACCGTTTAACAACTGACACACTTCGTTCGCTGATTTCAAGTCGCTGATTAGCGGGTGAAATATATTTGTCGCTAAGTTGTCGCAAGTTTAGTTTAGCAAGCGACTTGGCAACTGCAATTTTGTCGCAAAGCGAAAGATATATCCTACCTATTTTGTAGCAAATTACTCGCTAATCTCGTTGGAAATCCGTCGCAGAGTTATAACAAATTCAAAACTAACCGAGAAAATGTTAGAAGTTAGTGGTCGCAATTGAGTCACTAATCAAAAGCTTATTTAGTGAGGAATTAACGACTGTTTAACAACTGATAGACTTTCCTCACTTATTTCATGTTGCTACTAATTTGTGAGGAAAAACGTTAGTCCTTATTCCGTCTTTATTTCATATTGCTATAACAATCCGAGTTTTTAGAATTAAATTTAATATATTTGTTAAAAATTTTATTGTAAAAAAATTATTTTACTAAAAGTAATTAAATAAAGATTTATGATACATTGAATTTTAAAAGTAATTAGGAGTCATACGTGATTTTGATAATAATTGAAATTTAAATTAATCAAGATTTTTTTTTATTATCTTTAGTATAATTGGATATTTGGTATAATTGAAATTGATTATCTATAACAATATATAATGCGAGTACATGGAGTTTAGTGTCCAATTTTCTTTCCTATTTTAACCCTGCCAACATCTATAACAACATATAATCTATAACAATATATATTTTGTTGAATTTTTTGTTGAATTTCTTGCTACTTCTTTGGTGATCTTCTATGAATTTGTTTGTAAAATTTTGCATCATGGGTTAGGTTGGCTTATAGTTCTATGACCTCATATATGGACAAAAAATTTTCCATTTTTCTATTGATTTGTGTTGCTTTTTTGTAATCTGCAGAACTGATGAGATAATCAACACTCGATGGTTTCTCGATAAATTTGCCAAAAATGGGTCAAGCATTTTTCTCCATATTTTAGCTTGAAACAAAGAGGTTGTTATGGCTTATTGGCATTACATTCGTAGTGTGTAAATTAAGTTATTAGTTTTGTTATGGAATTGTAATTTTTTTAATTATAATTATAGCATGTAAATAATTATGTAAATCAATAAAAAAATCAATTTTTTTATACTTTCTTATTTTCTCCCTTCAAAAGCGTGGCTATGTCTCCTATTGGCACGCTTTCGAAGTGCTAACACTAACTCAATTGGCACGTTTCTAAAAAAGCGTGGTGAAAAGATATCGCTATACTTTTTGCATATTTGGAATGCTTTAAAAGCATAGCAAAACCCAGTTTTTCTTGTAGTGCGAGATACTTATCGATTTGTTACTAGTTTAAAAGGAATTTGCGATGACATTTTGCGATAGTATTACAACTAATTGACTACAAATTATTTCCTAGCAAATTAGCGATTATTTCGTAACTCTACTTTCTCATTTCGAATAGCTTTGGTTTAACGACAAAATTCTTACAAATTTGATTAAGGATTTTTAAAGATTAGCTATAAATTTGCTACAAAATATGACAGATTTGTGATCATATTAGCAGACAACTTGCGACGAGTTAGGTTCGGAAAAATTCCTCTTGAATTAGCGTCAACTAATCATTCCATTTTGTCTACGAAGTTAGCTTGCATTTAGCGACGAGTCTGCTGCAGTAGAGTTTGTCGCTAATTAGCGACTACCATTTAGTCTATTTCTTCTATGGAATTAGCTTTTACTTTAGTGATGGATTTGCGACTATCTATTCGGTAGCAAAAAAACTTTCCAATGAATTAGCGACTGTTGTGTTTGCCTCACTGATTTGCGACTTGTAATCAGCGAGGAAAGCATTAGTAGCTAGGCGGTAGCTAATCCGTCACAAATTATATTTTGCATCAGATTAGCGACGATTTTACGACTCTTTTTGTGGTAGCTAATCGGCCATATTCTTGTAGTGAAGGAGGCAGTATGATATCAACACACAAGCAAAGCTGAATCACTTGTGCAATGCTGTGGCTGCCTTGAACCCCGGATACCCAACGTTCATGCAAGGTATGGAGGAGCTGAGTGCTAGGCAAGAAGAGATATTAGCCAAGCACAAAGAGTATGAGAGGACCTACATGAGAAGGCTGGGTTTTTGGAAGCCCAATGATACCAAAGTACAAGAAGGATCCTCGAAGAAGGACGGTGATGACTCCTCCTCCAAGAAGAAAGACAAAGGAAAAGGGCCAATGAATTGAAGCTGCTCCATGAAGATCAAAGGTTGTTGAGTTCCATGGTTGAAATTTTCAATTTTTAATTTCCATTAGTAGTTTGCATTAGTTGCTGTTTTAGTTCTTTATGTTTTGAAGTATTTTTTATGAGTCCTTTATGTTTATGCTTTAAGTTTGAAGAAAGAAAATGTTATGCAAGTTTCATACCATCAATGAAAAGTAAGTTTGTTTTCATAAGAGTCAATGGTGAGTTGTTGCAAAAACAAGAGTAAAGAGACTAAGACCAAGTGAGATAATTCAGGACTAAGAGATAAGGAACCAAGTATAGAACCTTGAATGAATTTGGAAGATAATAAGCATAATAAACAATTGGACTTAGAGGATATGACAAGTAGATGCTAAAGGATGACCCTTGAATATCCATAGAACCAAGAAGTAGTAAGCAAAAGACCCAAGGCTCTGAGCATCAACTACTAGGGTAAAAGAAAGAAACAAATAGCTCAAAAGGGCCAAAGATCCTAGTACATGCTTGTGGTGAAGATGTTTCAAGAAGAGATATGGGCAAGTAAATTCTTAGGGGTGTTTCAACACCTAGTACCCTAAAACTAACTGGTTTGGGAGTGCTAATTGAAACCATAATCTAAAGGGTCGTCTTGAGACAAAACACTTAGAGTCATGGTTGATTGAAACAACAAAAGAGAAGTGAAAAGAAAAGAATAAATTCTTGCTACTTCAAGGTGAAAACCAATAGAAAGGGCTCCTAAGCCAAGTACTTAAAAGAATCTGCAAGAGTCTAGGACTTCATTATGACATGAGAACAATAAGATTCATGCATGAGTGAATACTTAGCGCCTATCCTTGGTAATGAATACATTTCTTTAAGGTCAAGTCTCAATCCATTCTCATTGATTTGCTTGGGGACAAGCAAAGCTTATATTTGGTGTTGTGATGACTTGCATTATCTACCTCTTTTTCTTATCTCAAAGGACCATAAAAGAGCATAATCTCATTGAATCAATGCAATTTCATGAAGTAAATGATAAGTATTATGGTACATTTCTTTGAAATGAGTTTGTGTTAAATTTCAGGTGAAAAGAGAAACAAAAAGGGGAAGGAAACAATAAAAAGAGCTGGGCTCGTGTAAAGTTGGGCGTGCCACTTGGAACAAACGCCATCAAACAGTATGGGTGTGGCACGCCAGCACCAGGGCGTGGCACGCCAGCACCAGGGCATGGCACGCCAGTTGATAACTTCAGAGAAGGATTCTTGAAGTTTTAACAAGGGCGTGCCACGCCAGGGGCCAGGTGTGGCATGCCAATTATATTTTCTAGTGAGCAAGTTTGAAGACCACAAAGGGGCGGTGGCACGCCAGGCTGGGCATGGCATTCTAACCCCATCATACACTATGGGCGTGCCACTTGAACTTGTAGGCGTGGCACGCCAGTTCATTGATCCAGAAAGGGGACACACTGGGCGTGTCACTTGGTGTCGAAGGCGTGGCACGCCAGGCTTGAAGGGGTTTACACCAACATGGGCGTGCCACTTGAACATGAAGGCGTGGCACGCCAGTTCAATTTTCTAGAGAAGGAAGTGAAGGTCCAACACTTGGGCATGCCAACTATGTCTTCCAGAGAAGTGAAGAAGGCATATTATGGGCGTGGCACGCCACCTACTGGGCATGGCACGTCACCTATTGGGCGTGGCATACCTATTATGTTTTCCAGAGAGGATGGATAAAGTGCACACTATGGGTGTGGCATACCAGATCTTGGGCGTGCCACGCCAGTTCAAGATTCCAGGGATGAGGAGTAAGAGGAAAGAGCCTGGGCATGCCACCTGAGCTCAAAGGCGTGGCATGCTAGGCTAACCCAGCAAGAAGAAGACCACTTGGGCTCGAAGGCATGGCACGCCAGGGTGGTTAATGAAAGGAGCGTGCCACTTGAAGAGCCTGGCGTGGCGCACCAAGCCAAGCTGAGTGGCTAGGCGTGGCACGCCGCTCAAACGCCAGCCACACGCCAGGCACATACTTCATTTCATGAGTTTTTCTTTTTTCCTCCAGTTGTAAGTTTCTTTTTCATTTTGTATTTTCTTAATTCTAGTGTTAGAAGTAGTATAAATAACCCCTAAAAGTACTAAAAATGGGAGATTGGATTGGCAAGTCTAGGTTTAATTTTACTTTACACTTCATCTCTACCATCTCTTGTACTTTTCTCTAAGCTATGAGTAGCTAAACTCCCTCTCTTCATCTTCTCTTTGATTTGCTAGAAGGAATTTCGTTCTTCATGCTAATGTTCAATCATCTTGGAAAAGAAGTTGAATACAAAATGGGTTTCATGGGAACCTTGGAAAAGGAAACATGAAACCATGCTTAAAATCCCTTCTCACACTTGAGTGGATCTAGGATTTGGGATTGGATATGGTGACATAAAATCCACCCATTATTTGGATCTATGAGAATGTGTGGTATAATCATGGACCAAGCATATCTAGCTTCATGAGCAATTAGACCAAGGAATTGGCTGATTATCAAGATTTGAGAGATTGAATCACCAAGGAATTCGGGTTCAATCAATCATGATTGCCAAGAGGTCAATGAGTTGCATGATTGAAGATGAGATGAGCTGAATTTAATCCAAAGAGAGCAAGATCTCCTAATCCCAATGATTCCCCTTATTCTTATCTTCCCTATTCTTTATAGCTTTCTTTAAATTCTATTATTCCCCATTCCCATTTACAATTCAGTCATTTATGTTTCATTTCTTTACGTTATCGCTATTTACTTTTCTGCACGTTACAGCTTCTTTTACTTTTGAGTCATTTACATTTTTGCTATTTAAATTTCTGCACCCAACTTTATCTACAATGATTAGCTTAACTAATTCACTCGTTAACTGAAATTGCTCAATCAATCAATCTCTGTGGATTCGACCCCACTCCACTGTGGGTTATTACTTGATGATAATTTGGTGCGCTTGCCAAAGAACGGATTCATTTTTTTTGGGGAGTGAATTCCGGTCATCAGTTGTTAACAAATTTCGAAATAGGTTCTCTCCCTTACAGATATTAACTAAGCTGGTGACAGATGTTCAGACCTTCAGGAAGAAGGAGAGTGAGTCTCTCCATAATGCTTGGGAGAGGTACAAGCGAATGTTCAGGAATTGTCCTCCCCATATGTTCTATGAAGCAATCTCTGAGATATCCAGGAAGACAGTAGATCACTTTGTAAATGACCCTCTGTACTTTATAGAGACACATGAAGAGGCAGATGAGCTCAGTGAGATAGCTGCCAATAACCAAACTTATACTCTTGTGAGGAGACCCCAGCTAGGATAGAAGTTCTAGACATGGAGACCTTAAAAGAAGGTGAGACAGTAGTCTTGACCAAAGAGACCGAACCTCAGGAGCCTGCTATTGAGGGACTGATGGCAATCAAGATCCAGGAGGATCCTGAGAATGCTAGTGAGCATGCCCCTACAGAGGAGCTTGTGACTCCCACAGAGGACGCCCTTGCAGAGGTGAAAGAGTCTCAAGAGCTACCTTTCCTAGGTGTGCAAACAGAACCAGAAGATGAGCAACTGGGTCATCTCTAAATAGCATTCAAGAAGCTGCAAGTCAGTATCTCTTTTACAGAGGTATTTGAAAAGAAGGACCTAAACAGAGATAAAATAGAGGTACTTATTGAGAAGTACAGTATCCTAATTTAGAAAGAGCTGCTAAGGAAGATGCCAGATCCAAGGAGCTTTCAGCTCCTATGTCCTATTGGAAAGATCATTCTTGACAAGGCCCTGTATGATCTTGGCTTGAGTTTAAATCTGATACCTTCATCTGGGAATCCAAGAGGCACAAGAAACAAGGATTACCTTGCATAAGGACTGGATGGTGTTCAAGGTTCTTGACCCTCCATTACCCCCTAATAAGGGAGGCACTTGCATAAAGGATTCAGCATTCAAGCTTCCTCCCTTGGATGAAACCAATTTTATCCCTCTTAACACCAAACGTAAGTTTGTTGTTGGATGTTGATGACCGGATAATTTATACGATTTTTGGCATTGTTTTTACATAGTTTTTAGTATGATTTAGTTAGTTTTCAGTATATTTTTATTAGTTTTTAATTAAAAATCACATTTCTGGACTTTACTAGGAGTTTTTGTGTTTTTCTGTGATTTTAGATAATTTCTGGCTGAAATTGAGGGACTTGAGCAAAAATCTGATATAGAGGCTGAAGAAGGACTACAGATGCTGTTGAATTCTGACCTCCCTGCACTCAAAGTGGATTTTCTGGAGCTACAGAAACCCAAATGGCACGCTCTCAATTGCGTTGCAAAGTAGACATCCAGGGTTTTCCAGAAATATATAATAGTTTATACTTTGCCAAAGTTTAGACGATGCAAACTGGCGTTTAACGCCAGCTTTCTGCCCTATTCTGGCATTAAACGCCAGAAACAAGTTGCAAAGCAGAGTTAAACGCCAGAAACAAGTTACAAACTGGCATTCAACTCCAAGGAAGACCTCTACACGTGAAAGCTTCAATGCTCAGCCCAAGCACACACCAAGTGGACCCGGAAGTGGATTTCTGCATCATTTACTCATTTCTGTAAACCTTAGTAACTAGTTTAGTATAAATAGGACTTTTTACTATTGTATTTACATCTTTTGTTCATCTTTAGATCACTTTGTACACGTTTAGGGGGCTGGCCATTCGGCCATTCCTGGACCTTGTTCTTATGTATTTTCAACGGTAGAGTTTCTACACACCATAGATTGAGGTGTGGAGCTCTGCTGTTCCTCATGAATTAATGCAAAGTACTATTTTTCTTCTATTCAATTCATGCTTATTCTTATTCTAAGATATTCATTCGCACACAAGAACATGATGAATGTGATGATTATATGACACTCATCACTGTTCTCACTTATGAACGTGTGATTGACAACTACTTCCATTCTACATGAAAACAAGCTAGAGTGTGTATCTCTTGGATTCCTGGTCCACGACGCATGGTTGCCTCTCCTGAGAACAGAGCCTTCCATTCCGTGAGATCAGAGTCTTCATGGTATAAGCTAGAATCAATTGGCAGCATTCTTGAGATCCGGAAAGTCTTAACCCTATCTGATGTATTCCGAGTAGGATCTGGGATGGGATGACTGTGACGAGCTTCAAACTCGTGACTGTAGGGTGTAGTGACAGATGCAAAAGGATAGTAAATCCTATTCCTACACGATCAAGAACCAACAGCTGATTAGCCATGCGGGAAACCGTAGAGGACCATTTTCACTGAGAGGACGGGAAGTAGCCATTGACAACAGTGACACCCAACATATAGCTTGCCATAGAAAGGAGTATGAAGGATTGGATGAAGGCAGTAGGAAAGCAGAGATTCAGAAGGAACAACACATCTCCATACGCTTATCTGAAATTCTCACCAATGAATTACATAAGTATCTCTATCTTTATTTTATGTTTTATTTATCTTTTAGTTATTAAAACTCTATAACCATTTAAATCCGCCTGACTGAGATTTACAAGGTGACCATAGCTTGCTTCAAGCCGACAATCTCTGTGGGATCGACCCTTACTCACGTAAGGTTTATTACTTGGATGACCCAGTGCACTTGCTGGTTAGTTGTGCAAAGTTGTGAAGAAGAGTGAAATTACAATTGTGCGTACCAAGTTGTTGGCGCCAATGAAATCACAATTTCGTGCACTAAGTTTTTGGCGCCGTTGCCAGGGATTGTTCGAGTTTGGACAACTGATGGTTCATCTTGTTTCTCAGATTATGTAATTTTATTTTATTTTTAAGCTCTTTTATTTCTTATTTTCGAAAAATACAAAAAAAAAATTTTTCTTTTTTGTTTTTCCCAAAATAATTTTTGAAAAAAACTAAAAAAAAAAATTTCAAAAATAAATTATTCTTTGGCTTCAGAATTTTTAAGAATGAATTCTAGAGTTTCATGGTGATATGTTGAATCCTGGCTGGCTGTTAAGCCATGTCTAACCTTTTGGACCGAGGTTTCAACTATCTTGAGAAGAGCTTCTTTGTCTTTCTCAGCAATTTAGCTGTTGTATGTAATGTTCTGTTGAAGCTTGGCTGGCCATTGGCCAAGTCTAATGTTTTAGACCGGAGCTTTCACTGAAAGCTTGGCTGGCTAGTAAGCCATGTCTAATTCCTGGACCGGAGTTTTAGACTAACATTGTATGATTCCTGGAATTCTCATTAGAAATTTTGAAATCCTTATTTTTCTTTTTCCAATTAATTTTCGAAAAATCCAAAAATTTTAATAAATCATAAAACCAAAAATATTTTATGTTTCTTGTTTGAGTCTAGTGTCAATTTTTAAGTTTGGTGTCAATTGCATGTGTTTTAATTTCCCTTTAATTTTCGAAAATTCATCAAATGTTCTTCATTGATCTTCAAATTGTTCTTGATGATTTGCTTTGTTTGATCTTTGCATTTTTATGTTTTGTGTCTTTTCTTGTTTTTCGTATGCATTTTCAATTTGTTAGTGTCTAAAGTTTGAAAATTTCTAGGTTTGGTGTCTTGCATGTTTTTCTTTTCTTAAAAATTTTCAAAAATAAGTTCTTGGTGTTCATCTTGACATTCAAAGTGTTCTTGGTGTTCAACTTGACATTTAAAATGTTCTTGCATGCATTAAGTGTTTTGATCTTGAATTCTCCTATTTTGAGTCTTTTCATTGTTTTTCTCTTTCATCATTAAAAATTCAAAAATAAAAAAAAATATCTTTCCTTTATTCTTCTCATAAAATTCAAAAATTTGAGTTGACTTTTTAAAAAATTTTTAAAATTTAATTGTTTCTTATGTGTCAAATCAAATTTTCAATTTAAAAATTCTATCTTTTTCAAATCTTTTTCAAAAAAAATCAAATATTTTTCATTTTTCTTTTATGATTTTCAAAAATTTCAAAATGATTTTCAAAAAAAATCTTTTTCTTATTTTTGTTTCATATTTTCGAATTCATTGCTAACAATTAATGTGATTGATTCAAAAATTTTAAGTTTGTTACTTGCCTATTAGTCAAGTAAGCAACTTTAATTTTCAAAAATCAAATCTTTTTAATTTCCTTTTTAATTCTTTTTCAAATTAATTTTTCAATCATATCTTTCAATCATATCTTTTTCAAAATCAATTTCAAAATCTTTTCTAACCTCTTATCTTTTCAAAATTGATTTTCAAATCTTTTTCAAATTAATCCTATCTTTTTGTTTGATTCTTATCTTTTTCAAAATCACCTAACTAATTTTTCCTCTCTAATTTTCGAAAACTCTTCCCCACTTTTTCAAAATTCCTTTTTAATTAACTTTTGTTTTAAATTTTAATTTAATTTAATTTAATTTTTCTTCTTAAAATTTTTGAATTTTAACTTTAATTTTAAATATTTTAATTTATTTTATTTAATTTTCGAATTCTTCCCACTCTCATCTCCTTCTAATTATTTATTTATCTACTAACACTTCTCTTCTACTCAAAAATTCGAACCCACTCTTCTCCCTGTGTTCGAATTTCTCTTCTTCTATTCTTTTCTTCTTCGACTCACATAAAGGAATCTCTATACTGTGACATAGAGGATTCCTCTTCTTTTCTGTTCTCTTCTTTTTCATATGAGCAGGAACAGGGATAAGAACATTCTTGTTGAAACTGATCCTGAACCTGAAAGGACTCTGAAGAGGAAGCTAAGGGAAGCTAAAGCACAACTCTATGGAGAAAATCTGACAGAAATTTTCGAAAAAGAAGGAGACATGGCCGAACCCAACAACAATGCAAGGAAGATGCTTGGTGACTTCACTGCACCAAATTCCAACTTACATGGAAGAAGCATCTCAATCCCTGCCATTGGAGCAAACAATTTTGAGCTAAAGCCTCAATTAGTTTCTCTGATGCAACAGAATTGCAAGTTTCATGGACTTCCATTAGAAGATCCTTTTCAGTTTTTAACTGAATTCTTGCAAATCTGTGATACTGTTAAGACCAATGGGGTTGATCCCGAGGTCTACAGGCTTATGCTTTTCCCATTTGCTGTAAGAGACAGAGTTAGAATTTGGTTGGACTCTCAACCTAAAGATAGCCTGAACTCTTGGGATAAGCTGGTCACGACTTTCTTAGCCAAGTTCTTTCCTCCTCAAAAGCTTAGCAAGCTTAGAGTGGATGTTCAAAACTTCAGACAGAAAGAAGGTGAATCCCTCTATGAAACTTGGAAGAGATACAAGCAACTGACCAAAAAGTGTCCTTCTGACATGCTTTTAGAATGGACCATCCTGGATATATTCTATGATGGTCTGTCTGAATTATCTAAGATGTCATTGGACCATTCTGCAGGTGGATCCATTCACCTAAAGAAAACACCTGCAGAAGCTCAGGAACTCATTGACATGGTTGCAAATAACTAGTTCATGTAAACTTCTGAAAGAAATACTGTGAGTAATGGGACGCCTCAGAGGAAGGGAGTTCTTGAAGTTGATGCTCTGAATGCCATATTGGCTCAAAATAAAATATTGACTCAACAGGTCAACATGATTTCTCAGAGTCTGAATGGATTGCAAAATGCATCCAACAGTACTAAAGAAGCATCTTCTGAAGAAGAAGCTTATGATCCTGAGAACCCTGCAATGGCAGAGGTGAACTACATGGGTGAAGCCTATGGAAACACCTATAATCCCTCATGGAGAAATCATCCAAATTTCTCATGGAAGGATCAACAAAAGCCTTAACAAGGCTTTAATAATGGTGGAAGAAACAGGTTTAGCAATAGCAAGCCTTTTCCATCATCCTCTCAGCAACAGACAGAGAATTATGAGCAGAATCCGTCTAGCTTAGCAAATATAGTCTCTGATCTATCTAAGGCCACTCTAAGTTTCATGAATGAAACAAGGTCCTCCATTAGAAATTTGGAGGCACAAGTGGGCCAGCTGAGTAAAAGAGTCACTGAAACTCCTCCCAGTACTCTCCTAAGCAATACAGAAGAAAATCCCAAGAGAGAGTGCAAGGCCATAACCTTACTTGGTATGGCTGAACCCAGAGAGGAGGAGAAGGACGTGAATCGTAGTGAGGAAGACCTCTTGGGACGTTCACTAACCAATAAGGAGTTTCCATTTGAGGAACCAAAGGAATCTGAGGCTCATCTAGAAACCATAGAGATTCCATTGAACCTCCTTTTATCATTCATGAGCTTTGATGACTATTCATCTTCTGAAGAAGATGAAGACATTGTTCAAGGGTAAGTTGCCCAGTATTTAGGAGCAATCATGAAGCTGAATACCAAGATATTTGGTAATGAGACTTGGGAGGACGAGCCTCTGTTGCTCATTAATGAAATAAATATCTGGGTTCAGCACACTTTACCTCAAAAGAAACAGGATCCTGGTAAATTCCTAATTCCCTGTAACATAGGCACCATGACCTTTGAGAAGGCTCTGTGTGACCTAGGGTCAGGCATAAACTTAATTCCACTCTCTGTAATGGAGAAACTAGGAATCTTTAAGGTACAGGCTGCCAAATTCTCATTAGAGATGGCAGACAAATCCATGAAACAGGCTTATGGACTAGTAGAGGACGTGTTAGTAAAGGTTGAAGGCCTTTACATCCCTGCTGATTTCATAATCCTAGACACTGGGAAGGATGAGGATGAATCCATCATCCTTGGAAGACCCTTCCTAGCCACAGCAAAAGCTGTGATTAATGTGGACAGAGGAGAGTTGGTCTTTCAAATGAATGAGGACTACCTTGTATTTAAGACTCAAGGTTCTCCTTCTGTAACCATAGAGAGGAAGCATGAAAAGCTTCTCTCACTGCAGAGTCAACCAAAGCCCCCGCAGTCAAACTCTAAGTTTGGTGTTGGGAGGCCACAACCAAACTCTAAGTTTGGTGTTAAGAGGCCCCAACATTGCTCTGATCTTCTGTTTGGCTCCACGAGAGCTCACTGTCAAGCTATTGACATTAAAGAAGCGCTTGTTGGGAGGCAATCCAAAGTTATTTAATTATATCTATTTATTTTCCATTGCTATTTTATGTTTTCTTTAGGTTGATGATCATGTGAAGTCACAAAAACTACTGAAAAATCAAAAATAGAATGAAAAATAGCATTAAAAATAGCTCACCCTGGAGGAAGAGCTTACTAGCGTTTAAATGCCAGTAAGAAGCATCAAACTGGCGTTTAACGCCTGATGAGCGGATAATTTATACGCTTTTTGACATTGTTTTTAGTATGTTTTTAGTAGGATCTGGTTACTTTTAGGGATGTTTTTAATAGATTTTGTGTTAAATTCACATTTCTGGACTTTACTATGAGTTTGTGTGTTTTTCTGTGATTTCAGGTATTTTCTGGCTGAAATTGAGGGACTTGAGCAGAAATCAGATTCAGAGGTTGAAAAAGGACTGCTGATGCTGTTGGATTCTGACCTCCCTGCACTCAAAGTGGATTTTCTGGAGCTACAGAACTCGAAATGGCGCGCTTCCAATTGCGTTGCAAAGTAGACATCCAGGGCTTTCCAGCAATATATAATAGTCCATACTTTGGCCAAGAATAGACGACGTAAACTGGCGTTCAACGCCAGCTCTCTGCCCAAATCTGGCGTCCAGCGCCAGAAAAGGATCCAAAACCAGAGTTGAACGCCCAAACTGGCACAAAAACTGGCGTTCAACTCCACAATTGGCCTCTGTACGTGCAACACTTAAGCTCAGCCCAAACACACACCAAGTGGGCCCCGAAAGTGGATTTATACATCAAATACTTACTCATGTAAACCCTAGTAGCTAGTTTATTATAAATAGGACCTCTTACTATTGTATTAGGCATCTTTGGACGCCTGGTTCTTAGATCAGAGGGGCTGGCCTCTCGGCCATGCCTGGACCTTTCACTTATGTATTTTTAACGGTAGAGTTTCTACACTCCATAGATTAAGGTGTGGAGCTCTGCTGTTCCTCAAAAATTAATGCAAAGTACTACTGTTTTCTATTCAATTCTTCTTATTTCGCTTCTAAGATATCCATTCGCACCCAAGAACGTGATGAAGGTGATGATTATGTGTGACGCTCATCATCCTTCTCCCCTATGAACGCGTGCCTGACAAACACTTCTGTTCTACATGAATTAAGCTAGAATGAATATCTCTTAGATCTCCTAACCAGAATCTTCGTGGCGTAAGCTAGAATGATGGCGGCATTCAAGAGAATCCGGAAGGTCTAAACCTTGTCTGTGGTATTCTGAGTAGGATTCAATGATTGAATGACTGTGACGAGCTTCAAACTCGCGATTGCTGGGCGTTAGTGACAGACGCAAAAGGAGGGTGAATCCTATTCCAGCATGATCGAGAACCGACAGATGAATAGCCGTGCCGTGACAGGGTGCGTGAGCATATTATTCACTGAGAGGAGGGGATGTAGCCACTGACAACAGTGATGCCCTTGCATAAAGCCAGCCATGGAAAGGAGTGAGACTGATTGGATGAAGATAGCAGGAAAGCAGAGGTTCAGAGGAACGAAAAGCATCTCCATTCGCTTATCTGAAATTCCTACCAATGATTTACATAAGTATCTCTATCCCTATTTTATTATATAATATTCGAAAACACCATTATCACTTTATATCTGCCTGACTGAGATTTACAAGGTGACCATAGCTTGCTTCATACCAACAATCTCCGTGGGATTCGACCCTTACTCACGTAAGGTATTACTTGGACGACCCAGTGCACTTGCTGGTTAGTTGTATCGAAGTTGTGACAATCATGAATTAAGATCAGAGCACCAAGATCTGGAGGCATTACCAGGATTTGTTCGAGCCTGGAAATCACAATTTCGTGCACCAACGCCAGAAAGAAGCATCAAGCTGGCGTTAAACGCCAGAAACAAGCACCAGACTGGCGTTTAATGCCAGAACAGAGCATGGAATTGGCGTTTAACGCCAGAAACAAGCAGCAATCTGGCGTTAAACGCCAGGATTGCAGTGCAAGGGCGTTTACACGCCTAATAAGAGCAGGGATGATACATCCTTGACCCCTCAGGATCTGTGAACCCCACAGGATCTCCACCTACCCCACCTCTCTCTCTCCTCCTCCATCTCCTCCATTTTCTTCTTCTTCCCCTTCTTTCTTTCTTCTTTTGCTAGAGGACGAGCAAACCTTTTAAGTTTGGTGTGCTAAAAGCATTGCTTTTTGTTTTTCCATAACCATTTATGGCACCTAAGGCCGGAGAAACCTCTAGAAAAAGGAAAGGAAAGCCAAAAGCTTCCACCTCTGAGTCATGGAAGATAGATAGATTCATCTTAAGAGTCCATAGCTCAGTAGTAGAGCATTTGACTGCACAACAAGAGAGCCCACTCATGGACCTCAGCAAGAGCATGTGGAATTCCCTCACCAAGAAATCCCTGAGATGCCTCAAAGGATACATTTTCCTCCACACAACTATTGGGAGAAAATTAACACCTCCCTAGGAGAATTAAGTTCCAACATGGGACAACTAAGGATGGAGCACCAAGAGCATTCCATCATCCTCCATGAAATTAGAGAAGATCAAAGAGCTATAAGGGAGGAGCAAAAAAGGCAAGGAAGAGACATATAAGAGCTCAAGAACACCATTGGTTCTTCAAGAAGAAGAAAACGCCACCCTCACTAAGGTGGACCCGTTCCTTAATCTCCTTGTTCTTATTTTTCTGTTTTTCGTTTAATATGCTCTATGTTTATTTATGTTTGTGTCTTTATTACATGATCATTAGTGTTTAAGTGTCTATATCTTAAAGCTATGAATGTCCTATGAATCTATCACCTCTCTTAAATGAAAAATGTTCTAAAAACAAAAGAACAAGAAGTACATGGTTTCGAATTCATCCTTTAAATTAGTTTAATTATTTTGATGTGGTGACAATACTTTTTGTTTTCTGAATGAATGCTTGAACAGTGCATATGTCTTTAGAATTTGTTGTTTATGAATGTTAAAATTGTTGGCTCTTGAAAGAATGATGAAAAAGGAGAAATGTTATTTGATAATCTGAAAAATCATAAAAATGATTCTTGAAGCAAGAAAAAGCAGTGAAGAACAAAGCTTGCAGAAAAAAAAGAAAGAAAAAAAAAGAAAAAAAATTTGGCAAAAAAAAATAATAAAGAAAAAGAAAAAGCAAGCAGAAAAAGCCAATAGCCCTTTAAACCAAAAGGCAAGGGAAAAAGGTTCCAAGGCTTTGAGCATTAATGGATAGGAGGGCCCAAAGGAATAAAATCCTGGCCTAAGCGGCTAAACCAAGCTGTGCCTAACCATGTGCTTGTGGCGTGAAGGTGTCAAGTGAAAAGCTTGAGACTGAGCGGTTAAAGTCGAGGTCCAAAGCAAAAACAGAGTATTCTTAAGAACCCTGGACACCTCTAATTGGGGACTTTAGCAAAGCTGAGTCACAATCTGAAAAGGTTCACCCAATTATATGTCTGTGGCATTTATGTATCCAGTGGTAATACTAGAAAACAAAGTGCTTAGCGCCACGGCCAAGACTCATAAAGTAGCTGTGTTCAAGAATTAACATACTGAACTAGGAGAATCAATAACACTATCTGTATTCTGAGTTCCTATAGATACCAATCATTCTGAACTTCAAGGGATAAAGTGAGATGCCAAAACTGTTCAGAGGCAAAAAGCTACTAGTCCCGCTCATTTGATTGGAGCTAAGTTTCACTGATATTTTGGGATTTATAGTATATTCTCTTCTTTTTATCCTAATTAATTTTCAGTTGCTTGGGGACAAGCAACAATTTAAGTTTGGTGTTGTGATGAGCGGATAATTTATACGCTTTTTGGCATTGTTTTTACATAGTTTTTAGTATGATTTGGTTAGTTTTCAGTATATTTTTAATAGTTTTTAATTAAAAATCACATTTCTGGACTTTACTAGGAGTTTTTGTGTTTTTCTGTGATTTCAGGTAATTTCTGGCTGAAATTGAGGGACTTGAGCAAAAATCTGATTCAGAGGCTGAAGAAGGACTACAGATGCTGTTGGATTCTGACCTCCCTGCACTCAAAGTGGATTTTCTGGAGCTATAGAAACCCAAATGGAGCGCTCTTAATTGCGTTGGAAATTAGACATCCAGGGCTTTCCATAAATATATAATAGTCTATACTTTGCTCAAGTTTAGACGACGCAAACTGGCGTTTAACGCCAGATTTCTGCCCTATTCTGGCGTTAAACGCCAGAAACAAGTTGCAAAGCAGAGTTAAATGCCAGAAACAAGTTACAAACTGGCGTTCAACTCCAAGGAAGATCTCTACAGGTGAAAGCTTCAATGCTCAGCCCAAGCACACACCAAGTGGGCCCGGAAGTGGATTTCTGCATCATTTACTCATTTTTGTAAACCCTAGTAACTAGTTTAATATAAATAGGACTTTTTACTATTGTATTTACATCTTTTGTTCATCTTTAGATCACTTTGTACACGTTTAGGGGGCTGGCCATTCGGCCATGCCTGGACCTTGTTCTTATGTATTTTCAACGGTAGAGTTTCTACACACCATAGATTGAGGTGTGGAGCTCTGCTGTTCCTCATGAATTAATGCAAAGTACTATTTTACTTCTATTCAATTCATGCTTATTCTTATTCTAAGATATTCATTCACACACAAGAACATGATGAATGTGATGATTATGTGACACTAATCACCATTCTCACTTATGAATGTGTGATTGACAACCACTTCCGTTCTACATGAAAACAAGCTAGAGTGTGTATCTCTTGGATTCCTGGTCGCTGACAACAGAGCCTTCCATTCCATGAGATTAGAGTCTTCGTGGTATAAGCTAGAATCAATTGGCAACATTCTTGAGATCCGGAAAGTCTAAACCTTGTATGTGGTATTCCGAGTAGGATCTGGGATGGGATGACTGTGACGAGCTTCAAACTCGCGACTGTAGGGCGTAGTGACAGACGCAAAAGGATAGTAAATCCTATTCCTACACGATCGAGAACCAACGGCTGATTAGCCATGCGGGAAACTGTAGAGGACCATTTTCACTGAGAGGACGGGAAGTAGCCATTGACAACGGTGACACCCAACATACAGCTTGCCATAGAAAGGAGTATGAAGGATTGGATGAAGGCAGTAAGAAAGCAGAGATTCAGAAGGAACAATGCATCTCTATACGCTTATCTGAAATTCTCACCAATGAATTACATAAGTATCTCTATCTTTATTTTATGTTTTATTTATATTTTAATTATTAAAACTCTATAACCATTTGAATCCGCCTGGCTGAGATTTACAAGGTGACCATAGCTTGCTTCAAGCCGACAATCTCCGTGTGATCGACCCTTACTCACGTAAGGTTTATTACTTGGATGACCCAGTGCACTTGCTAGTTAGTTATGCGAAGTTGTGAAGAAGAGTGATATTACAATTGTGCCTACCAAGTTGTTGGCGCCATTGAAATCACAATTTCGTGCACCAGATGTACACCATCCAAAAAAGAGGAAGGCCCCAAAAGGAAGATGCCTAGGGGTTGGGAGAACAAAAATATCCCTACTGAAGGCTTTTCACCATGGAAGACGGTAGTATTCACTTATCTCATCATGGTATTCAACATGGAAGAAGGAAGTGGGAAAAAAGGACACCAGTATATTGTTGCAAGCCCAAACCTGCCTCAGGCAGTGAACAAGATCCTGTCTCTTGAGCATATTAAGCAAATCAATGAGAGCACAGGAAGGAAGCTCCAAGTAAGGAGTAAGAATTTATTCCTCTATGACTATCTTCCTCCTTGAAAGGAGTTGTCCGTTAAGCTAATGACATTAAAGAAGCGCTTGTTGGGAGGCAACCCAACCATAAGTAGAGTATTTCTCTTCTATTTTATTTTGTTTATTTTCATTTAAGTTTATTTTAGTTTATTTTTAGAGTTTTCCCGTGCTTTTTAATGTTTGAGATCATGTGCAGTAGTTAGAACAGAAACAGAAACAGTCAGAGCTGGAAGCAGAACACCATGGGGCAGAAACCTTACTGGCATTGAACACCAGACAAGGAGCCAGAGTAGGCGTTCAACGCCCTCTGGGGAGCAAAAAGCTGGCGTTGAACGCATGTGGTGCACGAAATTACAATAAAACTTTTGCAACTCCGCACAACTAACCAGCAAGTGCACTGGGTCGTCCAAGTAATACCTTACGTGAGTAAGGGTCGATCCCACGGAGATTGTCGTCTTGAAGCAAGCTATGGTTATCTTGTAACTCTTAGTCAGGATATCAATAATTCTCAGATTTATTTGTAAAAAGTAAAAGAACATGAAATAAATACTTGTTATGCAGTAATGAAGAACAGGTTGAGGCTTTGGAGATACTTTGTCTTCTGAATCTCTGCTTTCCTACTATCTTCTTCTTCATGCACGCAAGGCTCCTTCCATGGCAAGCTTTATGTTGGGCATCACCGTTGTCAATGGCTACTTCCCGTCCTCTCATTGAAAATGTTCCAAATGCGCTGTCACCGCACGGCTAATCATCTGTCGGTTCTCGATCATGTCGGAATAGGATCCATTGATCCTTTTGCGTCTGTCACACGCCCAACAAACGCGAGTTTGAAGCTCGTCACAGCCATCCCTTCCCAGATCCTACTCAGAATACCACAGACAAGATTTAGACGTTCCGGATCTCAAGAATGGCCGCCAATAATTCTAGCTTATACCACGAAGACTCTGATCTGAATCATGAGGCTAAGAGATATGCATTAAATCTAAGGTAGAACGGAGGTGGTTGTCAGGCACGCGTTCATTGGTGAGAATGATGATGAGTGTCACGGATCATCACATTCATCAGGTTGAGGTGTGAATGAATATCTTAGAATAGAAGCAAGCGTGATAGAATGGAAAACAGTAGTAATTGCATTAATTCATGAAGAACAGCAGAGCTCCTCATTCCGTAGAGAATACAATATGAAACGTGTAAAGTGTCATGAGGTACAAGATGAATCACTAAAAGTAGTTTTTATAGTAAACTGGTGACCTAGGGTTATAGAAAATGAGTAAGCTAGGGTGTTTAGTGTAAAAATTCACTTCCGGGGCCCACTTGGTGTGTGCTTGGGCTGAGCATTGAAGCTTTCATGTGTAGAGACTTTTCTTGGAGTTAAACGCCAGTTTTTGTGCCAGTTTGGGCGTTTAACTCCAGTTTTTATGCCAGTTCCGGCGTTAAACGCCAGAATTCTTGAGCTGATTTGGAACGCCTATTTGGGCCATCAAATCTCGGGCAAAGTATGGACTATTATATATTGCTGGAAAGCCCAGGATGTCCAATTTTCAACACAATTGAGAGCGTGCCAATTGGGTCTCTGCAGCTCCAGAAAATCCACTTTGAGTGCAAGGAGGTCAGAATCCAACAGCATCTGCAATCCTTTTTCAGCCTCTGAATCAGATTTTTGCTCAGGTCCCTCAATTTCAGCCAGAAAATACCTGAAATCATAGAAAAACACACAAACTCATAGTAAAGTACAGAAAAGTGAATTTTAAATAAAAACTAATAAAAATATAATAAAAACTAATTAAAATATACTAAAAACATACTAAAAACAATGCCAAAAAGCGTATAAATTATCCGCTCATCACAACACCAAACTTAAATTGTTGCTTGTCCCCAAGCAACTAAAAATCAAATAGGATAAAAAGAAGAGAATATACAATGAATTCCAAAAACATCTATGAAGATCAGTATTAATTAGATGAGCGGGGCTTTTAGCTTTTTGCCTCTGAATAGTTTTGGCATGTCACTTTATCCTTTGAAGTTCAGAATGATTGGCTTCTATAGGAACTCAGAATCCAGATAGTGTTATTGATTCTCCTAGTTATGTATGTTGATTCTTGAAGACAGCTACTTTATGAGTCTTGGCCGTGACCCTAAGCATTTTATTTTCCAGTATTACCACCGGATACATAAATGCGACAGACACATAACTGGGTGAACCTTTTCAGATTGTGACTCAGCATTGCTAGAGTCCCCAATTAGAGGTGTCCATAGCTCTTAAGCACACTCTTTTTGCTTTTGGACCACGACTTTAACCGCTCAGTCTCAAGTTTTCACTTGACACCTTCACGCCACAAGCACATGGTTAGGGACAGCTTAGTTCAGCCGCTTAGGCTAGGATTTTATTCCTGTGGGCCCTCCTATCCACTGATGCTCAAAGCCTTGGATCCTTTTTATTTACCTTGCCTTTTAGTTTAAAGGGGTATTGGCTTTTTCTGCTTGCTTTTCTTTTTCTTTCTTTTTCTCCCTCTTTTCTCTTTTTCTTTTCTGCATTTTTTTTTGCTGCAAGCTTTCTATTCACTACTTTTTCTTGCTTCAAGAATCAATTTTATGATTTTTCAGATCATCAGATAACATTTCTCCTTTTCCCATCATTCTTTCAAGAGCCAACAATTTTAACATTCATGAATCAACAAATTCAAAAATATGCACTGTTCAAGCATTCATTCAGAAAAACAAAAGTATTGCCACCACATCAAAATAATTAATCTGTTTTAAAATTCGAAATTCATGCACTTCTTTTTCTTTTTCAATTGAAAACATTTTTCATTTAAGAGAGGTGATGGATTCATTTTCATTGCTTTAAGGCATAGACACTAAGACACTAGTGATCATGTAATAAAGACACAAACATAGATAAACATAAAGCATAAAAATTCGAAAAAACAGATGATAAAGAACAAGAAGATTAAAGAACGGGTCCACCTTTGTGATGGAGGCTAGTTCTTCCTCTTGAAGATCTTATGGAGTGCTTGAGCTCCTCAATGTCTCTTCCTTGCCTTTGTTGCTCCTCTCTCATAACTCTTTGATCTTCTCTAATTTCATGAAGGAGGTCCACCCTTAGTTGTCCCCTATTGGAACTTAATTCTCCTAGGGAGGTGTTAATTTGCTCCCAATAGTTTTGTGGAGGAAAATGCATCCCTTGAGGCATCTCGGGGATTTCATGATGATAATTTTCCTCATGCTCTTGTTGAGGTCCATGAGTGGGCTCTCTTATTTGCTCCATCCTTTTCTTAGAGATGGGCTTGTCCTCTTCAATGAGGAGTCTTGGCCATAACTTCATAGAAGTGGTCTTGATGGACCTTTGAGATGAATCTCTCCATCTCTCATGACTCGAAGGTGGAAGCAATTGCCTTTCCATTCCTCTTTCTAGAGGTTTCTCCGGCCTTAGGTGCCATAAATGGTTATGGAAAAACAAAAAAAGATGAGCTTTTCCACACCAAACTTAAAAGGTTTGCTCGTCCTCTAGCAAAAGAATAAAGAAAGGAGGAGAAGAAGAAGAGATGGATGAGATCGAGGTGGGTGAATTATTCGGCCAAGGGGGGTTTTAGGTGGTTATGATGTGGAAAAGGAAGGAGTGATGGTTTGAATTTGAGTGGGTGGGTGTAGGTGGTTTATATGATGGTCTTGGAGGAGTAATGGAGGTGATTGGTGGAGGTTATTTGGGGAAGAGTATTATGAAAAGGTGTGAAGAAGTGAGAGAGTGAGTTGAGGTTGGTGGGGATCCTGTGGGGTCTACAGATCCTGAGGTGTCAAGGATTTCCCATCCCTGCACCAATTAGGCTTGCAAAACGCCCTTTCCTGCCAATCCTAGCGTTAAACGCCAGGTTGCTGCCCATTTCTGGCATTTAACGCCAGCTTCTTGCCCTTTTCTGGCATTAAACGCCAGTCTGGTGCCCATTTCTGGTGTTAAACGCCCAGAATGGTGCCAGACTGGGCGTTTAACGCCCATTCTGCTGCCTTTACTGGCGTTTAAACGCCAGTAGGCTTCTCCTCCAGGGTGTGCTATTTTTCATTCTGTTTTTCAGTTTGTTTTTGCTTTTTCAATTGTTTTTGTGACTTCACATGATCATCAACCTACAGAAAACATAAAATAACAATGGAAAATAGAAATTAACATAGATAAGTAAAATTGGGTTGCCTCCCAACAAGCGCTTCTTTAATGTCAGTAGCTTGACAGTGGGCTCTTATGGAGCCTCACAGATACTCAGAGCATGATGATGGCCTCTTAACACCAAACTTTGAGTTTGAATGTGGGGGTTTTATTTGACTCTGTATTGAGAGAAGCCTTTCATGCTTCTTCCCTTTCCTGTCTGCAAACCATGGTGCTTCCTGAATGGCAAAGAGTTGCTCATCCAGAAAGGTTTTAGAGATCTCAGTAGGAGGGAAGGACGCCCCTGCTACTGGTTCTATCTGGGACAGGTGATCAGCTACCTGGTTCTCTGTCCCTTTTCTGTCTCTTATTTCTATATCAAACTCTTGCAAAAGCAACACCCATCTTATGAGCCTGGGTTTTGAATCCTGCTTTGTGAGTAGGTATTTAAGAGCAGCATGGTCAGTATACACAATCACTTTTGAACCTACTAAATAGGATCTAAACTTGTCAATGGCATAAACCACTGCAAGTAACTCTATTTTTGTGGTTGTGTAATTCTTCTGTGCATCATTTAAAACACGGCTAGCATAGTAAATGACGTGCAGAAGCTTGTTATGCCTCTGTCCCAACACTGCACCAATGGCATGGTCACTGGCATCACACATTAGTTCGAATGGTAATGTCCAGTCTGGTGCAGAGATGACTGGTGCTGTGACCAGCTTAGCTTTCAGGGTTTCAAATGCTTGCAGACACTCTGTGTTAAATACAAATGGCGTGTCAGCAGCTAGCAGATTGCTCAGAGATTTTGCAATTTTTGAAAAATCCTTTATAAACCTCCTGTAGAATCCTGCATGTCCCAGAAAGCTTCTGATTGCCTTTACATTGGTAGGTGGTGGTAATTTTTCAATTACTTCCACTTTAGCTTACTCCACCTCTATTCCCTTGTTTGAAATTTTATGCCCAAGGACAATTCCTTCAGTCACCATGAAGTGACATTTTTCCCAGTTTAAAACTAGGTTGGTCTCTTGGCATCTTTTCAGAACAAGTGCTAAATGGTCAAGACAGGAGTTGAATGAGTCTCCAAATACTAAAAAGTCATCCATGAAGACTTCCAGAAATTTTCTACCATATTAGAGAAGATAGAGAGCATGCACCTCTAAAAGGTTGCAGGTGCATTGCATAGACCAAATGGCATCCTTCTGTAGGCAAATACTCCAGAAGGACATGTGAATGCTGTTTTCTCTTGGTCCTGAGGATCCACTGCAATTTGGTTGTAACCTGAATAGCCATCCAAAAAGCAGTAATATTCATGACCTGCTAGTCTCTCTAGCATCTGGTCTATGAATGGTAAAGGAAAGTGATCCTTTCAGGTGGCTGTATTGAGCTTTCTGTAGTCAATACACATACGCCACCCTGTAACTGTTCTTGTAGGAACCAGTTCATTCTTTTCATTATGAACCACTGTCATGCCTCCCTTCTTGGGGACAACGTGGACAGGGCTCACCCAGGGGCTATCAGAAATAGGATAAATAATCCCAGCCACTAGTAACTTAGTGACCTCTTTCTGCACCACTTCATTCATGGCTGGATTTAGCCGCCTTTGTGGTTGAACCACTGGCTTAGCATCATCCTCCAATAGGATCTTGTGCATGCATCTTGCTAGGCTAATGCCCTTAAGGTCACTTATGGACCACCCAAGAGCTGTCTTGTGTGTCCTTAGCACTTGAATTAGTGCTTTCTCTTCCTATGGATTTAAAGCAGAGCTTATGATCACTGGAAAAGTGTCACCCTCTCCCAGAAATGCATATTTTAGGGATGGTGGTAGTGGTTTGAGCTCTGATTTAGGAGGTTTCTCCTCTTCCTGAAGGATTTTCAGAGGTTCTTTTATTTCCTCTGATTCCTCCAGATCAGGCTGAACATCTTTAAAGATGTCCTCTAGCTCTGATTCAAGACTTTCAGTCATATTGACCTCTTCCACCAAGGAGTCAATAATATCAACGCTCATGCAGTCATTTGACGTGTCTGGATGCTGCATAGCTTTGACAACATTTAACTTGAACTCATCCTCATTGACTCTCAGGGTCACTTCCCCTTTTTGGACATCAATGAGAGTTCGTCCAGTTGCTAGGAAAGGTCTTCCTAGAATCAGAGTTGCACTCTTGTGCTCCTCCATTTCCAGTACTACAAAGTCAGTGGGAAAGGCAAATGGCCCAACCTTGACAATCATGTCCTCAATTATACCTGATGGGTATTTAATGGAGCCATCAGCAAGTTGAAGACATATCCGGGTTGGTTTGACCTCTTCAGTCAAGCCAAGCTTTCTGATGGTGGATGCAGGTATTAGATTGATACTTGCTCCAAGGTCACATAGAGCTGTCTTAGTACAAGCACCCTCTATTGTGCATGGTATCATAAAGCTCCCTGGATCTTGAAGCTTCTCTGGTAAGCTTTTCAGAATGACTGCACTGTATTCTTCAGTGAGAAACACTTTTTCAGTTTCTCTCCAATCCTTCTTATGACTTAAGATCTCTTTCATGAACTTAGCATAAGAGGGTATTTGCTCAAGTGCCTCTGCAAATGGGATCTTTATTTCAAGAGTCCTGAGATAGTCTGCAAAGCGGGCAAATTGTTTATCCTGTTCCGCTTGGTGGAGTTTATGAGGATAAGGCATCTTGGCTTTATATTTTTCAACCTTAGCTGCTGTAGGTTTATTCTTTACAGAGGTGGTTGGAGAAGCCTTCTTAGAGGGGTTACTATTAGCACTTGCAGGTGTCTGATCCCTCATTGGCGTTTGAATGCCAGGATTGGGCATCCACTGGGCATTTAACGCCAGTCTTTCACCCTTTTCTGGCGTTTGAACGCCAGAATTATTCCTCTCTGGGCTCTTGCTGTCCTCAGAGGGATTTTGGGCAGTGGTTTGGTCGTCCTTTGTCAGTTGTTCCTTTCTTGGCTTTCTGCTACTTTGAGCTGATTTATTCAATGTCTTCCCGCTCCTTAATTGCACAGCTTGGCATTCTTCTGTTATTTGTTTAGATAGCTGCTGTCTTGTATGATTCAATTGTGCTTCCACATTCTTTTTAGCATTTTTAGTGTCTTGGAGCATCTCTTTGAATTCTGCTAATTGTTTTGTCATAAGGAGTAATTGCTGATTAAGTTCAACAATCTGTTCTTGAGGATTAGGATCAGTAGTTACTGCCATAGCCTCTTCTTTTATGGAGGACTCACTATTTGAGTACAGATGTTGATTTCTAGCAACTGTATCTATGAGTTCTTGGGCCTCTTCAATTGTTTTTCTCATGTGTATAGATCCACTAGCTGAGTGGTCTAGAGACATCTGAGCTTTTTCTGTAAGCCCATAGTAGAAGATGTCTAACTGTACCCACTCTGAAAACATTTTAGAAGGGCATTTTCTCAGCATACCTCTGTACCTCTCCCAGGCATTATAAAGGGATTCATGATCCACTTGTTTAAAGCCTTGGATGTCTAGCCTTAGCTGTGTCATCCTTCTTGGAGGGTAAAATTGATTCAGGAATTTGTCTGTTAATTGTCTCCATGTTTTTATGCTTGCTGTGGGTTGGTTATTTAACCACCTCTTAGCTTGATCTTTTACAGCAAATGGAAATAGTAGTAATCTGTAGACATCCTGATCCACTTCTTTATCACATACTATGTCAGCAATTTGTAAGAACTGTGCCAGAAACTCAGTAGGTTCTTTCTACGGAAGACCGGAATACTGGCAATTTTGCTGCACCATGATAATGAGCTGAGAATTTAGCTCAAAACTGCTTGCTTTGATGGGGGGTATACAGATGCTACTCCCATATGCAGCTGTAATGGGGTTAGCATATGACCCCAGAGTCCTTCTGGACTGTTCATTTCCACTTAGGTCCATGATGGAGAAAGGGAGATGATGTGGATTGCAAATAAAATATATTTTTGTTTTTATTTTATTTTAATTAAAATTAACCGAATAAAATAAAGTAAAATAAATGGAAAATAAAATAAAGTTTCAAAAACAAAAAGGAAATAAAATAAAAGCAAATTGAAAACAAAATTAATTAATTAATTAAAAAGATTTTGAAATTAGCAATTAAAAAGATATGATTGAAAATTATTTTGAAAAAGATATGATTGAGAAGATATGATTGCAAATAAAGAAAAAAGATATGATTGAAAAGATATGATTGAAGAAATTAAAAAGATTTGATTTTTGAAAAAGATTTGAAAAGATCAATTTTTGAAAATAGAATATTGACTTGACTAAAAAGAAAGATATGATTTTGAAAATCTTTTACTAAATTAATGCAAAATTTCAAAATTTATGAGTAAAATAAGGAAAGGATATTTTTTTTATATTTGAATTTTAATGCGGAAAGAGAAAAACAACAAAATGACACTAAAATTAGAAATTTTAGATCAAAACACAGAGAACAAACAAGAAAACTTTGAATGTCAAGATGAACACCAAGAACACTTCGAAGATCAAGATGAACACCAAGAACAATTTTTGAAAAATTTTTAAGTAGATAAAAGCACAAGGGACACCAAACTTAAAATTTTTAGAAAATCAAGCACAATATTTTCAAAAAATTAAAGGAAAAACAAAGAAGACACCAAACTTAGAATTTTTTAAAGATCAAGAAAGACTAAGAACATGCAAATTCGAAAAAATTAAAAGAGAGTAAAAGCATGCAATTGACACCAAACTTAAAATATGAAACTAAACTCAAATAAAAGACTCTAAACCAACAAAAATAAAATATTCCTAATCTAAGCAACAAGATAAACCGTCAGTTGTCCAAACTCGAACAATCCCCGGTAACGGCGCCAAAAACTTGGTGCACGAAATTACAATCACACTTTTGCAACTCCGCACAACTAACCAGCAAGTGCACTGGGTCGTCCAAGTAATACCTTACGTGAGTAAGGGTCGATCCCACGGAGATTGTCGTCTTGAAGCAAGCTATGGTTATCTTGTAACTCTTAGTCAGGATATCATAATTCTCAGATTTAATTGTAAAAAGTAAAAGAACATGAAATAAATACTTGTTATGCAGTAATGAAGAACAGGTTGAGGCTTTGGAGATGCTTTATCTTCTGAATCTCTGCTTTCCTACTATCTTCTTCTTCATGCACGCAAGGCTCCTTCCATGGCAAGCTTTATGTTGGGCATCACCGTTGTCAATGGCTACTTCCCGTCCTCTCATTGAAAATGTTCCAAATGCGCTGTCACCGCACGGCTAATCATTTGTCGGTTCTCGATCATGTCGGAATAGGATCTATTGATCCTTTTGCGTCTGTCACACGCCCAACAATCGCGAGTTTGAAGCTCGTCACAGCCATCCCTTCCCAGATCCTACTCAGAATACCACAGACAAGGTTTAGACGTTCTGGATCTCAGGAATGGCCGCCAATAATTTTAGCTTATACCACGAAGACTCTGATCTGAATCATGAGGCTAAGAGATATGCATTCAATCTAAGGTAGAACAGAGGTGGTTGTCAGGTACGCGTTCATAGGTGAGAATGATGATGAGTGTCATGGATCATCACATTCATCAGATTGAGGTCTGAATGAATATCTTAGAATAGAAGCAAGCGTGATAGAATGGAAAACAGTAGTAATTGCATTAATTCATGAAGAACAACAGAGCTCCTCACCCCCAACAATGGGGTTTAGAGACTCATGCCGTAGAGAATACAATATGAAACATGTAAAGTGTCATGAGGTACAAGATGAATCACTAAAAGTAGTTTTTATAGTAAACTGGTGACCTAGGGTTATAGAAAATGAGTAAGCTAGGGTGTTTTGTGTAAAAATCCACTTCCGGGGCGCACTTGGTGTATGCTTGGGTTGAGCATTGAAGCTTTCATGTGTAGAGACTTTTCTTGGAGTTAAACACCAGCTTTTGTGCCAGTTTGGGCGTTTAACTCCAGTTTTTATGCCAGTTCCGGCATTAAACGCCAGAATTCTTGAGCTGACTTGGAACGCCTGTTTGGGCCATCAAATCTCGGGCAAAGTATGGACTATTATATATTTCTGGAAAGCCCAAGATGTCCTCTTTCCAACGCAATTGAGAGCGCGCCAATTGGGCTTTCGTAGCTCCAGAAAATCCACTTTGAGTGCAGGGAGTTCAGAATCCAACAGCATCTGCAGTCCTTTTTCAGCCTCTGAATCAGATTTTTGCTCAGGTCCCTCAATTTCAGCCAGAAAATACCTGAAATCACAGAAAAACACACAAACTCATAGTAAAGTGTAGAAAAGTGAACTTTAAATAAAAACTAATAAATATATAATAAAAACTAATTAAAATATACTAAAAACATACTAAAAACAATGCCAAAAAGCGTATAAATTATCCGCTCATCAGCCTGCCAGGGAGCCAGGCTGGGCGTTCAACGTCTAAGAAAGCAGAAGATCTAATGTTAAACGCCAAGAAGGAGTCCCTCCTGGGCGTTCAACGCCACAACTGGGAGGATAGCTGGCATTGAACGCCAGCCATGGTGTAGCAGCTGGGCGTTCAACGCCCATATGGAGGGCAGGGAATTCAATTGCCCTAACCTCTCAAGACCAGTAGGTCCTATAGAATCTCCACCTATCCCACCCTCTTCTACTCTATTCTTCCCCATTGTTCATATTTGCTCGAGGATGAGCAAAACTCTTAAGTTTGGTGTTGCAAAAGCTTTACTTTTTGACTCCTACCACTCCTAAGTATTTCAACAAAGACTGGTGAAACCTCAAGAAAGAGGAGAGGAAAGGAACTTTCCCTCCGCTTTTCTCACTTCATATGTCACTTATGCAATTCAGATAGAATTGTCATAGAATAAGACATCCCCGGTGAAGTGGACAAGCCCATCACTAAAAGAAGGATGAAGCATGTTAGAGAGCCGGCACATGAACCACAGCAAGAGCATGTGGAGCTGCCTTAACAAGAAATTCCTGAGATACCTCATAGGATATATTTTCTCCTCCAAAATTTTTTTTGGGACCAATTGCACACTTTTCTAGGAGAATTAAGTTCCAACATGGATCAACTAAGGATGGGACATCAAGAGCATTCCATCATCCTCCATGACATAAGAGAGGATCAAAGAACTATGAAGGAAGAACAACTGAGGCAGGGGCGTGACATAGAGGAGATTAAGCACTCTATTGAATCCTCCAGAAGGAGTAGTAGCCGCCATTACTAAGGTGGATTCGTTCCCTTTACTCCCCTGTTGTTTATTTTATCTTCTGTTTTCCATGTATTTTATTTTATTGTTTGTTTCTAGTGCATGATCATATTTATGTCTTAAGGCTATCAAATATTCCATATATCTCTCACCCTACTTAAAAGAAAATCTTTTTTGAAAAAGAAAATTAAGTTGCATGAATTTCGAGCTTAACTTAAGAATAGTTCAATTATCTTGATGTGGTGGCATTGCATTTATTTTCTGAATGTATCAATGAATAGTGCATATTTGAAATTGGAATTAAGAATGTTGGCTCTTAAAAGAATGATAAAAAAGGAGAAGTGTTATTGGTAATCTGAAAAATCAAAAGAAATTGATTCTTGAAGCAAGAAAAAGCAGCAAAAAGCAAGATGCAATAAAAAGAAAAACAATTGCATGCAAAAAAAAAAAGAGATATAATGCAGAAAAAGCCAATAGCTCTTTAAACCAAAAGGCAAGAGCAAAAATCCAATAACCCTTTAAACCAAAAGGCAAGGGAAAAAGGATCCAATGCTTTGAGCATCAATGGTTAAGAGGGCCTAAAGGAAACAAAATCCTGGCCTAAGCGGCTCAACCAAGCTGTCCATAACCATATGCTTGTAGTGTGAAGGTGTCAAGTGAAAATCTTGAGACTGAGTAATTAAAGTCGTGATCCAAAGAAAATAGAGTGTGCCTAAGAACTCTGGACACCTCTATCTGGGGTTTCTACCAAAGCTAAATCATAATCCGAAAGGGTTTACCCAGTTAAAGTGTATGTGGCATTTATGTATCCGGTGGAAATACTGGAAAACAAAATGCTTAGGGCCACGGCCAATACTCTAAAACTTGTGTTCAGGAATAAAAAAGAGCTAAACTAGGAGAGTTAGTAATATCATCTAGATTTTAAGTTCCCAAGGATGCCAACACTTCTGAGTTTCAATGGATATTGATATTCCAAAACTATTCAGAAGCAAAAAGCTACTAAGTCCCACTCATCTAATTGAAATTGAGCTTTATTGGAAACTCTGAGATTTATTGTATCTTACTCTTCTTTTTATCCTATTTTATTTTTAGTTACTTGGGAACAAGCAATTGTTTAAGTTTGGTGTTCTAATGAGCGGATATTTTATACACTTTTTGCCATCATTTTCATATAGTTTTGAGTATATTTTATTTAAGTTTTACTAAGTTTTCATAGGTTTTAGTGTAAAAGTCAAATTTTTGGATTCTACTTTGAGTTTGTACTTTTTTATTCAATTTCAGGTATTTTCTGGCTAAAATTGAGGAGCTTGAGCAAAAGTCTGGTTTAGAGGCAGAGAAAGCACTACAGATTGTGTTCGGATCTGATCTCCTTGCACTCGAAAGGGTTTTTCTGGAGCTACAGAGATCCAAATGGAGCGTTCTCAACATATATAGAAAGCTAACATCCAGGGCTTTCCAGAAATATATAATTGTTCATACTTTGCTTCAGAATTGAAGGCCTAAAACTGACGTTTAACGCTAGCCTCCTGCCCTATTCTGGCGTCTAGCGCCCAAAGGAGAAGAGACCAGCGTCCAACACCCAGTAAGGACCTCCTAGCTAGCATTCAATGCCCTAGAGGCCTCCTAGCACGTGGATCTCAATCAAGCTCATCCTAAACACTCACCAAGGGTCCCCTAGAAGTGGATTTTAGCACTAAAAGACTGTTTTACCCTTCTTATGTAATTCTTAGTCATTAGTCTAGTATTTATTTGAGAATTTTTACACTTTTCAAGGATCTCTTCTGGAATATTTTGAATTTTACATTGTATTTTCTATCATTATGAGTTTCTAAACCTCCTAGGTTTAGGGGAGGAGCTCTGCTGAGTTTTATGGATCAATAAAGTACTACTGTTCTTTCTCAATTCGTGTTTGATTCTCTATTCTAAGATGTATCTTCGTTCTTCATTCTAAGAGCGTGTGCCTGACAACCACCCAAGTTCTTCTTGGGTTTGTGTGACTACATAACTGGAAAGCATTGAACTACTAGCTTGATTATACATCTCTTAGATGGCTAATCCATGACTTTGTTAGGGACTTCTCGAGACACCAGTTCAGCCAAGGTATGGGGAGATTAGAGTCTTTGTGGTAGAGGCTAGAACCTAAAGGCACAACATTCTCTGATCCGGAAGATTCGACCTTACCTGTTGCATTTTGAGTAGGATCATTAAGGGGAATGGACTGTATGAGCTTCACCTTCAATCAAAATGGATCCACACATACCCTGGGGTTCAGATCTGGAGGAGCATTGGTGACCTCTCAACCGGCATTGATCACATACAACCTGCCATAGAAGAAATCACTCACAGTTAAAGAAGACAGTAAGACTCGATTAATCCAGAAGAACAAAGCATCTCCAAGCCTTAACCATCTTCTTATCATTGCAAACATATCAACCTAGTTAAGTTCTCTTTATTTTCTTTTTATGCATTTAAACAAATCCAAAAACCCTTCTATCTGCCTGACTAAGATCTACAAGATAATCGTAGCTTACTTCAAACCACAATCCTCGTGGGATCGACCTTGACTCACTCAGGTATTACTTGGATGACCCAGTGCACTTGCTGGTTCAGCTGTATGAAGTGTGGGAATTCGTGCACCAATCCTACTTAAAATGCCACAGATAAGGTCAGATCCTCTGAATCGGAGAATGAAGCTCTATGGTTCTAGTCTTAGCGCTACAGAAACCTCAGCCACCCACGACTAACGAGATTTTATGTCACATATCCCAATTAGCCCATATACGTGTTGGAATCTATGATGCACTCTCAAGCTGTAGCTCAATACTATCCTGTCAAGGACTCACAAGAACTCATATAGAATCAGGGGTCGTATGTCAGTTCCACCCTGGATCCATAAGGATGAAGAACAAAAATACATCATAGAATAGAATCAGACATAAATTGAAGTAGAAAAGTAATTGTATTAATCCATAGGAATCAGCAGAGCTCCTAACTTTAACTTAAGTGGTTTAGTTGCTAATACTGTACAGAGAATAATGTCTAAGGTTCGAATGTGGTGGTGAAGATCCTAAACAATGGTGATCTTCCCGTATATATACTGATAACTAGACCTAAAAAGATATTAATTATGAGTAGAAATTACAAAAATGAAATAGACTAAGATAAGGTGCGAAAATCCACTCCTGTCCCGCTTGGTGAGTGTTTTGAGTTGAGCTTGGTGTCTAACTCTAAAGGGTGGAAGTTGAAAACCCACTAGGGGATAGATATGCTGCTTCCTTGCTCCCTTTGGGGTGTTGAACAGTAGGTTTGGGCGTTCAACGCTGGCTTCAGTCCTCTTGGGGCGTTGAACGCCTAAAAGGGGGTAGTTTGGGCATTCAACGCCCAGTTTGGGCCATCATTTCCAAAGAAAGGTATAGACTATTATATATTTCTGGAAAGTTCTAGAAGTTAGATTTCCAGCACCATTAAGAACGTATCATTTGGACCTCTGTAGCTCCAGAAAGGCTTGTTTGAATGCTCGAAGGTCAAAATCTGACAGCATCTGCTATGCTTTCTTTGCCTTTGAATCAGACTTTGCCAAAACTTGCCAAATTCACCCAGAATTCACCTAAAATCATAGGAAAAACACAAAACCTCAAAGTAGTATCCAAAAAGTGAATTTTGCGCTAAAATCTACTAAAACATAATAAAACTTAACAAGATATACTAACAATAGTAGGAAAATAGCATCCAAAAGCATATAAAATATCTGCTCTTCACAACGCCAAACTTAAACTGTTGCTGGTCTTCAAGCAACCAAAAATAAGTAGGACTAAAAAGAAGAGAAAGATACAATAATTGTCAGAGTTTTCAATGAAGTTCAGTCCCAACTAATTGAGTGGGGCTAGTAGCTTTTTGTTTTTAAATAGTTTTGGCATTTCACTTCCTTTTGAAGTTCAGAGGCATTGACGTCTCTTAGAGCTAGAATCTGGATGATATTATTGGTTATCTTCTTTAAACTCTTCTTGATTTTTGAACACAGCTTTCTTTTGGTGCTTTGCACCTTTTTTAGCCTAGCCGTGTTTCTAAGTGTTTTGTTTTTCCGTATTACCACTGGATACATAAACGCCACATGCACTTAATTGGGGGAACCCTTTGGATTCGAATTTAGCTTTACTTAAATTCCCTGATAATGGTACCCAGAGTTCTTAAGCGTACTCTTTTACTTTGGATCACAACTTTAACTGCTCAGTCTCAAGCTTTTCACTTGACACTTTCACACTACAAGCCTTTAGTTAGGGATAGCAACTCAATTGAGCTTTTTAGGCTAAATTTCAACCCTCCTAACCATTGATGCTCAAAGCCTTGGATCCTTGCTCTTTTTGTTTTTCTTTTATGAGCATTCTTTTCTCTCTCTTTTTTTTTTCTTTGAAGTAGGAAATGCTATTTTTATTTTGCTTCAAGAATATAAATAATTTGGATTTTCCTGAGAACCAATAATACTTCTCTAGATTTACTGTTCTTCCAAGAGCTAATACCCTCAACTTCAAGACAATTATGCACAGTTAATTCATGCATTCGGAAAATAAATGCGAGGCCACCACTTTCTAGAAGGAATGCATTACAATCAACTCAAGAATTGTTGTATTTTAACACTTCTTAAAAGAAAATGAAATTTTATTTAAATTTAATGGAATGACAAGTGGAACATCTTATACTTAATTGACAAGAATAAAAATTATTTATTGAAAAATAAAGAAAATCCTACTAGTGATCATGTAATCTTAGATATGAAAACAGGAATTAGAATAGGCACAGAACAAGGGTGAAACTCAACCACCTTAATCATGGTAGTCACTGCTTTCTCCAGAAGCTACTTTCTGACGCTTATACTCTTCTAATGTGTGCCCCTCCTACTCATGATCTTTAACTAGCTTCTGTAGCATGCAAGGCTGGTTCTTTTACTCCTCTCTCAATTGGTCCATAGTGGATTACAACTGTTCAACAGATGCTGCCTGTTGAGTCCAATATTCAACTAGAGTGATATTTTACTCTTGAGGTGGCTCGGGCATCTTCCTTTTAGGATGGTTGACGGATTGTTGAATCTTGTCTGGTCCTGGTCCCCTGGTGCTCTCCATACTTTCCTTGGTAATTGGGTTGTTTACCGGGATGCACGTGTCTCTGTCAATCAGGACTCCTGCCTCATTACACAATCGAGAGATAATATTTGGGAAGGCCATCTTGGCTTGGGTTGAGGTCTTATTTTTGAACTTGTACAGCTCAAAGGGGATTATTTGGTAAACTTTCACCTCATTTTCCAACATGATGCAATGGATCATCACAGCTCTCTTTAAAGTAACTTCAGAATGATTGCTAGTGGAGAGTATGGAACATCCAATGAAGTCCAGCTATCCTCTAGCAACTGGCTTGAGGTCCACTCTCCTCAGTTGGTTTGATTTGCCTTTCTTATCATTGATCCACTGAGTCCTGGGCAAACATATGTCCTCAAGGACTAGATCTAGCCTTGGTTTGGCTAGTACCCTCCTATAAAAGGAGTCACAGTCATCCTTTTGTGGGGGTAATTTGAAAATTTTCATCACCTTGTCCAAATTGAAATGCAGAGTCTTTCTTCGGACCATGGTACGCCATGTATGGAATCCCTGTCCTTCTTTCTTTTGTTTATCTGTCATCCACAGATTTGCAAAAAACTCACGGATACTTACTATTCCAACATTGGTTGTAGGGTTGGCCAGAAATTCCCAACCATTCTTTTGAATATGTTCTTGAATTTCTAGAAATTCATCTTCTTTCAAGTCAAACTTGACTTCCGAAATTACAGTCTTTTTGCACATTACTTCATAGTAATGTTCTTCATGAAGATTGGAGTAGAACTTGTAAGGTTTATAGGCGGTTGTTATTGGGCGGCTTTCTTTCTTGTTTCTTGATGTAGATTTTCCATTCTTTGGGGCCATGGGTTGTAAATAAGTGAAAAAGCAAAGTGTTCTCCACACCAAACATAAGAGGTTTGCTCGTCCTGAGCAAAAAGAAAAGGAAAGGAGAGTGGTAGGAGTAGAGATGAAGGGAGTGTGAGGGAAAGATCTTCAAATGTTGAAGTAGAGGGAGGGAGGGTGTGGTTTCGAATTTTAAAGTGAAAGGACGTGGAAGAAGATAGCTAGATTTAAATTGAAAAGATAATATGAAAGATAAGAATGATATGATTGAAATATCTTTAAATTAAAAAATTTTGAAAAAGATTTGAAAAAGATTATGTCGAAAAAGAAGATAAAAATTAAAGGGTTTGGAATATGAAGATATAGATTGAAAAGATTTGAAAAAGATTTGTTTTGAAAGAGATTTGATTTGGAAAGATAAGATTTTGAAAATAAGTTGTTGAAAAAGATACAAATTGAATTGGTTTAACTTTTGTTTGAAATTAAAAATAAAAGAAAGTATGATTTGGAGATATGATTGATTAAACGATAATATTTTGAAAAGATATGGTTTGAAAAAGTCAACCCTTCCTTTCCTTACAGGCAAATTTGAATGTGGCTCACTCCCTCCTGGGGATTCAACGCCAAGAATGGTCGTTGAACGCCCATAGGGGACCATAGAATGGTCCTAGGCCTGCCCCTATGTGGGCGTTGAACGCCCAGGGAGCCCCCTTGTGGCGTTCAACGCCAACCTTCCTCTCCTTCTTGGGCGTTGAACACCCAAATAGCCCCCTTGTGGTGTTCAACGCCAGCCTTCCTCTTCTTCTTGGGCATTGAATGCCCAGCTTCCCCCTTGTCTGGCGTTCAACGCCAGCAAGGGGTCCTCCCCAGAGTGTTCTGATTTCAATTCAGAATATCTCTATCCTTAATCTAAGTGCTGCGCATGATCACAAACATCAAAAAGTAAAGGGGGAACTATGAAAATTAATAGGGAATGAAGTGAAAATGAATTAAAATTAGAATAAACAAAAGAACTAAAACCGTAATATACTACTTATCGTTGGGTTGCCTCCTAACAAGCACTTCTTTACCGTCACTAGCTTGACGTCACTGGTATTGCGTCAGTAGTAGTGTAGAGCCTTCTTGCTCAATGTTATCCCCTAGGTAGTGTTTGACTCTCTGGCCATTGACGGTGAATCTTTTGTCTGAGTGTCTATTTTGGAGCTCAATATGACCATAAGGTGACACATTAGTGACCACAAAAGGTCCCGTCCATCTCGACTTGAGCTTCCCAGGGAAGAGCTTGAGTTTGGAATTGAAAAGAAAAACCTTCTAGCCAAGCTCGAAGACTTTGGACGATATCTTTTTATCATGCCATTTCTTGGCCCTTTCTTTGTAGATTTTTGCATTTTCAAATGCGTAATGTTGGAATTCATCCAACTCATTTAACTGGAGTAACCTTTTTTCTCCTGCAGCCTTTGTATCAAGGTTGAGGAATCTAGTTGCCCAGTACGCTCTGTGCTCAAATTCCATTGGCAGATGACACGCCTTGCCATAGACCAGTTGGTAAAGTGACATTCTAATAGGGGTCTTGAAAGCTGTTCTATATGCCCATAGAGCATCATCAAGCTTCTTTGCCCAATCCTTCCTAGAGGTGCTTACTGTCCTCTCCAAGATTCTTTTGAGCTCCTTGTTGGAAATCTCGGCTTGTCCATTTATCTGCGGATGGTAGGGAGTTGCCACTTTGTGGCAAACACTGTAACGTTGCAGAATTGAGTCGAGCTGTTTGTTACAGAAGTGATTCCCTCCATCACTAATAAGGGTCGTTGGAATACCGAATCTGCTGAAAATGTATTTCTAGAGGAACTTTATCACTACCTGAGTGTCATTAGTGGGTGATGCGATTACTTCAACCCATTTAGACTGGTAATCTACTGCCACAAGGATGTTTGTGTTCGAATATGATGGTGGAAGAAGCTCCATACATCAAACAGCTCAATTTTCAAGATACCATGTTGTGGCATTTCATGATGATGAGGGAGGTTTCCAGCACGTTGACAGCTGTCACAGTTGTAGATAAACTCTCGGGAGTCCCTGAAGAGCGTTGGCCAATAGAAGCCGCTCTGAAGAACCTTGGTGGCTGTTCGCTCACCTCCAAAATGACCTCCATAATCTGAGCCGTGGCAGTGCCATAGGATTTGCTGTGTTTCTTCCTCAGATACGTAACGATGGGTTATACCATCTGAGCACCTTTTGTAAAGGTATTGTTC
Source organism: Arachis ipaensis (assembly GCF_059453495.1). Classification (NCBI taxonomy): domain Eukaryota; kingdom Viridiplantae; phylum Streptophyta; class Magnoliopsida; order Fabales; family Fabaceae; genus Arachis; species Arachis ipaensis. Next base: position 89,895,475 of record NC_142440.1, on the reverse strand, counting down.
ATCCCACAAGTAGTATTAGCATCATGGATGAGTTTTTGAACTTGTTGTCTACTGTACTCCTTGGGGATGAACCTTATTGCTTTGTTATTTACAATGTCAGCAAACAAAGGTGCTTTGCATATTGCAAAGAGTTGTTCATCCAGAAAGGTCTCAGATATCTCAGTAGTGGGAGGAGACATCCCTACTATAGGCTCAATTCGGGATAAGTGGTCAGCCACTTAATTTTCTGATCTTTTCCTGTCTTTGATCTCTATGTCAAATTCTTGCAGGAGTAATACCCATCTTATCAATCTTGGTTTGGAGTCTTGCTTGGAGTGAAGGTACTTAAGAGCAGTGATAAACCACTATTTCATGGTTTATCTTGTGCTCAATTGAGTGATTTTTATCAACTCTTTACCCAATTATTCATACTATTTGCATGGTTTTATATTTTCCTTCCTAATTTTGTGCTATAATTCAAAACATGCTTCTTTGATCTTATATTTGCTTATTATTAATCCTCTCTTATTACCATTAGATGCCTTGATATGTGCGTTAAGTGTTTTCAGAGATTACAGGGCAGGAATGGCTTGGAGGATGGAAAGGAAGCATGCAAAAGTGGAAGGAATACAAGAAGTTGAAGAAATTGCTAAGCTGTCCAGCCTGACCTCTTCGCACTCAAACGGTCATAACTTGAGCTACAGAGGTCCAAATGAGATGGTTCTAGTTGCGTTGGAAATATAACATTCGGGGCTTCGCAACGATATATAATTTGTCATTTTTAACTCGAAGCCAGGTGACGCAAACGCGTGGATCACGCGGACGCGTGACCTGGCAGAAACGCAATCCACACAAACGCGTGGACGATGCCTCCGCGTCACTTTGCCGCGACCTGAATATAACAAAAATTGCTGGGGGCGATTTCTGAGTTGTTTTTAACCCATTTTCCGGCCTAGAAAACATAGATTAGAGGCTATAAAGTGGGGGAATGCATCCATTCATCAACAAGGCCTTCAATTATTCACTTTTCATGATTTAGATGTAGTTTTTAGAGAGTGGTTCTCTCATCTCTCTTAGGTTTTAGGATTAGGATTCCTCTTAAAGGATTTAGGATTTCAACTCTTCATCAGGTTCAATATTCCTTTTATTTTATATTTCTCTTTTACTTTCAGATACTTTAATGCTCTCATTTAATTACTTATGTTGCCAAATTGGCTTTTGAACTCTTTATGTTTAGATCGATTTTCTCTTATTAATCCAATGAGGTAATTCAGATTTTTTATTCTTATTTAGCTTTTTATATTCTTGGCTTTAATTGATTAACTAAAAGCTCTTGAGTTATCAACTTATCGTGATTGATTGTTATGTCGGCTAATTGATTGGAATTCCACTAATTCTAGTCTTTCCTTAGGAGTTGACTAGGACTTGGGAATCTAACTAATTAGTTCACTTGACTTTCCCTTGCTTTCGTAAAGGTTAACTAAGTGGGATTAACTTCAATTCTCATAGGAGTAACTATGATAGGACTTCTGAATTTTCATACCTTGCCGAGAGTTTATTTTACAGTTATTTATTTATTTTACTTGTCATTTAAATTACTTGTCCCTTACTTTCAAAACTCCCAATTTACAAAACTCATAACCAATAATAAGAACACCTCCCTGCAGTTCCTTGAGAAGACGACCCGAGGTTTAAATACTTCGGTTATCAATTTATTTAGGGGTTTGTTACTTTTGACAACCAAAACGTTTGTAAGAAAGGGATTCTTTACCAGTTTAGAAGCTATACTATCAACGAGGATTTATTTTATGGAAATTCTAGACTGCACAGGAGTTTCGCTTGTCAAAATGGCGCCGTTGCCGGGGAATTGCAGACATGTGCCTTATTATTGGTTATTGTAAATATTTACTTTTTGCTTGTTTATTTGTCTTTATTTTTGTTTTTATTTTTGCTTTTTCATAAATTAAGAGGTTATTAGTTTTTTTTAGTTATTAAATTTTTTTTTCAAAAATTTGTTCTTCGTGTTCATCTTGACCTTCAAGTTGTTCTTAGTTGTTTTTTTCGTTTTGATCTAAAAATTTTAAGTTTGGTGTCATTTTATTGTTTTTCTCTTTCCTCATTTAATTCAAAAATATCTTTTCTCTTTATTTTTATTGAATTTTCGAAATTTCCATAAAAAAAATTTCAGATTTTTATTTTAAAATTTTTATCTTATCTTATCTTAGTTTTAAATTTCAAAATTCAAATATTTTTCAAAAATCATATCTTTTTCAAAATCTTATCTTATCTTATTTCAAAAATCAAATTTCAAATTTCAATATTTAAATTCCAAAATTCAAAATTCAAATTTCAAAATTCAAATTTAAAATTTTAAAAATCAAACCTTTGCAAAATTTAAATCTTTTTCAAAACTTTATCTTATATTGTTGACTTTTACAAAATTCAAATTTCAAAATTTAAAAATTAAAATTTCAAATTTCATATTTTAACTTCAAAATTCAAATTTCAAAATTTAAAAATTCAAATTTCAAATTTCCAAATTCAAAATTCAAATTTCAAATTTTAAAATTCAAAATTCAAAATTTAATTTTCAAATTCAAAATTAAATTTCAATAACCTTTTAATTTAAAATTATTTTTATTTTTGTTTTTAATTTTTATTTGTTACTATGAACTCTCACCCCTTTGGCTATGAGTCTGGTTACAATTATGTTGCAGGAAGAGGAAATTGCAATGAGAACAGGCATCAAGGTTGGAACAATCAGAGATGGAAGGAGCCACGAGGATCTGATCAACCCTTTCGGCAACATCACCTTCCAAGATACCATGGACAACGACCATCCTACAATGCATGCCAAGACAATAGATATGGTGGACCCCCTTGTAGTTACCAGCAAGCTCCATCATATGCTAATGAACCACCTCCTCAAAATAGCTTTGGACCACCATACTCACAAGCCACCTACAACCATTCACCTCCATATGACCCTAATCCTTATCCACCATACCAACCACCATATGAACCACACCCAGAACCACCACCTCAATATTCACCATCTCCATATCCTTATCAAGAAGAACCACCTTCCTATTATGAACCCTTTCTCCAAAATAATGAACCCTCCTATCCACCCCAACCTCCATTGGATAACAACGCCCTTAGTGCTATTCTTCAAGGTCAAGAAAGGATGAATAAGAGTGTGCTAAATTTCACGGCTGCCTTAGGCGAGTTAATAAATCAATTAGCTTCTCAATATCTGAGCACTCAAAGTACTCCCATGACTGCATGTGGAGAATCAAAAGAAGAGTGTAGCATGAAGGAGACACTAGAAACTTCGGTGGACAATGAGGAACATGGCTCTGTATTGAAACAAGTGGAGGAAGCCATAATAGTTGCAGAGGAAGAAGTGGTTGAAGACTTGGGAGATGCTGAACCACCATGGGAAATTCAAGACATAGAGCCTCCTTCCAAGACGGTTGCATTTGGTGTTGAGGAGGGTGTACAACCTCCAAGGCATGTCATGGTTAAGGACTTGAAAGAGGTCGATCAAGAGATGGAGATTCAAGAAGAAGAAGCACAACCTCCCATGCCCTTGGAAAGCAGTGAAGAGGAGATTGAATTGGAAGAAAGCTACCAAGAGGAAGAGGTTAAAATTGAAGAAGCTTACAAGGAGGTGGAAGTTGTCAGAGAAGAGCACAAGGGAGTGGAGCTTGCAAGTTCATTAGAAACACCTCTCCCAAGGCCATTACCGTCCAACACAACATTCAAGTGGGTAAAATTCTCATCCTTGACCTTTACTTTCCCACTTGAATATGTGGGCTACTAGAGATGGATGGTCAACTTAGAGCTCTTTGTGGCATTAAGAGTAAGAGGATGATGGTCAATGGTAAGAATTGTCCTGCAAGGTTCATTATGGTTGGAAGCTTAAGTTTAAACGCAAAGGTTGGTGTAGAGCTCAATTGAATGGGTCTGGGAAGTTGCTTGGACGCTTTAGTGAGAATTCTAAGGCTGAACCACCCGGATGGAATCATGATAATCAACTTGAAAATGGGTGCAGAAACAAGATTTGGGATCCCAGAGGCTATTGGAATCATAAACATTGGTGGAGATTCCTGGATGAGTTCAAGCAAAAGCCACCCTAACAAAGGATTCACCAAATGTCCAACTTAAGGATTTTCACTAAAAGTGCTAGGTGGGAGACAACCCATCATGGTATGATCGTTCCTTTTTCAATTATAATTTTATTTAGTTTTGCTTGTTTTTGAATTTTATTTTATTTTATTGAACCTGAAATTATTCATAACATCTGCATACTGCATACTGTATTCTGCATTTTGCATAAAAAAAATCGCACGCGACGCGACAGCGTCGCCGACGCGTCCGCATCACAAATGCATTAGGAAGAAAAGAAAAGTGAACAAAGAGTCACGCGAGAGCGTGGCTGGAGGCGTGCCTTTGGCACAAATTGATCCACGCGACCGTGTCATGTGGGAAAAATGCCTCCAACGCGTTCGCGTCACCCACGCGAACGCGTGCCCCAAAATCGATGTAAAAAGGGGTGTTTGGCAGCAAGTTAGGCTGGAATGGGGCTGGAACGGTGCTAGAAGCACAAGCCTTACCACGCGAACGCGTGCCCCACGCGGCCGCGTCATTTTCAAAAAATGGCTATCCACGCGATCGCGTTAACGACGCGACCGCGTCACCCAAAAATTTGGCAAAAAGAGTTTCGAACAGAGAGTGGCGCGAACGCAGGGCTGCACTCGCGCCAATCACACAAATCAGGTCACGCGATCGTGTGACCCACGCGTCCGCGTTCCCTGACCTTATCGCACACCACACGACCGCGTCACCCACATGTCCGCATCACATGCGACGCACAGCTTAACCAGATCAGTGCCAATTATCTTATCTTTTCTTCCCCAATCCTAATTTTTCCTCCCTCCTTTCTTACTTACTTCTTCTTCCGTTCTTTCCCTTCTCATTCTTCTTATCTTTCATTTTATTTTACTTAATTTATTTGCATATTTCATTCATTGCATCTTAATTTTGTGCATATTTTTGTTTTCTTTTCTAAATTCATTATTTTTCCTTTGGTGTTAAATTTTCTTATTCAACTGTTACATCTTTTCTTGAATTATTCTGGTGCTTCATGACTTGTTTTTTTCTGATTGGGTATTATCAATTATATGTCAATGCTAATTTTTATAATACTGGTATTCTTTTTGCATTGACATGAATTTATATTGTCTTTCATTACCCATACTTCTCCCCCATTTGTTGCAACTTTTGCACCACTGGTATACCATTTGCTTCCACTATTTTCTCACTTGCATGTTGTAGCTACCATGTAATTGAGACCTTTATTATTTGGTATTAACACCTATATTTTATTTGTGTTCTTATTTTTATTTCTGGGTTACTTTCCTTCTTTTTCTCTTCTTTCAGGATGGCCACCGAGGAAGGAAAAGGGAAAGCTTCTAACTGGGGAGACAGGCAAGTCAATCTGCACAATCTATAGAGAAAGACATCAGTTGGAGCAGCCCGTCTACTTGTACATCTTAGCATGCACCGAGGACGGTGCAATCTCTAAATGTGGGGAGGTCGATACCGATCTCCATGGGTTAGTTACTCTTCTATCTCAACACCAATGGTTTATTTTCCTTGTTAGTTGTTGCATTTACATGTTTGATTGCATATTTGTTTGATTTTGTGCATATTTTACCACTTGGTTAAAGTAATATTTTCTTTTTCAATAAACTTTTTAAAGTATTTCACTAATTTGAATAAAATTTAATGTTAAACTTTTTTGAAGAAATATTATTTTGGAACATGGTTTAGAGCTCGAACACACAAAACCTGTGAGATTTTGAAGCTATTTGAATTGGTTGCATTTTATCAACCAAAATTTTGTTTTAGTGTGTATTTTTCTCTCTAAAATTGTGATCTTTGTCTTGCTTGATTCTATATTTCCATTGTTTGATGTATGCATGCACTTACATGATTGAGGCCTTTGTTTCACTGAGCTCACATATCCATATGGCTTTACTTTTCATTATCCATTGCAAACCAATTTTGAACCTATTATACCCCTTTTGTTCTTTACTTTAGCACATCATTAACTCTAAGCGAAAAACAATAATGTCCTTAATTTGAATCCTTGGTTAGCTTAGACTAGTGAGAGTGCTTATGATTTAAGTGTGCGGAAATTGGGTTTGGAAACATTTGGTTTGAGAATTGAGTATGTTAGAATTTTCTGAAAATGTGAAAGAAATGTTTAGGACATGTTCATGCATTCAATAATTTAATCATATGCATTGAGAAAAACAAAAGAAAAAAAATAATATAGATATAAAAAAAGGAAAAGAAAAAAATAAAGGAGAAAAAAAGAAAAAAAAGAGCAAATAAGTAAAAAGGGGACAAAATGCCCCAAAGTAAGTGGTGAAAGCAAAGCATATGTACTGTACTTGAAATTAGAATGCATGAATATGTGAAAAACGTGGTTAAAGGATGGTTAGATATTGTATTATGATTACATGGATTGTCATAAGTTAGGTGGAAAGTTTAAATTAATTAAGGATTCAGATTTTAGTCCACTTGGCCAAATACAATCCTACCTTGACCCTGACCCCATTACAACCCTTAAAAGACCTCTTGATATGTGTATTTTGTGCATTAAATTTATGTTGATTGTTAGATGAAGAGCAAGCCTTAGAAAGCAAGATTAGTAGAGAATTGAGATATCGAACCTTAAACACCTGAGCGATTAGAGTACATACACTTCCAGTGAGGGTTCGATGCTCGATTCCTTGTTCCCGGCTTTCATGAGCTATTTTCTTTTGCAAGTTTACTTGTACTTTATTTTGTAATTTGAATTAGTGAAATACAGTTCATATTTGTTCTTAAAAGATTTGTTTACTTTTAACCAAGTAGGTAGAAACATTTTTGCATATAGTTGCATTCATATAGATAGGTTGCATTTCATACATTCTACCATTCCTCTTCACTCCTTTATAGTTTCTCTTGGGCTTAGCATGAGGACATGCTAATGTTTAAGTGTGGGGAGGTTGATAAACCACTATTTCATAGTTTATCTTGTGCTCAATTGAGTGATTTTTATCAACTCTTTACCCACTTATTCATACTATTTGCATGGTTTTATATTTTCCTTCCTGATTTTGTGCTATGATTGAAAACATGCTTCTTTGATCTTATATTTGTTTATTATTAATCCTCTCTTATTACCATTAGATGCCTTGATATGTGTGTTAAGTGTTTTCAGAGATTACAGGGTAGGAATGGCTTGGAGGATGGAAAGGAAGCATGCAAAAGTGGAAGGAATACAAGAAGTTGAAGAAATTGCTAAGCTGTCTAGCTTGACCTCTTCGCACTCAAACAGTCATAACTTGAGCTACAGAGGTCCAAATGAGATGGTTCGAGTTGAATTGGAAAGCTAACATCCAGGGCTTCGCAACGATATATAATTTGCCATAGCTGACTCGAAGCCAGCTGACGCGAACGCGTGGATCACGCGGATGCGTGACCTTGCAGAAACGCAATCCACGCAAACGCGATTTCTAGGTTGTTTTTGACCCATTTTTTGGCCCAGAAAACACAGATTAGAGGCTATAATGTGGGAGAATGCATCCATTCATCAACAAGGCCTTCAATTATTCACTTTTCATGATTTAGATGTAGTTTTTATAGCGAGGTTCTCTCCTCTCTCTTAGGTTTTAGGATTAGGATTCCTCTTAAAGGATTTAGGATTTCAACTCTTCATCAGGTTCAATATTCTTTTTATTTTATATTTCTCTTTTAGTTTCAGATACTTTAATGCTCTCATTTAATTACTTATGTTGCCAAATTGGCTTATGAACTCTTTATGTTTAGATTGATTTTCTCTTATTAATGCAATTGAGGTAATTCAGATTTATGATTCTTATTTAACATTTTATATTCTTGGCTTTAATTGATTAACTGGAAGCTCTTGAGTTATCAACTTATCGTGATTGATTGTCATGTTGGCTAATTGACTGGAATTCCACTAACTCTAGTATTTCCTTAGAAGTTGACTAGGACTTGGGAATCTAACTAATTAGTTCACTTGACTTTCCCTTACTTTCGTAAAAGTTAACTAAGTGGGATTAACTTCAATTCTCATAGGAGTAACTAGGATAGAACTTTCAAATTTCCATACATTGCCAAGAGTTTATTTTACAGTTATTTATTTATTTTACTTGTCATTTAAATTACTTGTCCCTTACTTTCAAAACCCCCAATTTACAAAATTCATAACCAATAATAAGAACACCTCCCTGCAGTTCCTTAAGAAGATGACCCGAGGTTTAAATACTTCGGTTATCAATTTATTTAGGGGTTTGTTACTTGTGACAATCAAAACGTTTGTAAGAAAGGGATTCTTTACCGGTTTAGAAGCTATACTACCAACGAGGATTTATTTTGTGGAAATTCTAGACCACGCAGGAGTTTTGATCTTCAAGCAGCATGGTCAGTATAGATAATGACCTTAGAGCCTATTAAATAGGATCTGAACTTGCCATTGGCATAAACCACTGCAAGTAACTCTTTCTCTGTGGTGGTGTAGTTTCTTTGTGCATTATTTAAGACACGACTGGCATAATAGATGACATACAATAGCTTATCATGTCTCTGTCCCAGGACAGCACCGAATGCATGATCTCTAGAATCAAACATCAGTTCGAATAGTAGGCCCCAGTCGGGTGGAGAAATGACAGGTGCAGAGATAAGCTTTGCTTTCAGAGTTTTGAAAGTGATGATCGCATAATTTATACGCTTTTTGGCATTATTTTTACATAGTTTTTAGTATGATTTAGTTAGTTTTTAGTATATTTTTATTAGTTTTTAAATAAAAATCACATTTTTGGACTTCACTATGAGTTTGTGTGTTTTTCTATGATTTCAGGTAATTTCTGGCTGAAATTGAGGGACTTGAGCCAAAATCTGATTCAGAGGCTGAAGAAAGACTGCAGATGCTGTTGGATTCTGACCTCTCTGCACTCGAAATAGATTTTCTGGAGCTACAGAAACCCAATTGGCGCGCTCTCAATTGCGTTGGAAAGTAGACATCCAGGACTTTCCCGCAATATATAATAGTCCATACTTTATCCGAGTTTTGACGATCCAAACTGGCATTCAAACACCAACTTCCTGCCCTATTCTGGAGTTAAACGCCAGAAACAGGTTACAAATCAGAGTTAAACGCCAGAAATAGGCTACAACCTGGCGTTTAACTCCAAAAAGAGTCTCTACATATGAAAGCTCAATGCTCAGCCCAAGCACACACCAAGTGGGCCCGGAAGTGGATTTCTGCATCATTTACTTATCTTTGTAAACCCTAGTAACTAGTTTAGTATAAATAGGACTTTTTACTATTGTAAATCTTTTTCAAATATTTTTGTAAATCTTTAGATCTTTTGAAAATCTTTACATAATATTGTACATGTTTAGGGGGCTGGCCATTCGGCCATGCCTGGACCACTTTCACTTATGTATTTTTCAACGGTGGAGTTTCTACACCCCAGAGATTAAGGTGTGGAGCTCTGCTGTTCCTCATGAATTAATGCAAAGTACTATTGTTTTTCTATTCAATTCAAGCTTATTCTTATTCCAAGATATTCACTCGTACTTCAACCTGATGAATGTGATGATCCGTGACACTCATCATCATTCTCGCCTATGAACGCGTGCCTGACAACCACTTCCGTTCTATTTGCAATAGCTTGAGCGTTTATCTCTTGGGCTCCTGGTTCAGATCAGAGTCTTCGTGGTATAAGCTAGAATTATTGGCGGCCATTCTTGAGATCCAAAAAGTCTAAACATTGTCTGTGGTATTCCGAGTAGGATCCGGGATGGGATGACTGTGACGAGCTTCAAACACACGAGTGCTGGGCATAGTGACAGACGCAAAAGGATCAATGGATCCTATTCCAACATGAGTGAGAACCGACAGATGATTAGCCGTGCGGTGACAGCGCATTTGGACCATTTTCACTGAGAGGACGGGAGGTAGTCATTAACGACGGTGATGCCCAACATACAGCTTGCCATGGAAAGGAGTATGAATGATTGGATGAAAGCAATAGGAAAGCAGAGGTTCAGAAGCAACAAGCATCTTCATACGCTTATCTGAAATCCCACCAATAAATTACGTAAGTATCTCTATCTTATTTTATATTTTATTTATATTTTAATTATCAAAATCACATAACCATTTAAATCTGCCTGACTGAGATTTACAAGGATGACCAAAGCTTGCTTCAAGCCGACAATCTCCGTGGGATCGACCCTTACTCACGTAAGGTTTATTACTTGGACGACCCAGTGCACTTGCTGGTTAGTTGTGCGAAGTTGTGAAGAAGAATTGAGAGTATGATAGTGCGTACCAAGTTTTTGGCGCCATTGAGATCACAATTTTGTGCACCAAGTTTTTGGCGCCGTTGCCGGGGTTTGTTCGAGTTTGGACAACTGACGGTTCATCTTGTTGCTCATATTAGGTAATTTTATTTTAATTTTAAGCTTTTTATTTTCGAAAAATTTTCAAAAAAAATAAATTATTCTATGGCTTCAGAATTTTTAAGAATGAATTCTAGACTTTTTCATGATGATCTGTTGAAGTCTGGCTGGCTCTGAAGCCATGTCTAATCTTTTGGACCTAGGTTTCAACTCATCATCAAAAGAGCTTTTTGATTCTCATCTATTCAGCTGTTGTATGCCTGATTTGTATGCTAAAGCTTGGCTGGCCATTGGCCATATCTAGTGTTTTAGACCAAAGCTTTCATTGAAAGCTTGGCTGGCTAGTAACCCATCTCTAATTCCTGGACCAGAGTTTTAGACTAACATTGCATCATTCCTGGAATTCTTATTAGAAATTTTGAATTTCTTTATTTTGCTTTTCCTAAATAATTTTCAAAAATCCAAAAAAATTTTATAAAATAAAAAAATACCAAAAAACATTTTTTTGTGTTTTTGTTTGAGTCTAGTGTCAAATTTTAAGTTTGGTGTCAATTGCATGTTTTAATTTTTCAAAAATCTTTTTTTGAAAATTCATGCATGGTGTTCTTCATGATCATCAAGTTGTTCTTGATGATCTTCTTTGTTTGATCTTTGCAATTTTATGTTTTGTGTCTTTCCTTGTTTTTCATATACACTTTCAATTTATTAGTGTCTCAATATTAAAAATTTCTAAGTTTGGTGTCTTGCATGTGTGTCTTTTCTTAAACATTTTCAAAAATAAGCTCTTGGTGTTCATCTTGACATTCAAAGTGTTCTTGGTGTTCATCTTGACATTCAAAGTGTTCTTGCATGCATCATGTGTTTTGATCTTGAATTTTCATGTTTTGCATCTTTTTTATGTTTTTCTCTCTCCTCATTAAAAATCAAAAACCAAAAAAATATCTTTTCCTTATTTTGCTCATAATTTTCGAAAATTTGATTTGATTTGGTCAAAAGTTTTAAAAATCTAGTTATTTCTTACGAGTTAAGTCAAATTTTCAATTTAAAAATCCTATCTTTTCAAAACTTTTTAAAAAATAATTTCAATCATATCCTTTTGTTTCTTGTTAGTCAATTAATTAACATTAATTTTAAAAATCAAATCTTTTTAAATTTTTTTTTCAAATCTTTTTTAAAATAATTTCAATCATATCTTTTTCAAAAATCAATTTCAAAATCTTTTCTAACTTCTTATCCTTTCAAAATTTGATTTTCAAATCCTTTTCAATTAACTACTTAACTTTTTGGTTGATTTTAAAAGTTTTCTATTTCAATCATATCTTTTTCAAAACCACCTAACTAATTTTCTCTCTCTAATTTTCGAAAACTCCTCCCCACTTTTTCAAAATTCCTTTTTAACTAACTAATTGTATTAAAATTCAATTTTATTTTATTCCTTTTTATAATTTTCGAATACTAACTAATAATTGAAATAAAAATAAAAATATTTTTCTTTTATTTTAAATTAAATTCGAATTCTCTCCCCCTTTCACATCTCCTTCTATTTATTTATCTACTAACACTTCTCTCCCACCCAAAATTCGAACCCCATCTTCTTCTCTGTGTTCGAATTTTTCTCTTCTCCTTCTTCTATTCTTCTCTTCTTATACTCACATAAGAAATCTCTATACTGTGATATAGAGGATTCCATAGTTTCTTTTCTGTTCTCTTCTTTTTCGTATGAGCAGGAGCAAGGATAAGAATATTCTTGTTGAAGCTGATCCTGAACCTGAAAGGACTCTGAAGAGGAAGCTAAGGGAAGCTAAAGCACAACTCTCTGGAGAGAACCTGACAGAAATTTTTGAAAAAGAGGGAGACATGGCCGAACCTAATAACAATGGTGGAGATGCAAGGAAGATGCTTGGTGACTTTATTGCACCCTCTTCTAAATTCTATGGAATAAGCATCTCACTTCCTGCAATTGGAGCAAACAATTTTGAGCTTAAGCCTCAATTGGTTTCTCTAATGTAGCAGAATTGCAAGTTTCATGGACTTCCAATGGAAGATCCTTATCAGTTTTTAGCTGAATTCTTGCAAATTTGTGACACTGTCAAGACCAATGGAGTTGTCCCGAGGTCTACAGGCTTATGCTTTTCCCTTTTGCTGTAAGAGACAGAGCTAGAACATGGTTAAATTCACAACCTAAGGATAGCCTGAACTCTTGGGATAAGCTGGTCAGTGCTTTTCTGGCCAAATTCTTTCCACCTCAAAAGATGAGAAAGCTTAGAGTGGAAATCCAAACCTTCAGACAGAACGAAAGAAAATCCCTCTATGAAGCTTGGAAAAGATATAAGCAACTGATCAAAATGTGTCCTACTGACATGCTTCCAGAATGGAGCATCATATGTATATTCTACGGTGGTCTGTTTGAGTTGTCAAAAATGTAATTGGACCATTCTACAGGAGAATCTCTTCATCTGAAAACCCCTGCAGAAGCTCAGGAACTCATTGAAATGGTTGCAAATAACCAGTTCATGTACACCTCTGAGAGGAATCCTGTGAACAATGGGACACCTCAGAAGAAGGGAGTTCTTGAAATTGATACTCTGAATGCCATATTGGCTCAGAACAAAATATTGACTTAGCAAGTCAATATGATTTCTCAGAGTCTGACTGGATTGCAAGCTGCATCCAACAGTACTAAAGAAGCATCTTCTGAAGAAGAAGATTATGATCCTGAGAATCCTGCAATGGTAGAGGTGAATTACATGGGAGAACCCTATGGAAACACCTATAATCCTTCATGGAGAAATCATTCAAATTTCTCATGGAAGGACCAACAGAAGCCTTAACAAGGCTTCAATAATAATGGTGGAAGAAATATGTTTAGCAATAGCAAGCCTTTTCCATCATCTTCTCAGTAACAGACAGAGAATTCTGAACAGAGCCATTCTGGCCTGGCAACCATGGTCTCTGATCTATCCAAGACCACACTAAGTTTTATGAATGAAACAAGGTCCTCCATTAGAAATTTGGAGGCACAGGTGGCTTAGCTGAGTAAGAAGATTACTGAAACTCCTCCCAGTACTCTCCCAAGCAATACAGAAGAAAACCCTAAGAGAGAGTGCAAGGCCATAACCATGACCAATATGGCCGAACCTGGAGAGAGTGAGGAGGATGTAAGTCTCAGTGAGAAAAGCCTCATGGGACGTCCTCTGGACAGAAAGAAATTTCCCTTTGAGGAACCAAAGGAATCTGAGGCTCAAACAGAGACCATAGAGATTCCATTGAACTTCCTTCTGCCATTCATGAGCTCTGATGAATATTCTTCCTCTGAAGAGGATGAAGACATCACTGAAGAGCAAGTTGCTAAATATCTAGGAGCAATCATGAAGCTAAATGCCAAGTTATTTGGTAATGAGACTTGGGAGGATGAACCCCCCTTGTTCACCAATGAACTGAATGGATTAATGAGGTAGACATTACCTCAGAAGAAACTGGATCCGGGAAAATTCTTCATACCTTGTACCATAGGCACCATGACCTTTGAGAAGGCTTTGTGTGACCTGGGGTCAGGGATAAACCTCATGCCACTCTCTGTAATGGAGAAACTGGGAATCTTTGAGGTACAAGCTACAAGAATCTCACTAGAGATGGCAGACAAATCAATGAAACAGGCTTATGGACTAGTGATGGGATATTTTTGCGGAAAAATGAATTTCTCCAAAACACCCAAAACTAACCGGCAAGTGCACCGGGTCGCATCAAGTAATAATAACTCACGGGAGTGAGGTCGATCCCACAGGGATTGAAGGATTGAGCAATTTTAGTTTAGTGGTTGATTTAGTCAAGCGAATCAAGATTTGGTTGAGAGATTTGTGATTTGCAGAATTTAAATTGCATAGAAAGTAAAGAGAATAGGTAATTGGCATGAAATTAAAGAGAACTGAAATTTAAGGTGCTGAATCTTAAAGAACAAGAAATTAAATGGCAGAAACTTAGAATGCAAGAAATGTAAATTGCAGAATCTTAAAGTGCAAGAAATGTAAATGGCTTGAATTGTAAAGGGAATTGGGAATTGGATTTGCAGAATTTAAACAAGGAAAAGTAAATTGCAACAAACAGAGAAGTAAAGGATGACTTGAATTGAACCGGATCTTAAAACAGAAATGTAAATGAGCTTGAAAGCAGTAAACAGAGAATTGAAAATGGGAAATCCGGATCTCAGGACCCAAGAGACTAGATAACCAAGTCTAGATCTCAATGCCTTCCTGGATCCAACAAGAACAATTGCAAAGGAAATGTAAATTGCAAAGAAAGTAGATGAAGAAGCAATAAACCGAAACTGAAATTCAATTAAGCAGAGAATTAAACAAGATCCCAAGGTGAGATTGAAACAGAAGTTCTTCAATTCTCCACCCAAGATCCGAAGCAAGAAAATTAAAGAGTGCTGGGCAAGAACAAGGAAGAAGAGAGATCAATTCTCCTCCCCAATTCTCTTGAATTAAAATAACAATGCTAGAATCTAAAATTGAGCTCTCTGCTGCAAGTATTGAAAAATTCTAAAAAGGAAGCTCTCTATGAAAACTAAAAAGGGAAGCTCCCCTAAAAACTTAAATCCTATGCTATTTATACACTTTCTTCAAATGGTCTTCAAGCCTTCAATTGGGCCTTTGCTCTTGATGGAATTGGGTTGATAGAGGCCTTGGTTGATTGCTCTTGGAGTTTGGAGAAGAACCGAATTGAACTGGGTTTGGAATCATGAAAACTTGAGTAAAAGTTTGAGTAAAAGTTTGAGGCTAACTTTTACTCCAACTTTTCACATCAGCCACCCTTCTTTGCTGATACCAACGTTGGGGCAAAAGTTAGGGGTCAAACTTTTGCTCCAACGTTGGCCTCCCCTTGCACACTCATGGCGCCAACGTTAGCCAAAAAGTTAGGGGCTAACGTTGGCGCAAACTTTTGCTCTCCAGGGTGTTGATTTGTGATGACAAAAGTTTGCCAAAAAGTTTGAGGCTAACTTTTGCTCCAGCTTTTTGTCCAAAAGTTTGCACAAAAGTTTGAGGCTAACTTTTGCTCCAGCTTTTTGCCCAAAAGTTTGCACAAAAGTTTGAGGCAAACTTTTGGTCCAGCTTTTTACTCCCTGGTTCATTTTCACTTAATCCAAAAGTTTGAGCTAAAGTTTGAGGCAAAATTTTGCTCAAACTTTTTGTCCTCTCTTCCTCCTAGCCATTCCTTCTTGCTTCAACCTTTCTCCAAGCTTTCTTCACCTATCATTAATCAACCAAACACATCAAAGCTATGCTCAAAATCATGAGATATTCATTCTTTCATAATATGTGACAATTATAGCATAAAACCTCATGAAATAGCATGAATTCATACATGGTTGATTAAATCAAAGGAAGCATGAAAATCTACCTAATTGGCTTGCTTATGGCTCAAGAAAGTGCATAATTCAATTGAAAACAAAAGAAAAAGGCTAGTGAACCTAGGCTAAGATGACTTGTCATCAACTAGTAGAGGACGTGCTAGTAAAGGTTGAAGGCCTTTACATCCCTACTGATTTCATAATCCTAAACACTGGGAAGGATGATGATGAATCCATCATCCTTGGCAGAACCATCCTAGCCACAGCAAAAGCTGTGATTGATGTTAACAGAGGAGAGTTGGTCCTTCAGTTGAATGAGGACTACCTTGTATTCAAGACTCAAGGTTCTCCTTCTGTAACCATGGAGAGGAAGCATGAAAAGCTTCTCTAAATACAAAGTCAAACAAAACCCCCACATTCAAACTCTAAGTTTGGTGTTGGGAGGCCACAACCAAACTCTAAGTTTGGTGTTGAGAGGCCACAACCTTGCTCTGATTATCTGTGAGGCTCCATGAGAGCTCACTGTCAAGCTATTGACATTAAAGAAGCGCTTATTGGGAGGCAACCCAATGTTATCTAATATTATCTATTTATGTTTCCCTTTGTTATTTTATGTTTTCTTTAGGTTGATGATCATGTCAAGTCACAAAAATAACTGAAAAATCAAAAACAGAATGAAAAATAGAATGAAAAATAGCTCACCCTAGAGGAAGAGCTTACTGGCATTTAAACGCTAGTAAGAGTAGCAGAATAGGCGTTAAACGCCTAGTCTGGCACCATTCTAGACGTTTAACACCAAAAACAGGCACCAGACTCGCGTTTAACGCCAGAACAGAGCATCTAATTGGCGTTTAACGCCAAGAATGGGAGGAAAGCTGGCGTTAAACGCTAGAAACTAGCAGCAACCTGGCGTTTAACGCCAGAAGTGCACTCTAAGGGCGTTTTGCATGCCTAAATGGAGCAGGGATGTTAAGTCCTTGACCCTTCAGGATCTGTGGACCCCACAGGATCCCCACCTATCCCACCTCTTCTTCTCTCCTTTTCACACCCTTTCATAACACTCTTCCCCATATACACTTCACCAATCACCTCCATACCTCTTCCCCAAATACTCTTCACCACTTACATCCATCCACTCTTCTCCAAAAACCCCACTTACCTCCAAATTCAAAAATCATTTCCCTCCCAAACCCAACCCTAATACACGAAACCTAACCCTTCCCCCACCCCTATATAAACCCCTCAACACTACCTCATTTTCACACATTACAAACACTTCTTCCCCCCTTGGCCGAATACACTCTTCCCCTCCATCTCCTCCATTTTCTTCTTCTTCTACTATTTTCTTTTTTCTTTTGCTCGAGGACGAGCAAACATTTTAAGTTTGGTGTGGCAAAAGCATTGCTTTTTGTTTTTCCATAACCATTTATGGCACCTAAGGCCAGAGAAACCTCAAGAAAGAGGAAAGGAAAGGCAATTGCTTCCACCTCTGAGTCATGGGAGATGGAGAGATTTATCTCAAAGGTCCATCAAGACTACTTCTATGAAGTCGTGGCCAAGAAAAGGGTGATCTCTGAGGTCCCTTTTAAGCTCAAAAAGGGCGAATATCCAAAGATCCGACAAGAGATTAGAAGAAGAGGATGGGAAGTACTCTCCAATCCTATTCAACAAGTCAGAATCCTAATGGTTCAAGAGTTCTATGCAAACGCATGGATCACTAGGAACCATGATCAAAGTATGAACCCGAATCCAAAGAATTGGCTTACAATGGTTCGGGGGAAATACTTATATTTCAGTCCGGAAAATGTAAGGTTGGCGTTCAACTTGCCAATGATGCAAAAAAATGCATGCCCCTACACTAGAAGGGTCAACTTTGATCAAAGGTTGGACCAAGTCCTTATGGACACATGTGTGGAAGGAGCTCAATGGAAAGTTGACTCAAGAGGCAAGCCGGTTAAATTGAGAAGACCGGACCTTAAGCCTGTAGCTAGAGGATGGTTGGAGTTCATCCAACGCTCTATCATTCCTACTAGCAACCGATCCAAAGTAACTGTGGATCGGACCATCATGATCCATAGTATCATGATTGGGGAGGAAGTGGAAGTTCATGAGATTATACCTCAAGAACTCTACAAGGTGGCTGACAAGTCCTCCACTTTGGCAAGGTTAGCCTTTTCTTACCTCATGTGTCATCTCTGCAATTCAGCTGAAATTGACATAGAGGGAGACATCCTCATTGATGAGGACAAGCCCATCACTAAGAAAAGGATGGAACAAACAAGAGGGCCCACTCATGCACTTTCCTCCGCAAAACTATTGGGAGCAAATCAACACCTCCCTAGGAGAATTAAGTTCCAACATGAGACAACTAAGGGTGGAGCACCAAGAGCATTCCATTCCCCTCCATGAATTTAGAAAAGATCAAAGAACTATGAGGGAGGAGCAACAAAGGCAATGAAGAGACATAGAGGAGATCAAGAGCACCATTGGTTCTTCAAAAGGAAAAAGACGTCACGCTCACTAAGGTGGACCCATTCCTTAATCTACTTGTCTATTTATTTATTTTTCTATTTTTCGTTTACTATGATTTATTTTTATTTATGTTTGTGTCTTATTACATGATCATTAGTGTCTAGTGTCTATGGTCCTATGAATCCATCATCTTTCTTAAATGAAAAATGTTCTAAAAACAAAAGAACAAGAAGTACATGATTTCGAATTCATCCTTGAGCTTAGTTTAATTATTTTGATGTGGTGGCAACACTTTTTGTTTTTTGAATGAATGCTTGAACAGTGCATATTTTTTGAATTTGTTTTTTATGAATGTTAAATTTGTTGGCTCTTGAGAGAATGATGAAAAGAAGAAATGTTATTGATAACCTGAAAAATCATAAAATTGATTCTTGAAGCAAGAAAAAGTAGTGAATACAAAAGCTTGCAAAAAGAAAAAAAGAAAAAAAAGGGCGAAAAATAAAGAGAAAGAAAAAGAAAAAGCCAATAGCTCTTTAAACCAAAAGGCAAGAGCAAAAAAATCCAATAACCCTTTAAACCAAAAGGTAAGGGTAAAAAGGATCCAAGGCTTTGAGCATCAGTGGATAGGAGGGCCCAAAGGAATAAAATCCTAGCCTAAGCAACTAAACCAAGCTGTCCCTAACCATGGGCTTGTGGCGTGAAGGTGTCAAATGAAAAGCTTGAGACTAAGCGGTTAAAGTCGAGGTCCAAAGCAAAAAAAAAGGGTGTGCTTAAAAATCCTGGACACTTCTAATTGGGGACTTTAGCAAAGCTGAGTCACAATCTGAAAAGGTTCACCCAGTTATGTGTCTGTGGCATTTATGTATCCGGTGGTAATATTGGAAACAAAGTGCTTAGGGCCACGGCCAAGACTCATAAAGTAGTTGTGTTCAAGAATCAACATACTGAACTAGGAGAATCAATAACACTATCTGAATTTTAAGTTCCTATAGATGCCAATCATTTTGAACTTCAAAGGATAAAGTGAGATGCCAAAACTGTTCAGAGGCAAAAAGCTACTAGCCCCGCTCATCTAAATTGGAGCTAAGTTTCATTGGTATTTTGGAATTTATAGTATATTCTCTTCCTTTTATCCTATTTGATTTTCAGTTACTTGGGGACAAGCAACAATTTAAGTTTGGTGTTGTGATGAGCGGATAATTTATACGCTTTTTGGCATTATTTTTACATAGCTTTTAGTATGATTTAGTTAGTTTTTAGTATATTTTTATTAGTTTTTAAATAAAAATCACATTTCTGGACTTCACTATGAGTTTGTGTGTTTTTCTGTGATTTCAGGTAATTTCTAGCTGAAATTGAGGGACTTGAGCAAAAATCTGATTCAGAGGCTGAAGAAGGACTACAGATGCTGTTGGATTCTGACCTCCCTGCACTTGAAATGGAATTTCTAGAGATACAATAACCCAATTGGCGCTTTCTCAATTGCGTTGGAAAGTAGACATCCAGGGCTTTCCATCAATATATAATAGTCCATACTTTGCTCGAGTTTTGACGACGTAAACTGGCTTTCAAACGCCAACTTCCTGCCATATTCTGGAGTTAAACGCCAGAAACAGGTTGCAAATCAAAGTTAAATGCCAGAAACAGGCTACAACCTGGCGTTTAACTCCAAAAAGAGTCTCTACACATGAAAGCTCAATGCTCAGCCCAAGCACACACCAAGTGGGCCAGGAAGTGGATTTCTGCATCATTTACTTATCTTTGTAAACCCTAGTAACTAGTTTAGTATAAATAGGACTTTTTACTATTGTATTTTAAATCTTTTTATAAATCTTTAGATCTTTTGAAAATCTTTAGATCATATTGTACACGTTTAGGGGGCTGGGACCACTTTCACTTATGTATTTTTCAACAGTGGAGTTTTTACACCCCATAGATTAAGGTGTGGAGCTCTGCTGTTCCTCATGAATTAATGCAAAGTACTATTATTTTTCTATTCAATTCAAGCTTATTCTTATTCTAAGATATTCACTCATACTTCAACCTGATGAATGTGATGATTGATGACAAGTCATCTTAGCCTAGTTTCACTAGCCTTTTTCTTTTGTTTTCAATAGAATTATGCACTTTCTTGAGCCAAAAGCAAGCCAATTGGGTAGATTTTCATGTTTCCTTTGATTTAATCAACCATGTATGAATTCATGCTATTTCATGAGGTTTTGTGCTATAATTGTCATATATTATGAAAGAATGAATATCTCATGATTTTGAGCATAGCTTTGATGTGTTTGGTTGATTAATGATAGGTGAAGAAAGCTTGGAGAAAGGTTGATGCAAGAAGGAAGGGCTAGGAGGAAGAGAGAACAAAAAGTTTGAGCAAAAGTTTGCCTCAAACTTTAGCTCAAACTTTTGGATTAATTATGAACCAGGAAGTAAAAGCTGGAGCAAAAGTTAGACCCCTAACTTTTTGGCTAACTTTTGGGCAAAAGTTGGAGCAAAAGTTAGACCCCTAACTTTTTGGCTAACTTTTGGCATGAAAAACACTCCCTGGATGCACAAAAAGTTTGCGTCAACGTTAGCCCCTAACTTTTTGGCTAACGTTGGCGCATGAAAAATACTCCCTGGACTAGCAAAAGTTTGCGCCAACGTTAGCCCCTAACTTTTTGGCTAACGTTGGCGCCATGAATAACCAAGGGGAGGCCAACTTTGGAGCAAAAGTTAGACCCCTAACTTTTGCCCCAACGTTGGTATCAGCAAAACAAGGGTGCTGATGTGAAAAGTTAGAGCAAAAGTTAGACCCCTAACTTTTACTCCAACTTTTACTCAAGCTTTCATGATTCCAACCCGGTTCAATTCGGTTCTTCTCCAAACTCCAAGAGCAATCAACCAAGGCCTCGCTCAACCCAATTCCACCAAGAGCAAAGGCCCAATTGAAGGCTTGAAGACCATTTGAAGAAAGTGTATAAATAGATTTGAATTTAAGTTTTAAGAGAGCTTCCCTTTTAGTTTTTCAGAATAGCTTTCTTTTCGGTTTGGCTTAGAGCTCACTTTTATTTTTCTTAGCATTGTTGTTTAATTCAAGAGAATTTGGGAGGAGAATTGATCTCTCTTCTTCCTTGTTCTTGCCCAGCACTCTTTATTTTTCTTGTCTTGGATTTTGGGTGGAGAGTTGAAGAAATTCTGTTTCAATCTCACCTTGGGATCTTGTTTAATTTTCTACTTAATTGAATTTCAGTTTCGGTTACTTGCTTCTTCATCTACTTTCTTTGCAATCTACATTTCCTTTGCAATTGTTCTTGTTGGATCTAGGAAGGCATTGAGATCTAGACTTGGTTTTCTAGTCTCTTGGGTCCTGAGATCCGGATTTCCCATTTCCCATTCCCTGTTTACTGTTTTCATGCTTATTTACATTTCTGTTTTAAGATCCAGTTTGATTCAAGACATACTTTACTTCTCTGTTCGTTGCAATTTACTTTTCCTTGTTTAATTTCTGCAAATCCAACTCCCAATTCCCTTTACAATTCAAGCCATTTACATTTCTTGCACTTTAAGATTTTGCAATTTACATTTCTTGCGTTTTAAGTTTCTGCCATTTAATTTCTTGTTCTTTAAGATTCAGCACTTTAATTCCTGTTCTCTTTAATTTCATGCCAATTACCCATTCCCTTTACTTTCTATGCAACTTAAATTCTGCAAATCACAAATCTCTCAACCAAATCTTGATTCGCTTGACTAAATCAACCACTAAACTAAAATTGCTCAATCCTTCAATCCCTGTGGGATCGACCTCACCCCTGTGAGTTATTATTACTTGATGCGACCCGGTGCACTTGCCGGTTAGATTTGGGTGTTTTGGAGAAATTCGTTTCTCTACAAAAATATCCCATCAAGTTTTTGGCGCCGTTGCCGGGGATTGATTAGATTGACAATGATTAAGTAAGGTGGTGATCTAGATCAAGCACTTTTTCTTTATTTTTATCTAATTTTGACTAACCCACTAACTGTTTGAATTTTTGCTTAAGCTAACTAAAACTTCATTCTAGCAGTAGATTGAAGTGTCACTGGTTTGTATTTTTCTTATGTTCTGCTTGTATGTCAGGTACAAGAAGAAATACACCCATCTTTCATGAACAAGATGAAAGAACTCTTAGAAGGTTAAGAAGAGCTGAAAGAGGGAAAAATATTGTTGGAGAGGAGGAATCAGAAGAAGAATTCCAAGATATGGAGGAACATTCAACCAATCCACCAGATGGAGCAGACAACAACAATAACAATCCACCCCAGAGGAGAGTTTTAGCCTCCTATACTTTTGCAAATCCTAGACATTGTGGAAGTAGCATCTTAACTCCAAATGTCAATGCAAACAATTTTGAACTAAAGCCACAACTCATCACTTTGGTTCAAAACAATTGCTCTTTTGGTGGAGGACCACTTGAAGATCCGAACCAACACCTATCCACCTTCTTGAGGATTTGTAACACTGTTAAAACTAATGGTGTGACTCCTGACAGCTACAAGCTATTGCTTTTCCCATTTTCTCTCAGAGACAAGGCCACTCAATGGTTGGAATCCTTTCCAAGAGACAGCATCAACAATTGGGATGATTTGGTAACCTAGTTTCTTGCCAAATTTTACCCACCTCAAAGGATCATAAGGTTGAAGACTGAGGTACAAACATTCACACAAATGGAGGCTGAACCCATCCATGAGGCATGGGAGAGATACAAGGCTCTAATCAGGAAATGTCCTCCTGAAATGTTCACTGAGTGGGATAAGCTGCAGAATTTTTATGAGGGCTTAACATTGAAATCTCAAGAAGCTTTGGATCATTCAGCTGGAGGTTCATTGCAACTCATGAAAACTGCAGAGGAAGCTCAAAATTTCATTGATATGGTGGCTAACAACCAATATTTCTTTGCTCATCAAAGAAACCGCCAACCATCTCAAAGAAGAGGAGTAATGGAGCTAAAAGGAGTGGACTCAATCTTGGCTCAAAACAAGATGATGCAGCAGAAAATTCAACAACAATTTGAGCAAATGGCCAAGAGGATTGATAGTCTCCAAGTTGCAGCAGTTAACACTAGCCAACCATCAACCACATGGGGACAGAATGAAGAAACTCAAGAAGAACAACAACAAGAGCAAGTATAGTATATGCACAACCAAGGACCAAATGAAGTGTATGGTGATACATATAATCCATCCTGGAAGAACCACCCAAACCTCAGATGGGGAGATAATCATACCCAAAACCAACAACCATGGCAGAGGAACTCAAACCAAAACAACCCAAGAAGCAACCAAAACCACAACCAGCAGCAGACTAACCAAAACCCCTACAGAAAACCTCAAAACAACTACCCCAACCCCAACCAGTACTAATCTAATAACCAACCCACCAACCAAAATACCTACCATCCACCGCCCACATCTCATAACCCACCTCAAGTATCACCTGAAGCCCAAAGAATCACTAACTTGGAGGCCGTGATAGACAAAATGTTGAAACACCAGAAAATGACAACCAAGAATCATGAAGCATCCCTGAAGAGCCTAGAGAGACAGATGGGGCAAATCTCCAAGCAAATTTCTCTTGAGAGACCCTCAAGCTCTCTGCCGAGTGACACAATTCCAAATCCTAAGGAAGAATGCAAGGCAATACAATTAAGGAGTGGGAGAACATTGATGAGCAACAATGACACTACTAAGAAGCAAGTAGAGAGCAGCAAAAGACCAATAGAAGATGAACAGCCAACATACATAGAGGAAGCCAATGATGATGATGCAATGGCAAGCAAGGAAGCTTCAAAGCAAACTCAAGCAAAGGAGGAACAATAAAAAATTCCAAAAAAGGGAATGAAGCAGTTAAAGAGCCAACCAAGAATCAAAAGCAACAAGCAGAGAAAACCTTTGTACCTCCACTGCCATATCCCCAGAGGTTCAACAAAGAAACCAAGGACCAGCATTTTCACAAGTTCCTTGAAACTTTCAAAAAGCTGGAAATCAATATTCCTTTTGCTGAAGCACTTGAGCAAATGCCTCTGTATGCCAAGTTTTTGAAGGAGCTTATCAACAAGAAAAGAAGTTGGCTTGAGAAGGAAACCGTGTTACTCACCGAGGAATGCAGTGCTTTGATTTAAAGGGGCATTCCACCAAAACTCAAGGATCCAGGAAGCTTTGTAGTCTCATGCACCATTGGCAGAATAATTCTCAACAAAGCTCTCTGTGACCTTGGTGCCAGCATCAACTTAATGCCTCTCTCAATGATGAGAAAACTTGCTATAGAAGAGCTTAAACCCACCAGGATGTCATTGGTCATGGCTGACAGATCAATCAAAACACCCACTGGAATTGTGGAAAATCTGTTGGTAAAGGTTGGGGAGTTTATTTTCCCAGCAGATTTTGTGATTTTGGATACTGAAGAGGAAGGAAACAATTCAATCATTTTGGGAAGGCCATTTCTAGCCACAGCAAGAGCCACTATTGATGTAGAAAAAGGAGAAATGATCTTCAGGGTCCACAATGAACAAATGGTCATAAACGTCTTCAAGTCAATGCAACACATTCCTGAGCAAGAGGATTATGTGAGAGTGGACATGATAGAGAGTTTGGTGGAAGAAATGCTGGAAGAAAGTCCTCAAGAGCAAGAAGGAAATCAAGGGGCAACAGAGGAACAAGTAGCTGAGACTTCCATTGCGCAAGATGAAAAACAAGACAAGAAGGAAGAAGTACGAAAACAAGAACTGAAACCATTACCCACCCATCTCAAATATGCATTCCTTGGCACATCGGAGAGCTTCCCAGTAATCATTAATTCATCCCTGACAAAGAAGGAAGAAGGAGAACTTCTTGATGTACTCAAAGCTCACAAAGATGCTTTAGGATGTACCATTGATGACCTGAAGGGAATCAGCCCTGCAGTATGTATGCATAAGATCCTCTTGGAAGATAATTCCAAACCAGTGGTTCAACCACAAAGAAGGCTAAATCCCACAATGAACGAAGTTGTCCAGAAGGAAGTAATGAAGTTGTGGAATGCAGGGATAATCTTCCCAATATCTGATAGCCCATGGGTAAGCCCGGTTCAAGTTGTACCAAAGAAAGGAGGAATGACGGTCATCACTAATGAGAAGAATGAGTTGATCCCTACTAGAACAGTGACTGGGTGGAGGATGTGCATAGACTATAGAAGATTGAATGATGCCACCAGGAAGGACCATTTCCCTCTCCCATTCATGAGACCATAGAGATTCCATTGAAGTTCCTTCTGCCATTCATGAGCTCTGATGAATATTCTTCCTCTGAAGAGGATGAAGACATCACTGAAGAGCAAGTTGCTAAATATCTAGGAGCAATCATGAAGCTAAATGCCAAGTTATTTGGTAATGAGACTTGGGAGGATGAACCCCCCTTGTTCACCAATGAACTGAATGGATTAATGAGGTAGACATTACCTCAGAAGAAACTGGATCCGGGAAAATTCTTCATACCTTGTACCATAGGCACCATGACCTTTGAGAAGGCTTTGTGTGACCTGGGGTCAGGGATAAACCTCATGCCACTCTCTGTAATGGAGAAACTGGGAATCTTTGAGGTACAAGCTACAAGAATCTCACTAGAGATGGCAGACAAATCAATGAAACAGGCTTATGGACTAGTGATGGGATATTTTTGCGGAAAAATGAATTTCTCCAAAACACCCAAAACTAACCGGCAAGTGCACCGGGTCGCATCAAGTAATAATAACTCACGGGAGTGAGGTCGATCCCACAGGGATTGAAGGATTGAGCAATTTTAGTTTAGTGGTTGATTTAGTCAAGCGAATCAAGATTTGGTTGAGAGATTTGTGATTTGCAGAATTTAAATTGCATAGAAAGTAAAGAGAATAGGTAATTGGCATGAAATTAAAGAGAACTGAAATTTAAGGTGCTGAATCTTAAAGAACAAGAAATTAAATGGCAGAAACTTAGAATGCAAGAAATGTAAATTGCAGAATCTTAAAGTGCAAGAAATGTAAATGGCTTGAATTGTAAAGGGAATTGGGAATTGGATTTGCAGAATTTAAACAAGGAAAAGTAAATTGCAACAAACAGAGAAGTAAAGGATGACTTGAATTGAACCGGATCTTAAAACAGAAATGTAAATGAGCTTGAAAGCAGTAAACAGAGAATTGAAAATGGGAAATCCGGATCTCAGGACCCAAGAGACTAGATAACCAAGTCTAGATCTCAATGCCTTCCTGGATCCAACAAGAACAATTGCAAAGGAAATGTAAATTGCAAAGAAAGTAGATGAAGAAGCAATAAACCGAAACTGAAATTCAATTAAGCAGAGAATTAAACAAGATCCCAAGGTGAGATTGAAACAGAAGTTCTTCAATTCTCCACCCAAGATCCGAAGCAAGAAAATTAAAGAGTGCTGGGCAAGAACAAGGAAGAAGAGAGATCAATTCTCCTCCCCAATTCTCTTGAATTAAAATAACAATGCTAGAATCTAAAATTGAGCTCTCTGCTGCAAGTATTGAAAAATTCTAAAAAGGAAGCTCTCTATGAAAACTAAAAAGGGAAGCTCCCCTAAAAACTTAAATCCTATGCTATTTATACACTTTCTTCAAATGGTCTTCAAGCCTTCAATTGGGCCTTTGCTCTTGATGGAATTGGGTTGATAGAGGCCTTGGTTGATTGCTCTTGGAGTTTGGAGAAGAACCGAATTGAACCGGGTTTGGAATCATGAAAACTTGAGTAAAAGTTTGAGTAAAAGTTTGAGGCTAACTTTTACTCCAACTTTTCACATCAGCCACCCTTCTTTGCTGATACCAACGTTGGGGCAAAAGTTAGGGGTCAAACTTTTGCTCCAACGTTGGCCTCCCCTTGCACACTCATGGCGCCAACGTTAGCCAAAAAGTTAGGGGCTAACGTTGGCGCAAACTTTTGCTCTCCAGGGTGTTGATTTGTGATGACAAAAGTTTGCCAAAAAGTTTGAGGCTAACTTTTGCTCCAGCTTTTTGTCCAAAAGTTTGCACAAAAGTTTGAGGCTAACTTTTGCTCCAGCTTTTTGCCCAAAAGTTTGCACAAAAGTTTGAGGCAAACTTTTGGTCCAGCTTTTTACTCCCTGGTTCATTTTCACTTAATCCAAAAGTTTGAGCTAAAGTTTGAGGCAAAATTTTGCTCAAACTTTTTGTCCTCTCTTCCTCCTAGCCATTCCTTCTTGCTTCAACCTTTCTCCAAGCTTTCTTCACCTATCATTAATCAACCAAACACATCAAAGCTATGCTCAAAATCATGAGATATTCATTCTTTCATAATATGTGACAATTATAGCATAAAACCTCATGAAATAGCATGAATTCATACATGGTTGATTAAATCAAAGGAAGCATGAAAATCTACCTAATTGGCTTGCTTATGGCTCAAGAAAGTGCATAATTCAATTGAAAACAAAAGAAAAAGGCTAGTGAACCTAGGCTAAGATGACTTGTCATCAACTAGTAGAGGACGTGCTAGTAAAGGTTGAAGGCCTTTACATCCCTACTGATTTCATAATCCTAAACACTGGGAAGGATGATGATGAATCCATCATCCTTGGCAGAACCATCCTAGCCACAGCAAAAGCTGTGATTGATGTTAACAGAGGAGAGTTGGTCCTTCAGTTGAATGAGGACTACCTTGTATTCAAGACTCAAGGTTCTCCTTCTGTAACCATGGAGAGGAAGCATGAAAAGCTTCTCTAAATACAAAGTCAAACAAAACCCCCACATTCAAACTCTAAGTTTGGTGTTGGGAGGCCACAACCAAACTCTAAGTTTGGTGTTGAGAGGCCACAACCTTGCTCTGATTATCTGTGAGGCTCCATGAGAGCTCACTGTCAAGCTATTGACATTAAAGAAGCGCTTATTGGGAGGCAACCCAATGTTATCTAATATTATCTATTTATGTTTCCCTTTGTTATTTTATGTTTTCTTTAGGTTGATGATCATGTCAAGTCACAAAAATAACTGAAAAATCAAAAACAGAATGAAAAATAGAATGAAAAATAGCTCACCCTAGAGGAAGAGCTTACTGGCATTTAAACGCTAGTAAGAGTAGCAGAATAGGCGTTAAACGCCTAGTCTGGCACCATTCTAGACGTTTAACGCCAAAAACAGGCACCAGACTCGCGTTTAACGCCAGAACAGAGCATCTAATTGGCGTTTAACGCCAAGAATGGGAGGAAAGCTGGCGTTAAACGCTAGAAACTAGCAGCAACCTGGCGTTTAACGCCAGAAGTGCACTCTAAGGGCGTTTTGCATGCCTAAATGGAGCAGGGATGTTAAGTCCTTGACCCTTCAGGATCTGTGGACCCCACAGGATCCCCACCTATCCCACCTCTTCTTCTCTCCTTTTCACACCCTTTCATAACACTCTTCCCCATATACACTTCACCAATCACCTCCATACCTCTTCCCCAAATACTCTTCACCACTTACATCCATCCACTCTTCTCCAAAAACCCCACTTACCTCCAAATTCAAAAATCATTTCCCTCCTAAACCCAACCCTAATACACGAAACCTAACCCTTCCCCCACCCCTATATAAACCCCTCAACACTACCTCATTTTCACACATTACAAACACTTCTTCCCCCCTTGGCCGAATACACTCTTCCCCTCCATCTCCTCCATTTTCTTCTTCTTCTACTATTTTCTTTTTTCTTTTGCTCGAGGACGAGCAAACATTTTAAGTTTGGTGTGGCAAAAGCATTGCTTTTTGTTTTTCCATAACCATTTATGGCACCTAAGGCCAGAGAAACCTCAAGAAAGAGGAAAGGAAAGGCAATTGCTTCCACCTCTGAGTCATGGGAGATGGAGAGATTTATCTCAAAGGTCCATCAAGACTACTTCTATGAAGTCGTGGCCAAGAAAAGGGTGATCTCTGAGGTCCCTTTTAAGCTCAAAAAGGGCGAATATCCAAAGATCCGACAAGAGATTAGAAGAAGAGGATGGGAAGTACTCTCCAATCCTATTCAACAAGTCAGAATCCTAATGGTTCAAGAGTTCTATGCAAACGCATGGATCACTAGGAACCATGATCAAAGTATGAACCCGAATCCAAAGAATTGGCTTACAATGGTTCGGGGGAAATACTTATATTTCAGTCCGGAAAATGTAAGGTTGGCGTTCAACTTGCCAATGATGCAAAAAAATGCATGCCCCTACACTAGAAGGGTCAACTTTGATCAAAGGTTGGACCAAGTCCTTATGGACACATGTGTGGAAGGAGCTCAATGGAAAGTTGACTCAAGAGGCAAGCCGGTTAAATTGAGAAGACCGGACCTTAAGCCTGTAGCTAGAGGATGGTTGGAGTTCATCCAACGCTCTATCATTCCTACTAGCAACCGATCCAAAGTAACTGTGGATCGGACCATCATGATCCATAGTATCATGATTGGGGAGGAAGTGGAAGTTCATGAGATTATACCTCAAGAACTCTACAAGGTGGCTGACAAGTCCTCCACTTTGGCAAGGTTAGCCTTTTCTTACCTCATGTGTCATCTCTGCAATTCAGCTGAAATTGACATAGAGGGAGACATCCTCATTGATGAGGACAAGCCCATCACTAAGAAAAGGATGGAACAAACAAGAGGGCCCACTCATGCACTTTCCTCCGCAAAACTATTGGGAGCAAATCAACACCTCCCTAGGAGAATTAAGTTCCAACATGAGACAACTAAGGGTGGAGCACCAAGAGCATTCCATTCCCCTCCATGAATTTAGAAAAGATCAAAGAACTATGAGGGAGGAGCAACAAAGGCAATGAAGAGACATAGAGGAGATCAAGAGCACCATTGGTTCTTCAAGAGGAAAAAGACGTCACGCTCACTAAGGTGGACCCATTCCTTAATCTACTTGTCTATTTATTTATTTTTCTATTTTTCGTTTACTATGATTTATTTTTATTTATGTTTGTGTCTTATTACATGATCATTAGTGTCTAGTGTCTATGGTCCTATGAATCCATCATCTTTCTTAAATGAAAAATGTTCTAAAAACAAAAGAACAAGAAGTACATGATTTCGAATTCATCCTTGAGCTTAGTTTAATTATTTTGATGTGGTGGCAACACTTTTTGTTTTTTGAATGAATGCTTGAACAGTGCATATTTTTTGAATTTGTTTTTTATGAATGTTAAATTTGTTGGCTCTTGAGAGAATGATGAAAAGAAGAAATGTTATT
Source organism: Arachis ipaensis (assembly GCF_059453495.1). Lineage (NCBI taxonomy): Eukaryota > Viridiplantae > Streptophyta > Magnoliopsida > Fabales > Fabaceae > Arachis > Arachis ipaensis. Next base: position 89,864,970 of record NC_142440.1, on the reverse strand, counting down.
GATAACCTGAAAAATCATAAAATTGATTCTTGAAGCAAGAAAAAGTAGTGAATACAAAAGCTTGCAAAAAGAAAAAAAGAAAAAAAAGGGCGAAAAAAAAAGAGAAAGAAAAAGAAAAAGCCAATAGCTCTTTAAACCAAAAGGCAAGAGCAAAAAAATCCAATAACCCTTTAAACCAAAAGGTAAGGGTAAAAAGGATCCAAGGCTTTGAGCATCAGTGGATAGGAGGGCCCAAAGGAATAAAATCCTAGCCTAAGCAACTAAACCAAGCTGTCCCTAACCATGTGCTTGTGGCGTGAAGGTGTCAAATGAAAAGCTTGAGACTAAGCGGTTAAAGTCGAGGTCCAAAGCAAAAAAAAAGGGTGTGCTTAAAAATCCTGGACACTTCTAATTGGGGACTTTAGCAAAGCTGAGTCACAATCTGAAAAGGTTCACCCAGTTATGTGTCTGTGGCATTTATGTATCCGGTGGTAATATTGGAAACAAAGTGCTTAGGGCCACGGCCAAGACTCATAAAGTAGTTGTGTTCAAGAATCAACATACTGAACTAGGAGAATCAATAACACTATCTGAATTTTAAGTTCCTATAGATGCCAATCATTTTGAACTTCAAAGGATAAAGTGAGATGCCAAAACTGTTCAGAGGCAAAAAGCTACTAGCCCCGCTCATCTAAATTGGAGCTAAGTTTCATTGGTATTTTGGAATTTATAGTATATTCTCTTCCTTTTATCCTATTTGATTTTCAGTTACTTGGGGACAAGCAACAATTTAAGTTTGGTGTTGTGATGAGCGGATAATTTATACGCTTTTTGGCATTATTTTTACATAGCTTTTAGTATGATTTAGTTAGTTTTTAGTATATTTTTATTAGTTTTTAAATAAAAATCACATTTCTGGACTTCACTATGAGTTTGTGTGTTTTTCTGTGATTTCAGGTAATTTCTAGCTGAAATTGAGGGACTTGAGCAAAAATCTGATTCAGAGGCTGAAGAAGGACTACAGATGCTGTTGGATTCTGACCTCCCTGCACTTGAAATGGAATTTCTAGAGATACAATAACCCAATTGGCGCTTTCTCAATTGCGTTGGAAAGTAGACATCCAGGGCTTTCCATCAATATATAATAGTCCATACTTTGCTCGAGTTTTGACGACGTAAACTGGCTTTCAAACGCCAACTTCCTGCCATATTCTGGAGTTAAACGCCAGAAACAGGTTGCAAATCAAAGTTAAATGCCAGAAACAGGCTACAACCTGGCGTTTAACTCCAAAAAGAGTCTCTACACATGAAAGCTCAATGCTCAGCCCAAGCACACACCAAGTGGGCCAGGAAGTGGATTTCTGCATCATTTACTTATCTTTGTAAACCCTAGTAACTAGTTTAGTATAAATAGGACTTTTTACTATTGTATTTTAAATCTTTTTATAAATCTTTAGATCTTTTGAAAATCTTTAGATCATATTGTACACGTTTAGGGGGCTGGGACCACTTTCACTTATGTATTTTTCAACAGTGGAGTTTTTACACCCCATAGATTAAGGTGTGGAGCTCTGCTGTTCCTCATGAATTAATGCAAAGTACTATTATTTTTCTATTCAATTCAAGCTTATTCTTATTCTAAGATATTCACTCATACTTCAACCTGATGAATGTGATGATTGATGACAAGTCATCTTAGCCTAGTTTCACTAGCCTTTTTCTTTTGTTTTCAATAGAATTATGCACTTTCTTGAGCCAAAAGCAAGCCAATTGGGTAGATTTTCATGTTTCCTTTGATTTAATCAACCATGTATGAATTCATGCTATTTCATGAGGTTTTGTGCTATAATTGTCATATATTATGAAAGAATGAATATCTCATGATTTTGAGCATAGCTTTGATGTGTTTGGTTGATTAATGATAGGTGAAGAAAGCTTGGAGAAAGGTTGATGCAAGAAGGAAGGGCTAGGAGGAAGAGAGAACAAAAAGTTTGAGCAAAAGTTTGCCTCAAACTTTAGCTCAAACTTTTGGATTAATTATGAACCAGGAAGTAAAAGCTGGAGCAAAAGTTAGACCCCTAACTTTTTGGCTAACTTTTGGGCAAAAGTTGGAGCAAAAGTTAGACCCCTAACTTTTTGGCTAACTTTTGGCATGAAAAACACTCCCTGGATGCACAAAAAGTTTGCGTCAACGTTAGCCCCTAACTTTTTGGCTAACGTTGGCGCATGAAAAATACTCCCTGGACTAGCAAAAGTTTGCGCCAACGTTAGCCCCTAACTTTTTGGCTAACGTTGGCGCCATGAATAACCAAGGGGAGGCCAACTTTGGAGCAAAAGTTAGACCCCTAACTTTTGCCCCAACGTTGGTATCAGCAAAACAAGGGTGCTGATGTGAAAAGTTAGAGCAAAAGTTAGACCCCTAACTTTTACTCCAACTTTTACTCAAGCTTTCATGATTCCAACCCGGTTCAATTCGGTTCTTCTCCAAACTCCAAGAGCAATCAACCAAGGCCTCGCTCAACCCAATTCCACCAAGAGCAAAGGCCCAATTGAAGGCTTGAAGACCATTTGAAGAAAGTGTATAAATAGATTTGAATTTAAGTTTTAAGAGAGCTTCCCTTTTAGTTTTTCAGAATAGCTTTCTTTTCGGTTTGGCTTAGAGCTCACTTTTATTTTTCTTAGCATTGTTGTTTAATTCAAGAGAATTTGGGAGGAGAATTGATCTCTCTTCTTCCTTGTTCTTGCCCAGCACTCTTTATTTTTCTTGTCTTGGATTTTGGGTGGAGAGTTGAAGAAATTCTGTTTCAATCTCACCTTGGGATCTTGTTTAATTTTCTACTTAATTGAATTTCAGTTTCGGTTACTTGCTTCTTCATCTACTTTCTTTGCAATCTACATTTCCTTTGCAATTGTTCTTGTTGGATCTAGGAAGGCATTGAGATCTAGACTTGGTTTTCTAGTCTCTTGGGTCCTGAGATCCGGATTTCCCATTTCCCATTCCCTGTTTACTGTTTTCATGCTTATTTACATTTCTGTTTTAAGATCCAGTTTGATTCAAGACATCCTTTACTTCTCTGTTCGTTGCAATTTACTTTTCCTTGTTTAATTTCTGCAAATCCAACTCCCAATTCCCTTTACAATTCAAGCCATTTACATTTCTTGCACTTTAAGATTTTGCAATTTACATTTCTTGCGTTTTAAGTTTCTGCCATTTAATTTCTTGTTCTTTAAGATTCAGCACTTTAATTCCTGTTCTCTTTAATTTCATGCCAATTACCCATTCCCTTTACTTTCTATGCAACTTAAATTCTGCAAATCACAAATCTCTCAACCAAATCTTGATTCGCTTGACTAAATCAACCACTAAACTAAAATTGCTCAATCCTTCAATCCCTGTGGGATCGACCTCACCCCTGTGAGTTATTATTACTTGATGCGACCCGGTGCACTTGCCGGTTAGATTTGGGTGTTTTGGAGAAATTCGTTTCTCTACAAAAATATCCCATCAAGTTTTTGGCGCCGTTGCCGGGGATTGATTAGATTGACAATGATTAAGTAAGGTGGTGATCTAGATCAAGCACTTTTTCTTTATTTTTCTCTAATTTTGACTAACCCACTAACTGTTTGAATTTTTGCTTAAGCTAACTAAAACTTCATTCTAGCAGTAGATTGAAGTGTCACTGGTTTGTGTTTTTCTTATGTTCTGCTTGTATGTCAGGTACAAGAAGAAATACACCCATCTTTCATGAACAAGATGAAAGAACTCTTAGAAGGTTAAGAAGAGCTGAAAGAGGGAAAAATATTGTTGGAGAGGAGGAATCAGAAGAAGAATTCCAAGATATGGAGGAACATTCAACCAATCCACCAGATGGAGCAGACAACAACAATAACAATCCACCCCAGAGGAGAGTTTTAGCCTCCTATACTTTTGCAAATCCTAGACATTGTGGAAGTAGCATCTTAACTCCAAATGTCAATGCAAACAATTTTGAACTAAAGCCACAACTCATCACTTTGGTTCAAAACAATTGCTCTTTTGGTGGAGGACCACTTGAAGATCCGAACCAACACCTATCCACCTTCTTGAGGATTTGTAACACTGTTAAAACTAATGGTGTGACTCCTGACAGCTACAAGCTATTGCTTTTCCCATTTTCTCTCAGAGACAAGGCCACTCAATGGTTGGAATCCTTTCCAAGAGACAGCATCAACAATTGGGATGATTTGGTAACCTAGTTTCTTGCCAAATTTTACCCACCTCAAAGGATCATAAGGTTGAAGACTGAGGTACAAACATTCACACAAATGGAGGCTGAACCCATCCATGAGGCATGGGAGAGATACAAGGCTCTAATCAGGAAATGTCCTCCTGAAATGTTCACTGAGTGGGATAAGCTGCAGAATTTTTATGAGGGCTTAACATTGAAATCTCAAGAAGCTTTGGATCATTCAGCTGGAGGTTCATTGCAACTCATGAAAACTGCAGAGGAAGCTCAAAATTTCATTGATATGGTGGCTAACAACCAATATTTCTTTGCTCATCAAAGAAACCGCCAACCATCTCAAAGAAGAGGAGTAATGGAGCTAAAAGGAGTGGACTCAATCTTGGCTCAAAACAAGATGATGCAGCAGAAAATTCAACAACAATTTGAGCAAATGGCCAAGAGGATTGATAGTCTCCAAGTTGCAGCAGTTAACACTAGCCAACCATCAACCACATGGGGACAGAATGAAGAAACTCAAGAAGAACAACAACAAGAGCAAGTATAGTATATGCACAACCAAGGACCAAATGAAGTGTATGGTGATACATATAATCCATCCTGGAAGAACCACCCAAACCTCAGATGGGGAGATAATCATACCCAAAACCAACAACCATGGCAGAGGAACTCAAACCAAAACAACCCAAGAAGCAACCAAAACCACAACCAGCAGCAGACTAACCAAAACCCCTACAGAAAACCTCAAAACAACTACCCCAACCCCAACCAGTACTAATCTAATAACCAACCCACCAACCAAAATACCTACCATCCACCGCCCACATCTCATAACCCACCTCAAGTATCACCTGAAGCCCAAAGAATCACTAACTTGGAGGCCGTGATAGACAAAATGTTGAAACACCAGAAAATGACAACCAAGAATCATGAAGCATCCCTGAAGAGCCTAGAGAGACAGATGGGGCAAATCTCCAAGCAAATTTCTCTTGAGAGACCCTCAAGCTCTCTGCCGAGTGACACAATTCCAAATCCTAAGGAAGAATGCAAGGCAATACAATTAAGGAGTGGGAGAACATTGATGAGCAACAATGACACTACTAAGAAGCAAGTAGAGAGCAGCAAAAGACCAATAGAAGATGAACAGCCAACAAACATAGAGGAAGCCAATGATGATGATGCAATGGCAAGCAAGGAAGCTTCAAAGCAAACTCAAGCAAAGGAGGAACAATAAAAAATTCCAAAAAAGGGAATGAAGCAGTTAAAGAGCCAACCAAGAATCAAAAGCAACAAGCAGAGAAAACCTTTGTACCTCCACTGCCATATCCCCAGAGGTTCAACAAAGAAACCAAGGACCAGCATTTTCACAAGTTCCTTGAAACTTTCAAAAAGCTGGAAATCAATATTCCTTTTGCTGAAGCACTTGAGCAAATGCCTCTGTATGCCAAGTTTTTGAAGGAGCTTATCAACAAGAAAAGAAGTTGGCTTGAGAAGGAAACCGTGTTACTCACCGAGGAATGCAGTGCTTTGATTTAAAGGGGCATTCCACCAAAACTCAAGGATCCAGGAAGCTTTGTAGTCTCATGCACCATTGGCAGAATAATTCTCAACAAAGCTCTCTGTGACCTTGGTGCCAGCATCAACTTAATGCCTCTCTCAATGATGAGAAAACTTGCTATAGAAGAGCTTAAACCCACCAGGATGTCATTGGTCATGGCTGACAGATCAATCAAAACACCCACTGGAATTGTGGAAAATCTGTTGGTAAAGGTTGGGGAGTTTATTTTCCCAGCAGATTTTGTGATTTTGGATACTGAAGAGGAAGGAAACAATTCAATCATTTTGGGAAGGCCATTTCTAGCCACAGCAAGAGCCACTATTGATGTAGAAAAAGGAGAAATGATCTTCAGGGTCCACAATGAACAAATGGTCAAAAACGTCTTCAAGTCAATGCAACACATTCCTGAGCAAGAGGATTATGTGAGAGTGGACATGATAGAGAGTTTGGTGGAAGAAATGCTGGAAGAAAGTCCTCAAGAGCAAAAAGGAAATCAAGGGGCAACAGAGGAACAAGTAGCTGAGACTTCCATTGCGCAAGATGAAAAACAAGACAAGAAGGAAGAAGTACGAAAACAAGAACTGAAACCATTACCCACCCATCTCAAATATGCATTCCTTGACACATCGGAGAGCTTCCCAGTAATCATTAATTCATCCCTGACAAAGAAGGAAGAAGGAGAACTTCTTGATGTACTCAAAGCTCACAAAGATGCTTTAGGATGTACCATTGATGACCTGAAGGGAATCAGCCCTGCAGTATGCATGCATAAGATCCTCTTGGAAGATAATTCCAAACCAGTGGTTCAACCACAAAGAAGGCTAAATCCCACAATGAACGAAGTTGTCCAGAAGGAAGTAATGAAGTTGTGGAATGCAGGGATAATCTTCCCAATATCTGATAGCCCATGGGTAAGCCCGGTTCAAGTTGTACCAAAGAAAGGAGGAATGACGGTCATCACTAATGAGAAGAATGAGTTGATCCCTACTAGAACAGTGACTGGGTGGAGGATGTGCATAGACTATAGAAGATTGAATGATGCCACCAGGAAGGACCATTTCCCTCTCCCATTCATTGATCAGATGCTGGAAAGGTTGGCCGGCCATGCCTATTATTGCTTTTTGGACGGATATTCTGGGTATAATCAAATCGTGGTGGACCCCAAGGACCAAGAGAAAACTGCCTTTACATGTCCATTTGGAGTCTTTGCATACCGGAGGATGCCCTTTGGGCTCTGCAACGCCCCTGCCACATTTCAAAGGTGTATGCTCTCCATTTTCTCTGATATGGTCGAAAAGTTTTTAGAAGTCTTCATGGATGACTTCTCTGTTTTTGGTGATAATTTCAATGCTTGCGTAAACCATTTAACCCTTGTTTTAAAACGGTGCCAAGAAACTAATTTAGTTTTGAACTGGGAGAAATGCCACTTCATGGTACCCGAAGGGATTGTTCTTGGCCATAAAGTTTCAAGAAAAGGGATAGAGGTTGATAAGCAAAGGTTGAAATCATAGAAAAACTCCCTCCACCAATTAATGTGAAATCTGTTAGAAGTTTCTTGGGGCATGCCGGATTCTACAGAAGGTTTATCAAGGATTTTTCAAAAATAGCTAAACCTTTGAGTAATCTACTAATGCTTGATAACCCTTTTGTTTTTTATGAAAACTGCCAGCAAGCCTTTGAAACTTTAAAAAACAAACTCACAACAGCACCAATCATCACACCTCCGGATTGGGAGTTACCCTTTGAACACATGTGTGATTCAAGTGACTTTGCAATTGGTGCTGTACTTGGGCAAAAGAAGGGAAACTTACATCATGTCATATATTATGCAATTAAAGTGTTGAATGAGGCCCAAAGAAATTACACCACAACGGAGAAGGAGTTGCTAGCTGTAGTTTATGCTTTTGATAAGTTTAGATTATACTTGATAGGATCCAAAGTTGTGGTTTATACTGACCATGCTGCACTTAAGTATTTGATGTCAAAACAGGATGCTAAACCAAGACTTATCAGGTGGATATTGCTCTTACAAGAGTTTGACATTGAGGTAAGAGACAGGAAGGGCACTGAAAACCGGGTTGCTGACCATTTGTCGAGGCTACCACATGAAACAATTCAACAAGCATCTCAGCCCATGAACAAAAGCTTCCCAGATGAGCACCTTTTGCAGATCCAGCAAGCACCTTGGTTTGCTGACATAGCAAACTACAAAATGGGAAGAAATATACCTCAAGACTTTTCTAAGCAACAAGTGAAGAAGTTAATCAATGAGGGAAAGAAATTCTTATGGGATGAACCCTTCCTGTTCAAGAGATGTTCTGATGGAGTAATTAGAAGGTGTGTCCCTGAGAGTGAAATGAGGGATATCCTGTGGCACTGCCATGGTTCAGCTTATGGTGGACACTTTGGCCCAGAGAAGACAGCTGCAAAGATGTTGCAGAGCGGCTTCTATTGGCCAACTATCTTCAAGGATGCCAGAGAATATGTTCACCAATGTAATGAATGCCAGAAAGCAGGAGGATTAACAAGAAGGAATGAGATGCCTCAAAATTTCATCTTGGAACTGGAATTATTTGATCTATGGGGAATTGATTTCATGGGGCCCTTTCCCCCTTCCTATTCTTTCAGATATATCTTAGTCGCAGTGGAATATGTCTCAAAGTGGGTGGAAGCCATAGCTACGACCACTTGTGATGCACAGATTGTCCTCCAATTCCTTAAAAAGCAAATTTTCACAAGATATGGAGTGCCCAAGAGTCTTGTCAGTGATGGTGGAAGTCACTTTTGCAACAAACAGATGGAGAAGCTCCTCCACAAATATGGAGTAATCCATAAAGTGGCTACACCTTACCACCCTCAGACTAATGGCCAGGCTGAACTAGCAAATAGGGAATTAAAGAAGATCCTAGAGAAAACAGTGGGAAGCACAAGAAAAGATTGGGCTAGGAAGCTAGAAGATGCATTATGGGCATATAGGACAGCTTTCAAAACTCCTATTGGCAAGTCACCCTTTCAGCTATTGTATGGAAAATCCTGCCACCTCCTTGTAGAGCTTGAACACAGAGCTTTTTGGGCCACTAAACTCCTCAACCTTGATTCCCAAGCTGCAGGAGAAAAAAGGTTGTTGCAACTAAATGAGTTAGATGAATTCAGGATAGAAGCTTATGAGAGTGCTAAGATATACAAGGAAAGAGCTAAGAGGTGGCATGACAAAAAAATCACAAAGAAGGAATTCAAGCCAGGACAGCAAGTGCTCCTGTATAATTCAAGGCTTAGGATTTTCCCTGGCAAACTGAAGTCAAAGTGGACTGGTCCATACTTGGTGACAAAGGTTTTTCCTTATGGGAGCATTGAACTGCTAGATGAAGCAACAAAGAATCAATTCACAGTAAATGGTCACAGAGCAAAGCTGTACTTGGGAGGACAATGGGATAAGGAAAAAGAGGTCCAGAACCTACAGCCTTCTTGAAAGGAATGGAAGGATGTCAAGCTAGTGACAATAAAAGAGCGCTTGTTGGGAGGCAACCCAACCTGAGGTAGTTTTCTTTTCATAGCTTTTTCAATAAAAATGTTGAATAATTGATATGTATTGCAAGGAGCTAAGTTTGGTGTTGCACACCAAAAACAACTTAAGGAAGAATGGAGGATTCTAAGTTTGGTGTTCCACCAAAACCTCATTCAAAAGCACATTCTAACCTCCTGCACATTGTTAGCTCCAAGCAATCGAACAGATTATTCAACCACTTAACTGCTTTTTAGCCTTAACTTCATAACCTTTAGCAAGGACACAAGATTTTGCCTAGAGTTAACCTGCTGTATCCAGAGAAGTGGCAAGAACTTAAGTTTGGTGTCCCCACACCAAATTAAATCCACAAGCCACACTCAATTCATGCATACTAACTGGTCATCTAAGGGCTTGAGAAGCAAGCAACTTTTGAGAAGTATGCAGGGAATTCACCATAATTTGAAGACACTATGCATCATAACTCAAAAGGGCACAACAGAAGGAAGGACAAAGGAACTGCAAACCAATAGGTTGTATTTGCACTTAACTCTTACTGTTGAAAAATGTTTTGACTTGTGTTTTGTTAAAGTGTTCATCTAATACAAGTAGAATCACTCTTAGAATAAGTAAGCTAGTCTATGTGTGTGCTTGTATGTTTACTTTCACTGAACAAAAAGCATGCTTTGTCCCCTGCATTTTCAATTCAATAAAAGAAATGTTTGAATGTGAAGTGAAATAGTTCTCTGTTAGATAGAAGTAAAATAAAAGTAAGTGGTGGTATATGTGTGATTGTATAGTAGCTCACCTTTAATGAATAAGAACACTAGGATGTCTCCTCTTAAGTAGAAAGTAGCTACTGTCTATGAATCTCAATCGAATAAAAATCCTTGGTTAGAAAGAAAAACAAAAAGAAAGAAAAACAAGGGGAGAAAAAGAAATAGCCAAAAAGTGGCAGAACAAAAGAAAAACAAAAAGAAACAAAGCTGGACACCAATAGCTTGAACCTTAGAATATATGCCTGTGGTGTCTTTGTATTAGGATCTGCTTGGATTATTAAGCTCTTTGGAGTGCATCAACACTTGATGACTTGGGTTAACTAACCCGGGATCATCAGCTGAAAGTCCACTATCAAGAGCAACCTAACTACAAGGCATTTAGTAGCCCAAAGAGGTGCTGGGCATCAATGTTCTAAGAAGGAATGTGAGCCAAGTGTCTATAGTGAATAATGTGTCAAGTATAAAGAAAAGGAAATGAACTTGCTACACATGACACTCAAACAAAGCTTATGAACAAGATAATAGCCAAGGATAAAGGAACAATGAGAGGTCACAGCAGTATGTTACTTGAAGCTTGAAGGAGACTTTCTAAGCTTAAGAATCAATAAGAGGTGAGTGTGTGCATATCCACATAAAACCTCATGAACTACCAATAACACTCTACTAGCATGAACATCCTCTTCCATTTCATTCTTTCTTTTCAATAAATCATTTCTTGCTTGGGGACAAGCAAGCTTTAAGTTTGGTGTTGTGATGACAAGTCATCTTAGCCTAGTTTCACTAGCCTTTTTCTTTTGTTTTCAATAGAATTATGCACTTTCTTGAGCCAAAAGCAAGCCAATTGGGTAGATTTTCATGTTTCCTTTGATTTAACCAACCATGTATGAATTCATGCTATTTCATGAGGTTTTGTGCTATAATTGTCACATATTATGAAAGAATGAATATCTCATGATTTTGAGCATAGCTTTGATGTGTTTGGTTGATTAATGATAGGTGAAGAAAGCTTGGAGAAAGGTTGATGCAAGAAGGAAGGGCTAGGAGGAAGAGAGAACAAAAAGTTTGAGCAAAAGTTTTCCTCAAACTTTAGCTCAAACTTTTGGATTAATTATGAACCAGGAAGTAAAAGCTGGAGCACAAGTTAGACCCCTAACTTTTTGGCTAACTTTTGGGCAAAAGCTGGAGCAAAAGTTAGACCCCTAACTTTTTGGCTAACTTTTGGCATGAAAAACACTCCCTGGATGCACAAAAAGTTTGCGCCAACGTTAGCCCCTAACTTTTTGGCTAACGTTGGCGAATGAAAAATACTCCCTGGACTAGCAAAAGTTTGCGCCAACGTTAGCCCCTAACTTTTTGGCTAACGTTGGCGCCATGAATAACCAAGGGGAGGCCAACGTTGGAGCAAAAGTTAGACCCCTAACTTTTGCCCCAACGTTGGTATCAGCAAAACAAGGGTGCTGATGTGAAAAGTTGGAGCAAAAGTTAGACCCTTAACTTTTACTCCAACTTTTACTCAAGCTTTCATGATTCTAACCCGGTTCAATTCGGTTCTTCTCCAAACTCCAAGAGCAATCAACCAAGGCCTCTCTCAACCCAATTCCACCAAGAGCAAAGGCCCAATTGAAGGCTTGAAGACCATTTGAAGAAACTGTATAAATAGATTTGAATTTAAGTTTTAAGAGAGCTTCCCTTTTAGTTTTTCAGAATAGCTTTCTTTTCGGTTTGGCTTAGAGCTCACTTTTATTTTTCTTAGCATTGTTGTTTAATTCAAGAGAATTTGGGAGGAGAATTGATCTCTCTTCTTCCTTGTTCTTGCCGAGCACTCTTTATTTTTCTTGTCTTGGATTTTGGGTGGAGAGTTGAAGAAATTCTGTTTCAATCTCACCTTGGGATCTTGTTTAATTTTCTGCTTAATTGAATTTCATTTTCGGTTACTTGCTTCTTCATCTACTTTCTTTGCAATCTACATTTCCTTTGCAATTGTTCTTGTTGGATCTAGGAAGGCATTGAGATCTAGACTTGGTTTTCTAGTCTCTTGGGTCCTGAGATCCGGATTTCCCATTTCCCATTCCCTGTTTACTGTTTTCATGCTTATTTACATTTCTGTTTTAAGATCCGGTTTGATTCAAGACATCCTTTACTTCTCTGTTCGTTGCAATTTACTTTTCCTTGTTTAATTTCTGCAAATCCAACTCCCAATTCCCTTTACAATTCAAGCCATTTACATTTCTTGCACTTTAAGATTTTGCAATTTACATTTCTTGCGTTCTAAGTTTCTGCCATTTAATTTCTTGTTCTTTAAGATTCAGCACTTTAATTCCTGTTCTCTTTAATTTCATGCCAATTACCCATTCTCTTTACTTTCTATGCAATTTAAATTCTACAAATCACAAATCTCTCAACCAAATCTTGATTCGCTTGACTAAATGAACCACTAAACTAAAATTGCTCAATCCTTCAATCCCTATGGGATCGACCTCACCCCCGTGAGTTATTATTACTTGATGCGACCCGGTGCACTTGCCGGTTAGATTTGGGTGTTTTGGAGAAATTCGTTTCTCTACTAAAATATCCCATCAATGATCCGTGACACTCATCATCATTCTCGCCTATGAACGCGTGCCTGACAACCACTTCCGTTCTATCTGCAATAGCTAGAGCGTTTATCTCTTGGGCTCCTAGTTCAGATCAGAGTCTTCGTGGAATAAGATAGAATTATTGGCGGCCATTCTTGAGATCCAAAAAGTCTAAACCTTGTCTGTGGTATTCCGAGTAGGATCAGGGATGGGATGACTGTGACGAGCTTCAAACTCACGAGTGCTGGGCGTAGTGACAGACGCAAAAGGATCAATGGATCCTATTCCAACATGAGTGAGAACCGACAGATGATTAGCCGTCCGGTGACAGCGCATTTGGACCATTTTCACTGAGAGGACAGGAGGTAGCCATTGACGATGGTGATGCCCAACATACAGCTTGCCATGGAAAGGAGTATGAATGATTGGATGAAAGCAATAGGAAAGCAGAGGTTCATAAGTAACAAGCATCTTCATACGCTTATCTGAAATCCCACCAATGAATTACATAAGTATCTCTATCTTATTTTATATTTTATTTATATTTTAATTATCAAAATACCGTAACCATTTGAATCCGCCTGACTGAGATTTACAAGGATGACCATAGCTTGCTTCATGCCGACAATCTCCATGGGATCGATCCTTACTCGCGTAAGGTTTATTACTTGGATGACCCAGTGCACTTGCTGGTTAGTTGTGCGAAGTTGTGAAGAAGAATTGAGAGTATGATAGTTTGTACCAAGTTTTTGGCGCCATTGAGATCACAATTTCGTGCACCAGAAAGCATGCGTGCACTCCTTGTCAAAGATGAAAGGGGTGTCCGTTGCTAAGAGGTTGCACAGGGGCTTTGCAATTTTGGAGAAATCTTTTATAAACCTCCTGTAGAATCCTGCATGCCCCAAGAAACTTCTAATCGCCTTAACATTAGTAAGTGGTGGTAATTATTTGATTATTTCCACCTTAGCTTGATCAACATCTATTCCTTTGTTTGAAATCCCATGTCCAAGAACAATTCCTTCGGTAACCATGAAGTGACATTTTTTCCAGTTTAAAACCATGTTTGTTTCTTAGCACCATTTCAAAACCAAGGCTAGATGGCTAAGGCATGAATTAAATGAATCACCGAAGATAGCGAAGTCATCCATGAATACCTCAAGGAATTTCTCAACCATGTCAGAGAAGATAGAGAGCATGCATTTTTGAAATATAGCAGGCACATTACAGAGGCCAAATGGCATTCATTTGTAAGCGAATACACCGTATGGGCATGTGAATGCTGTCTTCTCCTGATCTTGAGGATCTACTACAATTTAATTGTAACCTGAATAGCCAGCCATCCAGGAAGCAGTAGAATGCATTCCCATCCAGTCTCTCCAGCATCTGGTATGTGAATGGTAGGGTGAAATGATCCTTTCTTGTGGCATTGTTGAGTCTCCTATAATCAATACACATACGCCACCCTGTAACTATTATTGTGAGAATCAGTTCATTCTTCTCATGGGCTATCAGTTCATTCTTTTTGCACTACTTCCTTCTTGGCCGGGTTCAGCCGCCTTTGTGGTTGCACCACTACTTTCGCATCCTCCTCGAGCCTGATCTTGTGCATGCAACGGGTTGGGCTAATTCTTTTTAACTTACTTATGGACCAACCGAGAGCTATTTTATACGTCTTCAGCACCAGTGCTTCTTCCTTTTGTGGCTTCAGGGAAGAGCTTATAATCACAGGGCAAGTGTCGCCATCTCCAAGAAACACGTATTTCAAGGATGATGGCAGTGGATTGACCTCAATTTTGGAAGGTCCATCCTCCACTTTAGTGGCTTCTAAAGCCTTCTCCTGCTTTATTGATACCTTTTTGTCATGGCTACTGATGAGCAGATATTTTATACGCTTTTTTACATCATTTTCATATTAGTTTTTAGCATATTTTGTTTAAGTTTTGTTATGTTTTCATAGGTTTTAGTGTAAAATTCATATTTTTGGATTCTACTATGAGTTGTTGTGTTTTATGGTGATTTCAGGTTTTTCCTGACTGAAATCTGTGAGTTTTGATAAAGTCTGATTCAAAGACAGAAAAAGCAATCCAGATGCTGTCAAGATCTCACCTCTGTGCACTCGAAGGGGATTTTCTTGAGCTATTGAAGTCCAAATGGTGCGCTCTGAATGGCTATAGAAAGCTAAGATCCAGGGCTTTCCAGAAATATATAATAGTTTATACTGTGATGCGAAAATAAAGGCCCAAAACTGGCATTCAACGCCAGCCACCAGCCCAATTCCTGGCGTCCAGTTCCCACAAGGGAGCAACTGGAGTTCAACACCCAAAAAGGGGTCCCTAGCCAGCGTCCAATGCCCCTAAGGGACACTAGCTGGTGGGAGAAACTCAAGCTCAGCCCAAACACTCACCAAGTGGGCCCCAGAAGTGGATTTTAGCACTATCAACTTAGTTTATCTTATTTCCTACAATCCTTAGTCATTAGATTAGTATATATAGGAGAAATCACCCATGTTTAAGATCTTCTTCCTCCTCCATTCGAATTCATCATTGTATTTTTCTATCAGCATGAGTCTCTGACCCTCCCAGGTTAAGGATAGGAGCTTTGCAGAGTTTATGGATTAATAAAAGTACTACTGTTCTATTTCAATTCGTGTTTAATTCTCTCTTAAGATGTGTCTTCATTCTTCAACCTTATGAATTAGTTGAATCATCACAAGTTATCTCTATTCTTCATGGGTTTAACGAGCGTCTTTCATCGGATATTAATGAACCACTAGCTTGAGTATACATCTCTTAGACGGTGAATCCATGACTTCGCTGGGGACTTCTCGAGACATCAGTTCTGCCGAAGTATGGGAAGAATAGGGTCTTTGTGGTAAAGGCTAGAACCAAGGCACAACATTCTCTGATCTGGAAGATTCGACCTTGTCTGTGGCGTTTTGAGTAGGATCACCAAGGGGATGAACTGCAGGAGCTTCACCCTCATTCAGACTGGATGCGCACTAAACCTAGTGTTCAGCCTAGAGGAAGTTTGGCAGCCTCTCAACTGGTGTTGATCACATACAGGCTGCTATAGAATAAATCATTCGCAGTTGGAGTTGATAGTAAGAAAGAATTGATCCAGAAGAACAAAGCATCTCTGAAACCTTAACCATCTTCTTGTCATTGAATCCACAATTACTGAGTAACGTTATCTTTATTTTACTTTTATGTACTTAAATAAATAAACAACTTTTCTATCTGCCTGACTAAAATTTACAAGGTGTCCATAGCTTGATTCAAGCCGACAATCCTCATGGGATCAACCCTGACTCACCTCAGGTATTTCTTGGATGACCCAGTGCATTTGCTGGTTCAGTTGTGCGAAGTTAAATTCTGTGCACTAGCTGCCATCTTCAAGGATATCAGTTAGCTCCTCCTCGAGGCTCTCAACTGTATGTACCTCTTTCACCAGAGAATCAATGATATCAATCCTCATGCACTCCTCTTGTGTATCAGGGTATTGCATGGACTTGTTGGCATTCAGTACAAACTCGTCCTCATGGACTCTCTGGGTCACCTCCCCTTTTTCCACATCAATAAGGGTTCTTCCTGTGGCTATAAGAGGCCTCCCCAGAATAATGGATACATCCTTTTATTCTTCCATATTCAGGACTACAAAATCTGTGGGGAATGTAAAGTCTTTAATTACTCCTGATGGAATCTTGGCTGAACCATCAGCCAGCTGCAGGCATATGCGGGTGGGCCTGACTTCTTGGATTAGACCAAGTCTCCTTATCAGCGAGGAAGGTATCAAGTTGATGCTTGCCCCAAGATCACATAGAGCCTTTCTTAGGTAAGCATCTCCAAGGGTGCAAGGTATTACGAAGCTTCCAGGGTCCTGAAGCTTTTCTAGTAGGTTTCTTTGAATGACTGGACTACAGTCTTCAGTGAGGAAGACTGTCTCTACTTCCCTCTAGTCCTTCTTATGACTTAATATGTCCTTCATACACTTGGCATAGGAGGGTATCTATTCAAGAGCTTCTACGAAAGAGATTTAGATCTCCAGTGTCTTGAGGTAATCTACAAACCGGGCAAACTGCTTATCCTTTTTTGCTTGCCGAAGTTTCTAAGGGAATTGTATCTTGGTCTTGTACTCAGGTGTTTCGAGTTGTACAGGTTGAGTGTTTATGGTGCCTGAGGGAGAATCACTAGCTTGCTTAAGAGGGGTGTTCCCTGAACCAGCATGTATCTGGCCTCGCCCATCTGGGCGTTCAACGCCCAGATTGGTCCTGTCTTGCTGTTGAACGCCAGAGTTGCTCCCCTCTTGGCATTCAGTGCCCTTGCTAGTGCTAAAGGTCACTGTGTTTTCATCTTCTAACGTTTCCTCTTTCCCCTGCTTCTTATTGTCGTGAGACTGGGTGGTGAGTGTCCTTCCACTCCTCAATTGGATGGCTTGGCACTTTTTTTTTTATCTATTTAGATAAGTGTTGTTCAGCCTGATTCAGCTGTGCCTCAATATTTTTGTTGGAGGCACAAGTTTCTTGCAACACTTCTTGCAAACTTAGCAATTGTTGTATGAGAGAGTGTAGTTGTTGGGTCAATGATTCACCATGTTTTGGAGGGTATCCTTCAATGTACACTCCCTTGACCTCTCTGCTCATTGCAGTCTCACCAGATACATATAGATGCTGGTTACTGGCGACTGTCTCAATGAGTTCTTGAGCTTCTTCAATTGTCTTTCTCATGTGAATTGAACCTCCTGCATAATAATCCAGGGACATCTTGGCTAGATCTGTGAGTCTGTGGGACATTTCCATAGCATCATGTTGTACCTCCCCCAGGCATCATAAAGAGACATACTATCTTCTTGCTTGAAACATTGTATTTCCAGTCTTAGCTGGGTTAGCTTCCTTGCGGGAAAGTATTGGTTCAAAAACTTGTCCACCGGCTTATTCCATATTTTCAAGCTTGATTTGGGCTGAGTATCAGCCACCTTTTTGCTTGATCTTTTATAGCAACTGGAAAGAGCAGCAGCCTATAGACATCCTAGTCTACTCCTTCGGCTTGCACTGTGCCAGAAATCCATAGAAAGTCTGCAAGGAATTCCATGGGCTACTCTTGTCGGAGTCCCTGGAACTGGTAGTTTTGCTGCACTAAAGTGATGAGTTGTGGGTTGAGCTCAAAGTTTGCTGCTCGAATAGGGGGTGTACAAATGCTTCTTTCATAGAAGTCAGGAGTACTGGCTGTATATGACCCCAAGGTTGTTCTTGGTTATGCATTCTCAAGTGGATTCATAATGAAAAATATATTTTTTTTGAAATTTAAAAAGGAAACAACTAATTGAACACCAAACTTGAAAATTTTTAAAATTAAACAACAAGAATTTTGAAGAAATTAAAAAGGAAAAATACCAAACTTAAAAATTTTAAAATTAAACAAAGAAAAACACAAAAGGAGTTCTGAACACTCAGAAAGAAGAGCAACAACAATTTTAGAAAAATTCAAGAAAAGAATTGAAAACCAAAGAGACACCAAACTTAAAAACTGACGCACAACTCAAACAAAAGAAAAAGCTAAAAATATTTTTAAAAAAGATTTTTGAAGAGTTTTCGAAATTTAACAAGAAGAGAAATTGAAAGAAAACTGGTCAAAAGTACCTGATCTAAGGAGCAAGACAACTGTTAGTTGTCAATCATGAACATTCTCCGGCAATGGCAACAAAAACTTGGTGCGCGAATTGACTCACACAACTGAACCGGCAAGTGCACTGGGTCGTCCAAGTAATACCTCAAGTGAGTGAGAGGAGAATCCCATGAGGATTGTCAGATTGAGCAAGCTGTGGTTATCCTGCAGATCTTAGTCAGGCGAATAGAAAGATAGTTGTTGTTTGTTGTAGGCGCATAAACAAAGCAATAACAGCAAAACGTAGAGCAATGATGGTTGAATAGTTAAGGCTTCGAAGATGCTTGTTCTTCCGGATTAACACTTCTTACTGTCTACTTCAACAACGAATGATTCATTGAATGGAAAGGCAATAAGTGACATAAAGCCAGGGTCAGTGGTCATTAGTCTCCTCAGATCCAAACCAAATGCCAGGGTCAGTGGTCGTTCAATCTGGACGAGGGTGAAGCTTACGCATTCAATTTCTGATGATCCTACTCAAAACGCCACAGACAAGGTCGGATCTTTCGGATTGGAGAATGGAGCTCTATGGTTTTAGCCATAGCGCCATAGAAACCTCTGCCATCCACGACAAACGAGATTTTATGTCACATATCCCAATTAGCCCAGATATGTGTTGGAATCTGTGATGCATTTTCAAGGTATAGCTCAATATTATCCTGTCAGGGACTCGCAAGAACTCATGTAGAATTAGGGGTCATACATCAGTTCCACCCCAGATCCATAAGGATGAAGAACGAAAATGCATCATAGAATAGAATTAGACATAAATTGAAGTAGAAAATAATTGTATTAATCCATAGGAATCAACACAGCTCCTAACCTTAACATAGGAGGTTTAGTTGCTCATACTATACAGAGAATAATGTCTAAGATTCGAATGTGGTGGTGAAGATCCTAAACAATGGTGATCTTCCCTTATATACTAATAACTACACCTAAGGTGCGAAAATCCACTCCTAGCCCCACTTGGTGAGTATTTGAGTTGAGCTTGGTGTCTAACATGAAAGGGTGGGTGGTGCGGAATTTATAACCCACAAACTAACCGGCAAGTGCACCAGGTCATACCAAGTAGTACCTCAAGTGAATGAGGGTCGATCCCATGAGGTTTAATGGACTAAGCAACAATGGTTAAGTGATTTACTTAGTTAGACAAACAGAAAAGAGTATTTTGATGTTCAAAAGAATTAAACAGTAATTCAGAGATTAAGACAGCAAGCAGTAAATTGATGAGAATAATATATGGAGAGACAGTTAAGGCTTTAGAGATATCTATCTTCTGGATTTACTTTTCATACTAACTATTTTAATCATGCAAGATTCAATTCATGGCAAAATATATGTGACTAAACCCTAATTCCTTAGACCATTTTAGTCTCCTCTAAAATTCATCAACCGCCAATTCCTTGGTCACTTAATTCCAATTAGAGAGTAAAGTTCAATTCTAGTTTATAAGCCATAGAAATTCTAATTACCCAAATATAAGAGGATTATATGTCACGTATCCCGTTAAGTCCAGATAATTAGAAATTTAGGAGAAATTATTTTCAAGATATTGTTCAAGTAAAGAGCTTTTCCAAGTTATACAAGAACTCAATTAGAACAAGGGTCATACTTTCGTTCCACCCAAATTCATAAGATAAAAAAAAAACAATTCTTGAATTATAAATCAGTACATGAATTAAAATAGAAAAATAATAGTATCAATCCATACAATAGACAGAGCTCCTATCCTTAACAGTGGAGGTGTAGTTGCTCATGGTTTAAAGAGAAAACTAGGATTTAGAAAAATTGTAAAGTACGGAATGAGGTAGAAGAGAAGAGATTCGAGAGTGGCCTGAAGGGCTGATTCTTTTCCCTTTTATATCTAATCCTAATTAATGTAAAATATATTTCCTAAAAACTAATTAATATCTTTTCCTAATTCTAAAACTAATAAAAGTTTAAATCAAAATTAATTTAATTGATTCGTGCAGCCTTTGGAATGAATTAGGGACCACTTGGGTTAGAAGAGTTGATGCCGAACTTGGAAGAATCCAAGTTCGGCGTGGATTGATGCGCGTAACTCCCCTTTGGAGTCTTCAAGCTGGCGCTGAACTTGGAGATCTTCAAGTTCTGCGTGGGGTAGGCAGAGTGAATTCTCCTTGGAATTTCTTCATTGGTGCCGAACATGAGGTGTTGCAAGTTCAGCATGAAGGTTGTGCGTGCAGCTTTCCTTGGAGCTTTTGGGTTGGCACCGACTTGAGTAAACTCAAGTCCGACGTGGAGAGCTCAGCATGCATTCCTTTGGAAAACCTTGTGCTGGCGCCTCTCAGGTTTGGCGTGGAGGAGGCCAAACGAAATGGAAGAAAAGGGTATACTATTATATATCGTTGGAAATCACCGGAAGTTAGCTTTCTAATGCCGTTAGAATCACGTCAATTGGACCTCTGTAGCTCAAGTTATTCTTGTTTGAGTGCAAGGAGGTCGGGGTTGATAGCATCATTCGCTTTCTTTCTTTTCTGCTATAAAACTCTGTCAAAACCATCCGAATGCTACCTGAAATAAACCAAAATTGCAAAAAACTCAAACTAGCATTCATTGTGACTAAAGGTAATTAAATATTGATTAAACTTAACAATTTGAATGTAAATTCACTAGGAAAAGATAGAGAAGATGCTCATGCATCACAATACCAAACTTGAATTGTTGCTTGTCCTCAAGCAACCAAAACTAGTACATGATTAAGATGTGAATTTACATGAGAAGTGAGAGTTCAGTTATGCCCATGTCTCTTCTTAAAGTGGTTTTTCTATTGTAATTCCGAACAGTTTTGGCATCTCACTATCATTTGAATCAGAGGAATGTCACTGTCATTTGGAATCGAAATCCGGATAATATTATGAATTCTCTAATATGTTTACTTCGGATTAATCCTTGAACACAGCAAATTTCCTTTAATTCTCTTTTCTTAGGTGCTTTGCACCTTGAGCCTAACCGTGACTTTAAATATTTTGTCTCAAGCTTCACTTGACACAAAAACACCATAAGCACTTGACTAGGGAACTCTCTTTAGTTCAGATTCTTCTTTCAGTTACTCCCAGACATTGGTGCTCAAAGCCTTTGGCATACTCTGTTAAATGCACTTGATTTCGACTCTTAGTGCTTTGTCTCAAGGATTACTTGACACATACACACCACAAGCATATGGCTAGGAAAACAACTTTTAGAGCTTTTAATCATATTTGACCTTCCTAGCCATTGATGCTCACAGCCTTGGACCTTGCTTTTATTTTTCTTTTGCTGTTTCTTTTGCTTCAAGGATTAAGCTTTTGTTTAATTCAGAGAACTCATAATAGTTCTCTAAATTCCTATTCCTTATGCACTAACATCCTTTGATTCAAATTCAACTATGCACTATTCATATCATGCATTCAGAATCATAAATAATACCACCACATTTAAGTAAATAAGACTACTCTTAAATATAACTCAATTTCTCATGCAATACATATTTTTTTCTTTTCTTTTTATATTCAAGCTTAGTGAGCGGTACATGAGACAAAATGATTTTTTTTTAAACTAAAAGCAAATAACAGAATGAAACTAAATCTAAGAACTGAAAGTACTAAAGATCATGCAGGCAATCAAAGCAACAGAAAACAAAAGACAACAAAAGAAGAATGGAAGGGGAAATAGAATGAAAGAAACTCAACCACTTCAATTATGATGGTGGCCGTCTCATTCCTCCGGCTGTGCTCCTTCATGAAGAACATTCATCTCCCCATGGTGCCACTGATGATAAGCTAAATAGGGAGCGCACTCTACAACACCAAACTTAAAAGTTTGCTTGTCCCCAAGCAAAGAAAAACTCCAGGGTGTCAAAAATTCCTTTTAATTGCTCAGCAAAACCAAGGATACTAGTAGTTAGGGTTGCCTCCCAACAAGCGTTTCTTTAACATGACTAGCTTGACGGTTGATTGTTGCTTTTTCTTCCTCTTCTTCCAGTTGGTTAAAATAAATGACTCCAAGGGAGAAGAGGAGAAAATTAGATTCCCCAGATATAAATTCCTCCTACCAAGCTTTCTTTTATTGTGATTAACTTGATTCACCTTGCTTGTTGGGTGATGACAAGTCATCTTATTCTAGCTTTTTGAGCATTTTTCACTTGTTTCATTAGGTTTTATGCATTTCCTTGCATTATAAGTAAGTGATTTGGAGTGGATTTTCTTGGTTATGTTAAATCAATCAACCAACATTTAATTGAAACAAAATCATAGGGTTTATGCTAGAATTAGTTGATTTTATGAATGATTTAGAAACCTTATGAATTTTGTGATACTTTGATATGTTTGTTGGGTTGCTTGTAGGTGAAGAGATGGTGAAGAAAAGAAAGAACAAGGAAAGCGTGCTTATTAAAGCGTGGCCTATGACATAAAAGCGTAGCACTCAAGGAACCAAGCATAGTGCTCTCTATTTGAGCAGAGCGTTCAATCTTTGAACGCTAGTTGGGAGCACCAAAGCTCCCACCAAAAGACAAGCAAGGGCGCTACGTTTGAAACACACAACGGAGCGCTCAACACCAAGGCCAGAACTCAATTTGAATGAAGCGGTACGTTAACTTTGTTAACGTTTTCGTGGCCCAACCAAAAGGAAATCAAGGCGCGACACACACCAAAGGGAGCAGCAAGGTTCAAAATGGGGACCAAGAGAAGCGCTACAAGACTTGGCACAAATGAAGCCAGTGAGGTTCGAACATGGAGACCACATAAGGCACAATGTAGCACTACGTTATGTGCACCTCACTGAGCGCTATTAGTGCAAGGAAATTGGCCAAGGCTCGAAGGGGGAGACAAATGCAAGCAAGGGGCGGTACGTTACTGATGAGCGGATAATTTATACGCTTTTTGACATTGTTTTTAGTATGTTTTTAGTAGGATCTAGTTACTTTTAGGGATGTTTTTAATAGATTTTGTGTTAAATTCACATTTCTGGACTTTACTATGAGTTTGTGTGTTTTTCTGTGATTTCAGGTATTTTCTGGCTGAAATTGAGGGACTTGAGCAGAAATCAGATTCAGAGGTTGAAAAAGGACTGCTGATGCTGTTGGATTCTGACCTCCCTGCACTCAAAGTGGATTTTCTGGAGCTACAGAACTCGAAATGGCGCGCTTCCAATTGCGTTGGAAAGTAGACATCCAGGGCTTTCCAGCAATGTATAATAGTCCATACTTTGGCCAAGAATAGATGACGTAAACTGGCATTCAATGCCAGCTTTCTACCCAAATCTGGCGTCCAGCGCCAGAAAAGGATCCAAAACCAGAGTTGAACGCCCAAACTGGCACAGGAACTGGCGTTCAACTCCACAAATGGCCTCTGCACGTGTAACACTCAAGCCCAAGCCCAATCACACACCAAGTGGGCCCCGGAAGTGGATTTGTACATCAATTACTTACTCATGTAAACCCTAGTAGCTAGTTTATTATAAATAGGACCTTTTACTACTGTATTTGGCATCCTGGATTGTATTTGGATCCTGTGATCTCATTTAGGGGGCTGGCCATCTCGGCCATGCCTGGACCTTTCACTTATGTATTTTCAACGGTAGAGTTTCTACACTCCATAGATTAAGGTGTGGAGCTCTGCTGTTCCTCAAAGATTAATGCAAAGTACTACTGTTTTCTATTCAATTCTTCTTATTTCGCTTCTAAGATATCCATTCGCACTCAAGAACGTGATGAAGGTGATGATTATGTGTGACGCTCATCATCCTTCTCCCTTATGAACGCGTGCCTGACAAACACTTCCGTTCTACATGAATTAAGCTAGAACGAATATCTCTTAGATCTCCTAACCAGAATCTTCGTGGCGAAAGCTAGAATGATGGCGGCATTCAAGAGAATCCGGAAGGTCTAAACCTTGTCTGTGGTATTCCGAGTAGGATTCAATGATTGAATGACTGTGACGAGCTCCGAACTCGCGATTGCAGGGCGTTAGTGACAGACGCAAAAGGATAGTAAATCCTATTCCCGCATGATCGAGAACCAACAGATGAATAGCCGTGCCGTGACAGGGTGCGTGAGCAGATTATTCACTGAGAGGATAAGATGAAGCCATTGACAAGGGTGATGCCTCCAGACGATTAGCCGTGCCGTGACAGGGCATTGGATCATTTTCCCGAGAGATGACCGAAAGTAGCCATTGACAGTGGTGATGTATCACATAAAGCCAGCCATGGAAAGGAGTAAGACTGATTGGATGAAGATAGCAGGAAAGCAGAGGTTCAGAGGAACGAAAAGCATCTCCATTCGCTTATCTGAAATTCCTGCCAATGAATCTACATAAGTATCTCTATCCCTATTCTTTATGTTTTATTTACATAATATAGTGTAGCCCATATGAGTCAACTTAACTGAGATTTGCAAGGTGACCATAGCTTGCTTCATACCAACATTCTCCGTGGGATTCGACCCTTACTCACGTAAGGTATTACTTGGACGACCCAGTGCACTTGCTGGTTAGTTGTATCGAAGTTGTGACAATTATGAATTAAGATCAGAGCACCAAGCTTTGGAGCCATTACCAGGATTTGTTTGAGCCTGGAGATCACAATTTCGTGCACCAAGTTTTTGGCGCCGTTGCCGGGGATTGTTTGTGTATGGACAACTGACGGTTCATCTTGTTGCTCAGATTAGGTAATTTTCTTTCTATTTTATTTTCAAAAATTTTTCAAAAATATTTCTAAAATTTTCTCATCTGTTTTCGAAAAAAAAAATTTGTTTTCAAAAATAAATTATTCTATGGCTTCAGAATTTTTAAGAATGAATTCTAGTGTTTCATGAAGCATGTTGGAGCCTGGCTGGCTGTAAATCCATGTCTCAATCCTTATACTCAAGAGAAGAGCTTCTTTGTCTTTCTTAGCCAATTGGCTGTTGAATGCAAGGAATGTCAGGCGTGTCATGTCTGAGTTACATACTAAAGCTTGGCTGGCTATTAAGCCATGCCTGACCCTTTGATTGGAGCTTTAGAGCATAAGATTCCTGGAATTCATATTAAAAATTTTGAATCCTTATTTTTCTTTTTTCTAAATAATTTTCGAAAAATATAAGTTAAAAATCCAAAAAAATCACAAAATCAAAAAAAATAAAAAATATTTCATGTTTCTTGTTTAAATCTTGAGTCACATTATAAGTTTGGTGTCACTTGCATATGCATCTTGCATATTTCGAAAATTCATGCATTCATAGTGTTCTTCATGA
Organism: Arachis ipaensis; assembly: GCF_059453495.1. Classification (NCBI taxonomy): domain Eukaryota; kingdom Viridiplantae; phylum Streptophyta; class Magnoliopsida; order Fabales; family Fabaceae; genus Arachis; species Arachis ipaensis. The sequence continues at coordinate 89,839,456 of NC_142440.1, read as the reverse complement.
TCTTCAAGTTGTTCTTGGTAAGTCTTCTTGTTTGATCTTGATGATTTTTTGTTTTGTGTCTTTTCATGTTTATCATATGCATTCTTGAATTCTTAGTGCGTAAGCATTAAAGAATTCTAAGTTTGGTGTCTTGCATGTTTTCTTTGCATTAAAAATTTTTCAAAAATATATTTTTGATGTTCATCATGTTCTTCATAGTGTTCTTGGTGTTCATCTTGACATTCATAGCATTCATGCATGCATTCATTGTTTGATCTAAAAATTTCATGCATTGCATCCTTTTAGTGTTTTTCTCTTGCATCATAAAAATTCAAAAATCAAAAAAAAAATATCTTTCCCTTTTTCTCTCCTCAAATTCGAAAATTTGGATTGACTTTTTCAAAAATTTTTAAAATCAAATTGTTTCTTATGAGTCAAATCAAATTTTCAATTTGAAAATCTTATCTTTTTCAAAATCTTTTTCAAAAATCAAATCTTTTTCAAAATTCTTAGTTATTTTCGAAAATTCCAAAAATATTTTTCAAAAATCTTTTTCTTATTTTTGTATTAAATTTTCGAAAATAACATAAACAATTAATGTTTTGATTCAAAAATTTGAAGTTTGTTACTTGCTTGTTAAGAAAGATTCAAACTTTAAGTTCTAGAATCATATCTTGTGATTTCTTATGAATCAAATCATTAATTGTGATTTTAAAAATCAAATCTTTTTCAAAAACTAATTTCTATCATATCTTTTCAAAAAAAAAAAAAAATTATATCTTCTTATCTTATCCTTTTCAAAATTTGATTTCAAAATATCTTCTCTAACTTCCCAACTTCTTATCTTTTCAAAATTTGTTTCAACTAACTAACTAACTTTTTGTTTGTTTCTTAACTTTTTCAAAACCTCCTAACTAACTCTCTCTCTCTCATTTTCGAAAATATCTTCCTTCTTTTTTAAAAATATCTTTTCAAAATATCTTTTCTAACTTCCTAACTTCCTATCTTTTCAAAATTTGTTTCAACTAACTAACTAACTTTTTGTTTGTTTCTTAACTTTTTCAAAACCACCTAACTAACTCTCTCTCTCAATTTTCGAAAATACCTCCCTCTTTTTCAAAAATTTCTTTTTAATTAACTAATTATTTTTATTTTCTATTTTTGATTTAAAATTTTCGAAAATTACTAACAATTTTTCAAAAACTATTTTCAAAAAAATCACTAACTCTTTTTTCAAAATAATTTTCGAAAATTATCCCTCCCCCATCTCATTCTATTTATTCATTCACATCCTAACATCTCATCTCACATCTCTTCCATTGGTACAGTTGCATCTCTTCCTTTACATCACATCCTTTATCTCCCCTTCTTCTTCTACTTACAAAGGGATCCCTATACTGTGGTATAAAGGATCTCTATTATTATTATCATTTTTCTGGCCATTCTTCCTTGTCATATGAGCAGGAGCAAGGATAAGAACATTCTTGTGGAAGCAGATCCAGAACCTAAAAGGACTCTGAAGAGAAAATTAAGAGAAGCTAAAATACAACAATCCAGAGATAACCTTTCAGAAATTTTCGAACAGGCAGAAGAGATGGCAGCCGAAAATAATAATAATGCAAGGAGAATGCTTGGTGACTTTACTGCACCTAATTCCAATTTACATGGAAGAAGCATCTCCATTCCTGCCATTGGAGCAAACAACTTTGAGCTGAAACCTCAGTTAGTTTCTCTGATGCAGCAGAACTGCAAGTTTCATGGACTTCCATCGGAAGATCCTTTTCAGTTCTTAACTGAATTCTTGCAGATATGTGATACTGTTAAGACTAATGGAATAGATCCTGAAGTCTACAGGCTCATGCTTTTCCCTTTTGCTGTAAGAGACAGAGCTAGATTGTGGTTGGATTCTCAACCCAAAGACAGCCTGAACTCTTGGGATAAGCTGGTCACGGCTTTCTTAGCCAAGTACTTTCCTCCTCAAAAGCTGAGCAAGCTTAGAGCTGATGTTCAAACCTTCAGACAGAAAGAAGGTGAATCTCTCTATGAAGCTTGGGAAAGATACAAACAGTTGACCAAAAAGTGTCCTTCTGACATGCTTTCAGAATGGACCATCCTGGATATATTCTATGATGGTTTATCTGAGCTATCTAAGATGTCATTGGATACTTCTGCAGGTGGATCCATTCACCTAAAGAAAATGCCTGCAGAAGCTCAAGAACTCATTGACATGGTTGCTAATAACCAGTTCATGTACACTTCTGAAAGGAATCCTGTGAATAATGGGACGCCTATGAAGAAGGGAGTTCTTGAGGTTGATACTCTGAATGCCATATTGGCTCAGAATAAAATATTGACTCAGCAAGTCAATATGATCTCTCAGAGTCTGCATGGAATGCAAGCTACATCCAACAGTACACAAGAGGCATCTTCTGAAGAAGAAGCCTATGATCCTGAGAACCCTGCAATAGCAGAGGTAAATTACTTAGGTGAACCTTATGGAAACACCTATAACTTAACATGGAGAAATCATCCAAATCTCTCATGGAAGGATCAAAAGCCTCAACAAGGCTTTAATAATGGTGGAAGAAACAGGTTTAGCAATAGCAAACCTTTTCCATCATCAACTCAGCAACAGACAGAGAACTCTGAACAAAATGCTGCTAATTTAGCAAATCTAGTCTCTGATCTATCTAAGGCCACTGTAAGTTTCATGAATGAAACAAGGTCTTCCATTAGAAATCTGGAAGCACAAGTGGGCCAGCTGAGTAAAAGGATCACTGAAATCCCTCCTAGTACTCTCCCAAGCAATACAGAAGAGAATCCAAAAGGAGAGTGCAAGGCCATTGACATAAGCGCCATGGCCGAACCTGAGAGGAGAGGAGAGGACGTGAATCCCAAGGAGGAAGACCTCCAGGGACGTCCAGTGATCAATAAGGAGCTTCCCTCTGGGGAACCAAAGGACTCTGAGGCTCATCTAGAGACCATAGAGATTCCATTGAACCTCCTTATGCCCTTCATGAGCTCTGATGAGTATTCCTCTTCTGAAGAGAATGAGGATGTTACTGAAGAGCAAACTGCCAAGTTTCTTGGTGCAATCATGAAGCTGAATGCCAAATTATTTGGCATTGATGCTTGGGACGCTGAGCCTCCCTTGTTCATCAATGAACTAAGTGATCTGGATCAACTGACATTGCCTCAGAAGAGACAGGATCCTGGAAAGTTCATAATCCCTTGTACCATAGGCACCATGATCTTTAAAGCTCTGTGTGACCTTGGTTCAGGAATAAACCTCATGCCCCTCTCTGTAATAGAGAAACTGGGAATCTATGGGGTGCAAGCTGCTAAAATCTCACTAGAGATGGCAGACAGCTCAAGAAGACAGGCTTATGGACAAGTAGAAGATGTATTAGTAGAGGTTGAGGGCCTTTACATACCTACTGATTTCATAGTCCTGGATACTGGAAAGGAGGAGGATGAATCTATCATCCTAGGAAGACCTTTCCTGGCCACAGCAAGAGCTGTGATTGATGTTGACAGAGGTGAAATATTCCTTCAATGGAATGAGAACTCCCTTGTATTCAAAACTCAAGGATCTCCCTCTGCAACCATGGAGAGAAAGCAGGAAAAGCTTCTCTCCAAGCAGAGTCAACCAGAGCCCCCATAGTCAAACTCTAAGTTTGGTGTTGGGAGGCCACAACCAAACTCTAAGTTTGGTGTTGAACTCCCATATCCAAACTCTAAGTTTGGTGTTGGAGAGTCCCAACAAAGCTCTGCACATCTGTGAGGCTCCATGAGAGCCCACTGTCAAGCTATTGACATTAAAGAAGCGCTTGTTGGGAGGCAACCCAATGTTTATCTAATTCTCATTTTTATTGTTTTTCATGTTTTCTTAGGTTCATGATCATGTGGAGTCACAAAATAAACAAAAAAATCAAAAACGGAATCAAAAACAGCAGAAGAAAAAAAATCACACCCTGGAGGAGCATCTGTCTGGCGTTCAAACGCCAGAACAGAGCATAGTTCTGGCGCTGAACGCCCAGAATAGGAGCATCCTGGCGCTGAACACCCAGAACAAGCATGGTTCTGGCGTTCAACGCCAGAAATGGCAGCAAAGGGGCGTTGAACGCCCAAAATGGGCACCAACCTGGCGCTGAACGCCCAGAGTTGTGTGCAAGGGCATTTTGCATGCCTAAATTGGTGCAGGGATGTAAATGCCTTGACACCTCAGGATCTGTGGATCCCACAGGATCACCTCAGGATCTGTGAACCCCACAGGATCCCCACCTACCTCATCATCCCTCTTTCCATTCATGATCATCCCTTCTTTTTTCCATTTACCACTCACATCCATACACCCACTACCTTCAAAAATTCAACATCTCTCTCCCACCCAATCCCACCCATATGGCCGAATACACACTCCCATCCATCTCCTCCATATCTTCTTCTTATTCTTCTATTCTTTCTTCTTTTGCTCGAGGGCGAGCAACATTCTAAGTTTGGTGTGGTAAAAGCATAGCTTTTTTTTGTTTTTTCCATAACCATTGATGGCACCTAAGGCCAGAGAAACCTCTAGAAAGAGGAAAGGGAAGACAAAAGCTTCCATCAAGGGTCTATAGCTCAGTGGTAGAACATTTGACTGCAAATCAAGAGATCCCTGAGATACCTCAGGGGATACATTTTCTTCCACACAATTATTGGAAGCAACTAAGGGTGGAACATCAAGAGCACTCCATCATCCTTCATGAAATCAGAGAAGATCTAAAAGCAATGAAGGAGGAGCAGCAAAGACAAGGAAGAGACATAGAAGAGCTCAAGGACATCACTAAGGTGGACTCATTCCTTGTTCTTACTTTCTCTGTTTTTCATTTTCTATGTTATGTGCTTATCTGTGTTTGTGTCTTCATTACATGATCATTAGTAGTAGTAACTATGTCTTAAATTTATGAATGTCCTATGAATCCATCACCTCTCTTAAATAAAAGCTGTTTTAATTCAAAAGAACAAGAAGTACATGAGTTTTGAATTTATCCTTGAGCTTAGCTTAATTATATTGATGTGGTGACAATGCTTCTTGTTTTCTGAATGTATGCTTGAACAGTGCATATGTCTTTTGAAGTTGTTGTTTAAGAATGTTAAATATGTTGGCTCTTGAAAGAATGATGACTAGGAGACATGTTATTTGATAATCTGAAAAATCATAAAAATGATTCTTGAAGCAAGAAAAAGCAGCAAAGAACAAAGCTTGCAAAAAAAAAATAGAAAAAAAAATAGGCGAAAAAAAAAAATAGAAAGAAAAAGAAAAAGCAAGCAGAAAAAGCCAATAACCCTTAAAACCAAAAGGCAAGGGCAAATAAAAAGGATCCCAAGGCTTTAAGCATCAGTGGATAGGAGGGCCTAAAGGAATAAAATTCTGGTCTAAGCGGCTAAACCAAGCTGTCCCTAACCATGTGCTTGTGGCGTGTAGTGTCAAGTGAAAACTTGAGACTGAGCGGTTAAAGTCAAGGTCCAAAGCAAAAAAAGAGTGTGCTTAAGAACCCTGGACACCTCTAATTGGGGACTTTAGCAAAGCTGAGTCACAATCTAAAAAGGTTCACCCAATTATGTGTCTGTGGCATTTATGTATCCGGTGGTAATACTGGAAAACAAAGTGCTTAGGGCCACGGCCAAGACTCATAAAGAAGCTGTGTTCAAGAATCATCATACTGAACTAGGAGAGTCAATAACACTATTCGAAATCTGAAGTTCCTATAGATGCCAATCATTCTGAACCTCAATGGATAAAGTGAGATGCCAAAACTATTCAAGAGGCAAAAAGCTATCCCGCTCATATGATTGAAGCTCTGTTTCATTGATAGTTTGGAATTTATAGTATATTCTATTCTTTTTATCCTATTTTGATTTTCAGTTGCTTGGGGACAAGCAACAATTTAAGTTTGGTGTTGTGATGAGCGGATAATTTATACGCTTTTTGACATTGTTTTTAGTATGTTTTTAGTAGGATCTAGTTACTTTTAGGGATGTTTTTAATAGATTTTGTGTTAAATTCACATTTCTGGACTTTACTATGAGTTTGTGTGTTTTTCTGTGATTTCAGGTATTTTCTGGCTGAAATTGAGGGACTTGAGCAGAAATCAGATTCAGAGGTTGAAAAAGGACTGCTGATGCTGTTGGATTCTGACCTCCCTGCACTCAAAGTGGATTTTCTGGAGCTACAAAACTCGAAATGGCGCGCTTCCAATTGCGTTGGAAAGTAGACATCCAGGGCTTTCCAGCAATGTTTAATAGTCTATACTTTGGCCAAGAATAGATGACGTAAACTGGCGTTCAACGCCAGCTTTCTACCCAAATCTGGCGTCCAGCGCCAGAAAAGGATCCAAAACCAGAGTTGAACGCCCAAACTGGCACAGGAACTGGCGTTCAACTCCACAAATGGCCTCTGCACGTGTAACACTCAAGCCCAAGCCCAAGCACACACCAAGTGGGCCCCGGAAGTGGATTTGTACATCAATTACTTACTCATGTAAACCCTAGTAGCTAGTTTATTATAAATAGGACCTTTTACTACTGTATTTGGCATCCTGGATTGTATTTGGATCCTGTGATCTCGTTTAGGGGGCTGGCCATCTCGGCCATGCCTGGACCTTTCACTTATGTATTTTCAACGGTAGAGTTTCTACACTCCATAGATTAAGGTGTGGAGCTCTGCTGTTCCTCAAAGATTAATGCAAAGTACTACTGTTTTCTATTCAATTCTTCTTATTTTGCTTCTAAGATATCCATTCGCACTCAAGAACGTGATGAAGGTGATGATTATGTGTGACGCTCATCATCCTTCTCCCTTATGAACGCGTGCCTGACAAACACTTCCGTTCTACATGAATTAAGCTAGAACGAATATCTCTTACATCTCCTAACCAGAATCTTCGTGGCGAAAGCTAGAATGATGGCGGCATTCAAGAGAATCCGGAAGGTCTAAACCTTGTCTGTGGTATTCCAAGTATGATTCAATGATTGAATGACTGTGACGAGCTCCGAACTCGCGATTGCAGGGCGTTAGTGACAGACGCAAAAGGATAGTAAATCCTATTCCCGCATGATCGAGAACCAACAGATGAATAGCCGTGCCGTGACAGGGTGCGTGAGCAGATTATTCACTGAGAGGATAAGATGAAGCCATTGACAAGGGTGATGCCTCCAGACGATTAGCCGTGCTGTGACAGGGCATTGGATCATTTTCCCGAGAGATGACCGAAAGTAGCCATTGACAGTGGTGATGTATCACATAAAGCCAGCCATGGAAAGGAGTAAGACTGATTGGATGAAGATAGCAGGAAAGCAGAGGTTCAGAGGAATGAAAAGCATCTCCATTCGCTTATCTGAAATTCCTGCCAATGAATCTACATAAGTATCTCTATCCCTATTCTTTATGTTTTATTTACATAATATAGTGTAGCCCATATGAGTCAACTTAACTGAGATTTGCAAGGTGACCATAGCTTGCTTCATACCAACAATCTCCGTGGGATTCGACCCTTACTCACGTAAGGTATTACTTGGACGACCCAGTGCACTTGCTGGTTAGTTGTATCGAAGTTGTGACAATTATGAATTAAGATCAGAGCACCAAGCTTTGGAGCCATTACCAGGATTTGTTTGAGCCTGGAGATCACAATTTCGTGCACCAGTTACATTAGTTAACTTAGCGCTATGAATGAAGCTTGGCACGAGCCCAGGAACAAGGCAAGGGAGCGCTACGTTATTTGACAAAACTGAGCGCTCCACTGGGAGGTGGCCCTTGGTCCAATTTCAATTAAATTCCACCTTGGATCCAATTCTTCACCAATTTAAAAAGCCCACTCCAAAGTCTGAAGAAAAAAAATTAGAAAGTGTATAAATAGGAGTTCATTTGATTTGTAGAGGACCTTTTTCTTTTTGCGCATTTCTACATTTTACCTTTTAGCTAAATTTTAGTTTGGATTTTAGTTTTCATTTTGAATTGGGAATTGGGATTGAGATCTGAGTTTTCTTTTTTGGTTGTTCTTGCTTCGGGAACCTCTACTTTCTGTTTTCATTTTTTTTCTTCTGCATTTTCTACTATCTGTTCTTGGAATTTGAATTGAGATTGAAGAGCTTCATTGATTCTAAATTCTAAGAATCATCTTTTACCTCTCTTCTCAATTGTTCTAAGGATTGGATCTGAATTTAGCTTTCTGTTTTCATTCTCTGCAACTTCTACTTTTCTGTTTTGAAATTTGGATTGAAATTGAAGAAATTATGTTTCAATTCTAGATTTGAAATTCATCTTTGTTCTTCTTCTGAAAAATTCTGAGATTAAGGAATTGGATCTAAGTTCATTTGCTATTTCATTTACAATTTTTCTGCAATTTATTTTATGTTTGATTAAGGGTGTAATTCAAATATAGATCTGTCTTCTAATGTCATTGCTCCTCTTAGATCTTCAATTTTTCTTTTAGATTTCATAATTGAGCTAAATTTTTTTGCTGCTTGCCTCTTCAAGAAATTTTCCTTTCTGTTTTACTACTGGACTGAATCCTTTCATCTCATAGTTTTCTGAGTTGCTTTGATTTACATTTTCTTGCTAAATTCTAAATCCCAGCACCCAAATCCCCTTTACTCTTCAAGCAATTTATATTCCTCAGCAATTTAAATTTAGTAATTTAGTTTTCTTGCCCTTTAAGTTTCAGCTATTTACATTTCTTACAATCTAAGTTTCAGTCATTTACATTACTTGCACTTTAAGTTTCAGCTCTTTTAATTTCTTGCACTTTAACTTTCATGCAATTTACTCTTCAGCACTTTATTTTTCTGTCAATTTCCCCTCTCCCTTTTATTTTCATGCAAATTAGCTTCTGCTATCCAAGTTTCACTCAAATCATCAACTGTTTGCTTAACTAAATTCGTCACCTAACTAAAATTGGTCAATCCATCAATCCCTGTGGGATCGACCTCACTCTTGTGAGTAATTACTACTTGATGTGACCTGGTACACTTGCCGGTGAGTTTAGGTGTGGAATCGTATTTCCACCCATCAAGTTTTTGGCGCCGTTGCCGGGGATTGATCTAGATTGACAATGATTAAGTGAGGTGATAGTCCAGATTAAGCAATTTTTCTTTGTTTTTATTTGTTTTTAATAAGCACACTAACTGTTTGAGACTTTGTCTCTACTAATCCTAACTGTACTCAAGCTACAGAGTGCTCTGTTTGTGTTTCTGAATTTATGCCAAGAGGAAGAAGCAATGACTTTACACCCTTCGATCTTGACAAGATTGAGAAGAGAAGCATGAGATGGAAGGGAATCCTTCTAATTCACTAGAAGGAGTGGCCAACAATAACCCACCCCAGAAAATCAGTAAGCTGGAAGCAGAAGTGCAATCATTCACACAAAAGAAGGGAGTGATGGAACTTGAAGGAGTAAATGCAATCATAACCCAAAACAAGCAGATGCACCAACAACTTCAGCAACAAATGGAGCTGATGGTTGATGACAAGTCATCTTAGCCTAGTTTCACTAGCCTTTTTCTTTTGTTTTCAATAGAATTATGCACTTACTTGAGCTAAAAGCAAGCCAATTGGGTAGATTTTCATGTTTCCTTTGATTTAATCAACCATGTATGAATTCATGCTATTTCATGAGGTTTTGTGCTATAATTGTCAGATATTATGAAAGAATGAATATCTCATGATTTTGAGCATAGCTTTGATGTGTTTGGTTGATTAATGATAGGTGAAGAAAGCTTGGAGAAAGGTTGATGGAAGAAGGAAGGGCTAGGAGGAAGAGAGAACAAAAAGTTTGAGCAAAGGTTTGCCTCAAACTTTAGCTCAAACTTTTGGATTAATTATGAACCAGGAAGTAAAAGCTGGAGCAAAAGTTAGACCCCTAACTTTTTGGCTAACTTTTGGCATGAAAAACACTCCCTAGATGCACAAAAAGTTTGCGCCAACGTTAGCCCCTAACTTTTTGGCTAACGTTGGCGCATGAAAAATACTCCCTGGACTAGCAAAAGTTTGCGCCAACGTTAGCCCCTAACTTTTTGGCTAACGTTGGCGCCATGAATAACCAAGGGGAGGCCAACGTTGGAGCAAAAGTTAGACCCCTAAATTTTGCCCCAACGTTGGTATCAGCAAAACAAGGGTGCTGATGTGAAAAGTTGGAGCAAAAGTTAGACCCCTAACTTTTACTCCAACTTTTACTCAAGCTTTCATGATTCCAACCCGGTTCAATTCGGTTCTTCTCCAAACTCCAAGAGCAATCAACCAAGGCCTCTCTCAACCCAATTCCACCAAGAGCAAAGGCCCAATTGAAGGCTTGAAGACCATTTGAAGAGAGTGTATAAATAGATTTGAATTTAAGTTTTAAGGGAGCTTCCCTTTTAGTTTTTCAGAATAGCTTTCTTTTCGGTTTTGCTTGGAGCTCACTTTTATTTTTCTTAGCATTGTTGTTTTAATTCAAGAGAATTTGGGAGGAGAATTGATCTCTCTTCTTCCTTGTTCTTGCCCAGCACTCTTTACTTTTCTTGTCTTGGATTTTGGGTGGAGAGTTGAAGAAATTATGTTTCAATCTCACCTTGGGATCTTGTTTAATTTTTTGATTAATTGAATTTCAATTTCGGTTACTTTCTTCTTCATCTACTTTCTTTACAATCTACATTTCCTTTGCAATTGTTCTTGTTGGATCTAGGAAGGCATTGAGATCTAGATTTGGTTTTCTAGTCTCTTGGGTCCTGAGATTCGGATTTCCCATTTCCCATTCCCTGTTTACTATTTTCATGCTTATTTACATTTCTGTTTTAAGATCCGGTTTGATTCAAGACATCCTTTACTTCTCTGTTTGTTGCAATTTACTTTTCCTCGTTTAATTCCTGCAAATCCAACTCCCAATTCCCTTTACAATTCAAGCCATTTACGTTTCTTGCACTTTAAGATTCTGCAATTTACATTTCTTGCGTTCTAAGTTTCTGCCATTTAATTTCTTACTCTTTAAGATTCAGCACTTTAAATTCCAGTTCTCTTTAATTTCATGCAATTCATTCATTTCTTTTACTTTCTATGCAATTTAAATTCTGCAAATCACAAAACTCTCAACCAATTCTTGATTCGCTTGACTAAATCAACCACTAAACTAAAATTGCTCAATCCTTCAATCCCTGTGGGATCGACCTCACTCCCGTGAGTTATTATTACTTGATGTGACCCGGTGCACTTGCCGGTTAGATTTGGGTGTTTTGGAGAAATTCGTTTCTCTACGAAAATATCCCATCAAGTTTTTGGCGCCGTTGCCGGGGATTGATTAGATTGACAATGATTAAGTAAGGTGGTGATCTTGATCAAGCACTTTTTCTTTATTTTTCTCTAATTTTGACTAACCCACTAACTGTTTGAATTTTTGCTTAAGCTAACTAAAACTTCATTCCAGCAGTAGATTGAAGTGTCACTGGTTTGTGTGTTTCTTATGTTCTGCTTGTATGTCGGGTACAAGAAGAAATACACCTATCTTTCATGAACAAGACGAAAGAACTCTTAGAAGGTTAAGAAGAGCTGAAAGAGGGAAAAATATTGTTGGAGAAGAGGAATCAGCAGAAGAATTCCAAGATATGGAGGAACATTCAACCAATCCACCAGGTAGAGCAGACAACAACAATAACAATCCACCCCAGAGGAGAGTTTTAGCTTCCTATACTTTTGCAAATCCTAGACATTGTGGAAGTAGCATCTTAACTCCAAATGTCAATGCAAATAATTTTGAATTAAAGCCACAACTCATCACTTTGGTTCAAAACAATTGCTCTTTTGGTGGAGGACCACTTGAAGATCCGAACCAACACCTATCCACCTTCTTGAGGATTTGTAACACTGTTAAAACTAATGGTGTGCCTCCTGACAGCTACAAGCTATTGCTATTCCCATTTTCTCTCAGAGACAAGGCCACTCAATGGTTGGAATCCTTTCCAAGAGACAGCATCAACAATTGGGATGATCTGGTAACCAAGTTCCTTGCCATATTTTACCCACCTCAAAGGATCATAAGGTTGAAGACTGAGGTACAAACATTTACACAAATGGAGGCTGAACCCATCCATGAGGCATGGGAGAGATACAAGGCTCTAATCAGGAAATGTCCTCCTGAAATGTTCACTGAGTGGGATAAGCTGCAGAATTTCTATGAGGGCTTAACATTGAAATCTCAAGAAGCTTTGGATCATTCAGCTGGAGGTTCCTTGCAACTCATGAAAACTGCAGAGGAAGCTCAAAATCTCATTGATATGGTGGCTAACAACCAATATTTCTTTGCTCATCAAAGAAACTTCCAACCATCACAAAGAAGAGGAGTAATGGAGCTAGAAGGAGTGGACTCAATCTTGGCTCAAAACAAGATGATGCAGCAGCAAATTCAACAACAATTTGAGCAAATGGCCAAGAGGATTGATAGTCTCCAAGTTGCAGCAGTTAACACTAGCCAACCATCAACCACATGGGGACAAAATGAAGAAACTCAAGAAGAACAACAACAAGAGCAAGTACAGTATATGCACAACCAAGGACCAAATAAAGTGTATGGTGATACATACAATCCATCCTGGAAGAACCACCCAAACCTCAGATGGGGAGATAATAATACCCAAAACCAACAACCATGGCAGAGGAACTCAAACCAAAACAACCCAAGAAGCAACCAAAACCACAACCAGTAGCAGACTAACCAAAACCCCTACAGAAAACCTCAAAACAACTACCCCAACCCCAACCAGTACCAATCTAATAACCAACCCACTAACCAAAATGCCTACTATCCACCACCCACATCTCATAACCCACCTCAAGTATCACCTGAAGCCCAAAGAATCACTAACTTGGAGGCCATGATAGACAAAATGTTGAAATACTAGGAAATGACAACCAAGAATCATGAAGCCTCCCTGAAGAGTCTAGAGAGGCAGATGGGGCAAATCTCCAAACAGATTTCTGTTGAGAGACCTTCAAGCTCACTGCCGAGTGACACAATCCCAAATCCTAAGGAAGAATGCAAGGCGATACAATTAAGGAGTGGGAGAACATTGATGAGCAATAATGACACTATAAAGAAGCAAGCAGAGAGCAGTAAAAGTGCAATAGAAGATGAAGAGCAAACAAAGGCAGATGAAGCCAAGGATCAAGTTGTGATGCCAAGCAAGAGAATTGAGAAACTCAAAGAGAAAGACAACCAGCCACACGGTTCAACAGAAGTGACTTAGGGACAGCAGCAAATAGGAAAGAGCATCACACCTCCACTGTCATATCCCCAGAGGTTCAACAAAGAAACCAGGGACCAGCATTTTCACAAGTTCCTTGAAACTTTCAAAAAGTTGGAAATCAATATTCCTTTTGCTGAAGCACTTGAGCAAATGCCTCTGTATGCCAAATTTTTTAAGGAGCTTATCAACAAGAAAAGAAGTTGGGATGAGAAGGAAACCATACTGCTCACTGAGGAATGCAGGGCTTTGATTCAAAAAGGGTTTCCCCCTAAGCTTGAAGATCCAGGGAGCTTTTTGCTACCTTGCACCATTGGGGAATTAACCATCACTAAAGCAATGTGCGATCTAGGAGCAAGTATCAACTTAATACCATCCTCCTTGGTAAAAAAGCTGCATATAGAGGAAGTTAAACCAGTACAGATATCTCTAGAGCTAGTAGATAAGTCAACAGTATACCCAAGGGGTATGATTGAAAACCTTCTGGTCAAGGTGGACAATTTTATATACCCTGCAGATTTTATGGTTCTAGATTCAGAAGGGGATGATGGTGACTCTATTATTCTGGGAAGGCCATTCTTGGCCACTGCTAGAGCTATTATAGACATAGAGGAAGGAGAATTAACTCTTAGAATGCATGATAAGAGTGTCACTCTGAAGGTGTTACCAGAAGCACAGTTTGGTAATGAGAAGAAAAACTATATGGAACTTGACAAGGAAGAATCACAGTTAAAGGAAGAAAGCAACAAGGCGATTCACAACAACATCCCAAGGCAAAAGATTGTGCAAACTGATGAAGAAGTCCAAGAGAATATTGGAGTATTAGCCACTGAAAGGATGAAAGATCCCCAAGGTAAGCCTACGGCCAGAAAAGAAAGGTCAACGAAAGAAAGGATGAAACACAGAAACAAAACAAAAAGGGGTTGAAAGAATAGGAAGATTCCAACAGAGGGGCTTTCCAAAGGTGATAAAGTGCAATTGATTTATCAACAACTAGGATCAAGCCAACAGACTGATGATTACTACATTGTCAGCAAGATACTCTCATTAGAACATGCTGAAATTGAGCACCAGAGAACAAAGAGGAGAATCACAGTCAGGGGAGACAAGTTGAGGAACTACAATCATCAACCACCATAAAAGGAAAGCCCCAATGTCAAGCTAATGACAATAAAGAAGCGCTTGTTGATGCGCATAAACTTGTTATGCTACGATTTAGGAAATTGCACGATCGGCAAAATTCCTTCCGGCAAGTGCACCGGTTATCGTCAAGTAAAAACTCACAATAGAGTGAGGTCGAATCCCACAAGGATTGGTTGAGTGAGCAATTCGGATTAGAAGTGTGTTCTAGTTGAGCGGAATCAAGATTGAGATGAGAATTGCGGAATGTAAAATTGGCGGGAAAAGTAAATGACAAGAAATTGAAATGGCGGAATCTTAAATTGCATGAATTAAAGAGCATAAACTAAATTGCTGAAATTAAAAGGGAATGGGGGTGATTGCATGAATTGAGTTGCAGAATGTAAAGAGAAGATGGAAATCAGAATTGGGGGATTCATTGGGTTATAGGAGATATTGAGATCTCCGAATCAAAACATGTTTATCTCTTCCTCAAGCAATGCGTTCATTGAATTTTGCTTGGCAATCTTATATGATTGGATCCCAATCCCTTGGCTCACCAATTCTCTCAAAAAATGAACAAATTCCCAATCCCTTGGTTTAAATGTTCATAAGAAGAGATGATGCTCGATCACTGATTATACCACACAGTTTCATGAACCACAATTTGGTAGGATTACATGTCACAATATCCATCCAAACCCCAATCCAATTCACTGTGAGAAAGCTTCTCTAGCATGAATCCTCCATTCCTTTCCCAAGGTTCCGAAGGATTCCAATTTTGGGTAGTTTCTTTCCCAAGACAACTACCCAATGGAATTAGAACGAGAAGCTTTCTAACAAAATTCAAGAGAAAAGATTGAAGAAGAAGATAAACTATTATTGATTCATTGAATTACAATAGAGCTCCCTAACCCAATGAAAGGGGGTTTAGTGAGTCATAGCTCTGAATTCAATTACAAAGAAACGAAAACTAGCTGAATGCAAAAGTAAAAGTTCCAAAAGTCCCCTCTAACTTAAATTCTATCCTATTTATACACTTTCTATATTGAGCTTCTGTTGTGTTTCTTGGGCTTTGAGGCCTCTCCCTGCTTTCCTTTTGCTTTGGGTTTATGATCCATAATCTTGATGAGGCTGCTGATCCAAATTCTGTAACATTCATTGAGCCAACTTAGTGATAATCAAATAATGGCACATGACTCAATAAATTGAAAGTTCAGACTCATCAATCCTTCAGGCCCAATCCCATAAACCATGATATTCAATTGGGTTTCATACCAGAATAAGTTTAAGATAATGTTTGTGCTCAAATACTAACTTAAACCACAATATTTTTGGTCCAGAAACCTTTTCCAAGAGTGGCGTTTAAGTTGCAGTTTAAGCTTAAACTGCAGCTTAAACGCCAGACACTTCCAGTGAGGCCTTTTGTAGAAGCACGTTTAAGCTTCAGTTTAAGGTTAAACTGAAGCTTAAACGTGGAAATGGAAGAAGGCAGCCCTGGAGAGTCATGGAGTCGAACACGTTTAAGCTTCTGTTTAAGGTTAAACTGAAGCTTAAACGTGGATATAGGGAGGGCAGCCCTGGAGGTCGAACACGTTTAACCTCCAGTTTAAGGTTAAACTGGAGGTTAAACGTGGAAATGGAAGGAGGCATCCTGGAGGTCGAACACGTTTAACCTCCAGTTTAAGGTTAAACTGGAGGTTAAACGTGGAAGCTTAGAAGAGTAGCCCTGGAGGTGTCGAACACGTTTAAGCTCCAGTTTAAGGTCAAACTGGAGCTTAAACGTGGAAATGGAGAGAGCAACCCTGGAGGAGAGTTCTTGGTCGAACACGTTTAAGCTCCAGTTTGAGGTCAAACTAGAGCTTAAACGTGGAAATGGCTCCCTGGTGCTTTTCCCATTCTGGCGTTTAACCTCCAGTTTAAGGTTAAACTGGAGGTTAAACGTGGAACTCCTTCCTGAGTGGCATTATCATTCTGGCGTTTAACCTCCAGTTTGAGGTCAAACTGGAGGTTAAACGTGGAATGCTTCTTTGGTGAGACTTTTCATTCTGGCGTTTAACCTCCAGTTTAAGGTTAAACTGGAGGTTAAACTTCAATTCCAGCATTCCTTAGCCTTCATGATTCTGGCGTTTAAGCTCCAGTTTAGGCTTAAACTGGAACTTAAACTCCACATGTGATATTCAAGCTTCCTTTATTGATTTTGTTGCTTCCTTGCTTAGCCTCTTCTTCCCTGAAATCATCCAAACAAATGCATCAAAGTCTTGCAAAATTTCATGAGAAATCTTCCATTCATAGCATTCAAGTAATATAACTAAAACTCATGGAATTTGCATCAGAATCATATTGTTTGGATGGTTCATTGCTTTGTTCTTCATTTAACCATTTTTGGTTACTTTAAGCTCAAGAAAATGCATAAAACAACTAAAACTAACAGAAAAATGCTAGTGAAACTAGCCTAAGATGCCTTGGCATCACAACACCAAACTTAATACTTGCTTGTCCCTAAGCAAGTCCTGAGTTATTTGAGAAGAAAGTATGAAACAGAAAGCAATTACATTGGCTATATTAGCAAGCATTTGAAGTTCATCAGAAGGGTTTTATGCAGAAAGTTGCAGCATCACTTTTTCATACTTATCAGGTAAGATTATCACTTTTTCATTGCATCCATCAAACACTGCTATGGCCTCTTGTTATTCTTATGTCTTTGGCACTTTTCTCTTCTTTGTTTTTCTTTTCTTTTTCTTAGAGCTACTTTGCTCCTTGTTTGCTTAGTGTCATGTGTTGCACAGGCCTTTGGCATTTTCTTTTTCTTATCAGTGCACTACACATATCCACTTTAGGCATTTTAGTTCACATTTCTTCTTGAGACATTGGTGCCCAGCACCTCTTTGTGTGACTAAATGTTTTGTATTTAGGTTGCTCTTGATAATGGACTTTTGGTTGATAATCCCGGGTTAGTTAACCCAAGTTACCGAGTGTTGAAACACTCCTCAGAACCTATTCATCCAAGCATATCCTTAATACATAAACACCACAGGCATTTGTCTCAGAAGTTCAAACCATTGGTGCCTAGCTTATTTTCTCAATTTTTCTGCTTTTTGGTTGCCTTTTTCAGTGGCTTTTTCTTCTTCTTTTTCTTTCTTTTTCATGGCCAAAGACATTTATTCATCAAGATCCATAGACAGTTTTCAATTTCTACACAAAGAATGATAATTCTACACTCTAATTCCAGTGATCTGACTAAACAATCAAGCATGCATACCACCACTTAATTCTACTTGATTTGTCACTAATTTAGCCAAGTTACTTTTGTTCAAACTTTTCTTTTATTTTTGGAAACAGAACAAGCATGGCAAGCACTTGTTTAAGAAGGTGAAGTTATATCCAAACATCTAGGCATTCACTTTATTCAAAGCAATAAACAGACACTCATACTAAAAAAAAAAAAAAAAAAAAACTCCACATAACACTTAAATGACTTATGATGAAAGAAAGCTCATAAAGACAATCCACCAATGATCATTTGATTATTAAGGAACGAGACCACCTCTTATTTATTGCTTGGTTCTTCTTACTTCTTGGGATCCTGCTTCTTCTTGCTTCCTGCCTCTTTTTGACCACTTGTGCTTCCTTTGTCTTTTCTTATGAGCTTTTTCCAGAATCCATCCTTTTTCATCGTTTCTTCCACTCCTTTTTCAAGGGTCATTGCCTTGTTTATTTCTCCTTCTTTCCTCCCTTTGAAATACTCATCAAAAGCTGGGAATGCTGGGTCCATCTTGTGTAGATGTTCCCCTATGTAGTTAAGCTTGATTTGCGAACTGATGTTGTAATCAGCTTGGACTGAGTATCTTGCATTCTGTAAAGTGGTGGCTTCCTTGATTGCCAAGACATTGGCATCTTGGTGTTGGCATATGTGGCTGAAGGATTCCTGTAAGTGTAAATTCTGTTCCCTTTGCAGATCGAAGAATCTTGATTCAAAGTTCCTTTGCATATCCATCATTTTTAGGTGAAAGTCCTCTTGTCTCTCCTGAGACCTCATGTATTGTTGAGACATTCCTTCCATGATTTCCTGCATTCTGCTCATATCCATGGGGTCTCTGGGAATTCGTTGTCTTCTTTCTGGAATTGCTTGCTCTTCTTGCTCTTCTTCTCTGTCTTCTCCTTCCTGTCCTTCTTGTTCTGCTTCTTGCTCGGCTTCCACTTGTTGCCCTTCTTCATTTCTTCTTCTTGTATGTCTTGGAGGAGTTGGGCCAAGAGTCATTCTGTACGCAGTTATGGCCAATCCAGGATACAGCCAATTAGGTTTTTCATCCTCAAGTGGTACTTGGGCATCGATGCATAGTCTAATGATAGTGCTAGGGAAGTGGAGCCAGGATTCAGGGTCACTTTTCTCACTAAACTCTTGTATCTGTTCAGCAATGAGTTTATGAACTTTGATCTCCCCTCCCACCATAATGCAATGTAGCAAGATGGCTCTTTTAGGGACTATTTCTGAAGAGTTTGCAGTGGGTAGGATGGATCTCCTAACTATTGCATACCACCCTTTAGCTTCAGGTGTTAGGTCTCCCCTTCTCAAGACTCTTGGAGCCCCTCTTGTTTTTCTCACCCATTCAGCTCTGATGGCACAAAGGTCTTCAGCAATAGTTGCATAGTCAGGTTCTCCTATCATCCTTTCTTCATAACTTGCTTGGCTGAAATGTATGTTTTTCAGGCCAAGGGTTTTCATGATTGCTTTGGGACTGAAGTCAACTTCCACCCCTCTCACATAGCTTTTGTATGTGGGTTTCTTGGTTGGATCCTCCCTTACTGCATTTGCATAAAACTCTTTCACCAAGTTGATGTTGATTTTAGTGATTGGCTTAGTCAGGAGCTCCCACTTCCTCTTTTTGATCTTTTCCCAAACACCTGGGAACTCATCCTTTTCAAGGTCAAAGGGAACCTCAGCTAGTACCGTTTTAGGTCTCATCCATTCGGCTTGAATCTCATGGAAAACTGATCTGTATCTCCATGCATCGAATTCCCTGTTTTCCTCCATTGGCTGCTTGTCTTTTCTCCTTTTGTGGCTAGATGAAGCTGCCATTGGTTCTTTAGTTTTGGTAAGTGACAAGCTAAAGTTGACAAGGTGAAGCAAGAAGTGTTGTTGGAAGTGTGGGGAGGTTGTTTTCGGCAAGAGATAGTTTATGCTATGATGAAGGAAATGTGCATGAAGGAGATTTGGTGGTGTTGAACTTGTTCCCCAAGTGGTTCTTTATAGTGCCCGTAAGTGCAAAATGGACGGCTAGGGTGATTTGTGAAGGGTGGCTTGATGGTAAATATATGAATTAGGGAGAAGGACGAATTGCTTTTCATTTTCTTGGAAGTATTCTGGGTGCATTAGGTTGTACATGTAGCTATCCTTTCTTGCAGAACTTCCTTTTCCCATGTGTTAGTTTCAAAGACTTGTGAATTTTCTTTTTGACCAAGCATCGTACCTCCCTTTGTCTTTTTCCTCCATTTTGTCTTTTCTTTTGTACCTGCACAAACAAACAAGTTTGCTATCATTTTTCGGTCCATGTGAATTATGAATAGTACTTGCACATGTAAATCAATGATTGTCTTTATGAGCTTATAGCCGTGACTTCTACATGTATGCACACTTATTATTTGGACACCAAACTTAGTGTTTGGTCAAGTCTCCTGATGACATGAAATCCATATTGGTTGTCCTTAATGAATGTGCTTAATTCTAATAAATCATAGTCACCTTGGCTCTTTGATTCTAAACAAATTTACTACCCTAAGTAATTAAAACCAAAGCATTAAAACATGCGAATGGTATACTTGTCATGAATTTCGAAATCCAGAGGAACTTCGTGCTTTTCATGAACCGTGTTCAAAGAGGAACACCAAACTTAATCTTTGGTTGTGCACTAAAAATTGAATGCATTTTGAATAAAATTTAGGGTGCCTTCAGGCACACCAAACTTAGAGGCAAATTGCATTTTACATGCAATGTTTAGTGCACTCTTTCAGCAGTTGTCCTGAGGATTCAAGTTCATGCATAAGAAACCATGCTTTATTAAATGCACAACAAAACAAAAAAATAAGGATATTAAACATGGGTTGCCTCCCATGAAGCGCTTCTTTAACGTCACTAGCTTGACGGTTGTCCCTTGTTAGGGTGGATTGTAGTGCTTGACGTCTTCTCCTCTCACTATGAAAACGTCCCCACTTGATTCATTCATGACCTCTAAATGTTCCATAGAAAGAACTTTCCTGATTGTGAACACTTGAGGGAGCTGGGAAGGAATGGTTTTGAGGCCAGGTGGGATTGGCAGATAATGACTTGATATCACGTTATCTCCCGGAGAAAAACCTTCAGTGGGAATTTTCTTGTTTCTCTACCCTCTTGGCAATCTCCCTATCACTCTTCCCTTTCTCTTGAGGATTTCTTCATTGACCCTTATGTCAGGAGGATCCTTCTGATCTGTTTCCACTGATTCTTGTGGCTTTAACTCTTGCAACTCTTGTTTGCCTTCCAAGGACTGTTTTAGAGTTTCAGCTGCTGGATTACTTTCCTCCAAACACAGATGACTACTATCATCCTTAGGCTTTTCAGGTTCTGGTTCAGGTTCAGATGCAGGTTTGAAAACTTTGAAAATGAGCTGTTCATCATGTATTCTCAGAATTAGCTCTCCTTGTTCTACATCTATGAGCGCTCTAGTAGTGGCTAGAAATGGTCTGTCCAGAATGATAGGGTGTAAGTAGCTTTCCTCCATGTCCACAATGACAAAGTCTGTGGGGAAGTAATAATCCCCCACTTTCACCAGCACATTTTCAACTACCCCTTCAGCTTGCTTCTGAGTTTTGTCAGCCAGTTGTATGATTACATCAGTGGATCTCACCTCATTCAGTTGTAGCCTCTTCATAAGAGTTAGAGGCATCACATTTATGTTAGCTCCTAGATCACAGAATCCTCTGTCAATTTTTGTTTCCCCTATGATGCAAGGGATATGAAAACTTCCTGGGTCCGTTTTCTTAGAGAGTGTGTCCTTCTTGATGAGAGCACTGCATTCTTTGTTCATTGTTACCGTTTGTCCTCCCTTCAAAACTCTTTTCTTGCTTAACAATTCCTTTAAATACTTGATGTGTGTAGGCATTTGATGGAGAATCTCAAGAAAGGGTATATTGACATGGAGAGAGTTAAATGTCTCTAAAAACCTTGAATAGGTTTTCTCTTTTTCACCTCCTCCTAACCTCTGAGGAAATGGTGCTTTTGGTTGGTATATTTCCAGCATGCCTTTTTGCAGTTCCTTGGCTTGCTCAGTTCCACTTTCCTGCTTGACTTCTTCCACACCTTCCTTCAAGATTTCTGGCTCCTGCTCTGAGGGCCTGATTCCTTCTTCTTCTGAAACTTCCTTCAATATGGTGATGGCCTTGCATTCTTCCCATCTCACTCTCTTTTGTTCCCCTTTAGGATTCTTTTCTGTGTCACTAGGGAACACTGCAGTTGATTTGACGGCCTGTTGAGATAGCTCTCCTACTTGAGACTCCATCCTCTTGAGTTTTTCACCATGGTTTCTTAAGGTAGCTCTCACATCATCCCTGAAGCTTTTCAATTCAGTTATGTCTTGACTCATGGTTGCCATCATTCCTTCTATCCGGTTTAATTGATCTTGAAATTGTTGGTTCGGATTAGGTTGGGTAGGTTGATTATTTTGGCCATGATATGATGGTTGGGGGTAAGTGTTTTGTGTGGCTTGGTATGATCTTTGGTTGGAGTTTTGGTATGTGGAATTGTTATGTTGGTTGTGGTTGTAAGGTTTGTGGTTTTGTGGTTGGGCTTGTTGGTTCCCCCACCCAAAGTTTGGGTGATTTTTCCATCCTGGGTTGTAAGTGTTGGAGTGTGGATCATATGATTGCCTTTGTTGGTTTCCCACATAGTTGGCCTCTTCCCAATCACCTCCTTCAATGCTTACTTCCTCTTGATCTTGTGTGTGTATTGCAGCCACTTGCTTTGTTTCTAATTGCCTGGTAAGCTCTGCTAGTTGCTTGGCAAACACCTTGTTTTGGGCTAGAATTGTATCAACATGGTTCGGCTCCATGGCTCCCTTAGTGTTGTGCCTTTCTGATGCATAGTAGTACTCATTCTCAGCCACTGTCTCAATCACCTCAATGGCCTCTTCCACAGTATTTTTCCTGTTCAATGAACCTCCTGATGAATGGTCTACAGCCTTCCTTGATTCATAAGAGAGTCAATCATAGAAAATATGCAATTGCACCCAATCATGGAACATGTCTGGTGGGCATTTCCTTGTCAAGTCCTTGAATCTCTCCCATGCCTCGTAGAGAGTTTCACCATCTTGTTGTCTAAAAGTTTGAACCTCAGATCGAAGCCTATTGACCTTTTGTGGGGGGTAGAAACGTGCCAGAAACTTGCTTTCCACCTCATCCCATGTTGTTAGACTCCCCCTTGGGAATGATTCCAGCCACTTAGCTGCCTTGTCCCTAAGTGAAAATGGGAACAAAAGCAGTTTATATGCATCTTCCTGGACTCCATTGGACTTCACAGTGTCACAAATTCTCAGGAATTTTGTGAGATGTTGGTTGGGATCTTCATTAGCACTTCCACCAAATGAACAATGATTCTCCACCAGTGATATTAGTTGTGGTTTGAGCTCGAAATTGTTGGCCTGAATGGGTGGTTTCTGAATGCTACTACCACAATTCCCAGAGGTTGGGTTTATGTATGAACTAAGAACCCTCCTCTCAGGAATGGCATTGTTTCCATCAGCTCTCTCATGGTTGTGAACTTCTCTATCCATGTTGAGATCTAAAGCTTCCTCAAAATTGTCCTCAGATTCTCCTTCAGATTCCTTTTCTCCCACTACTCTCTTCCCTCTTGCTTCCCTTCTCAGTCTATGAAGGGTCCTCTCTGGTTCGGTATATGGAGGAGTTGATGTCTCTCCTCTCCTACCTGTCATACAAGAACACAGCACAGGCACAAACAAGTGAAATACTCTTGGTTAATGGAAGAGTATGGTTAGAGCAATTGAGGAATTAATTCAAACAGTTAGTGAGTCAGTGAGTTAGTTGCTTGAATTTAAAGGCATAAAGAAAGAAAGCATGTAACAGAGTGCAGAAATTAAAATTCAACAAGTAACTTGTACTGAATTAATCAAAACAAGAGAAATTGCTCAATCTAGTTAGCTTCCAATTGGAGAATTGTCAATCGAAAACCAATCCCCGGCAACGGCGCCATAAACTTGATGCGCATAAACATGTTATGCTACGATTTAGGAAATTGCACGATCGGCAAAATTCCTTCCGGCAAGTGCACCGGTTATCGTCAAGTAAAAACTCACAATAGAGTGAGGTCGAATCCCACAAGGATTGGTTGAGTGAGCAATTCGGATTAGAAGTGTGTTCTAGTTGAGCGGAATCAAGATTGAGATGAGAATTGCGGAATGTAAAATTGGCGGGAAAAGTAAATGACAAGAAATTGAAATAGCGGAATCTTAAATTGCATGAATTAAAGAGCAGAAACTAAATTGCTGAAATTAAAAGGGAATGGGGGTGATTGCATGAATTGAGTTGCAGAATGTAAAGAGAAGATGGAAATCAGAATTGGGGGATTCATTGGGTTATAGGAGATATTGAGATCTCCGAATCAAAACATGTTTATCTCTTCCTCAAGCAATGCGTTCATTGAATTTTGCTTGGCAATCTTATATGATTGGATCCCAATCCCTTGGCTCACCAATTCTCTCAAAAAATGAACAAATTCCCAATCCCTTGGTTTAAATGTTCATAAGAAGAGATGATGCTCGATCACTGATTATACCACACAGTTTCATGAACCACAATTTGGTAGGATTACATGTCACAATATCCATCCAAACCCCAATCCAATTCACTGTGAGAAAGCTTCTCTAGCATGAATCCTCCATTCCTTTCCCAAGGTTCCGAAGGATTCCAATTATGGGTAGTTTCTTTCCCAAGACAACTACCCAATGGAATTAGAACGAGAAGCTTTCTAACAAAATTCAAGAGAAAAGATTGAAGAAGAAGATAAACTATTATTGATTCATTGAATTACAATAGAGCTCCCTAACCCAATGAAAGGGGGTTTAGTGAGTCATAGCTCTGAATTCAATTACAAAGAAACGAAAACTAGCTGAATGCAAAAGTAAAAGTTCCAAAAGTCCCCTCTAACTTAAATTCTATCCTATTTATACACTTTCTATATTGAGCTTCTGTTGTGTTTCTTGGGCTTTGAGGCCTCTCCCTGCTTTCCTTTTGCTTTGGGTTTATGATCCATAATCTTGATGAGGCTGCTGATCCAAATTCTGTAACATTCATTGAGCCAACTTAGTGATAATCAAATAATGGCACATGACTCAATAAATTGAAAGTTCAGACTCATCAATCCTTCAGGCCCAATCCCATAAACCATGATATTCAATTGGGTTTCATACCAGAATAAGTTTAAGATAATGTTTGTGCTCAAATACTAACTTAAACCACAATATTTTTGGTCCAGAAACCTTTTCCAAGAGTGGCGTTTAAGTTGCAGTTTAAGCTTAAATTGCAGCTTAAACGCCAGACACTTCCAGTGAGGCCTTTTGTAGAAGCACGTTTAAGCTTCAGTTTAAGGTTAAACTGAAGCTTAAACGTGGAAATGGAAGAAGGCAGCCCTGGAGAGTCATGGAGTCGAACACGTTTAAGCTTCAGTTTAAGGTTAAACTGAAGCTTAAACGTGGATATAGGGAGGGCAGCCCTGGAGGTCGAACACGTTTAACCTCCAGTTTAAGGTTAAACTGGAGGTTAAACGTGGAAATGGAAGGAGGCATCCTGGAGGTCGAACACGTTTAACCTCCAGTTTAAGGTTAAACTGGAGGTTAAACGTGGAAGCTTAGAAGAGTAGCCCTGGAGGTGTCGAACACGTTTAAGCTCCAGTTTGAGGTCAAACTGGAGCTTAAACGTGGAAATGGAGAGAGCAACCCTGGAGGAGAGTTCTTGGTCGAACACGTTTAAGCTCCAGTTTGAGGTCAAACTGGAGCTTAAATGTGGAAATGGCTCCCTGGTGCTTTTTCCATTCTGGCGTTTAACCTCCAGTTTAAGGTTAAACTGGAGGTTAAACGTGGAACTCCTTCCTGAGTGGCATTATCATTCTGGCATTTAACCTCCAGTTTGAGGTCAAACTGGAGGTTAAACGTGGAATGCTTCTTTGGTGAGACTTTTCATTCTGGCGTTTAACCTCCAGTTTAAGGTTAAACTGGAGGTTAAACTTCAATTCCAGCATTCCTTAGCCTTCATGATTCTGGCGTTTAAGCTCCAGTTTAGGCTTAAACTGGAACTTAAACTCCACATGTGATATTCAAGCTTCCTTTATTGATTTTGTTGCTTCCTTGCTTAGCCTCTTCTTCCCTGAAATCATCCAAACAAATGCATCAAAGTCTTGCAAAATTTCATGAGAAATCTTCCATTCATAGCATTCAAGTAATATAACTAAAACTCATGGAATTTGCATCAGAATCATATTGTTTGGATGGTTCATTGCTTTGTTCTTCATTTAACCATTTTTGGTTACTTTAAGCTCAAGAAAATGCATAAAACAACTAAAACTAACAGAAAAATGCTAGTGAAACTAGCCTAAGATGCCTTGGCATCACTTGTTGGGAGGCAACCCAACCTGAGGTAATTTTCCTTTCATAACTATTTCAATAAAAAGGTTAAATGATTGGTATGTATTGCAAGGAGCTAAGTTTGGTGTTTCACACCAAAACAATTTAAGGGAGAATCAAGGATTCTAAGTTTGGTGTTCCACCAAAATCTCATTTAAAAGCACATTCTCACCTTCTGCACAAAGGGATTACTAGCTCCAAGCAATCTGATAAATCATTTAATCATTGTCTGTTTCTAGTTTTTAGTTTTATTACCTTTAGCAAAGACTTAGGCTTTCACATATGGTTATTTTAATGCATAAGAAACATGGCAAGGGACTACGTTTGGTGTTCACACACCAAAGTAAGTTCAAACGCCTACAAGAAAGTCTTGCACACTAACCAGTCATCTAAGGGCTTGAGAAACAAGCAACTTCCATTAACACTGCAGGAATTCAATCACTCTCTTGGGAGGACTACACACCATTAGCTGAGAGAAAGAAGAAGAAGCCACCAAGAGGTTGTATTGTCACTTAACTCCATCAGCATTGAATTGTTCTAAATTGGAAGTGTGAATATGCCCATCTTAACAGTAACTGTTAGTTTAATAGTCTTTGCATTATGTTTGTTTCTCTTAGAATAAGTAAGCTAGTCTATGTGTGTGCTTGTATGTTTACTTTCACTTAACAAAAAGCATGCTTTGTCCCCTGCATTTTCAATTCAATAAAAGAAATGTTTGAATGTGAAGTGAAATAGTTCTCTGTTAGATAGAAGTAAAATAAAAGTAAGTGGTGGTATATGTGTGATTGTATAGTAGCTCACCTTTAATGAATAAGAACACTAGGATGTCTCCTCTTAAGTAGAAAGTAGCTACTGTCTATGAATCGCAATCGAATAAAAATCCTTGGTTAGAAAGAAAAACAAAAAGAAAGAAAAACAAGGGGAGAAAAAGAAATAGCCAAAAAGTGGCAGAACAAAAGAAAAACAAAAAGAAACAAAGCTGGACACCAATAGCTTGAACCTTAGAATATATGCCTGTGGTGTCTTTGTATTAGGATCTGCTTGGATTATTAAGCTCTTTGGAGTGCATCAACACTTGATGACTTGGGTTCACTAACCCAGGATCATCAGCTGAAAGTCCACTATCAAGAGCAACCTAACTACAAGGCATTTAGTAGCCCAAAGAGGTGCTGGGCATCAATGTTCTAAGAAGGAATGTGAGCCAAGTGTCTATAGTGAATAATGTGTCAAGTATAAAGAAAAGGAAATGAACTTGCTACACATGACACTCAAACAAAGCTTATGAACAAGATAATAGCCAAGGATAAAGGAACAATGAGAGGTCACAGCAGTATGTTACTTGAAGCTTGAAGGAGACTTTCTAAGCTTAAGAATCAATAAGAGGTGAGTGTGTGCATATCCACATAAAACCCCATGAACTACCAATAACACTCTACTAGCATGAACATCCTCTTCCATTTCATTCTTTCTTCTCAATAAATTATTTCTTGCTTGGGGACAAGCAAGCTTTAAGTTTGGTGTTGTGATGACAAGTCATCTTAGCCTAGTTTCACTAGCCTTTTTCTTTTGTTTTCAATAGAATTATGCACTTACTTGAGCCAAAAGCAAGCCAATTGGGTAGATTTTCATGTTTCCTTTGATTTAATCAACCATGTATGAATTCATGCTATTTCATGAGGTTTTGTGCTATAATTGTCACATATTATAAAAGAATGAATATCTCATGATTTTGAGCATAGCTTTGATGTGTTTGGTTGATTAATGATAGGTGAAGAAAGCTTGGAGAAAGGTTGATGGAAGAAGGAAGGGCTAGGAGGAAGAGAGAACAAAAAGTTTGAGCAAAGGTTTGCCTCAAACTTTAGCTCAAACTTTTGGATTAATTATGAACCAGGAAGTAAAAGCTGGAGCAAAAGTTAGACCCCTAACTTTTTGGCTAACTTTTGGCATGAAAAATACTCCCTAGATGCACAAAAAGTTTGCGCCAACGTTAGCCCCTAACTTTTTGGCTAACGTTGGCGCATGAAAAATACTCCCTGGACTAGCAAAAGTTTGCGCCAACGTTAGCCCCTAACTTTTTGGCTAACGTTGGCGCCATGAATAACCAAGGGGAGGCCAACATTGGAGCAAAAGTTAGACCCCTAACTTTTGCCCCAACGTTGGTATCAGCAAAACAAGGGTGCTGATGTGAAAAGTTGGAGCAAAAGTTAGACCCCTAACTTTTACTCCAACTTTTACTCAAGCTTTCATGATTCCAACCCGGTTCAATTCGGTTCTTCTCCAAACTCCAAGAGCAATCAACCAAGGCCTCTCTCAACCCAATTCCACCAAGAGCAAAGGCCCAATTGAAGGCTTGAAGACCATTTGAAGAAAGTGTATAAATAGATTTGAATTTAAGTTTTAAGGGAGCTTCCCTTTTAGTTTTTCAGAATAGCTTTCTTTTCGGTTTTGCTTGGAGCTCACTTTTATTTTTCTTAGCATTGTTGTTTTAATTCAAGAGAATTTGGGAGGAGAATTGATCTCTCTTCTTCCTTGTTCTTGCCCAGCACTCTTTACTTTTCTTGTCTTGGATTTTGGGTGGAGAGTCGAAGAAATTCTGTTTCAATCTCACCTTGGGATCTTGTTTAATTTTCTGATTAATTGAATTTCAATTTCGGTTACTTTCTTCTTCATCTACTTTCTTTGCAATCTACATTTCCTTTGCAATTGTTCTTGTTGGATCTAGGAAGGCATTGAGATCTAGACTTGGTTTTCTAGTCTCTTGGGTCCTGAGATCCGGATTTCCCATTTCCCATTCCCTGTTTACTGTTTTCATGCTTATTTACATTTCTGTTTTAAGATCCGGTTTGATTCAAGACATCCTTTACTTCTCTGTTTGTTGCAATTTAGTTTTCCTCGTTTAATTCCTGCAAATCCAACTCCCAATTCCCTTTACAATTCAAGCCATTTACGTTTCTTGCACTTTAAGATTCTGCAATTTACATTTCTTGCGTTCTAAATTTCTGCCATTTAATTTCTTGCTCTTTAAGATTCAGCACTTTAAATTCCAGTTCTCTTTAATTTCATGCAATTCATCCATTTCTTTTACTTTCTATGCAATTTAAATTTTGCAAATCACAAATCTCTTAACCAATTCTTGATTCGCTTGACTAAATCAACCACTAAACTAAAATTGTTCAATCCTTCAATCCCTGTGGGATTGACCTTACTCCCGTGAGTTATTATTACTTGATGCGACCCGGTGCACTTGCCTGTTAGATTTGGGTGTTTTGGAGAAATTCGTTTCTCTACGAAAATATCCCATCAATGGTCAGGAAAATCAATGAGCTGCAACTTGCTGTAGTGAATGCACAAAGTCAATCTCAAACCTCACATGGATGGAATCAATCTAAAAAAGGTTTTGGGGCATTCAACTATGAGCAACGAAGCCCTGAGCAAGTGCAATCTCTAAATAACACCTCAAGTTCATTCCAATACAATTCTCATGGTGATGCCCATAACCTATCCTGGAGGACTCATTCTAACTTGAGGTGGGGTGAGCATCAATATCAAGGACCGAGGAACCTCAATTATAACAGCCCCAATATTACAAACAAGCAAAACCATACCCTACTAACAACACCCATTACACACTACCACAACACACACACTTCCAACCCCATCACACTTCACAATTCTCCCAAAACAACATTCATCAACCATCTCATTTCACACAACCACGACCAACTCCATGCTCTCAAAGAATCTCTAACATAGAGATAATAATGGAGAAACTCATGGACAATCAAGCCCTGGCAATCAAAAACCAAGAAGCAGCATTCAGAAACTTTGAAAGACAAATGGGGCGAATGGCCAAACACATTTCAGAACTGAGTGAGACGAGAGCAAATACCTTCCCCATAGCTACTGAAGACAACCCAAAAGACAACGAAAAAGCCACAAAGTGGAAGAAGTAGAAGGCAATCATAGAGAAAAGTGAGAAGACTATAGAAAAAGAAGCCATTATCCAGGAAAAACACCACAGAAAAGTTCCACAAGAAAAGATAGAGGAAAGTGATGACAAGTCATCTTAGCCTAGTTTCACTAGCCTTTTTCTTTAGTTTTCAATTGAAGTATGCACTTTCTTGAGCTACAAGTAAGCTAATTTGGGTAGATTTTCATGCTTCCTTTGATTTAATCAACCATGTATGAATTCATGCTATTTCATGAGGTTTTATACTATAACTGTCACATATTATGAAAGAATGAATATCTCATGATTTTAAGCATAGCTTTGATGTGTTTGGTTAATTAATGATAGGTGAAGAAAGCTTGGAGAAAGGTTGAAGCAAGAAGGAATAGCTAGGAGTGAAGAGAGGACAATGGAATAAGTGAACTTGAACCAAGAAGCAAAAAGCTGGACCTAAAGTTAGCCTCAAACTTTTGCACAAACTTTTGGGTGAAAAGTTAGCCCCAACGTTAGCCCCTAACTTTTGGGCTAACGTTGGAACTTGAAAATCACTCCCTGGGCACCAAAAGTTTGCGCCAACGTTAGCCCCTAACTTTTGGGCTAATGTTGGCACATGAAAATCAACCCTGGGCACCAAACGTTTGCGCCAACGTTAGCCCCTAACTTGGTGGCTAACGTTGGCATAAGAAAAACCTCCCTGGCCACCAAAAGTTTGCGCCAACGTTAGCCCCTAACTTTTGGGCTAACGTTAGCACATGAAAAATACAAGGGAAGGAGCAAAAGTTTGCGTCAACGTTAGCCCCTAACTTTTGGGCTAACGTTGGCGCCATAAGTGCACCAAGGAAGGCCAACGTTGGAGCAAAAGTTAGACCCCTAACTTTTGCACCAACGTGGGTATCAGCAAAATATGGGGGCTGATATGAAAAGTTGGACCAAAAGTTAGACCCTAACTTTTGCTCCAACTTGTACTCCAACTTTTGCAAAACTCCAACCCGGTTCATTTGGTTCACTTTGGTTCTTCTCCAAACTCCAAGAGCAATCAACCAAGGCCTCTTTCAACCCAATTCCACCAAGAGCAAAGGCCCAACTCAAGGCTTGAAGATCATTTGAAGAAAGTGTATAAACAGGATAGAATTCAAGTTCTTCGGAGAGCTTTCCCTTTGAATTTTCATAATAGTTTTCGGAGAGCTTTGGATATTGAGTGATCTTTAATTTCTTAGTCTTGGGGAAGGAGAATTCACTTCTCTTCCTCTTAGTTTTATTGCTTTCAATTTCAATTACAATTGTCTTGGATCTTGGGTTGGAGAATTGAAGAAATTTTGTTTCAATCTCATCCTTGGATCTCTCTGCTTTATTTATTGCTTGATTGAATTTAATTTCTGTTAATTGCTCTCAATCCACTTTCCTTGCAATTTACAATTCCCTTGCAATTGTTCTTGTTGGATCTAGGAAGGCATTGAGATCTAGACTCGGTTTTCTAGTCTCTGGGTCCTGAGATCTGAACTTTCAATTTCTAATTCTCTGTTTACTGTTTTCATGTTCATTTACTTTTCTGCTTCAAGATCCGATTTAACCCAAACCCTCTTCTACTTCTCTGCTTAATGCAAATTTACTTTTCCTTGTTTAATTTCTGCAAATCCAAGTCCCAATCCCCTTTACAATTCAAGTCATTTACATTTCTTGCACTTTAAGATTCCGCACTTTACATTTCTTGCATTCTAAGTTTCTGCCATTTAATTTCTTGTTCTTTAAGATCCAGCAATTTATTTCCTGTTCTCTTTAATTCCATGCAATTTAATTTCTGCAAATCACAAAACACTCAACCAAATCTTGATTCGCTTGACTAAATTAACCACTAAGCTAAAATTGCTCAATCCTTCAATCCCTGTGGGATCGACCTCACTCCCGTGAGTTTTTATTACTTGATGCGACCCGGTACACTTGCCGGTTAGATTTGTGTGTTTTGGGAGAAATTCATTTTTCCACCAAAATACTCATCAAGTTTTTGGCGCCGTTGCCAGGGATTGATTAGATTGACAATGATTAAGTGAGGTGGTAATCTAGATCAAGCACTTTTTCTTTAATTTTGATTAACCCACTAACTGTTTGGTTTTTTGCTTAAACTAACTAACACTTCAATCTAGCAGTAGATTGAAGTGTCACTGGTTTTGTGCATTTCTCATGCTCTGCTTGTATGTCAGGCACAAGAAGAACCACACCCAATTTTCATGAACAAGACGAAAGAACTCTCAGGAGGTTAAGAAGAGCTTAAAGAGGGAAAAATATTGTTGGAGAAGAGGAATCAGACGAGGAATTTCAAGAAATGGAGGAACATTCAACCAATCCACCAGGTGGAGCAGACAACAAAAATGACAACCCACCCCAGAGGAGAGTTTTGGCCTCCTACACCTTTGCAAATCCTAGACATTGTGGAAGCAGCATCTTAGCTCCAAATGTCAATGCTAACAATTTTGAACTCAAGCCACAACTCATCACTTTGGTTCAGAACAACTGCTCTTTTGGTGGAGGACCACTTGAAGACCCGCACCAACACTTATCCACTTTCTTGAGGATATGCAACACTGTCAAAACTAATGGTGTGCCTCCTGACAGTTACAAGCTGATGCTATTCCCATTTTCTCTCAGGGACAAGGCCACTCAATGGTTGGAATCTTTTCCAAGGGACAGCATCAACAATTGGGATGATTTGGTAACCAAGTTTCTTGCCAAGTTTTACCCACCTCAGAGGATTATAAGGTTGAAGGCTGAGGTACAAACATTTACACAAATGGAGGCTGAACCCATCTATGAGGCATGGGAGAGGTACAAGGCTCTAATCAGGAAATGTCCCCCTGCCATGTTTAATGAGTGGGAGAAGCTGCAGAACTTCTATGAAGGCTTAACACTGAAATCCCAGGAAGCTTTGGATCATTCAGCTGGAGGTTCCTTGCAACTCATGAAAACTGCAGAGGAGGCTCAAGAACTCATTGATATGGTGGCCAACAACCAATATTTCTTTGCTCATCAAAGAGGCCGCCAACCATCACAAAGGAGAGGAGTAATGGAGCTAGAAGGAGTGAATTCAATCCTGGCTCAAAACAAATTAATGCAGCAGCAAATTCAACAACAATTTGAGCAAATGACCAAGAGGATTGATGGCCTCCAAGTTGCAGCAGTTAACACCAGCCAACCATCAGCCACATGGGCGCAAAATGAAGAAATCCAAGAGGAGCAACAGCAGGAACAAGTCCAGTACATGCATTCAAGTCCAAATGAATTCTATGGTGATACCTACAACCCCTCATGGAAAAATCACCCCAACCTCAGATGGGGAGACACTCACAACCAAAACCAATAACCATGGCAGAGGAACTCAAACCAAAACAACCCAAGAAACAACCAAAACTACAACCAGCAGCAGACTAACCAAAACACATACAGAAAACCTCAAAACAACTACCCTAATCTCAACCAGTACCAATCCAACAACCATTCCACCAACCAAAATGTTTACCACCCACAACCCACATCTCACAACCCACCACAAGCACCACCTGAACCTCAAAGACTCACCAACTTAGAGACCTTGATAGAGAAAATGATGAAACACCAGGAAATAACAAACAAAAACCATGAAGCATCATTAAAGAGCCTAGAGAGGCAGATTGGGCAACTCTCCAAGCAAGTATCTGTTGAGAGACCTTCAAACTCACTGCCCAGTGACACAATCCCAAATCCCAAGGAGGAATGCAAGGCAATACAATTAAGGAGTGGGAGAACATTGATAAGCAACAATGACACTACACAGAAGCAAGCAGAGAGCATCAAAGAACCAACAGAGGATGAGAAGCAAACAAAGGCAGATGGAGCTAAGGAGCAAGTTGTGATGCCAAACAAAAACACTGAGAAACCCAAGGAGAAAAGCAACCAGCCACATAGCTCAAAGGAAGTAACCCAGGGACAGCAGCAAATAGGAAAAAGCATCACACCTCCACTGCCTTATCCCCAGAGGTTCAACAAAGAGGTTAAAGACCAGCATTTTCACAAGTTCCTTGAGATTTTTAAGAAGCTGGAAATCAATATTCCCTTGGCTGAAGCACTTGAGCAAATGCCTCTATATTCCAAGTTTCTGAAGGATCTTATCAACAAGAAAAGAAGTTGGCTTGAGAAGGAAACTGGATTACTCACCGAGGAATGCAGTGCTGTGATTCAACGGGGTATTCCACCAAAACTTAAGGATCCGGGAAGCTTTGTAATCTCATGCACTATTGGCAAGATAATTCTCAACAAGGCTCTCTGTGACCTAGGTGCCAGCATCAATTTAATGCCTCTCTCAATGATGAGAAAACTTGCCATAGAAGAGCTTAAACCCACCAGGATGTCACTAGTCATGGCTAACAGATCAATCAAGACACCCAGTGGAATTGTGGAGAATCTGTTGGTGAAGGTTGGGGAGTTTATTTTCCCAACAGATTTTGTAATTTAGGATACTGAAGAAGAAGGAAATGACTCAATCATTCTGGGAAGGCCATTTCTACACACAGCAAGGGCCATCATTGATGTAGAAAAAGGAGAAATGATCTTCAGGGTCCATAATGAACAAATGGTCATAAATGTGTTCAAATCAATGCAACACGTTCCTGAGCAAGAGGATTACGTAAGAGTGGATATGATAGACAGTTTGGTGGAAGAAAACTTTCAAGAGCAAGAAGGAAATCAAGGGGCAACAGAGGAACAAGTGGCTGAGACCTCTACTGAGCAAGATGAAAGACAAGACAAGAAGGAAGATGTACGAAAACAAGAACTGAAACCTTTACCAACCCATCTCAAATATGCATTCCTTGGCACATCGGAAAGCTTCCCAGTGATCATAAATTCATCCCTGACAAAGAAGGAAGAGGGAGAACTTCTTGATGTACTTGGAGCCCACAAAGATGCTTTGGGATGGACCATTGATGACCTGAAAGGTATCAGCCCTGCAGTGTGTATGCATAAAATTCTCTTGGAAGACAATTCCAAACCAGTGGTTCAACCTCAAAGAAGACTAAACCCCACAATGAAGGAAGTTGTCCAAAAGGAAGTAATGAAGTTGTGGAATGCAGGGATAATCTTCCCAATATCTGACAGCCCATGGGTGAGCCCGGTTCAAGTTGTACCAAAAAAAGGAGGAATGACGATCATCACTAATGAGAAGAATGAGTTGATTCCTACTAGAACAGTGACTGGATGGAGGATGTGCATAGACTATAGAAGGTTGAATGATGCGACCAGAAAGGACCACTTCCCTCTCCCATTCATTGATCAGATGCTGGAAAGGTTGGCCGGCCATGCATATTATTACTTTTTGGATGGATATTCTGGGTATAATCAAATCGTGGTGGACCCCAAGGATCAAGAGAAGACTGCCTTTACATGTCCATTTGGAGTCTTTGCATACCGAAGGATGCCCTTTGGGCTTTGCAACGCCCCTGCCACATTTCAAAGGTGTATGCTATCCATCTTCTCTAATATGGTCGAAAAGTTTCTAGAGGTCTTCATGGATGACTTCTCTGTTTTTGGTGATAATTTCAGTGCTTGCTTAAACCATTTAACCCTTGTCTTGAAACGGTGCCAAGAAACTAATTTGGTTTTAAACTGGGAGAAATGCCATTTCATGGTACCCGAAGGGATTGTTCTTGGCCATAAAGTTTCAAGAAAAGGGATAGAGGTTGATAAGGCAAAGGTTGAGATCATAGAAAAACTCCCTCCACCAATTAATGTGAAATCTGTTAGAAGTTTCTTGGGGCATGCCGAATTTTACAGAAGGTTTATCAAGGACTTTTCGAAAATAGCCAAACCTTTGAGTAATCTGTTAATACTTGATAGCCCTTTTGTTTTTGATGAAAACTGCCAGCATGCCTTTGAAACTTTAAAAAATAGACTCACAACAGCACCAATCATCACACCTCCAAATTGGGAATTACCTTTTGAACTCATGTGTGATGCAAGTGACCTTGCAATTGGTGCTGTACTTGGGCAAAAGGAGGGAAATCTGCATCACGTCATATATTATGCAAGTAAAGTATTGAATGAGGCCCAAAGAAATTACACCACAACAGAGAAAGAGTTGCTAGTTGTAGTCTATGCATTTGATAAGTTTAGATCATATCTGATAGGATCCAAAGTTGTGGTTTACACTGATCATGCTGCACTTAAGTATTTGATGTCAAAACAGGATGCTAAACCAAGACTCATTAGGTGGATACTGCTCCTACAAGAATTTGACATTGAGATAAGAGATAGGAAGGGCACTGAAAATCAGGTCGCTGATCATCTGTCGAGGCTACCACATGAAACAAGTCAAAAAGCATCCCAGCCCATAAATGAAAGCTTCCCAGATGAGCACCTTCTACAGATCCAGCAAGCACCTTGGTTTGCTGACATAGCAAATTACAAAGTGGGAAGGAAGATACCGCAAGAGTTCTCTAAGCAACAAGTGAAGAAGTTGATCAATGAAGCAAGGAAATTTTCATGGGATGAACCCTTCTTGTTCAAGAGATGCTCTGATGGAGTAATCAGAAGGTGTGTTCCTGAAAGTGAAGTGAGGGACATCTTGTGGCATTGTCATGGCTCAGCTTATGGTGGACACTTTGGCCCAGAAAAAACAGCCGCAAAAATACTGCAGAGTGGCTTCTATTGGCCAACTATCTTCAAGGATGCCAGAGAATATGTACACCAATGTAATGAATGCCAGAAAGCAGGACGATTAACAAAAAGGAATGAGATGCCTCAAAACTTTATCTTAGAATTAGAATTGTTCGATCTATGGGGAATTGATTTCATGGGGCCTTTTCCTCCTTCTTATTCTTTTAGATACATCTTGGTAGCAGTGGAGTATGTCTCAAAGTGGGTGGAATCCATAGCCACAACCACCTGTGATGCACAGATTGTCCTCCAATTCCTTAAAAAGCACATTTTCACTAGGTATGGAGTGCCCAAGGGTCTTGTTAGTGATGGTGGTAGTCACTTTTGCAACAAACAGATGGAGAAACTCCTCCACAAATATGGAGTAATTCACAAAGTAGCTACACCTTACCATCCTCAGACTAACGGCCAAGCTGAACTTGCAAATAGGGAATTAAAGAAGATCCTAGAGAAAACAGTGGGAATCACAAGAAAAGATTGGGCTAGAAAGCTAGAGGATGCATTGTGGGCGTATAGGACAGCTTTTAAAACTCCTATTGGCAAGTCACCTTTTCAGCTATTGTATGGCAAATCCTGCCACCTCCCTGTAGAGCTTGAACACAGAGCTTTTTGGGCTACTAAACTCCTCAAACTTGATCCCCGAGCTGCAGGAGAAAAAAGGTTGTTACAACTAAATGAGTTGGATGAATTTAGACTAGAAGCTTATGAAAGTGCTAAGATATACAAGCAGAGAGCTAAGAAGTGGCATGACAAGAAGATCACTAAGAAGGAATTCAAGCCAGGATAGCAAGTGCTCCTGTATAATTCGAGGCTTAAAATTTTCCCTGGCAAATTGAAGTCTAAGTGGACTGGCCCATACTTGGTGACAAAGATTTTTCCCTATGGGAATATTGAACTGCTGGATGAGGCAACAAAGAATCAATTCACAGCAAATGGTCACAGAGCAAAGCTGTACTTGGGAGGACAATGGGATAAGGAAAAAGAGGTTCAACACCTACAGCCCGCTTAAAAAGAATTGAAAGATGTCAAGCTAGTGACAATAAAAGAGCGCTTGTTGGGAGGCAACCCAACCTGAGGTAGTTTTCTTTTCATAACTTTTTCAATAAGAGTGTTGGATAACTGCTATGTATTGCAAGGAGCTAAGTTTGGTGTTGCACACCAAAAACAATCTAAGGGAGAATGCAGGATGCTAAGTTTGGTGTTCCACCAAAACTTCATTTAAAATTTCATTCTAACTTCCTGCACATTGCTAGTTCCAAGCAATCAAACAGATCATTCAACAACTTAACTATTTTTGTTTAGTCTCAATTTCATAACCTTTAGCAAGGACACAAAAGTTTACCCAGAGTTAACCTGTTGAATCAGAAAAAGTAGCAAGGAATTAAATCTGGGAGTTAACCACCAATTGAAGATACTATGCATCAAAACTCAAAAAGGGGCACAACAGAAAGAAGAACAAAAGAAATGCAAACCAATAGGTTGTATCTATACTTAACCTTTGCTGTTGAAAAATACTTTTGATTGATGTCTTGTTAAAGTGTTCATTTAGTTCAAACAAATTCAAATTTCTTTTAAAATAAGTAAGCTACTCTATGTGTGTGCTTGTGTGTTTACTTTCACTTAGCAAAAAGTATGTTTTGTCCCCTGCATCTTTAAGTTCAATAAAAGAAATGTTTGAATGTGAAGTAAGATAGTCTCTGTTAGATAGAAGTAGAATAAAAGTAAGTGGTGGTATGTGTGTGATTGTATAATAGCTCACTTTTAGTGAATAAAGAGCCAGGATATCTCCTTCTAAGTATAGAGTGGCCTACTGTCTATGAATCTCAATCGAATAAAAATCCTTGGTTAGAAAGAAAAACAAAAAGAAAGAAAAAAAAAAGAAGTGACAGAATAAAAGAAAAACAAAAAGAAACAAAGCTGGACACCAATAGCTTGAACCTTAGAATATATGCCTGTGGTGTCTTTGTATTAGGATCTGCTTGGATTACTAAGTTCTTTGGAGTGCATCAACACTCGGTGACTTGGGTTAACTAACCCGGGATCATCAGCTGAAAGTCCACTATCAAGAGCAACCTAACTACAAGGCACTTAGTAACCCAAAGAGGTGCTGGGCATCAATGTTCTATAGTGAATAATGTGTCAAGTATAAAGAAAAGGAAATGAACTTGCTACACATGACACTCAAATAAAGCTTATAAACAAAGTAATAGCCAAGGATAAAGGAATAATGAGAGGTCATAGCAGTATGTTACTTGAAGCTTGAAGGAGACTTTCTAGGCCTAGGAGTCAATAAGAAGTGAGTATTTACATATCCACACAAAATCCCATGAACTATCAATAATACTCTGCTAGCATGAACAGCCTCTTCCATTTCATTCTTTCTTCTCAATAAATCTTTTCTTGCTTGGGGACAAGCAAGCTTTAAGTTTGGTGTTGTGATGACAAGTCATCTTAGCCTAGTTTCACTAGCCTTTTTCTTTAGTTTTCAATTGAAGTATGCACTTTCTTGAGCTACAAGTAAGCTAATTTGGGTAGATTTTCATGCTTCCTTTGATTTAATCAACCATGTATGAATTCATGCTATTTCATGAGGTTTTATACTATAACTGTCACATATTATGAAAGAATGAATATCTCATGATTTTAAGCATAGCTTTGATGTGTTTGGTTGATTAATGATAGGTGAAGAAAGCTTGGAGAAAGGTTGAAGCAAGAAGGAATAGCTAGGAGTGAAGAGAGGACAATGGAATAAGTGAACTTGAACCAAGAAGCAAAAAGCTGGACCTAAAGTTAGCCTCAAACTTTTGCACAAACTTTTGGGTGAAAAGTTAGCCCCAACGTTAGCCCCTAACTTTTGGGCTAACGTTGGAACTTGAAAATCACTCCCTGGGCACCAAAAGTTTGCGCCAATGTTAGCCCCTAACTTTTGGGCTAACGTTGGCACATGAAAATCAACCCTAGGCACCAAAAGTTTGCGCCAACATTAGCCCCTAACTTGGTGGCTAACGTTGGCATAAGAAAAACCTCCCTGGCCACCAAAAGTTTGCGCCAACGTTAGCCCCTAACTTTTGGGCTAACGTTGGCACATGAAAAATACAAGGGAAGGAGCAAAAGTTTGCGCCAACGTTAGCCCCTAACTTTTGGGCTAACGTTGGCGCCATAAGTGCATCAAGGAAGGCCAACGTTGGAGCAAAAGTTAGACCCCTAACTTTTGCACCAACGTGGGTATCAGCAAAATATGGGGGCTGATATGAAAAGTTGGACCAAAAGTTAGACACTAACTTTTGCTCCAACTTTTACTCCAACTTTTGCAAAACTCCAACCCGGTTCATTTGGTTCACTTTGGTTCTTCTCCAAACTCCAAGAGCAATCAACCAAGGCCTCTTTCAACCCAATTCCACCAAGAGCAAAGGCCCAACTCAAGGCTTGAAGATCATTTGAAGAAAGTGTATAAATAGGATAGAATTCAAGTTCTTCGGAGAGCTTTCCCTTTGAATTTTCATAATAGTTTTCGGAGAGCTTTGGATATTGAGTGATCTTTAATTTCTTAGTCTTGGGGAAGGAGAATTCACTTCTCTTCCTCTTAGTTTTATTGCTTTCAATTTCAATTACAATTGTCTTGGATCTTGGGTTGGAGAATTGAAGAAATTCTGTTTCAATCTCATCCTTGGATCTCTCTGCTTTATTTACTGCTTGATTGAATTTAATTTCTGTTAATTGCTCTCAATCCACTTTCCTTGCAATTTACAATTCCCTTGCAATTGTTCTTGTTGGATCTAGGAAGGCATTGAGATCTCGACTCGGTTTTCTAGTCTCTGGGTCCTGAGATCTGAACTTTCAATTTCTAATTCTCTGTTTACTGTTTTCATGTTCATTTACTTTTCTGCTTCAAGATCCGATTTAACCCAAACCCTCTTCTACTTCTCTGCTTGATGCAAATTTACTTTTCCTTGTTTAATTTCTGCAAATCCAAGTCCCAATCCCCTTTACAATTCAAGTAATTTACATTTCTTGCACTTTAAGATTCCGTAATTTACATTTCTTGCATTCTAAGTTTCTGCCATTTAATTTCTTGTTCTTTAAGATTCAGCAATTTATTTCCTGTTCTCTTTAATTCCATGCAATTTAATTTCTGCAAATCACAAAACACTCAACCAAATCTTGATTCGCTTGACTAAATTAACCACTAAGCTAAAATTGCTCAATCCTTCAATCCCTGTGGGATCGACCTCACTCCCGTGAGTTTTTATTACTTGATGCGACCCGGTACACTTGCCGGTTAGATTTGTGTGTTTTGGGAGAAATTCATTTTTCCACCAAAATACTCATCAGAAAGGAAGCTCACAGTGAGAGGAAAAAATCTAAGGCAACATGATTTTCAGCTTCCATGATCAAAGAATGAGGGATGTCAAGCTAGTGACATTAAAAGAGCGCTTGTTGGGAGTCAACCCAAACAAAGGTAGTTTTCTTTTCCCAACTATTTCAATAAATAGGTTGAGTAATCTTGTCTGTATTGCAAGGAGCTAAGTTTGGTGTTACACACCAAAACAATTTAAGGGAGAATGAAGGATGCTAAGTTTAGTGTTCCACCAAAAATCTCATTTGAAAACACATTTTCACCTTTTGCATAATCAGTTACTAGCTCCAAGCAATCAGAGAAACTACTTAGCCATTGTTTGTTTTCTAGTTTTAGTTTTGTGACCTTCAGCAAAGCCACAAGGTTTCATATATGGTTGGCTGGTTGCATAAGAAACTTTGGCAAGGAACTAAGTTTGGTGTTCACACACCAAAAATAAGTTCAAAAGCCTACAAGCAAATCTTGCATACTAACCAGTTGCCTAAGGGCTTGAGAAATAAGCTACTTCTAAGGATTATGCTGGAAAACAATCAATCTGTGAAAGGGTTCTGCATCATCACCCAAAGGAGGAACAACAGAGAGAAATAATGATGACAGAAGGAAAAGCTGAAATACATTCCCAACAGGTTGTATTGACACCTAATCCTTGTTGTTTTGAAGTATTTTAACTTGGGGATTCCTATATGTTTTGCTGAAGTGTTCAATTAAGTGCAAGTATAAATGTTTGCTAAGAATGGTAGCCTGCATATTATGCTTGTCATAACTCATTAGCTTAAAATTTTGTTTTGTTTCCCTTCTGCGTAAATAAAAGAAAAATGTTTGAAACAAGAAAGTAATTGTCCAATGTTGTAGAAATTAGAATGGAATTCAGTGGTGGTACTTGTTTGATTTAATGATTAGCTCATTAATAAAAGCTGCATGATAGAATATCCTTTGTAGTGTAAACTAAGTTGCTGTCACAAAGCCTTTCATCAATGAATGTCCCTTGAGAATAAAGCAAAATAAGAAGAAAAAGAAAGATAAAAGCCAAGAATAGGCAAAGAAACAAACAATAAGGCTAGACACCAATAGCTTGGACCTTAGGACATATGTCTGTGGTGTTTTTGTACTAGGATATGCTTGGACAATTAGGTTCAGAGGAGTATTTTAAAACTTGGCCATTTGGATTAACTAATCTGGGATTGCCAACCGAAAGTCCACTATCAAGAGCAACCTAGTTACAAAGCATTTAGTAATCCAAAGAGATGCTGGGCATCAATGTTCCTAAGAAGAAATTGTGAGCCATGTGTCTGTGGTGAAGTGGTGTTGAGAAAAATTGAGCCAAAAGGGCTGCTGCAACACTTAACACCAAGCCTTCATTAAGAAATAAGCTTTCTAAGCAAAAGAAAGAAAGCAAAAGCTAATAGGGAGCAATCAAAAAGCAAGGCATTATAGCAGCAACTCTAGTGAACCTTTAAGGAAACATTTCTTATCTATCAGCAAAGAATAAGTGAGCTGCATTTGTCTGCATAAAACCCCATGAACCAAGTTCAATTATCTGATAAATAAGGACATGTATGCTTCTTTGTTCCATTTCATTTCCTCTTATGTTTAGTGCTTGCTTGGGGACAAGCAAGGTTTAAGTTTGGTGTTGTGATGACAAGTCATCTTATGCTAGCTTCTCGAGCATTTTTCACTTGTTTCATTAGGTTTTATGCACTTTCTTGCATTATAAGTAAGTGATTTGGAGTGGATTTGCTTGGTTATGTTAAATCAATCAACCAACATTTAATTAACACAAAATCATAGGGTTTAAGCTAGAATTAGTTGATTTTATCAATGATTTAGAAACCTTATGAATTTGGTGATACTTTGATATGTTTGTTGGGTTGCTTGTAGGTGAAGAGATGGTGAAGAAAAGAAAGAACAAGGAAAGCGTGCGTATCAAAGCGTGGCCTATGACATAAAAGTGTAGCACTCAAGGAACCTAGCATAGTGCTCTCTATTTGAGCGGAGCATTCAAGGATTGGCAGCACCAAAGCCCCCACCAAAAGACAAGCAAGGGCGCTACGTTTGAAGCACACAACGGAGCGCTCAACACCAAGGCCAGCACTCAATTTGAATGAAGCGCTACGTTAACTTTGTTAACGTTTTTGTGGCCCAACCAAAAGGAAATCAAGGCGTGACACACACCAAAGGGAGCAGCAAGGTTCAAAATGGGGACCAAGAGAAGCGCTACAAGACTTGGCACAAATGAAGCTAGTGAGGTTCGAACATGGAGACCACACAAGGCACAATGTAGCGCTACGTTATGTGCACCTCACTGAGCGCTATTAGTGCAAGGAAATTGGCCAAAATGAAATGGCCAAGGCTCGAAGGGGGAGACAAAAGCAAGCAATGGGTGCTACATTACATTAGTTAACTTAGCGCTATGAATGAAGCTTGGCACGAGCCCAGGAATAAGGCAAGCGAGCGCTACGTTATTTGACAAAATTGAGCGCTCCACTGGGAGGTGGCCCTTGGTCCAATTTCAATTAAATGCCACCTTGGATCCAATTCTTCACCAATTTAAAAAGTCCACTCCAAAGTCTGAAGAAAAAAATTAGAAAGTGTATAAATAGGAGTTCATTTGATTTGTAGAGGACCTTTTTCTTTTTGCTCATTTTTATATTTTACCTTTTAGCTAAATTTTAGTTTGGATTTTAGCTTTCATTTTGAATTGGGAATTGGGATTGAGATCTGAGTTTTCTTTTTTGGTTGTTCTTGCTTCGACAACCTCTACTTTCTGTTTTTATTTTTTTTTCTTCTGCATTTTCTACTATCTGTTCTTGGAATTTGAATTGAGATTGAAGAGCTTCATTGATTCTAAATTCTGAGAATCATCTTTTACCTCTCTTCTCAATTATTCTAAGGATTGGATCGGAATTTAGCTTTCTATTTTCATTCTCTGCAACTTCTACTTTTCTGTTTTGAATTTTAGATTGAGATTGAAGAAATTCTGTTTCAATTCTAGATCTGAAATTCATCTTTGTTCTTCTTCTGCAAAATTCTGAGAATTAAGGAATTGGATCTAAGCTCATTTGCTATTTCATTTACATTTCTTCTGCAATTTATTTTCTTTTTGATCAAGGGTGCAATTCAGATCTAGATCTATGTTCTAATCTCATTGCCCCTCTTAGATCTTCAATTTTTCTTTTAAATTTCATAATTGAGCTGAATTTTTTTGCTGTTTGCTTCTTC
Source organism: Arachis ipaensis (assembly GCF_059453495.1). Taxonomy (NCBI): domain Eukaryota; kingdom Viridiplantae; phylum Streptophyta; class Magnoliopsida; order Fabales; family Fabaceae; genus Arachis; species Arachis ipaensis. The sequence continues at coordinate 89,795,235 of NC_142440.1, read as the reverse complement.
AAGAAATTTTCCTTTCTGTTTCATTACTGGACTGAATCCTTTCATTTGATAGTTTTCTGAGTTGCTTTGATTTACATTTTCTTGCTAAATTTTGAATCATAGCACCCAAATCCCCTTTACTCTTCAAGCAATTTACATTCCTCAGCAATTTAGATTCAGTAATTTAGTTTTCTTGCCCTTTAAGCTTTAGCTATTTACATTTCTTACAATCTAAGTTTCAGTCATTTATATTACTTGCACTTTAAATTTAAGCTCTTTTAATTTCTTGCACTTTAAGTTTCATGCAATTTACTCTTCAGCACTTTATTTTTCTGTCAATTTCCCTTCTCCCTTTTATTTTCATGCAAATTAGCTTCTGCTATTCAAGTTTCACTCATATCATCAACTGTTTGCTTAACTAAATTCATTACCTAACTAAAATTGCTCAATCCATCAATCCCTATGGGATCGACCTCACTCTTGTGAGTAATTACTACTTGATGCGACCCAGTACACTTGTCGGTGAGTTTAGGTGTGGAATCGCATTTCGACCCATCAAGTTTTTGGTACCGTTGTCGGGGATTGATCTTGATTGACAATGATTAAGTGAGGTGATAGTCTAGATTAAGGAATTTTTCTTTGTTTTTCTTTGTTTTTAATAAGCACACTAACTGTTTGAGACTTTGTCTCTACTAATACTAACTGCACTCAAGCTATAGAGTGCCCTATTTGTGTTTCTGAATTTATGCCAGGAAGAAGAAGCAATGACTTCACACCCTTCAATCTTGAGATACTCTGAAGGTTGAGAAGAGAAGCACAAGATGGAAGGGAATCCCTCTAATTCACCAGAGGGAGTGGCCAACAATAACCCACCCCAGAAAATCAGTAAGCTGGAAGTAGAAGTGCAATCATTCACACAAAAGAAGGGAGTGATAGAACTTGAAGGAGTAAAGGCAGTCATGACCCAAAACAAGCAGATGCACCAACAACTTCAGCAACAAATGGAGCTGATGGTCAGGAAAATTAATGAGCTGCAACTTGCTGTAGTGAATGCACAAAGCCAATCTCAAACCTCACATGGATGGAATCAATCTAAAAAAGGTTTTGGGGCATTCAACTATGAGCAACGAAGCCCTGAGCAAGTGCAATCTCTAAATAACACCTCAAGTTCGTTCCAACACAATTCTCATGGTGATGCCCACCACCTATTCTGGAGGACTCATTCTAACATGAGGTAGGGTGAGCATCAAAATCAAGGACCAAGGAACCTCAATTATAACAGCCCTAACATTACAAACAAGCACAACCACACCCCTACTAACAACACCCATTACACACTACCACAACACACACACTTCCAACCCCATCACACTTCACAATTCTCCCAAAACAACTTTCAACAACCATCTCATTTCACACAACCATGACCAACTCCATGCTCTCAAAGAATCTCTAACCTAGAGATAATAATGGAGAAACTCATGGACAATCAAGCCCTGGCAATCAAAAACCAAGAAGCAGTATTCAGAAACTTTGAAAGACAAATGGGGCAAATGGCCAAACACATTTCAGAACTAAGTGAGAAGAGAGCAAATACCTTCCCCATAGCTACTGAAGACAACCCAAAAGACAACGAAAAAGCCACAAAGTGGGAGAAGTGGAAGGCAATCATAGAGGAAAGTGAGAAGTCTATGGAAAAAGAAGCCATTATCCAGGAAAAATACCACAGAAAAGTTCCACAAGAAGAGATAGAGGAAAGAAAGCTCACAGTGAGAGAGAAAATCTAAGGCAACATGATTTTCAGCTTCCATGATCAAAGAATGAGGGATGCCAAGCTAGTGACATTAAAAGAGCGCTTGTTGGGAGGCAACCCAACCAAAAGTAGTTTTCTTTTCCCAACTATTTAAATAAATAGGTTGAGTAATCTTATCTGTATTGCAAGGAGCTAAGTTTGGTGTTGCACACCAAAACAATTTAAGGGAGAATGAAGGATGCTAAGTTTGGTGTTCCACCAAAAATCTCATTTGGAAACACATTTTCACCTTTTGCATAATTAGTTGCTAGCTCTAAGCAATCAGAGAAACTACTTAGTCATTGTTTGTTTTCTAGTTTTAGTTTTGTGACCTTCAGCAAAGCCACAAGGTTTCATATATGGTTGGCTGGTTGCATAAGAAACATTGGCAAGGAACTAAGTTTGGTGTTCACACACCAAAAATAAGTTCAAAAGCCTACAAGCAAATCTTGCATACTAACCAGTTGCCTAAGGGCTTGAGAAATAAGCTACTTCTAAGGATTATGCTGGAAAACAATCAATCTGTGAAAGGGTTCTGCATCATCACCCAAAGGAGGAACAACAGAGAGAAATAATGATGACAGAAGGAAAAGCTGAAATACATTCCCAACAGGTTGTATTGACACCTAATCCTTGTTGTTTTGAAGTATTTTAACTTGGGGATTCCTATATGTTTTGCTGAAGTGTTCAATTAAGTGCAAGTATAAATGTTTGCTAAGAATGGTAGCCTGCATATTATGCTTGTCATAACTCATTAGCTTAAAATTTTGTTTTGTTTCCCTTCTGCGTAAATAAAAGAAAAATGTTTGAAACAAGAAAGTAATTGTCCAATGTTGTAGAAATTAGAATGGAATTCAGTGGTGGTACTTGTTTGATTTAATGATTAGCTCATTAATAAAAGCTGCATGATAGAATATCCTTTGTAGTGTAAACTAAGTTGCTGTCACAAAGCCTTTCATCAATGAATGTCCCTTGAGAATAAAGCAAAATAAGAAGAAAAAGAAAGATAAAAGCCAAGAATTGGCAAAGAAACAAACAATAAGGCTAGACACCAATAGCTTGGACCTTAGGACATATGTCTGTGGTGTTTTTGTACTAGGATATGCTTGGACAATTAGGTTCAGAGGAGTATTTTAAAACTTGGCCATTTGGATTAACTAATCTGGGATTGCCAACCGAAAGTCCACTATCAAGAGCAACCTAGTTACAAAGCATTTAGTAATCCAAAGAGATGCTGGGCATCAATGTTCCTAAGAAGAAATTGTGAGCCATGTGTCTGTGGTGAAGTGGTGTTGAGAAAAATTGAGCCAAAAGGGCTGCTGCAACACTTGACACCAAGCCTTCATTAAGAAATAAGCTTTCTAAGCAAAAAAAAGAATGCAAAAGCTAATAAGGAGCAATCAAAAAGTAAGGCATTATAGCAGCAACTCTAGTGAACCTTTAAGGAAACATTTCTTATCTATCAGCAAAGAATAAGTGAGCTACATTTGTCTGCATAAAACCCCATGAACCAACTTCAATTATCTGCTAAATAAGGACATGTATGCTTCTTTGTTCCATTTCATTTCCTCTTATGTTTAGTGCTTGCTTGGGGACAAGCAAGGTTTAAGTTTGGTGTTGTGATGACAAGTCATCTTATGCTAGCTTTTCGAGCATTTTTCACTTGTTTCATTAGGTTTTATGCACTTTCTTGCATTATAAGTAAGTGATTTGGAGTGGATTTGCTTGGTTATGTTAAATCAATCAACCAACATTTAATTAACACAAAATCATAGGGTTTAAGCTAGAATTAGTTGATTTTATCAATGATTTAGAAACCTTATGAATTTGGTGATACTTTGATATGTTTGTTGGGTTGCTTGTAGGTGAAGAGATGGTGAAGAAAAGAAAGAACAAGGAAAGCGTGCTTATCAAAGCGTGGCCTATGACATAAAAGCGTAGCACTCAAGGAACCAAGCATAGTGCTCTCTATTTGAGCAGAGCGTTCAAGGATTGGGATCACCAAAGCTCCCACCAAAAGACAAGCAAGGGCACTACGTTTGAAGCACACAACGGAGCGCTCAACACCAAGGCCAGCACTCAATTTGAATGAAGCGCTACGTTAACTTTGTTAACGTTTTCGTGGCCCAACCAAAAGAAAATCAAGGCCTGACACACACCAAAGGGAGCAGCAAGGTTCAAAATGGGGACCAAGAGAAGTGCTACAAGACTTGGCACAAATGAAGCTAGTGAGGTTCGAACATGGAGACCACACAAGGCACAATGTAGCGCTACGTTATGTGCACCTCACTGAGCGCTATTAGTGCAAGGAAATTGGCCAAAATGAAATGGCCAAGGCTCGAAAGGGGAGACAAATGCAAGCAAGGGGTGCTACGTTACATTAGCTAACCTAGCACTATGAATGAAGCTTGGCACGAGCCCAAGAACAAGGCAAGGGAGCGCTACGTTATTTGACCAAACTGAGCACTCCATTAGGAGGTGCCCTTTGGTCCAATTTCAATTAAATGTCACCTTGTATCCAATTTTTCACTAATTTAAAAAGTCTACTCCAAAGTCTGAAGAAAAAAATTAGAAAGTGTATAAATAGGAGTTCATTTGATTTGAAGAGGACCTTTTTCTTTTTGCTCATTTTTACATTTTACCTTTTAGCTAAATTTTAGTTTGGATTTTAGCTTTCATTTTGAATTGGAAATTGGGATTGAGATCTGAGTTTTCCTTTTTGGTTGTTCTTACTTCGGCAACCTCTACTTTCGGTTTTCATTTTTTTCTTCTGCATTTTCTACTATCTGTTCTTGGAATTTGAATTGAGATTGAAGAGCTTCATTGATTCTAAATTCTGAGAATCATCTTTTACCTCTCTTCTCAATTGTTCTAAGGATTGGATCGGAATTTAGCTTTCTATTTTCATTCTCTGCATCTTCTACTTTTTTGTTTTGAATTTTGGATTGAGATTGAAGAAATTCTGTTTCAATTCTACATCTGAAATTCATCTTTGTTCTTCTTATGCAAAATTCTGAGAATTAAGGAATTGGATCTAAGTTCATTTGTTGTTTCATTTACATTTCTTCTACAATTTATTTTCTATTTGATCAAGGGTGTAATTGAGATCTAGATCTGTGTTCTAATCTCATTGCTCCTCTTAGATCTTCAATTTTTCTTTTAGATTTCATAATTCAGTTGAATTTTTTTGCTGTTTGCTTCTTCAAGAAATTTTTCTTTCTGTTTTACTACTGGACTGAATCCTTTCATCTGATAGTTTTCTGAGTTGCTTTGATTTAAATTTTCTTGCTAAATTCTAAATCCCAACACCCAAATCCTTTTTACTCTTCAAACAATTTACATTCCTCAGCAATTTAGATTCAGTAATTTAGTTTTCTTGCCCTTTAAGCTTCAGCTATTTATATTTCTTGCAATCTAAATTTCAGTTATTTACATTACTTGCACTTTAAGTTTCAGCTCTTTTAATTTCTTTCACTTTAAGTTTCATGCAATTTACTCTTCAGCACTTTATTTTTCTGTCAATTTCCCCTCTCCCTTTTATTTTCATTCAAATTAGCTTCTGCTATTCAAGTTTCACTCAAATATCAATTGTTTGCTTAATTAAATTCATCACCTAACTAAAATTGCTCAATCCATCAATCCCTGTGGGATCGACCTCACTCTTGTGAGTAATTACTACTTGATGCGACCCGGTACACTTGCCGGTGAGTTTAGGTGTGGAATCGCATTTCCATCCATCATTGGGGTAGAGGTTAGATTATTTTTTTCTGACCTTCTCTTTTTCATGGATATTTTCTTCTGTTTCTTGGTCACAATCCCTTTTTTAGTACTTTCCTTGGTTACCTTCACTTCTTTGATTTCAAAATTTGGGTGTTGTGTGATGGTTGAATTGTACCCTTCATCAAGAACTTCTTGAATTGGTGGTTCAATAAACTCACCCTCTATGCCACTCTCTGCTTCATTGGAGTGTAGATTCCCAAAATTATTTTCATCCCTTACAACCTCCTTTGTTTGTGCATTGATGGGAAGCAGAAGCTGGTGAATTAAAAATTTATTAAAATGGTTACGTTGCAAGTATAGTTCTTAACTCACTGAAAATCTGCCTATCAATTTAAAAATATGTCACAGAGAGTTTAAATTAAAATTACTGGGAGTTTTAAGTCCCAGGTCGTCTCCCAACGAGTTGCAGAAAAGTGTGCTGTTTTATTAATTAGATGTTCCAAGAAGTTGAGCTAAGTAAATTGGAATTTAAACTGAGGAATTTTAATTAATATAAATAAAAGCCTTGACTAGAAATTGATTAGTTAGAATCTCTATCATTGATGGAGTGATTTTTAAGATTGATTTATAATTAATGGTTACTCTGTTTGGTTATCCTTTACTAGGTAAGAAAAAGTCAAACAAGTTGGAATGCCAGATCTGTTCACGAGTTACAACCCACTTAGTTCAAAGGAATTGGCGTTGGTGACAGGATAGCAATCCAACATTTAACCCAACTACAAATTTTTCCTTCAATCCTTCCAACTCAAGAGTTCCCTTTTAATCAACTCCCCATCAAGTAATGAAACTACTCACGCATTGTAAATAAAGAATCCATGGCACATGAAAGGGAATTAAAATAAGACATGATTATTGGAATTGAAATTAAATTAAAAAGAAATAATCCTTGCATCAATTAATCATAAAAGTATCTGAATGACAAAATTGAACATAACAAAGAACATGGAAGAATAAAACCAAGTTAAGAGAACAAACTAGAATGATGAAGTCTTGATGAGGAAATAACTCTTCTCAATGTTCTAATGCTAAGACCAATTGAAAATCCAAATTTCAAAAACTAGAGAGAAAAACCTAAGAGAGTGAAAAACTAGATCTAAAACTACTGAATGAATGTGTGTTTTGTTTCTGCATATTCTCTGACTCTAGTCTGCTATTCCGGGCCGAAAACTGGGCCAAAATAAGGTCCAAAATCGCCCCCATCGAATTCTGCAGATTATGCAGATCGCGCATGTCACGCGATCGCGTCATCCATGCGGACGCGTCGCTTGCGCTTTTTCCTCTCCACGCGTTCGCGTCGTCCACACTACCGCGTCGCTTGCGCTTTCCAATCCGCGCGGCCGCGCAAGCCATGCGGCCGCGTCACTGCGATTTGCGCTCCTTCGCGCGGTCGCGTGAGCCATGCGACCGCGTCACTTCTCGCTGGTTATCTCCTCAAATTCTTGTGTTCCTTCCATTTTTGCTAGCTTCCTCTCCAATCTCCATCTCATTCATGCCCTATAAAGCCTGAAACACTTGACACACAGATCACGGCATCGAATGGAATAGAGGAGAATTAAAATTAAATAATTAAAGTCTCTAGGAAGCAATTTTCAAACTTGTACTGAATTTAGGAAGAAATCTAAATGCATGCTAAATTGATGAATAAGTGGGTAAGGATCATGACAAAACCACACAATTAAACACAATATAAACTATAAAATAGTGGTTTATCAACCTCCCCACACTTAAACATTAGCATGTCCTCATGCTAAATTGAAGGAGACAAGGAAATAAGTATGAACATGTAGAAACTCATGAAATGCGATGCAATCCTACATATATAAATAAATGCAACTATATGATTATTGTCCACTTGATCAAAAGTAAATAAGCCCTTCAAAACAATTACAAATCAAATTCCACTAATTCTATCATTATACAATAAAACCGATAAAAGTGCAAGAAGATAGCTTATGAAAGCAGGAAACATGAAAATTCAAGCATTGAACCCTCACTGATAATGTATGTACGCTCTAATCTCTAGTGTATAAGGTGATCACTCTATTCTTCTCTAGTCATGTTTTCTAACTTTGGTTTTTCTCCTAACCAATCAACAACAGTTAATATACCAATGCAAACATCATGAGGTCTTTTCAGGGTTGTAATGGGGCCAAGGTGCAGGTAAGGGTATACATATGGCTAAGTGAGCTTTATAAATTGAATCTTTAATTAACCTAAGCTCTCTCCTAATATACATATACTCTATATACTTTTAAATTCATGCCTAGCTATCCGTAATTCCCTTTTTCAACCCATACTCATGTTTCAACTTTGTATTTTAATTCTATCATATGTGCATTGATCTTTGAATTCTGAATTTAACATTGGGGTAATTTTGTGTCCCCTTATTAATTTGTTTATCATCTTTTTTTTTTTGGATTGAAATAAATAAAGCTTATCAATGCACATAGATTTTTTTTATTCTTATAGTTTCACATGAATAGGTATCCAAATTCCCTTTAAATTTTCATGACACATCCCCTTAACAACTTTTGTTCCCACAAATTCCCATACTTAACTAGCACACACAATTCTATCTTAAGCTAACCAAAGATTCAATTTGGGATATGCAATTGTTTTTTCAGCTTAAGGTTAGTAATGTGGTAAAATATAGAACAAATGGGGTTTTAAAGGCTCAAAGTGGTTAACAAGGGTAATTGAAAAGGGTAGGCTTGATTTGGATAAGTGAGTTTAAACAAATAATGGCCTCAATCATGTGCAAGCATGTAAATATAATAAATATTGGACATATAAGATAAAACAAAATATAGATTACAATCATAGAGAAGTAAACACACAAGAATAAAATAATTATGGTTAAATAATGTAACCATTCATAAAGGCTCAAATCTTCCACAGGTTGTGTGTTCTTTAACTCAAATATCATGTTCCAAATACAACTCAAGCAAATTTATCATAAGAATTTTTGAAAAATCAGTGAAATTTTGTTCCAAAGATAGATTTTAAAAGAAACTTATTGTCTTTTCAATCAAGTAGAACATGCATGCAACTATCCTAACCTATGCAATTTATTCTATTCTATAAAGGAAAGAAAAATCTAACTAAAATGTCCTAATTATTGGTGCCAGAGAAGAGAATTTACCTCCGGAAGTCAGGTACTGACTGACCTCCCCACACTTAAGGCTTTGCACCGTCCTTGGTGCCATCTGTCAGAAATAGGGGTGGGCTGGTAGCAGTATCTCCATCATCGGGACCGTCATGGCTCCCTGTGCTAGTAAAGGAAGTGGAGTCTGGGGTGTCTGAGTCTCTGAAGCGTCCCTTGAGTAGCTCCTTGAGGTGTTTGAATCGGCGCTCGTTACGGCGTTCTCTCATCTTAGCTTTCAGTTCATGCCGATCCAATTTTTCAAGTATCTGCTGGAGAAATTTCTCAGTTGTAGATGCTTGTGGTGTTGAAGAAGGAATATCTTCAACTGGCTCAGTAGGCTGGCTTGTAGTGGCTGCTGAAAGTCTGAGGTATTTCCCGTTAGGGACATATTGATCATCCCGTGGAAGCATGGCTTTGGTGTCCCCAACTCTGTAGGAGACTCCGGCTGCTGAGACAAGATCTGAGACCAGGGTGGGAAAAGGTAGGTTGCCCGCGATTTGTACATGCTCCATAGCATTCCGGATGTGTCTTGAGAGATTCAGAGGTTGGTCTGTAAGGATGCACCATAGTAAAACAGCCATGTCTGCAGTGAAAGAGGACTCATAAGTGCTCAGAAAGACGTAATGGGACATGATCTGTGCCCATACGCGAGCCTCCAAGGTAAGTGCGGAAGCCAAGATTCCCTTAGGGCGGGTATGGTGGTATCCGTAGATCCAACGGCTGCCAGGTAATGCGATGACTCCGAGAACAGAGTCCCAGTCGAATTGGTATCTCTGGCGCTGAAGGGTGGCTTCTTGAAAAGCGTCCATTCCTGCTGGAATAGGGGGAAGACTCAGAGCTTGCTGAATGGCCTCTTCTGTGATGGGGACTTGTTTCTGCCAGACATAAACAGACTGCAGGGTCGACATGTAGAAGTTGGAGTAGAATTCAACTACCCAAGAAAGATTGACCTGCCTTGGCTGTTTCCGTAGGAAACCCCATTGTCTTCGCTCAATTTGCGGCTCAACAAAGGTGGCAATATTGGACGGGAGGATAAGAAGGTATTCATTGTTATAGTTCCTGTCTGCCAGGATAGGGAACATCTGCTCACAGTAGCGATTGGAAAATCGCGCAGCGTCTTTTGCTGGAAAGGCTTTCTCCTTTTCGTCAACCTTTATTATCCTCTTGACTCGTTTTGTTGAGGGCTTGACTGCAGTTGAAGAAGGCTCTGCCACTAATGCTCTTTTAGTTCCTCTTCTTGCTGGTGGTCTGGAAGTTGCTTTTTCCTTTCCTTTCTTGGTGGCCATCCTGAAAGAAGGGAAGAGAAAGAAAATTAAATTTAAAGAGAAATACAGCAAGGAAGGGAACGAAAAAGAGGGTGAATGATGCACAGTAAAATATAGATGACATGAGCACATGCTCTCGAGTACATATGAAAAGCCATCAATGGGAAATAACTAGTGCATAAAAAGACAAGTGAATGCAAAGTGTTTATTGGCATGCTGGCAAAGGGCATGAGTAGTATAGACCAAGCATTACTTTGTAACAAACCATCACGTTTGTATTGACAATTGAATTCAATTAATAAAATAATAAGGGAAAGTTGTGAAAAGCAAGCATTGAATAGTATAGTAACATACAGAAGTGCATAATGTCACACGGGCTTTTTCACAAACATATAGCATGCATGGTGAATAGGGTATAGAAAATATGAAGATGAACATGCAAGCAATCCCTTAAATGGGAGAAAAATAATTGTCAAATAATTTACAATAATCTACAAGCATATAATGAGGGATGATGACTCAAAAGGTTTCTAATACCATGTAAAGAAAAGAAAAGAAGAAGAAGAAAATAAAAATTTGAAAAGAAAAAGAAAAGAAAAAGAAAATAATAATATATATACATAATATAATAAGAATGATAGAAAAGAGAAGAAGGAAGAAGAAGGTAAAACCTTGTTAATGATGGTGAGAGAGATAGAGAGTGAAAGGTGAGATAGAAAGGGGAAGGGAGAAGGAGGAAAGAAGGAGGGAAAAGAAAAATTAGGATTTGGAGGAAAGAAAGATAAGATAATTTGGCAATTTAGGTTGAGTTGTGCGGCGCATGCGACGCGGCCGCGTGGGGCACACGTTCGCGTGGGTGCGCATCAGGTAAGAAGACGCGATCGCGTCAGTCACGCGGTCGCGTGGCCCGTGTTGCGCTGCTGGCGCGAGTGCAGCCTCGCTCCAGCACAACTCTCTGTTCAATTTATTTTAATAGCCAAAATTGGGTGACGCGATCGCGTGGGTGACGCGATCGCGTGGGTCACGCGATCGCGTGGGTCACGCGATCGCGTGAGTGTGCGTTAGAAAATAATTGACGCGGCCGCATCGGCGACGCGGTCGCGTGACAAGGATTGTGCTTCCAGCACCAATCCAGCACCACTCTCGCACAATATAGCATTGTGCACCCTTTTACGTCGAAAATGCAGAGCACGCGGCCGCATGGGGCCCGCGGTCGCGTGGGAGGCTATGATTCCCAGGCAACGCGGTCGCGTGGGGTAATTTGTGCCATTGGCACGACTCCAGCGCTGCTCCTGCGTAACTTTCTGTTCATTTTTATTTTTGTTTACTCCCCCTGCCACGCGGACGCGTCGCTGGTGTGATCGCGTCGCGCACTGAGAAAATTTTTTTTTTTTAGGAAAGATAAAGACATGTAATTGAAAGAGCACGAAAGCACTAATAAAGAGAAGAGATATTAAAGAAGAAAAACTAAAAATGAAGAAAAGAACGATCATACCGCGGTGGGTTGTCTCCCACCAAGCACTTTGCTTTAACGTCCGTAAGTTGGACGCTCCACTAGCTCAATCTATTGCTATGTGGGGATCTTCCAAGTGGAGGATCTCAAGCTCCTTGCTTTTCTGCACCTTCTCACCATGGTACAGCTTCAGGCGGTGTCCATTAACCTTAATAAGTTCAGAGCTTGAAGGATGGCTTACGTGATAAACTCCGTACGGTTCAGCCTTCTCTACTCTGTATGGACTTTCCCATTTTGATCTTAACTTACCGGGCATTAGCCTTAGTCGAGATTTGTAAAGGAGGACGAAATCTCCAGGTTGAAATTCTTTCTTCTTGATGTTTTGATCATGCACAGCTTTCATCCTTTCCTTACAAATTTTGGAATTCTCATAAGCTTCTAGGCGAAGGTTCTCCAGTTCCTATAGTTGCAACGTCCTTTCAGCTCCGGCCTTCTCAATTTCCATGTTGCACTCTTTAACTGCCCAGAAGGCTCTGTGTTCGATTTCAACTGGAAGATGGCAAGCTTTTCCATAAACTAAGCGAAAGGGACTCATTCCAATGGGTGTCTTGTATGCTGTTCTATATGCCCACAGTGCATCTTGTAGTCTGGTGCTCCAGTCTTTTCTATGAGGCTTTACTATCTTCTGCAAGATACGCTTAATTTCTCTGTTTGACACCTCGGCTTGCCCATTAGTTTGGGGATGGTAAGCTGTTGCAACTTTATGGATTATCCCATGCTTCTTCATCAATCCTGTTAGTCTCCTGTTACAAAAATGGGTGCCTTGATCGCTCACGATCGCTCGTGGTGATCCAAAGCGGCATATAATATGGTTTCTCACAAAGGAAACAACAGTGTTAGCATCATCAGTGCGGGTAGGAATTGCTTCCACCCATTTGGAAACATAATTCACAGCTAACAATATATAAAAATATCCACTAGAATTTGGAAATGGACCCATGAAGTCAATGCCCCAAACATCAAAAATTTCACAGAAAAGCATATATTGTTGAGGCATCTCATCCCTCTTGGATATGTTACCAAATTTCTGGCATGGGTGACAAGATTTACAAAACTCAGCAGCATCTCTAAAAAGAGTAGGCCACCAGAATCCGTAGTCTAAGATCTTTCTAGCTGTTCTTTGAGGGCCAAAGTGTCCTCCACTCTCAGATGAGTGACAGGCCTCTAAAATGGACTGGAATTCTGATTGAGGTACACAACGTCTAATTATCTGGTCAGCGCCACATCTCCATAAATATGGGTCATCCCATATATAATATTTAGACTCGCTTTTCAGCTTGTCTCTTTTATGTTTAGAAAAATGTGGAGGAAATGTGCGGCTAACTAAGTAATTAGCAACAGGTGCATACCAAGGGGCTACCTCAGGGGCTACCTCAGATACTGCTTGCAGGTTGTCAAAAGGAAAATTATCATCTATAGGAGTAGAATCATCCTTAATATGTTCAAGGCAACTCAAGTGGTCTGCTACTAAATTTTGATTACCACTCCTATCCTTTATTTCTAAATCAAATTCTTGTAACAGCAGTATCCAACGTATAAGTCTTGGTTTGGATTCCTTTTTAGCTAATAGATACTTTAGAGCTGCATGGTCCGAATACACTACTACTCTAGTACCAAGTAAATAAGCCCGGAATTTATCCAGAGCAAAAATAATAGCAAGTAGCTCTTTCTCAGTAGTAGTATAATTGGACTGGGCAGTGTCTAAAGTCTTAGACGCATAGGCAATAACAAAAGGATCCTTACCTTCACGCTAAGCCAGCGCTGCTCCTACTGCATGGTTGGAAGCATCACACATAATTTCAAATGGCTGGCTCCAGTCGGGTCCTCTCACAATTGGGGGCTTGAGTTAGAGCAGTCTTCAGCTTATCAAACGCTTGTTTGCAATCGTCACTTAACTCGAACTCAATATCCTTTTGCAGTAATCTGGATAAGGGAAGTGCTACCTTACTAAAGTCCTTAATAAATCTCCTGTAGAAACCTGCATGGCCAAGGAACGAACGGACTTCCCTCACAGAAGAGGGGTAAGGTAAACTAGAAATAACATTCACCTTTGCTGGGTCTACAGAAATGCCATTATTAGATACCACATGTCCTAATACAATCCCTTGCTTTACCATAAAGTGGCATTTTTCGAAATTCAATACAAGGTTTGTATTAACACATCTATCTAATACTATAGATAATCCATCTAAGCAAAGGTTAAAAGAATCACCATAAATGCTAAAATTGTCCATAAAAACTTCCATACAGTCCTCAATAAGATCAGAGAAAAGAATCATCATGCACCTTTGGAAGGTGGCTGGTGCATTGCACAAGCCAAAGGGCATTCTCTTATAAGCATAAGTCCCAAAAGGACATGTAAAAGTAGTCTTTTCCTGATCCTCAGGAGCTATATGAATCTGGAAATAACCTATGTAACCATCTAGAAAGCAATAATGTGATTTACCTGACAGGCGATCCAGCATTGGATCAATGAATGGAAGTGGGTAGTGATCCTTACAAGTAGCTTGGTTGAGACGCCTGTAATCAATGCAAACTCTCCAAGCATTCTGAACTTTAGTTGCTATGAGCTCTCCATGCTCATTCTTCACGGTAGTGACTCCGGACTTCTTGGGCACCACTTGTACTGGGCTTACCCATTCACTGTCTGAAATGGGATATATGATACCGGCTTCCAATAGTCTGGTTACTTCCTTTTTGACAACTTCCAAGATGGTGGGATTCAATCTCATTTGTGGTTGACGGACAGGTCTTGCTCCCTCTTCTAAAAATATTCTGTGCTCACATACTTGAGGGTTAATTCCCACTATGTCTGCCAAACTCCACCCAATTGCCTTCTTATTCTTCCTCAGTACATCAAGTAACTGCTCTTCTTGTTGAGAAGTTAGTTCCCTTGCAATAATAACCGAAAGCTTCTGCTCATCCTCAAGATAAGCATATTTGAGATGTGGAGGGAGAGGTTTCAATTCTAACTTTTGATCATGGGCAGGCTCTGGATTATCTAGGGCTCGTGAAGATGGCGAAGTGCCCTCACTGTCAGTTAAGAGGGTCCCCACACTTGGACCTTGTCCAGTGTGCCTCTCTTCAAACTCTTCTTTTTGAACTTCAGCCACACTTTCGTCTATGACATCACACTGGAAGATAGAACGATCTTCTGGGGGGTTGTTAATGACTCCATTCAGATTGAAGATCACTATGCGGCCATCTATTTCAAAGGAGTATGTTCCTGAAAAAGCATCCAATTTGAATTTTGATGTCTTCAGGAATGGTCTTCCAAGTAGGATTGATGATGGCTTATCTGAATCATTATGGGGCATCTCCAAGATATAAAAATCAGTGGGAAATGTGAGCCCTTTAATGTTCACCAAAACATCTTCAGCAACTCCAGCCACTGTAATAATGCTTTTATCTGCTAACACAAAACGAGCTACCGACCTTTTTAAGGTAGGGATCCTTAAAACATCATATATAGACAAAGGCATTATACTGACACATGCTCCCAAATCACACATGCAATCATAAATTACTACACCACCAATAGTACAACTAACTATGCAAGGACCTGGATCACTACATTTTTCAGGTAATCCTCCCATTAAAGCAGATATAGAACTACCTAAAGGAATAGTTTCTAATTCATTAATTTTGTCTTTATGGATACATAAGTCTTTTAGAAACTTTGCATATTTAGGTACTTGCTGAATAACATCAAAAAGGGGAATAGTTACCTCAACCTTTTTGAATATTTCTACCATTTTAGGATCAGGTTCCAGCTGCTTCCTGGGCTTCCTTACAAGTTGTGGAAATGGAATGGGAGTAGTGTTTTCTGTGGTGCCTGCACCTTTTTGTGCTTCTTCCTGTGGTTGAGCTATCTCTTCTTCAACTATGTCCTATATATCCTCTTCCTCTTCAACATCTTCCACTTCTACCACCTCTTCAGCTAAGGCGTATTCTGGTGAGCTTGGTTCCTCTTGATTCCTCTCCTGCAGTGTGGTTCCGGACCTCAGGGTGATGGCATTAATGCCCCCCTTTGGATTGGGTAATGGTTGAGAGCGGATTCCAGTGGTGCTTGAAGGTTGGTTACTGGAATTTTGTGCTGAACCAAGCTGTGTCATAAAAGCTTGCAGAGTAGAGGTGAGACCATTCAGACTGGCGTTAATAGTGTTCACGATGGTACTTTCCATGGCCAGTTGTCTTTTCTCAAAAGCTTGTAATAAATCTTCATTAGAAGATACAGAAGGATGAGTAAATTGAGAGGTTTGCTGCTGAATGTTCGGTGGTCCTTGGTTTTACCTCAGGTGAGGTGCTCGGTAAGGTTGATTTTGCTGCCTGTTGTTGTTATTATTCCACCTCTGATTTCCCTGATTGTCTCTACCTCCCCTGTTATTGTTGTCCCTCCAATTCTGGTTTGAATTGTCCTGCCATCCATGGTTATTATTTCCACTCTGACTGTACCCTTGGTTGGGGCGGTCATAGAAGTTGTGAGTGGATGCCACCATGTTGTCTTCTTGTTGGAGCTGCGGGCATTCATTAGTGTAATGGCTGTAATCAGCACAAATTCCACAAATTCTTTGTGGAACTAGTTGTTGGTTTTGCTGCGGTTGAGTTTGCTGAGCTTGTTGATTCAACTGCATTTGCTTCAGCAGGTTGGTCATCTCACAGATGCTTTGATTTAGAGCAGCAGTCTCTATGCCAGAAGATACTTCTGCAACGGCTTTTGAATGGCCTTGCTTCTGTCTGTGGTTCCGAGTAGATTCAGCTAAATCATTGATCAATTGCCAAGCTTCATCGGTGGTCTTGTACTTCTTCATAGACCCATTGCTGGCACTTTCCAATGTGGTCTTATCTTGGGGCCTCATACCTTGTGTGACATAGCTGAGTAGCACGATCTTGTCAATCATGTGGTAGGGGCATGCTTCCAGAAGATTATTGAAGCGCTCCCAGTATTCAAAGAGAGTCTCATTGTCATCCTGAACAATTGTAGAGATATCCTTCCTCAATTTATCAGTAACTTCAGATGGGAAGAATTTCTCCAGAAACTCCTTTCTGAGTGTATCCCAGTTGGATACATTTGCTAGAGGTTGAGTGTAGTACCACTCTCTTACTTTTCCCTCAAGAGAGAACGGAAAAGCTTTCAGCAGAATTGAAGTTTCATCAGTGCCATCACGCCTGACAGTAGAACAGGCTGCCTGAAAATCTCTCAAGTGCTTGATAAGCTCTTGAGCAGGTAGGCCATGAAACTTGGGCATCAAATTTAACAGTGCGGTCTTTATTTCAAAATCCGTAGCTACCGCTGGATGATGCGCTTGAAACGGTTGCATTGTAAAATTAGGAGCTCCTTCCTCCTGAATGGCAACTCTTCTAGCTGCCATGTTTTCTGCACGTAAAACAACCGAATCAGTAGAACGGAGGCTGGTTTCTTCCTCAGATTCACTTTCAGATCCGCCCTCAGAGCGGGCTAACCTACGCTGTTCTCGCCTTATTCGTGAAATTGTTCTTTCAATTTCAGGATCGAATATTAGCAAGCGTGGATCAGGAAGTGAACGTGTCATTGAAGGAAGAAACATGCAGCTCATAGTAGCAAAATTAAATAAAATTCAAATAAATAAATTCTAATTAATAAAATTAGCACTCTATTGCAACTCCCTGGCAACGGCGCCAAAAATTGATGGGAAGTAGAAGCTGGTGAATTAAAAATTTATTAAAATGGTTATGTTGCAAGTATAGTTCTTAACTCACCGAAAATCTGCCTATCAATTTAAAAATATGTCACAGAGAGTTTAAATTAAAATTACTGGGAGTTTTAAGTCCCAGGTCGTCTCCCAACGAGTTGCAGAAAAGTGTGCTGTTTTATTAATTAGATGTTCCAAGAAGTTGAGCTAAGTAAATTGGAATTTAAACTGAGGAATTTTAATTAATATAAATAAAAGCCTTGACTAGGAATTGATTAGTTAGAATCTCTATCATTGATGGAGTGATTTTTAAGATTGATTTATAATTAATGGTTACTCTGTTTGGTTATCCTTTACTAGGTAAGGGAAAGTCAAACAAGTTGGAATGCCAGATCTGTTCACGAGTTACAACCCACTTAGTTCAAAGGAATTGGCGTTGGTGACAGGATAGCAATCCAACATTTAAGCCAACTACAATTTTTTCCTTCAATCCTTCCAACTCAAGAGTTCCCTTTTAATCAACTCCCCATCAAGTAATGAAACTAGTCACGCATTGTAAATAAAGAATCCATGGCACATGAAAGGGAATTAAAAGAAGACATGATTATTGGAATTGAAATTAAATTAAAAAGAAATAATCCTTGCATCAATTAATCATAAAAGTATCTGAATGACAAAATTGAACATAACAAAGAACATGGAAGAATAAAACCAAGTTAAGAGAACAAACTAGAATGATAAAGTCTTGATGAGGAAATAACTCTTCTCAATGTTCCAATGCTAAGACCAATTGAAAATCCAAATTTCAGAAACTAGAGAGAAAAACCTAAGAGAGTGAAAAACTAGATTTAAAACTACTGAATGAATGTGTGTGTTGTTTCTGCATATTCTCTGACTCTAGTCTGCTGTTCCGGGCCGAAAACTAGGCCGAAATAAGGTCCAAAATCGCCCCCATCGAATTTTGCAGATTATGCAGATCGCGCATGTCACGCGATCGCGTCATCCATGCGAACGCGTCGCTTGCGCTTTTTCCTCTCCACGCGTTCGCGTCGTCCACGCTACCGCGTCGCTTACGCTTTCCAATCCACGCGGCCGCGCAAATTATGCGGCCGCGTCACTGCGATTTGCGCTCCTTCGCGCGGTCGCGTGAGCCATGCGACCGCGTCACTTCTCGCTAGTTATCTCCTCAAATTCTTGTGTTCCTTCCATTTTTGCTAGCTTCCTCTCCAATCTCCATCTCATTCATGCCCTATAATGCCTGAAACACTTGACGCACAGATCACGGCATCGAATGGAATAGAGGAGAATTAAAATTAAATAATTAAAGTCTCTAGGAAGCAATTTTCAAACATGTACTGAATTTAGGAAGGAAATCTAAATGCATGCTAAATTGATGAATAAGTGGGTAAGGATCATGACAAAACCACACAATTAAACACAATATAAACTATAAAATAGTGGTTTATCATGCATCTTCCTCTTCTTCCATGTGTGAGGGTAGGAGGTTCTCTAATTCACTAGAGTATGAACTCCTTTGATTGATTTCCTCATTTTCTTCCATAGGATCTTGCATTGTATCTCTTGGGAAGGAATTTGCTTGTTCCTCTTCCTGGGACTTGATAATCAACACCACATATTTCTCTACATTTTTGACACTCATCTTCATATCATGTATGCATTCTTTCATGAGAATCTCAAGAGCTGATGGTTCTCGATATGAATAAGGAGATGGTGGCTCTTGATATGAATAAAAAGAGGAGGATGGTTCTTAGTACGAGTAGGGAGATGGTGGCTCTTGATATGAGTAGAAAGATGATGATTCTTGATATGGATAGAGAGGTGGTGGTTGATGACAAGTCATCCTAGCCCATTTTAGCTAATCTTTTTCTTTAGTTTTCATTAGAATTATGCACTTTCTTGAGCTACAAGCAAGCTAATTGAGTAGATTTTCATGTTTCCCTTGATTGAACCAACCATATGTGAATTCATGCCATTTCATGAGGTTTTGAGCTATATTTGTTGCATATTGTGGAAGATTGAATACCTCATGATTTTGAGCAAAGCTTTGATTAGTTTGGTTGATCAATGATAGGTGAAGAAGGCTTGGAGAAAGGTTGAAGCAAAGAGGAATGGCTAGGAGTGAAGAAAGGACAATGGAATAAGTGAAAATTGAACCGGGTTGCATGAAGTTAGCCCCAACGTTAGCCCCCTAACTTGGAGGCTAACGTTGGGCATGTAAATCACTCCCTGGAAGTGGCCAACGTTAGCTCCAACGTTAGCCCCCTAACTTGGAGGCTAACGTTGGAACTTGAGAGTTTCTCCCCTGGGCACCAACGTTTGCGCCAACGTTAGCCCCCTAACTTGGAGGCTAACGTTGGCACCACTAGCACCAAGCATTGCCAACGTTAGGGTCAAAGTTAGACCCCTAACGTTGGCACCAACGTCCAAACCAGGGAATTTAGCTTGCTGATATGAAAAGTTAGGGTCAAAGTTAGACCCCTAACTTTGACCCTAACGTTGAGACTAACTTTGGCTAACTTCAAAAACCGGTTCAATTGGTTCACTTCGGTTCTTCTTCAATCTTCAAGAGCAATCAACCAAGGCCTCTTTCAACCCAATTCCACCAAGAACAAAGGCCCAACTCAAGGCTTGAAGATCATTTTGGAAAGTGTATAAATAGGATAGAATTCAAGTTATTGGGAGAGCTTTCCTTTTAGAATTTTCATAAGAGTTTTTGGGAAGCTTTCTGAGTGAACTTTAATTTCTTGTTTTCATTTGCTTTCAATTGCATTTTACTTTTGTCTTGGATCTTGGATTGGAGAATTGAAGAAATTCTGTTTCAATCTCAATCTTGGATCTCTCTGTTTATTTACTGCTTAATTGAATTTCCGTTTCTGTTACTTACTTCTTCATCTATTCTCTTCGCAATTTACAATTTCCTTGCTATTGTTCTTGTTGGATCTAGGAAGGCATTGAGATCTAGACTTGGTTTTCTAGTCTCTGGGTCCTGAGATCTGAATTTCTCATTTCAATTCCCTGCTTATTGCTTTTTCTGTTCATTTACTTTACTGCTTCAAGATCCGGTTTAATCCCAATCCCCTTTCCCTCTTCTGTTTGATGCAATTTAGTTTTTCTTTGTTTAAATTCTGCAAATCCACATCCCAATTCCCTTTCCATTTCAAGCAATTTATATTCCTTGCACTTTAAGATTCCGCAATTTACATTTCTTGCACTTTAAGTTTCTGCCATTTAATTTCTTGTTCTTTAAGTTTCAGCAATTTACTTTCCCGCTCTCTTTAATTTCATGCAATTTACATTCTGCAATTCACAAATCACCCAACCAAATCTTGATTCGCTTGACTAAATCAACCACTAAACTAAAATTGCTCAATCCTTCAATCCCTGTGGGATCGACCTCACTCCCGTGAGTTTTAATTACTTGATACGACCCGGTGCACTTGCCGGTTAGTTTTGGGTGTTTTGGAAGAGATTCGTTTCTCACCAAAATATCTCATCAAGTTTTTGGCGCCGTTGCCGGGGATTGATTAGATTGACAATGATTAAGCAAGGTGGTAATCTAGATCAAGCATTTTTTCTTTAAGTTCAACTAACCCACTAACTGTTTGAAGTTTTGTCCCAACCGGCTACATCCAATTTTCAAGAGAATCACTGTGTTTTCTATTGATTGATTTATATGTCACAAGGAAGGAGGAGTCTCTGAGAAAGAAGAACATCACAACATGAAGCCACAACTCATTACACTAATAGAGAACAATTGTTCCTATGGTGGAAATCCCTTGGAGGACTCTAAACAGCACCTATCCATTTTTCTGAAAACATGTGGGGCTGTCAATCTCAATGGTGTAGACCATGATACCATTAAGCTCATGTTATTTCCCTTCTCACTGAAGGATGAAGCGGCACAATGGCTTGAAACCTTTCCTCAAGGAAGTATAACTAGTTGGGATGAATTGGTTGCCAAGTTTCTAGCCAAATTTTCCTCACCCCAACAACACATCAAGATGAAAGAAGGAGTACATCCATTCATACAAAGAGAGGAAGAACCACTGTTCAAAGCATGGGAGAGATACAAGAAATCAAATGACAAGGTGGATTTTCGAGCATTCTATGAAGGATTAACCTCCGAAACAAGAAAAGCAGTAGATTACTTCTCAGATGGCCTACTCAAGGCAACAGCAACCATCCAAGGAACTGCAGAGTTCAGTGACGAAAGAGCCAATAACCAACACTCATTTGAGACGCCACGGAATGCAATTTCAGAAAAGGGAGTAATGAATCTTGAAGGAGTGAGAGCAATCATGAATCAAAACAAGCAGCTACACCAGCAAACACAGCAGCAATTGGAATCAATAGCCAGACAAATTGATTCTCTACATTCAGCCACAGTGAATACACAATTTCCACCATGGAAACCACATTCTTATTTAAGAATGAGGGAATCTCAGTATCAGGAACAAAGGGACTTCAACTATAATAACCCCAACTTCCCAAACCTGCAAAAACATCACCATACCAACAAAAATCACTACACACCACCCCAATATACACACCTCCAACCTTATCCTACCCCACCACCTGCCCAAAATGACTTCCATCAATCACCACAATTTACACAGTCACAACCAATCCTAAACTTTCAAAAACTCTATGTTCTAGAAATGATGATGGAAAAGTTTATGAAAATCCAAGAAATGACATTAATAGAGCAGGAGGACATAAGGAAAAACCAAGAGGCATATCTCAAGAGAATTGAAAGGTACATGGAACAAATGGTTCAAAACCCTGCTAAATTGGGTGAGAGAGAGGGAAATATATCCCTAAGAGCCACTGAAGATGACTCGAAGAACAATGAAAAAGCTGCTGAGTTGAAAGGGAAGACAGTTATGGAAAACAAGGAGAAGCCTACGGTAAGAGGAGGAAACCAAAGGCAACTGAGACTTCAACTTCCATGATCAGAGGATGAAGAATGTCAAGCTAGTGACAATAAAAGAGCGCTTGTTGGGAGGCAACCCAACCTGAGGTAGTTTTCTTTCCATAGTTATTTTAATAAAAAGGTTAATTAACTTCATCTATAATGCAAGAAGCTAAGTTTGGTGTTGCACACCAACACAATCTAAGGGAGAATGAACGATTCTAAGTTTGGTGTTCCACCAAAGTCTTACTTAAAAGCACATTCTCACTTTCTGCATAATATAGGCTTCAAGCATACTAGATGAACTAGTTAGCCATTTTACTGCATTTCTTAGTTTCCAGTTCTATCACTTGTGAAAGAGAAAAAGAAATTATCACACATGGTTAACCATGGGCAAGGTACTAAGTTTGGTGTTCCCACACCAAAGTAAGTTCAAAAAGCCCGCAAATAAATCATGAAAATTAACCATTGTTTCCAAGTGCTTGGGGAACAAGCAACTTTCAATATCATTGCAGAGGCCCATACAAGCTGTTAGAAGGATTAAGCATCATCAACCAAAGAGACAAAAGATGAACTTAAAGGCCAGCAATGATGATGATGAGAAGAAGGAAATCAAGCAAACTTCAAAAGGTTGTATTGTTAAGTCATTGTTTTGCATCAAATATTGCTGTGATTGAAAGTTGGATTGTATCCTGATCTATCCTGCCGGTCTGCATAGTATAGTTTCTTTTCTATTTACCCCTGCCTGCATACATAGTATAATTTCTTTCTTTATAATTCAATAAGCAAGATGTTTGATCATTCACAACATTCTTATCTTCAAAACTTGTTTGCACTCAATTTCCAAGAAATGCATCACATGAAAGTTCTTTGAAAAGAAGGATTAAGGAATTAAACAATTTTGAGGCAAGCAAAAGATTAGGAGAAGTGGTGGTTCTGGTTATATGATTTTGTACTGAGGTTGCATGCTTGTGAAAACTTGCATGGGAGCTCATAGGCGGGACATGAAGTTCAAAGAAGTATTGTGGAGATTCTCAAAAATCTATTGATCCAAGAAGCAGCAAACAAAACAAAAGAAAGAAAAGAAAATACAAAAACAAAAAGAACATGGTCCAAGGCTCTAAGCATCAATTACTAGGCAGAAAAGAAAGAAGAAACAATGACTCAAAGAGTTGTTAGCCTAGTAAAATGCTTGTGGTTGAAGTGTGTCAAGGAAAGAGGCTTGAGCAAGTAAATCCTTAGGGGTGCTTTAACACCTAATACCTTAAAACCAACTGGTTTAGGAGTATTGATTGAAAGCTTATCTAAAGAGCCGCTTTGAGACATGATACTTAGAGTCGAGACCAAGGCACAGAAACTATAAGCTGCTTCAAGGTGATTACACATAAAGAGATCTCCATGGTACCATTTGGATGAAAATCCTAAGACCTACGACTCCCAATATGTAAGGACTAGTGAGCACTGAAGCCCTTGCATGAGCATATGATTTAGAGTTCACCCCACTGATACTTGATCACTTCACTCACTGCACTTTACAAGTGTTCCTCAATCCATCTTAATTGAAAGAACCTTGGAGCATAAATCTATTTCTTGCTTGGGGACAAGCAAGCTTTAAGTTTGGTGTTGTGATGACAAGTCATCCTAGCCCATTTTAGCTAATCTTTTTCTTTAGTTTTCATTAGAATTATGCACTTTCTTGAGCTACAAGCAAGCTAATTGAGTAGATTTTCATGTTTCCCTTGATTGAACCAACCATATGTGAATTCATGCCATTTCATGAGGTTTTGAGCTATATTTGTTGCATATTGTGGAAGATTGAATACCTCATGATTTTGAGCAAAGCTTTGATTAGTTTGGTTGATCAATGATAGGTGAAGAAGGCTTGGAGAAAGGTTGAAGCAAAGAGGAATGGCTAGGAGTGAAGAAAGGACAATGGAATAAGTGAAAATTGAACCGGGTTGCATGAAGTTAGCCCCAACGTTAGCCCCCTAACTTGGAGGCTAACGTTGGGCATGTAAATCACTCCCTGGAAGTGGCCAACGTTAGCTCCAACGTTAGCCCCCTAACTTGGAGGCTAACGTTGGAACTTGAGAGTTTCTCCCCTGGGCACCAACGTTTGCGCCAACGTTAGCCCCCTAACTTGGAGGCTAACGTTGGCACTTAAAATACAAAGAGGGAAGGCCAACGTTTGCGCCAACGTTAGCCCCCTAACTTGGAGGCTAACGTTGGCACCACTAGCACCAAGCATTGCCAACGTTAGGGTCAAAGTTAGACCCCTAACGTTGGCACCAACGTCCAAACCAGGGAATTTAGCTTGCTGATATGAAAAGTTAGGGTCAAAGTTAGACCCCTAACTTTGACCCTAACGTTGAGACTAACTTTGGCTAACTTCAAAAACCGGTTCAATTGGTTCACTTCGGTTCTTCTTCAATCTTCAAGAGCAATCAACCAAGGCCTCTTTCAACCCAATTCCACCAAGAACAAAGGCCCAACTCAAGGCTTGAAGATCATTTTGGAAAGTGTATAAATAGGATAGAATTCAAGTTATTGGGAGAGCTTTCCTTTTAGAATTTTCATAAGAGTTTTTGGGAAGCTTTCTGAGTGAACTTTAATTTCTTGTTTTCATTTGCTTTCAATTGCATTTTACTTTTGTCTTGGATCTTGGATTGGAGAATTGAAGAAATTCTGTTTCAATCTCAATCTTGGATCTCTCTGTTTATTTACTGCTTAATTGAATTTCCGTTTCTGTTACTTACTTCTTCATCTATTCTCTTTGCAATTTACAATTTCCTTGCTATTGTTCTTGTTGGATCTAGGAAGGCATTGAGATCTAGACTTGGTTTTCTAGTCTCTGGGTCCTGAGATCTGAATTTCTCATTTCAATTCCCTGCTTATTGCTTTTTCTGTTCATTTACTTTACTGCTTCAAGATCCGGTTTAATCCCAATTCCCTTTCCCTCTTCTGTTTGATGCAATTTAGTTTTTCTTTGTTTAAATTCTGCAAATCCACATCCCAATTCCCTTTCCATTTCAAGCAATTTATATTCCTTGCACTTTAAGATTCCGCAATTTACATTTCTTGCACTTTAAGTTTCTGCCATTTAATTTCTTGTTCTTTAAGTTTCAGCAATTTACTTTCCCGCTCTCTTTAATTTCATGCAATTTACATTCTGCAATTCACAAATCACCCAACCAAATCTTGATTCGCTTGACTAAATCAACCACTAAACTAAAATTGCTCAATCCTTCAATCCCTGTGGGATCGACCTCACTCCCGTGAGTTTTTATTACTTGATACGACCCGGTGCACTTGCCGGTTAGTTTTGGGTGTTTTGGAAGAGATTCGTTTCTCACCAAAATATCTCATCAGTGGTTCTTTGTATGAATATGGAGATGGTGGTTCTTGATAATTGGAACATGGAGCACTGAAGTTTCTTTAGTTTTGACTTTGCCAACCAAGATTCGGGTAGTTCCTCCATCCACAATAATATGAATCACTCCTTGGGTGTGAGTAGTAATCCATGTGATCTCTCTCCGTTATTTTTCCTTAGCACAAAATACCAAACAAAATTAAACGCACCATGTGGTAAATAGGCAAGCAAAGAAGAAAGAACATAAAGGAAAATAAAAATAATAAAAAAATAAAAATAAAATATAAAAGAAAACAAAAATAAAAGAAAAAAAAATAAACTGAATAATTAAGAAAATAAAACAACTAATAAGCAAAAAGGAATATAAAATTCAAACACAATAAGTAAAATAACTAGGGGGAATAAAACAACTAAGGGGACACCAAACTTAATTTCAGAAATTAAGAGAAAAAAATTTAAATAAAATAAATCAATTTTTTTTCGAAAAATTTAAAGAAATAAATTAAATAAAATTAAAGCAAAAACGCCTAATCTAAGAAATCAAACAACCAGTAGTTACCAATCACAGTCAATCCCCGGCAATGGCACCAAAAACTTGGTGCGGAATTTATAACCCTCAAACTAACTGGCAAGTGCACCGGGTCGTACCAAGTAGTACCTAAAGTGAATAAGGGTCGATCCCACGAGGATTGATGGACTAAGCAATAATGGTTAAGTGATTTACTTTAATCACTTAATTAGACAAACAGAAAAGAGTGTTTTGATGTTTAAAAGCATTAAACAGTAATTCAGAGATTAAGACAGCAAGTAGTAAATTGATCAGAAATCCTAATTAACCAAATATAAGAGGATTATATGTCATGTATCCCGTTAAGTCCAGATAATTAAAAATTTAGGAGAAATTGTTTTCAAGTTGTTGTTCAAGTAAAGAGCTTTTCCAAGTCATACAAGAACTCAATTAAAACAAGGGTCATACTTCCGTTACACCCAAATTCATAAGATAAAGAATGAAAAAAATTGTTGAATTATAAATCAATACATGAATTAAAATAGAAAAATAATAGTATCAATCTATACACAATAGACAGAGCTCCTAACCTTAACAGTGGAGGTTTAGTTGCTCATGGTTCAGAGAAAAAACTAGAATTCAGAAAAACTGTAAAGTGCGGAATGAGGTAGAAGAAAAGAGATTCAAGAGTGGCCCGAAGGGCTGATTCTTTTCCCTTTTATATCTAATCCTAATTAATGTAAAATATATTTCCTAAAAACTAATTAATATCTTTTCCTAATTCTAAAACTAATAAAAGTTTAAATCAAAATTAATTTAATTGATTCGTGTAGCCTTTGGAACGAATTGGGGACCACTTGGGTTAGAAGAGTTAACGTCGAACTTAGATTCCAAGTTCAGCTTGGATTGATGCGCATAACTCCCTTTTGGGGTCTTCAAGCTGGCGCTGTACTTGGAGATCTTCAAGTTCGGTGTGGGGTCGGCAAAGTGAATTCTCCTTGGAATTTCTTTATTGGCGCCGAACTTGAGGTGCTGTAAGTTCGGCGTGGAGGTTGTGCGTGCAGCTTTCCTTGGAGCTTTTGGGTTGGTGCCGAACTTGATTAAACTCAAGTTTGAAGTGGAGAGCTCAGCATGCATTCCTTTGGAAAACCTTGTGCTAGTGCCAAACTTGAGCTTTCTCAAGTTTGGCGTGGAGGAGGCCAAACGAAATAAAAAAAAAGGGTATACTATTATATATCGTTGGAAAGCTCTGGAAGTTAGCTTTCCAATACCGCTAGAATCACATCAATTGGACCTCTGTAGCTCACGTTATTTTTGTTTGAGTGCAAGGAGGTCGAGGTTGATAACATCATTCGCTTTCTTCCTTTTCTGCTACAAAATTCCATCAAAACCGTTCGAATGCTACCTGAAATAAACAAAAATTGCAAACAACTCAAAGTAGCATTCAGGGTGGCTAAATGTAATTAAATCTTGATTAAACTCAACAATTTGAATGCAAATTCACTAGGAAAAGATAGAGAAGATGCTTACGCATCAGTTGGCGTTGAACGCCCACTAGGGGATAGATATGCTGCTTCCTTGCTCCCCTTGGGGCGTTGAACGCCCATGAATGCCAGGTTTGGGTGTTTAACGCTGGCTTCAATCCTCTTGGGATGTTGAACGCCTGAAAGGGGGTAGTTTGGGCATTCAACGCCAAGTTTGGGCCATGATTTCCAAAGAAAGGTATAGACTATTATATATTCCTGGAAAGCTCTGAAAGTTAGCTTTCCAACACCGTTGAGAACGCTTTATTCAGACTTCTATAGATCCAGAAATACTTATTTGAATGCAAGGAGGTCAGAATCTAATAGCATCTGCTATGCTTTCTTTGCCTTTGAATCAGACTTTGCCAAAACTTGCCAAATTCACCCAGAATTCACCTAAAATCATAGAAAAAACACAAAAGCTCAAAGTAGTATCCAAAAAGTGAATTTTGCACTAAAATCTACAAAAACATAATAAAACTTAACAAGATATACTAAAAACAGTAGGAAAATAACATCAAAAAATGTATAAAATATCCGCTCATCACTAGCACCAAGAAAAAAAAAAAAAATAATAATAATAATAATAATAATAATAATAATAATAATAATAATAATATGATGATTGAGAATATTAAATGAGAATTGAGAATGATTAGTTATTCTATTTCTAAATTTGAATTCTAGGTTTGGATGAGATCGTAACTAATTTTGTTTCAAATTGAGTTATGATATGATTCTTAAATGTGAAAGATTCAAGTTTAAAATAATAAGATGTGATTCGATTCAAGTTTGAAATTAGTAGGAAATCTCATACTATACATATGTATGCCAAGAGTAGAGGAAAAATACCAATAGCACACAAGTGTTTTATTCCTTTACTTCCCCACATATAAATGTATGCGAGTCTAATTCTTGGAGAAGAATTTTATGGTGTGTGGTGCGCAAAATTAGAACTCGCACAACTTAACTGGAAAGTGCACTAGGTCATCCAAGTAATACCTCAGGTGAGTGAGGGTCGATCCCACGAGGATTGTCGGATTGAGCAAGCAATAGCTACCCTGTTGGACTTAGTCAGGCAAACAATAAACGGAGTTGTTGTTGAAAATGCATAAATAATGAATAATTAATTCTTTGGCAAACTGTAAAGTCAATATAAGAAAACAGTTAAGGAAACAGTTAAGGTCTCGAACATGTTTATCTTTCCGGGTTAAAACTTCTTACTAACTATTTTAATAATGAATAATTCATTCTTTGGCAAACTGTATGTGATTAAAACCTAATCCCTTAGTGATTTAATCTCCTCTGATCCTTATCAAACTCCACTCCCATGGACATTCAATTCGAATTGGAGGGTGAAGTTCAGAAAACTAGTTTATACCACAAAGGCCCTAATCACCCTAGATCCCGGCTGAATAGATGTTGTTTATCCTCAAAAGATTGTGGATTAGCCGTCTAAGAGGTGTGTTCTCAAGCTGTGGTTCAAGCGAACTCTCCCGAAGATCACAAGAACCCATGTAGAAAAAAGGTCATACTTCCGTTCCACCCAGTTCATTAGATTAAGCACGAAAATACACCTTAGAATTGAATCAAGCATATATTAAAATAGAAAAGCAATAATCTGAATCCATAGAAATAAACAAAGCTCCTAACCTTAACCAGGAGGTTTAGTTTCTCATAACTTACAAAGAAAATAGAGTTCTGAAAAGATGTAAAAGGACGAAGATCCTAAACCTAATTGATCTCTTCCTTTAAATACTAACCTAATAATAAATGCTAACCCTAAAAGATATTATTTGAAAATAAATATAACAAAGATAAAATAAGATAAAGCTAATAAGTGCTAAATCCACTTGGAGACCCAATAGTGTATAACTTGGACTGCTTGCTGGCGTTCAGCGCTAGGATTGGGCGTTGAACGCCTAGAAGGGGGAGCTCGCTTCTGGTCTCTGCACCCTGCTAGCGTCAAACGCCAGGTTGGCATTCAGTGCCTAGGGAGGATGCTATCAGCATTTTCCTTTCTTGCTCTAGGCTTCTCCAAACTGCTCTGAATTTCACCTAAAACCATAAAAACACAAGAAAAACTCAAAGTAGCATCTAAAGGTAAATTTTGCACTAAAATCAAGTAAAATTAAATAAAATCTAACTAAAAATAATATAAAAGCAACTAGAAAAAGGGTATACGATGCTCACACAATGAACTTCAAATTTTATAAAGCTGTTGTTATCAAATGTTCTTTGTGTTTGTCATATCTTGCTGATCTTCCTTCTTTAGCTGCCAAAAAACTTGATTTTGTTGAAAATGTTGAATTTTTTTACTGGAACCACCTTTTTATTATTCAAAAATCTGTTTATCCTAATTTATTCTGTGAGTTCTATGCTAACATGACCTATCATAATAAAAATATTCACTCCTATGTAAAAGGCTATGAAATAAATTTGAACCAATAGACAATTAGTAAAGTCCTAGGTTACACTGATGATGATGTGAATACTTATACCTCTGGTAAATGGGATGAAGACTTAAATCTTTCGTACCAAGATGCCTTAGCCTCTGTATGTGTAAACATTTTCTTATTTATAGTCTTACTCCTAACCACAAATCCCTAAGTCCTATTCATGCTTAACTCCATCAAATTAGAAACCACATAATCTTCCCTCAAAACGGTTCATATTAAAGAGTTTTATTCTGTGATACATTAGTGTTGTATGCCATTCTCATGAAAATTGAAATTTCATTTGCATATTTGATGATGACTTGATGATACATATGTATGACTACATCAAGAGTGATAAGAATCTGCCAGTTTCATATGAAATGTTTTTAACTTGCTTTTTTAAATATTTTGGTGTTGACCTAACCCATGAGTCCTATAAAAATAGAAACTCTGAGCTAAAAGGGGATGGTGCAGTAAAGCAACAAAAGAAAAGACAAATCTGTTCAAAAAGTGTGGATGTCGATGAAGAAGAAGAGTTTCAAGACATTTCTCTTTTAGATCTTTCACTGGAATATCTTCCTCCTCAAGTCACAGGGTTCTTTTGAATGGTGATATTAAAGATGTCTTGCAAGAATTCATAAATCTGTTCAACCACCTCATCTCTTCTAGTTAACAAGAGAGAAAGTTTGATGTTTGCAATGAAAATGCATTGCGCAAGTCAAGAGACAGAGTGGTTGTACTTCTAAAGTGCGTCGACAATCTAAATGATGACGAAACACCGCAGTTGTAACACCTCGTTACCCTAAGACTTACCTCCAGCCGTAAAATGAGGGATAACAAGGTGTCACGACAGTTCTAAAGCTCATACATTAATAAATATAGGAGGAAATAGTAATACTAGGAGCCCGATGAAGGAATAAAGTTCAAAATCGCATAAGCGGAATTACAAAGCACAAAGCGTTCACACACGATAACTAAAAGCATAGAGGCACAAGATACAACATGAGACACAGTATAATAGAGTACTAGCCAAAGCCCGCGGAGTTTAGGCTGACTAGTCATATGCAGACATAATAGAGTTTTTGAGTTAAAATAGCTTATAAACCTTATCTCTCAAAGTAAGCCTCTAAGGCAACAGAGTATAATAACTAAATTGAGAGAACCACAGCATAATAACCAAAATACAGGATAACAAAAGATCTTCCACTCTGTCACCATCCGCAAACTCACCAAGGTGGGTTGCGACCTGCATCTGAAAAATAACAACATATGGTATGAGAACCAAAGGTTCTCAGTAAGGTAACAGTGCCCAATATATAAGATATAAGGTTCTGGAACGCCAGAGGCAATCCTAGAACTTCATGACAAATAGATATTCAAGCTTAACAAAAATAATTAACTTAAACTAAACACCATAAAAAGGTTTATCTAAACTTAGGGAATTTCTAACTAATACCAATCACACCGCTGTATCCCACAGCCTTCGCCAACCTAACCTCCGTGCGATCCCATTGCCACCGCCTTCCGATCCTCCTCAACGCCAATGAAACACATTTAATGCAGACAGGTAAAGCACAATTAATATTCATGTATAACACGTAAACCAACTAGCATTTAGACATATTATTCAAATAGAAATAACTCAAGTAATCAAAGAAAACAAGCATGTAAAATATGCGTATGATGAATCTCTATCCTATTTGGATTGTGATTTCACTTGTCGGTTCAAAATACCAACCCGACACATCCCCGAGATGTCGCCTTTCTACCACGACCAGGGATATAGTGCCCTGCTAACTCTTACTTTATCTTGTGCCCTGCGAGTTATAGTGCCCGGCACACTCTTTTGGGTTATAGTGCCCGAGTTCACTCTGGCAGTAGAAAGGCTATGCGAGCAGGAGATTGCCACAACCCTCACATCTCAATATAGGCGGGAGACAGCCTTGGCCCCTACGCCAGCACTGCTACCTCAGACAAGTGGAAGACTGCCACAACCCATGCCCGAGGCGCATAGTGTAACGTCCCGTCCAGTAAAATACCTTGCTTAAGTCGGGGTATTTCTACTAGAAAGAACGTTACGTGACCTTTTCTAATATTAACTACTTAATTACTGAGCCTTTGTATCGATTTCGCGTTTCAGTTTTAAGAAAATGCCAGAAAATTTTGTTTTTATTCATTCAAGACATGTATCAAAGATAAGCATTGCAAATAATAATAACAATCATATAAGTATTATTAATAGTAATTCTTATACATAAGAAGTCATATAAACTCAAATACAACACCTATCCATCTGTTAAAGTAAAATATCAAGGGATAATGGCGAGGGGACTCTATGAAAGCAATTAAAACCATAAAGAAAACCTACTAATCGCTCGCAGCTTCAAATTGCGTCTTCAAACTGTGTCACTGAAGGGGTGGAAAATTTGGGGGTGAGAACCAAACCACATCTTCTCAGTAGAGGTCGAGAATGCCGTGAAAGTAAAGAATAAAGCGCAAATAGTTAATTTCATTCAGAGACATCTAAAAGAAAATTAACCCTTTTTTTAAAAGCATTAGTTAATTCTTCAAAATCCTAGACCCATATTTTCTTTATAAAACTCTTAAAAGTTTCCTAGACTGTATGAATGACCAACCTGTTCCAAGCATAGGTTCATTAAGTCTATGCTGAACCAGTTTGATTTTTCATACTTTACTAGACCATAACATAAAAGAAGTTACCTACGCGGTATAAATGATCATCCTGCTCCAAGCATAGGTTCATTAAGTCTATGCTGAACCAGTTAGATACTTTATACAGAACTAGACCTCAAACGTACCAGTCACGGCCTTAGGCCCAAACAACTCAATCAACATCCAATCACCACAATCCAAATAATCAGTTACAAACACAAGTAATGAGGTTCAAACACAATCAAGAGCAATTACATCAAGTATAGCAATTAGCAATTAAACAGAATTATTCACTTAGGCAAACCAATTACAATATACACACCCAAACAATGTCACATAGATGCATATGATGAATGTCTAGTCCTAGTGCAGGCCATGAGCTCATGTGTCGGTTGGCTGCCCGCAATCCCGACATTTATCCGGTCACGAGTAGTCCCGATTTTCCCGGATACGATTTTCCGTTCCTAAATAAATGTGTATATAATAATAGCCGCTCATTTGAGACAGCCTCTGCTTACTGCAGGAAAATATATATATACTCTGCTCTGCTCTGGGGAAGCGGAAAATGGCTGTAGGTAACTTAGTTTCCCTACAGAAGCTTTGGGTTGCATTAAGCAACTAATATATATAAATATAACTCTGGGTTGCATCAAGCAACTAATATATATATACAAATATCTGTTTACTCTGCTCTGGTTTCTCTTTTCTCTGCATCTCTTTACTCTACTCTAGTTGCTCTGTTCTCTGTATCTCTTTAATTTTCTCTGATTACTCTTTCATTTGTATCTATATTACTCTTTTTCTCTTTATCTCTTTACTCTTTTGTAATTGTAAATATGCAAGCGGGACAAAACCCACGTCCTTGCTAACAACTTTATAAACCAAATATATTTTCTCAAAAGAATCAGTAAAGTTATTATCGTTAAATAAGTTTCAAGTATTCATTTTGATTAAGTCCTTTTGCTTTTATAAAAATTTCGACATAATCTCCTTTAAAAATAGGACTTAGCCACCCTTACGGGTTCCTTCTTTCTCAACATTTCATCAGCCTCTTTCAGTAGTTGCCACAACAATATATATTCTCAAAAAACATTTGATAATAGTATAGAAAATCTATTTCTTAAATTCCATATCCAAAATAATTGCCAACACAACTTGGCAGCCTGATTTCCATTTTGTTTTTAAAATATCAAATGAATTCGGAATCATGAAAACTTTATATCCATATGACCATCTCGGATTAAGCTTTCTATTAAACCAAAAATCATAATTTTTCGCTGACTCTAGCTTCAGGAATATAAGCAAAACCATGACTGCTCTGCAGTGTTTTAAAACCAGAAGACAGCAGCGGCATACAACATTCGAAATTTCATATAAAATCCAAATTAAATCCAACTAACTTCAAAATTAATGTGGTTAAACATAACTCATGCAAATTTCTTTCTCAATTAGTTCCATGGTCATACCATTTTTAATGAAGAAGTAACGTAGCTTCGAAGTTAGATAATTCTCTGCAGAATTCTGTTTTACAAATCATTGAACACAACCTCTTCCTAGTCCCATAACTCACTTATTAAAACATGGAAAACCCTGAAATTTAAATCACATATGCTAAACATACTTAATTTTCACCTCCAATTGGTTGCATCTCAATATCTATCCAGGATCAAAAGTTATAAACTCCCAAAGTTACTAATTTAAGAAAACAGAATCTGGTTTTTTCTGCATAATGCATCATCCTTCAAAAATTCATATATTTAAAACTACAAGTCCAATTGTTCTAAAATTTTACAGAATTAAAATAATAGGATAAATTTTTATTTAAAATTGGTTCCATTTCAAAATTCAAACTGGAAAATTTCCGATAGAAGAAACAAGTTGCTGCTGTGTTAAACGTTCTGCAGAAAAACCAGATTTGACATCCATAATTCAAAAATTTACCATAAATCATAAACTTAATGAAAAAGTCTCAAATTCACCAGTCCAACTCCCTATATTCACAAGCTTAATCCAAACTTAGTCCCACACAAATCCGATCATCATAGAATTAGTTATAGATTTTCAAAGTTTCTAATTTCATTTAAAGTAGTGCAGAAAATCAGATTCACGACTTAACTTTGAAAAATCATAACTAATGTTCCAGTTAATATGAAACCTTCAAAATTAAATCTCAACAATCACACTTAATATAATTTACTTAACATTTAAATTCTCATCATTTCAGTCACTATAGAGCCACTGATTCACTTTCAAAGTTGCTGTTTAATTTCAAGAGAACCTGATTTTCAGTAAACCATTTTGTATTCAAAATCCAACCCTTCAATACCCCTCAAAACCAATTCCAAATCAACCACCAACCAAGTTCATTAACATTACAATATACCAAATAACAGCTCAGCGACAACAAATCCAACATTATCCATTAAAATTCAGAAATTCTCAACAATTAGTCATCAAACAATTCCCAATCCACATAATCAATCAATATCACTAACCAACAATTCCAAATCACAATCTCAACCATTCCAATCACAATTTCAGCCACAATTCAATATTCACATAATCAATCAATTACTCACAGCTATTAAATCTATTTGCAGTTATTCAATAAACCTTGTAGGCATTCTTAAATTGAAATCGTTTTAAACCCCCTACCTCGATGTCGAAACTCGTTAGATTAAACGCTGGGAGCGGCTTTTCCTTTTGACTCACAGCAGTGGTAATTCCCACGCAAATCCGAATCTGGCACTATCTCTAATCATGCTCGCAACGGCGACAATTCCACAACAATAATGATAGTTACAGCGAAATAGGGAATTCAAATTGGATGGGAATTAAGAACAATTACAGCCCTGGGGATTTCAAGACAAGACATATACCAGAATCAACTCAGAACAAGCATGGCAGTGATAATAAAACGTGTAAATGGGTCATATTTAAGAAAAAGGTCAAACCAGAGTCAAGGTGGCAGTTTCAGTCTCAACACGACAAATTCAGCGGTGGCAGAGTAACTAACTCGCTGTGACAAGTGGGTGGTGGCTCCAGGCAGAATCGATGACAACGATAAGGCCTTGGCCTTTGGCGGCAACGACAATGATGCTTGGTGATAGCAGCAGCGACAGAGGGCCAGCGTCACCCTTCACTCGCGGTTTCTCCCCCCTCTGTTCGAACTTTATGCTTCCAGCCGCGACAACGATGGTGACGGGGTGGCAGCAACAGCTGCACGGCGACGGAGTGGCGGCGCTGTCCTTCGTGCACGAGCTCTCCTTCTCCTCGCGTTTGTCCTCTCCCTTGCGAGCGTTCTCTCTCTGTCCTCTGGCTCTGGCGACAGCGACGGCAACCGGCGCAGGGAGCAGCACGGCGCAGTGATCCTCCTTCCTCTCTTCTTCCTCTGTTCCCTCACCCTCTCCCTCTGTTCTTCGATTCCTTCTTTCTTCCCTTCTGTTTCCCCCTCGAGCTCCCCGTTCCCTTTCTTTCCCTTTCTGATTGTAGATTTAGGGATTTAGTATACAAATTAGGGATTTGTGATATTAGGGTTAAAATTAGGATTTTATAAAAGAATATGGATAGATATGAATAGATATTTTGATAAAATTAGAAAGTAGAGTAATTTTAAAATCAAATATACTCTCTTAAAATATTTAGGAACATCATTTATCAACATATTGCTAAGTTGAATTAATTATTTCTCATTTAAATTATAAAATAAGCATATTAATCACATTTTTATAAGATGTAGTTTAAACTCAATATTAATTATTCAAATTAAATGATATAACTTTTTATTATTTTTCTATCGCCGAAACTTTAATTTCAATGTACAAAATATCTAATTATAATAAAATTACTTAAACTTTAAGTATTTATAAAAATCCATTTAATCATTCCTAATAAATTAATCTCAAAGAGCTCAAACTAATAAAATAAACCATAATTTATCCATAATAGAAATTATTTAAATTATATAATTTTCAAAATACATAAAATAACCAACTATAAAAATTTACACAAGAATATTAATTGAATTAACTCCAAATATTAGTAAACTAATTTAATTACTCTTAATTAATTAATTTATAAAATAAGATATCAAATTAATAAAATAAATCGTAACTTTTTCAGGATAAAAGTTACTTAAATTAAATTATATAATTCTTTCTTATTTTTCTATTACTAAAATTATACAAAATATTCCATTATATAAAATTACATTAAGAATCTTAATTGGTTTAAAATGAAATTATCTCTAAATCTATTTAATTATTTCTAATAAAATAATTTTTAAAATTATAAAGTTTAAACTTAATAAAATAAAATCACAATTTATTCATAATTAGATTTTCAAAAATGCAGGATGTTACACATAGCGAGTTACTAATATAACAATTCAGTAATACAACACAACTCATAGCACAATTCCGTAAACTATAATCCTTCATTTTCAAGTTTCAAACTCATCATCCATCACCAATATCTCAAGTTCATCATCAACCTAGCTCCCCATTAGTTAACAACACAAATCCACCTAACTGACATTCCAAGCCTAAGTCACTGTCTTCTAGAACCGGTATATAAATCTATTAATCTCAAACATAAACCCATCTATACTAGTCTTAGGGCCTAATTACTCGATAGTACTCCTAAACAGCAGCTCAAGGAAGTTTAGAAAGTTAGAGAACCTTTGAAAATGGAAAAAATCATTTTTTAGCAAAACAGAGTCCGTGCGTATGCACGCCCAAGTGTGCGTACGCACACCTCAAATTTGGACCATTACGCGTACACGCTCACATGTCGCATACGCGGGGTGCTGGACAGAGACCATTACCCGCGTATGGTGCATGAGGCCGCGTACGCATATTTGGGTTTTGGCCCATCCCGTGTACGTATGCATATGCCGCGTACACATGAAGGCCTGGCAAAGAGGCACACCCGCGTTTGGGGGTGCCCGCATACGCATGTACCTCAGATTGCAGAAAAATGTCAAGTTGCAGAAATTTCAATTTTAAATACCAAACTTTAAACGTTCATAACTCCCTCTACAAAGCTTCATTTTTCTCAAACTTTATATCAGTTTAAAGCTCTTGAAATCATCTTTAAGTTAAAATAAAAATCATTTGATTTCAATGTCTGAGGCTCAAGTTATGATCCTCCAAATTTCACCAAAAAATGAAGTTTTACACAAAAGAGACAATTTTCTAATTTTCCAAACTTCCACAACCAAACCAAATCAAAACATACCCAAACATCCCAAACTCAACCAATTTAATACCAAAACATACTAAATCCAGACCCAAGGTACCTCAACCACTTTCTTACCATTACACTCAAGATTACCTCCTCTCCACTCAATAATTTCATATATCCAATAAAATCTCAATCTCAAACATACAACTCCAACAATTTCAATAATTTCAATCCCTCACAAGCATTATTTACCAACACACGTATATATATCCTTCTCAATACTCATCAAACTCAAAGATCATCAACAATTCTCAATAAGATCATTAATCAATATCAATCATCAAAATCATCACAATAATCAAATTCACAAACATCAACAACCATTTTAATCCTATCCAAAGGTCCACTAGCCTAAGGTTCACGAAACATTATATACTACATAAAGGAAACCGAAATCATACATTGGCCAATTATCCTCCAGGCACAAAACCACTTCACCACAAGCTTTCAAGCCTCCACTCAACACCAAACAACACCAAGAACACTCTATATCATGAAAAACAACAAGAATCAAAGCTAGGGTGTATGACATTTAAATAAACATAAGGGTTTAGTAATATCTTACCTTGTCCAACGAGTTTTGGGATAAAATCCACTACTCACCCAAGCTAGATTATACTTAAACAACAAGAACACAAAGAAACTCTGACGAGCAGGCAGAAGTCGGCTATTAAGAAATCAATATAGAGAATGCGTTGAGAGTATAGTTCTTAACCAGCTAAGATCCGCCTTGTCAATTTAGAAAAGTTGTCACAAATTTTAAAAATAAAAATACTGGGAGTATGAGTCCCAGGTCGTCTCCCAACGAGTTGTAGGAAAGGGTACTAATTTATTAATTAGGAATTTTCTGAAAGAGTTTGAGTTTGGGTATTGAGCAATAATTATAAATGAGAGCAATAAAACTAAGAATTATTATTAATATAAAAAGCCTTGACTGGGGGAATGATTAATTGGAAGTTCCATCCTAGTTGGGATCTCTTAAGTGTAGTATCAAAAAGGTTGTTGTTTTCACTTAGTTAACCCTTACTAAATAAAAGGAAAGTCAAGTGATTAAGCTAATCCTTATTTGCAAATCCTAGTCCTCTCTCTTGGGAAGGTCTAGCGTTAGTAAATACAGAACTAGCCAACAATTTTCAATTTAACCCACACTTGAGCCTTCCAACTCAAGTGTCTCCTCTTAATCAACCCCCATGTCAAGTTTGGGGATCTACTCCATTGACATTAATATAATACTCAGAAAAATATTAGGAAAAGACATAATAAATTAAATAAAATAAAATAGAGACTAAAAATTAATTAAAAGTAAAAGTAATCCTCTTCACTAACAATTCATGAAATAATCCAATTATAACTCTAAATAAAATAAATAAGGATATGGAAGAGTAAGGGACAAAGTAAACAAACTAGAATAATGTCTTCAACGGAGGTAATGACTTCTTCAATATCCAAAAGCATGAAACAATAAATGTAAAGTGAACCTAGAGGGAAAGTAATCCTCTCTAAATTTAGATCTAAAAACCTAAAAACTATTCTAATGTATCTAAAACTGTATGTCTATTATGTCTAAGATGTGTGTTGAGTCTCTGCATGTTCCCTGGCTTTATTCTGTGTTTCTAGGCCGAAAACTGGGTTAAAATGCGGCCCGAAATCGCCCTCAGTATTTTCTGTTAATTCTACAGATCGCACAGGTCACGCGTACGCGTCATTCACGCGTTCGCGTCATTCAGCGATTTTCCTTGTCACGCATACGTGTCGTTCACGCATTCACGTCATTCGTGCAAAATCCAATCCACGCGTACGCGTTAGGCACGCGTTCGCGTCGCTGCAATTTTTCTATTTCCCACGGTCGCGTGAGCCACACGCGTGCGTCAGTGTTCGCTGGTCATCTCCTTAGTTTCTTGTGTTCCTTTCATTTTTGCAAGCTTCCTCTCCATTCTCTAAGCCATTCCTGCCCTATGAAGCCTGAAATACTTAACACACGGATCACGGCATCGAAAGGTATAAAGGAGAATTAAAATATACTAATTAAAAGATCTTTAGAAAGCAAGTTTTCAATCATAAAATATTATTAGGAAGGAGTTATAAAATCATGCAATTAGTATGAATAAGTGGGTAAAGATATGATGAAACCACTCAATTAAACACAATGTAAACCATAAAATAGTGGTTTATCAAACTCAACAACCCAACAAGCCATTTTCAAAAATGACATAGAGCATAGAAACTGGAAAGGAAAAAGTGAGTTTCTTACCACTTTGTTTAGATAGAAACGAAGAGTTCAATGAGAGCTTCGTGTGACCACAATAGGCTTGTCAATCGGAGCTCCATAGCTCAAGATATGGCCAAAAGAAGGAGGAGATGAATAGTGCTCTTCTTCTTCCTCACTTCTCTTCAAAACCAGCGCCACTTTTTTGTGTGTGTGGGTGTTATAAGCTGAAAAAGGCTCATTAAAGGGTGTATACATGTGGACTTGGGCCCAACTTTGGTCCGGTCGATCCGCGTACCATTTTTGGTTCGTTTGACCCAACTTTGGGTCAAAACCTTTAGAATAAATGCCCAGTTTGCTATTTCAAAAACTCTTCTAAGGTTTTCTGCTGTTTCATTCTCTCTCACGCAGTACTAGATAGACATAAGTAGGTACTGCCAGCTAATCTATTAGTACGCATTTTTACACAAAAATTTTCAAAAGAAAATATTTTCCCAATTAGAAAAAATATCCACTGAATCCGAATCTCACCTTTATATTTAAAAAAAATTATTTTTATATTTTTGAACCTATTTTGGAAAATTAAATTATTCCACTCTACTTAAGCAGTTTTTTACGTAAAAACTCTGGTTCTTACATCCTTCCCTCCTAAAAAAAAGATTTTCGCCCTCGAAAATGCTAACCACAAAACTTTCGCTGTGTTACTCTGATCCTTCGTCATCTCGAATTCGAATTCCTCAGCGACGTCCACTAGAATCTTCCTTTCCTATAGTTCACTCCCACAAAAATCCTAAGCGCTTCCAGTACTAACGATGACTTTCCAAAAAATAAAACTAAGCTACCCTTAGGTCCAAGCAACATATTATACGCACAGCATACGCTTACTTTTCATCGGAGGATCCGACCCCATCGCATCACGTGCATCCAGAGTAAACACCTGACCTGGTTGCTGATTCCGGCCCGCATCCTGATTCTTTCCCTAACGGCAATCCTTGGCAATATGTCCAGGCAGTCCACAGTTAAAGCATGCACCTCTTCCCCTTATCTGACAGAACTGGTAATAGTTAGCTCCTTTAATGTTGCCTTGAGTCTGTGGATGCTGAGGTGCATGCCCATCCCTCTTGAAGTTTTTCCCCCTCATTTGCGAGAATTCCCCACGGCATCGGTCGTTGTTACTTCCACGAGCATCCTTCGTCAAAGCCACCTTCCTAGCACATTCTTCCACAACTCTTGTTTTGTTCACTAACTCCGAGAATCTCCTAATCTCCAATGGAGCCACAGAGGTCATGATGTCATCATTGAGTCCTCCTTGGTACTTGATACATTTCCATCCTTCATAGGACTTAGGAGCTCCCTGACATACCCTCGAGCTTGCTGGTGTACTGTGCCACAATCATAGACTCTTGCTTCAGCTGCATGAGTTCCAATTCCCTTGGTTCTCTCATCAACTATGAAAAGTACTTCTTATAGAACAGAGTCTGAAATAGTTCCCATAGGATATCCCTATTTTGCAGTTGCATTAGTTTGCACTCCCCTTGCCACCGGTGTTGCGCCTCACCCAACAACTGATAAGTTGCAAACTCCAAAACTGATTCTCCAAAACATGTTGAGCTTGCAACACATGCTGCATGGCTTGAAACCAGTCATCTGCCTCATTAGGATCCGTCAATACCTTAAAACTTGGCGGGTTAACTTTCAGAAAGGTTGCTAACATCATTGGAATACCACCGCCCAAGCCATTTCCTGCACATTCTCCATTTCCATTGCCATTACCATTTCCATGTCCCATCCTCTCTATAGCCTGAGCAATCGTAGCAGCATTCGCTTGCATGGTATTTGCTAGGTCTATCATCGCCGTCATGAACTCAGTATGGTTATCATTCGGCAGGTTACCCTCTTTCTCTCCACGAGTATATAGTCAACCTTGCCTACGAGATGCCATTTGGGTTTTCTGTCCACACTAAACAATCGATATCAAGGTGATTAGTCTCAATATTTTAAGCTTAGTGCTTAAATTATCCCAAAAGAACTCACAAACAAGCATGCAATGCATATCAAATAGATAATCTAAATAGCATGAAAGAAAAATAAACAACCCCGAGTATGAAATGAAGCACAATCGGTCCATCCTCGGGCTCACGAGGATGAATCACTCTAATACCATAAATGTAACACCCCGTTACCTTAAGCCTTACCTCTAGCCCTTAAGTGAGGGATAACAAGGAGTCACGATAGTTCTAAAGCTTATACATTAATAAATATAAGAGGAAATAGTAGTACTAGGAGCCCGATGAAAAAATAAAGTTCAAAATCACATAAGCGGAATTATAAAACGCAAAGTGTTCACACACGATAACTAAAAGCGTAGAGCACAAGATACAACATGAGACGTAGCATAATAGTGAAGATATATATATATATATATATATATAAGTATGATAAACGTAGAGTACTAACCGCAGCCTGTGGAGTTTAGGCCGACTAGTCATAACAAACATAACAAAGTTTTTGAGTTAAAATAGCTTATACAACTTATCTCTCAAAGTAAGCCTCTAAGGTAACAGAGTATAATAACTAAAGTGAGAGAATCACAGAATAAAAATAACTAAAATACAAGATAACAAAATATCCTCCACTCTGTCACCATCCGCAAACTTACCGAGGTGGGTTGTGACCTACATCTGAAAACAACAACAACATATGGTATGAGAAGTGGAGGTTCTCAGTATAGTAACAATGCCCAATATATAAGATATAAGGTTCCAGGATGCCAAAGGCAATCCTAGAACTTCACGATAAATAGATATTCAAGCTTAACAAAATAATTAACTTAAACTAAACACCATAAATAGGGTTATCTAAACTTAAGGGATTTCTAACTAATACCAATCATGCCACTGTATCCCACAGCCTTTGCCAACCTAACCTCCGTGAGATCCCATCGCCACCGCCTTTCGATCATCCTCAACGCCAGTAAAATACCTTTAATGTAGACAAGTAAAGCATAATTAATATTCATGTATAACAGGTAAGTCAACTTGCATTTAGACATATTATTCAAATAGGCATAACTCAAGTTATCAAAGAAAACAAGCAAGTAAAATATGTGTATGATGAATGTCTATCCTATTTGGCTCGTAATATCATTTGTCGGTTCAAAATGCCAACCCGACACATCCCCGGGATGTCGCCTTTCTCCCACGACCAGGGATATAGTGCCCTGCTCACTCTTACTTTATCTTGTGCCCCATGAGATATAGTGCCCTGCTCACTCTTACTTTATGACTGTTTTAGTGCGAAGAGGTCAGGCTAGACAGCTTTGCAGTTCCTTCAACTTCTTATATTCCTTCCACTTTTGCATGCTTCCTTTCCATCCTCCAAGCCATTCATGTCCTGTAATCTCTGAAATCACTTAACACACATATCAAGGCATCGAATGGTAATAGGAGAGGATTAATAATTAGCAATTTAAAAGCCAAAGAAATATGTTTTCAATCATAGCACAAAATCAGGAAGGAAAATGTAAAACATGCGATTAGTATGAATAAGTGGGTAAAGAGTTGATAAAAACTACTCAATTGAACACAAGATAAACCATAAAATAGTGGTTTATCAGGGATACTATATCTCCGACCTCACATCTACACCTAAGCGGGATTAACCAATTGTACTTACGCGGGCGCCGCAACCTCGACAAGCGGGATTAACCAACCGTCCTTTCTAGGTGCAAGCGACTTATCAACAATTTCAATAATATCCAAAATCATTCAAGCTCAAACTCTTATTTCAATAATCATTCTTGGCCTATTTACTTTCAAATAACAAACCTATTTAGTTCACATCTGATCTTGTCAAGAATCACTTTTCTCAAGTCATTTTTTTTTCAAAATAGAGCCTATTTCTGCAACATCTTTCTAAAACTTCCAAACAATTTCAAAACCATGCCAAATTTCAAAATCTCTTCTTAAAGACTCAAAATCATTCTTTCTAAATAAGGATTTGGTCATAAAATGCCTCAGCAGAATCTCAATACTTTAGGAGAGAATAACCTAACGCATTTCCTTAAATTCATTGAAAACCTCTAAACCCTTAGTTTCTTGATTTGAATAAGGAAAATAGAATTTAAACCAAAACCAAGTCATGTATCTAAATATCCTGAACCAATTTCAAAACCAACTTACTTAAACCAAAACCAAGTCATTTGAACCGAAAACCAATTTCAGTTTCATTCTTAAATCTGTTTCCAAAGGCTCGGAAATTATTTCAATTTCGCAAAATCAAAGTTTTAAAAATACTTCAAACTTTTCCTAAAACGTCATCAAGTGAAATTTGTTAATCGAAATTCAAGTTTCTTTTAAATCCAGTAAAACTCCTCCAAATCTGTTTACTTAATTCAAATTTCAAAACTTAAGAATTTTCATCTTTAAATCAACTTTAAAACATAATTCTTTTCTTAAATAAATTACATTCAAAATATAATAATTTTCTTAATTTTCTTAATAAAATAAGTTCAAACATAATTCATCTATTAGTAATTCAATTCAAAGCATAATTCATTATTTGCAAAATAACGTTTTTAAACAAAAGTCTTGGATTTTATAGAAATTTCGGCAGTATCTCCCCTAAAACTTGGACTTTGCCACCCGTTTCGGGTCCCAACCAAACCAATTCTCAACTCTTTTCAACAGGTTCAAGACCAAATCAGTTTCCAATGAAACTAAATCCAGACTTTTAAATATTGAAATCATTTCAAATCAAACCAATCAAAAATCTCCATTTTAAAAAAAATTAGACATTATTTTAATCAAGCAAACAACCATATTCATCGAAGATAATTCAGACAATGCATAAGACTTACATAATCACCTGAAAAGTATTTCATTCATCATATAAATTTATAACAATCCCACCTTA
This sequence comes from Arachis ipaensis, assembly GCF_059453495.1. Lineage (NCBI taxonomy): Eukaryota > Viridiplantae > Streptophyta > Magnoliopsida > Fabales > Fabaceae > Arachis > Arachis ipaensis. The sequence goes on along the minus strand of NC_142440.1, from coordinate 89,750,280 downwards.
AAACGAATTAGTTTTTTATAAAAACCCCTACCTCGACTCGTCGAAACCATAACCCAAATGCATCACCTGAACTCTTTTCTCTCAGCCCAAAACCAATGCCAACCACAAACTCAGCCCCTAATCACTTTCACAATAATCACAGCAACTTAAAAGTGACGTGCAATGCTCAGAACATGACCCTAGTTATCAGAACTTCAAAGTTTATAACTAAACATAACAGAATACTAACGCAGGAATTTCTGAAACATAAATACTTACTGAAATAAGAAAAATGAAACTGCAGCAGTCTTTGAACTGATCTGGCGGCAGCCCTGGCAGCTACCCCAATGGGCAGCAGTGACCTGAATAACATGCAGCAACAAAGAAGTTATCAGAAACTCAACGGAAAGGAAAATCAACTTAAAACCCTTACCGGCAGTAGATCTCGGTAGCGGTAGCAGCATTTCTCGGCGGCATAAGTTCGGTCATGGCGGCGCAGGTCCCAGCAGCACCGGCAACGACAGCAAGGCACAGACGGTGACGACAGAAATGGCGAGGAACGGCGGTCTGATGGCAACACGAGCTCCCTCTTTTCTTCGTGAATGGAGGTGGCGTCTGGCAGTAAGGAGGACGAACGGCGGCGGCTGCTGAATAGACTTTTGTATGGTTTAGAATTTCACAAATGAAAGCTCGTTGCAAGTATAGCTTCTAAACCAACAATAGTCCTTTCATACAAAAGATTATTTGCCACAAGTACAAACCCCTAAATTTATAAACCGAAGTATTGAACCTCGGGTCGTTCTCCCTAGGAATTGCAATAAGATGTCCTTGTTATTGGTTATGAAGTATCTATGGGGGTTTTTTTGAGATAGGAGACAAGTAATGTAAAATGCAATAAAAATAAACTAACAACTATGAAAAGCTCTTGGCAAGGTTATGAGAATTGGAAGTCCTATCCTCATTATCCTCCTCAATTGTGATGAGAATTGTCCATTGCTACCACTTAGTTAACCTTTAACCATGGAGAAAATTCAAGTGGATGAATCAACTTGATTCCACAAGTCCTAGCCAACTCCCAAGGGAAAGACTAGCTTTAGTGGTATCCAAATCAATTAGCAACTTCTAATTGCCAATCAACAAAGGAATTAGATAATTCAAGAGTCACTAATTACTCTACCAAATCCAAGAGGAGCAAATTCTATACTAAAATCCAACCAAGCATTTCATCAAACACTTGGAAGGCATAAAAAGAAGCATAGTAAATTGATAACAAAATAGAATCTAACAACAATAGAATGTAAGAATCAACAACAACAATCAAAGGAAACACAATTGTTATGAATTACCTCATATTGAATTGAAAGAAAATGGAAGGAACAAGAGTAGATCTACAACAAAATATAGAAGCAACATAAAGGAAATTACAACAAAAGAATAGAGAAATCATGAACGTAACAACATAGAATTGAGAGGTAGAAGAAGAAGAAAGCATGAATTGAAACCTAGATCTAGATTATTGAACTAAACCTAATCCTAATTCTAATCGTAGAGAGAAGTGAGAGCTTCTCTCTCTAAAACTAACTTTCCCTCTAAAACTACTCTAAACTAAACTAATGTGTGAAAGTATGTTAATTCCCCTTCAATCATTGGCTTAAATAGCATCAGAAATGAGTTGGATTGGACCTACAAGGCTTTAGAATTCGCTGGCCACAAGTTGCATTAAGTAAATTATGTGGCACCATCAGCATGTACACGTACTGTGCGTGTGCGTGCCCCTATCTGCGATGCAACTATGGCAAATCTTATAACATTTCGAAGCTCCAGATGTTAGTTTTCCAACACAACTGGAACCGCGTCATTTGGACCTCTGTAGCTCAAGTTATGATCGATTAAGTGCGAAGAGGTCGGCTTGACAGCTTTTGCGATTCCTTCATTTTTTCATGAGTTCTCCATTTTTACATGCTTTTCGTTCATTCCCTTGATCCAATCTTTGCCTCCTAAATCTGAAATCACTTAATAAACATATCAAGGCATCTAATGGAATCAAAGGTAAATCAAGATTAAACAATTAAGGACCTAAAAAATATGTTTTCACTCTTAAGCACAATTAAAGGAGAATTTACAAAACCATGCTATTTCATTGGATAAATGGGAGAAAGGTTGACAAAACCCTCTAAATTCAACACAAGATAAACCCTAAATATGGGGTTTATCAACCTCCCCACACTTAAACCAAGCATGTCCTCATGCTTAAACCAAGAGAAAGCAAAGGATATCAACATTTATTCAATGAGGTCTAACTAAATGCACCCTACCTATATGCAACTATCTACATGAATGCAACTAAATACAAAATGATTCTACCTACTTGGTTAAAAATAAATCAATCCTCCAAGACATACATGCACAAATAGGGCTAAGGTCACATGACGACTCATGAATCCTACCAATTTAAATATCAAAATGAAGTTCAAGTAGACTTGCAAGAAGAATGCTCATGAAGGCCGGGAATCAAGGAATTGAGCATCGAACTCTCACCGGAAGTGTTTGCACTCTAGTTGCTCAAGTGTGTAGGGTCGATTCTCTCAATTCTCCCCTAATCATGCTTTCTAAGATTTGCTTTTCTTCTAACAATCAACATATATTTCATGCATGCATACAAGTATCATGAGGTCTTTTCTTTAGGTTGTAATGGGCTAGGGTCAAGGTAAGGATGCATATTTGGTCAAGTGAGCTTGAAATTTGAATCTTTGATAAGCTTAAACTTCCCACCTAACTTATGACATCCTATACAATTTCAAAGCTAACCTAACTACCCATTTTTCTCACTTTTTCACATACTCATGTATTCCTTTTCATTTCACAACACTTATGCATTGACCCTTATTGAGCTTTGCTTTGGGGCATTTTGTCCCCTTTTATTTCTTTCTTTTTCTATTTTTTTCTTTTTTTTCCATATTGTTTTTTTTTTCCTTTTCCTTTTTCTCATTCATTTTTTTTCTATATACAAGATCATCAGTGCATAAGGTTTTACATTTATTACACATGAGCATGTACCCAATTCCCAATATTTACAACAAAAATACAAAACTACCCTTTTATTCACCCAATTGTTCCAAGATTTCCCACACTTAAATGACACACACACACACTAGCCTAAGCTAATCAAAGATCCAAATTAAGGACTTTTATTGTTTTCTGCTTTAAGGCTTGTAATGTGCTAAAATTATGAACAAAGTGGGTTAAGCATAGGCTCAAATTGGCTAACAATGGAAGATAAAAGGTAAGGCCATTTGGGTTAGTGAGCTAAATGAAATGATGGCCTCAATCATATAAATGCATGAATACACAAAATAATGAACATAAAGAATCAAACAAATCAAAGATTACAATCATAGAAAGAGAATAATGCACACAAGAAGGAAAACAAGTGGTTATAAGATGTAACCACGCCATTAGGCTCAAATCTCACAAGCTTGTGTTCTTAGCTCAAAACCATATTCCAAGATATATTCTTTCAAGCAAGTTCAACAAAAATTTTCAAATTGGTAGGTTGCCCTAAAACAATTTCTTGGAAAAGAAATCATCACCCTAACCAAGTAGTCCTAATAGGAAAGAAGTGGTAAAAATATGTACAAATTCTAACTAGCCTAACATGCGATGCAACAACTATCTAACGAAGAAAATAATAAAAAAAATTTGGTGTCAAAAAGGAAATTGTTACCCATGGAGATCGGTCGAACGACCTCCCCACACTTGAAGATTGCACCGTCCTTGGTGCATGCAAAGAAGGGCAAGGTGGATGGGTTGCTACAATTGATGAGCTTCTTCGAAAGGTTGTGTGGATGACTTGTTCGTTGCCCCATCTCGAAGCTTTTCCTTGTCCTCATTTCTTGGTGGCCAACCCAAAGGGAGAAAAAAAGAAAGAAAATTAAGCCTATAACAAAGATATCAAAGCAAAGAGAACATAGGCGGGGGCTAATGCCAAATAAGGGTAAGGTTCTCACTACATGGTAGCTACAACATGTGAGTGAGAAATCAATACAGGCATAGGGCATATGAACTAACACTTGATGCAAGAGTAAAATCAAAGCATGAAGAACATATTGAGCATCAAGTTCAAATAAGAAAGAGTGGGTCATGAAAAACAATATTAGTTCATATTAATGCAAGACAAGTGTTATTGGTTATAAAGTATCTTTGGGGGTTTTTTGAGATAGGAGACAAGTAATGTAAAATGCAATGAAAATAAACTAACAACTATGAAAAGCTCTTGGCAAGGTTATGAGAATTGGAAGTCCTATCCTCATTATCCTCTTCAATTGTGATGAGAATTGTCCATTGCTACCACTTAGTTAACCTCTAACCATGGAGGAAAGTCAAGTGGATGAATCAACTTGATTCCACAAGTCCTAGCCAACTCCGAAGGAAAAGACTAGCTTTAGTGGTATCCAAATCAATTAGCAACTTCTAATTGTCAATCAACAAAGGAATTAGATCATTCAAGAGTCACTAATTACTCTACCAAAGCTAAGAGAAGCAAATTCTACACTAAAATCCAACCAAGAATTTCATCAAACAGTTGGAAGGCATAAAAAGAAGCATAGTAAATTGATAACAAAATAGAATCTAACAACAATAGAATGTAAGAAATCAACAACAACAATCAAAGTAAACACAATTATTATGAATTACCTCATATTGAATTGAAAGAAAATGGAAGAAACAAGAGTAGATCTATAACAAAATATAGAAGCAACATAAAGGAAATTACAACAAAAGAATAGAGGAATCATGAATGTAACAACATAGAATTGAGAGGTAGAAGAAGAAGAAAGCATGAATTGAAACCTAGATCTAGATTATTGAACTAAACCTAATCCTAATTCTAATCCTAGAGAGAAGTGAGAGCTTCTCTCTCTAAAACCAACTTTCCCTCTAAAACTACTCTAAACTAAACTAATGTGTGAAAGTATATTAATTCTTCTTCAATCCTTGGTTTAAATAGTATCAGAAATGAGTTGGATTGGGCCCACAAGGCTTTAGAATTCGCTGGCCACAAGTTGCATTAAGTAAATTTTGTTGCACCATCGGTGTGTACACGTACTGTGAACGTGCGCGCCCCTATCCGTGATGCAACAATGTCAAATCTTATATCATTTCGAAGACCCAGATGTTAGCTTTCCAACGCAACAAGAACCGTGTCATTTGGACCTCTGTAGCTCAAGTTATGATCGATTAAGTGCGAAGAGGTCGGCTTGACAGCTTTTGCGATTCCTTCATTTCTTCATGAGTTCTCCATTTTTACATGCTTTTCGTTCATTCCCTTGATCCAATCTTTGCCTCCTAAATTTGAAATCACTTAACAAACATATCAAGGCTTCTACTGGAATCAAAGATAAAACAAGATTAAACAATTAAGGACCTAAAAAGCATGTTTTCACTCTTAAGCACAATTAAAGGAGAATTTACAAAACCATGCTATTTCATTGGATAAATGGGAGAAAGGTTGACAAAACTCTCTAAATTCAACACAAGATAAACCCTAAATATGGGGTTTATCAGCGACGAGCATGGACGATAGTGACCCAGGCTTCATGGACGGCGACTGGGCGATGCGGTTCCCTCCTCCTTTGCAGCCTTCTCTCTCGCCTGAGTTCTTTCCCACGATGGTGTTGGCTTCACGGGCAACAGCGGCGGCGATGCGGTGACGTGATGGTGGTGGCGCGGACAGCTCCTTCTCCCTCCACCGCCCTCTCCCTTCTCGGATCTCCCTCGTCTCTCTTCCCTCTTTCTTTCTTTCTCCCCCTCCACCGGCGCCCTCTCCCTTCTTGAATCTCCCTCTTCTCTCTTCCCTCTTTCTTTCTTTCTCCGACAGCTCCCCCTCCTCTCTTCCCTTGCTTCCGTCTCCCCTTTCTTTTTTCTTTCTTTCTTTCTTTTTCTTTTCTGAAGAAGTTGCTGTGTTTTGTTATTTTGTATAGGTTTGCTAAAGAGAAAAAGAAAGGTAGCGGCTAGGATTTTATTTAGGAATAGAGGAAAAGTGTGTGTTAATAGAGTTAGGGTTTGTATATAAAATTGGGATTTTGGGTTTAATTAGAGTAAGGTAATTTTAATAAAATTGGAGCATAGAGTATAAATTTTGAAATATAATTAAATTTCTAAAAATTATTATAAAATATTATTTATTATATCAAAATACTAATTGATTCTCAATCAATTTCTCGAATTGAAAATACATAGTAATATAATTAATTTTCTTTAATCCCTAAAACTCAAAGTATTGAATTATAAAAATATGAAGTATTTAAAATCAAATTATACAAAATTCTTATTATTTGGCAACTACTAACTTTATAATTTAAATATAGAAAATAATTCAATAATTATAAAATTAGATAATATTCTAATTTAAATAGCCAAACATTCTTATTTTTGAATTTCTAAAACTTTAAATTGTAAATAGAAAAATAATCCATAAATTATAGAGTTTTTATAAAAATCTTAATTTATTTCAAATCCATTTAGTCAAAACTGCCTTTAATTAACTTTAATAAAATAATTTCTAAAATTAAAACTGTAAATAAATATATAATCTAAAATTAGTGCATAATAAAATTTTTCAAAAATTCTAAATCTTAAATTTAGAACCTTAACATTACTTCTACTGTTGTCCATCTCCTTGGTGTTTGTCTTTTTTGGGATATTGGTCCATTCATGATTATCTTTCAAATGTTACAATCCACAAACTGCACAAATATTCTCATTTTTTCCTTTCAGTAAGTGTAGTTTCAGCAAAGATAGTGGTGTTTCAAAAATAGAAACAAATCCGTTTTGCGAATGGTAGAAGGTTGTGATTGGTGGTGTTCTCTTTTGCTGTCCTTGCTATTTACTTTTTGGTAGCACATATATTCTTATTGTACTAGTTAAATTAACACCTTTAATCTTTTTTTGCTCTAAATTTTGATATTTTCTCTCCATTGCATTTCATGATGAAAATATTTTGGTACAAAGACTGAAAAAAAAAAGAACATTTTTCTTTCTTATTTTTGTGTTATATCCGAATTGCTAGTGCTCGACTGGGATGTAGAAAAATGCTTCATGTCCATGTCCATATATCAATTATAATGTCCCTTTATATTTGTCAAAAAATTGATCGACTTTCTTTTCTTTTGGACTGTGCATATATTACTATGGACCTGCATAAAAGGAACACTCATCAAATGATATTTGGGCTTTTATACTTAACAAAATATATGTTTATCATCACCAAAAATAAAGATATTATTTTCTAAACTAACCAAAAATACATTAAGTAATTATATAAAATATACTTTTATCCTTAATTTTTTTTAAATAACTTTAATTAAACCCTTAGGATTAATGTCGTTAATAGAAATTTTGGCGATCACAAGCTAATATGTATTGACAGGTGCTAGGTTGTCATGTGTCAATAACACATAGTATAAGATTATCACATCATTAATTATTAATTTTCAAGAGTATAATATTGTTAATATAATTTTTATTTATAAAAAATACTTATTGAATTATAAATATCTTTTTTCCTTAACATTAATGTTTCATTTTAATTTTCTTCTTAATATTTTAATATGTTTGTAATAAGATAATCCTATGTATGTTGATGACATGCTAGTCTAGAATTATTATGTCTCAGTAGCATCTCAGCCTAATATTATCAAATTAGTATCTTTATTAACTATGTTAACCCTGAAAAGTATAAATAAAACATATATAATCCATTAAGTATATTTTTTAAATTTTAAAAAAAATTTTAAAAACAACCAATATACTTTATCTTTATTTATTATCTATAAAAATAACGATTTAATTATACTCAAAAAACTTTAGTTAAATGATCTCATCCTATTTATCTATTCAATCCCGCTATGTTATGAACAGTATTTCTACCAATTTTTACTAATTCTTTTTTATAACTGTGTTTAATAAAAATATTTTTATGAGTGTGTCTAATATAAATATTTTTATATATATTTTTTAAATGTATCTCCTTATATATATGTTTGAAATATAATAATTAATTATTATTGACAATAAATTAATAAATAATATATTAGTACCCTATACTTTTTCTTATTTATTTCATGATATATAAAACGTAAGGAGTAAATATTAGTGAAAATAACGTAAGCCATTGAATTTTGAATATCCATCTCGTGAGGTTTGAAAATGAACTGCGGATGAGTCATCAGTTACCTTGAAACTGATGAAGCAATAATGCTATATATCTATATCTATATATTATTCCACCCTTAAAAAAAAGGGACCTTGAAATCTTCTATGGACGGAAACGAAGATCTGAAAAGTGAAGGTCTTGGATGAAGATTTTTTTGGGCCAACCGTGGGGAGCTCTCGACAACCGGGGAGAATTCGGGGAGGAATCAAGTAAGAAAACATAAGATGAGAAGACACCATATCTAACTCAAAACCTTAAGGTGTCAAGTTAATGGGTCTCTCATCTTATAAACTCCTCACTCTTCCATGCTTTCTTTGATGTGGGACTAACTTTAACACTCCTCACACTTGCAACACTAACAATCTCCCCCTCAAATGTGAGCCTCCACATCAAGCACTAACTCCCCCTCTTTCTAACTCCTCCACCACCACGAGTATTCGTCCATCACACCGCCGCAAAACACTGCGGGACACGCCGCCCGGACCACCTTTGCCGGGAAGACTTTCGATGCTTGAATACTCCTTAAACCAGACCGATTAAACCATCGGCTCTGATACCACTTTTTGGGCCAACCGTGGGGAGCTCTCGACAACCGGGGAGAATTCGGGGAGGAATCAAGTAAGAAAACATAAGATGAGAAGACACCATATCCAACTCAAAACCTTAAGGTGTCAAGTTAATGGGTCTCTCATCTTATAAACTCCTCACTCTTCCATGCTTTCTTTGATGTGGGACTAACTTTAACACTCCTCACACTTGCAACACTAACAGATTTTTCCTTAGCTAGCATTTATATCTACCACATAAAACATATAAGGTAAGATATTATTGTCTTGTAAGATTTTATTTTATTTTTGTAACTTACCTTTCGGAACAATAATATTGGTTATGGTTATGGTTACTGCTTTTAGATCATTATTTGTGTTGTCTGAATTAGATCATAAAGGAGACATGAGGCAATTCAATAATAATGACCTGAAGTGGATCAATGCATGCATGCAACCGTGTTTGGGCATTTACCACAAATACATTTGTTTATGCATAGCTTTTCTAAAGTTGATAATAGATATTTTGTCAACAATCACATATTAAATGCACGTTTGATAAGCATCGCTGTATTTTGTCAACAATCACATATATATAAACACACTTTTTTTTTTCGGTAAGGATATAAGCACTTCATTGTAATAAAATAAAATATTTGGTGAAAGTTCCAGAAAGATAAAAAAATCATTGCATGCATGGCCCCATAACCCCCATAAAATGTCGGTTGTGTTGTAATTATGTTATATTATCAAGTAGATTTTTTTGTATAATTTTCAGAAAAAAACATCTGCTTGATTAGAAACTTATACGTCATAAATTATATCTAGAAAAGTTTATTTAATTTTAATCCAAAATTGTTTGTATATTATATATATATATATTTGAAATTAATGTAATATATTTGTTCAAAAACTACATAACAAATAATTTTTCAATTACAACTTTTTGATATCTGATTTCAATTAAATTTAGTACAGATGAATTTTATTATATATTATTCTCATTCCATGGTTATGAACTTATGATTGATAAACATACATTCTATAAAAAGCTATGAGTTGTATAATAACTTTATTTAAATTGATATCGATGTCATTTGATCCTACTAATATATATATAAGGACGTGTATTAACCAAGTTGGGTTGGTCTAGTGGTTAGCTCACTAGTCCGCTTAAGCAAGTGTCGGGGGTTCGAATCCCGCCTTGTGCATGCAGCAACCCATTGGCCAGCGGCAAACCCTTAAATGGAGCTCAGTACCGCGACGGATTAGTCCTTGACCTGCCGGGTTGGGGGATACCGTGGGAAACCAAAAAATAAGGACGTGTATTACAACTCATCATATATAAAATCCAACATGTATGAGTTCAGGGTGCATCCTAGCTAATTTAGAATTATTGCAGGTTGTCAAGATTCCAATTCCTTACACATTATCCTGTACCCGAATATGCAAACCACTTTCATTTCCTTATCTCTCTATTTATTCTCTTATTATTGAGGAGCCTAGTGATGTTGGGCAAATCTCATTGGAGATTATTGGGTAGAGTTGCAGCACTTTGGGCTAATGTTTTCAGCGTAGCTTCAGATTTCTGTAGCCCCACCTTGTCCCCAATGCATTTTTATTATATAATAACTAAAATACATATTTCATATAAATGTATATAATATATATTGAATTTAACTTTTAAAAGTCAGAATTTTATTAATTTATGTATAAAATTTATATATGCTAATCACATGTAGGGTCGATTTGATTAATTCGGGTTAGTTCAAGGTCAAGTTCATATTTTTAAAATAGGTTCGTTCAAATATTAGAAACGAGTTTAAAAATTTAAAATAAGTCCGGTATTAGTATTAGAATTACGACTAGATCCACAAAATTTGACCTAAGCCAACTTGATTCATATATACTCTTAAATTTCACGTTGTAATTTTTTTTAAATGGATTGAATAGTCCTTAATTCTAAATATTATAATATCAACACGTAATACTTAAGAATTTTCGTTCACTACCTTATCTTTGTATGTTTTAAACCCGAATACAATATATTAATATTAATAAGCAATATAATTTGTCATTTTTTTTTTTTTTTTGATCATACACCCTCACACGCACGCTAAAGGTTCTATCACTACCCAGTCATAGTTGGGATTGAAACTTGAGATGTGGCTTCTATGAGGCCAACATATTGGACATTGGTGCAATGCCTCTGCCACAATTTGTCACTTTAACTAAAGCCGAATGCAATAGGAAGTTTTATGCATGTAGGGACCCAAATGGGCAATTGTGTGGGTAGTTCTACCCCGTTGATGGGCCTACAAAGGAAAACCAATTTATTATATGGTGTTGGATCAGTGTTGTTATTGTAGGTCTTTTAAAAAAAAGCCTTGACAACATCAAGACTATATGACTTTCTTATCTGGGTTTTAAATGAATCCAAGGGACCAAAATCTTAGTACAGGTAGTTACACACTCACCTCACTTCACAGTTCACACACCTCAATTAACAAGATTTTAATTATCAATGATGAATTTATTATCCAATTAGTCACATGAAAAATCAAACACCGCATGGCTTCTGGCTATAAAGTCGAAGAATGTCGCGAGATAGGTATAGAGAAACAAACAAAATATTTGTTGTCTATCTAAATACCAATACTGAGAAGAAACATTATTCTTTTTATCTATATTATCTCTGCATTTAATTTCCATTATAGGACAGCAATTACGAAACGAAATTTTTAAAAAAAATGGGAGTCATGGTCTTGGAGCAACCATGTCCATTAATCACCACTTTAGTAATGCATGGTGCACATTAAAAGAAAGCAACAAAACATGTGTATCTTCCAGGATTATAGAAAAAAATTTCTGTTGCGGATGAGGATGAAGAGGATAGGATATAGTGTGGTAACGTCACCACAAATATGTTGCAACTGCCCCAGAAATAAATCTGATCCATTGGCCCAAATAATTTGAGTGGCCATTGTCCAATTAGATTCATGTTTTTTATCTGATGTAGGCCTCTCATTGAACTTAGATATGAGGCAGAGGATATAAAACCAGGATGCTATAATTCAACACATATTTGATTCTTTTTTGCTTTTCCCCAAAATGTGAATTTGTGGCCTTGCGTTAATCTTTCGCCAATAATACAGCAACAAGATCTTGTCTACAACATATGTGTTTCTTCATTATGCATGGAACAAGAAGAAGCATCCAGTGGACACAATTTTGCGTCTAGTTAAAAACACTTTGCAGTTTTAGTTTATTTACTTTTTGGGTTCCCAATTCTACGGTGACTAATTTTTACAGCGAGTGAAATAACTGACCTGAAATTTTAAAGTTTTTTCATATTCAAAGTGAAGTTTGAACTCTCAATTCTTAGTTGAGAGAGAATAAATTCCTTTAGCTAGCTTACCCACAAACAAAAGTATTAGGGGATCAACAACTTTTGTGTTTATAACCATCAATTGGTCATCAACAACTTATTTATTATGTGCTTTCTATTTTTATTTATTATTTTTGGACATGACGTGCCTTTTTTTAGTGTCCTTTCTTAGAGTCTTGTTGTGAGGAGTGTGGCCCAAATCACCAAATTTGGAGCAAACTTGTCAAGCATGTTGATGGTTACTTATATTGATGACATGTCAAGGTCTAGTGTCAATAGGGTGGTACCTAGAAAAATCAGAACCATTAGTTTTATTTTCATGCCATGCAATAATATCACATTACATTACAGAATCGGCTAAGATATCTGAATAACATACTTTTAATTAGACATCAGATATCAAAGTTATAGAAAAATATGCGAGGCTTATTATTATTATTATTATTATTATTATTATTATTATTATTATTATTATTATTATTATTATTATTATTATTATTATTATTATTCGTGTTTGATGTCATACCAAAGAATAGGTTTACACAATTATTTATATATTTACATTACGCTCTTTATCTCAGTTTTTTAATTTATGTCACCAAAAAAGAAAGTTCAAGCTAAGAAACTGTTTACGTTTTCCCTTTACATTATACTTTCTTTTTCACTTAATAACCACAAAGTGAGTTCAAAAAATATTTTTTATATCAAAAAATAATAATGTTATATGATCAACAAATATTATTATTTTAAGTCAGTATTTGGTCATCAATAATTTATATTTATATTTACAGAAATTTGTACACAAAAAACACATAATTAACACCTATATTTTTCAGATTTATATATATATACAGTTTGTACTTATATTTATCAAAATTTTCTCATACCAATTAATAAAATTTATTTGTTGAAAATAATCTAGTATTTCTACAGATCAAATACTAATTAAAATTGGTAAAAATAATTGGCTCTCAAGAATTTCTCATAAAAAAAATGTGTATATGCAATAAATTAAAGAGTTGAGTTTATTATGCTTTAAAATTAAACTAGTGGTGTTCAAGGATTCAGCCCACAACGACTGGCAGAATTAGTCGTTTTTAAAATCCTCTTGCTCCTGATAATGTCAAAATGTAAAATAGTGAGGTTTTTTTTTTTTTGGTTATGAGGTGAAATACAACACTGCCATAAAAAATGGGGGACCAATAAAACTTATGAAACTTTGTAATGTAATCAATTAAGCAATGAGAAAAAAAAAATTGACTAGACTCAGTGATCTTATAATGGAAGTGTCATGGTCAAATACTCACCCCCACTACTATTAGACTTGAGAGTAATTGAGACCAACCTCGCTCTATTATACGTACAACAATGCAATATTTTGTGTGACACTATGTATTTATTTATTTTTTTTTTTTTGGGTCAGAACTATGTATGGCTTAAATGCAATGAACATTTGATACTTTAATATTGGTTTGTCACTTTTGGACTTTGGTTCATGTTGAACACGTATCTATTCGTGTGTTAGTGACCACATTATAGCGACAGTTGTGACCACTTCTTTTATTTGCTCTCAGACAAGTAGAAATGGGCACTGGGGTTCAATGGGCCATGTTATCTATTGAGCATTGACTAACATCAAAATCTATCAACACAGGGAAACAAAAATACTTAAGTCGGATTTATCAAAATGCAAAGTATTTTTATTTTCTCTAATTGTCTTTGGTTCAAGTATTGTGAATGAAAAACCTAATTCCTCTTTTAAGGACTTTTTGGATCAATTTAGATTAGTTGGATTTCATATAATAAGGCTTGTAAACGGATGGCCTTTACTAATTTAGAAAAAAGAAAAAGACTAACATTAAAGAATTAATTTTTTTAAGTTAATATCAATTAATTTTTTAAAATATTTTATTAATCTTAAATTTTAAATTATGAACCTTAAATAATAAATCTTTCAGAACAAAAGAATTTTTAGAATTAAAAAAAAAACTGAGTAACTAAAAATTAGTTTTCGGTATTTAAAAAAAAAGAAAAAAAAAGGAATTATACAGCTAAGTATGCGTGTATAGGTTCAAAAAGCTGTTTGCACTAGAAAAGGCTACTCCACAATTATTCTTTGCTCCTTTGGTGGGACTCGGTGATATATTACCTTCCACATGATTATAATTGTGAAAATTTAAATCGAGATAGGCTTCATGGCCCGAAAAGTAACAATGCCAAATCACTTAACCAAATATAATATGGCAATCACAATTCAGATGAATGCTTAAAATTAGAAACTTTTTAGTTTTTCCAATATTACATACTCTAACTCTTACACTTTCTACCATTAGATATACTTAACTATCTATATATACATTAGCTTTATGTGAAAACTATAGAACTCTTAATAAAAAGGATAAAAATCTCTAGAAATTACCATATAAGAAAAATTCAAAAGATTCCATATTAAAGTTAACAATTAAAAATTTTTATAGAAAATATAAAATTTAAATTTTTAATACGTTTGTTGTTTATTTATTAAACTTAAAAATTAAAAAAATTAACTAATAGTAACCTATAAGTAACCTACTAAGCTGCTAGTTAAATCCTAAAAAACAGTTAAATTATTTTATTAATTTTTATAATTTCATCAAATATTAAATTAGGTGTTTAAAAGTTTATAATTGAATCTCAATATTAAAAGATTTTTTTATTATAAAAGAAAAAAATTATTTTCCTGAAAAAATATCCAAGCTTTAAATTTCGGAATAAGTTTTTTTTAGCATTTTGGATGAGTTTGCATAGCATTTTGGATGAGTTTGCAGCATCTCGGGGAACTTCTTTTATACGATGTTCGCCTTATTCCACAGCAAATTTTGAGTAAGGATCGTCCCACAAAAAAAAAAGTTGGATTAATTTTTTTTGAGAAATAAAGTTTTTTTTTTTATTTTATAATAATAAAAATTACTAATATTAGATTAAAACTTTAAATTAGGTCATTCTAACCTTTTTTTTTTTTGTTAAAAATACCATTCGGTTTGAAATATTTGTTTTTGCATTTTTTTGGTGACTTGTTTTTGCATTTGATATATGATGAATTATGAAATATTCTAAAAACAAATACTCTAGAATTATTGTGCTTTTTTTTTTTCTAAAAAATGACAACTAATAAGGTTCTAATTACAAATTTTTATCTAAGGTTCTAAAAATGACCACTAATAAGAATTAAATTACAAAATTTTAACTTGATAAAGATTTAATTTAAAAATAGTATTTAAGTTACATATTAAATAGCACGCACGTATTCAGTTTTATAAGGAAAAAAACACGATATTTTACCATTAATGATTTAATTTCTCCTTAATTAAATTTTACTATTTTTAATATGCTATCATATAGATTCCTCTATTTGAACCTGCCAGTGGTTGGGAATTGAAATATTACCCACTAAATAATCTTTACTATGATGAAAAGGAAAAATAAAAGTCATTGCTACAAAATTGATCAAAACTACCTAAAGCTGAGGCAGTGAGATATTAATGGGCCAGAGTAAATCTATCATAGTCAAAAGAAATTACTTATCAAACAATTACTTTTAATTTGTTATGGAGTGACTTTCAAGCTCTTAAAATGATGGTGGGATATCAATAATAAGTATTTGATATATAATGATAAAAACTCATATATATGGTAGTTTATAGTACAAGTTAGTACTATTAGTATTTCATATGGCCATGGTCATTGGGTATCCATAGCCAACAACCACTAAACACAACATTCCCACCCAAACCAATAGAAATCATATAGAATCCAATGAAACACAGCTCTTTGTTCCCCACAAACCCCAACACAAACCTATTTTCAATTTTTCATAGCATAAGAAGCACAATAAAGGCATTGTTTCCTCTCCGATACACTATATATCTCCTATCCAAAAATACGTACGTACACTTCATCCATGTTAGGTGTAACGAAAAAATCAATACTAAATTAATTATATATATATATATATATATATATATATATACGATAATTAACTTTTAATATGTACATAATATGTTTTCATATTTTTATAATTATTTACTATCAATGTTTTTTAACACTTTTAATTAATATAAATAAAAAGTATTTTTAAAACATGTATTAACTATATTCCGATTAAAAACATATCTAGTCCAATTTCTATTATAGAAAAGTATAGGATACTAATATATTATTTGTCAATTTATTGTCAATAATAATTAATTATTATATTTTAAACACATATATAAAGAGATACATTTAGAAAATATATTTATAAAAATATTTTCATTAAACATAGTCATTAAAAATATATTTTTATTAAACACATCTACAAAAATATTTTCATTAAACATAATCATAAATATGAATTGGCAGAAATTTACAGAAATGCTGTACCTATCATAGAGGGATTGTTATATTATTAACATATACATATTTCTCATACATAAAATCATGTACGTGGGACCTCACAGAAGGAACCTCCAACTAAGAGTACTCCCTCATCATCATATAAAATCATGGCTAAGAGTTGTTGATTACACTCTAAACTGACCCTCCAAAGCACTACACTCAAATTCAATCATTCCAAAACCCTTGGGCCTTGATCGTCTTCCATTCTTTAAAAACAACCCCCTTCCCCTCTAACACACAAAGTTGCATTGCAACAAGACACTTTCATTTTATTAGCTAAGCAAGGATCATCCATCATGTCCATAACAGGAGTAGGACTAATAGACAAAGATATAATGAACCACCACAAGAAAACATTCCACCGGAGAAACGACTCCGGCGAGCTCGACGTGTTCGAAGCAGCAAGGTACTTCTCAGGCTACAACGAGTCTGTTATTGGCCACAACAAAAATGCATACAGTTACAGTAGTAGCAGCTGCTACTCTTCCGGCACCGCCGCCGCCGGAGCCGGCGCCTACAGAACCCACCACACTAACAGGGCAAGAATCAGCTTAGACATGCCAATGAGATCCTTGCTCCCTCAACAATTCCATGGCGTCGTGGCCGATCATCATCTTCATCAGAAGCCATCTTCACTCAAAAACAAAGAGAACAAAAAAGTTATTAGTAAGCAACCTAGCTCGCCAGGTGGAAGGCTTGCAAGTTTCTTGAACTCACTCTTTAGTAGCCAGTCAGCATCATCAAAGAAGAAGAAACCATCGTCGAAATCCACGGCTTCTTCTTCTTCATCATCAAAGTCCACGAAAGATTACAACAACGAAGATCATGATGAGTTCCCTGCTGGTGGTTGGAGAAGAAGAAGAAGAAGCAGTATTAGCCACTTCGGAAGCTCCTCAAGCACTGACGCTTCGGATTCTTCGAAATCCGCGTTATCAGGCTTCCGAACCCCTCCTCCTTGTGTTCATGCTCAAACCCCAACAAAGTGTTCTTCCAATTTCAGAAACTTCTCATTGGACGGTCATGATGATAGTAACAAAACCGCAGCAGCAAGCACTGCCACCATTACCACTTTGCAAAACGAGTTCTCGTTGTTCTTGGACGAGAAGAAAAAGAGGGATCCGAAAACAACGACGACAACTTTGTTGTTGTCGGAAAAACAACGGAACTGGATTAGTGAACTTGCTGAGAAGGAGAAGAAGTGGTTGCAGGAGAATAATAACAACAGAGAAAGCATGAATGATGATGAGATTGATGAAGGTGCAGAGAGTGATTCAAGTTCTGATCTGTTTGAGTTGCAGAACTATGATTTAGGGTACTATTCAAGTAGCGGTTTACCTGTTTATGAAACCACCAACATGGATAGCATCAAGAGAGCTGCACCAATTTCCAATGGACCTCTTTAAATTTTCATACCACTCTGTATATTTTGTTATCTCTCTTATTCCCTTAATTAGCTTCTTTAATTAGTTAGACTCATTAATGAGAGAACTTATGAGAAAATGAAAAAATATGCTGGATTTTGCTTGTTTAATTTGTATTTTTTTTTTTAATTTCCCTTCTGATTTTCTTAGCTTTTTACAACTTTAATTTTTTTTTTAATTTTGATTCTCCGTATGTACAGTTTGGAATGTTTGGTTGTCTTATCTAAGTTTATCATCAATTCATCAGCTTCTTCTTTTTCTCTTCCTTTGCTTTTGGAACTTTTTATTTGTTTAATTAAGCATGCAAAAATCAAATTCAAAAGTTAATATGTAATTTATTTACTATTAATTAATGATTTCCTAAGATGTACTTTGTTCCGTGATTATAGGGTTATTAACAAAGTCCTTTATAGATTACTGGCAGTACTGTTGGCTGCAATTAGTAGGATAAAAATATTTAGTAACTAAAAAAAATTAATTAAAAATAATTAAAATTTATTTTATTTAATATTAATAAAATAAATTTTGATGGTTTTTCTTTTTATTTTTTTAACATTGCCGCTATTAGTATTTAGCATCCTTATATTAACCATAACTATTTAGTGATGGAACAAAATAATTATTAAACATACTGAAAAACTAATCTTCTCGAACGATTTTGTCTGCATGCAATGAGTTATTTTGATGCAGGCCTGCTCAATCCTTCGGTTTTTGTTGGGAATGTTACCAAAACATTTTAAGAGCCGGGTGTTAGATCATCTTCATTAAAAAATTTATTCTAGTCTTTATTTATGATCCACCGCTTAATCATAAAAAATAATTTTACATCAATTTTTAGGATATAAATAATAAATAAAAATTTAAAATATTTCTCTCTTCTCTATTAAAGGAAACCAATTTTAATCTCTATTATAATTTTACTTAATTAATTAATTAAATAATTAAAATTAATATAGTTATTATTTTTTATAGTAATATAATTAAAATTTATAAATTCAAAAATTTCATTATTAAAAAATATTAATATTAAAAAAAATTAATAATTTTATATGTAATAATAATACATAATATATAACTTAATATTAAATTAGTTTATAAATTTACTTAATATAAAAAAAATATGATGGAACTCTATATATAGTTAATGACAAACATAATAAAATTGTCATATGTATTTAATTAAGTCCTCTTTTAATTGTCGATGCTACTGAGTATTGTAAAGTTTGGTCTTTTTTTAGAGAAATTGATAGTATGGTACAAAATCTTCTTCTCCCAATTAAAGTTGTGATAAGTCATTTTGATTTGGAATTTGAAAATTTGAGATTGTTGGGTATTTAATTTAGAATTTGAAAATATTATTATAAGTAATTGAAAAAAAAAATTTAATTAGTTTGGATATCCATTTTCCTGAACAAAGAATAACATCAATAAAATTTTGATTTCGTAAATTTAAAAAAAAATAAACAATAATAAAAGAAATTATAAGAATAAAAAATTTATAAATAATATATATAGAATAATAAAATATTAATTTATTAATAATAACAGTAATATAATAAGAGTCACATATACAATAATAATAAAAATATTAATTTATATATTATATATAATATATAATATATATACAACGGTATTTTCTATTATTTTCAATGTATATGAAAAGTATAATATATATATATATATATATATATATATGTATAAAGTTAATACATATGTAATCACTACAACAAAACAGAGAAGCGGCGGTAGTTTTTTGGGAGAGTTGCGGTGGTTATAACCGCCAACCGCCACTATCTTCGAGTTTCGGCGGTGAACAAAGCGCGATCAGGTCAACCGTCGGCAAAGCAGCGGCGGTGATTTTAAAGAACCGCTGGAATAATCGTCGCCATAGTCACTCGTCAAATCGTGGCGGTTTGAAACTGCTGCTATGCACGTGAAGCAGGCAAAGCAGGTATATGGGCAAAATTCGAATTTCAAATTACCGTTGGACATTCGCGGCGGTTTTGAACCATCGCAAAAATGCTGGCTGGAACAAACCGCCGCAAAAAGTCTATCTGGAACGTCTAATATGATTTTCGCAGCGATACCTGTGGCTTTTTTTTTAACAAACAAATTTATATATAAACTACTTCCTAATGCTTCGATCCTAATAAAAAAATAATTACTATAATATTAAAATCTACAACTCAAAATAAAATACAGAAATCTACCAAAATAATATCAACATTGCATTTCAAAATATAATATATAATTAATAAGTCTTATATAATCATAAATCTAACACAATCAGTGTTTAACACCTATATTTACATATCAAAATAAATTCAAATAACGCAATCCTAAAATTGAATTAGAAAAGAGTTTTGCTTCTAATATTTAACTATGCAAAAAGCCTAAAATAAACAGTCATTTTGATAATAAAAGTCTTCAGTCACTTCAATCATAAAACTCTACAACCACTTCATGAAATAGTAGAAGGTGGACTTGTCTCGATTGAAAAGTCTGCAACCTAGGATTAAAAATAAATAAAAATATGTTAGAACAAAAACAAAGACCATTAAATAATTTAAGTCTAACATGAAAAGGCATAAACTATCCGCTCACACTACAAAAAAATGTGTTTTAGCGACAAACTTTTAGTGACAATAATATAATGGCCACTAATTCTTTAATTTAAGTTATTTTTTTGCGGTAATTATATATTTGCCATTATTACTATATGTTATAGTAGCCATTATTACTATTGCCAGAAAATTATTATCTTTTATTACTTGTAATCTTAATTTTTTTTAAATTATTATAGTGGTCATTATCATTATTGCCACTAAACTTTATTATTACTTTCTTTTTATTATCCCTAAATGAAATTGAAAAATGGAGAGAGAGAGAAACTGAAAAAGGAAGAGAAGTATCGACACTGGTTAATTCGCGTGCTTTCCTCCATCGCCGATCACCACCGCCGTAATCGTTGCCATCGCCGACAGTCGTCGTCCATCATCCTACTCCTTGGACCTCATTTCCATCCGATCCACCTCAGATCCGCATCGTTGTCATCGTTTGTTCATCTCAGATTTACGTCGCTAAGGTCTTCTATCCACCGTTACTGCTCTTGTTACAACACCACACCTCCGCCGCCTGTACCGCCGCTGTTCTTGCATGTAGACGTACAAGATCGCCGCTGTCGGTAGGTATTCTCCATTTATTTTTTTATTTAGGTTTCAATATTTAGAAGCCTATGATTCTCTCTCTGTATTATTACTTTTGCTCTGTTTTCTTGCTTGATCCTAATGAATCTGGCAGATCAAGCTAAAATTGAAGTCTTTAAGTGTTTCAGATCCTTATTTTTTGTTTGCTCTGTCTTCTCCGTTCTTGCTTGCTTGATCTGCCACTCTTGCTTTCTTGCTCCATTTATATTTGGATTTCAGATCCTAATTTTAAGTGTTTGAAATGTTTTCTGTAGAGTTTCATTAAGATTTTGTTTGCATTATTTCTCAGAATATAAAAAATGTTTATAATTCTGTGGTTTTTCTAATTGTATGATTTTTAGAATATCATCCCTATACTTGGATGCAAGTTTAGAAAATGGATAACAATTCTGAGCTGGTTAAAAATTGGATGGACTGGTTCTGAACTAATTTAGAGCTTATTGAAAACTAGAGAAGTAGTCCATAATCAATATTGAAACTGCATGTTTTTCTTTCACTTAAAAGTGTCTTATACTCCATCAAGAAATAGAAAAAGAATTGAGTTATGCATAATCAATATCGAAAACATGAAATCCACTTCAGGTTTTTCTTTCACTTAAAAGTATCTTATGTCCAAAGAGTTGGTATCACATATCAACTCAGTTCCTAATATCTTTACTTTTAATTTTTTGTTTTTTTATTTCAGGTTCAAGCAGAGGCCTCCTCTACGTTGGAAAGCAATCAATTACTTGGTCAGCATATTTCTCATCATTTTGCTTATTGGTAATATATAGCCATAAAACGGGTTAGCCTGATTCTATCAATACCGGTAAGCACATTAGTATAATGGGGGATATGTTTTTAAGGTTATCTAAAATTCTAAATTGTTTTATGTTTTTGTTATAATGGTATCTAAAATTTTGAAATACTTTCTGTTTTGTTATTCAATCTGTTTTGATTTGTAGTTTGGTTTAACAGTATTATCTTGTTTTAGGAGATGTTTTTCTTAGCTTATAATTTATAATCATTAAATATGCAAAATTGAAACTTCAACTGTATGCTTCAAAATAAATTACAATTAAAAAGGTTGTGTTGCTTTTGAGTTTAAAAAGCGATTTTGAATAAAATTGGCTACAAATATATTAAGTGCCTTAATATTCTAGTTTTGAATTTTGTGAAGTTTTGTTTTCTAGGAATTTGTATATAGGCTTTTGGTTTGATATCTCAATTTGAATTTGAATGCTGCATTTATAATCCTCTTAAAATGAGAGAGGTTTGCAAGGGAGGAAGAGAAGTTGGCAAGAAATCAGCCCAATCACAAGCCTCCACCAAGGCTTCTTCAGCACTGAAATCTCACTCTTCTCATCCTACTCGAAGAAAAAATGGAAATTAAATTTTGGTCGAAAGAACTACTTTCTTATGCTTATTTAGCAAGGGTTTGTCGTCGGTAGTTGAAATTTCAATTTAACATCCCCTCCCCCTAATCTTAAGATATTGTGCATTGTCATTATATTTGTCATTTAATGATTTTAGGGAATACCAGAGGCACTGATGCGAGCAGGAGCAGTTTACAAGTATGATTTATCGATACCTGTTGAAAAGATGTATAATCTTGTTGAAGAAATGCGCTCAAGATTAGGTAATAGAGTATGAATCAGCGGAGTAAATGGATTACACAAGTATGTTTATTTTTATTTTCCTAGATTTTTTTTCCTAAGAATCCCTATTTACAATTAAAGATTTTACACAGAGTATGTGGTGCACAAAATTATGATTACACTCTTCACAACTCCGCACAACTAACCAGCAAGTGCACTGGGTCGTCCAAGTAATACCTTACGTGAGTAAGGGTCGATCCCACGGAGATTGTTGGCGTGAAGCAAGCTATGGTTATTTTGTAAATCTTAGTCAGGAGATTAATAATAAGAGTGATTGTATTTATGAAAAGTAAATAACATAAAATAAATGGTACTTGTGATTCAGTAATGAGAAACAGGTTGAGGTTCCGGAAATGCTCTGTCATCTGAATCTCTGTTTTCCTACTGTCTTCTTCTCCAAACACGCATGGCTTCCTTCCATGGCAGGCTGTATGATCCTCTCAGATGAAAAATACCAGGCGCTGTCACCGCACAGCTAATCATCTGTCGGTTCTCACTAGTGTCAGAATAGGACCATTATCCTTTTGCACACTGTCACTGCGCCCAACATTCGCAAGTTTGAAGCTCGTCACAGTCATCCCCTTTCAGATCCTACTCGGAATACCACAGACAAGGTTTAGACTTTTCGGATCTCAAGAATGCTGTCAATTGGTTCTAGCCTCTACCACGAAGGTTCTGATCTCACGGATTCGGTCCGTGGATCAGAGACCCAAGAGATACGCACTCAAGCTGTCGCCCAATGACTACGTTTAGCTCAGATAGAACGGAAGTGGTTGTCAGACACACGTTCATAGATTTGAGAATAATGATGAGTGTCACGGATCATCATCTTCTCCGGGTTGAAGTACGAATGAGGTTTAGAGCTCCTCTCAAGCGTGATTGAATGGAAAACAGTAGTAATTGCATTAATTCATTGAAATACAGCAGAGCTCCTCTCCCCCACCTATGGGGTTTAAAGACTCATGCCATCAAAAATACAATATGAAGTGTGAAAAATGTCATAAGTTGCTAAATGAATCTCTAAAAGTAGTTTTTATATTAGACTAGTAGCCTAGGGTTACAGAAAATGAGTAACTAAGTGCAGATAGTGCAGAAATCCACTTCCGGGACCCACTTGGTGTGTGCTTGGGCTGAGAATTGAAGCTTTTTCGTGCTTAGGCTGTTCCTGGAGTTAAACGCCAGCTTTGGTACCAGTTTGGGCGTTTAACTCCAATTCTGGTTCCAGTTTGGGTGTTTTACGCTAGAAATTTTAGGCTGACTTTGAACGCCAGTTTGGTCCATCAAATCTCGGGCAAAGTATGGACTATTATATATTTCTGGAAATCCCAGGATGTCTACTTTCCAACGCAATTAAAAGCGCGCCCTTTGGGCTTCTATAGCTCCAGAAAATCCACTTCGAGTGTAGAGAGGTCAGAATCCAACAGCATCTGCAGTCCTTTTTCAGCCTCTGAATCAGATTTTTGCTCAGGTCCCTCAATTTCAGCTCGAAAATACTTGAAATTATAGAAAGACACACAAACTCATAGTAAAGTCCAGAAATGTGATTTTTGAATAAAAACTAATAAAAATATAATAAAAAGTGACTAAAATATACTAAAAACAATGCCAAAAAGGGTATAAATTATCCGCTCATCACAACACCAAACTTAAATTGTTGCTTGTCCCCAAGAAACTAGAAACAAAATAGGATAAAAAGAAGAGAACATACAATGAATTCCAAACTTATCAATTAACTTAAATTGTAGCCTTTTTGCTTCTGAACAGTTTTGGCATCTCACTTTATCCTTTGAAGTTCAGAATGATTGGCATCCATAGGAACTTAGAATTCAGATAGTGTTATTGATTCTCTTAGTTCAGTATGTTGATTCTTGAACACAGCTACTTTATGAGTCTTGGCCGTGACCCTAAGCATTTTGTTTTCTAGTATTACCACCGGATACATAAATGCCACAGACATATAACTGGGTGAACCTTTTCAGATTGTGACTAAGCTTTGCTAGAGTCCCCAGTTAGAGGTGCCCAGAGCTCTTAAGCACACTCTTTTTGCTTTGGACCACAACTTTAACCGCTCAGTCTCAAGCTTTCACTTGACACCTTCAAGCCACAAGCACATGGTTAGGGACAGCTTGGTTTAGTCGCTTAGGCCAGGATTTTATTCCTATGGGCCCTCCTATCCATTAATGCTCAAAGCATTGGATCCTTTTTTTTTTACCCTTACCTTTTGGTTTAAAGGGCTCTTGGCTTTTTCTGCTTGCTTTTTCTTTTTCTTTCTTTTTTTTTATATTTTTTTTGCCATTTTTTTTGCAAGCTTTTCACTACTTTTTCTTGCTTCAAGAATCAATTTTATGATTTTTCAGATTATCAAATAACATTTCTCCTTTTTCATTATTCTTTCAAGAGCCGACAATTTTAACATTCATAAACTTCACTATAAAAAAATATGAACTGTTCAAGCATTCATTCAGAAAGCAAAAAGTATTGCCACCACATCCAAATAATTAGATTATTTTCAAGATAGAATTGAAATTCATGTACTTCTTTTTCTTTTTCAGAAAACATTTTTCATTTAGGAGAGGTGAAGGATTTATGGACATTCATAGCTTTAAGACATAGACACTAAACACTAATGATCATGTAATGAAGACACAAACATAGACAAAACATAAAGCATAAAAATGAAAATCAGAAAAATACGAAGAAGGAGATTATAGAACGGGTCCACCTTATTGAGGGCGGCTAGTTCTTCCTCTTGAAGATCCTATAGAGTGCTTGAGCTCCTCAATATCTCTTCCTTGCCTTTGTTGCTTCTGTTGAGGTCCATGAGTGGGCTCTCTTGTTTTGCTCCATCCTCTTTCTAGTGATGGGTTTTTGAGATGAATTTCTCCATCTTCCATGACTTGGAGTTGGAAGCAACTGCCTTCCTTTTCCTCTTCCTAGAGGTTTCTCTAGCCTTGGGTGCTATTAATGGTTATGGGAAAACAAAAAGCAAAGCTTTTTCCACACCAAACTTAGAAGGTTTGCTCGTCCTCGAGCAAAATAAGATAGAAGGGAGTAGAAGAAGAATGATGCAATCAATTTTGAAAACTTATTAATGTATGCAAGAGAAATTAAAAAGAGGTGAAAGGAATTTGAAAGGATATATAAGTTTTGAAAATATTTTGGAAGGAATTGAAAAGAATAAAAAGAAAATTAAAAAGAATTGGAAAGATTATTAATTTTTGAAAATAGAAATTGAAAGATGAATGTTTAAAATATGTTTGATGCAAAAAATTATGAATTAAAACATGAAAAATTTAAAAAAATCGAATTGGAAACAAAATTACCTCCCTTGTGTCATCCTGGCGTTAAACACCCAGAATGCTATCCATTCTGGTGTTTAACGCCCACTGGACTGCTTATTTGGGCGTTTAACACCCAGGCAGATACCCTGGTTGGCGTTAAAATGCCAGGATTCCTTCTTTTCTGGGCGTTTTTTTTAACGCCTAGAATACTGCCATTTATGGCATTAAACGCCCAGAATGCTGCCTATTCTGGCGTTAAACGCCCAAAATGCCCCTTTACTGGCGTTTTGACGCCAGTGAGCTCCTTTTTTCTGTGATTCCTCTGCTTTATGTCCTGAACCTCCATTTCTCTGACTTATTCACTGAAATGCATGTAACTAACATAGATAACAAAATTAAATAGACTTATATAATTGTTACAAACATCTAATTTTTTATAATGACCGGGTTGCCTCCCAGAAGCGCTTCTTTACTGTCTTTAGCTGGACTTTAACTGAGCTATTAATTTAGTCTCAGTTTTGAGCACTCTTGCTCAACATTGCCTTTAAGACAATGTTTGTGCTTACTGTACTCTTTGGGTATGAGTCTCACAGCTTTATAGTTTGCAATGTCTGTAAAGCAAGGTATTTCCTGAATGACAAAGAGTTGCTCATCCGGAAAGGTTTCAGAGATCTCAGTAGGAGGGAGGGACGCCCCTGCTACTGGTTCTATCCGGGACAGGTGATCTGCTACCTAGTTCTCTGTCCCTTTTCTGTCTCTTATTTTTATATCAAACTCTTGCAGAAGTAACACCCATCTTATGAGTCTGGGTTTTGAATCCTGCTTTGCGAGGAGATATTTTAGAGCAGCATGGTTAGTGTACACAATCACTTTTGATCCCACTAAATAAGATCTGAATTTTTGTCAATGGCATCAACCACTACAAGCAACTCCTTTTCTGTGGTTGTGTAATTCTTCTGTGCGTCATTCAAAACACAGCTAGCATAGTAAATGACGTGCAGAAGCTTGTTATGCCTCAGTCTGGTGCAGAAATGACTGGTGCTGTGACCAGCTTAGCTTTCAGATCTCAAACGCCTGCAGGCACTCTGTGTCAAAGACAAATGGTGTGTCAGGAGCTAGCAGATTGCTCAGAGGTTTTGCAATTTTTGAAAAATCCTTTATAAATATCCTATAAAATCCTGCATGCCCCAGAATGATACCTTTTCTGGCGTTAAACGCCCAGAATGCCCCTTTACTGGCGTTTTGACACCAGTGAGCTCCTTTTTTCTGTGATTCTTCTGCTTTATGTCCTGAACCTCCATTTCTCTGACTTATTCACTGAAATGCATGTAACTAACATAGATAACAAAATTAAATAGACTTATATAATTGTTACAAACATCTAATTTTTTATAATGACCGGGTTGCCTCCCAGAATCGCTTCTTTACTGTCTTTAGCTGGATTTTTACTGAGCTGTTAATTTAGTCTCAGTTTTGAGCACTCTTACTCAACATTGCCTTCAAGACAATGTTTGTGCTTACTGTACTCTTTGGGTATGAGTCTCACAGCTTTATAGTTTGCAATGTCTGTAAACCAAGGTATTTCCTGAATGACAAAGAGTTGCTCATCCGGAAAGGTTTCAGAGATCTCAGTAGGAGGGAGGGACGCCCCTGCTACTGGTTCTATCCGGGACAGGTGATCTGCTACCTAGTTCTCTGTCCCTTTTCTGTCTCTTATTTTTATATCAAACTCTTGCAGAAGCAACACCCATCTGGGTTTTGAATCCTGCTTTGTGAGGAGATATTTTAGAGCAGCATGGTCAGTGTACACAATCACTTTTGATCCCACTAAATAAGATCTGAATTTTTGTCAATGGCATCAACCACTGCAAGCAACTCCTTTTCTGTGGTTGTGTAATTCTTCTGTGCGTCATTCAAAATACAGCTAGCATAGTAAATGACGTGCAGAAGCTTGTTATGCCTCAGTCTGGTGCAGAAATGACTGGTGCTGTGACCAGCTTAGCTTTCAGATCTCAAACGCCTGCGGCACTCTGTGTCAAAGACAAATGGTGTGTCAGCAGCTAGCAGATTGCTCAGAGGTTTTGCAATTTTTGAAAAATCCTTTATAAACATCCTATAAAATCCTGCATGCCCCAGAAAGCTTCTAATGGCCTTAACATTGGTAGGTGGTGGTAATTTTTCAATTACCTCTACCTTAGCTTGATCCACCTCTATTCCCCTGTTTGAAATTTTGTGCCCAAGGACAATTCCTTCAGTCACCATAAAGTGACATTTCTTCCAGTTTAAAACCAGGTTAGTCTCTCGGCACCTTTTTAGAACAAGTGCTAGATGGTCAAGATAGGAGCTGAATGAGTCTCTAAATACTGAGAAGTCATCCATGAAGACTTCCAAAAATTTTTCTACCATATCAGAGAAGATAGAGTGTATGCACCTCTGAAAGGTTGCAGGTGCATTGCACAGACCAAATGGCATCCTTCTGTAGGGAAATACCCCAGATGGACATGTAATGCCGTTTTCTCTTGGTGCTGAGGATCTACTACAATTTGGTTGTAACCTGAATAGCCATCCAAAAAGCAGTAGTATTCATGGTCTGCTAATCTCTCTAGCATCTGGTCTATGAATGATAAAGGAAAATGATCCTTCCTGGTGGCTATATTGAGCCTTCTTTAGTCAATACACATACGCCACTCTGTAACTATTCTTGTAGGAACCAATTCATTTTTTTCATTATGTACCACTGTCATGCCTCCCTACTTGGGGATAACTTGGATAGGGCTCACCCAGGGGCAATCAGAAATAGGATAAATAATCCCAGCCTCTAGTAACTTAGTGACCTCTTTCTGCACCACCTCCTTCATGGCTAGATTCAGCCGCCTCTGTGGTTGGACCACTGGCTTAGCATCATCCTCCAATAGGATCTTGTGCATGCATCTGGCTGGGCTAATGCCCTTAAGATCATTTATTGACCACCCAAGAGCTGTCTTATGTGTCCTTAGCACCTGAATTAGTGCTTTCTCTTCCTGTGGCTCTAAAGTAGAGCTTATGATCACGGGAAAAGTGTCCTCTTCTCCCAGAAATGCATATTTTAGGGATGGTGGTAGTGGTTTGAGCTCGGGTTTAGGAGGCTTCTCCTCTTCCTAAGGAGATTTCAGAGGTTCTTCTGTTTTCTCTGATTCCTCCAGATCAGGCTGAACATCTTTAAAAATGTCCTCTAGCTCTGATTCGAGACTCTCAATCATATTGACCTCTTCTACCAGGGAGTCAATAATATCAATGCTCAGGTAGTCTTTTGATGTGTCTGGATGCTGCATAGCTTTGACAACATTCAACTTAAACTCATCCTCATTGACTCTCAGGGTTATCTTCCTTTTTTGGACGTCACTGAGGGTTCGTCTAGTTGCTAGGTGATGACAAGTCATCTTATGCTAGCTTTTCAAGCATTTTTCACATGTTTCATTAGGTTTTATGCACTTTCTTACATTATAAGTATGTGGTTTGGAGTGGAATTGCATGATTTTGTTGAATCAATCAACCATCCTTTAATTGACACTAAATAATGGGGTTTAAGCTAAAATTAATTGGTTTTTGAATGATTTATAAACCTTGTGAATTTGGTGATACTTTGATTGGTTATTTTGATTATTTGTAGGTGAAGAAAAGAAAATAACAAGAAAGCGTGGCCTATGAAGAAACAATGAAGCGTGGCAAAAGAAACAAGGAAGCGTGGCACATTGAAGGAGGAAAGCCACAGTGCTCTCTCCAAGAGCTTAATGCTCTCCAAAGGAGCATTATAATAAACCAAGGAAGCAAGGCATGGATGCTGTGCTCTCCTTGTTAACTGAGCACTATAATGAACCAAGGAAGCAAGGGAAGAAGCACAATGCTCAGTTCATGCCAAGAGCATTATCGTGCTTCATAGAAAATAAATGCAAGGAGCAATGTTTGATAATGAAGGCTACAAGGTTTGAATCCATGACCAAGAGGGAGGAAAAGGCACTACTCACAAAGGAAAATAAGCCAAAATTGGCTAAAATGCTTCCCCAAAGATTCGAACCAAGGACTTGCACCAAGGGGGGAGGCGCTGCCTTTGTTTATTTCACAAGAAAATTGGGTAAAATGCCTCCAGCAAGATTCGAACCATGAGCCTCTCTTTTGAAGCACCAATGCTGCGCTCTTGGGGAGAGCTGAGCATTCCATGACACGGTCTAAGGGAGTTGGGGGTGCGCAAGATTGACATGGCCAGGGAGCATTGTGCGCGCACAAGGCTTGGCAAGGCAGCATGGATGCTGCGCTCTTGCCACCAACTGAGCATCACCTTGATGCTGCCCATGTCGCATAAAATTTGAAGGCCAGCAAAGGAAAATGCAATGCTTTTGGCACCAATTGAGCATTGCCCTGGGAGTGGCACCCATGGGCCAAAAATTCAACCAAAATTCCATTTAAATTCAAATCTTCACCAAATTAAAAATCCCACTCCAAATTCAAAAATCCAAAAATAGGAAGTGTATAAATAGAAGTTAGTTTGAGTTAGAGAGAACTTTTCCTTTACCTTTTTTTTTACTTTTAGACACCTTTTGCCATTTTTACTTTTTTTTTTATCATTTTGGGAGCTGAATCTGAGATTGGGATTTTGGGTTTGGGAATTGAGAAGAGAAATTGAATTCTCTTTCTCGTTGTTTTTTTCTTCTACTTTCTTCACTCTTTGTTTTGAATCTTGGATTGAGAATTGAAGGAATTGTGTTTCATTGTTAATCTAAGATCTCTCTTGTTTACTTGCTGCATAATTTGAAGGAATTGTGATTTTGGATTTGAAGTTTTCTTTACTGCTTTCATCTTTTTTTCTTCTGCAATTGTTCTCTGTTGGATCAAGGAAGGAATTGAGATCTAGACTTGTTCTCTAGTCTCATCCAACCCCTGAGATCTTCAACTTCTCTTTTAATTTCTACAATTGAGCTACATCTACTTTCTGTTTTATTTCTTCAACCTATTCTTCTTCTCTGTTTAGATCTGTTGCACTTTAATTCATCTTTTACTTTTCTGATTGATTGTCATTTACTTTCTCTTATTTAATTTTTGAAATTCCAACTCCCAAGTCCTTTTACTCTTTTTGCAATTTTACATTTCTTGCACTCTAAGCTTCAGCAATTTACATTTCTTGCAATCTAAGTTTCAGTCATTTACATTCCTTGTTCTTTAAGATTCAGCTTCTTTACTTCTTCTGCTCTTTAATTTACTGTCAATTCTCCCTCTCTCTTTAAATTCCATGCAATTTAGCTTCTGTTGAACACAAATCACTCAAATCAACACTTATTTGCTTGACTAAATCAACCACCTAACTAAAATTGCTCAATCCTTCAATCCCTGTGGGATCGACCTCACTCATGTGAGTTATTATTACTTGATGTGACCCGGTACACTTGCTGGTGAGTTTTGTGTTGGATCATTTTCCACACATCAAGTTTTTGGCGCCGTTGCCGGGGATTGATTAGATTGACAATGATTAAGTAAGGTGGTGGTCTAGATTAAGCACTTTTTCTTTGCTTTTGTTCATTTTCTTTATTTTTAGCTAACACACTAACTGTTTGAATTTTTGCTTAAGCTAACATTAACCTCACTCTAGCAATAGAGTGTAGTGTTCCTGGTTTTTCTGGTTTTGTGTGATTTTTATGTTTTGTTTGTATGTCAGGGACAAGGGGAGCTATACCCTCTTTTGATGAACAAGACGAAAGAACTCTCAAGAGATTGAGAGGAGAAGCAAGAGGGAAAAGTGTTGTTAGAGTGGAAGAATCTGAGGAAGAATATCACAAAATGGAAGGAAACCCCTCCAATTCCAATCAACCAGAAGGAAAGGCCAACAACAATCCACCTCAGAGAAGAGTTTTGGCTTCCTACACGTTTGCAAATCCTAGACAATGTGGGAGTAACATCTTTACCCCAAATGTCAATGCAAACAACTTTGTACTAAAGCCACAACTTATCACCTTGGTCCAAAACAACTGCTCCTATGGAGGAGGGCCACTTGAAGATCCAAACCAACACTTATCCACTTTTCTGAGGATTTGTAACACTGTCAAAACTAATGGTGTGCATCCTGATATCTACAAGCTGTTGCTATTTCTATTCTCCCTTAGAGACAAAGCTGCTCAGTGGTTGGAGACATTTCCAAGAGAGAGCATCAACAATTGGGAAGATCTAGTGAGAAAATTCCTAGCCAAGTTCTATCCTCCCCAAAGGATCATCAGACTCAAAATAGAGGTTCAAATTTTCACTCAGACAGATGGAGAATCATTGTATGAGGCATGGGAGAGATACAAAGCTTTACTCAGGAAGTGTCCCCCAGACATGTTCGATGAATGGGATCAGCTTCAAAACTTCTATGAAGGACTAACTTTGAAGGCTTAAGAAGCACTAGATCACTCAGCAGAAGGCTCCTTACAATTGATGAAGACTGCAGAAGAGGCTCAGAATCTCATTGATTTATATGCTTGTGGATTATTGTAAATTTGTTTGACAATTATATATTGCTTTTTAAGGGATTACTTGCATGTTCAAATTCTTATTTTCAAGAACTTCTTCTACATGCATGCTATGTGTTTATGAAAAAGCCCATACGGCATCATGAACTTCTTTACATTTTTCTACTCTAATACTCAATGCTTGCTTTCCACAAATTCCCTTTACTATTTTATTCATTGAATTTAATTGTCAATACAAACATGATAGTTAGTTACGAGTGATAATATATTTAAATTGGACATTGAATGCTTGATATATGCTACTCATGCCTTTGCCTGCATGCCAATAAACCCCTTGCATTTACTTGTCCTTACATGCACTTGCTATATTTCCATTAATGGAATTTTCACATGTAATCCGGACCATGTGTTAACGTCATTCTTCTTTATTGTGCATTGATTATCACTTACACCACCCTCTTCCTTGCTCTACCCCTTTAAATTTAATTTACTTTCTCTTCCCTTTTTCAGGATGGCCACCAAGAAAGGAAAAGAGAAAGCTACTCCCAAACAACCAGCAAGAAGAGGTACAAAAAGAGCATTAGTGGCAAAACCCTTTTCAACTGCGGTAAAGCCCTCAGCAAAGAAAATTAAGAGGATTATAAAGGTTGATGATAAAGAAAAAGTCTTCCCAGCAAAGGACACTGCGCGATTCCCCAATCGCTACTGTGAGCAGATGTTCCCCATCCTGGCTGAAAGGAGTTACAACAACGAATACCTCCTTCTCCTCCCGCCCAATCTTGCTACCTTTGTTGAGCCGCAAATTGCTCGAAGGCAATGGGGTTTCCTACAGAGACAGCCAAGGCAGGTTAATCTTTCTTGGGTAGTCAAGTTCTACTCCAACTTCCACCTGCCGACCCTGCAGTCTGTCTATGTCCGTCAGAAGCAAGTCCCCATTACTGAAGAAGCTATTCAAAAAGTTCTAAGTCTTCCCCCTATTCCATAAAGATTGGATGCCTTTCAAGAAGCCGCACTCAAGCGCCAGATGTACCAATTTGACTGGGATGCCATTCTCAGAGTTATCACGCTACCTGGCAGCAGATGGATCTACGGATACCATCGTACCCACCCTAAGGGAATTTCAGCTTCAGCACTTACCTTGGAGGCTCGCGTATGGGCACAGATTATTTCCCATTACGTCTTTCCGAGCACTCACGAGTCCTCCTTCACTGCGAACATGGCCGTTCTACTATGGTGCATCCTTACAGATCAACCTCTGAATCTACCAAGACATATCCAGAATGCAATGGGACACGTACAAATCACTGGCAACTTACCTTTTCCAGCCCTGGTCTCAGATCTTGTCTCAGTAGCCGGAGTCTCCTACAGAGCTGGGAACACCAAAGCCATGCTTCCACGGGATGATCAGTATGTCCCCAACGGGAAGTACCTTAGACTTCCAGCAGCCACTATCAGCCAGCCTACTGAACCAGTTGAAGACATTCCTTCTTCAACACTACAAGCACCTACAACAGCCCAACTGCTCCAGCAGATACTTGAAAAGTTGGATCGGCAAGAACACAAAGCTAAGATGAGAGAGCGCCGTAACAAGTGCCGATTTACATACCTCAAGGAGCTGATCATGGGAAAATTCAAGGACTCAGATACCCCGGACTCCACTTCCTTTACCAGCACAGGGAGCCATGATGGTCCCGACTGTGGAGATACTGCTACCAGCCCACCTTTGTTCTTGACAGATGGCACCGAGGACAGTGCAAAGCCTTAAGTGTGGGGAGGTCGGTCAGTACCTGACTTCTGGAGGTAATTTCTCTTCCCTAGCACCAATAAATTAGGATATTTAGTTAGATTTTTCTTTTATAGAATAGGATAAATTGCATAGTAATAGATTAGTTGCATGCATGTTCTGCTTGATTGAAAAGACAATAAGTTTCTTCTAAGACCCTATCTTTGGAAGAAAATTTCACTAATTTTAATTAAAACTTTTATGTTAAATTTGCTTGAAGCTGTATTTGGAACATGATTTTTGAGCTAAAGAACACACAACCTGTGAGATTTGAGCCTTTATGAATGGTTACATTATTTAACCATAATTATTTTATTCTTGTGTGTTTACTTCTCTATGATTGTAATCTACATTTTATTTCATCCTATATGTCCAATGTTTATTATATTTATATGTTTGCACGTGACTGAGGCCATTATTTGTTTAACTCACTTATCCAAATAAATCCTACCCTTTCAATTACCTTTGTTAGCCACTGTGAGCCTTTAAATTCCGTTTGTTCTATATTTTATCACATTACTAGCCTTAAGCGGAAAAACAAGTATATACCCCAAAATGAATCTTTGGTTAGCTTAAGATAGAATTGTGTATGTTATTTAAGTATGGGAAATTATGGGAACAAAGGACAATAAGGGAATAAGTCATGATAATATTATGGGAATTTGGATACCTACTCATGTGAAACTATAAGAATTAAAAATCTATGTACATTGATAAGCTGTGTTATTTTTATGTTTCTATGTTTATAAAAAAAATAAAAAATAAAAAATAAAAAAAATATACTCAATAAATAAATAAGGAGACAAAATTACCCTAATGCTAAGTCAAGCATTCAAAGATCAATGCATATATGATAAAATCAAAATAAAAGGTTGATACATGAGTATGGATGTGAAAGGGATTTCTGGGTAGCTAGGTATGAATTTTAAACGTTATATAGAATATATATAGGATATGTTAAAGCTTGGGTTAATTAAAGACTCAATTTATAAGCTTACTTTTTCATATATGTATCCTTACCCTCACCTTGGCCCCATTACAACTTTGAAAAGACCTCATGATGTTTGCATTGGTATATTAAATATTGTTGATTGGTTAGGAGAAGAACAAAAATTAGATAGCATAATTAGAGAAGGATAGAGTGATTACCCTATACACTAGAGAGACTAGAGTGTACATACATCATCAGTGAAGGGGTTCCATGCTTGAATTTCTATGTTCCCTGCTTTCATGAGCTATCTTCTTGTATTTTTATCTGTTCTTACTGTATAAGAATTGAGTTAGTGGAATTTGATTTGTAATTGTTTTGAAGAGCTTACTTACTTTTGATCAAGTAGCCAAGAATCATATAGTTGCATTCATATATATAGGTTGCATTGCATTTCATAGGTTTTACATGTTCTTACTCATTCATTTTATCTCCTTCAACTAAGCATGAGGACATGCTAATGTTTAAGTGTGGGGAGGTTGATAAACCACTATTTTATGGTTTATATTGTGTTTAATTGTGTGGTTTTATCATGATCTTTACCTACTTATTCGTTAAATAAGCATGCATTTATAATTCCTTCCTAAAGTTATTGCATGATTGAAAACTTGCTTCCTAGAGACTTTTAATTATGTATTTTATTTCTCTTTTATTCCATTCGATGCCGTGATCTGTGTGTTAAGTGTTTCAGGCTTTATAGGGCATGAATGAGTTGGAGATTGGAGAGGAAGCTTGCAAAAATGGAAGGAACACAAGAAATTGAGGAGATGACCAGCGAGAAGTGACGCGGCCGCATGGATGACGCGACCGCGTGAAAGAAAGGAAATCGCAGTGACGCAGCCGCATGGATGACGCGACCGCGCGGCATGGAATAGCACAAGCGACGCGGCCACATGGATGATGCGACCGCGTGGAAAAGCAGAAAGCCGAATGACGCGGCCGCATGGATGACGCGACCGCGTGACATGCGCGATCTACATAATCTGCAGAATCGCTGGGGGCGATTTTAGGCCTTATTTTGACCCAGTTTTTGGCCCAGAAAAGCAGACTAGAGCCAGAGAACATGCAGAAACCAACAACAACATTCATTCCGCATAGTTTTAGTTTTTAGATCTAGTTTTTTCTCTCCTTTAGGTTTTCTCTCTACACATTCATAGTTTTTAGGATTTGTTATGTTCATTGTTTTGCATTGGAATATTGAGAAGAGTTATTGCCTCATCAAGACTTCGACATTCTAGTTCGTTCTCTTTACTTGTCTCTTACTCTTCCATGTTTCTTAATTTACTTAATTTTACTATTGGATTATTTTAGCATTTATTAATACAAGAATTACTTTTTATTTTCAATTAATCCTTTGATAATTATTTATCATGTCTTTCTTTAATTCCCTTTCCTATGTTGAATTCTTCATTTACAATGAGCGAGTAGTTCCCTAACTTGATGGGGAGTTGATTGAAAGAAACCCTTGAGTTGGGATGCTCAAGAGAAAGATTGTAATTGGGTTTATTGTTGGATTGCTCTCTAGTCACTCACACCAATCCTCCCAAGAGCGGATTGGAACTTGTGGATAGAATAGCATTCCAACTTGTTTAACTTTCCCTTACTTAGTAAAGGACAACTAAACAGAATAACCCCCAATTATCAATTAATCTTGAGAGTACTGCAACAAGAATAGGGCTTCCAGCTAATCAACTCCCAGTCAAGGCTTTTATTTAACTTTATATAAATTCTCTAATTTAATTTTTTGCCATTCAACTCAAACCTTTTTGAAAACAACTGATTAATAAAATAGCACACTTTTCTACAACTCGTTGGGAGACGACCTGGGATTCATACTCCCAGTATTTTATTTTAATTTCTGTGACACCCTTCTAAATTGATGAGCGGATTTCTGGTTGGTTGAGAACTATACTTGCAACGCATATTTTATAATCATTCTTAACTCGCCAATTTCTGCTCGCATCACTATGCCCAATTACCAATCTGAGATGTAGAAAATAGAGTAAAAAACTGACTTTTCATTGTTGGGCAAGGCAGCAAAAAGTTGAATGCATCATTACAAATATAAAAGAGTGAAGTATATATACTATAGTTAATTAATTAATTAATTTTAAGTAACCAATAGTAAGGTGGCAACTTCATGAAACTGTCAAAGGTATCTAAATAACGCTTGTTATACAACTGATCCTATTATTCCACATCTTTATATTGTCACATTTAAAATAGGCATAATCTGGTTGTTGATAGCATAGAGTTTGTGTAATGTATATTTACTAGCTAACATGATATTAGATACATGATGATTGAATTTTTTGATGGTATAGAATTTCATTAATGAAATCTCGTCGAAGTATAGTTTCTAAACCAAACAATAATCCTTTCATACAAAATATTGTTTATCACTAAAACAAACCCCTAAATTTAAAAAACCGAAGTATTGGAACCTCGGGTCGTTCTCCCTAGGAATTGCAATAAAGTGTCCTTGTTATTGGTTATGTGTTATGTTTGGGGTTTTGATAAGAGACATGAAAGATAAATGGCAAGGAGGTAAACTAATAGCTAAAAAGGTCTTGGCAAGGTTTGGTGGTCAAGGATCTCTATCCCTATCACTAACCACAGCATGAGAATTGGCAAGGATCAATCCCATTAAATCATCCTCTAACTAATAAAGGAAAGTCAAATGAGCTATATCAATCCAATTCCATAAGTCCTAACTCTCCACTAATTCAATTAGTGAGAATTAGAGTCAATGGCTCCCAATCATCAATTACCTGGACATTAGTAACTCAAGAGTTTCTAAGTTACCTTCCCAAGCCAAGAGCACTAAAATCTACTCTAACATCCTTCCAAGCATTTTATCAAATACTTGGAGAGCATAAAAGGAAAGCATAGTAAAATTGCAAGGAAAGTAAATCTACACTACTCAATTGTAAGGAATTAAACAACAACAAATCAAATGAACAATAAAGGAACATGAAAACATAAATTGCATTAAAGAGAAATAGAAGAACAAAAGTGCATCAACATAAAAGTACAGAATTACAAGAATTAAATGCTAAACTAGAGAGAAGAGATGTAGAGAAAGAAGAATTACAAAAGGAAAAGTAACTCAAAGCATGAAATTAACCTAGATCTAAGAAATTCCAATCTAGATCTAACCTAATCCTAATACTAGAGAGAAGTGAGAGCTTCTCTCTCTAGAAAACTAACTTTTCCTCCCAAAACTAAACTAAACTAACTAAGTGTCTAAGTATCTCATCCCTCTTCAATCCTTGGGTCAAATAGCATCAGAAATGAGTTGGATTGGGCCCAAAATGCTTCAGAAATCGCTGGCCACGAGTTGCACTTTAGTGAGTCACGTGCAACATTGGCACGTACGCGTACAGTGCACGTGCGCATCCCTAAACGTAATGCAACTATAGAAATTTTTTTATCATTTTGAAGCCCTGGATGTTAGCTTTCCAACGCAACTGGAACTGCGTCATTTTGACCTCGGTAGCTCAAGTTATGATTGATTAAGTGCAAAGAGGTCGGGCTTGACAGCTTTGCGATTCCTTCATTTCTTCATGAGTTCTCCATTTCTACATGCTTTTTCTTCATTCCCTCAATCCAATCTTTGCCTCCTAAATCTGAAATCACTTAACAAACATATCAAGGCATCTATAGAATTAAGGTGAATTAAATTTAGCTATTTTATGACCTAAAAAGGATGTTTTCACTCTTAAGCACAATTAAAGGAGAATTTACAAAACCATGCTATTTCATTGGATTCATGGGAGAAAATTTGATAAAATCCTCTAAATTCAACACAAGATAAACCCTAAAAATGGGGTTTATCAACCTCCCCACACTTAAACAATAGCATGTCCTCATGCTAAACCAAGAAGGATAAGAGAAGGGGGTATGGACATTTATTCAATGCAAATAACCTAAATGCATCTATCTATATGAATGTAACTAAATGCAAAATGATTCTACCTACTTGGTTAAAAATAAATCAATCCTCCAAGAGCATGTATAAACGGGTAGGGCTAAGGTCATATGACGACTCATGAATCCTACCAATTCAAGTATAAAAATGAAGTTCAAGTAGACTTGCAAGAAGAATGCTCATGAAAACCGGGAATCACGGAATTGAGCATTGAACCCTTACCGGAAGTGTTTGCACTCTAGTCGCTCAAGTGTATAGGGTCGATTCTCTCAATTCTCCCCTAATCATGCTTTCCAGGATTTGTTTTTCATCTAACAATCAACAATTATTCAATGCATGCACACATTCATCATAAGGACTTTTCATAGGTTATAATAGGGCTAGGGTCAAGGTAAGATGCATATTTGGTCAAGTGGACTTGAAATTTGAATCTTTGATAAGCTTAGACTTCCCACCTAACCTATATAGCAACCTATACAAATCCAAAGCTAACCTAACTACACATTCTTCACTTTTTCACATACTCATGCATTTTTTTCCTTGATCACAACACATATGCATTGATTATTATTGAGCTTCACTTGGGGCATTTTGTCCCCTTTTTATTACTTTTCTTTTCTTTTTCTTCTCTTTCTATTTTTTTTGTTTTTCTTTTGATATCTATATATATTTTTTCTTCTTTTTATTTTCTCATTTTTTTCCTTTTGCAATAAAGTATATACAAAAGTATCAATGCATATGGTTTTACATTTAATTAACACATGAGCATGTACCCAATTCTTATTACCAACAACAACACAATACACCCTTTTATCCCAACCAATGTCCCAACTCCCAAGTTTTCTCACATTTGAATGATACACACTCACACTAGCCTAAGCTAATCAAAGATCCAAATTAAGGACATTTATTGTTTTTCGCTTTAAGGCTTGTAATGTGCTAAATTAAGAACAAAGTGGGTTAATTGTAGGCTCAAAGTTGGCTAACAACGGTAGGTAAAAGATAGGCTATTTGGGTAAGTGAGCTAAATGAAATGATGGTCTCAATCATATAAATACATGAATACACAAAATAATGGACATAAAGAATTAAACAAATCAAAGATCACAATCATAGAAAGAGAATAATGCACACAAGAAGGAAAAATAAGTGGCTATATAATGTAACCACGCAATTAAGGCTCAAGTCTCACAAGCTTGTGTTCTTAGCTCAAAAATCATGTTCCAAAATAAATTCTTTCAAGTAAGTTCAACAAAAATTATTTTCAAATTGGTAGGGTGCCCTAAAACAGTTTCTTGGAAAGGAAATCATCACTCTAACCAAGTAGTCCTAATAAGAAAGATGTGGTAAAAATATGTACAAATTCTAACTAACATGCAACCTATCATGCAATGCAACAACTAGCTAACATTGGTGTTGAAAAAGAAAATTGTTACCCCCGGAGATCGGTCGGACGATCTCCCCACACTTGAAGATTGCACCGTCCTCGGTGCATGCAAAGAAAGGCAAGGTGGATGGGTTGAAACAACTGATGAGCTTCTTCAAAAGGTTGTACGGATGACTTGTTTGTGCCCCATTTAAAAGATTTTTTATTTCTCCTTTTGGTGACCAACCTAAAAGGAAAGAAAAGGAAATAAAATCAAGCCTATAACAAAGATATCAAGGCAAATAGAACATAGGCGGGGGCTAATACCAAATAAAAGTAGGGTTCTCACTACATGGTAGCTATAACATGTAAATGAGAAAGCAATATAAGCTAAGGCATATCAACTAATACTTGATGCAAGAGTAAAGTCAAAGCATGAAGAGCATATTGAGCATCAAGATCAAATAAGAATTGACACAAACAAGATTAGTCATAAGCATGAGAGCATTTGGTCTCATCCTAACTCATTGATGATGAAGCATAAAAACAAAGGATAATGAGTTAGGAAGGACTAAAGCACTAATCTCGTGTGTAGAACAAACATGACAATTAATGCAACAAGTCACGAAGCACCAAAATAATGCAAGAGAGTCTCAACAATTGAGTAGGAAAGTTCAACACCCTTATTAAAATAAGAAACTTAGAAAATAAAATGAAAACAGGCTATAAAAACAAAATTAAAACGCAAAGAATAAAAGTATGAAAATGCAATAAACAAAAAAAAAATGGAAGATAAGAAAAAACCTTTTTTTTACCGACGCGGACGCATCATGCATGCCCACGTGTCGATGCGCAGATTGGCAGAAGGACGCGTACGCGCCAGGTGCACGCGTGGGTGGGATTAGGCGCAGGGCACAGCGTTAGCCCAAGGTTGGCCCAACTCTCTGGAAAATGTACCAGGAGGGCAAGTGGCACTATCAACGCACGCGCGTACAGCGTGCGTACGTGTGCATTATGCAATTAGAATAAAGGATGCGTATGCGCCAGGTGCACGTACGCGCGGGTTAATTTGTGCCTTAGGCCCAATGTTCGCACAGTGTAGGCCTAACTCTCGGGTTTTCGGCTGGGGATGGAATTTTTTGCATCCACGCGTACACGCCATGCACGCGTGCGCGTGGATGGTCGAAAATGCTTGGGTCACGCGTACGCGCCAAGTGTGCGCACGCGTGGGTTGGTGCTCTGTTTTTCATAATTTTTTTCCAAGTTCTTGCACCAATCCAAGCCTTCTAAACCTCCAAACAGCTACCAAAACTCCATGAAACCTTATTTAACATGCCAATCTACCAAATAAACTCAACAAACAAAACAAAACATGAAATCAAACCTATTCTACCAATATTTACAAAAGAGAAAAATGAAAAGAGTTTACCATGGTGGGGTGTCTCCCACCTAGCACTTTTGTTTATTGTCCTTAAGTTGGATTTATGGGGAGCTCCTCTCAAGGTGGCTTGTGCTTGAAGCTATCTTTGAACATCCACCAATGCTTGAATCTCCAATAAGCTCCATTCTTCAAATTTAATATCTTCAAGCCTTGATGGAGTTCCGCACAAGCTATGAGCTCCCAAAGGTGATCTTCATGTATTCCCGGATCCTATATCTTGTTTCCACACCCCTCCTTGAATTGATCATCATGTCAATAAAGTGACCAACAATCCTCCTAGACCCATCTAGTTGAGCACTACTCCAACCTTTATATTTCATGTTTGATGTATCAACCCTAATGAGCCATAATTTGCAATGCCAACCACAAAACCTTTTTCGCTTGCGCTTCATCCCATAAAGTTCTCTAAGTTGGCCATCCATTTCAAACAAGCCATATTCAAATGGGATAATAAAGCTAATAGAAATGAGTTTCACCCACTCAAATGAAGGGGAAAATGGCTGATGACAAGTCATCTTATGCTAGTTTTTCAAGCATTTTTCACTTGTTTCATTAGGTTTTATTCACTTTCTTACATTATAAGTAAGTGATTTGGAGTGGAATTGAATGGTTTTGTTGAATCAATCAACCATCCTTTATTTGACACTAAATCATGAGGTTTGAGCTAAAATTAATTGGTTTTTGAATGATTTATAAACCTTGTGAATTTGGTGATACTTTGATTGGTTGTTTTGATTACTTGTAGGTGAAGAAAAGAAAAAGACAAGAAAGCGTGGCCTATGAAGCATAGCCTAAGGGAGAAGAAAGCGTGGCACATCAAAGGAGAGGAGCAATAGCACTCTCTCAAAGAGCTCAGCGCTCTCTTAATGAGCGCTATTCAAATCCAAGAAAACAAATGGCAAGGAAGCTGTGCTGCATGACTTAACCGAGCTCTACAATAATCCAAGGAAACAAGGCAAGATCAATAGAGCTCGGTTAACATTGTTAACTTTATCGGGGCTTGGCACAAGAAAATGCAAGGGTAAATGTTTTCTAGTGGAGGCCACAAGGTTCGAACCTTGCACTTGAGGGCCAAGAGAAGCGCTACTTGCAAAGGAAAATAAGCCAAAATGGCTCAACAAGGATTCGAACAAGGGAGCTTCATGAATAGCAAGGAGGAGCACTACACTTAATTCACAAGGAAATTGGGCAAAATGCATTCACTAGGATTCGAAGGTGGAGCCCCTTCCGAAGCATACAAAGAGCGCTCAGCTCACTCCCTTCACTGAGCGCTGCACTTTTCATGAATTTGCAACCAATTGTGCTTCCCTCAAGGATCGAAGAGAGGCTCCATTCCACAACAAAGAAGCGCTCAGCTCTCTCCATTTACTGAGCGCTAGGAGGCAGCACCAAGGAGCTTGTCACGCATCAAATTGGCACGCCAAAGCAAGGGAAGCTCAGTTCTCCTTGTTGACCGAGCGCTAGTGAAGGACACGGACAAGAAGACTTGGTGCGCAACAAAAAGGAAGGCCAAGACGCAAAGGGAGTGCTGCGCTCCCTTGGTTAACCGAGCATGACCCTGGGAGTTGCACCATGACCCAAAATTCAATTAAAAATCAAATTGCATTTAATTCTTCACCAAATAAAAAGGCCCACTACAAAATTCTAAAATCCAAAAATAGGAAGTGTATAAATAGAAGTTAGTTTGATTTAGAGAGGACTTTTACTTACTTTGACTTCACTTTTCATTTTTTTTATTTTCTAGCTTTGGGTTTGGGAATTGGGATAGAGAATTGAGTTCTCTTCTTCTTTGTTCTTACTTCTGCACTCTCTACTCTTTGTTTTGAATCCTGGATTGAGAATTGAAGGAATTCTGCTTCATTCTTGATCTGAGATTTCTCTTTGTTTACTTTCTGCATAATTTCAAGAAATTGTGATTTGGATCTAAGTTTCCTTTACTGCTTTCATTTCTACTTCTTCTGCAATTATTCTCTGTTGGATCAAGGAAGGAATTGAGATCTAGACTTGTTTTCTAGTCTCCTTCAACCCCTGAGATCTTCAACTTCTCTTTTAGTTATTGCAATTGAGCTAAATTTACTTTCTGTTTTGCTTCTTCAAGCAATTCTTCTTTTCTGTTTAGATCTGCTACACTTTACTTCATCTTTTGCTTCTCTGATTGAATGTCATTTACTTTCTCTTG
The DNA here is from genome assembly GCF_059453495.1 of Arachis ipaensis. Lineage (NCBI taxonomy): Eukaryota > Viridiplantae > Streptophyta > Magnoliopsida > Fabales > Fabaceae > Arachis > Arachis ipaensis. Next base: position 89,706,028 of record NC_142440.1, on the reverse strand, counting down.
TTTAATTTCTGAAATCCCAGCTCCAAAAACCCTTTATGATTCAAGCAATTTACATTTCTTGCACTTTAAGCTTCAACTATTTACATTTCTTGCAATCTAAGCTTCTGTCATTTATATTACTTGCACTTTAAGATTCAGCTTCTTTATTTCCTTTTCCCTTTAATTTACAGTCAATTACCCCTCTTCCTTTATATTTCATGAAATTTAGCTTCTGTTGAATACAAATTACTCAAATCAACACTTGTTTGCTTAACTAAATCAACCACCTAACTAAAATTGCTCAATCCTTCAATCCCTGTGGGATCGACCTCACTCATGTAAGTTATTATTACTTGATGCGACCCGGTACACTTGCCGGTGAGTTTTGTGTTGGATCGTTTTCCACACATCAATGGCAACCTAGGCAAAGACGATCCCAAAGGTCTTGACAAAGCGTATCTGATGACAAGTTATCTTATGCTAGCTTTTCAAGCATTTTTAACTTGTTTGGTAGGTTTTATACGCTTTCTTGCACTATAAGTAAGTGATTTGGAGTGAATTTTCATGGTTATGTTAAATCAATCAACCATTGTTTAATTGACACAAAATTATAGGGTTTAAGCTAGAATTAGTTGATTTTATGAATGATTTAGAAACCTTATGAATTTGGTGATAATTTGATAAGTTTATTTGGTTGCTTGAAGGAGAAGAAAAGAAAGAACCATGAAAGCGTGCTCAACCAATGCGTGGCCCATGATACTAAAAGTGTAGCGCTCATCCAAAGGAGCAATGGACAACCCTCGAAGACCCAACGAATCAACCAATGATGCACCGAGAAAGCAGGGTTGAGGGAGTAACAAAAAGATGTAGCGCTCTCTATTTAAGCGGAGCGTTCAAAGAGTGAACGCTAGTATGGAGAGGCCAAGCAAGGGGATCAAGGGTGCTACATTGACAATCAAAACGGAGCGCTCAACTACAAAGCACCAGCGCTCAATTGAAGAGAGCGCTACATTAACTCCTTCTACCTTTTTCGGGCATGGCTCAAAAAGAAAGCTAGGCACAACACTCACAAAATAGGGCAACCAAGGATCGAAGAGGGGGCAAGGCGCTACAAGGCTTGGCATGAGGAAATTGCAAGCAAGCAAGGAAACCCACAAAGTAAAGCAGCCAAGGTTCGAAGAGGGAACCATGGAAGCAAGGGGCGCTACGTTGGAAAGTTCCAACTGAGCGCTATGTATGGCAAAAGAAGAAATTGGCACAAAGGGGAGCAACCAAGGCTCAAAAGGGGGAACAAAAGCAAAGCTAGTGAGCGCTCAGTTTACTAACCAAACTGAGCGCTCCACTGGAGCTAGAAACCTTGGTTCATTTTCAAATCAAATGCCATCTTGGATACACTTCTTCACCAATTTGAAAAGCCCACTCCAATTTCTTAAAACCAAAAATAGAAAGTGTATAAATAGGAGTTAATTTGATTTGTAGAGACTTTTACCTTTGGACCTTGAGCTCAATTTTAGTTTTCACTTTTAAATTTTCATTTGGGAATTTGGGAATTGGGAATTGGATTTAGTTTTTTTTTTTGCATTTTCATTTTCTTCTGCAACTTCTACTGTCTGTTCTTGGAATTTGAATTGAGATTAAAGAGCTCCATTGATTCCAAATTTGAGAATCATCTTTTACCTCTGATGGTATTTTTGTGGAAAAACGAATTTTCCAAAACACCAAAAACTCACCGGCAAGTGTACCAGGTCGTATCAAGTAGTAAAACTCACTTAGAGTGAGGTCGATCCCAGAGGGATTGATGGATCAAGCAACTTTAGTGGGTGATTAGTTTAGTCAAGCTAACATTGAGTGAATTGAGTGAAAATTTGAGAACAGAATGTAAAGTGCAAAGAATTTAAAGTTGCAGAGAGTAAGTGTGCAGAAATTATAAAGTGCAGTAAGTAAAATTGGACAGAAACTTAAAGAGCAAGAAATGTAAATTGCATGAAATATAAAGGGGAGTGGGTGCTGGAAATTAAAATTCAACCAGAAAGTGTAAATAGCAATCAAACAGAGAAGTAAAAGATGCAAAACATGCAACAGATCTAAACAGAAAAGGGAAATGCCCTGAAGAATTTTAAAGACAGAAAAGCAGTGCTTAATTTGCAGCAATTTAAAAGTGGTTCAAGATCTCAGGAGTGGAAGAGACTAGAAAACAATTCTAGATCTCAAATCCTTCCTTGATCCAACAAGAACAATTACAAAATGAAAATGGAAAAGTAAATTGCAGAAGAAGAACAAGAGACGTTGCAGATGGGGAATGAAAACAGAATTCCTTCCAATCTCAATCCAAAATTTCAAAACAGAAAAGAAAACTAAGAGAGAAAGCAAAACGAAAACTAAAGAGTGCACAGCTCCCTATTGGAGCTAGCCTCCTTTCTAATCAAGCTCCCCCTACAAAGACGAAAATGATGCCTTATATAGGCTTTACAAAGTGAGAATGAAAATGAAATTAAAACAAATTACAATTAAAATGAAAATCCTAATCTAGTTGATCCTTGTGCCTTTGAGTGATGATAATGTGCTTAGCTTGCTTTGGATTTGAGGAAGAGTGGGTCTAGATGGCCTTGGTTCAATTGATGAAGAGTTGAGTTCAAAAGGAATTTTAATTGAATTTTGGCCCATGGGTGTTGCTTCCAGGGGGATGCTCAGCTCACAAGGTGAGCTGAGCATTAGGGCCTTGTGCGCATGTTTTGCTCCCTGACCGTGTCACATGTTGCGCGCTCCTTCCTTGGTCCGTGTCAAATGGTTGTGGGATGCACCATAAGTAGCGTTCAGCTCTCCATGTGAGCCGAGCATTGGAGCTTCCAAGGGGAGGTCCCAAGTTCAAGCCTTGGTGAAAGCATTTGGGGAGCAATTTTCCTTGATTTTTCATGAAGAAAAACATGACAAAGCTCTCCAAGTGAGCACAGCGCTCTCTAAGTGAGCGCTATTAGAAGTGCCTCTTTGCCTTGGAGTGAGGCTCCCTCTTCGAATCTTGGTGGTTGCACTTTGGTCTATTTTTGCTTATTTTTATCCCTTAAAGATGCATTTCGTTTGTGCCTCAATTTCATGCTAAATATGGGTTTCCATACATCGTTGGAAAGCTCTGAATGTCATCTTTCCAACGCAACTAGAAGCACATCAATCGGACATCTGTAGCTCAAGTTATAGCCCTTTGAAGGAGGCATGGTCATGCTGTGAGCGTTCAGATTTTAACTTAGCGAAAATCTTGCTTCCAAGCTCATCTTTGCATCAGGGTAATGCTCAGCTCACTTGGAGAGCTGAGCTTTGTATGCTGATTGCCTGTTTTCCTTTTATTTGGTCATGGGCCACGCTTTTAAAAGCATGGCCTAAGGCTCCAAAGTGTGCTCCAACTTCAAAGTGTTCCCCAAAGCTCTTTTTTTCTCCTTTTTAGCTTATTTTGTGCTTCTTTGCTTCTTTTTCTTCTTATTTCCTACATGATTTATAAAATTAAAAGATCAAAGAAATATACCAATTAAGGACAAAAGCATTCAATATTTAAGCACAAATCATTAATTTCTTGTATGAAAAAGCATAGAAAAATATGACATGGTGACATGTCATCACAACACCAAACTTAAACCTTGCTTGTCCCCAAGCAAGAAAAGAATCATGCATTAAAGATTGACAATCCAAGGTAAGAAGAATAGCAACTCAATGTTCATGGTTAGCTAGTTTTCTAAGCATGCTACAATCACAAAAGAGATGTAAATGATTGATGCTTCTATCTAGCTCAATTTATGAAATCTTTCTCTTATATTTCTTCCTTGAAACAAGCTTTTGATTTTTCTTATTAGCTTCTCCTTTTGGGTGCTTTGCCCCATGAGTTAATAATAAAGCTACAACTTCTAAATGCTTTGTTTTCAAGTATTACCACTTGATACATAAGCACCACAACCATTTAATTAGAGGTCTTCATTAAGCTCATTTTTCTTTTCTTTTCTTGACTCTCTAATCATTGATGCTCAGAACCTTGAGCTTTGAGGGAGTGCTTTTGCACTTGAGCCTAGCCTTGACTTCTAAGTGTTTTATTTTCAAGCATTTGGCTTGATACATAAACACTACAAGTACTTAACAAATAAATTGCCATTGGTACTCAGAGCCTTCAGCTTTCTCATTCTTTCCCTTTTTCTTTTCTTTCTTTAATTGTATTTGCTTCTTCAAGGTTTTCATGATTTTCAAAAGATTTCACAAAATGTCCTAGATGAAAACTTCAATTAAATAAAATCCAATGCAATTGAGTAACAATTAATCATACTAGCTTTCCAAAACTTGTATGCACATGCTAAACTCTTCTTTAATGCCTTGTTTGTTTATGATCATGATACTTTACTGCTTTGAATTCCCAAAAATCAAGTTGGTAGTCATATTGTCATGGCAACATGTTATAAATCAATATTCAAGCTATGCTTTATTCATACACACATGTAAATAGAAAAGATGAAGACAATCATGCAATTTAAGTGCTGGAAACAAATGAGAGGAAAAGGAACTCTACAACCTTGTAGTTCATCTTCATTTTTGTTGTCCTTTTTCCTCTATTCTTCCTCTTTCCCTTGCCAAACTCAGAATGCTTGCTCATCCTCAAGCAACAATTGGAACAATGGCTATGGGGCTAAGATGGATCATGAATGTCTTACACAATGAAATGTTAGCAGTACATGTGTTCTAAGCAAGCAAAGTTAAAGATAATAATCAAGGCACAAGAGACAGAGACATTTTGATTGCATATATAAGAAGGTGTGCACGATACATGGCATAAAAGATAAGTGGCACAGCAAACTTAGTGTGACACTTTCACTTGGAATTAATGCAAGTATCTTGTAAGAATTGGAACCAAATTTTGTTGCATAGCAACACCAAACTTAGAATGCAATCATATATCCATTTTATTTGAAATAAGACTAAATAAAACTGTTGTATGTTAAATACAATTACCAAGCCAAGAATCTTGTCATGAATAAAGCTCTCTTGGTGATGTATTAACAAACACAGTTAATAAAAGAAAGCATTAAGAACATGTAAATGAATAAGATAAAGAGGAACTAAAATGTTAAACCAAAAGAGAAAAATAAAATTGCAGAGGCATTATGATTATGCAAACAAGTAGTGTTGCTTGAATAAATTGCATAGAAAAATAAGTGGCACACCAAACTTAGAATCTTGGTGTGTCACTTTCATTTTTAATTTGATGCAATCATCCAAAAAGATTGAAAACAAATTGTTGCAGGGCAACACCAAACTTAGAATGTAACCATATGCCAATTTATTGAATTTAAACAAAGCAAAGAAAGAAATGTACCTACGGTCTACCTGTTCTTCACTTTCTTCTTCTTCTTCCAATTTGTTAAGAGGAATGACCTCAATGGGGGAGAAGATTCAGCTATTGGCCCCTGTCTTGGTTTCCTCTCAGCAAGCTTTCTTTTGTACATGGCTTGATTGAGCTTGCTTGCTATTGGTCCAGGGGTTGGATTGCTTGTGGTTGACTTCCTCTTGAATGTTGTCCTTGGTAGCTTGGTCACAATCCTCTTCTTGGTGCTTTTGTTAATTGCCTTCACTTCTTTGAATCCAAGTCTTGGTTGCAGTGTGATTATTGGAGTTTTGTCTTCATCCTGAGCCTTTTGAATTGGTGGCTCAATGAGCTCTTCTTTCATGTACTTCTCTGCCCCACTTGAGTGTGAATTTTCTTGAATGACTTCCTCACTTTTTTGTTCCTCCACTCCTTTCTTTGCACTCAACATTTGACTTAATAGTTCTTTTATGGAGGAGGTTTGTTGTTCTTCCCAAGATTTTTTCATCTCCTCTTCATATTTTTCGATCACAGATTCGAGGGAAGTTTGTGAGGGTTGTGAATGTTCAGGTTCCTTTGTCACCTCAAGTGCAGTTTCATTTTCAACCACCTCATTCTTCATTGAAAGTTCACTTGATGCAGTAGCCTCCTCATCTTGCTCTTCCACTTTATCCTTCACATCTATCAATTGGTCTTCATTTTCCTTGCTTCGTAGTTCTAAGTGTTTCTCTGTGTCCTCCAATTGCTCATCCGTCTCCTGAGAAATGATTTCTAGTTCTCTCCGGGATTGTTGCTCTTCCTCCACCATCCTGTTGAACATGGACTCAAGTTTTGAGAGTCTTTGGCTTGTGGAGGTTTGTGTTGAGGCATATTTAGGTGATGAAGAATTTTCAAATGTAGAAGTGGGAGGTGAGGTTGGACAATTTCTCATGTGAGTTGACTGCTCAGGATTTGCAGTTTCTTGGAAACACTCCCAGCCACCATTGGAATAATGACTTGAATCATTTTGTGGTGGAAGGAAATATTCCATATGATTTTCTTTCTCATCTTGTGTTTCTGAAGCAATTCTCCATGGATTGGAGTGCTTAGAATTTGTATTTTCTTGGTGATATTCCCAGCCACCATTAGAGATTGGTGATGGTGGGAAATATCCCATAAAATTTGTTTGATCATAAGATGAGTTGAACTCCATTTGAATTTTGAAAAACACAACACCAAGGAAAATTGAAATTACTCATATCAGAGATGAGAATTTCTTAGTGAGGCAAAAACTCAAACACCTTGGTTTCAATTTAAAATAGAAAAAAAATAAAGAAAGTGCTTGATCTAGACTTCTCACCCACTTAATCATTGTTGATCTAAATCAATCCCCGGCAACGGCGACAAAAACTTGATGGTATTTTTGTGGAAAAACGAATTTTCCAAAACACCTAAAACTCACCGGCAAGTGTACCGGGTCGTATCAAGTAGTAAAACTCACTTAGAGTGAGGTCGATCCCACAGGGATTGATGGATCAAGCAACTTTAGTGGCTGATTAGTTTAGTAAAGCTAACATTGAGTGAATTGAGTGAAAATTTGAGAACAGAATGTAAAGCGCAAAGAATTTAAAGTTGCAGAAAGTAAGTGTGCAGAAATTATAAAGTGCAGTAAGTAAAATTGGACAGAAACTTAAAGAGCAAAAAATGTAAATTGCATGAAATATAAAGGGGAGTGGGTGCTGGAAATTAAAATTCAACCGGAAAGTGTAAATAGCAATCAAATAGAGAAGTAAAAGATGCAAAATCATGCAACAGATCTAAACAGAAAAGGGAAATGCCTTGAAGAATTTTAAAGACAGAAAAGCAGTGCTTAATTTGCAGCAATTTAAAAGTGGTTCAAGATCTCAGGAGTGGAAGAGACTAGAAAACAAGTCTAGATCTCAAATCCTTCCTTGATCCAACAAGAACAATTGCAAAATGAAAATGGAAAAGTAAATTGCAGAAGAAGAACAAGAGACATTGCAGATGGGGAATGAAAACAGAATTCCTTCCAATCTCAATCCAAAATTTCAAAACAGAAAAGAAAACTAAGAGAGAAAGCAAAATGAAAACTAAAGAGTGCACAGCTCCCTATTGGAGCTAGCCTCCTTTCTAATCGAGCTCCCCCTACGAAGACGAAAATGATGCCTTATATAGGCTTTACAAAGTGAGAATGAAAATGAAATTAAAACAAATTACAATTAAAATGAAAATCCTAATCTAGTTGATCCTTGTGCCTTTGAGTGATGATAATGGGCTTAGCTTGCTTTGGATTTGAGGAAGAGTGGGTCTAGATGGCCTTGGTTGAATTGGTGAAGAGTTGAGTTCAAAAGGAATTTTAATTGAATTTTGGCCCATGGGTGTTGCTTCTAGGGGGATGCTCAGCTCACAAGGTGAGCTGAGCATTGGGGCCTTGTGCGCATGTTTTGCTCTCTGACCGTGTCACATGTTGTGCGCTCCTTCCTTGGTCCGTGTCAAATGGTTGTGGGATGCACCATGAGTAGCGCTCAGCTCTCCAAGTGAGCTGAGCATTGGAGCTTCCAAGGGGAGGTCCCAAGTTCAAGCCTTGGTGAAAGCATTTGGGGAGCAATTTTTCTTGATTTTTCATGAAGAAAAACATGACAAAGCTCTCCAAGTGAGCACAGCGCTCTCTAAGTGAGCGCTATTAGAAGCGCCTCTTTGCCTTGGAGTGAGGCTCCCTCTTCGAATCTTGGTGGTTGCACTTTGGTCTATTTTTGCTTATTTTTATCCCTTAAAGATGCATTTCGTTCGTGCCTCAATTTCATGCCAAATATGGGTTGCCATACATCGTTGGAAAGCTCTAAATGTCAGCTTTCCAACGCAACTAAAAGCACATCAATCGGACATGTGTAGCTCAAGTTATAGCCCTTTAAAGGAGGCATGGTCATGCTGTGAGCGCCCAGATTTTAACTTAGCAAAAATTTTGCTTCCAAGCTCATCTTTGCATCAGGGTAATGCTCAGCTCACTTGGAGAGCTGAGCTTTGTATGCTGATTGCCTGTTTTCCTTTTATTTGGTATTGGGCCACGCTTTTAAAAGCGTGGCCTAAGGCTCCAAAGTGTGCTCCAACTTCAAAGTGTTCCCCAAAGCTCTTTTTTTCTCCTTTTTAGCTTATTTTGTGCTTCTTTGCTTCTTTTTCTTCTTATTTCCTACATGATTTATAAAATTAAAAGATCAAAGAAATATACCAATTAAGTACAAAAGCATTCAATATTTAAGCACAAATCATTAATTTCTTGTATGAAAAAGCATAGAAAAACATGACATGGTGACATGTCATCAACCTCTCTTCTCAATTATTCTAAGAACTGGATCTGAGTTTAGTTTTCTGTTTTCATTTTCTTCTTCTGCAACTTCTGCTTTTCTGTTTTAGGAATTGGAAAATTGGATCTGAGTTTCATTTACTGTCTTCCTTTTTATTTCTTCTGCAATTACTTTTATGCTTGATCAAGAGAGCAATTGAGATCTAGATCTACTTCTTAATCTCTTTGTTCTTCTTCGATCTTCAATTTCTCTTTAAGAATTTCACCATTAAATCAAGTTTTCTTGCTGTTTGTTTCTTCAAGGGATTTTACATTTCTATTTGATTGCTGAGCTAAATTTCTTCATCTCAGAGCTCCCTGATCTTCTTTAACTTTCAATTTCTTGTTGAATCTGAATCCCAGTACCCAAATCCCTTTTACTCTTCAAGCAATTTACATTTCTCCTTAATTTAGATTCAACAATTTAAATTTCTTGCACTTTAAGTTTCTACAATTTACTTTTCTTGCAATTTAAGTTTCAGCTCTTTTACTTTCTTGTTCTTTAAGTTACTTGCAATTTACCTCTTCTGCACTTTATTCTTCTGCTCAATTTACCTTCTGCACCTTTATTTACTTGCAATTTAGCTTCTGTCAATCAAAATCACTCAATTCATCAATTGTTCGCTTAACTAAATTCATCACCTAACTAAAATTGCTCAATCCATCAATTCCTGTGGGATCGACCTCACTCTTGTGAGTTATTACTACATGATGCGACCCGGTACACTTGCCGGTGAGTTTGTGTGGAATCGCATTTCCACCCATCAAGTTTTTGGCGCCGTTGCCGGGGATTGATCTAGATTGACAATGATTAAGTAAGGTAGTGGTCTAGATTAAGCACTTTTTCTTTGTTTTTCTTTATTTTTGATAAGAGCACTAAGTATTTGAGACTTTGTCTCTACTAACTCTCACTGCACTCAAGCTACATAGTGCTCTGTGTGTTTCTTATTGTTTTGGTTACATCACAGAAGCAAGGAGAGAGGTCTCCACCTCTGGTGATCGTGACGAGAGAACTCTTCAAAGACTAAGAAGGGAAGCCAGAGGAAAGGGGGTCATTGGTGAAGAAACTTCTGAAGAAGAATATCAAGAAATGGAAAAGAATCCAACAAATCCACCAGTGGGAGTAGCCAACAACAATGGTCAACTCCAAAGGAGAGTCTTGCCTTCTTACACATTTGCTCATCCAAGGCATTGTGGGAGTAGCATCCTTACCCCAAATGTCAATGCAAACAACTTTGAATTGAAGCCCCAACTCATCACTTTGGTACAGAACAACTGCTCCTATGGAGGAAGCCCACTAGAAGATCCAAATCAGCATTTATCTATCTTCCTAAGGATCTGTGACACAGTGAAATACAATGGTGTGCATCCAGACATATATAAACTCTTGCTGCTCCCATTTTCATTGGGGGACAAGGCTGCTCAATGGCTGGAAGCCTTTCCACAAGAAAGCATCACTAGTTGGGAGGATCTAGTGAGCAAATTCGTGGCCAAGTTCTACCCACCTCAAAGGATTATCAAATTGAAGACAGAGGTGCAAACCTTCACACAGATGGATGCAGAATCCCTCTATGAGGCTTGGGAGAGATACAAGGCCTTGATTAGAAAATGCCTCCCTGAAATGTTCAATGAATGGGACATACTTCAGAATTTCTATGAAGGGTTAACTCTCTTCACCAATTTGAAAAGCCCACTCCAATTGCTGAAAACCAAAAATAGAAAGTGTATAAATAGGAGTTAATTTGATTTGTAGAGACTTTTACCTTTGGGCCTTGAGGTCAACTTTAGTTTTCACTTTTAAATTTTCATTTGGGAATTTGGGAATTGGGAATTGGATTTAGTTTTCTTTCTGCATTTTCATTTTCTTCTGCAACTTCTACTGTCTGTTCTTGGAATTTGAATTGAGATTGAAGAGCTCCATTGATTCCAAATCCAGAATCATCTTTTACCTCTCTTCTCAATTATTCTAAGAATTAGATCTGAGTTTAGTTTTCTGTTTTCATTTTCTTCTTCTATAACTTCTACTTTTTTGTTTTGGGAATTGGAAAATTGGATCTGAGTTTCATTTACTATCTTCCTTTTTATTTCTTCAACAATTAATTTTCTGCTTGTTCAAGAGAGCAATTGAGATCTAGATCTACTTCTTAATCTATTTGTTCTTCTTCGATCTTCAATTTCTCTTTAAGAATTTCACCATTAAATCAAGTTTTCTTGCTGTTTGTTTCTTCAAGGGTTTTTACATTTCTATTTGGTTGCTGAGCTGAATTTCTTCATCTCAGAGCTCCCTGATCTTCTTTAACTTTTAATTTCTTGTTGATCCTGAATCCCAGTACCCAAATCCCTTTTACTCTTCAAGCAATTTACATTTCTCAGCAATTTAGATTCAGCAATTTACATTTCTTGCACTTTAAGTTTCTACAATTTACTTTTCTTGTAATTTAAGTTTCAGCTCTGTTACTTTCTTGTTCTTTAAGTTACTTGCAATTTACCTCTTCTGCACTTTATTCTTCTGCTCAATTTACCTTCTGCACCTTTATTTACTTGCAATTTAGCTTCTGTCAATCAAAATCACTCAATTCATCAACTGTTTGCTTAACTAAATTCATCACCTAACTAAAATTGCTCAAACTATCAATCCCTGTGGGATCGACCTCACTCTTATGAGTTATTACTACTTGATGCGACCCGGTACACTTGCCGGTGAGTTTGTGTAGAATCACATTTCCTCTCATCAAGTTTTTGGCGCCGTTGCCGGGGATTGATCTAGATTGACAATGATTAAGTAAGGTGGTCATCTAGATTAAGCACTTTTTCTTTGTTTTTCTTTATTTTTGATAAGGACACTAACTATTTGAGACTTTGTCTCTACTAACTCTCACTGCACTCGAGCTACAGAGTGCTCTGTGTGTTTCTTGTTGTTTTGGTTGAATGACAGAAGCAAGGAGAGAGGTCTCCACCTCTGGTGATCATGATGAGAGAACTCTTCAAAGACTGAGAAGGGAAGCCAGAGGAAAGGGGGGTCATTGATGAAGAAATTCTGAAGAAGAATATCAAGAAATGGAAGAGAATCCAACAAATCCACAGTGGGAGTAGCCAACAACAATGGTCAACTCCTGAGGAGAGTCTTGGCTTTTTACACATTTGTTAATCCAAGGCATTGTGGGAGTAGCATCCTTACCCTAAATGTCAATGCAAACAACTTTGAATTGAAGCCCCAGCTCATCACTTTGGTACAGAACAACTGCTCCTATGGAGGAAGCCCACTAGAAGATCCAAATCAGCATTTATCTATCTTCCTGAGGATCTGTGACACAGTGAAATCTAATGGTGTGCATTCAGACATATATAAACTCTTGCTGCTCCCATTTTCATTGAGGGACAAGGCTGCTCAATGGCTGGAAGCCTTTCCACAAGAAAGCATCACTAGCTGGGAGGATCTAGTGAGCAAATTCCTGGCCAAGTTCTACCCACCTCAAAGGATTATCAGATTGAAGACAGAGGTGTAATCCTTCACACAGATGGATACAGAATCCCTCTATGAGGCTTGGGAGAGATACAAGGTCTTGATTAGAAAATGCCCCCTGAAATGTTCAATGAATGGGATATACTTCAGAATTTCTATGAAGGGTTAACTCTTTTCACCAATTTGAGAAGCCCACTCCAATTGCTGAAAACCAAAAATAGAAAGTGTATAAATAGGAGTTAATTTAATTTGTAGAGACTTTTACCTTTGGACCTTGAGCTCAATTTTAGTTTTCATTTTTAAATTTTCATTTGGGAATTTGGGAACTGGGAATTGGATTTAGTTTTCTTTCTGCATTTTCATTTTCTTCTGCAACTTCTACTGTCTGTTCTTGGAATTTGAATTGAGATTGAAGAGCTCCATTGATTCCAAATCTGAGAATCATCTTTTACCTCTCTTCTCAATTATTCTAAGAATTGGATCTGAGTTTAGTTTTCTATTTTCATTTTCTTCTTCTGCAACTTCTACTTTTCTATTTTGGGAATTGGAAAATTGGATCTGAGTTTCATTTACTGTCTTCCTTTTTATTTCTTCTACAATTACTTTTCTGCTTGATCAAGAGAGCAATTGAGATCTAGATCTACTTCTTAATCTCTTTGTTCTTCTTCGATCTTCAATTTCTCTTTAAGAATTTCACCATTAAATCAAGTTTTCTTGCTGTTTGTTTCTTCAAGTGATTTTACATTTCTGTTTAGTTGCTGAGCTAAATTTCTTCATCTCAGAGCTCCCTGAGAAACCCATATTTTATGACATATTTTGTGCTTAGTTTGAGTGATTTATTCAACCCTTTACCCACTTATTCATATTAATTGCATGGTTTTACTTCTCCTTCCTTATTTTGTGATGTATGTGAAAAACATGTTTCCTATGCTTTAAAATTAATTATTTTAATTACCTTTATTTCCATTCGATGCCGTGATTAGTGTGTTGAGTAGTTTCAGATCCTCTAAGACAGGAATGACTTAAAGGATGGAAAGAAAACATACAAAAATGGAAGGAAAGTGCAAAATGGAGTTTTGGAGAAACTGGCTTCCACGCGATCGCATGGACGACGCAATCGCGTGCCAAGCGCGAATCAACAGCGACGTGGCCGCATGACTAACGTGACCGCTCGCCTTAAGCAGAACGCATATGACGCGGTCGCATGACTGACGCAACTGCGTGGCAAGGAAAAGCTCCGAACAACGCGACCGCGTGACCTACGCGGATGCGTGACAGAGGCCACGCACCAGAAATTGGAGAAAATGCTCCCAGCGATTTCTGAAGCCCTTTTTGGCCCAAATCCAAGTCCAGAAGGCATAGACCAGAGGTTATAAATTGAGGGAATGCATCCATTCAGGAGGAGCTCGCCAATTTTTACTTTCCATGATTCAGATTTAACTTTGAGAGAGGTTCTCTCCTCTCTCTTTAGGATTAGAATTTAGATTTAGGATTTTTATTCGCTTTCAGGATTATCTCTTTTTATCAGGTTCAATATTCCTTTTATTTACTTTTGCAAGTTACTTTACGAATTCTTTCATGTTACAGATTACTCTTTTATTATTGCTATTTGAGATATTTCAGTTTAATATTAATCTCTTTTATTTATGCTATTGTTGCTTTTACTCTGAAGACATTTTTATTCCAGTAGATTTATTTATTTTCCCCTTTTGGTCTTGGTTAAGAAACCAGTAACTCAGGAGTTATCTTAGCTCAATATAATTGATAATCGTTATCTTTGCTAATTGAACTGAACTTCAATAATCACAATCTTTTCTTAGGAAATAAATAGGATTCGAAGGTCGGCTAATTGGTCCCTTGACTTCCCTTTGCTCTAGTAAAGGTTAACTAAGTGGAATTAAGATTCAAATTTCATTATTATTGATAAGGATAACTAAGTCTGGACTTCCAATTTCTCACATCTTGCCAAAAGTTGCTTCACAGTTATTTATCTATTTTTAATTACCATTTAAATTATTTGTCATATTTGTTCCTCATTCTTGAAACCCCAAATTTACAATCTCCATAACCAATAATAAGAACATACTTCCCTGCAGTTCCTTGAGAAGACGACCCGAGGTTTGAATACTTCGGTTATTAATTTTTAAGGGGTTTGTTACTTGTGACAACCAAAACGTTTGTACGAAGGAATTTTTGATGGTTTAGAAACTATATCTACAACGCGACTGTTTTATTAAAATTCTTTACTGGCAAAAATCCTAACGTCAAAATGGCGCCGTTGCCGGGGAACTGCTAACGTGTGCCTTATTATTAGTTATTGTAAATATTTTTCTTTTACTTGTTTATTTATTTCTGTTTTTCCTTTTTAATTTTATTTGCTACTATGAACTCTCACCCCTCTCGCTTTGAGTTTGGTTCTAACTTTGTTGAAGGAAATAGAAGTTACAGCAGGAATATGCATCAAGGTCAGACCAATCAAGGATGGATGGAGCCAAGAGGATCTAATTACCCCTTTAGGAAACAACACCCTCCAAGATATCACGGACAACGACCATTCTACAATGCATACCCAGCTGAAAGATATGATGGACAACCTTGTGACTACCAACAAGCCCCACCCCGTGCCTATAGACCAACCTCTCAACATAACCTCGAACCACTACACTCACAAGCTTCTCTTCACCATTCGCCTCCGTATGATCCTTTCCTACCCCAGTTCCAATCCAATCACCCCCAAGCACCACCACTTTCCTATGTTTTATGTCCAAATCCATCACCCCGAGAATCAGAGGTTCGCCTCAAGGCAACAGTAAATAAACTTCAAACAACCATTCGACAACTGGAGCAAGCAGTAATTCAATTAGCTTCTAGACGCGTGAACATTCAAGGACCAACCACAGCCCCATGTGGACAATCAAATGAAGAGCGTAGCATGAAGGAAACACTAGAAACTCCAGTGGACAAGACAGAGCATGAATTCGTACTAGAAAAAGTAGAGCATGAATTCGTACTAGAAAAAGTAGAGCATGAATTCGTACTAGAAAAAGTAGAAGAAGCTGTCATTGTACAAGAAGAAGAGTTGGTTGAAGATCTAGGAGACGCTGAACCTCCATGGGAGTCCAGAGCTGAGGAGAACTCCGTTAAAAACGTTACAGTTGATGCTAAAGAGAATAGTGCACAATCCCCAAGGCAAGTCGTTTATGAAGAACTAGACGGAATAACCCAGGACACATATTCCCTTGATGATGACAGTTACAAGTCAAGTTCTCTTAGTAATGAACTTGCATCCGCAAGTGAATTCTCTGAGATCGAAGAATCTTCCCCAAGTGAATACGAAGATGACACGGAGGTAGATTTTTCTCAACCTCCAATCTATGACTCAAGTGATGAGGAAGACTGACGAGAGGATTTTTACCAATAAAGAGATTCATAGAAACAATTGCATTATAGATATAGTCTCTAAACCGACAAAAATCCCTTTGTACAAATGTTTTAGGTGTCACAAGTAACAAACCCCTTTAGAAATTGTTAACCGAGTATTCAAACCTCGGGTCGTCTTCTCAAGGAACTGCGAGGAAGTATGTTCTTATTATTGGCTATAGAGGTTGTAATCGGGGTTTAGAGGATGAGAAGCAAGTAATTTGAATGACAGGTAAAGTAAATGGCAATTAAAAATAAATAAATACTATAAAGCAAACTATAATGAAAGTTATAATGAAAGTTGAATCTAAACTCCACTTGATCAACCTGTACCAGGGCAAGGAAAGTCAAGGGACTAATTAAATTGACCTTTGAATCCTATTTATTTCCTAAGAAAAGGTTGGGATGACATAAGTTCAGCTCAATTAGCAAGATAACGATTATCAATTATGTTGAGTTTAATAACTGTTGAGTTACTAAATTCTTAACCAGAACCAAAAGGGGAAAAAGTAAAATTACTGGAATAATAAAAATGTCCTTAGATGGGAAGCAATGGTAACTTAACTTAAATCAAAGAGAACAATCGTAAACTGAAAATATCTCAATTATCATTAATTCAAATAATAGTCTGTAACATGGAAGAATTCTTAGATCAAATTATAATAATCAATTCAAATGTTGGAATAAATAAATAGAAGTAAAACTAAAATAAAAGAACATTAAACCTGGGATCCAGAGTTACTCTTAAAACAAGAAGAAATCCCAAATCCTAAAAGAGAGAGAGAGAAGATCTCCCTCTCAACTAAATCTAAATCATTGAAAGGTAAAATATGCGAGCTCTCTTTGAATGGGTGCATTCCCACACTTTATAACCTCTGGTCTATACTGTCTGTACTTGGATCTGGGCCAAAAAGGGCTTCAGAATTTGTTGGGGACGTATTCTGTAAATTCTGATACGTGGCCTCTGTCACGCGGTCATTTGGAGCTTTTCCTTGCCACGCGGTCGCGTCAGTCATGCGACCGCATCATATGCGTTCTGCTTAAGGCACGCGGTCGCGTCAGTCATGCGGCCGCGTCGCTGCTGATTCGTGCTTGGCACGCGATCGCGTCATCCATGCGATCACGTGGATACCAGTTTCCTTAAAGCTCCGTTTTGCTTTCTCCTTCCATTTTAGTATGTTTCCTTTTCCATCCTTTAAGTCATTTTGCCTTAGAAAATCTGAAACTACTCAACACACTAATCACGGAATCGAATGGAAATAAAGGTAATTAAATTAATTAATTTTAAAGCTTAGGAAACATGTTTTTCACAATATGACATAATAAGGAAGGGAAAGTAAAATCATGTAATTAATGTGAATAAGTAGGTGAAGGATTGTATAAATTACTCAAATTAAGCACAAAAGAACTCATGAAATATGGGTTTATCAAAGACATAGAAGACTTTGACCAGGACTCAGATGCATTTGAAGAACCTTACAAAGAAGTGGAGGAATTCACAGAAGAGTACAAGGGAGAAGAACATACAGAACCACCAGAAACACCTACCCCAAGGCCATTACCGCCTAATACAAGCTTCAAGTGGGTACAATCCTTAACCTTTAACTTTACTTATTCACTTGAATATGGTTTACTTGAAACATATGGCCAACTTAGAGCTCTCTGTGGCTTTAAGAGTAAGAGGGAAATGGCTCGCACTCAGAGTTGGTGCACAAGGTTCAATAATGCTCCACGCTTCAACTCGAAGTGCACGGATTGGTATCATGCTCAATTGAAAGGATCTCAGAAAACGTTTGGTCACTATGGTGAGAATCTACTTTCTAACCCGCCCGGATGGAAAAATATAGATCAAGATAGAGGCGGATTTAAACGCAAGGCTTGGGATCATGGATTCTATTATGACATTCGTCACCCCGGGAGCTTGACAATCTGTTTGAAGCTGCTTAGAAGCTTTACATGCCTAGTTTGGGACCCCGGAGGCTATTGGCATTCCAAGCATTGGTGGAGATTTCTGGATGAATTTAAGCATCAGCCGCCATAGCAGGAAGCTCTTCCAATGTCCAACTTAAGGACTTTAACTAAAAGTGCTAGGTGGGAGACAACCCACCATGGTATGATCGTTCCTTTTGCACTTTTAATTTTGTTTAGTTTTGTTTGTTTTTGAATTTTATTTTATTTTATTGAACCTGGAATCATGCATAGCATTCACATTAAGCACTGCATTCTGCACATTGCATTATGCATTCAGCATTAAAAAAACAAAGGAGTGGTGCGCGACGAGACCGCATCACCCATGCGATCGCGGCAATTGCGAAGAACACTACCCATGTGACCGCGTCACCCACGCGGCCGCGTGATATGAAAATCGGCGTAAGGATCCAACGTCCAGAAAGTTGGGCTGGAATCGTGCGGCCATTGTGCGTCTAGCACAAAATGGCCCACGTGATCGCATGCCCCATGCGATCGCGTCCCATGCACAAAACCAATCCCATGCGACCGCGTGAGCGACGCGATCGCGTCGCATGGATTGCACAAATCCTAAAAGGAGACAGAGAGTTGCGCTGGAACGACGCTGGATTTGTGCGTTTAGCACAAATTCCAGCGACGCGATCGCATGCCCCAGGCGATCGCGTCATACCCCCTTTTACCCCTTCCATGCGATCGCGCGACCCACGCGATCGCGTCAACCACCTTTTTTGCTCTAGCTACGCGACCGCGTACCCCACGCGGCCGCGTGGATTCAAATTATAACCCCCCAGGTCACACGAAACCGTATTATCGCGCCCCCCTGAACCCCCTCCCCTCCCTTCTCTCTTCTCCAATCCCACCACCACCACCCAGTCACCACCACCGCCACCGCCAGACGCTGCCGACCTCCCAGACGCCGCCGCCACCTTTCCCCCCTTCCTCCCTCCCCTTCTTTCTTCTTCTTTCTTCCTCTTTCCCCCCTCTCCGCCACTGCTCCTCCGCGCACCACCACCCACCGCCGCCGCCCGTCCCAGCCGCGCCCCCCATCCACCAGCACCACCACCCCTTCCCCTATCCACCCTATCCCCCGTTACCCTTTTTTTTCCCTGCCCCGAATAGCCGCGCCACCATCCCCACCACCGCTAGCCACTGCGCCAAACGCCGTCACCACCACCGCCAGCCACCTTTCTGCCCAATCTCATTCTACGGCCTTCCAGGTTCCGCAAAACATCACCCTTTTATCTATCCGTAGTTAGTTCATATCTTTCTGTTTATGTTCATATTTTAGGCTAGTTAGATATGCGTGCTGTAGTGGATTTTAGGTTGTTAGGTAGCCTAGGGTGTGGTTAGTGGATTTAGGTCAATTTAATTGTACCGTTCGTGTTTATTGCTTTATGTTTTCGCAATCCTGCTGCTGCTATGATGTTAGTTCATATGCCGTAATTTCTTATTTCATGCTGCTCTTTACTCTGACTTTTCATGATCATACTCTTTATATGTAATTGCAGCTTTATTTTTGATTCATATGAACTATTCTGTGCAGTTTATTTTCCGGGACAGTCCAATTTTAGCCAGAATGCTGCCCAAATTTCTGTAAAATATTTCCCTTCATGTCTTGGTTTTGGCATTTTCAACTGTGCTTTCCTTATATTTTCCCAAACCAATTCATGAATGCTTAGGCACGCATTCTTATTTTCTTTGATCTCCTGGTTCTAAATTGCAATTTTGATGTTTGATTCTATTTTTGGTTATTTCTATATCTATCTGAATAATCATCCACTTGTTTTCCTTGTTTGGTTTTGAGTTACTTATCGCCTCTAATTGTGAATGCTTGTTACTTAAAAAAACTTATCTTTACGCCACTTACCTTAATCCATTTTTCACTAACTCACTAATTTTAATTTTCTCACACTCTTTTTCAATTCTAACCAAACTCACCTTTTAAAATCTCTTTTCTGGTTTTTCACATTCTTTTAACTTTCTAACCATGGCATACTGATAATTTTTCATACTTAACATACCTTCTATTACATTTTGGATTATGAATTCTTCCTTTCAAACTTTTCACTCCTATACAATCCTTACTGCACATTCACTTAACTCATTTACCTCATTCTAATTCTCCTTTGCCACTTTGTGTTTCTTTTGACTATTTGCCTATTTGTTTTCTTATTTTTTTTATATCTTGGTTTTCTATTTTTCAGGATGTCAGATTCCCAGAGAAAGGGAAAAGGAAAGGCTACCACTGGCAAACGTAAAAGAGGAGAATCATCTTTGTCTATCATAGATCTCATGCATGATGCCTCCTGGCGGGAGAAAAACTTCACCCCGCAGGAGAAGGCCGACCAGCTACTTCCCGCCACTGATCCGATTAAATTTGCAAACCGATACTGTGAGCTTAAGTATCCGGTGTTTGCAACCTCCAGGAACCTATACCTGGAGAGAACTTTGAAGATCCCAGAAGAACTTCAGCAGTACACCTCTGACCAAATCAAACAAAGAGGCTGGTTCTTCCTGGAGAGAAACCTGACAGAGGTCAATGCATCTTGGGTTAGGGAATTCTACTGCAACTACTTCAAAACTTCCCTAGATGCAGTGAACCTCAGAGGGAAGCAGATTCTGGTTACTGCGGAGGTGATAGAAGATGTTCTGAAACTTCTGCCTAAGACTGATCAGATAGATGGTTATGATGACATGTCATCATGTCATGTTTTTCTATGCCTTTTTCCTTTGTTTTCAATAGGTTTTATGCACTTTCTTGAGCCATAAGCAAGCCAAGTGGGTAGATTTTCATGCTTCCTTTGATTTAATCAACCATGTATGAATTCATGCTATTTCATGAGGTTTTATGCTAAAATTGACACATATTATGAAAGAATGAATATCTCATGATTTTGAGCATAGCTTTGATGTGTTTGGTTGATTAATGATAGGTGAAGAAGGCTTGGAGAAAGGGTGAAGCAAGAAGGAATGGCTAGGAGTAAAGAGAGGACAATGGAATAAGTTGAACC
The DNA here is from genome assembly GCF_059453495.1 of Arachis ipaensis. Classification (NCBI taxonomy): domain Eukaryota; kingdom Viridiplantae; phylum Streptophyta; class Magnoliopsida; order Fabales; family Fabaceae; genus Arachis; species Arachis ipaensis. The sequence goes on along the minus strand of NC_142440.1, from coordinate 89,685,515 downwards.
AAGAAGCAAAAACTTTTGGGTGAAAAGTTAGCCTCAAAGTTAGACCCCTAACTTGGAGGCTAACGTTGGAACTTGAAAATTCTCCCCTGGGCTCCAAAAGTTTGCGCCAACGTTAGCCCCCTAACTTGGAGGCTAACGTTGGCACATGAAATTCACCCCTGGGCACCAAAAGTTTGCGCCAACGTTAGCCCCCTAACTTTGAGGCTAACGTTGGCATGAAGAGAACCTCCCTGGGCACCAAAAGTTTGCGCCAACGTTAGCCCCCTAACTTGGTGGCTAACGTTGGCACATGAAATTCACAAGGGGAGGAGCAAAAGTTTGCGCCAACGTTAGCCCCCTAACTTTGAGGCTAACGTTGGCGCCACACACCACAATAGCTTGAAAGGGTATACTTCCAACAAGAATAACTTGAGCTACAGAGCTCCAAATGAGGTGATTCAAGAAGCATTGGAAAGTAGGAATCAAGAGCTTTCCAAGCATATATGGCACTGCATGGTGGACACTAAAATTGAGGGAGAAAACTGCCCCGCAATGTGCATAAATGAACATGGTGGCAACATGCAGTGAGGCCACTTGACCTCTGCACCTTCGATGGAGTATAACTCGAGCTGTAGAGCTCCAATTGATGTGCTCCCAACGGCATTGGAAAGTAGACATCCAGGGCTTTCCAACAATGTATAATAGTATGGGGTGGACAATACGTTTGAGCCTCCAGAACCGGCGTTTTCGCCAACGTTTGAGGCAAACGTTACCTCAAACGCTGCACACCAAAGCCAGCGACCATGCCCTCTTCAAATGATCATAACTTGAGTTGTAGATGTCCAATCGAAGTGATTCCAAGTGGGTTAGAAAGCTGACATTCAGAGCTTTCCAACCATATATGATAGTCTATATTGGGCATAAAATTGGCAACATGACAAGAGGACAAAGTTGGCGCCATAAATGTGCATAAGGGAGGCCAACGTTAGGGTCAAAGTTAGACCCCTAACGTTGGCACCAACGTTCATACCAGCAAGTTTTATGGGCTGCTATGAAAAGTTGGAGCCAAAGTTAGACCCCTAACTTTAGCTCCAACTTTTGGTCCAACTTTTGCAAACTCAACCCGGTTCAATTCGGTTCCTCTTCAAACTCCAAGAGCAATCAACCAAGGCCTTTATCAACCCAATTCCATCAAGAGCAAGGGTCCAAATGATCATCACTCAAAGGCACAAGAAATAGATAAAATAGGAATTTCATTTAATTGTAATTTGTTTTTAATTTCATTTTCATTTCCATTTTGTAAAGCCTATATAAGGCATCATTTTTCATATTTGTAAGAGGCTGGCTCTGCTAGAGCATTAGGAGTAGAGTAGAATAGAAAGTCTCCTTTGATACACTTTTAATTTTCTGCAAGTGTCATTTTCTAATATTGAATTTAGTTTATGAAATCTCAGTTTCTACAATTCTCTGCTACACTTTTCTTTCCTGCAAGTTAAATTTCCTCTAAGCTTTGATCTATTGCTCTCTTTAATTTCCAGCACCCTCTCCCCTTTACATTTCATGCAATTTACATTTCTTGCTATTTAAGTTTCTGCAATTTACATTTCTTGCTCTTTAAGCTTCTGCCCATTTACATTCTGCAACTTTAATTTCCCTGCAATTTTTACCTTCTGTTGCTCAACTTCACACAATTCACTCAATTTTAGCTTGACTAAACTAATCACCCACTAAAGTTGCTTGATCCATCAATCCCTGTGGGATCGACCTCACTCCCGTGAGTTATTATTACTTGATGCGACCCGGTGCACTTGCCGGTTAGATCTGTGTGTTTTGGGAGAAATTTATTTTTCCACCAAAATACTCATCAAGTTTTTGGCGCCGTTGCCGGGGATTGATTAGATCAACAATGATTAAGTTGGTGAGAAGTCTAGATCAAGCATTTTCTTTATTTTTGTTTTCTGTTTCAAAGTGAAACCAAGGTGTTTGAGTTTTTGCCTCACTAAGAAATTCTCATCTCTGATATGAGTAATTTCAATTTTCCTTGGTTGTGTGTTTTACAAAACTCAAATGGAGTTCAACTCATCTTATGATCAAACAAATTCTATGGGATATCACCCACCATCACCAATCTCTAATGATGGCTGGGGATATCACCAAGAAACTTCAAATTCTGGGCACTCCAATTCATGGAGCCATGCTTCAGAACCACAAGATGAGAAAGAAAATCATATTGGACATTTCCCTCCACCACAAAATGATTCAAGTCATTATTCCATTGGTGGCTGGGAGTATTACCAAGAAACTGCAAATTCAGAGCAGTCAACTCACATGAGAGATTGTCCAACCTCACCTCCCACTTCTACATTTGAAAATTCTTCATCACCTAAATATGCCTCAACACAAACTTCCACGAACCTAGGCCTCTCAAAGCTAGAGATCATGTTTGAAAAATATGAGAGGGAGGTGCAAAGATCTTGGAACGAGCAAGAGAATTCATTCAAAAACATGGAAGTGATGGCAGGCCAATTGTTGAATGCAAGGAAGGAAAAAATGGAAAAACAAGAATGCAGGGTCCCTGTGTTAAGTGAAACTGCAAAAAAGGAGGAGGTGGAAGAGCAAAATGAAGATCCACTTCAAAAATCCAGAGAATTGTTGAAAAGACAAGAACAATTCATGAAGGAATAACAACAAGCCTGGAAAAGGGAAGAAAGTCTCTTAAAAAATATGAATGAAGATTTAGAGAAAATAAGGAAACACTTAGAACCACTGAGCAAGAAAAATGAAGGCCAATTGATGGATATGAAGGAGAAAGTGGAAGAGCAAGATAAGGAGGCCACTGCATCAAGTGAACTTTCAATGAAGAATGAGGTGGTTGAACCTGAAACTTCACTTGAGATGACAAGAGAACATGAAAACTCACAACTCTCACAAACCTCCCTAGACCAAAATGCCTCAACATCTGAATCCATGATTGAAAGGTATGACGAGGAGATGAAGAAATGTTGGGAAGATCGACAAACCTCTCCCATGATAGAGCTATTAAAACAAATGTTGGGTGTAAAAGAGGAAGTGGAGGAGCAAGAAAGTGAAGAAGTCATTCCAAACTCAAGTGAGGCAGAGAAGTACATAAAGGAGGAGTTCATGGAACCACCAATACAAAAGGCTCTGGATGAATACAAAACTCCAAAAATCACACAACCACCAAGACTTGGATTCAAAGAAGTGAAGGCAATTGACAAAAGCACCGAAAAGAGGATTGCAACCAAACTACCAAGGACAACATTCAAGAGGAGGTCAACCACAAGCAATCCAACCCCTGGACCAATAGCAAGCAAGCTCAATCAAGCCATGTACAAAAGAAAGCTTGCTGAAGAGAGACCAAGACAGGGGGCAATAGCTGAATCTTCTCCTCCTTTGAAGTCATTTCTCTTAACAAATTGGAAGAAGAGGAAGAAAGTAAAGAACAGGTAGACAGTAGGTACATTTCTTTTCCTTGCTTTGTTTAAATTTCAATAAATTGGCATATGGTTACATTCTAAGTTTGGTGTTGCCCTACAACAAACTGTTTTCCATCTTCATGGATGATTGCATCAATTTTACATGAAAGTGACACACCAAGATTCTAAGTTTGGTGTGCCACCTATTTTTCTATGCAAATCAATCCAGCAACATCACTTGTCTGCATAATCATATTGCCTTTTACAGTGTTATTTTTCTTCTTAGTTGGATAATTTTTGTTTTCTCTTTGTTTCATTTATTTACTTATTTTTAATGCTTTCCTCCATTAACTGTTTTTGTTAATACATCACCAAGACATCCTTACTCATAACAGACTCTTCATTTGGTGATTGTATTTAACATATAACAGTTTCTTTTGTTTAGTTTTAGTTCAAATAAATTGACATAGGATTGCATTCTAAGTTTGGTGTTGCTATGCAACACAGTTTGCTTCAAATCTTTACTGGATACTTGCATTGATTCCAAGTGAAAGTGTCACATTAAGTTTGGTGTGCCACTTATTCTTTATGCAAAGTATTATGCTCACCTTCTTAAGCTTGCAATCACAATGTCTCTGTCTCTTGTGCCTTGATTATTATCTTTAATTTTGCTTGCTTGAAACACATGTATTACTAACATTTCTTGTGTAAGACATTCATGATCCATCTTAGCCCCATAGCCACGGTTCTAATAGTTGCTTGAGGATGAGCAAGCATTCTGAGTTTGGTATGGAAGGAGGAGAATGGGAGGAAAATGACAACAATAGAGAAGATGAACTACAAGGTTGTAAAGTTCTTTATCCTCTCATTTGTTTCAAGCACTATAAACTGCATGATTGTCTTTACCTTCTCTGTATGCATGTGTGTATGAAAAGGCATAGTTGATTTTTAATTTGCAACATGGTGGTGCGTCATTATGAATACCAACTTGAGTTTTGTGAATTCAAAAGCAACAAAGTATCATGATCATAAACAAACAAGGCATTAAAGAATATTTTAGCATGTGCATAAAAGTATTGGTAAGCTAGTATGTTTGATTGTTGCTTAATTGCATTAGATTTTATTTAATTGAAGTTTTCATCTAGGACATTTTGTGAAATCTTTTGAAAATCATTAAAACCTTGAAAGCAAATGCAAAAATAAAGCAAGAAAAGAAAAAGGGAAAGAGTGAGAAAGCTGAAGGCTCTGAGTACCAATGGCAATTTATTTGCTAAGTACTTGTGGTGTTTATGTATCAAGCCAAATGCTTGAAAACAAAACACTTAGAAGTCAAGGCTAGGCTCAAAGTGCAAAAGCACTCCCTCAAAGCTCAAGGCTCTGAGCATCAATGATTAGAGAGTTAAGAAAAGAAAAGAAAAATGAGCTTAATGAAGTCCTCTAATCAAATGCTTGTGGTGCTTATGTATCAAGTGGTAATACTTGAAAACAAAGCATTTAGAAGTCGTAGCTTTGTTATCAACTCATGGGGCAAAGCACCCAAAAGGAGAAGCTAAATAAAAAAATCAAAAGCTTGTTTCAAGGAAGAAATATAAAAGAAAGATTTCATAAATTGAGCTAGATGGAAGCATCAATCATTTACATTTCTTTTGTGATTGTAGCATGCTTAGAAAACTAGCTTACCATGAACATTAAGTTGCTATTCTTCTTACCTTGGATTGTCAATCTTTATTGCATGATTCTTTTCTTGCTTGGGGACAAGCAAGGTTTAAGTTTGGTGTTGTGATGACATGTCATCATGTCATGTTTTTCTATGCCTTTTTCCTTTGTTTTCAATAGGTTTTATGCACTTTCTTGAGCCATAAGCAAGCCAAGTGGGTAGATTTTCATGCTTCCTTTGATTTAATCAACCATGTATGAATTCATGCTATTTCATGAGGTTTTATGCTAAAATTGACACATATTATGAAAGAATGAATATCTCATGATTTTGAGCATAGCTTTGATGTGTTTGGTTGATTAATGATAGGTGAAGAAGGCTTGGAGAAAGGGTGAAGCAAGAAGGAATGGCTAGGAGTAAAGAGAGGACAATGGAATAAGTTGAACCAAGAAGCAAAAACTTTTGGGTGAAAAGTTAGCCTCAAAGTTAGACCCCTAACTTGGAGGCTAACGTTGGAACTTGAAAATTCTCCCCTGGGCTCCAAAAGTTTGCGCCAACGTTAGCCCCCTAACTTGGAGGCTAACGTTGGCACATGAAATTCACCCCTGGGCACCAAAAGTTTGCGCCAACGTTAGCCCCCTAACTTTGAGGCTAACGTTGGCATGAAGAGAACCTCCCTGGGCACCAAAAGTTTGCGCCAACGTTAGCCCCCTAACTTGGTGGCTAACGTTGGCACATGAAATTCACAAGGGGAGGAGCAAAAGTTTGCGCCAACGTTAGCCCCCTAACTTTGAGGCTAACGTTGGCGCCACACACCACAATAGCTTGAAAGGGTATACTTCCAACAAGAATAACTTGAGCTACAGAGCTCCAAATGAGGTGATTCAAGAAGAATTGGAAAGTAGGAATCAAGAGCTTTCCAAGCATATATGGCACTGCATGGTGGACACTAAAATTGAGGGAGAAAACTGCCCCGCAATGTGCATAAATGAACATGGTGGCAACATGCAGTGAGGCCACTTGACCTCTGCACCTTCGATGGAGTATAACTCGAGCTGTAGAGCTCCAATTGATGTGCTCCCAACGGCATTGGAAAGTAGACATCCAGGGCTTTCCAAAAATGTATAATAGTATGGGGTGGACAATACGTTTGAGCCTCCAGAACTGGCGTTTTCGCCAACGTTTGAGGCAAACGTTACCTCAAACGCTGCACACCAAAGCCAGCGACCACGCCCTCTTCAAATGATCATAACTTGAGTTGTAGATGTCCAATTGAAGTGATTCCAAGTGGTTTAGAAAGCTGACATTCAGAGCTTTCCAACCATACATGATAGTCTATATTGGGCATAAAATTGGCAACATGATAAGAGGACAAAGTTGGCGCCATAAATGTGCATAAGGGAGGCCAACGTTAGGGTCAAAGTTAGACCCCTAACGTTGGCACCAACGTTCATACCAGCAAGTTTTATGGGCTGCTATGAAAAGTTGGAGCCAAAGTTAGACCCCTAACTTTAGCTCCAACTTTTGGTCCAACTTTCTCAAACTCAACCCGGTTCAATTCGGTTCCTCTTCAAACTCCAAGAGCAATCAACCAAGGCCTTTATCAACCCAATTCCATCAAGAGCAAGGGCCCAAATGATCATCACTCAAAGGCACAAGAAATAGATAAAATAGGAATTTCATTTAATTGTAATTTATTTTTAATTTCATTTTCATTTCCATTTTGTAAAGCTTATATAAGGCATCATTTTTCATATTTGTAAGAGGCTGGCTCTGCTAGAGCATTAGGAGTAGAGTAGAATAGAAAGTCCCCTTTGATACACTTTTAATTTTCTGCAAGTGTCATTTTCTAATATTGAATTTAGTTTATGAAATCTCAGTTTCTACAATTCTCTGCTACACTTTTCTTTCCTGCAAGTTAAATTTTTTCTAAGCTTTGATCTATTGCTCTCTTTAATTTCCAGCACCCTCTCCCCTTTACATTTCATGCAATTTACATTTCTTGCTATTTAAGTTTCTGTAATTTACATTTCTTGCTCTTTAAGCTTCTGCCCATTTACATTCTGCAACTTTAATTTCCCTGCAATTTTTACCTTCTGTTGCTCAACTTCACACAATTCACTCAATTTTAGCTTGACTAAACTAATCACCCACTAAAGTTGCTTGATCCATCAATCCCTGTGGGATCGACCTCACTCCCGTGAGTTATTATTACTTGATGCGACCCGGTGCACTTGCCGGTTAGATCTGTGTGTTTTGGGAGAAATTTATTTTTCCACCAAAATACTCATCAGGTTATCAGAAAGCTGAGGAGGATATGCGCTTTATGCAATTTGACTGGGATGCAGTCAAGGCGAGGATCGCCCTTGACCCGACAGTTCCTTAGATCATGGGTCAGAACACTACCTTGCCCAAGGGAATCAAGCGGGCATACTTGAATGATGAGGCTCGGCTTTGGCATCAGATACTTAGCAACTTCCTTATGCCGAGTACTCACGAGACTGAGATACTAGCCGCTATGATCACCCTCCTATGGTGTGTGATGGAGGGTAAGGACATGTACTTGCCACGCTTTATCCGGCACTATATGGCCAGGGTCCACGTCCGAGGCACTCTCCCCTTTCCCTATTTGGTTACCCAGCTGGGCCGTCGAGCTGACGTGCCTTGGGAGGATGTTGATGAGAGGCCACCTGCTGCAGAATGCAAGAAGATTATCCCGCACAGTAGGAACTTTCTGGCCTTGGGTTACAGACCTCCAGCCCTCTCTAGTGACACTGCCACACCATCTGCCGGCCCCTCTTCCTCTACAGCTACACCTTCCACCACCACTGCACCTCCACCTGCCCTAGAGCCCATCTATCATCTAGTGCACCGCCTGTTTCGACGGCTTGACCAGATGGAGCGTCGCAACAAGCGACGCTATGAGCACCTGAAGCTGATGATACGCTCTGGCGACATCTCCTCCGAGCCTGACACACCATCCGAGGCATCTGAGGAGGAGGCGGATGATCCCGAGGCTGAGACCCCTCCCCAGGGAGAGACAAAGCAGGCAGGCACAGAACAGGCTGCACCACAGGCAGAGGTTCCACATCAGATTCAGGCTGCAGATCCTGAGATCCCTATCCAGACAGCACCTCCTCTACAGCAGCCAGATCCTCAGCCCACCACCACAGAGACTTCAGCTACCATTCCTTCCAGTGATGACACCCCTTCACACCTTGCTTGATTGAGCATCAGGGACGATGCTTCATTTTAAGTGTGGGGAGGTCGCCATCTCTGACGTATTATCTTGGTGAACCACTACAGACTCTTTTTCTTTTATTTTGGATATTTTTCTGTATTTTTCTCTCTATTTTTATTTTTATTTTCTGAGTATTTATATATTGCTATTTTTATGTATTTTTACTCTATTCCTGCATTTTGCATTTTTAGTTCATATTTTAGTTATTTAGTTTAGTTTGCAATTCTAACTTATTAATGGATTAATTAGTATAGTTTACCCTTTTTAGCATAAGATAGCTTAGTTTAAATTGAAAATATAAAAAGGAAGTAAGCTAGGAACTTGAACATAACAGAATCAAATCCATAAACCTTGTATATGTAGCATTACATTATGTAGTTAAACTAACAACATTTCATCAAGGAGAAACATTAAAACCTTAAAGGCCACCCTAAATAATTTTTTTATGAGAATAATGGGAATTTTTAACTAAACCGACATAACAAATATGAATGATATATGATGTTTGAGTTAGAGAACACACAGCCTGTGAGTCTTGAGCTTAATTGTATGGTTGCATTCAAACCATAATTTCATCCCTGTGTGTTTTGCTTCTTTTTATTCTGATGTTCTTTACTTTGTTTTAATCTATATGTCCAGTTGTAGAATATAGATACATACCAAGAAAGTGATTGAGGCCATTATTTGATTTTAACACACTTGTCCCAAAAATAGCCTACATTTTACATCACTTTTGTTAGCCCCCTTGAGCCTTTAAATCCCCCCCTTTTTTTTAATAACCACATTACTAACCTTAAGCAGAAAAACAAAATAAAAATCCCAAGTTGAATCCTTGGTTAGCTTAAGATAGAAATTGTTTATTGTTTAAGTGTGGGGAAACCTATTGGGAACATAGAAAGAAAGGGTAGGAAGTTGAAAGAAATAAAATTAATCAAAATGAAATTTTTGGGAAACATGCTCATGTGAGATTAAAATAATTAATTTACCATGTGCATTAAAAAAAATAATAATAATAAAATAATTTATTATAATATTTTAATTTTCAGCATTTGAATAAAGGGGATACAAAAGAATTCCCCAAAATGCAAAATAAAAACAATGCACATGGGATAAAAATAAAGATCAAGACATGAGCATGTAACATCAAAAGTGAAAAAAATGGGAAAAGAGGTGAAGAAGCTCTAATTTAGAAAGTATGTATGTTAGGTGAAATCTTAGACTAATCAAGGATTCACTTAATTAGCTCACTTAGCCTTATACATATACCCTTACCTTTACCTTGGCCCCATTACAACCTTACTTAAGACCTCATGATTTTTGGTATGACTATATTCTATAACTGTTGATTGGTTAGATGAAGAACAAAGTTATAGAAAGTAAGAATAAAAAGAAGAATAGAGTGATTAACCCAATAAACACTGAGTGACTAGAGAGTAAACACAAAATCAAGTGAGGGTTCAATAACTCATCAACATATATCTATGCTTAATTTACTAATTATTTTGCAAGTTTGTAAAATATTTTTCTTTCCCATCTCATTTGCAAAGGTGCTTTATTATTTAAGGGTTGGCTATGTATATATATGATTCCTTGAGAATGTGAATTAATTTAACTACATGTAAGCTTTATATATGAGTGAATAAATTAGAATTGCATGACTCATTTAGGTAGTTGCATTTAGGTTAGATTGCATTACATGACATTCCACCACTTTAACCTTACTCATTACCTTGGACTTAGCATGAGGACATGTTATTGTTTAAGTGTGGGGAGGTTGATAAACCCATATTTTATGACATATTTTGTGCTTAGTTTGAGTGATTTATTCAACCCTTTATCCACTTATTCATATTAATTGCATGGTTTTACTTCTCCTTCCTTATTATGTGATGTATGTGAAAAACATGTTTCCTATGCTTTAAAATTAATTATTTTAATTACCTTTATTTCCATTCGATCCCGTGATTAGTGTGATGAGTAGTTTCAGATCCTCTAAGGTAGGAATGACTTAAAGGATGGAAAGTAAACATACAAAAATGGAAGGAAAGTGCAAAACGGAGTTCTGGAGAAACTGGCATCCACGCGATTGCATGGACGACGCGATCGCGTGCCAAGCGCGAATCAACAGCGACGCGACCACATGACTAACGTGACTACGCGCCTTAAGCAGAACGCATATGACGCGGTTGCATGAATGACGCGACCGCGTGGCAAGGAAAACTTCCGAACGACGCGACCGCGTGACCCACGCGGACGCGTGACAGAGGCCATGCACTAGAAATTGCAGAAAATGCTCCCAGCGATTTTTGAAGCCCTTTTTGGCCCAAATCCAAGTCCAGAAGGCATAGACCAGAGGTTATGAAATGAGGTAATGCATCCATTCAGGAGGAGCTCGCCAATTTTTACTTTCCATGATTTAGATTTAGCTTTGAGAGAGGTTCTCTCCTCTCTCTTTAGGATTAGGATTTAGATTTAGGATTTTTATTCGCTTTCAGGATTATCTCTTTTGATCAGGTTCAATATTCCTTTTATTTACTTTTGCAAGTTACTTTACGAATTCTTTCATGTTACAGATTACTCTTTTATTAATGCTATTTGAGATATTTCAGTTTAATATTGATCTCTTTTATTTATGCTATTGTTGCTTTTACTCTGAAGACATTTTTATTCCAGTAGATTTATTTATTTTCCCCTTTTGGTCTTGGTTAAGAAACCAGTAACTTAGAAGTTATCTTAGCTCAATATAATTTATAATCGTTATCTTTGCTAATTGAACTGAACTTCAATAATCCCAATATTTTCTTAGAAAATAAATAGGATTCGAAGGTCGGCTAATTGGTCCCTTGACTTCCCTTTGCTCTAGTAAAGGTTAACCAAGTGGAATTAAGATTCAACTTTCATTATTATTGATAAGGATAACTAAGTCTGGACTTCCAATTTCTCACATCTTGCCAAAAGTTGCTTCACAGTTATTTATCTATTTTTAATTGCCATTTAAATTATTTGTCATATTTGTTCCTCATTCTTGAAACCCCAAATTTACAATCTCCATAACCAATAATAAGAACATACTTCCCTGCAGTTCCTTGAGAAGATAACCCGAGGTTTGAATACTTCAGTTATCAATTTTTAAGGGGTTTGTTACTTGTGACAACCAAAATGTTTGTACGAAGGGATTTTTGTTGGTTTAGAAACTATATCTACAACGTGACTGCTTTATTAAAATTCTTTACTGGCAAAAATCCTAACGTCACTCCCTGATCTTCTTTAACTTGCAATTTCTTGTTGAATCTGAATCCCAGTACCCAAATCCCTTTTACTCTTCAAGCAATTTACATTTCTCAGCAATTTAGATTCAGCAATTTACATTTCTTGCACTTTAAGTTTCTACAATTTACCTTTCTTGTAATTTAAGTTTCAGCTCTTTTACTTTCTTGTTCTTTAAGTTACTTGCAATTTACCTCTTCTGCACTTTATTCTTCTGCTCAATTTACCTTCTGCACCTTTATTTACTTGCAATTTAGCTTCTGTCAGTCAAAATCACTCAATTCATCAACTGTTCGCTTAACTAAATTTATCACCTAACTAAAATTGCTCAATCCATCAATCCCTGTGGGATCGACCTCACTCTTATGAGTTATTACTACTTGATATGACCCGGTACACTTGCCGGTGAGTTTGTGTAGAATCGCATTTCCTCTCATCAAGTTTTTGGCGCCGTTGCCGGGGATTGATCTAGATTGACAATGATTAAGTAAGGTGGTCGTCTAGATTAAGCACTTTTTCTTTATTTTTCTTTATTTTTGATAAGCACACTAACTATTAGAGACTTTGTCTCTACTAACTCTCACTGCACTCAAGCTACAGAGTGCTCTGTGTGTTTCTTGTTATTTTGGTTGTATGACAAAAGCAAGGAGAGAGGTCTTCACCTCTGGTGATCGTGACGAGAGAACTCTTCAAAGACTGAGAAGGGAAGCCAGAGGAAAGGGGGGTCATTGGTGAAGAAATTCTGAAGAATAATATCAAGAAATGGAAGAGAATCCGACAAATCCACCAGTGGGAGTAGCCAACAACAATGGTCAACTCCTGAGGAGAGTCTTGGCTCTTTACACATTTTTTAATCCAAGACATTGTGGGAGTAGCATCCTTACCCTAAATGTCAATGCAAACAACTTCGAATTGAAGCCCCAGCTCATCACTTTGGTACAGAACAACTGCTCCTATGGAGGAAGCCCACTAGAAGATCCAAATCAGCATTTATCTATCTTCCTGAGGATCTGTGACACAGTAAAATCCAATGGTGTGCATTCAGACATATATAAACTCTTGCTACTCCCATTTTCATTGAGGGACAAGGCTGCTCAATGGTTGGAAGCCTTTCCACAAGAAAGTATCACTAGCTGGGAGGATCTAGTGAGCAAATTCCTGGCCAAGTTCTACCCACCTTAAAGGATTATCAGATTGAAGACAGAGGTGCAAACCTTCACATAGATGGATACAGAATCCCTCTATGAGGCTTGGGAGAGATACAAGGCCTCGATTAGAAAATGCCCCCCTGAGATGTTCAATGAATGGGACATACTTCAGAATTTCTATGAATGGTTAACTCTGAAAGCTCAGGAAGTATTAGATCATTCAGCAGGAGGTTCATTGTAACTAATGAAGACAGCAGAGGAAGCCCAAAACATCATAGATATGGTGGCAAACAGTCAATACTTCTTTGCTCTTCAAAGACAATGCCAACCAGCCCAGAGAAAGGGTGTACTGGATTTGGAAGGTGTGGACACTATTCTAGCTCAAAACAAGGTGATGCATCAGCAAATCCAGTAACAATTTGAGCAGATGGCTAAGAGGATTGATAGTCTCCCAGTTGCATCAGTAAATGTCACCAATCAACCACTAGCTAGGTGGGGACAAAATGAGGAAAATTATGAAGATCAGCAGCAGGAACAAGTGAACTACATGCACAACCAAGGATCCAGCCAGAATGAATTCCATGGAGACACATACAACCCCTCTTGGAAGAACCATCCAAATCTAAGGTGGAGAGACAATCAAAACCAGCAGCTGATGGTGTTTTTGTGGAAAAACGAATTTCCAAACACACAAATACTAACCGGCAAGTGTACCGGGTCGCATCAAGTAATAATAACTTACATGAGTGAGGTCGATCCCACATGGATTGAAGGATTGAGCAATTTTAGTTTAGTGGTTAATTTAGTCAAGCGGATCAAGTATTGGTTTGAGTGGTTTGTAATTGACAGAAGCTAAATTGCATGAAATGTAAAGGAAAGAGGGAAGAATTGCTGTAAATCAAAGAGAACAGAAAGTAAAAGTGCTGAATCTTAAAGAACAAGAAATTAAATTGCAGAAACTTAGATTGCAAGAAATGTAAATGACTAAATCTTAAAGTGCAAGAAAGGTAAATTGCTTGAATTATAAAGGGGATTGGGAACTGGGATTTGCAGGAATTTAAACAAGCAGAAGTAAATTGCAATAAACAGAAGAGCAAAAGATGAATTGAATTTGAGTAGATCTAAATCAGAAGAGTAAAAATGCTTGAAGAATTAAAATAGAAAGTGAATGTAGCTCAATTGCAGAAGTAAAAGAGAAATTAAAGATCTTAGGAGTGGAAGAGACTAGAAAAGAAGTCTAGATCTCAAATCCTTCCTTGATCCAACAAGAACAATTGCAAAAGAAATGGAAAATTTAGTTGCAGAAGAAGTAGAAGAGTGAAAGCAGTAAACAGAATTTGAAATGTAAATCAAATTTTCTTAGAATTATGCAGAAAGATAAACAAAGAGATCTCAAGGAGAGATTGAAACAGAATTTCTTCAATTCTTCACCCAAGATCCAAGACAAGAAGTAAAGAGTGCTCAAGCCAGAACCAAGAAGAAGAGAGATGAATTCTCCTTCCAAGTTCTCAGAAATCCAAATTCCAAGCAAAAACTCTCAAAACTATAAAATGAAAATTCTCTAAGAAGCAAAAAGTTAAAAATTTTTTTTTCACTAAATCAAACTAGCTTCTATTTATACACTTTCTATTCTTGGATTTAAGAATTTGGGTGGGATTTTTAATTTGGTGAAGATTTGAATTTAATTGGATTTTTAATTTTATTTTTAGCCTATGTGTTGCTCCCAGGAGAATGCTCTGCTCTTGTGGGGAGCGAAGCATTGAGGCTTGTGCTGGATCCCTTGTTGTGTGCCAAGGCTGTGGGGCATTCAGGATAGCGCTCCACTCTTGTGGGGAGCGGAGCATTGTGGCTTGTGTTGGAGTCTTGTGTTGTGCGCACACCAAGTTCCCTGCCCGTGTCATGTTGCGCGCTCCAAGCTCCTGGCCGTGTCAAATTTTGGGGATAGCTTTTTGGTGCAAATTTCCTTGGTTTCTTGTAGCGCCTTGCTCCTTGCTTCCTTAAGGTGCTGTGTTCGATCCTTGGAGGTGGCATTTTGGCCAAGTGTGGCTTATTTTCCTTTGTGAGTAGCGTTCCCCACTCCCCCTTGCTCATGGGTTCGATCCTTGGAGCAAGCATTGGCAAACTATTTCCTTGGATTTATTCTTGAGTGAAGCCCGATAATGCTCTCAAGGGGAGCGGAGCATCATTCTTCTTTCCTTTGTTTCTTGGTTCAAAAGTGTGCTCTGCTCTCAAGGGGAGCGTAGCATCAAGCCTTGCTTTGTTGGTTCTTTGTTGTGCTCCCTTGAGAGAGTGCTCCGCTCCTGAAGAGAGCGCAATGCTTCCTCCTTCCATGTGCCATGCTTTATTGTTTCCTTTACTACACTCTTCTTTTCCTTGGGCCATGCTTCTTAGGCCACGCTTTCTTATTTTCTTCTTTTCTTCACCTACAATTAATCAAAACAACCAATCAAAGTATCACCAAATTCACAAGGTTTATAAATCATTCAAAAAACAATTAAATTTAGCTTGAACCTCATGATTTAGTTTTAATTAAATGGTGGTTGATTGATTCAAAGAAACCATGCATTTCCATTCCGAATGACTTACTTACAATGCAAGAAAGTACATAAAACCTACTAAAATCAGAGAAAAAGACTAGTAAAACTAGGCTAAGATGACTTGTCATCACAACACCAAACTTAAAACTTGCTTGTCCCCAAGCAAGAAAAGAATTATGCTCAAAGGTTCTTACAATTAGAATGGATTTGAAGAATAACATGTGCTATCCTGCGAGTGAAGTGATTACGTTACAGTGGGGTGAACTCTAAATTATATGATCATGCAAGGGCTTCAGTGCTTACTAGTTCATACATCTTGGAAGTCTTAGGACTTAGAACTTTCATCCAAATAATATCATAGAGATCTCTTTATAAGTATTCACCTTGAAGCAGCTTATAATTTCTGTGTTTTGGCCTTGACTTCTAAGTTTCATGTCTCAAAGCGGCTCTTTAGGTAAACTTTCAATCAATACTCCTAAACTAGTTGGTTTTAAGGTATTAGGTGTTAAAGCACCCTTACGGATTTACTTGCTCAAGCCTCTTTCTTTGACACAATTCGACCACAAGCATTTACTAGGATTACAACTCTTTGAGTTTTTGTTTCTTCCTTCTTTTTTGCCTAGTAATTGATGCTGAGAGCCTTGGGCCATGTTCTTTTTGTTTTTTTTGTATTTTCTTTATTTTCTTTTGTTTGCTGCTTCTTGGATCAATAAATGTTTGAGAATCTCCACAATACTTCTTTGAACTCGATGTCCTGCCTATGAGCTCCCATGCAAATTTTCATAAGCATGTGACATCAATGCACAATCATACAACTAGAACCACCACTTCTCCTAATCTTTTGCTTGCCTCAAAATTATTTAATTCCTCAATCCTTCTTTTCAAAGAACTGTTATGTGATGCCTTTTTGAGACATTGAGTGCAAGCAAGTTTGGAGAGTATAGGGTTGTGACTATTCAAGCATCTCAGTTATTAAATTACAGAAAAACTATACTATATAGACAGACAGGGGTACAATATCACTTTCAATCATAGCAGTGTCTGATGCAAAATAATCACTTAACAATACAACCTTTTGGAATGTACTTGCTTTATTCCTCATCATCATCATTGTTGGTCTTCACATTCCTCTTTCATCTCTTTGATTGATGATGCTTAAATCTTTCCAAAAACTTGTATGATGTTCTACACTGATATTGAAAGTTGCTTGTTCCCCAAGCACTTGAAAAATGGTTAGCATGCATTAATTATTTGTGGGCTTTTGAACTTACTTTGGTGTGGGAACACCACACTTAGTACCTTGCCAATGGTTCTCATGCATCAAATTTACCATGTGTGAAACTCTTTTTCTTTGCCAAAAGTAATAGAACTAAAAACTAGGAGACAGCAAAATAGTTAACTAGTTTATCTAAATGCTTGAAGCTAGCATTATGCAGAAGGTGAGAACATGTTTTATGATGAGATTTTGGTGGAACACCAAACTTAGAATCCTTCATTCTCCCTTATATTGTTTTGGTGTGCAACACCAAACTTAGCTTCTTGCAATATCAATAAAGCTAATTAACCTTTTTATTAAAATAGCTATGAAAAGAAAACTACCTCAGGTTGGGTTGCCTCCTAACAAGCGCTTCTTTATTGTCATTAGCTTGACATCTTTCATTCTGTGATCATGGAAGTTGAAAATCTTGTTGCCTTTGATTTTCTCCTCTCACTATAGGTTTCCTTTCCTCTGTTTCTTCTTATGGAATTTCTCTGTGATACTTTTCTTGGATGAGTGATTCTTTTCTCATAGTCCTCTCACTTTCCTTCATAATTGCTTTTATTTCTCCAACCTAGCAGCTTTTTTGTTGTCTTTTGGGTCATCTTCGGTGGCTTTGGAGATGGTGGTTGCCCTTTTTTCACCCATTTCTACAATGTGTTTAGCCATTTGTTCCATTTGCCTCTCAAGTTTTCTGATTGAGGCTTCTTGCTCTTTACTTGTTGCTTCCTGATCTTGTTTTGCCATCTCTTGAATTTTCATAAAATTCTCCATTATTACCTCTAGACTAGAGATTCTTTGGGAGCTTGAATTTGGTTGTGGTTGCGTCAAAAGGGATGGTTGATGAAAGTTGTTTTGGGAGAATTGGGAAGTGTGATGGGGTTGGAAGTATGTATGTTGTGGTGGTGTGTGATGGTTGTTGTTAAGAGGGTGGTGTTTGTGTTTGTATGTGAAGTTGGGATTGTAGTAATTGGGGTCCCTCGGCCCTTGATTCTGGTGCTCACTCTTCCTCCAGTTGGAATGAGTCCTCCAGGGTGGGTTGTACACATCATCCTGAGGCTTGTGTTGGAACAGGCTTGAGGTATTGTTTAGAGAGTGTACTTGTTCAGGACTTTGTTGCTCATAGTTAATTGTCTCAAGCTTTTCAGATTGATTCCAACCATGTGAGTTTTGAGGTAGGTTGTGTGCATTTACTACTGCAGTTCGCAGCTCGTTGATGTTTTTGACCATCAGCTCCATTTGTTGCTGAAGTTGTTGGTGCATTTGCTTGTTTTGAGCCATGAATGCATTTAAAACTTCAATTTCCATCACTCCCTTCTCTCGTGTGGATGATTGCACTTCTGCCTCTAGCTTACCAATTTCCTGGGGTGGTTTCAACTTGGCCAGGAATTCACTCACCAGATCTTCCCATTCGATGATGCTTCTTTGTGGGAAAGCTTCAAGCCATTGAGCAACGTCATTCATGATGATGAGCGGATGCTTCAATTCATGGGTTGCATTGTCATCTAGGGTGAGGACATTGCTCCCACAATGACTGGGATTTGTTGGGTTCTTCTCCATGATCTGCACAATCACCAACAGTCCAAGTGAAAATTGAATATATTCATGCGAAAATATGGTTAGAGGATTAGTTGACACAATGTGTCAAACAGTTGATAGGCTTAAAGGGTTACTAGAAGAAAACTGCTTCTGTCATATACTCAGCAAGCAAAAACATATAGGATGCACAGAACTAGCGAAACTAGAAAAACTTCACTCTATTTCTAAAGTGAGGTTTTAGTTAGCTTAAGCAAAAATTCAAATAGTTAGTGTGTTAGTTAAAAATTAAAGAAACAGAAAAGAAAAGGTGCTTGATCTAGATCTCCACTTCACTTAATCATTGTCAATCTAATCAATCCCCGGCAACGGCGCCAAAAACTTGATGGTGTTTTTGTGGAAAAACAAATTTCCAAACACATAAATACTAACCGGCAAGTGTACCGGGTCGCATCAAGTAATAATAACTCACATGAGTGAGGTTGATCCCACAGGGATTGAAGGATTGAGCAATTTTAGTTTAGTGGTTGATTTAGTCAAGCGGATCAAGTATTGGTTTGAGTGGTTTATAATTGACAGAAGCTAAATTGCATGAAATATAAAGGGAAGAGGGAAGAATTGCAGTAAATCAAAGAGAACATAAAGTAAAAGTGTTGAATCTTAAAGAACAAGTAAATTAAATTGCAGAAACTTAGATTGCAAGAAATGTAAATGACTGAATCTTAAAGTGCAAGAAAGGTAAATTGCTTGAATTATAAAGGGGATTGGAAACTGGGATTTGCAAGAATTTAAACAAGCAGAAGTAAATTGCAATAAACAGAAGAACAAAAGATGAACTGAATTTGAGTAGATCTAAATCAGAAGAGTAAAAATGCTTGAAGAATTAAAATAGAAAGTGAATGTAGCTCAATTGCAGAAGTAAAAGAGAAATTAAAGATCTCAGGAGTGGAAGAGACTAGAAACAAGTCTAGATCTCAAATCCTTCCTTGATCCAACAAGAACAATTGAAAAAGAAATGGAAAATTTAGTTGCAGAAGAAGTAGAAGAGTGAAAGCAGTAAACAGAATTTGAAATGTAAATCAAAGTTTCTTAGAATTATGCAGAAAGATAAACAAAGAGATCTTAAGGTGAGATTGAAACAGAATTTCTTCAATTCTTCACCCAAGATCCAAGACAAGAAGTAAAGAGTGCTCAAGCCAGAACCAAGAAGAAGAGAGATGAATTCTCCTTCCAAGTTCTCAGAAATCCAAATTCCAAGCAAAAACTCTCAAAACTATAAAGTGAAAATTCTCTAAGAAGAAAAAAGTTAAAAGTTTTTTTTTTACTAAATCAAACTAGATTCTATTTATACACTTTCTATTCTTGGATTTAAGAATTTGGATGGGATTTTTAATTTGGTGAAGATTTGAATTTAATTAGATTTTTAATTGAATTTTCAGCCCATGTGTTTCTCCCAGGAGGTTGCTCTGCTCTTGTGGAGAGCGAAGCATTAAGGCTTCTGCTGGATCCGTTGTTGCGTGCCAAGGTTGTGGGCCATTCAGGATAGCGCTCCGCTCTTGTGGGGAGCGGAGCATTGCGGCTTGTGTTGGAGCCTTGTGTTGTGCGCACACCAAGTTCTCTGCCCTTGTCATGTTGCGCGCTCCAAGCTCTTGGCCGTGTCAAGTTGTGCGTGTTGCACCAAGGAGTAGCGCTCTGCTCTTATGGAGAGCATAGCTCTCCCTTTGCTATGGAGAAGTCCCAAGTTCGAGACTTTGGGGATAGCTTTTTGGTGCAAATTTCCTTGGTTTCTTGTAGCGCCTTGCTCCTTGCTTCCTTAAGGTGCTGTGTTCGATCCTTGGAGGTGGCATTTTGGCCAAGTGTGGCTTATTTTTCTTTGTGAGTAGCGCTCCCCACTCCCCCTTGCTCATGGGTTCGATCCTTGGAGCAAGCATTGGCAAACTATTTCCTTGGATTTATTCTTGAGTGAAGCCCGATAATGCTCTCAAGGGGAGCGGATTATCATTATTCTTTCCTTTGTTTCTTGGTTCAAAAGTGTGCTCTGCTCTCAAGGGAAGCATAGCATCAAGCCTTGCTTTCTTGGTTCTTTGTTGTGCTCCCTTGAGAGAGTGCTCCGCTCCTGAAGAGAGCGCTATGCTTCCTCCATCCATGTGCCATGCTTCATTGTTTCCTTTGCTACACTCTTCTTTTCCTTGGGCCACGCTTCTTAGGCCACGCTTTCTTATTTTCTTCTTTTCTTCACCTACAATTAATCAAAACAACCAATCAAAGTATCACCAAATTCACAAGGTTTATAAATCATTCAAAAATCAATTAAATTTAGCTTGAACCTCATGATTTAGTTTCAATTAAATGGTGGTTGATTGATTCAAAGAAACCATGCATTTCCATTCCAAATTACTTACTTACAATGCAAGAAAGTGCATAAAACCTACTAAAATCAGAGAAAAAGACTAGTGAAACTAGGCTAAGATGACTTGTCATTAGCAGCCTTGGCAAAAGAATTCAAACCATAACAACTTAAGAAACACAAACCACAACCAGCAAAACACTAACCATAATCCATACAAAAAACCCCAAAACAACTACCCCAATTCCAGCTATTATCCACCCAATAACCCAGCCGCTAACCAAAATAACTATCATCCAACCTCAACATCCCACAATCAGCCACAGACACCACAAGATGCTTAAAGGATCTCAAACTTGGAGATATTGATGGAAAAAATGATGAAACATTAGGAGACCAGCAAGAATCATGAAGCCTCAATGAGAAACTTAGAAAGGCAGATTGGGCAACTGTCCAAGCAAGCAGTGATTGAGAGACCAACAAGTTCACTCCCAAGTGATACCATTTTGAATCCCAAAGAATAATGCAAAGCTATCCAATTAAGAAGTGGAAGAACCTTGGTGAATGACAGAGAAGTCAACAAGAAGCCTATGGATAATGACAAGGCGACCAACAAGAAAGATGAAGCCAGCAACAAGGAAGAAGACGAGCAAGAACAGGAGAAGCTTAAAGAGAAAGATGAGCAGCCACAATTTTCAAGGAAAGGGAAGCAAGTCATGGAGGAATCATCACAAGAACAGAAGAAGGTTGTGAAGGCTTACACACCTCCTCTGCCATATCCTCAAAGACTACAAAAAGAACTCAAGGATCAACAATTCCCTAAGTTCCTTGAGGTCTTCAAGAAGCTGGAAATCAACATCCCACTTACTGAAGCATTAGAGCAGATACCTCTATATGCTAAATTCCTGAAAGAGCTTGATAAACCCCAATTTTGTGGTAAATATTGTGTAGAATTTGGGAGTTTTGTCAATATTTCTCACACTTGTTCACAAGAATGGCATGGTTTTGTGTTCTCTTCCTGATTTTGCTTTACGATAAAAAACATGCTTATTTTGCCTCAGAACTGCTATATTTTGATCCTCTTTTATTGCCATTCAATGCCGTGATGTATATGTTGAGTGATTTTAGGATTTATAGGACAAGAATGGCCTAAAAGAGAGAAAGAAAGCATGCACAAAAGGAAGGAACATGAAGATTTGGATTTTGGGAACTTTAGCACCGACGCGCACGCGCACTACACGCGTACGTGTGCATGAGGATAGTTGGAAGCGGCGCGCAAGGATGGACGCATCCGCGCAGATCAGAGAAATCCCATCGACGCGCACACGCACATGGCGCGCACGCGTGGATTACAAAAGCAATCGGCGTGCACGCCCGCATGGCACGTACGCGCGGGAAGCTGCACGTGACCTCATTAAAGAAAATCGTGCCTGGCGATTTCTGAGGCTCATTAGGCCCAAATTCAAGCTGTTTCTGCATGGAAAAGACCCAAGGATGCTAGGGGGAATGGGGGGGGGGATCATTCATTTTACACTTAGACACAATTTTAGTTAGTTTTTAGTTTTTATTCTTCTAGAGAGAGAAACCCTTGTTCCTCTCTAGATCTAGATTTAATTTGATCCTCCCTTGTTGAATTCTGAATTGGATCTTGTTAATTACTAGTTTTAATTGTTTAATTTGAATTCCTTGGTATAATTTTACTTAGATCTTGTTTTGGTTTTATGAATTCTTGTCAATTGTCACTTTATACCCATTGCTTGAATGATGTGAATCTTGACTTGTTAATATTACATTGATGATTTCTATGATTAATTGTGTTGTTTGAATGATTGTATGTTGATAATTGTTAGTGGGTACTTGTCAATTTCAATTTAAGTGCAATTTGAACATGTCTTATATTAATGCTTACCATGTGTTTGTTGAATTATTTCCCTTGATTATAGAGTAGTTCTCTTTACTCTTGGCCTAGGCTAAGGGAATTTGGTAAACTTGAGTCATTGGGTCTAATAGATTTGATGATTTGGGAACCCTTAGTGGTCAATTTGATAGCCATTGACACTAACCTACTACTAAGTTAATTAGTAGTGAGGTTAGACCTTATGGGTTGATGTTGACCAAACCATTTAATGTACTTCAAGTATAGAAGTAGACTTAATGAGTTTGGTTCCTCATAATTGTCAAGATATGGTTATTAGACAAGGATAGTGACCCCAATTCCCATGTCTAGCCCAGAGTTGCTTTTATTATTCATATTTGAAAACCCAAATTCTAATTGTCTTGTCTTAGTCATAGTTATTGTTTAGTTTTAGAGTAGAATTATACTGAATGATCCTATTAGTTTGGAATTGCTCACATCTTGCTTAGTTATTTGAATAGTTTCTTGCATCTTAAGATTACTTGCTTGTTAAGATTCCTATTTTATTTTCTTGCTCATGACTCACAACCCCGGAATTCTAACCAATGTTGAAGCACATGTTTGCCCATTCCTTGTGAGATGACCCGAGGTTTGAATACTTCGGTTATTTTTATTTGGGGTTGAACTTGTGACAACCAAATCCCTTTCTAAATTTGATCCTCGAAGATTGTTGTTGGTAGAGCTATACTTGCAACGGGACTTTATTGAGAAATTCTATTCCGACGTAATCCTTGAGCTTGCATCAGAGCTCATCAACAAAAAGAGAAGCTGGCATGAAAAGGAAACAGTGCTTCTGACACAAGAATGCAGTGCAGTGATCTAAAAAGGGCCCCCTCAAAACTCTAAGACCCTGGGAGCTTCTTCTTACCTTGCACCATTGGTAGTATGACCATAAAAAAAGTACTGTGTGACTTAGGAGCCAGCATCAATCTAATACCTTATTCTATGATGAGAAAGCTATGCATAGAGGAGGTAAAGCCCACACAGATGTCATTAAAGCTCGTGGACAAATCATTGGTATTTCCTAAAGGAGTAATTGAAAACTTTTTGGTCAAGGTGGATAAGTTTATATTCCCTATAGACTGTGTAATCCTGGACCTAGGAGAAGAAGGGAGTAACTCTATTATCATGGGAAGACCATTCCTGGCCACAGTAAGGGTCATTATAGATGTTGAACAAGGAGAATTGTCCCTAAGGGTACATGATAAGAGCATCACTCTGAATGTCTTTCCAGAAGCACAGCATACTGATGAAAAGGAAAACTGCATGAAGTATGACAGAGAAGGCGTACATTGGAAGGAAGAATCTAAGGAGATACTCATTAGTTCCCCTCCAAAGCAAGAGACAAGCAGCAATTCAGGACAAAATGAGAATGAGACTGTACAGAATGATGAGAGAAAGCAAGAAAAAAGTGAGGTATTGGCCACTAAGAAGACAGATCCCAAAATACAACCCACTGTCAAAGGAGAAGGATCACCAAAAAAGGGAAGAAAAGCAAGAAAAAGACCCTAAAAGGGTGGAAAAACAAAAAGATCCCAACTAAAGGATTCTCAAAGGGAGATAAAATGTAACTAATCTACAAACAGTTGGGGACAGAGTAACAATCTGATGATTACTACACTATCAACAGGATACTCTCACTGGAGCATACAGAGATTGAACATCAAGGCACTGGAAGAAAGCTTACAGTGAGAGGAGACAAACCGAGGTACTACAATCATCAGTCACCCTAATAAGGAGTCAATGTCAAGCTAATGATAATAAAAGAGCGCTCCATGGGAGGCAGTCCATGATTTAATAATCTTGCTTTGTTTTAATTTCAATAAATGGTTCTCCTAGCATATATTTGAGTTCTTAGAAGCAGATTTGATAATTGCACATATCATTATGAAGCATATGTCTGATTCCTAAGTTTGGTGTACCTAAAGGCACTCCAAAATAGCCTCTCAAGATATCTTAGGATATATACTTATTCATTCAGATGGAGTATATAGTCAAACACTAAGTTTGGTGTCTACATATGCATTGAATCTCAGAAAAACAATTTTTTTTGCTCAAAAGATCAAATTTATGAATAGATGAACCATACATTGTTTCATTTTAAGAAGTTTATGGTAAAAGAAATGTCCCTTATGAAGAATGTACCAATTGTGAAAAATGTTCATTGCATTTTATATGGATCACTTAGCAGGGGACAAGTTTGGTGTTCACCAAATTTTGGTTCACTATCTAAGGAGCTTAATTGGTTATTTATGAATAAGGGACATGTAGAATTTTGTTTTTCTTTATTTGGCACTACACCACCGTAATTCAACCCTTGAAGCTTACCATTGTCTTGATTTAATTGTATAGGTACAAGGGAGATTGAGAAAAAGACAAAAGGGAGCATGCACGGTTATGACAAGATGAAAAGAGAGTCACATGTGCCTAGGGAAGGGTGCTCTCTTGGAAAAAATCTGCATGCATTAATGCCTTGGAGGCCGAACCACATGCATCCAATGGGGAGCAATCCTTGTCCTCCTTCATCCTTGCATGCTAACCATCCATGCTATGAGCCTTATACAATATTTTTCTCAATCTTCACCCTTCATTTGTTCAACCGAACCCCTCCCACTTGTGATTTTGTTTCAATGATTCATGCCTTCTATAAATTGGCAACAAGACTTCCGAAGCTCACATATCCCTTCTTCTCATACAAGACCTCCTCATCCATTTGTCTTTGCTTTACTCATACAGTTCTTCTCAAACATATTAAAGCACAGCAACCTATTTTCCATTCTTCTCACAATAAAATCGTGCCCAAGCTCATCCTCCATTCTTTCTTTCCTTCTTAATATATGGCTTCCTCAAGTTCTAGAAGAAGGAAGGGAAAAGAACCAGTGGTAGCCGAACCATCAACTTATGATACAAAGAGATTTAAGTCTGAGTTTCATGAATCAAGGTATCATAGACTCATGGAATCAAAGCACGTCATTCTAGAGATGGACTTTAGACTGAGGGATGGAGAGTATCCTATCATGAGAAGAATTACCAAGAAAAGAAGGTGGGAACTTCTGTGTGAGCCTTTTACAGACATCAGTGCAGTCATGATAAGAGAATTCTACGTAAATGCTGTGAAGACAAGCATGGACAGCCTCCCTTATAAGAGCTATGTCTGGGGTGTTGAGGTAGATTTTAGTCTATCATCAGTCATGAGGGTCCTACAGTTGAGAGTAATAACCTATGGAGAGCTTAGCTTTGAAGAAAGATTGCAGGGTGAGAATGACCCTGACGAGATATTACATGGGTTATGCTTTGAAGACAGACACTGGGAAAGGGACTCAGAGGGAGCTCCAAGCCATGTGAAAAGAATAGATCTCATACCAGAGGCCAAAGGGTGGTATGAGATAGTGAGAAGGTCTATACTCCCTACTGCAAACACTTCAGAAGTCACAATCCAGCGAGCTATCGTGACATATTACATTCTAAAGGGAGGAGAAATCAACCTCTCACAACTCATAGCAAACAACATTCAGGAGATGGCTGAGAATACAAGCAAATCAAGTAGGCTTGGTCACCCAAGCACTATTTTGAGGCTGTGCAATAGGGCTGGGGTGCTCTTTGAAGATGAAGATACAAAGAAGGTAAAAGGAGGCAGAGGAATCAAAAGGCGAAGCATGGAAGGTGCTACTAATGATGACAACCAAGAGAAAAGAAGATCCCAAGGAAGAAGAAGAAGACCACAAGTGGAGGGAGAGCAAGCTTCTAGTGTACTGGATTTGAGTCAAATATAGCGAGCCATTGAAGAAATGTCTCAGCAATTTGTGATAGCACAAGAGCAATATCAAGAACAATATTTGAGGCAACAGGAGCAGTATCTGAAGGATCGAGAGCAACAAGAGAACTGGCAGCGCCAAATGATGGAACAACAAGAGAAATGGCAGCAACAAATGATGGCTCAACAACAAGAATTTCAAACAAAGTTTCTTGATGGACAAAGGGAACAATCAGCAGATTTTCGAGAATGATATAATAGATTGTCTTTGCGACAGGCTAAGTATGGGGAATACACTCAGAATTTGTATCAGTGGAAGAACATATATCATACCATTGGGGAGCATAGACACGTAGATAGAATGGAATATTATATAGAAACCCAATCAAATTTGGATTATGTAGTCCACAGCATGCCAGCATTAAACCCACAGATCAAGCCATTTAAGTAATGCCAAGAGTTGGTAGACCATCAGAGAGCAAGAACCAAGCAGCATACAGCACACATGCAGCATGGGTTGGAGGAGGCTAGACTCTCAGGTCTGATAGACCCTATTTGGGATCGAAGGTGCCCTGTTGAAGAACCTCAAGATGCAACCAAGAAGAGGAAGAAGAAGAAAAGAGAGTCAAACAGGAGCAAGGAGCACGACAATTAGGAGGTGGTGGAGTTTCTTTCATATCTTTTTATTAAATAAGGATGATGCATACCTGAAACATAATATGCCTCCAATTGCTTTATGTTTTGCACCTTCATATTCTAAGTAGTTTTCTTACAAGTGATCTGCATTGTGCTTGTTATCAATCACTTGCTTAAATTCTGTTTTATTCTCTTCTGCATAATTAAAAGAAAAGTGTTTGAAACAGAAAGTGATTGTCCAATGTTGTAGAAATTAGAATGAAATTCAGTGGTGGTACTTGTTTGATTTAATGATTAGCTCAATAACAAAAGCTGCATAATAAAATGTCCTTTGTAGTGTGAATTAAGCTACTGCTATAAAGCCTTTTACCAATGAATATCCTTGAGAATGGATCTAAGTGAGAAAGAAAAAGAAAAGAAAAGCCAAGAATTGGCAAATAAGCAAATAATAAGGCTAGACACCAATAGCTTGGACCCTAAGACATATGCCTGTGTTGCTTTTGTACTAGGATATGCTTGGACAATTAGGTTCTGAGGAGTATTTTAAAACTTGGCCACTTGGATTAACTAATCTGGGATTGCCAACCGAAAGTCCATTATCAAGAGCAACCTAGTTACAAAGCATTTAGTGATTGTTGGGCATCAATGTTCCTAGGAAGAAATAGTGAGCCAAGTGTGTGTGGTAAAGGAGTGTTGAGCAAAAATTAAGCTAAAAGGCTGCTGCAACACTTGCCACCAAGCTTTCATTAATAAATAAGCCTTCTAAGCAAAAGAAAGAAAGAAAAAGCTAACAGGGATCAATCAAAAAGCAAGGCATCATAGCAGCAACTCTAGTGAACCATCAAAGAGACATTCCATATCAGATAGCTAAGAATAATTGAGCTACATTTGTCTACATAAAACCCCATGAACCAAGCTCAATTATCTGCTAAATAAGGACATGTATGCTTCTCTGTTTCATTTCGTTTTTTCTTATGTTTAGTGCTTGATTGGGGACAAGCAAGATTTAAGTTTGGTGTTGTGATGACAAGTCATATTATGCTAGCTTTTCAAGCATTTTTCACTTGTTTGGTAAGGTTTTATACGCTTTCTTGCACTATAAGTAAGTGATTTGGAGTGGATTTTCATGGTTATGTTAAATCAATAAACCATTGTAATTGACACAAAATCATAGGGTTTTAGCTAGAATTAGTTGATTTTGTGAATGATTTAGAAACCTTGTGAATTTGGTGATACTTTGATAAGTTTATTTGGTTGCTTGAAGGAGAAGAAAAGAAAGAACCATGAAAGCGTGCTCAACCAAAGCGTGGCCCATGATACTAAAAGTGTAGCGCTCATCCAAAGGAGCAAGGGACAACGCTCGAAGACCCAACAGAGCGCCCAATGATGCACCAAGAAAGTAGGGTTATGGGAGCAACAAAGAGATGTAGTGCTTTCTATTTAAGCGAAGCGTTCAAAGAGTGAACGCTAGTATGGAGAGGCCAAGCAAGGGGATCAAGGGCTCTACGTTGACAATCAAAACAGAGCGCTCAACTACAAAGCACCAGCGCTCAATTGAAGAGAGCGATACGTTAACTCCTTCTACCTTTTTCAGGCATGGCTCAAAAAGAAAGCTAGGCATAACACTCACAAAATGGGGCAACCAAGGATCGAAGAGGGGGCAAGGTGCTACAAGGCTTGGCATGAGGACATTACAAGCAAGCAAGGAAATCCACAAAGTGAAGCAGCCAAGGTACGAAGAGGGAACCATGGAAGCAAGGGGCGCTACGTTGGAAATTTCCAACTGAGCGCTATGTATGGGTAAAGAAGAAATTGGCACAAAGGGGAGCAACCAAGGCTCGAAAGGGGGAACAAAAGCAAAGCTAATGAGCGCTCAGTTCACTAACCAAACTGAGCACTCCACTGGAGCTAGCAACCTTGATTCATTTTCAAATCAAATGCCATCTTGGATCCACTTCTTCACCAATTTGAAAAGCCCACTCCAATTTCTGAAAACCAAAAATAGAAAGTGTATAAATAGGAGTTAATTTGATTTGTAGAGACTTTTACCTTTGGACCTTGAGCTCAATTTTAGTTTTCACTTTTAAATTTTCATTTGGGAATTTGGGAATTGGTAATTGGATTTAGTTTTCTTTCTACATTTTCATTTTCTTCTACAACTTCTACTATCTGTTCTTGGAATTTGAATTGAGATTGAAGAGCTCCATTGATTCCAAATCTGAGAATCATCTTTTACCTCTCTTCTCAATTATTCTAAGAATTGATCTGAGTTTAGTTTTCTGTTTTCATTTTCTTCTTCTGCAACTTCTACTTTTCTGTTTTGGGAATTGGAAAATTGGATCTAAGTTTTATTTACTGTCTTCCTTTTTATTTTTTCTGCAATTACTTTTCTGCTTGATCAAGAGAGCAATTGAGATCTAGATCTACTTCTTAATCTCTTTGTTCTTCTTCGATCTTCAATTTCTCTTGAAGAATTTCACCATTAAATAAAGTTTTCTTGCTGTTTGTTTCTTCAAGGGAATTTACATTTATGTTTGGTTGCTGAGCTGAATTTCTTTATCTCAGAGATCCCTGATCTTTTTTAACTTGCAATTTCTTGTTGAATCTGAATCCCAGTACCCAAATCCCTTTTACTCTTCAAGCAATTTATATTTCTCAGCAATTTAGATTCAGCAATTTACATTTCTTGCAATTTAAGTTTCAGCTCTTTTACTTTCTTGTTCTTTAAGTTACTTGCAATTTACCTCTTCTGCACTTTATTCTTCTGCTCAATTTACCTTATGGACCTTTATTTACTTGTAATTTAGCTTCTGTCAATCAAAATCACTCAATTTATCAACTGTTCGCTTAACTAAATTCATCACCTAACTAAAATTACTCAATCCATCAATCCCTGTGGGATTAACCTCACTCTTGTGAGTTATTACTACTTGATGCGACCCGGTACACTTGCCGTTGAGTTTGTGTGGAATCGCATTTCCATCCATCAGTATCCAACTCCCGTCCTTCTCTTTCTAAGGACTTCCACCTCTTCACAAATTTTCTTAAATGTAATCCTTTGTTCAACAATTTTATCTATGCCTTTTCCCTTACTCATATCATAATTGGGAGGGTGAGAGAAATTTACCTCCACAATGCTTTCACATCCCATGGGAGAAGGTTCTTTATGCTCAAAGGATTCTTCACCACTAAAACTTGATGCTTGGTCTTCATCACCAAGGGAACTCAATTCTTGCTCTATCCCGTCTAATTCCTCATATGAAATATGCCTTGGAGGTTGTGCACATTCCTCCCTAGCATCAAATTCAATCATATTAGAGGGGTTTTCATCAATTCTAGATTCCCATGGAGGTTCCGCATCTCCTAAGTCTTCAACCACTTCTTCTTTTTCTTCAACAATTGTAGCTTCCTCCAATTGTTCCAATACAAAGCAACTTCCCTCATTATCCACCAATCTCTCCTTCATGTTATGCTCTTAATTTGTTTCTTCACATGTAGCCATAGGATTTCCTTGAGTGTTCAAGCATTGGGATGCTAACCGGTTTACCACCTCGTCCAAGGCCCGCTGTGAATTGTTGCACATCCCTTTTCATCTCCTCTTGTCCTTAAACGAGAACATCAAGGATGTCATCCATTGGAGGTTGGGGTGGATGGAAGGGTTCATGATCTTGGGAAAAGGGGTCATAGTAGAAAGGTGGTTCTTCTTGGTAGAGTTGTGGTGGTTCAATAATTTCCACTCTTTCCACTTATTGCACAACACGCTCCATGGTCACTTAAAGTTGATCCAATGTTTTCTTGAGACGATCGCTTGAATCTTGTTCCTCTTGGATAATATGATTAGGATCATACGGCTCTTGGATCGATGGACATGAATATTGTTCCATGGGAGGTTGTGGTGGAAAGTAGTATTCATCTTATGGTTGAAAATTTATGCAATCTTGTGGTTGAAAATTTTCATACATCGGAGGTGGTTCATCTTGGTCATAGTATGGAAGAGGTAGCTCTTGAAAATGTTGATGTTGGAATGGTGGTGGCTCTATATGTGGTTCATATGGCTCATATGGTTGTTGGAATGGTGGATATGGATTAGGGTCATATGAAGGTAGTTGGTAAGAAGGGGCTTGTGAGTATGGTTAGGGTTCTTCAAAGTCACAAGGGGATTCACCATAACCATTATATTGATATGCATCATAGAATGACTCTTGTTCATAGTATATTGGTGGAGGTTGTTGCCATAAAGATTGACCATATGCATATGGCTCCTCCCACCTTTGATTGTCCCATCTTTGATACACATCCTCATTGTAGCCCTCATTTCCTACAACATAATTAGAACCAAACTCATAGCCAAAGTGAGAATTCATAATGAAAAGTGAAAATAAGAAACAAAAGCTAACAAGAAATAATGAAACAAAGTCCTAAAACTAGCAAAAATTAACAAGCAATTCAAAAATCAAGCTATTCACAATATTCACATATATACAATAACCAATAATATAACACCATTGTAATTCCCCGGCAACAGCGCCATTTTGATGATTGGATTTTTTGATGGTATAGAATTTCACTAATGAAATCTCGTCAAAGTATAGTTTCTAAACCAAACAATAATCCTTTCATACAAAAGATTGTTTGTCACTAAAACAAACCCCTAAATTTATAAACCGAAGTATTGGAACCTTGGGTTATTTTCCCTAGGAATTGCAATAAAGTGTCCTTGTTATTGGTTATGAGTTATGTTTGGGATTTTGATAAGAGACATGAATGATAAATGGCAAGGAGGTAAACTAATAGCTAAAAAGGTCTTGGCAAGGTTTGATGGTCAAGGATCTCTATCCCTAACACTAACCACAACGTGAGAATTGGCAAGGATCAATCCCATTAAATCATCCTCTAACTAGTAAAGAAAAGTTAAATGAGCTTTATCAATCCAAGTCCATAAGTCCTAACTCTCCACTAATTCAATTAGTGAGAATTAGAGTCAATGGCTCCCAATCATCAATTACTCGGACATTAGTAACTCAAGAGTTCCTAAGTTACCTTCCCAAGCCAAGAGCACTAAAATCTACTCTAACATCCTTCCAAGTATTTTATCAAACACTTGGAGAGCATAAAAGGAAAGCATAGTAAAATTGCAAGGAAAGTAAATCTACACAACTCAATTGCAAGGAATTAAACAACAACAAATCAAATGAATAATAAAGGAACATGAAAACATAAATTGTATTAAAGAAAAATAGAAGAACAAAACTGCATCAACATAAAAGTAGAGAATTACAAGAATTAAATGCTAAACTAGAGAGAAAAGATGTAGAGGAAGAAGAATTACAAAAGGAAAAGTAAATCAAAGCATGAAACTAACCTAGATCTAAGAAATTCCAATCTAGATAAAACCTAATCCTAATCCTAGAGAGAAGTGAGAGCTTCTCTCTCTAGAAAACTAATTTTTCCTTCCAAAACTAAACTAAAACAAACTAAGTATCTAAGTTTCTTATTCCTCTTCAATCCTTGGGTTAAATAACATCAGAAATGAGTTGGATTGGGCCCAAAATACTTCAGAAATCGCTGGCCACGAGTTGCACTTTAGTGAGTCACGTGCAACATCGGCGCATAGGTGTACAGTGTACGCACGTCCCTAAATACGATGTAACTATGACAAATTTTATATCATTTTGAAGCCCCATATGTTAGCTTTCCAATGCAACTAGAACCGCGTCATTTGAACCTCTGTAGCTCAAGTTATGATCGATTAAGTGCATAGAAGTCGGGCTTGACAGCTTTGCGATTCCTTCATTTCTTCATGAGTTCTCCATTTCTACATGCTTTTTCTTCATTCCCTCAATCCAATCCTTGCCTCCTAAACCTGAAATCACTTAATAAACATATCAAGGCATCTAATGGAATTAAGGTGAAATAAATTTAGCTATTTTAAGACCTAAAAAGAATGTTTTCACTCTTAAGCACAATTAAAGGAGAATTTACAAAACCATACTATTTCATTGGATTCATGGGAGAAAAGTTAACAAAACCCTCTAAATTCAACACAAGATAAACTTTAAAAATGGGATTTATCAATACATTTGTTTAGTGCATGTTCTATTGACTGATTTGATTTTTGAATTCAAAAAGATCCATATTGATGGTCTTTTTGCACTAATAAATCAAAGCTCTGTCACCCAAAAGATATCTAGTATTAGTTAGTAACTGGGCTGGCATCTGTTGTTCAGAGCTCCTAAATTATGCACAAGATTAATGCTACGCAGGAATTATGTACACACACACATTCTTATTTCATCTTTTAAATGTATCTTATACTTGTTTTTTCTTCTTGTGATAGGATTACTCCGTTACATCAATTAAGAGATGGAATTTTTGTGGTTGCCAAAGAAATCAGCATTACATAGTACGAATGAAAATCAACAGAAATAAATTATTTCAAATCAACAGCTAAATGTTTAGTTCCTATAACCTTACATTCATGTATGCACTCTCTTTAATTTTCCTCCTCAGTAATGTAACTCAGAATTCTCAAATAAAACAATATAGTCAACTCAGTATTTAACAATTAACTCATACTCTAACTTGATTATTTTAGATGTACAAAAAATAATATTTATTTTCATTAATTAATAACAGCTGAAATTATCCTTGGATGACATAATACTAGAACATAGGAATGCATGTATTGAAGATAATTTAATTATTATTAAATAATTAAATAAAAAAAACCAGAATAATATCTCTATAGGCTCCATTTTTGTATGGCTCTATTGGAACCAAAGGGCATTTCTCATAACATATAGGAAAGTTCTTAAAATTTCCAGCAATAGCTCCCAAAAATAAGCCTAAAAGGCCACCAGATTCACCAATCAGTTGGCCAAGCTCATTCTAATGCACAACAATTTTAGTCTTACGAGACAACACCCACACATCTTTCAACCTTAAGTGACCTTCCTTAATCATTCCATTTGCATCTATCAAATTATTGAAGTCGTATACCATACATTATTATACTTCCTTTCTTGTACATCTTTTAATATACAGTGCTATAATTAAACTAAATTTAATAACTTACCTTCCAAATCAACTGTCCAGTACTTATTAAACTTTCTTCCCTATACATCTAATTGAACATATGAAATTTCTGAACCAGTAGATAAAGTAGGTTCAGACTCTATGGATTGAGAGGACTCATTTTGATCAACGGGTGGTGAATCATTAAACTCATGAGTAGAGGTATTCTTACGTGAAGAAACAATCTTTCTCTTAGTCATTTCTGCAATGTATCAAGAGAAATTAAGATTAATATATCAATAAGAGAATGAAAATGAAATAATAGTACTAAATTTAATCAACTAACAACCAAAGAAACAAGAAACTACTAAATCAAACTATTAAGTATATGTAATAAAACATAAAATTATGAAAGAAAACAATATATAACACTCTATGACTTACAACTAAAGACTTACATTACTTTAAACTTTCTTCGTCTATAATTTCTCCTGCTAATGGTACATGTGAAATGTTATCTGGAAAAAATTGTCCTAAATCTTGTGATGGATAACCCACATTGTCATAAATTATGTCTTCATCCTCAATGCCCATATCATATAAGTCTCTTGGCTTTACTTGAATTGGTATGCTCCAACCTTTTTCTTTCTCATCCTCCACATAATAAACCATTTGAGCTTCGTTAGCCTTAATATATGGCTCATCATCCTCATGCTTACCAGTATGTATCAATCTACTAAAGTTGATAGAGGTAAAACCTAACTTATCTACTTTCATGGCCCTTGGGTTTATGGTATTAGCCCATTCACATTTAAACAAGGTTACAAAGAATATACCATCATAATTAAGTTCAATGATGTCCGCTAACTTTCCATAATAAGGAACTGCTCCAAACCTCATATTGGGATCACTATTTGCGGGAGTAGCTTCTTGTTCCAAATGTCCCAAAAATACCACTGTTTTGAGTTTTTGAGTCTTTTTTACGTTCCACAGTCCTAAACTTGTATCCATTGACATTATATGCAGAAAATCTTCTTGCTTGGTCAATCGGCCCTTTGGCAAGACTAAAAAATACCGTTCTCTTAGATTCTTCAATTTTATCAAGATCTCGAATAATCTAAGAAAGCATGATGAATATTTTATCAACTTCATATGATGAAAAATGAAAAAAATAACTTCAAAGAAGAAGAATTTAACTCACACGGGTAGAGAACCAACTTGCAAACTCTCTCTGAACTTTCTTGTCTATCTTTGATGTATTCCTTGTACGACTTCTTAATTACTTTCGTACAATGTTTCTAAACTCCCTATAGATGTCTTAATATTAGGATTAAAGGTCATTAAAAGAATCTTAATTATATGAATTAGAACATGCTGAAATACTCACTAGAGATAGTTGTCAACTATGGAGCAATTAGTTAACACATGTCTATGAGCTTGTAACTTCTCAGTGGCTGTTAAAGTGAAATATGAGGAAACACCAAGTGCTTTACCTAATTGAGGAAATAAAGTATCTAACCAACGATTTGATTCTACATGGTTTGATTCATCATCAACAAGCCGAGGTCGATTCTATCTAGTCTTAATGTTCTCTAAATATCTGGAGCAAAATGTAAGAATTTCTTCCATTAAGTATCCTTGCACTATGGATCCTTCTAGTTGTGCTTTGTTACGTACATATGACTTCAAGTATCCTAAATACCTATTGATAAATAAGGATTAAATACTATCCAACAAACTAATAAATAACGATGTAAGCAAATAATTTTACCTCTCAATAGGGTACATCCATCTATAATGGCCACCAAGTTTAGCTTATTCTACAAGGTGCACCATCAAGTGAACCATAATTGTGAAGAATGAAGGAGGGAATAACATTTTCATGTGCCATAACGTGAGGATAATTTGATCTTGCAACTTATCCAAACTTGGGGCACTTAACGCTTTACCACATAATTATCTAAAGAATGAACACATCTCAATTAGCACTGCAGAGACCTCATCCAGTAGCCCTATTCGCATGGTTAAAGGTAATAATTGCACCATAAGTATATGACAATCATGACTTTTTAACATCCTACTCAACTTAACAGAATCTAGGTCAATGCACCTTGATATATTGCTTGCATAACCATCAGGAATAGTGACATTTTTCAAAGTTTTCAAGAACGTCTTCTTACCCAAATTGTTCAGAGTATAAATTGCCAAAGGACACTTTCCATTTTCTTTCAACCACAAATCAAGCTTGATACCCATTTCTTCAAGGTCTCTCCGAGCATTTATGTGATCTTTTGACTTCGAACTATCATTTAACAAAGTATATAGTATGTTGTCACATACATTTTTCTTAATATTCATCATATCGAGATTATTACGCAGCAAATTAGACTTCCAATATGGCAACTAAAAAAAATGCTCTTCTTTTTCCATTGTTGAGTACCACCTCCTTCAACAGGTCCATTAATGCGTAATCTTTTACCACTTCTTCCTATTTCTTCTCTTCGGCTAAAGGTGACATTAATATTCTCAACTTGTGAAAGGATTTCACTGCCAGATAAGGTTCTTGGTGGAAGCCTTGTTTCTTATCTTCCATTAAATTGAACGGTGTTTAATATAAACTTGTGGCTTTGATCTAAAAAGCAATGATGACCCATAAAACAATAATTTTTGATGTGATTGAGATGATGAGGGATGTTATGAAAGTTGCAAGATGGGCAAGCATGTCCTGTGTATGTATTCCACCCAGAAAGAGTCCCTTACCCAGGAAAGTCACTAATTGTCCACAATAAAGCTGCGTACAACTAAAACACTTCTTGTTTTAAAGCATCATATGCATCGTAACCATCAACCCATAACTCCATTAACTCTTTTATTAGAGGTTGCAAATAAACATCTATGTTATTCCCTCGCATTTTCTTGCCAGGAATGATCATTGAAATTATGAATGATGTCAATTTCATACACATTCATGGAGGAGTATTATACAGAATGAGAATGACAGGCCAAAAACTATGAATTGCACTCAATGTTCCATGTGGATCGAAGCCATCGGTAGCTAATGCAAGACGCACATTTCGTGGATCGGATGTAAAGTTGGAGTGCTCCAAATCAAACCTTTTACAGGCCTTAGAGTCTCTTGGGTGTCTCATTGAGTTATCCTTATTCTCAGCTATAGCATGCTATCGCATATCAGCAGCAGTCATTGACAAGTAGAATAATCTTTTCAATCGAGATTTTAAAGGAAAGTAACGAAGAACTTTTGTTGGATGCTTCTTCTTTTTGTTACCAATAATACTCGATGCCTCAGCTGGACCTTTTTTTTATATGTCTTTCATCTACACTTATTACAGACTTTACATGTCTCTCTGTTCTCATCTTTGCCCCGATACAACATACAATTATTTGGGTAAGCATGTATCTTCGTGCAATCCAAACTGAGTTTAGTGATGATCTTTTTTTCCTCATAAAAAGAACTTGGAATCCTCGTATATTCAAATGCGTCACTCAGTAGTTCTAAAATAATCTTCATAGACTTGTTGGTCATACCACATAAGGATTTGATATGGAATAACTTTAGTAGAAAAGATAATTTTGAGTATCTTGTACACCCTTCATATAATGGCTCTTCTCCATCCTTAAGTAACTCGCTAAACCCTTTCACTTCAAGAGTTTCATGAGTTTTACCAGGCATAGATCTTTGACCACCACCATCAATGACTTCATTTGCTATTACGGGTGTTGCATTTCTGGTGTTCCCGCCAACTCCTAGACCTTTACTAATAAAGTTTCTAATTGAATTAACCTCGATCATAGGATGTTGCTCATTGGCCATAAAATTTTGTTCTACATCCGAAAGAATACTACTTGAGACGTTGCTAGTTTCTCCTATCGAGCGCTCTCCATGATAAAATCAAAATGTATATCCTATTGAAAATTGTGTACAAATCAAATGATCATACACCTCGTCCCTTGTTAGCCACTTCTTAAAAGCACATGCACTACATGGACATATGATTGTTCCATCGGCAAAATGATGTGCAAGAGCAAACTCAATAAATCTTGAGACACCTTGTGCATACTCAAGAGAATTTTGTGGTCTCTTAATCCACGATTTATCCATAACTTCCATAGCTTTAAAGTGTTTTGTTCTGGTTTAAAGCCATGTGCACTATTTAGTAACAACTATATAAATATTTTTTAAAAAAAAAATACTAATCTACCAACCATAGGGAAAGAGATGTTACTTGTTCTTCAAAAAAAATCAGCACATATGTAAAATGGAATAAGTAGGTTTGTTACTTCCAAAGAAACAGCCTTCACTGCGAAAGAAAAATAATAGAATAAGAATCAGAATTAGAATCAGAAAAATGAATTAACATGGATGAAAGATAGTAGCTATGTAGGTTGGAAAAACCCACAAGAGGTTGGCTTGTTATCCTCTCAAACGCACCTAAAAAATACAATTCCAAAAACCAGCTCAAATCATAGTGTCCTCCTGCCCGTTCCCCCTCTCTTAAAATAATAATAATTGGATGTCATTGCATGCATTTACCTTACCTACGAATTGGAATAAATATTCTGTTATATAGCAACAGTTTCAGACATAAAACGCAGCAGTTTCAGTTGCAGTTGCATTTACAGTTTCACAAAGAAAGTAAGAGAGAGATGGTACTACTCTTAAGTCTTAATTGTTAATGCATCATCACTATTTACTGTACATTCTCCATTCTTTCAATTCCATCCCAAAAAAAGTTCAAAATTAGTTAGCTAGCTATGCACTCAAAACTGGACAATTTAACTTCAAGACCATCTTAACAACAAAATAAATATCTCTATAGCAAATTCATGAAAATATGATCAGCATAAACGCAAGTCTGGTGTTGTTTACCGCAAGTAAAACTAAATAATCGCATACCAAGGAGAACACACTAATGAATGATTATGTAAATTAATTTATGATCTAGAGTTTTTATACAAGTTGACTAATTTTTACGACTCTCACTCTATCTGTCATGTTTAGAAGTTAGGTACTCATTCAGATTTAGCTTTGATTAAGTAATAATCATATTCAAAACTAGTCTAGAGTCCTAATTCAACCATATAAGATGTAATTTTACTCATTGAGCTCTCTTTCATGAAAATTCCTAATGTAAAAGTCTAGAAAAACGTCAATGATAACACTACACGTGACTTTTAAATAGACACAAACCTATTGCACAAAATAGCCCAAAGCATGCTTCAACTAATGACATAAAATAAACATTTGCACAACGAGTCAATAAAAACATGTTAATTCATGAACAAAAGTCAGCAATTGTTGCTTGATGCACAAAAATTTGTCTTTCAACAAATTTTCACCGGCAGGTGCACCGGATTGTCGTCAAATAAAAACTCACAATAGAGTGAAGTCGAATCCCACAGGGATTGATTGTTGGCCAACTTTAATTAGAGGAATGTTCTAGTTGAACTAAATCAAATTTGAATTGGGATGTGCAGGGAATTAAATGGCGGGAAAAGTAAGTTGCAAAGAATGTAAATGACGAAATGTAAATTGCAAGATGTAAAGAGCAGAAATTAAAGTGCAGAAAGTAAATGGGAATGAAGAGATTAGGCATTAAAGTAAATAACAGAAAGTAAAGAGAATGGGAAGATTAAAGATGGGGGTTCATTGGGCTTAGGAGATGTTGTATTCTCCGGATCAAGTTTATTCTCATCTCTTCCTCAACCAATGCATTTATTGATCTCCTTGGCAATCTTAAGTGATTGGATTCCAATTCCTTGGCAACCCAATCTCTCTAAGCTTGAACAATTGCTAATTTCTTGATTTAATTGCTCATGGGAAGAGATGAAGTATGGTCATTGATTATACTATATGTATTTCCAAATCAAAGTGTTGGTAGGATTATATGTCACGATATCAATCCAAACCCCAATCCGGTCCAACATGAGAAAGCATTTCTAGCATGATCTCCTCATTCCTCTTCCAAGGCTCAGAGGAGATCCAATTATGAATAGCTTCTTTTCCAAGACAACTACCCTATTGGATGAAAGAAGAAGAAGAATGAAAACTATTATTTATCCATTGAATTACACAGAGCTCCCTAACCCAATGTGTAATAACCCCGTTTTTCGAGTACGCGAGATCTTTTCTGAAGGTACGGATTTCTCTGGAAGATCAGTAAAGGGAACACCTTTGATATATCATCAAGTATCTCAATCCTCATTGTCATTATGTCATCCTTAAGCTAGAACCTTTTCTGAGGCAAGCTTGATAACGCAATTGCGAAGAACCTAGTTTTTGAACCGTATCGGTTAGGAGTTTTGACTCTGATTTTCGAAAATAGTCTCAGTTTGATGAAGAAGACTTGATTCATGAGAGAAGAGAGGTAATAGTATAATATTATCATTATATGAGTATTAGAAGCTGCTAGAATGATATTATAATGTTACCTGGTTTGTTTTAGTTAAAAACAGGAAATCGGTTTAACCGGGTTCACAGTTTACTGGTGTAGCTTATCACCAGCACTCTTTGATGACTTTAGCAATGCTAAGGCCTCATCATACATGTTCTATTCTCATAATAAATATGTTACTAGTGTCATTTATGCTAGTAACTCATAAAATAATTTTTAGAGATGTTTTTACAGGTGTTCCGATACACCTAGTTTTAGTAGTTATACACCAGAGATATTTTAATATTATTTTAATCCACTTTCAAGCCAACCAATCACAACTCACCTTACACCGCCAAGACCTCCAAGGCTGTCTCATTTCTTCATTTTGGCCGAAAATAATAAGAGAGAAAAGAGAGAAACTTTCATGAACATTTAATCCTCAAAGCTTGATTTCTGCTGAACTAAAACTCAAATCAAAATTCGAATCTGACCAAAATGATCCTCTCTTCTTTCTCTACATGATCATATGACTTATCAAGGCTGGAATCAAGGTGAGTTGGCTGCACCATCTCCCTTTTGTTTCGGTTTCAAGGAAACATGCTTAAACATGTGTTTTCTTGATGTTCTTCCTTAGGAATCATGCTTAACTTGACTTGAGGGCCAAGAAACATTAATTTCCTGCAAATCTAAGGTGAGAAATCCCTTCCTAATGTGCTGAGTGAGATTTGGTCAGTTGAAGGTTTTTGGATTTAAAGTTGTTCTTGATGTGATTTAGGAGGAAAAAGTGCTTAAGGACCACCTGAAAGTATAACCGAATTTGGAGCAGCAAAAACTGGTAGGGGTTAATGAATTTAATCTTGATTGATTGTGTTTGAGTTGTGTGATTATGATATGGTTTGGCTGTGCTTGAAATTGATTGTTTATATGAGTAATTCTTGTTGAAATTTTGGTGAAAATTTGATGAAATTTGATGAAATTCAAGCTATGAACTTGTGTTCTTGTGGCTGCTGGAAAACGAAATCCTAACCCTTAAATTGGGGTTCAATTTGTGTTGAAATCATGTGAAAAAGATGGGGTTTTAGTGGCTGGGAATTTATTATGAATTTTGGTAAAAATCGGTTGCTGAAAAGATTGAAAAACGGGTGAAAACAGAGAAAGAATCTGATGAATTTACGAAGAAGATGAAGAACACTTTAAGTGTGATGGAGAACATGGAAGAATAGGCCTTAGATCTTAAAAAGGGCAAGGAAGTAAAATTTTTGGTGTTTGGGGGTTATTTGGTAATTTCCAAAAGTTAGGGTGGTTAAAATAGAAATATTAAAAGTTACGGGTGGTAAAAAGTAAATTTTAAAGGTTAAAAGTTAAAGTGGGGTAATTTTAAAAATTTAATGATAAAATAATAAATAGTAATAAAATATTAAATAATAATATTTAATTAAAAATAATATTTTAATAAAAATAATAAAATAATACAGAAAAGGCAGTTTTCTGTAAAAGCTTTAGAAAGACAACTTTAAGTGCAGAATCTCATAATTACCTTCATAAAACACCTAGGGAGTGGTAATAACATGTTAGTGAGGCAAAGATAAATAAAAGATAAAAAATTAAAGAAAAGATAAACACCAAAGAAAAGTCTGTAAAGTTTTAATGACAGAAAAACAGACAGAGATTAGTAAACGAACTAGGAGCAACATAGTTAGTTCTTGAGTTGCGCCCAGGGTTAGGTATAATATGAAAAGTTAAACTGTTTCAGTATAGACTTAATGAACCTATACTTGGGACATGCTAACTACTCATATCGAAATTTACATAAGCTTTAAATACATACGTTAAGCAGAAAAAGAGTAACCAGAGTAGAGTAAAGAGATACAGAGAACAGAATAACTAGAATAGAGTAAAGAGATTAAGAGAAAAGTGTAATCAGATTAGAGTAGAAAGACAAAGAGAAAAGAGTAATCTGATAAAGAGAAATGGTTTGAGTTATGTTGTAAAAGTAAAAGCTGTAAAGTTTGTATAGTATGATTGAATAGAGAAAGAAAGAGGTACTACATAAGAATGTGAAAGTGATGATGAATAATGAGAATGATAATGAATGATGATAATGAGAATGATTATGTAAGAATCTGCTGCAGAGAGGCAGTCAGATAGATGGTGGCACGACCACTGAGAGTGCTTTCCTGGGATACTTAGCTATAATGCTATTCTGTAAGTCAGAGGACTCTTACAGAGGTATCAAGAAAACAGAACTAGCATATACTCCTGTAAGTCAAAGGAATCTTACAGTAAGTGTGTTGAGCAGATATAAGTAAACTAGCTCCGCCATGCAAGTCAAAGGACTCTTGCAGTGGGTTGCTAGTGCCACCCTGCAAGTCAAAAGACTCTTACAGTGGTTTGCCTCACAAGTCAAAGGACTCTTGCGAGGGGCATTGCCAACAGGGAAGCTTTACCTAGTCAAAGGACTCCGGATAATGTCGGGAGCGGGTACGTAACCGACAAATGAGCTCATTACCTGCACTAGGGCTAGACATGCATCATACTTGGTTGTGCATTTTCTCTATTATGATTGTTGCATGAATGTATGCTTTCTTTGTTTGTATTCTATTCTCTGTGTTTGTGTTTGTTTTATTTTCTTGTATTCTTCTGTTTGTGTTCTGCTATCTGTTTTCTCTATCTTCTCTATTTATCTGTATCTTCTATTTATTGCTTTTCTATATTCTGCTATTTATCAATGATGCACGGAAATTTGTCTCTCAACAAATTTCCTTCGGCAAGTATACCGAATTGTCGTCAAGTAAAAACTCACAGTAGAGTGAGGTCGAATCCCACAGGGATTGATTGGTCAAGCAACTTTAATTGGAAGAACGTTCTAGTTGAGCTAAGCAGAAAGTGAGTTGAGAATTGCAGAAAATTAAATGGCAGGAAAGTAAATAGCAGAAAATAAATGACGGGAAGTAAATTACAGAATCTTAAATGGGGAAGGGAAGTTTAGCATGAAAGTAAATGGCAATAAGTAAAGAGAATGGGTAAGATCAGAAATGGGGAATTCATTGGGCTTAGGAGATGTTGCATTCTCTAGATCAAGTTCATTTTCATCTCTTCCTCAATTAATGCATTCATTGATCTCCTTTGCAATCTTAAGT
This sequence comes from Arachis ipaensis, assembly GCF_059453495.1. Lineage (NCBI taxonomy): Eukaryota > Viridiplantae > Streptophyta > Magnoliopsida > Fabales > Fabaceae > Arachis > Arachis ipaensis. The sequence continues at coordinate 89,642,254 of NC_142440.1, read as the reverse complement.
GATTGAATTCCAATTCCTTGGTAATTCAATCTCTCAAATCAGATCAATAGCCAATTCCTTGGTCTAATTGCTCATGAGAAGAGATGAAGTGTGGTCACTGATTATACCACATGTATTTCCAAATCAAAGTATTGGGAGAATTATATGTCACCATATCCGCCCAAACCCCAATTTGGTCCAACATGAGAAAACATTTCTAGCATGATTTCTTCATCCGTTTTCCAAGGTTCAGAATAGATCCAAGTATGAATAGCTTCTTTTCCAAGATAACTACTCAATTGGATGAAGATTGAAAGCTTTCTAGTAAAATCAAGAGAAAAGAAAGAAGAAGGATTATGAAAACTATTATTGATCCATCAAATTACAACAGAGCTCCCTAACCCAATGAAAGGGGTTTAGTTGTTCATAGCTCTGGGAATGGAATGCAAAGATGGAGAGTACATTTTGAAAGTTAAACTAGAAGTGCAGAGAAAGTAAAATACAGAGAGTAATTCTAATAATGCCAAAAGCCCCTCTTTCTAGTTCAAAGTTCTCCCTATTTATACTACTCTTCTGATCTTCTAGTTGGCTCTTCAAGTCTTGGATATGGGCCTTTGGATCTTGAGTTGAAGCAGTTATCTTCTTCAGTGGGCTCAGCTTTATTTGCAGAAAAAGTGTGTAGTAGGCAGGGACTTTAGCTTAGGGCGTTAGTGGTGTTAACGTTAAGTGAAAATGTGGGGTTGAGAACGTTAGTGACAATCACCTTTTTCACTAACGTTCCTAACCCAAAGTGGTCCACGTTAACTTCAACGTTAGTGGCACTAACGTGACCACTAACGTTGACCCTTGGCCCTTCGCAAATGTTACTGGGGTTTACCTTTTTCAATAACGTTGAGAGTACCCTTTTCTCCCTACGTTAGAGTTCACATTAGAATAGTTAACGTGGCCTTTAACGTAAGCTTGCCAAATCTTCGAGAGTGTTAGTGACACTTACCTTTGTCACTAACGCTTCAGAACGCCCCTACTTCCCACGTTAGAGTTCACGTTAACTAAGTTAACGTGACTTCTAATGTGGTATTGATAGCCATCTCCAACGTTAGTAACAAAGGTGAGTGTCACTAACGTTGGCTCATCATCCCTCTTCTCCACGTTAGCTTCCACGTTAATGTAATTAACGTGGCAACTAACGTGGCTCATAGTGGCTCAATCCAACGTTAGTGACAAAGGTGAGTGTCACTAACGTTAGTGATTCTTGCTCCCTCCACGTTAGAGTCCACGTTAACTAGGTTAACGTGGCTTTTAATGTAGCCAATATGGGCTTAGTCCAACGTTAGTGACAAAGGTGAGTCTCGCTAACGTTGGCATCATCTTCTTCTTCCATGTTAGAGCTCACGTTAACTAAGTTAACGTGGCTCTTAACATGGCCAATTGCCCCTTTTGGAACGTTAGTGGCACTTACTTTTACCACTAACGTTGGAGTTCTACTTCTCTTCCACGCTAGCTTCCACGTTAACATAGTTAACGTGGCAACTAACGTGGGCTATGATGGCTCACGAAGGCGTTATTGGCAATCACTTTTCTCATTAACGTTGCAAGCTAGCCTTCATTCCACGTTAGTGGTCACGTTAGCTAGACTAACGTGGCTGCTAACGTGGTTCTTCCTTGCTTCCTTTATCCTGAAATCAAGCAATAAAGTGCATCAAAGCTCTGATCCAAGTTATGAGACATGCATCATTCAATTTGTCATTTAATTAATACATAATTCTCATGAAATCATGTAAAATTTACAATGTTTGCTTGAATCAAAATGTAAGTGATTATTTACCCAAAACTTGCTTATTTCCAAAGAAAATGCATGAAACTACCTTAAAACCATAAAGAAAAGGTCAGTGAAACTGGCCAAAATGCCCTGGCATCACAACACCAAACTTGAAGCTTGCTTGTCCCTAAGCAAGTACTGGAACAAGAGAATGATGAATGAAATGACAAGAGGAATGAATCATTGTTGTGGAAGTCATGTTCTTGGTTTTATGCGGTTTCATGCATAGCAACTTAGGTTCATTCCTTTACTGGCTTTTAGACATTTATCATGCCTTGGAATACTCACTTGATTGCACCCTTTGAGACTTTTATTTATTGATCCCTTTGTCTTTCCAAGGTTTATTTCTTCCTTAGGCTAAGTGTTCTGTGAGGGGGCGACTCTTTAAGATAAGCTTTCAGCCAACACTCCAGAACCAGTTGGTTCAAGGTGCTAGGTGTTGAAACATCCCTAAGGACTTACTCCCTCAAGTCTCTATCCCCCATACATGCACACCACAGGCACATGGTTTGTTTTTTTCTTTCCTTGAAGTCTTGGTGTCTGTAACGACCCAATTTTTAATATGTCTAGATCATACCAGAAACTGAGCGCTACCAATTTGTCTTCCTAATTGTTATATACTATTTATCATATGAGCCTGATTCGTTGTTAAAAACGTAGTTTATTTGTGGCGTATTTTTTTTGAAAATGTTTGGATTAATAGACAGAATCATTGATAATCAATTCAGAACTGATAACAGATGAAACAGTTATAAACAACCACACATAAATACATCACAAGCAGTTAATAACATTCTGTGATCCAGCTTTTATTTAAGTATAAGCTTTTAGTTAGAACACCCCTAGATATAACTAGATAATAACTATATACATATATATACATACAACATCCCAACCCTGACCTGTTCAAGAAGTCCCTAAGCTGGCACCCAAGCTAGCCTAGACTCTATACTCACCTAGTCCCTCTAAACAACTAAGGCGAGGGAAAGTATGTTCTAAGCAATCAAAACTCGAGTCGGGTCGAATGTTATCAAAAGGTGGAACATCATATACTACTCCTCTGTACAATTAGTCATTTCCATATGATGTCTCTCTGGTACCTCATCAAGCAGCTACATAACAGGAATCTCGTTCACAGGATTTAAGTTAAAGTTTGCATACAAACGGGCTGTAGATGTTGGTTGGCCTCACAGTATATACATATAAACAGGTAACGGAGTTCACTCTAGACTCAGAAGACTACCTAGAGTGGAATCCCTTTTTTTTTTTTGCGTACGATCGTCAGCGAATTACGGAAGGGAACTCTTGCTTCCATCTGAAGGGGGAAGGGAGAGAGAAGGGGTAAGAACTGGGAAGTTCTTAGTAGGGTCGGGGTTATTAGTTAAGTTTATTAATTCCGTGTTGTTTAGCAGATGAATAGCAATACACCGAGAAGTAGTGAACAGAAGATATAGATAAATAGAGAAAATAGAAAAAACAGAAAGTAGAACGCAAACAAAAGAATACAAGAAAATAAAACACAAATACAAAGAATAGAATACAACAAACAGAGCATACATTCGTTCAAATAATCATAACAGGGGAAATGCACAACCAAGTATGATGCATGTCTGTCCTATGCAGGCCATGAGCTCACGTGTCGGTTAACACCCTGCAGCCCGACATTACCTAAGAACCAGACTTAGATATGGTTTCCCTTTGTGTCCTTAGTGCATACGTGTCAGTGGTAAGAATACCACTCCTTCGTGACTACCAGCAGTCGGCGCAAAGCTCGACCCCATAATATACGCACAAGGGGAAACAGTGATCCTCAGTTTGTGGGCGTCCCCGAGATCAATTCACAAACAAAATAATGATCCTCAGTTCGTGGGTTTCCCCGAGATCAACATACAACAACAAACACGATCCTCAGTTCGTGGGCTATACCCGAGATCAATACTCAACAATACAGTCATCTTCAGTACGTGGGTTATACCCGAGATCAATACTCAACAGTTCATGGGTTATTCCCGTAATCAATGATTATCAGTTCGTGGGTTTTTCCCGTATATAAAATAGTTAACAGTTTGTAGGTTTCCCCGAGATCAATGATCATTCAGTTCGTGGGTACTTCCTGTATTTAACCAATTATCCGTCCGTGGGTTTTACTACTCTTTTCTCTTTGTCTGTTCACTCTGCTCTGATTACTCTTTTCTCTGTATCTGTTTCCTCTGCTCACATTACTCTTTTCTCTATATCCCTATTATTCTTTTTTTCTTTATCTCTTTACTTTACTCTGGTTACTCTGTTCTTTGTGTTACTTTATTCTGCCCTGATTTCTCTGTTTAACGTTTGTTTTTTAGGCTTATGTAAATTTCGGAATGAATAGTTAGCCTGTCCCAAGTATAGGTTCATTAAGTCTATACTGAAACAGTTTAACTTTTCATATAATACCTAACCCTAGTCGCAACTCAAGGACTAACTATATTGCCTTAGTTCATTCACTAATCTCTGTCTGTTTTTCTGTTATTAAAACTTTACAGACTTTTCTTTGGTTTTTATCTTTTCTTTAACTTCTTATCTTTCCTTTATCTTTGCCTCACTAACATATTATTACCACTCCCTAAGTGTTTTATGAAGGTAATTATAAGATTCTATGCTTAAAGTTGTCTTTCTAAAGCTTTTACAGAAAACTGCCTTTTCCGCATTATTTTATTATTTTTATTAAAATATTATTTTTAATTAAATATTATTATTTAATATTTTATTATTTTTTTATTATTTTATCATTAAATTTTCGAAAATTAACTTACTTTTACTTTTAACCTTTAAAATTCACTTTTTACCACCCTAACTTTCAGAAATTACCAAATAACCCCCCAAACACCAAAATATTTACTTCCTTGCCCTTTTATGGATCAAAAAGGTGTTCTTCATTGTTCTTCATCACACTCAAAGTATTCTTCATGTTCTTCATAAATTCTTCAGATTCTTTTTCCTTTTTACCCATTTTTCAGTCTTTTCAGCAACCGATTTTTACCAAAATTCAAAATAAAATTGCAGCCACTAAAACCCCATCTTTTCTACATGATTTCAACACAAATTGATCCTCAATTCAAGCTTAGGGTTTCGTTTTTCCAGCTGCCCAAGTACATGAACTTTAAAGCTTGAATTTCATCAAATTTCATCAAAATTTCACCAAATTTTCACCAAGAATCAATCATATATGCAACCAATTTTTAGCACAGACAATTTATACAACATTCACACAACTCAAACACAAATAATCAAGATTAATTTCATGACACCCTACCTGGTTTTGCTGCTTCTAATTCGATTAAACTTTCAGGTGGTCCTTAAGCACTTTTTCCTTCTAAATCACATCAGGAAAACACATATTTAAGCATGTTTCCTTGAAACCAAATCAAAAGAGAGATGGTGCAGCCAACTCACCTTGATTCCAACCTTGATAAGTCATATGATTATGTAGAGAAAGAAGAGAGGATCATTTTGGCCGGATTGAAATTTTGATTTGAGTTTTAGTTCAGCAGAAATCAAGCTTTGAAGATTTGGAACTAAGAACTTTTCTCTCTTTTTCTCTCTTGAGAGTTTCGGCCACAAGGTGAAAATGAACCAGCCATGGGGGTTTTGGGGGTGTAGGGTGAGTTGTGATTGGTTGGCTTGGAGGTGGATTAAAATAATCTTAAAATATCTCAGGTGTATAACTACTAAAACTAGATGTATCGGAACACTTGTAAAAACATCTCTAAAAATTATTTTCTGAGCTACTAGCATAAATGACACTAGTAACATATTTATTATAAGAATAAAACATGAATAATGAGGCCTTAGCATTGCTAAAGTCATCAGAGAGTGCTGGTGCTAAGCTGCACCAGTAAATTGTGAACCCGGTTAAACCGGTTTTCTGTTTTTAACTAAAACAGACCAGGTAACCTTATAATATCATTCAAGAAGCTTCTAATACTAATATAATGATAATATTATCCTATTATCTCTCTTCTCTCATAAATCAAGTCCGGTTCATCAAACTGAGATTATTTACGAAAAATAGGATCAAAACTCCAAACCGATATGGTTTAAAAACTAGGTTCTTCGTGACTGCATTATCGAGCTTACCTCAAAAAGTTCTAGCTTAAAGAAGACATAACGACAACGAGGATCGAGATACTTGATGATATAGAAGTGGTTCTCCCCTTACTGATCTTCCAGAGAAATTAGTACTTTTAGAAAAGATCTCACGTACTCGAAAATCAGGGTTGTTACATTCTACCCTCCTAAAAGAAAATTTTGCCCTCAAAATTTGATGCATAGGTAAAAAGTTGCAATGATATCCGACCTAAACAAATTCTTAGAATAGAACTTACCTCGAGCGATAGATCCAAACTTTATAGTATTGCCAGCGGACTCATCTACCATTCTTTTTCGACAGTCTCTTGCCCGATGTCCTTCCTTATTACAATAGTAACATAAACCTGTTCTAAACCGGCAAAGCCTACTACCACGATTCTTTCCACAAGTTGGGCATACTACTCCAGTCTGAGCTTGGTGACGTTGACTCTCGTGTCCTTGTCGAATGTCACGGTTATTGTCACTACCATTATTGCGAGTTAGAAGGCTGACATCTCGGTGGTTTCCACTCCAACGCTGGAATTGACGAATGGCTTTAAAGTTGCGACCTTGAGGGGCTAAATTCTAAACAAAGTCTCTTTGTGAATCCCCCCTACGAATTGCTCGAGCTATCGCCACCTTCTTTGAACATTCTTCCACTAGTTTACTTTTATTCACTAGTTCAGCAAAATTTCGTATCTCTAGAGGAACAACAGAATTCATCAGTTCTTCTCGGAGTCCTCCTTCAAACTTTAAACACTTCCATTCCTCAAAGTCTGCTGGGTTCCCTTGACAAATCTTGGAGAAACGGCACAAGTCATCAAACTTACGGGCATACTCAGCAATAGTCATATCTCCTTGCTTCAGCTGCATAAGCTCCATCTCCTTGGCATCACGTGCTGCTCTCGGAAAATACTTCTTATAGAATTCATCTCTAAAGGAATCCCAAGGAATGTCACCTTCATTCTGTTGCAGAAGTTGCTGTATCCCCTGCCACCAGTACTCAGCCTCTCCTTCGAGCATATAAGTAGCAAACTCCACATGTTGGGCTTCCGGAACATGTTGTGCTCGTAGTGATCGTTCGATAGCCCGAAACCAGTTATCAGCATCGGTCGCAACGAGTGTACCTTTAAACTTAGGCAGTTTAACCTTCAGAAAAGTCGCAAGGTTCATAGGTCTTTCAAGATGCCCCAAGTTATTATCATCATTCCCACTATCTTTTCCATGTTCATTCTCATTCCCGTTTCTCACCCCAAGACGTTCAACAGCCCTAGCTGTTGCTGCTGCAGCCTCACGCACTGCCTCAGCTATAGCGTTCATGGTAGTCATAAACATTTCCTGTTCTCTCTCTCGGTTATCACTAGGGGTTCCTTCCCGCGCACTCCATCTTCGTGGTCTCATTGTAGTCCTGTTCACACCAAACAATCGTTATTAAGGTGATCAGTCTTAACACTTCAAGTCAAGTGTGAACATTTCCAGAATGAAAATACAGAGACAATCATGCAACACATATCACATAGATATCCTATAAGCATGAGACACACAACAGAGTATGCAATGAAGCATAGTCAGTCCACTCCCTAGGCTCTATTGGGAACGAACTGCTCTGATACCAAATTGTAACGACCCAATTTTCAATATGTCTAGATCATACCAGAAACTGAGCGCTACCAATTTGTCTTCCTAATTGTTATCTATTATTTATCATATGAGCCTGATTCGTTGTTAAAAATGTAGTTAATTTGCGGGGTATTTTTTTTGAAAACGTTTGGATTAATTTACGGAATCATTGATAATCAATTCAGAACTGATAACAGATAAAACAGTTATAAACAACCACACATAAATACATCACAAGCAGTTAATAACATTCCGTGATCCAGCTTTTATTTAAGTATAAGCTTTTAGTTAGAACACCCCTAGATATAACTAGATGATAACTATATACATATATATACATACAACATCCCAGGCCCTGACCTGTTCAAGAAGTCCCTAAGCTGGCACCCAGGCTAGCCTAGACTCTATACTCACCTAGTCCCTCTAAACAACTAAGGCGAGGGAAAGTATGTACTAAGCCATCAAAACTCGAGTCGGGTCGAATGTTATCAAAAGGTGGAACATCATATACTACTCCTCTGCACGATCAGTTATTGCCATATGATGTCTCTCTGGTACCTCATCAAGCAGCTACATAACAGGAATCTCGTACATAGGATTTAAGTTAAAGTTTGCATACAAACGGGGTGTAGACGTTGGCTGGCCTCACAGTATATACATATAAACAGGTAACGGAGTTCACTTTAGACTCAGAAGACTACCTAGAGCGGAATCCTTTTTTTTGCGTACGATCGTCAGCGAATTACGGAAGGGAACTCTTGCTTCCATCTGAAGGGGGAAGGGAGAGAGAAGGGGTAAGAACTGGGAAGTTCATAGTAGGGTCAGGGTTATTAGTTAAGTTCATTAATTCCGTGTTGTTTAGCAGACGAATAGCAATACACCGAGAAGTAGTGAACAGAAGATATAGATAAATAGAGAAAATAGAAAAAACAGAAAGCAGAACGCAAACAAAAGAATATAAGAAAATAAAACACAAATACAAAGAATAGAATACAACAAACAGAGCATACATTCGTTCAAATACTCATAACAGGGGAAATGCACAACCAAGTATGATGCATGTCTGTCCTATGCAGCCCATGAGCTCACGTGTCGGTTTACACCCTGCAGCCCGACATTACCTAAGAACCAGTCTTAGATATGGTTTCCCTTTGTGTCCTTAGTGCATACGTGTCGGTGGTAAGAATACCACTCCTTCATGACTACTAGCAGTCGGCGCAAAGCTCGACCCCATAATATACGCACAAGGGGAAACAGTGATCCTCAGTTTGTGGGCGTCCCCGAGATCAATTCACAAACAAAACAATGATCCTCAGTTTGTGGGTTTCCCCGAGATCAACATACAATAACAAACACGATCCTCAGTTCGTGGGCTATACCCGAGATGAATACTCAACAATACAGTCATCTTCAGTACGTGGGTTATACCCGAGATCAATACTCAACAGTTCGTGGGTTATTCCCGTAATCAATGATTATCAGTTCGTGGGTTTTTCCCGCATATAAAATAGTTAACAGTTTGTAGGTTTCTCCGAGATCAATGAACATTCAGTTCGTGGGTACTTCCCGTATTTAACCAATTATCCGTCCGTGGGTTTTACTACTTTTTTCTCTTTGTCTGTTCACTCTACTCTGATTACTCTTTTCTCTGTATCTGTTTCCTCTGCTCACATTACCCTTTTCTCTATATCCCTATTACTCTTTTTTTCTTTATCTCTTTACTTTACTCTGGTTACTCTGTTCTTTGTGTTACTTTATTCTGCCCTGATTTCTCTGTTTAACGTTTGTTTTTAAGGATTATGTAAATTTCGGAATGAATAGTTAGCTTGTCCCAAGTATAGGTTCATTAAGTCTATACTGAAACAGTTTAACTTTTCATATAATACCTAACCCTAGTCGCAACTCAAGGACTAACTATATTGCCTTAGTTTGTTCACTAATCTCTGTCTGTTTTTCTGTTATTAAAACTTTACAGACTTTTCTTTGGTTTTTATCTTTTCTTTAACTTCTTATATTTCCTTTATCTTTGCCTCACTAACATGTTATTACCACTCCCTAAGTGTTTTATGAAGGTAATTATGAGATTCTACGCTTAAGGTTGTCTTTCTAAAGCTTTTACAGAAAACTGCCTTTTCCGCATTATTTTATTATTTTTATTAAAATATTATTTTTAATTAAATATTATTGTTTAATATTTTATTATTTTTTATTATTTTATCATTAAATTTTCGAAAATTAACTTACTTTTACTTTTAACCTTTAAAATTCACTTTTTACCACCCGTAACTTTTAATATTTCTACTTTTACCACCCTAACTTTCAGAAATTACCAAATAACCCCCCAAACACCAAAATATTTACTTCCTTGCCCTTTTATGGATCAAAAAGGTGTTCTTCATTGTTCTTCATCACACTCGAAGTGTTCTTCATGTTCTTCATAAATTCTTCAGATTCTTCTTCTGTTTTTACCCATTTTTCAGTCTTTTCAGCAACCGATTTTTACCATAATTCAAAATAAAATTGCAGCCACTAAAACCCCATCTTTTCTACATGATTTCAACACAAATTTATCCTCAATTTAAGCTTAGGGTTTCGTTTTCCAGCTGCCCAAGTACATGAACTTTAAAGCTTGAATTTCATCAAAATTTCACCAAATTTTCACCAAGAATCAATCATATATGCAACCAATTTTTAGCACAGCCAATTTATACAACATTCACACAACTCAAACACAAATAATCAAGATTAATTTCGTGACACCCTACCTGGTTTTGCTGCTTCTAATTCGATTAAACTTTCAGGTGGTCCTTAAGCACTTTTTCCTCCTAAATCACATCAGGAAAACACATATTTAAGCATGTTTCCTTGAAACCAAATCAAAAGAGAGATGGTGCAGCCAACTCACCTTGATTCCAACCTTGATAAGTCATATGATTATGTAGAGAAAGATGAGAGGATCATTTTGGCCGGATTGAAATTTTGATTTGAGTTTTAGTTCAGCAGAAATCAAGCTTTGAAGATTTGGAACTAAGAACTTTTCTCTCTTTTTCTCTCTTGAGAGTTTCGGCCACAAGGTGAAAATGAACCAGCCATGGGGGTTTTGGGGGTGTAGGGTGAGTTGTGATTGGTTGGCTTGGAGGTGGATTAAAATAATCTTAAAATATCTCAGGTGTATAACTACTAAAACTAGATGTATCGGAACACTTGTAAAAACATCTCTAAAAATTATTTTCTGAGCTACTAGCATAAATGACACTAGTAACATATTTATTATAAGAATAAAACATGAATAATGAGGCCTTAGTATTGCTAAAGTCATCAGAGAGTGCTGGTGCTAAGCTGCACCAGTAAACTGTGAACCCGGTTAAACCGGTTTTCTGTTTTTAACTAAAACAGATCAGGTAACCTTATAATATCATTCAAGAAGCTTCTAATACTAATATAATGATAATATTATCCTATTATCTCTCTTCTCTCATAAATCAAGTCCGGTTCATCAAACTGAGATTATTTACGAAAAATAGGATCAAAACTCCAAACTGATATGGTTTATAAACTAGGTTCTTCGTGACTGCATTATCGAGCTTGCCTCAAAAAGTTCTAGCTTAAAGAAGACGTAACGACAATGAGGATCGAGATACTTGATGATATAGAAGTGGTTCTCCCCTTACTGATCTTCCGGAGAAATCAGTACTTTTAGAAAAGATCTCACGTACTCGAAAATCAGGGTTGTTATAGTGTCCAGCACCTCTTTGGATTACTAGATGTTCTGTAGCAAGGTTGCTCTTGATAGTGGATTTTCAGTTGATAATCCTGGGTTAGTTAACCCAAGTTACCAAGTGATGAAGCACTCCTAAGAACTTATTCATCCAAGCAGATCCTTGGTACAAGAGCACCACAGACACATCCCTCAAGTTTCAAGCCCTTGGTGCCTAGCCTTATTCTTTATTAACTTTTCTTTCTTTTCTCAACCCTTATTGTTTTTTCCTTTTTCTTATTAGGATCTTATTGTTTAGCTAGTCTCATGGCGTGTGTTTCAAGTATATGATTCAGGACAGATAATTGCCTACCCACCTTGTTGGTTAACCAACTTAGCTAAGTAATTACTACACCACAAATTTAAGAACCTACTCCACAACCTTAACATCACTCTGGTCTTTCATAACATCTCTTTTTATTGGACTTAAAAGGACAAGCATACAATAAGCAAGATGAAAATGAAGGCAGGCAATTTGACTAGCAAGCATAGACCTAGGCAAAAGCAAACTTAAAGACAGAATTGAAAATTCCTAAGCTACTATGGAAGCATGTTCTATTTCATACATGATTTTCCTTATTTAAAAAAAAAAAACTTGAAAAAGAAAGATGGAACAATGAGGGAACTCTACCACCTTTTACTCATGGGGTTGTTCGCACTCTCCTTCTTGTTTGTCCTCTTTGTGTCTACTTGTGCTTCCTTGCATACGTGCCAGTCTAGCTTTTTTCCAATATTCAAGTGCCTTCCTTACTGATTCATGATTCTTTTCTACCCTCTCTCTTTCTTCTCGTGCTAATTCATCCTTCACTTCTTCATAGCTTATGATTCCCGGATGTAGTATAGGCAGTTGTCCGACAAAGTATCCGAGCCTGGCCTGAGTGTTCACCTGGTGTCCAGTCTGGCTCATGTAAACTCCTTCTGAAAACGCCCTGTGTTCGTCGAAGAGTTCTGCCTGTTCTAATTATTTCTGATGTATTTCATGTATGTGTGCACCTTGATGTGCTTGGATGTTGATTAGCTTTTGGATGGCTTCTTGTTGTTGATCCTGCCTTTGTTCCAACCTGTGGAAGGATTCTCCCCATTGTTTTCCTTGCTCCAGTTACTGCTCCATCAATTGTCTTTGCCACTCCCCTTGTTGATTCATCCATCTAGATAGTGAATCTTCTTGACGGTTTATCAACTGTAGGTGAAGCTCTTTCTGTACCCCTTGATTTTCCAAGTATTGTCTAGATAAGCCATCAATGGCTTCCTGTAGTTGGTGCATGCCAAAGGGGCTTGCTCCTTTAGGTTCTGTCCTTCTACCACTTGGTGCATTGGCCTCTTTCTTATCCTTCGTTGGGGTAGGGGAGATGCAACAGCATGCATACGCTGGACAGTAATTGGGATACCAACTTTTATCCATTCGGGGTTTTCATCTTCGAACACCACCCCTGCCTTGTCACACAGGCGGAAAATGGTGCTGGGATAGCATAACCTTCCCCCAGAATCACTTTTCTCAGCCATCTTCCTAATGCCTTGGGCTATGAGTTCATGCACCTTGATCTCTCCCCCTTAAGTATACATTGCACCATTGTTGCTCTCTTAAGATTCACCTCTGAATTGTTTCCGGCAGGGAGGATGGATTTCCTTACAATTTCGAACCACCCCTTTGCTTCAGGGGTGAGATCACCTCTTTTTATGAATTTGGGCTTCCCATTGGGATCTCTCACCCAATCCGCTCCTTGTACGCAAATATCTTTCACAATTTGGTCATAATTAGGACTACCATCTATTCGGGATCGATAGCTTTCTTCCTCGAATGGTATGGTTCGTAGCTTCAACACCCTCATGATGCTCATGGGACTAAAATCCACAGTTACTCCTCTCACAAAGCTTATAAAAGATTCCTCTTTCCTGTCATACCTCACTGCGTTTGCGTAAAACTCTCTTACAAGCATTGCATTTATCCTCGTGGTGACTGGATCGGTGAGGAGCTCCCATATTCTCTTTTCTACCTTCTCTGTGATTTTGGGGCACTCAGTTTTCTTGACTTGAAAGCCTAGCTCATATATGATCTCCTTATCAGCCATCCATCCAAATTGAAGTGCATGGTAAAAAGTTCTAAACTTCTTTTCATCAAAGGGGCGTTGCTCCATAGGCTCCTTCTCCTTTTTTTTCTTTTAGAGCTTGATGATGCCATGAGTAAGAGTTGATGTGTGAAAATGTTGAGGGGTTGTGGATAAGTGGCAGAATTTGGTTAGGTTTGGATAGGATATAGCTTAAAGAATTATACTTCGAGAGTGAGAAGTTTGAAGAAGTGGTTGCTGGAATGTAAAGGGAAGTACGGACTAGGAATCACTTATATAGGAAAATGATGAGTAAACGAAAGGTGTGGATTGATGGGGTGGTTGTGTGATGGACGGATGGGGTTTTGCATGGGATGAACACAAGGATCATCAACTTTATGATGGGGTTGGTTCAGTTTCCAAGCTTGTTCTCCTTCCAATGTTGCATGGCAACAATTTCCAATGCAATCCCCCTGGAGACACGTGTATAATCTTCTCTTTTTGTGGTGGCCGAACCCTTCAACTGCCCCATCAATTCTCCTTCAAAATAAAAGAAATGTGATTAAAAAAAATCTTGTGGAAAGCGGCGGCAAAATTTAAAAGACAAGAAAGAGTAACTACTTTTTTAAAATTGTTGTTGTCAACTACTAAGTGCTATTCACAAATGCAAACCAACTGACTAATTAAATTTCCATGTATGTAACTTTGGTGACACCAAACTTAGTTTGTGGCAATGTGGTGTAAGATGATTTGTTCAAGGTGCTAAGAGTGACATGCTATGAGCTGCATTCATGTCCTCTTACTGTGCCTTGAACACTAAACTTGTTCTTCACTATATGTTGCATAAAAGGATTTATTCAAGGATATGTCAAAGTTGATTTGCGATCCATGAACCTTGCTTTATTAACTAATTTAAAAGCATGTAAAACATGGGTTGCCTCCCATAAAGCGCTTCTTTAGCGTCACTAGCTTGACGTTCTTCCTTTTTCAGGGTGGTTGGTAATGCTTCAAATCTTCCCCCCTTGCAGTAAACCTGTCTCCATTGGCTTCATCAATGATCTCTACATGTTCTAGGGAGAGAACTTTGTTGATGGTGAAAACCTTAGGTAACTGAGATAGGATGGTGGGAAGATGAGGTGGGATATCTAGGAAGTAAGCTGAGATCACTTTATCCCCTGGAGAGAAATCTTCTGTAGGGATCTTTTTGTTCCTCCATCTCCTTGGTATCTTCTTCTTTGTTTCTCTTGCTGTTATCCTGCTCTTTGTAGTCTCTTTTTCTAGGGGGATTTTGTTGCTGGTCCCATATGATTCTGGTGGTTTTGGCTCCACTTGAGTTTCCTTTAGCTATGACAGCTGCTGATTATTTTGTTCATCACCCAAAGAAATTCCTGAGTGTACAGCTTGTGCCTCAATGCTTGTTTCTCCCACCATCGCTCTGCCATGCTCTGTCCTTAGTTCCTTGCCATCCTGACTTGCTTCTTGTGAGGGTTTGAAGACATTGAAGGTGAGTTATTCATCATGTACCCTCAGTATTAGCTCTCCTCGCTCCACATCTATGAGCGCTCTGGCTATAGCTAAGAATGGTCTTCTCAATATGATTGGGTGAAGATGACTTTCTTCCATTTCTAGTATGACAAAGTCTGTGGGAAGGAAGTAGTTCCCAACCTTCACCAGCACGTTTTCAACCACTCCTATTGATTGTTTTTGAGTTTTGTCCGCCAGCCTGATGACTACGTCTATGGGCATTAGCTCATTGATTTGCAGCCTCTTCATAAGGGATAAAGGCATTAAGTTGATGCTGGCTCCCAGATCACAGAGTCCTTTATCAAACATTGTTTCTCCTATGGCACAGGGGATGTGAAAACTCCCTGGGTCCTTCCTTTTTGTAGGCAGCTCTGGTTGAATGAGAGCACTGCACTCCTTATTCATCACTATGGTTTGTCCTCCCTTGAGTGAGCTTTTTCTGGTCAGCAGCTCCTTCATGTACTTAATGTATGAGGGCATTTGTTGGAGGGCCTTGATGAATTGTATGTTTATATGGAGAGATGCAAATATGTCAAGAAACCTTGAGTATATTCTCTTCTCTACACCACCATTGAGTAATTGGGGAAAGGGTGCATAGAGTCTCAGTAGCTCCTTCTGTGTAATTGTGGTTTCTTGATGATTCTCTTCCTGCTTTCCTGCTGATGTATCTTCAGGTTGTTCTGATGGTTTGTTCGGATCTTCCTCAGTCTCTTTATCACTTATAGTAACCATCTTACAATCTTCCCATCTGACTTTCTTTGCTTCACCTCTCAGATTTTTCTCTGTGTCACTTGGGAAGCTATCAGTAGGTTTGGGAATCTTCTCAGATAGGTATCCCACTTGAATTTCCAGCCTCTTGATGGTGTCTCCCTGATTCTTAATATTGGCTCGCACCTCCTCTTTGAACACCTTGTTATCTTGAATCTCCTTGCATATGCCTTCAAGTAGAGTCTCAATCCTTGATAGTCTTTCTTCCGATGATGGAGAGTTGAGATTAGAAGGATGAGAAGGGCCATTTTGACTTTGGTATGGATGTTGAGAAGTGTTATTGGGAGGGTGTTGGTATGACCTCTGTGTGGAGTGTTGGTGAGTTGCATTGTTGTTGGGGTTGTGGCGTCTCTGATCTTGGCCATGGTCTTGTTGATTTTCCCACCCAAAGTTTTGGTGGTTCCTCCAACCAGGATTATACGTTTTGGAGTATGGGTCATGGTTCTGCCTAGGTGAATTCCCAATGTAGTTGGCTTGTTCCTGATCACCCTCTGCTTCTTCATTCACTCCTTCTTGGGTTGTTGCTGAAGTGGTGATTGCTGCTACTTGATTCCTCTCCATCTTCTTGGTGGGGTCAGTGATAAACCACTATTTTATGGTTTATATTGTGTTTAATTGTGTGGTTTTATCATGATCCTCATCCACTTATTCATCAATTTATCATGCATTTAAATATCCTTCCTGGAATTAGTACATGATTGAAAACTGCTTCCTAGAGAGTTTTAATTGTGCATTTTAATTCTCCTTTATTCCATTCGATGTCGTGATCTGTGTGTTAAGTGTTTCAGGCTTTATAGGGCATGAATGAGTTGGAGATTTGAAAGGGAAGCTAGCAAAAATGGAAGGAACACAGGAAATTGAGGAGATGATCAGCGAGAGGCGACGCGGCCGCATGGACGACGCGACCGCGTAGAAGAGAGCAAATTGCAGTGACGCGGCCGCATGGATGACGCGACCGCACGGCATGGAACAGCACGAGTGACGCGGCCGCATGGATGACCCACCCGCGTGGTAAAGCGAAACGCGAATGATGCGTCCGCATGAGCGACGCGATCGCGTGACATGCGTGATGACAAGTCATCTTAGCCTAGTTTCACTAGCCTTTTTCTTTTGTTTTCAATTGAATTATGCACTTTCTTGAGCCAAAAGCAAGCCAATTGGGTAGATTTTCATGTTTCCTTTGATTTAATCAACCATGTATGAATTCATGCTATTTCATGAGGTTTTATGCTATAATTGTCATATATTATGAAAGAATGAATATCTCATGATTTTGAGCATAGCTTTGATGTGTTTGGTTGATTAATAATAGGTGAAGAAAGCTTGGAGAAAGGTTGATGCAAGAAGGAATGGCTAGGAGGAGTGACTTGAGTCTTAAATTAATTATGAACCAGGAAGCAAAAGCTGGAGCAAAAGTTAGCCCCTAACTTTTTGGCTAACTTTTGGGCAAAAGCTGGAGCAAAAGTTAGCCCCTAACTTTTTGGCTAACTTTTGGCATGAAAAACACTCCCTGGATGCACCAAAAGTTTGCGCCAACGTTAGCCCCTAACTTTTTGGCTAACGTTGGCGCTTGAAAAACTCCCTGGGCTAGCAAAAGTTTGCGCCAACGTTAGCCCCTAACTTTCTGGCTAATGTTGGCGCCATGAATAACTAAGGGGAGGCCAACGTTGGAGCAAAAGTTAGACCCCTAACTTTTGCCCCAACGTTGGTATCAGCAAAACAAGGGTGCTGATGTGAAAAGTTGGAGCAAAAGTTAGACCCTAACTTTTACTCCAACTTTTACTCAAGCTTTCATGATTCCAACCCGGTTCAATTCGGTTCTTCTCCAAACTCCAAGAGCAATCAACCAAGGCCTCTCTCAACCCAATTCCACCAAGAGCAAAGGCCCAATTGAAGGCTTGAAGACCATTTGAAGAAAGTGTATAAATAGATTAGAATTTAAGTTTTAAGGGAGCTTTCCTTTGAGTTTTCAGAGAGCTTTTCTTTTCTGGTTTGATTGAGAGCTCATTTTTACATTTCTTAGCATTGTTATTTTAATTCAAGAGAATTTGGGAGGAGAATTGATCTCTCTTCTTCCTTGTTCTTGCCCAGCACTCTTTACTTTTCTTGTCTTGGATTTTGGGTGGAGAATTGAAGAAATTCTATTTCAATCTCACCTTGGGATCTTGTTAAATTTTCTGCTTAATTAAATTTCAGTTTCGGTTACTTGCTTCTTCATCTACTTTCTTTGCGATTTACAATTTCCTTTGCAATTGTTCTTGTTGGATCTAGAAAGGCATTGAGATCTAGATTTGGTTTTCTAGTCTCTTGGGTCCTGAGATCTAAATTCCAATTTTACATCCACTGTTTACAGCCTTCCATGCTCATTTACTTTTCTGTTTAAGATCCGGTTTGATTCAAGGCATCTTCTATTTCTCTGTTGGTTGCAATTTTACATTTCCTTGTTTAATTTCTGCAAATCCAACTCCCCATTCCCTTTACAATTCAAGCCATTTACATTTCTTGCACTTTAAGATTTTGCAATTTACATTTCTTGCGTTCTAAGTTTCTGCCGTTTAATTTCTTGTTCTTTAAGATTCAGCACTTTAAATTTCAGCTCTCTTTAATTTCATGCCAATTGCCCATTCCCTTTACTTTCTATGCAATTTAAATTCTGCAAATCACAAATTTCTCAACCAAATCTTGATTCGCTTGACTAAATCAACCACCAAACTAAAATTGCTGAATCCTTCAATCCCTGTGGGATCGACCTCACTCCCGTGAGTTATTATTACTTGATGCGACCCGGTGCACTTGCCGGTTAGATTTGGGTGTTTTGGAGAAATTCGTTTTTCCACGAAAATATCCCATCAATGCGTGATCTGCATAATTTGCAGAATCGCTGGGGGCAATGCCGGGCCGCATTTTGACCCAGTTTTTGGCCCAGAACAGCAGACTAGAGCCAGAGAACATGCAAAAACAAAGCACAACATTCATTCTACACAGTTTTAGTTTTTAGATCTAGTTTTACTCCTCCTCTAGGTTTTCTCTCTAGACATTCATAGTTTTAGGATTTTAATTTTTACTCTCTCTTTGCATTGGAACACTGAGAAGAGTTATTACCTCATCAAGACTCCGTCATTCTAATTCGTTTTCTTTACTGGGTACTATTCTTCCATGTCCTTTGCTTTGTTTAATTTCACCATTGGGATACTTTTATGCTTATTTAATACAAAGATTACTTTTATTTTCTAATTAATCAATTTAAATTCTGTTTATCATGTCTTCTTTTAATTCCCTTTCATATGTTATGGATTTATTATTTACAATGGGCGAGTAGTTCCCTCACTTGATGGGGAGTTGATTGAAAAGAACTCTTGAGTTGGAAGGATTGAAAGAGAAATTATAATTGGGTTAACTGTTGGATTGCTCTCTAGTCACTAACACCAATCCCTTTGAACTAAGTGGGTTGCAACTCGTGAATAGACGTAGTATTCCAACTTGTTTGACTTTCCTTTACCTAGTAAAGGATAACTAAACAGAACAACCATTAATTATCAATTAATCTTGAAAGCATTCCAAAAATAATAGAGATTCCGACTAATCAACTCCCAGTCAAGGCTGTTATTTATATTATTTAATTTCATCAATTTGAATTTCCTGTTTACTCAACTCATTTCCTTGAAAATTTCTGGTTAATAAAATAGCACACTTTTCTGCAACTCGTTAGGAGACGACCTGGGATTCATACTCCCAGTAATTTAAATTTTAATTCTCTGTGACACCTTTCTAAATTGATGAGCGGATTTCTGGCAAGTTAAGAACTATACTTGCAACGTTATTTTAACAATTTTTAATTTGCCAATTTCTGCTCTCCATCAATTTTTGGCTCCGTTGCCGGGGAGTTGCAATAGAGTGCTAAAGTTATTAATTAGAATTTATTTATTTGCATTTTATTTTATTTTACTACTATGAGCTGCATGTTTCTTTCGTCAAATGATGCGTTCACTTCCTGATCCGCGCTTGCTAATATTCGATCCTGAAATTGAAAGGACTATTTCACAAATAAGGCAAGATCGGCGTCGGTTAGTCCGCTCTGAGGGCGGATCTAAAAGTGAACTCGAGGAAGAAACCAGCCCCCGTTCTACTGATTCGGTTGATTTACGCATAGGTAACATGGCGGCAGCCAGAAGAGTTACTATCCAGGAGGAAGGAGCTCCTAATTTTACAATGCAACCGTTTCAAGCGCATCACCCAGCAGTGGCTACAGATTTTGAAATAAAGACCGCACTGCTTAATTTGATGCCTAAGTTTCATGGCTTACCTGCTCAAGAGCCTATCAAGCACCTGAGAGATTTCTAGGCAGCCTGTTCTACTGTGAGGCGAGATGGTACGGATGAAACTTCAATTCTGCTGAAAGCTTTTCCATTTTCTCTGGAGGGAAAAGCAAGGGAGTGGTACTACACTCAACCTCTAGCAAATGTATCCAACTGGGATACACTCAGAAAAGAGTTTTTGGAGAAATTCTTTCCATCTGAAGTTACTGATAAACTAAGGAAAGACATTTCCACAATCGTTCAAGATGACAATGAGACTCTTTTTGAATACTGGGAGCGCTTCAATAATCTTCTGGAAGCATGCCCCCACCACATGATTTACAAGATAGTGTTACATAGCTATATCACACAGGGCATGAGGCCCCAAGATAAGACCACATTGGAAAGTGCTAGCAATGGGTCTTTGAAGAAGTACAAGACCACTGATTAGGCTTGGCAATTGATCAGCGACTTGGCTGAATCTACTAGGAACCACAGACAGAAGCAAGGTCGTTCAAAAGCCGTTGCAGAGAGACTGCTGCTCTAACTCAGAGTATCTATGAAATGACCAACTTGCTGAAGCAGATGCAATTGAATCAACAACAAGTTCAGTAAGCTCCACCTCCTTTGCCACAGCAAAACCAACAATTAGTCCCGCAGAGAATTTGCGGAATATGTACTGATTATAGCCATTACACTGATGAATGCCCGCAGCTCCAACAAGAAGACAACATGGTGGCATCCACTCATAATTTCTATGACCGCTCCAACCAAGGGTACAATCACAGTGGAAATAATAACCATGGATGACAGGACAATTCTAACCAGAATTGGAGACACAACAATAACAGAGGAGGCAGAGATAATCAGGGAAATTAGAGGTGGAATAATAACAACAACAGGCAGTAGAATTAACCCTACAGAGCACCTCACCTGAGGCAATCCCAAGGACCACAGAACAACCAACAGCAGACCTCTCAATTTACTCATTCTTCTTCATCTCCTAATGATGAGTTACTGCAATCTATTGAGCGGAGGCAACAGACCATGGAAAATACCATTAATGCCAGTCTGAATGATTTGACCGCTACTTTACAAGCTCTTGTCTCACAGATTGGATCAGTGTAAAATTCCAGTAACCAACCTTCAAGCTCCACTGGAATCCCCTCTCAACCATTACCCAATCCAAAGGGAGGCATTAATGCCATCACCCTAAGGTCCGGAACCACACTGCAGGAGAGGACTCAGGAATAGCCAAGCTCACCAGAACATGCCTCAGCTGAAGAGGTAGTAGAAATAGAAGATGTTGAGGAGGAAGAGGACGCACAGGACATAGCTAAAGAAGAAGCAGCCCAACCACAGGAGGAAGCCAAAAAGGGCGCAGACACTGCAGAAAACACTACTCCTATTCCATTTCCACAACTTGCAAGGAATCCCAGGAAGCAGCTGGAACCTGATCCCAAAATGGTAGAAATATTCAAAAAGGTTGAGGTAACTGTTTCTCTTTTTGATGTCATTCAACAGGTACCTAAATATGCAAAGTTTCTAAAAGATTTATGTATACATAAAGACAAAATTAATGAATTAGAAACTATTCCTTTAGGTAGTTCTATATCTGCTTTAATGGGAGGATTACCTGAAGAATGTAGTGATCCAGGTCCTTGTATAGTTACTATACAAAAAATTTGGGTAAAAATGGCGGTTTTTTTGGGTAATTACGGCGGTTTGAACCGCCATTATTATCAAGTACGGCGGTTTTGAAAAATGCCATAATTCAGAGCGCCATTTTGGTTATTACGGCGGTTTTTTAAAAACCGCCACAATTTCCTGAGGTTAAAATGGCGGTTTTCTGCTGGGTTAAAACGGCGGTTCAAACCGCCATTATTTCCAGGTTAAAACGGCGGTTTGAACCGCCGTTATTTCCAGGTTAAAACGGCGGTTTAAGGGTTGGTTAAAATGGCAGTTTAAACCGCCATTATTACCCTCACATAATGGCATTTTAGTTGGTTAAAATGACATTTTTGAACCGCCGTTTTTACCCTAATAGCGGCATTTAAGTTGGTTAAAATGGCATTTTTGAACCGCCGTTTTTACCCTTACAGAGTAGCTTTTGATTGGTTAAAATGTCATTTTTAAACCGCCGTTTTAACCCTAACAGTGACACTTTTTTATCGTTTAAAAATGCAATTTTTACCCTCGTTTTTATCGTGTTAAACAAATAATTTTTATTATTAGAAATCATAATCCATAAACAAAATATATATAACTCAGAAATAAAGTATTAAACATAATATACGATTTTTTAGTATTAGAAATCAAAAGTAATAACTCCTATACAAAGTATCAAACATAACATAATTTTTCAACTATAAATGTCATAACATGTAACTCTTAATACATAAAATCTCCATATTTCATGCTGCTCTATTGCTTTCTCCAGAAGACCTACTTTCTAACTATTTTGGCGATGAAATCTCACTCTCTTGATTCAATTCCTACAACTAAAATATAATTTGAAAACATAATAAACAAAATATTAAAGAGAAATAGTAAAGCCAATGGAAAAAGAAACACATAAACCAAGATAATAATAATATTATTTGTCAGGATTGTGCAGTAAAAAAGCATTACACAGCAGTTGATCTTTCCCTTCCACTTATGCATGCAATTTCAATTTTCATTCGTTTCTTAGCATTTTTAAAGTCAATATTCCATGTTTATAAAATGTAGCTAAACAGAGAAAAAGAAATAACCAAATATTACCAGATACAAGCCTTCTGGCTCCGGGAACAAGAAGACTCCAGTCTATAGCATAGCCTTCATATTTGTGTTTATGTTTATAAAGCGGGGCTTGATTAAAAACCGCAGCAGCTCCTTGGACACCCTCTGTTTCTGACTTTGCTAGAGTATTCAGATGAGAGCTTAAGTCCCTAACCTACAAATCAACAAGTATATTATTGTCACAACAAAATGGTCAATGACTTCAGAAAATAACAACAAAATGGAAAATTTATGAGGACTGGACGTGTCCTTGGAATTGCTATGATAAAGGTTTTGTAGTGAAGGGAATATATCAGAAATGTTTCTCATTTTATGAACTTCTATATTCTTTAAAACTTATGGGGTTACTATTGAAGTAATACCTTATCATGTCACATCTTAATACTTCAACACAGATCATGTAAGGCGCCTTCTCCCTAGAATTTAAGAGAACAACTTCATCTTCAGGAATATAAAGCACACGGTACATGCCCTTTCCCAAAGAAAAACAAACTCCTAGGAATAAGGAAAGCAAGATTCATAGATAAATAAGAACCAAGTGAACCCATAAATAAAAGAATGCATACACACAAATTACACACAAAAAATGTGAGTTTAAAAGCAAAGAACTAACAACAGCCAACAATTTCTTGAGTGCACAAATGAAAAGTTGATTAACAGTACCACTAAAAAAATGGCCCCCCCAATAAACATCAGAATGGAAGTTTCTAAACATGCAAAGCAAGGCAACTAAAGAAGTATGGAAATTGGTGCCATTGCCACAAGGAGAATTTCTCAGATTAGATTTTGGGAATAAGATGCCATTTGATTCTGTTCGGACGAAACACATGACAAATAGTAAATCCTTTCAGCATCAAAGAACAATATTAACATCATATCATTCACAGTTAAGAAGTACCTCCAGTATTCTGTGCCTCTGTCAAATGTAAATTGATCTCTGCTAGAGACTTAAAAGTTAAAACACAGAAACAGCAACAAATAGATGTCAGAAGCCAATGATGGAACAGGTTCAAATAAGTAAATATGTACATACATATTATCATTAAAAATATAATAAATAAGTACAATCAAATTAGCAATGAACCTCTTAGGAAGATAATGATCTAGAATCACAATAACCAATAAACTTAGAATCTGCATTAAAAATAAATAAATAAATAAATAAATTAATAAATAAATAACCAAAGTTGAAGAAGTGTATATATAGAAGTTAAAGAAAGAGATTAATTATTACCTAATAAGAGAGAAAGAAGAAGAGATTGACATGTGTTGAGGAACTGAAAACATTTTAAGTCTTCTTGTGATGTAATCAATGAAAGAGAGGCATGTTGGTGGATTCATCTTCCACTCAAGAGTTGAAAGTACCAAATTTAAAAATTATTTAGAAGATTCATTCATCTAATTTATAGTATAAGCATACTTCAATATCTATTGTACTTAATACAACTTTTTCTGAAACCTGCTAAATTGATATAATTAAACTAACATATTATAAACAAAAGATCACATTATAAAATGGAGTGTAAACTCTCATTTGTTATATAATCCACGTTTTATCTTATCTCTTATGATCATTTTATCACGAGTAGCATTAAGAAAAAGTAAAATTAATTAAAATGCATTATATAGATTTCTATATATAACTTCTCCTAATACAATAACTCATTTTTCCTTGGGAATAATAATAAGAACGATGAGAGGCACAAATTAAAGCCATATATACGACCATAGCAAGAAGCTAAGAAAGTTTTCATTGGACTAATATAGGGTGGCTAAGAAGATTACATGGTAGAAGTAAATTGGCAAAATTAAAAGAACTCATATTCATATAACCTTAATGCTAATACTTAAACACAAAGTAGACAAGTAATAAGTAGATAATTAATTAAAGATATATATTTTATAATGTTATATACCATTATAAACAATTAAAGCCCGCAATGTTATACCATTATAAACCGTTTTCCAATTTACCTTGATGAGGGACGAGATCTCTTGCCATTGTTCTTCTGAAGGATCTACTCCAGTAGGATTGTGAGCACAAGCATAAAGCAAAAAAAATGAACCATCTAGTGCATTCTGTATAAGAAGTAACAATTCTAAGAGGTTAAAAGTATAAATTGCTAGCAACATTTGATCTAAAAGTTGACCTACAAAGAAAAATCTGAAGAATGAAGGTATTATACCTTTATGATAACAAAATATTTTATCAAAATCTGAAGAATGAAGGTATTATACCTTTATGATAACAAAATATTTTATCCTGAGAGAGACCTAAAATATCAGACCTACAATGGAATTTAAACTCATCAAGACCATACTACCTCACACATATAATGCAAATCCTTCAATACTACTAAAGCAATCCAAGTGACTTTGTAGTACAAATTGATCACATACACACATTATTGTTTACCTTGATGAATCTTGAATCATGCATATCATCTATTATAATTCTTCTAATAATCAAGATAGATGCATAAAATTAAGACATGTATGTGTTATTGATCTGAATTCTTCTAAAGTTATAGCTATATATATGTGATGTCTGTGTGTGCGTCTAAAGTTATTAATGAGAATTCATATCAAGATATATAAGGAAGCAAACATTAGTTTGTGTTTGTGTCCACAGCATTCAGATCAGAGATACAACAAAGGAAATACCAAATTAAATCTGTATTCATTCATATATAAATATTACACAAAATCACTATGGACTAATACCACTGGCAGAAGAGGTAGTTCCATGTGACATATTACTATATTATATTATAATATTAAATAGAAGCTTAGAAATGAGACCAGGGAGAAAGAAATTAAAAGGGCTGGTTCCGTGAGATATAATAATCTCTTCATGCCCAAGTTTGATCTTCAAATTATTAGCTTCTTTGGATAGAGAGCAATCTTCACCTGAGAAAGTGCACAGTGAAAGTGACCCCCCAAGACTAAATTCTCTAGATTACACATAATTTGGTTATTTCTGTATTTTTCAAGTCCTATATTACAGAACAGTGGGGACAGATAAGGGAAATATACAGATCAATGAATATTACCTGCTGTTGCTTCCTGAGCCATTTTTGTTTTCTTTTTCAACAGCTCACCTTTAGCATTATAGTCAGAGAGGCTGAAGTAAGCTTATCATTTAATCTTTTCAAGTCTTTCTCAAATTCTTCTTTATCAGATAGAAGAGCCTGTACCTAAAACACATAACGAGAAAAAAGGTAAAAGTAGAACAAACCAAAGGTACCCGTTATTTCATTTTACATCAGGTAATAAAGCAAACATTAAGTTTCACTTAGTTATGGGCACAAATCATTATTACCGAAACAATTCAGCTCAAGCTATAATTGCCAAACCGGCATTCTTTTCTTTTTCTTTTGGTGGTGAACAAAGTCTAGTAAGATTCAGCATCAGTCAGCACACCAAGGACAAGACATGCCTCTAGGCTCAAAAGAGCACTTACGCGTAATAAGAAAGTCTCTTTTTCCCAATTAAACATTTATATATCAATGAGATTAAAAAAGAACAAAAGGAGTAATAAGACAAGACAAGTATGTCACGAAGAATTTTGCTATAGACATTAGTCCAGAGTTACAAGTTTTGAAGGGCTTACCTTTTTTTTCATGGACTTATAAATTCATCACAGATTTTCCTAGGAACTTATTTGGTACCCATTTTTTTAACTTTAGGATTTCTAAGTCTATTGTAAAACTCTTCAAACACCTACTTGTTTACTTTGAAGAAAGTAAAAAGGTATATACTATTCGATATAAGATTCCTAGTGTAGAATTCTCAAGAATGTCCTACATTCTACAACTGCACACTGCCTACAGATAAAGCTAATCATGGGTATATACTATTTCCATGAACAAAAATTAAAACAGAAAAGAACATTTATATTAACTGGACATTACCAACACATTATTATTAATAGTTCATATCTAAACTTTCAATCTTTATAAGGAACGGCCAAAAGACTTTAAAAGTAAAGAAATCTAATTGGCATGTATACATTGGCTATACTAACTGATTTTCTGAAAGAGATAAATGTTATATAGACTGAAGCTTACTTTTGATAATGAGACCTTTTTATCTGAGATTTAAGTTCAAAAGCATGTCATTTGAGGAGTTTCAAGTATAGCCTATATGCTACACATTGGAGATTTCTACAAGGAAGAACCCTACCAAAAAGAATAAAGATATCAACATCACATATGAAAACACTAATAAACTCTGAGTGAATGAGAACAGCAGTAGAAATCAGATACAGGGTAAGCAATTTTCTTAATAAAATTAAATTTGATAGCTGAATTAAATTCAAAGCTTCTGGAATTTTGAACACAAAAATCAATATTAAAGTGCCAATAAGAAACATGTTTGTGCCAATCCCTGCAACAAAAGGAAGAAAAAAGATTAAACCGCACCATGTAGAATCCACACACTTCCTTATCGTCCCATGTCACTTCTTTGTACCCTTTCCTCTCTTCCTCCGTCAAGTTCTGAGCTTCAAATTCTACTTTGATCAAATGCATTTCATTCTAAAAGTAATAAAGTTCTCACCTGCCACAGAATGCAGCCCAATGAAGAGCAGTCCATCCATTTACAATGCAAAAGTTCATATTTACACCAGAAATCATTGTGGGTTGTAAGGCCCAATCATAGCCAAGAGCAGCCGCAAGATGAAGTACTCCTTGGCCACCCTCGTCTAATACATGGGATTTAAACAAGTACTTTTCATTCAATCCTTTTTACAAGATAATTAACAAAATAAACAACAAGAAGATTCTTTAAACAATTAGGTATTCAATTTACTAGGCAGAGTATATCTTTCTTTAGACAACTTAGCATATAAACAAGTCAACTGCAAACTAAAATGCAGTAAATGTAGTTTGATTTTCCCACCATAAAATGTGAGCATTCAAGTCATGACATTGATGAAAAAAGAAAACAAAGAAGGCATGTCCTTGTTGGATTTAAATTGGGAGCTAAGCTAGTTTTGAATTTAAAAAATGCACAATGATGAACATGCAGTAGTTATAATAATAAGCACCAAAGAATCATCTATCTATATCAGAAAATAAGTTCCACTCTTTTCTATCTCTCTTAGGAAATTCATCAACCACATGGCAAGCATAACAATACTACTAGAAAACAAGCAATTGAGAATGAACAGAAACACACTACAAGCAATGTTGAGTGGATCGAAGAAAAAGAGAATGCGGAAGTGAGAACGTACCGGTGCTGCTGGCGGAGGAGACACATTAATGGAAGAGGTGCTTGGCTCAATCTCATAAGCTATGGCATAGTGACCAGATTTGGAAACACGTCAATAGAGGAGGCGCCTTCACTCGAGTGCAGAAGGTTGATGGAAGCGGGAGAAATGAGATGAATGCTGGTGACCATGGCGGCGACAAGCTTTAGGGTTTCAGATCAACTCACTCTCATTCCCCTTTCCCTCTCCCTCCGATGTGCGATCTCAGATTATACCTAAAAGGAAAAAGAAAATCAACCAAGAGAATTATACTTAGAGAGCTATAGAGACGAAAGCTTCACAAAAATCAGATTCAACCAAGCAGGACCATCATTGAAGGGGAAAGAAAATAAAGACTCTGTAAAAGCTTAACCAAATTAGAATTAAGAAAATTCAGGATCAACTAAGATGCACAACACCAGATAGTAGAAGCTCCATCGAAGACAGCAATGATGGTGTTGCTTGTGGTGGACGAGGAGATGAGGGCGGCGCAACAAACCCTCAAATCGAAGCTAGAAAACCTAATCAAAGAAGAGCGCTCCTTCGAAGGCAGCAACAACCGCATTGTATACGGCGGCAAAAGATGAACGCCGATAACGAGGGAGATCAAAAATTAGGGTTCGTCATATTCAGATCCCTCTCGCTAACTCTCTCACATTCAACAAGACTGAATAGTGATTATTCTCATATGCAAATACACCACCTCAGCTTTAAATGTGTTTCCTTTTTTTTTTAATGATAATGGCGTTTTAACCTGCCACAATCAGTGAAAATCGCCGCGAAGAACATGATCATTATGGCAGACGATAAAACCGCTGAAATTAGCAACAATTGTGGCGGTTATATAAACTTGCCATAATATTAGTGCCATTTTAATCAGATTTTTTTGTAGTGTTAGTTGTATTATTGGTGGTGTAGTAATTTATGATTGCATGTGTGATTTAAGAGCATGTGTTAGTATAATTCATTTGTCTATATATGATGTTTTGAGGCTCCCTCCCTTAAAAAGGTCGGCAGCTCATTTTGTGTTAGCAGATAAAAGCATTATTACAGTGGCTGGAGTTGCTGAAGATGTTTTAGTGAACATTAAAGGGCTTACATTTCCCACTGATTTTTATATTTTGGAGATGCCCCATAATGACTCAGATAAGCCATCATCAATCCTACTTGGAAGACCATTCCTGAAGACATCAAAATTCAAATTGGATGCTT
Source organism: Arachis ipaensis (assembly GCF_059453495.1). Lineage (NCBI taxonomy): Eukaryota > Viridiplantae > Streptophyta > Magnoliopsida > Fabales > Fabaceae > Arachis > Arachis ipaensis. The sequence continues at coordinate 89,613,096 of NC_142440.1, read as the reverse complement.
TTTCAGGAACATACTCTTTTGAAATAGATGGCCGCATAGTAATTTTCAATCTGAATGGAGTCATAAACAACCCTCCAGAAGATCATTCTATCTTCCATTGTGATGTCATAGATGAAAGTGTAGTTGAAGTTCACAAGGAAGAGTTTGAAGAGAGGCACACTGGATAAGGTCCAAGTGTGGGGACCTTTTTAACTGACAATGAGGGCACTTCGCCATTTTCACAAGCTCCAGATAATCCAGAGCCTGCCCATGATCAGAAGTTAGAATTGAAACCCCTCCCTCCGCATCTCAAATATGCTTATCTTGAAGATGAGCAGAGCTTTCCAGTTATCATTGCAAGGGAACTTACTTCTCAACAAGAAGAGCAGTTACTTGATGTGCTAAGGAGGCATAAGAAGGCAATTGGGTGGAGTTTGGCAGACATAGTAGGAATCAACCCTCAAGTATGTGAGCACAGAATTTTTCTAGAAGAGGGAGCAAGACCTGTCCGCCAACCCCAAAGAAGATTGAATCCCACTATCTTGGAAGTTGTCGAAAAGGAAGTGACCAGACTATTGGAAGCAGGGATCATCTATCCCATTTCAGATAGTGAATGGGTCAGCCCAGTACAAGTGGTGTCCAAGAAGTCTGGAGTCACTACAGTGAAGAATGAGCATGGAGAGCTCATAGCAACTAGAGTTCAGAATGCTTGGAGAGTCTGCATTGATTACAGGCGTCTCAACCAACCCACCCATAAGGATCACTACCCACTTCCATTTATTGATCAAATGCTGGATTGCCTGTCAGGTAAATCACATTATTGCTTTTTAGATGGTTACACAGGTTATTTCCAGATTCATATAGCTCCTGAGGATCAAGAAAATACTACTTTTACATGTCCTTTTGGGACCTATGCTTACAAAAGAATGCCCTTTGGCTTGTGCAATGCACCAACTACTTTCCAAATGTGTATGATGAGTCTTTTCTCTGATCTTATTGAGGACTCTATGGAAGTTTTCATGGATGATTTTAGCGTTTATGGTGATTCTTTTAGCCTTTGCTTAGCTGGATTATCTAGAGTATTGGATAGATGTGTCAATACAAACCTTGTATTAAATTTTGAAAAATGTCACTTTATGGTAAAACAAGGGATTGTATTAGGACATGTGGTATCTAATACTGGCATTTCTATAGACCCAGCAAAGGCGAATGTTATTTCTAGTTTACCTTACCCCTCTTCTGTGAGGGAAGTCCGTTCATTCCTTGGACAAGCAGGTTTTTACAGGAGATTTATTAAGGACTTTAGCAAGGTAGCACTTCCCTTATCCAAATTACTACAGAAGGATATAGAGTTCGAGTTCAGTGAGGATTGTAAAGACGCTTTTGATAAACTGAAGACCGCTCTGACTCAAGCTCCAATTGTGAGAGGACCAGACTGGAGCCAGCCGTTTGAAATCATGTGCGATGCTTCCAACCATGCAGTAGGAGCAGCGCTAGCTCAGTGTGAAGGTAAAGATCCTTTTGTTATTGCTTATGCGTCTAAGACTTTAGATACTGCCCAGTCCAATTATACTACTACTGAGAAAGAGCTTCTTGCTATTGTTTTTGCTCTAGATAAATTCTGAGCTTATTTACAGCTCTAAAGTAGTAGTGTATTCGGACCATGCAGCTTTAAAGTATCTATTAGCTAAAAAGGATTCCAAACCAAGGCTTATACGTTGGATACTGCTATTACAAGAATTTGATTTAGAAATTAAGGATAGGAGTGGTAACCAGAATTTAGTGGCAGACCACTTGAGTCGCCTTGAGCATATTAAGGATGATTCTACTCCTATAGATGATAATTTTCCTTTTGATAACCTGCAAGCAGTATCTGAGGTAGCCCCCTGGTACGCACCTGTAGCTAATTATCTAGTTAGCCGCACATTTCCCCCAAACTTTTTTAAGCATCAAAGAGACAAGCTAAAAAGCGAGTCTAAATATTATATATGGGATGACCCATATTTATGGAGATGTGGCGCTGACCAGGTAATTAGACGTTGTGTGCCTCAATCAGAATTCCAGTCTATTTTAGAGGCCTGTCACTCATCCGAGAGTGGAGGACACTTTAGCCCTCAAAGAACAGCTAGGAAGATCCTAGACTGTGGATTCTGGTGGCCTAGTCTTTTTAGAGACGCTGCTGAGTTTTGTAAATCTTGTCTCCCATGCCAAAGATTTGGTAATACATCCAGCAGGGATGAGATGCCTCAACAAATTATGCTTTTCTGTGAAATTTTTTATGTTTGGGGCATTAACTTCATGGGTCCATTTCCAAATTCTAATGGATATTTTTATATATTGTTAGCTGTGGATTATGTTTCCAAATGGGTGGAAGCAATTCCTACCCGCACTGATGATGTTAACACTGTTGTTTCCTTTGTGAGAAACCACATTATTTGTCGCTTTGGATCACCACGCGCAATCGTGAGCGATCAAGGCACCCATTTTTGTAACAGGAGACTAACAGGATTAATGACGAAACATGGGATAATTTATAAGGATGCAACAGCATACCACCCTTAGACCAATGGGCAAGCCGAGGTGTCAGACAGAGAGATAAAGCGTATCTTGCAGAAGATAGTCAAACCTCATAGAAAAGACTGGAGCACCAGGCTACAAGATGCTCTCTGGGCATATAGAACAGCATACAAGACACCCATTGGGATGAGTCCTTTTCGCTTAGTTTATGGAAAAGCTTGCCATCTACCAGTTAAAGTGGAGCACAAAGCCTTTTGGGCAGTCAAGGAGTGCAACATGGGAATGGAGAAAGCCGAAGCTGAAAGGAAGTTGCAACTGCAGGAACTGGAATGCCTTCGCCTAGAAGCTTATGAGAATTCAAGAATATACAAGGAGAAAATGAAGGTTGTGCATGATCAGAATATCAAGAAGAAAGAGTTCCAACCTGGGGATTTAGTCCTCCTTTACAAATCTCGACTGCGGCTCATGCCAGGCAAGTTGAGATCAAGATGGGAAGGTCCATACAGAGTGGAGAAGGCCGAACCGTACGGAGTTTATCATCTAAGCCATCCTTCAAGCTCTGAACTTATTAAAGTTAATGGACAAAGCCTGAAGCTATTCCATGGCGAGAGGATGCAGAGAAACAAGGAACTTGAGATCTTCCTCTTGGAAGATCCCCACATAGCAGAAGATTGAGCTAGTGAAGCGTCCAACTTACGGACGTTAAAGCAAAGTGCTAGGTGGGAGACAACCCACCATTTTATGATCGTTCTTCTCTTTATTTTTAGTTTTTCCTATTCAATAACTCTTCTCTTTATCAGTGCATTTCGTGCATTTACATCTGCAAATAAAAAAAATTTGCTGAAATTATTAACCAGAAATTTTCAAGGAAATGAGTTGAGTAAACAGGAAATTCAAATTAATGAAATTAAATAATATAAATAAAAGCCTTGACTGGGAGTTGATTAGTTGGAATCTCTATTATTGTTAGAATGCTTTCAAGATTAATTGATAATTAATGGTTGTTCTGTTTAGTTATCCTTTACTAGGTAAAGGAAAGTCAAACAAGTTGGAATACTACGTCTATTCACGAGTTGCAACCCACTTAGTTCAAAGGGATTGGTGTTGGTGACTAGAGAGCAATCCAACAGTTAACCCAATTAAATTTCTCTTTCAATCCTTCCAACTCAAGAGTTCCTTTCAATTAATTTCCCATCAAGTGAGGGAACTACTCGCCCATTGTAAATAATAAATCCATAACATATGAAAGGGAATTAAAAGAAGACATGATAAATAGAATTTAAATTGATTAATTAGAAAATAAAAGTAATCTTTGTATTAAATAAGCATAAAAGTATCCCAATGGTGAAATTAAACAAAGCAAAGGACATGGAAGAATAGTACCCAGTAAAGAAAACAAATTAGAATGACGGAGTCTTGATGAGGTAATAACTCTTCTCAGTGTTCCAATGCAAAGAGCGAGTAAAAATTAAAATCCTAAAACTATGAATGTCTAGAGAGAAAACCTAGAGGAGGAGTAAAACTAAATCTAAAAACTAAAACTGTGTAGAATGAATGTTGTGCTTTGTTTCTGAATATTCTCTGGCTCTAGTCTGCTTTTCTGGGCCGAAAACTGGGTCAAAATGCGGCCCGGTATTGCCCCCAGCGATTCTGCAAATTATGCAGATCGCGCATCTCACGTGATCGCGTTGCTCATTCGGACGCGTCATTCGCGTTTCGCTTTACCAAGCGGGCGCGTCATCCATGCGGCCGCGTCACTCGTGCTATTCCATGCCCCGCGGTCGCGTCATCCATGCGGCCGCGTCACTGCAATTTGCTCTCTTCCACGCGGTCGCGTCGTCCATGCGGCCGCGTTAGCTCCTCAATTTCTTGTCTTCCTTCCATTTTTGCTTGCTTTCCTTTCAAATCTCCAACTCATTCATGCCCTATAAAGCCTGAAACACTTAACACACAGATCACGGCATCGAATGGAATAAAGGAGAATTAAAATGCACAATTAAAAGTCTCTAGGAAGCAGTTTTCAATCATGTACTAATTCCAGGAAGGATATTTAAATGCATGATAAATTGATGAATAAGTGGATGAGGATCATGATAAAACCACACAATTAAACACAATATAAACCATAAAATAGTGGTTTATCAACCTCCCCACACTTAAACATTGGCATGTCCTCATGCTTAATTGAAGGAAATACAGTAAATAAGTATGAACATGTAGAAACTCATGCAATGCAATCCTATATATATATGAATGAATGCAACTATATGATACTTGTCCACTTGATCAAAAGTAAATAGGCTCTTCAAAACAATTATAAATCAAATCCCACTAATTTTATCATTATACAGTAAGACAGATAAAAGTGCAAGAAGAGAGCTCATGAAAGCAGGGAACATGGAAATTCAAGCATTGAACCCTCACTGATAATGTATGTACGCTCTAATCTCCAGTGTATAGGGTGATCACTCTATTCTTCTCTAGTCATGCTCTCTAACTTTTGTTCTTCTCCTAACCAATCAACAATAGTTAATATACAAATGCAAACATCATGAGGTCTTTTCAAGGTTGTAATGGGGCTAAGGTAGAGGTAAGGATACATGTATGGTCAAGTGAGCTTATAAATTGAATCTTTAATTAACCCAAGCTTCAACCCAACCTATATATAATGTAATTTTAAAATTCATACCTAGCTACCTAGAATTCCCTTTTTCAATCCATACTCATATATCAACTTTTTATTTTAATTTTTATCATATGTGCATTGATCCTTTAATCTTAATTTAGCATTGGGGTGATTTTGTCTCCTTATTTATTTATTTATTATTATTATTTATTTATATATATATATATTTTTTCATAAAAATAAATATAGCTTATTAATGCACATATATTTTTAATTGTTATAGTCTCACATGAGTAGGTATCCAAATTCCCATTGTATTATCATGATACATTCCTTTAATGACTTTTGTTCCCACAATTTCCCATACTTAACTAGTACACACAATTCTATCTTAAGCTAACCAAAGATTCAATTTGGGATATACAATTGTTTTTTCGCTTAACGCTAGTAATGTGGTAAAATATAGAACAAATGGGATTTATAGGCTCAAAGTGGCTAACAAAGGTAATTGAAAAGGGTAGGCTTAATTTGGATAAGTGAGTTTAAACAAATAATGGCCTCAATCATGTGCAAGCATATAAATATAATAAATATTGGACATATAAGATAAAACAAAATATAGATTACAATCATAGAGAAGTAAACACACAAGAATAAAATAATTATGGTTAAATAATGTAACCATGCATAAAGGCTCAAATCCTCACAGGTTGTGTGTTCTTCAGCTCAAGCATCATGTTCCAAATATAACTTCAAGCAAATTTATCATAAAAATTTTAAAAATTAGTGAAATTTTGTTCCAAAGATAGAGTCTTAGAAGAAACTTATTGTCTTTTCAATCAAGGAGAACATGCATGCGACTAACCTATTACTATACAATTTATCCTATTCTATAAAAGAAAGAAAATCTAACTAAAATATCCTAATTATTGGTGCTAGTGAAGAGAAATTACCTCCGGAAGTTAGGTACTGACCGACATCCCCACACTTAAGGCTTTGCACTGTCCTCGGTGCCATCTGTTAGGAACAGGGGTAGGCTGGTAGCAGTATCTCCACAGTCGGGACCATCATGGCTCCCTGTGCTGGTAAAAGAAGTGGAGTCCGGGGTGTCGGAGTCCTTGAATTTTCCCATGATCAGCTCTTTGAGGTATGTGAATTGGCGCTTGTTACGGCGCTCTCTCAGCTTAGCTTTCTGTTCATGCCGATCCAACTTTTCAAGTATCTGCTGGAGCAGTTGGGCTGTTGTCGGTGCTTGTGGTACGGAAGAAGGAATATCTTCAACCGGTGCAGTAGGAAGGCTTGTAGCGGCTGTTGGAGGTTTGAGGTATTTCCCGTTAGGGACATACTGATCATCCCGTGGAAGCATGGCTTTGGTGTCTCCAGCTCTGTAGGAAACTCCGGCTGCTGAGACAAGATCTGAGACCAAGGCGGGAAAAGGTAAGTTGCCCACAATCTGTACGTGTCCCATGGAAGGTCCATACAGAGTGGAGAAGGTCGAACCGTACGGAGTTTATCATCTAAGCCATCCTTCAAGCTCTGAACTTATTAAAGTTAATGGACAACGCCTGAAGCTATACCATGGCGAGAAGATACAGAGAAACAAGGAACTCGAGATCTTCCTCTTGGAAGATCCCCACATAGCAGAAGATTGAGCTAGTGAAGCGTCCAACTTACGGACATTAAAGCAAAGTGCTAGGTGGGAGACAACCCACCATGGTATGATCGTTCTTCTCTTTATTTTTAGTTTTTCCTATTCAATAACTCTTCTCTTTATCAGTGCATTTCGTGCATTTACATCTGCATATAAAAAAAATGCCACGCAACGCGACCGCATCAGTGACGCGTCTGCGTCGCATGGAGAGGGGAGAAAAATAAAACTGAATAGAGAGTCACGCTGAAGCGTGGCTGGAGGCGTGCCAATGGCACGACTTGTCCCACACGATCGCGTCGATGATGCGTCCGCGTCGCATGAAAAAAATAGCCTCCCACGCGACCGCGTGACCCACGCGGCCGCGTGCCCTACTTTTCGACGTAAAAAGGGTGCACAACGAAATATTGTGCGAGAGTGGTGCTGGATTGGTGCTAGACGCACAATCCCTATCACGTGATCGCGTTAATTACGTGTAACGACCCAATTTTCAATATGTCTAGATCATACCGGAAACTGAGCGCAATTTTTGTATCTCTAGCGAAACAACATTCATCAGTTCTTCTCGGAGTCCTCCTTCAAACTTTAAACACTTCCATTCCTCAAAGTTTTCTAGGTTCCCTTGACAAATCTTGGAGAAACGGCACAAGTCATCGAACTTACGGGCATACTCAGCAATAGTCATATCCCCTTGTTTCAACTGCATAAGCTCCATCTCCTTAGCATCTCGTGCTGCTCCCAGAAAATACTTTTTATAAAATTCGTCCCTAAAGATATCCTAAGGAATGTCATTTTCATTCTATTGTAGCAGTCGCTGTATCCCCTGCCACCAGTACTCAGCTTCTCCCTCGAGCATATAAGTAGCAAACTCCACGTGTTGTCCTTCCGGAACATGTTGCGCTTTCAGTGATCGTTCAATACCTCGAAACCAATTATCAGTGTCAGTCGTAACGAGTGTACCCTTGAACTTAAGCGGATTAACCTTCAGAAATGTCGCAAGGGTCATAGGTCTTTCAGGATGCCCTAAGTTGTTCTCATCATTCCCATTATCTTCTACGTATTCATTCTCGTTCCCATTTCTCACTCCGAGACGTTCAACAGCCCTAGCCGCTGCTACAGTAGCTTCACGCACTACTTCAGCCACGTTGTTCATGGTAGCCATAAACGTTTCCTGTTCCCTCTCGTAGTTAACATTAGGAATTCCTTCCCGTATGCCTCGTCTCTGTGAACCCATTGTAGTCTTGTTCACACCAAACAATCATTGTTAAGGTGATCAGTCTTAACACTTCAAGTCAAGTGTGAACATTCCCAAAATGAAAACACAGAGACAATCATGCAACATATATCACTGGAATATCCTATACACATGAGACACACAACAGAGTATGCAATGAAGCATAGTCAGTCCACTCCCCAGGCTCTACTGGGAACGAACTGCTCTGATACCAAATTGTAACGACCCAATTTTCAATATGTCTAGATCATACCGAAAACTGAGCGCTACCAAAAACTGATTCGTTGTTAAACGCGTAGTTAATTTGCGTGGTGTATTTTTTTAAAAACGTTTGGATTAATAGACAGAATCATTTATAATCAATTCACAAGTAATAACAGATAAAATAGTTATAAACAACCACACAAAAATACATCACAAGTAGTTGACAACATTCGGTGATTCAGCCTTTATTAGCATATAGACTGTTAGTTAGAACACCGCTAGATATAGGTAAATAATATCTATATACATATATATACATACAACATCCCAGGTCCTGACCTGTTCAAGAGGTCCCTAAGCTGGCACCTAGGCTAGCCTAGACTCTATACTCACCTAGTCCCTCTAAACTACTAAGGCGAGGGAAAGTACGTTCTAGGTCTTCAAAACTCAAGTCAAGTGGAACGTCATCAAAAGATAGAACATCATCTGCTACTACTATGCACGATCAGACTTTTCCATAGGACGTCTCTCTGGTACCTCATGAAGTAGCCACATAATCTCGTACACAGGGTTTAGGTTAAAGTGCGCATACGAACCGGGTGCAGACGTTGGCTGGTCTCACAGTATATACATATAATCAGAGAACGATATTCACCCTAGACTCAGAAGACTATCTAGAGCAGAATCCTCTTCTTGTGAACGGTCATCAGCGAACTAAGGTAAGGTACTCTTACTTCCATCTGAAGGGGGAAGGGAGAGAGAAGGGGTAAGAACTGGGGAGTTCTTAGTAGGGCCGGGGTTATTAGTTACGTTCATTTATTTGGAGTCGATTAGTAGACGAATAACATAATATAGCGAAGCAGTAAACAGAAGATAAAGATAGAAAGAGAAAGTAGAGAGAATAGAAAGCAGAACATAAACAAAAGAATACAAGAAAATAAAGCACAGAAATAGCATACGAGTAGACAAACATAAAGAAGTAGATCACACACAGAAAGGAATGCAACAGAGAATGATGCGCAGACAAGAATGATGCATGTCTAGCCCTAGCGCAGGCCATGAGCTCATGTGTCGGTTGGTTGCCCGCAATCCCGATTTCCCGAATACGATTTTCCGTTCCTAAATAAATGCGCATATAATAGCCGCTCATTTGAGACAGCCTCTGCTTACTGCAGGAAAATATATATATACTCTGCTTTACTCTGGGGAAGCGGAAAATAGCTGCAGGTAACTTAGTTTCCCTACAGAAGCTCTAGGTTGCATCAAGCAACTAATATATATATATAAATATAGCTCTTTATTATATTACTCTTCTCTTTATATCTCTTTACTCTGTTCTGGTTTCTCTTTTCTCTGTATCCCTTTACTCTGTTTTAATTACTGTGTTCTCTGTATCTCTTTTCTCTTTTCTGATTACTCTTTTCATCTGTATCTATATTACTCTTTTTCTCTTTATCTCTGTACTTTACTCTCGTTACTCTGTTTTTTGTGTTTCTCTACTCTGCTCTGATTTCTCTACTTAACGTATGTATTTAAAGTTTATGTAAATTTCGGTATGAATAGTTCGCCTGTCCCAAGTATAGGTTCATTAAGTCTATACTGAAACAGTTTAACTTTAAATATAATACCTAACCCTAGTCGCAACTCAAGGACTAACTATGTTGCCCTAGTTCGTTCACTAATTTCTGTCTGTTTTTCTGTTATTAAAACTTTACAGACTTTTCTTTAGTTTTTATCTTTTCTTCAACTTTTTATCTTTCTTTTATCTTTGCCTCACTAATATGTTTTTACCACTCCCTAAGTGTTTTATGAAGGTAATTATGAGATTCTGCGCTTAAAGTTGTCTTTCTAAAGCTTTTACAGAAAACTGCCTTTTCCGCATTATTTTATTATTTTTATTAACATATTATTTTTAATTAAATATTATTATTTAATATTTTATTGTTATTTATTATTTTATTATTAAATTTTTGAAAATTAACTTTACTTTAACCTTTAACCTTTAAAATTCACTTTTTACCACCCGTAACTTTTAATATTTATACTTTTACTACCCTAACTTTTGGAAATTACAAAATCACCCCCCAAACACCAAAATATTTACTTCCTTGCCCTTTTATGGATCAAAAAGGTTTTCTTCATTGTTCTTCACCACACTCAAAGTGTTCTTCGTGTTCTTCGTAAATTCTTCAGATTCTTTCTTGGTTTTTACCCGTTTTTCTGTCTTTTCAGCAACTGATTTTTACCATAATTCAAAATAAATTTCCAGCCACTAAAACCCCATCTTTTCTAAATGATTTTAACACAAATTGAACCTCAATTTAAGCTCTAGGGTTTTGTTTTCCTGCAGCCACAAGAACACACATTCATAGCTTGAATTTCATCAAATTTCATCAAATTTTCACCAAAATTTCAACAAGAATTACTCATACAAACAATCAATTTCAAGCACAGCCAAACCATATCATAATCACACAACTCAAACACAATCAATCAAGATTAAATTCGTCAATCCCTACCTAGTTTTGCTGCTCGTAATTCGGTTAAACTTTCAGGTGGTCCTTAAGCACTTTTTCCTCCTAAATCACATCAAGAACAACTTTAAATCCAAAAACTCTCAGCTGACCAAATCTCACTCAGTATGTTAGGAAGAGATATCTCACCTTAGACTTGCTGGAAATTCACGTTTCTTGGCCCTCAAGTCAAGTTAAGCATGATTCCTAAGGAAGAACATCAAGAAAACACATGTTTTGCATGGTTTTCCTTGAAAACCGAATTGAAATGGGAGAGAGACAGCCATCTCACCTTATTTCCATCCTTGATAAGTTACATGGATATGTAGAGGAAGAAGAGAGGATCATTTTGGTGAAATCGGAGTTTTGATTTGAGTTTTAGTTCAGAAGAAATCAAGCTTTGAAGATTAAGTGTTCATGAAAGTTTCTCTCTTTTCTCTCATGTTATTTTCGGCCAAAATGATGAAATGAGACAGCCTTGGAGTTCTTGGGGGTGTAAGGTAAGTTGTGATTGGTTGGCTTGGAGGTGGATTAAAATAATATTAAAATATCTCTGGTGTACAACTACTAAAACTAGGTGTACCAGAACGCTCGTAAAAACATCTCTAAAAATTATTTTCTGAGCTACTAGCATAAATGACACTAGTAACATATTTATTATGAGAATAGAACATGTATAATGAGGCCTTAGCATTGCTAAATTCATCAGAGAGTGCTGGTGCTAAGCTGCACCAGTAAACCGTAAACCCGGTTAAACCGATTTTCTGTTTTTAACAAAAACAGACCAGGTAATCTTATAATATCATTCAAGAATTTTCTAATACTAATATAATGATAATATTATACTATTATCTCTCTCCTCTCATGAATCGAGTCCGGTTCGTCAAACAGAGACTATTTACGAAAATCATAATCAAAACTGCCAACCGATACAGTGCAAAAACTAGGTTCTTCGCGATTGCATTATCGAGCTTGCCTCAAAGGAGGTTCTAGCTTAAGGATGACATAATGATAATGAGGATTGAGATACTTGATGATATAGCAGAGGTGTTCCCGTTACTGATCTTCTGGAGAAATCCGTACTTTCAGAAAAGATCTCATGTACTCGAAAATCAGGGTTGTTACATTCTACCCTCCTGAAAGAAAATTTTGCACTCAAAATTTCAGTTACCTAGGAATAAATGCGGGTAATTAGCTTTCATCTTATCTTCCAGTTCCCAAGTGTGCTCTTCCTCTCCTCTTGGTTCCCATGCTACTTTGACTAAGCAAACAGTCTTGCCTTTTAGCTGCTTATCACTTCTTTCTACGATCTGAATCGGTGATGCTTGATATGTCAAATCATTTCATAACTGTACTGTCTCTGGTTGCAAAATGTGACTCTTGTCGGGAATATATTTCTTAAGTTGCGAGACATGAAAAACATCATGAAGGTTTGATAAATAAGGAGGAAGGACTATTTGATAAACTACTAGACCGACTCTTTTAAGTATTTGGAAAGGTTCTATGTATCGTGGGTTAAGATTTTTAGTCTTAAGGGCTCTACCTATTCCAGTAATCGAGGTTACTTCTAGAAAGACACAGTTTCCGTCACTAAACTCTAAGGGTCTACGTCTATTATCGGCGTAGCTCTTTTGACGGCTTTGTGCTGTCTGGATCTTTCGACGAATCTCCTTTATCTTCTCAGTAGTTTCTTACACTAAGTCTGAACCTAAGACACTAGCTTCTCCATCTTCATTCCAACACAATGGTGTCCGACATCTTCTTCCATAGAGAGCTTCATATGGTGCCATCCCGATACTTTATTGGAAACTATTGTTGTAGACGAATTTGACCAAAAGCAAATACTTATCCCAGCTGCTTTGGTTGTCTATCATACATGATCGTAACATGTCTTCTAACGTCTGGATTGTCTGCTCTGATTGTCCGTCTATCTGAGGATGGTATGCTATACTCGTGTGCAATTCTGTTTCCAATGCTTTCTGAAAAGCTCCCCAAAATCTAGTAATGAACCTCAAAACTTGATCTGAGACAATTTATGAAGGTATCCCATGTAGTCGTACGATTTCTTGAATATATATATTCATTCCAGCCTTTCTAAAGTATAGTTAACTCGAATCGGAAGGAAGTGCGCTGACTTTGTCAACCTGTCCACAATTACCCAGATGGTATCGTGTCCTGTTGAGGTCCTTGGCAATTACGTGACAAAATCCATAGTGATCTGCTCCCATTTCCATTGTGGTATTTCTAAGGGTTGCAGGGTTCCTAACAGCTTCTGATGTTCCACCTTCATCTTCTGGAAGGTTAAACATTTTGAGACATAATCAGCTACTTCTTTCTTTAAGCCCGACCACCAGAACATTTATTTCAAATCTCGATACATCTTTGTCACTGCAGGATGCATAGAAAATCTACTTTGGTGAGCTTCAGCAATAATCTTTTGTCGCAATTCTCCAGAGTTAGGCACACAAATTCTTTTCTTGTACCTCCATAGGCCACTACGATCCTACCTCACAGCTTCTTCAGCTCTGCAAGCAATGGTGACATCCAGTACAGTGCTATGGAAATCGGTCCGGCTCCAGGTACTAGATCAATGCTGAATTCTATCTCTCGCTGAGGAGGAGACTCACGTATGTCGTCCAAGAAAACATCAGGAAATTCCTTCATCATTCAGATTCGTTCTAAGCTTAGTTCACTGTCATTCAAGCTAGCCGCTAACAGAACGTACCCCTCACAATCACTCCCGCCTAAGGTAACTCTTACAGAATTCAGATATAAGGTGTGGGACAGAAATGGTTTAGTACATAGACTATCAGATGGAATAACAGCAGTTCTTTTAAAATAATCAAGGAAAACATGATACTTAGATAACCAATCTAATCCTAAAATACCTTCTAAACCATATAGAGGCAAATAGATTAGATAGTGTATAAAAGTCCTGTTCCTAATAGCGAATGGTACTTGCAGGCACACTAAACTGGTCAAAGCATTTTGGGATGCAGGTGTATGGATAATCAAGTAAAAATTCAATTTAAAGAAATATAATCCTAACTCGTGAGCAATAGTTAGAGAAATAAAGAATGCGATGCACCCGAATCATACAGTACAGTTAGAAATCGATTCTTGACATAACCTGACCTTGAATGAGGGCATCCGATTGCACAACATCGTCAATAGTGAAAACAAACACTCGTCCTTGTTGTTGGGTTCTGACTGGATTTCGAGTAAATCCCTTCGGACAATCCTTGGCAACGTGTCCAAGTTCTCCACAAGCATAGCAGTTAGGTGATCCAAACTGGCAAGACCTGTTACTATGCTCTTTTCCGCATTGCTTACATGCAGGGTTTATGTAAGCCTGATGGGCTCGTTTACCATTGCCTTGCCTTACTTTACGTCGAGCGATAAATCCAAACTTTATAGTATTGCCAGCAGACTCATCTACCATTCTTTTTCGACAGTCTCTTGCCCGATGTCCTTCCTTATTACAGTAGTAACATAAACCTATTCTGAACCGGCAAAGCCTACTACCATGATGCTTTCCACAAGTTGGGCATACTACACCACTTTGAGCTTGGTGAGGTTGACTCTCATGTCCTTGTTCAATGTAACGGTTATTGTCACTACCATTATTGCGAGTTAAAAGGCTGACATCTCGGTGGTTTCCACTCCAACACTGGAATTGACCAATGGCTTTAAATTTACGACCTTGAGGGGCAAAATTTTGAACAAAGTCTCTTTGTGAATCTTCCCTACGACTTGCTCGAGCTATCGCCACCTTCTTTGAACATTCTTCCACTAGTTTACTTTTATTCACCAGTTCAACAAAATTTCGTATCTCTAGCAAAACAACAGAATTCATTAGTTCTTCTCGGAGTCCTCCTTCAAACTTTAAACACTTCCATTCCTCAAAGTCTTCTGGGTTCCCTTGACAAATCTTGGAGAAACGGCACAAGTCATCGAACTTACGGGCATACTCAGCAATAGTCATATCCCCTTGTTTCAACTGCATAAGCTCCATCTCCTTAGCATCTCGTGCTGCTCCCAGAAAATACTTTTTATAAAATTCGTCCCTAAAGATATCCTAAGGAATGTCATTTTCATTCTATTGTAGCAGTCGCTGTATCCCCTGCCACCAGTACTCAGCTTCTCCCTCGAGCATATAAGTAGCAAACTCCACGTGTTGTCCTTCCGGAACATGTTGCGCTTTCAGTGATCGTTCAATACCTCGAAACCAATTATCAGTGTCAGTCGCAATGAGTGTACCCTTGAACTTAAGCGGATTAACCTTCAGAAATGTCGCAAGGGTCATAGGTCTTTCAGGATGCCCTAAGTTGTTCTGATCATTCCCATTATCTTCTCCGTATTCATTCTCGTTCCCATTTCTCACTCTGAGACGTTCAACAGCCCTAGCCGCTGCTACAGCAGCTTCACGCACTACTTCAGCCACGTTGTTCATGGTAGCCATAAACGTTTCCTGTTCCCTCTCGTAGTTAACATTAGGAATTCCTTCCCGTATGCCTCATCTCCGTGAACCCATTGTAGTCTTGTTCACGCCAAATAATCATTGTTAAGGTGATCAGTCTTAACACTTCAAGTCAAGTGTGAACATTCCCAAAATGAAAACACAGAGACAATCATGCAACATATATCACTGGGATATCCTATACGCATGAGACACACAATAGAGTATGCAATGAAGCATAGTCAGTCCACTCCCCAGGCTCTACTGGGAACGAACTGCTCTGATACCAAATTGTAACGACCCAATTTTCAATATGTCTAGATCATACCGAAAACTGAGCGCTACCAATTTGTCTTCCTAATTATTATCTATTATTTATCATATGAGCCTGATTCGTTGTTAAACGCATAGTTAATTTGCGTGGTGTATTTTTTTTTTTGAAAACGTTTGGATTAATAGACAGAATCATTTATAATCAATTCACAAGTAATAACAGATAAAACAGTTATAAACAACCACACAAAAATACATCACAAGTAGTTGACAACCTTCGGTGATTCAGCCTTTATTAGCATATAGACTGTTAGTTAGAACACCCCTAGATATAGCTAAATAATATCTATATACATATATATACATACAACATCCCAGGTCCTGACCTGTTCAAGAGGTCCCTAAGCTGGCACCTAGGCTAGCCTAGACTCTATACTCACCTAGTCCCTCTAAACCACTAAAGCGAGGGAAAGTACGTTCTAGGTCTTCAAAACTCAAGTCAAGTGGAACGTCATCAAAAGATAGAACATCATCTGCTACTCCTCTGCACGATCAGACTTTTCCACAGGACGTTTCTCTGGTACCTCATGAAGTAGCCACACAATAGAAATCTCGTACACAGGGATTAGGTTAAAGTGCGTATACGAACGGGGTACAGACGTTGGCTGGTCTCACAGTATATACATATAATCACAGAACGATATTCACCCTAGACTCAGAAGACTATCTAGAGCAGAATTCTCTTCTTGTGAACGGTCATCAGCGAACTATGGTAAGGTATTCTTACTTCCATCTGAAGGGGGAAGGGAGAGAGAAGGGGTAAGAACTGGGGAGTTCTTAGTAGGGCCGGGGTTATTAGTTACGTTCATTTATTTGGAGTCGATTAGTAGACGAATAACATAATATAGCGAAGCAGTAAACAGAAGATAAAGATAAAAAGAGAAAGTAGAGAGAACAGAAAGCAGAACACAAACAAAAAAATACAAGAAAATAAAGCACAGAAATAGCATACGAGTAGACAAACATAAAGAAGTAGATCACACACAGAAAGGAATGCAACAGAGAATGATGCGCAGACAAGAATGATGCATGTCTAGCCCTAGCGCAAGCCATGAGCTCATGTGTCGGTTGGCTGCCTGCAATCCCGACATTTATCCGGTCACGAGTAATCCCGATTTCCCGAATACGATTTTCCGTTCCTAAATAAATGCGCATATAATAATAGCCGCTCATTTGAGACAACCTCTGCTTACCGCAGGAAAATATATATATACTCTGCTCTGCTCTGGGGAAGCAGAAAATAGCTGCAGGTAACTTAGTTTCCTTACAGAAGCTCTGGGTTGCATTAAGCAACTAATATATATTAAATATAGCTCTGGGTTGCATCAAGAATAGGGCTGGAAGTGAGTCAAGCCAGCTCATGAGCCAGCTCGAGCTCGACTCGTTAACAGCTCGATAAGCTAAGCTCGTGAGCTGGTGAGTCAAGCTTGAGCCTGAAATTGAGCTCATAAATTAAATGAGTCGAGCTTGAGCTTGGATAAGCTCAGCTCATTAGCTCGTGAGCTGGCTCGATTATATATACATTATAACAATCTTAATTATTTAATATTTATATTTATTTTTTACATATAATTTTAATATAGGACATAAATAAAAAATTTATAATTTATTGATAGATAAACAATATATAAAATTGATCTTTTCAAATATTTTTAAAAATATGTAAGTTATAATTTATTGATATAAAATTATAGATTATGTATCTATGTTTCTCTTATTTGAGCCAGCTCGTGAGCTCGAGCCAGCTCGTGAACTTTTAGTGAGCCGAGCTTGAGCTTAAGAAATAAGCTCGATTGTTAATGAGGCGAGCCATGAGCCAAGCTCAATTTTCGTGAGCCGAGCTTGAGCTTGGCCTAGCTCGGCTCAACTCGGCTCACTTCCAGCCCTAATCAAGAAACTAATATATATATATAAATATAGCTCTGGGTTGCATCAAACAACTAATATATATATATATATATATATAGCTCTTTATTATATTACTCTTCTCTTTATATCTCTTTACTCTGTTCTGGTTTCTCTTTTCTCTGTATTTCTTTACTCTATTCTAATTACTCTGTTCTCTGTATCTCTTTTCTCTTCTCTGATTACTCTTCTCATCTGTATCTATATTACTCTTTTTCTCTTTATCTCTTTACTTTACTCTGGTTACTCTATTTTTTGTGTTTCTCTACTCTGCTCTGATTTCTCTGCTTAACGTATGTATTTAAAGTTTATGTAAATTTCGGTATGAATAGTTCGCCTGTCCCAAGTATAGGTTCATTAAGTCTATACTGAAACAGTTTAACTTTTAATATAATACCTAACCCTAGTCGCAACTCAAGGACTAACTATGTTGCCCTAGTTCGTTCACTAATTTCTGTCTGTTTTTCTGTTGTTAAAACTTTACAGACTTTTCTTTAGTTTTTATCTTTTCTTCAAATTTTTATCTTTCTTTTATCTTTGCCTCACTAATATGTTTTTACCATTCCCTAAGTGTTTTATGAAGGTAATTATGAGATTCTGCGCTTAAAGTTGTCTTTCTAAAGCTTTTACAGAAAACTGCCTTTTCCGTATTATTTTATTATTTTTATTAAAATATTATTTTTAATTAAATATTATTATTTAATATTGTATTATTATTTATTATTTTATTATTAAATTTTCGAAAATTAACTTTACTATAACTTTTAAACTTTAAAATTCACTTTTTACCACCCGTAACTTTTAATATTTCTACTTTTACTACCCTAACTTTTGGAAATTACAAAATAACCCCCCAAACACCAAAATATTTAATTCCTTGCCCTTTTATGGATCAAAAAGGTGTTCTTCATTGTTCTTCACCACACTCAAAGTGTTCTTCGTGTTCTTCGTAAATTCTTCAGATTCTTTCTTGGTTTTTACCCGTTTTTCAGTCTTTTCAGCAACCGATTTTTACCATAATTCAAAATAAAATTTCAGCCACTAAAACCCCATCTTTTCTACATTATTTTAACACAAATTGAACCTCAATTTAAGCTCTAGGGTTTCATTTTCCTGCAGCCACAAGAACACACATTCATAGCTTGAATTTCATCAAATTTCATCAAATTTTTACCAAAATTTCAACAAGAATTACTCATACAAACAATCAATTTCAAGCACAGCCAAACCATATCATAATCACACAACTCAAACACAATCAATCAAGATTAAATTCGTCAATCCCTACCTGGTTTTGCTGCTCCTAATTCGGTTAAACTTTCAGGTGGTCCTTAAGCACTTTTTCCTCCTAAATCACATCAAGAACAACTTTAAATCCAAAAACTCTCAGCTGACTAAATCTCACTCAGTTTGTTAGGAAGAGATATCTCATCTTAGACTTGCTGGAAATTCACGTTTCTTGGCCCTTAAGTCAAGTTATGCATGATTCCTAAGGAAGAACATCAAGAAAACACATGTTTTGGATGGTTTTCCTTGAAAACCGAATTGAAATGGGAGAGAGACAGCCATCTCACCTTATTTCCATCCTTGATAAATTACATGGTTATGTAGAAGAATAAGAGAGGATCATTTTGGTGAAATCGGAGTTTTGATTTGAGTTTTAGTTCAGAAGAAATCAAGCTTTGAAGATTAAGTATTCATGAAAGTTTCTCTCTTTTCTCTCTTGTTATTTTCGGCCAAAATGATGAAATGAGACAGCCTTGGAGGTCTTGGGTGTAAGGTGGGTTGTGATTGGTTGGTTTGGAGGTGGATTAAAAAAATATTAAAATATCTCTGGTGTACAACTACTAAAACTAGGTGTACCGGAACGCTCGTAAAAACATCTCTAAAAATTATTTTCTGAGCTACTAGCATAAATGACACTAGTAACATATTTATTATGAGAATAGAACATGTATAATGAGGCCTTAGCATTGCTAAATTCATCAGAGAGTGCTGGTGCTAAGCTGCACCAGTAAACCGTAAACCCGGTTAAACCGATTTTCTGTTTTTAACAAAAACAGACCAGGTAATCTTATAATATCATTCAAGCATTTTCTAATACTAATATAATGATAATATTATACTATTATCTCTCTCCTCTCATGAATCGAGTCCGGTTCGTCAAACAGAGACTATTTACGAAAATCAGAATCAAAACTACCGACCAATACGGTTCAAAAACTAGGTTCTTCGCGATTGCATTATCGAGCTTGCCTCAAAGGAGGTTCTAGCTTAAGGATGACATAATGATAATGAGGATTTAGATACTTGATGATATAGCAGTGGTGTTCCCTTTACTGATCTTCTGGAGAAATCTGTACTTTCAGAAAAGATCTCTTGTACTCGAAAATCAGGGTTGTTACATTACGCGTCCGCGTGACCCCTTTTCCGAAGCCCACTCACGCGATCGCATGCCCCACGCGATCGCGTCACCCAATTTTATCATATGAATTAATTTGAACAGAGAGTTGTGCTGGCGTGAGGCTGCACTCGCGCCAGAAGCATAACACGGGTCACGCGACCGCGTGACTGACGCGATCGCGTCACCTTACTTGAAGCGCATTCAGGCGAACGCGTGCCCCATGCGGTTGCGTCGCTTGCGCCGCACAGCTCAACCTAGATCGCCAAAATATCTTATCTTTTTCCTTTCTAATCCTGATTTTTCTCTTCCCTCCTTACTTCTTCCTTCCCCCTTCCCCCTTCTATCTCACTTTTCACTCTCTCTCTCTCCCTCACCTCCATTAACAAGGTTTTATTTTCTTTTTCACCCTTTTCTTTTCTACCATTCTTCTTATCTTATATGTTATTTTCTTTTCTTTCTCCTTTCATTATTCTTATTTTCTTTCTTTTTCTTTACCTTTTTACATGGTGTTAGAAATATATTTGAGTCATTATTCCTCATTATATGCTTGTTGATTGTTGCAAATTGTTTGACAATTATTATTATTCTATTTAAGGGATTGCTTGCATGTTCCCCTTCATATTTTCTATACCTTATTCACCATGCATGCTATGTGTTTGTGAAAAAGCCCATATAGCATTATGCACTTCTCTATGTTGTTCTACTATTCAATGCTTGCTTTTCACAAATTCCCCTTACTATTGTATTAATTGAATTTAATTGTCAATACAAATGTAATGGTTTGTTACAAAGTATTGCTTGGTCTATGCTACTCATGCGCTTTTCCGGCATGCCAATAAACACCTTGCATTCACTTGTCGTTATATGCACTTGCTATTTTCTATTAATGATTTTTCACATGTAGTCATGAGCATGTGTTCACATCATTTATCTTTTAATGTGCATTTATAACCATCCTCTTCTGTTCTCTTCATTGCTATATATCTCTTTAAATTTAATTTCCTTTCTCTTCTCTTTTTTCAGGATGGCCACCAGGAAAGGAAAAGAGAAAGCTACTCCCAAACCCCCAGCAAGAAGAGGAACTAAACGAGCATTAGTGGCAGAGCCTTCTTCAACTGCAGTCAAGCCCTCAACAAAGAGAGTTAAGAGGATCATCAAGGTTGATGAAAAGGAGAAAGCCTTTCCAGCAAAGGACACTGCGCAATTTCCAAATCGCTACTGTGAGCAGATGTTCCCTATTCTAGCTGAAAGGAGTTACAACAACGAACACCTTCTTATCCTCCCGCCCAATATTGCCACTTTTGTTGAGCCGTAAATTGAACGAAGACAATGGGGTTTCCTACAGAGACAACAGAAGCAGGTCAATCTTTCTTGGGTAGTCGAGTTCTACTCTAACTTCCACCTGCCTACCCTGCAGTCTGTCTATGTCCGTCAGAAGCAAGTCCCCATTACAGAAGAGGATATTCAACAAGCTTTGAGTATTCCCCCTATTCCAGAACGATTGGACGCCTTTCAAGAAGCCGCGCTCAAGCGTCAGATGTACCAATTTGACTAGGAAGCTGTTCTCAGAGTTATCGCACTACCTGGCAGCCGTTGGATCTACGGATACCATCGTACCCGCCCTAAGGGTATATTGGCTTCAGCACTTACCTTGGAGGCTCACGTTTGGGCACAGATCATGTCCCATTACGTCTTTCGGAGCACTCACAAGTCCTCCTTCACTGCAGACATGGCTGTTCTACTATGGTGTATCCTTACAGACCAACCTCTGAATCTATCAAGACATATCCAGAATGCCATGGGACACGTACAGATTGTGGGCAACTTACCTTTTTCCGCCTTGGTCTCAGATCTTGTCTCAGCAGCTGGAGTTTCCTACAGAGCTGGAGACACCAAAGCCATGCTTCCATGGGATGATCAGTATGTCCCTAACGGGAAATACCTCAGACCTCCAACAGCCGCTACAAGCCTTCCTACTGCACCGATTGAAGATATTCCTTCTTCCATACCACAAGCACCGACAACAGCCCAACTGCTCCAGCAGATACTTGAAAAGTTGGATCGGCATGAACAAAAAGCTAAGCTGAGAGAGCGCTGTAACAAGCGCTGATTCACATACCTCAAGGAGCTGATCATGGGAAAATTCAAGGACTCCGACACCCCGCACTCCACTTCTTTTACCAGCACAGGGAGCCATGAAGGTCCCGACTGTGGAGATACTGCTACCAGCCTACCCCTGTTCCTAACAGATGGCACCGAGGACGGTGCAAAGCCTTAAGTGTGGGGAGGTCGGTCAGTACCTGACTTCCGGATATAATTTCTCTTCCCTAGCACCAATAATTAGGATATTTTAGTTAGATTTTCTTTCTTTTATAGAATAGGATAAATTATATAGTAATAGGTTAGTCGCATGCATGTTATCCTTGATTGAAAAGACAATAAGTTTCTTTTAAGACTCTATCTTTGGAACAAAATTTCACTAATTTTTAAAATTTTTATGATAAATTTGCTGGAAGTTATATTTGGAACATGATGCTTGAGCTGAAGAACACACAACCTGTGAGGATTTGAGCCTTTATGCATGGTTACATTATTTAACCATAATTATTTTATTCTTGTGTGTTTACTTCTCTATGATTGTAATCTATATTTTGTTTTATCTTATATGTCAAATATTTATTATATTTATATGCTTGCACATGATTGAGGCCATTATTTGTTTAAACTCACTTATCTAAATTAAGCCTACCCTTTTCAATTACCTTTGTTAGCCACTTTGAGCCTATAAATCCCATTTGTTCTATATTTTACCACATTACTAGCCTTAAGCGTTAAAATAATTGTATATCCCAAATTGAATCTTTGGTTAGCTTAAGATAGAATTGCGTGTACTAGTTAAGTATGGGAAATTGTGGGAGCAAAAGTCATTAAAGGAATGTATCATGATAATACAATGAGAATTTGGATACCTACTCATGTGAGACTATAAGAATTAAAAATCTATGTGCATTGATAAGCTATATTTATTCTTATGAAAAAAAAAAATATATATATATATATATATATAGGTTGGGTTGAAGCTTGGGTTAATTAAAGATTCAATTTATAAGCTCACTTGACCATACATGTATCCTTACCTCTACCTTAGCCCCATTACAACCTTGAAAAGACCTCATGATGTTTGCATTGGTATATTAACTGTTGTTGATTAGTTAGGAGAAGAACAAAAGTTAGAGAGCATGATTAGAGAAGAATAGAGTGATCACCCTATACACTAGAGATTAGAGCGTACATACATTATCAGTGAGGGTTCAATGCTTGAATTTCCATGTTCCCTGCTTTCATGAGCTCTCTTCTTGCACTTTTATCTGTCTTACTGTATAATGATAAAATTAGTGGGATTTGATTTGTAATTGTTTTGAAGAGCCTATTTACTTTTGATCAAGTGGACAAGTATCATATAGTTGCATTCATTCATATATATATAGGATTGCATTGCATGAGTTTCTACATGTTCATACTTATTTACTGTATCTCCTTCAATTAAGCATGAAGACATGCCAATGTTTAAGTGTGGGGAGGTTGATAAACCACTATTTTATGGTTTATATTATGTTTAATTGTGTGGTTTTATCATGATCCTCATCCACTTATTCATCAATTTATCATGCATTTAAATATCCTTCCTGGAATTAGTACATGATTGAAAACTGCTTCCTAGAGACTTTTAATTGTGCATTTTAATTCTCCTTTGTTCCATTCGATGACGTGATATGTGTGTTAAGTGTTTCAGGCTTTATAGGACATGAATGAGTTGGAAATTTGAAAGGGAAGCTAGCAAAAATGGAAGGAACACAAGAAATTGAGGAGATGACCAGCGAGAGGCGACGCGGCCGCATGGACGACGCGACCACGTGGAAGAGAGCAAATTGCAGTGACGTGGCCGCATGGATGACGCGACCGCGCGGCATGGAACAGCACGAGTGACGCAGCCGCATGGATGACGCGCCCGCGTGGTAAAGCGAAACGCGAATGACGCGTCCGCATGAGCGACGCGATCGCGTGACATGCGCAATCTACATAATTTGCAGAATCGCTGGGGGCAATGCCGGGCCGCATTTTGACCCAGTTTTCGGCCCAAAACAGCAGACTAGAGCTAGAGAACATGCAGAAACAAAGCACAACATTCATTCTACACAATTTTAGTTTTTAGATCTAGTTTTACTCCTCCTCTAGGTTTTCTCTCTAGACATTCATAGTTTTAGGATTTTAATTTTTACTCGCTCTTTGCATTGGAACACTGAGAAGAGTTATTACCTCATCAAAACTCCGTCATTTTAATTCGTTTTCCTTACTGGGTACTATTCTTCCATGTCCTTTGCTTTGTTTAATTTCACCATTGGGATACTTTTATGATTATTTAATACAAAGATTACTTTTATTTTCTAATTAATCAATTTAAATTCTATTTATCATGTCTTCTTTTAATTCCCTTTCATATGTTATGGATTTATTATTTACAATGGGCGAGTAGTTCCCTCACTTGATGCGGAGTTGATTGAAAGGAACTCTTGAGTTGGAAGGATTGAAAGAGAAATTGTAATTGGGTTAACTGTTGGATTGCTCTCTAGTCACCAACACCAATCCCTTTGAACTAAGTGGGTTGCAACTTGTGAATAGACGTAGTATTCCAACTTGTTTGACTTTCCTTTACCTAGTAAAGGATAACTAAACAGAACAACCATTAATTATCAATTAATCTTGAAAGCATTCCAACAATAATAGAGATTCCAACTAATCAACTCCCAGTCAAGGCTTTTATTTATATTATTTAATTTCATCAATTTGAATTTCCTGTTTACTCAACTCATTTCCTTGAAAATTTCTGGTTAATAAAATAGCACACTTTTCTACAACTCGTTGGGAGACGACCTGGGATTCATACTCCCAGTAATTTAAATTTTAATTCTCTGTGACACCTTTCTAAATTGATGAGTGGATTTCTGGCAAGTTAAGAACTATACTTGCAACGTGAATATTTTAACAATTTTTAATTTCCCAATTTCTGCACTCCATCAATTTTTGGCGCCGTTGCCGGGGAGTTGTAATAGAGTGCTAAAGTTATTAATTAGAATTTATTTATTTGCATTTTATTTTATTTTACTACTATGAGCTGCATGTTTCTTTCGTCAAATGAGGCGTTCACTTCCTGAACCGCGCTTGCTAATATTCGATCCTGAAATTGAAAGGACTATTTCACGAATAAGGCGAGATCGGCGTCGGTTAGTCCGCTCTGAGGGCGGATCTGAAAGTGACTCGAGGAAGAAACCAGCCCCCGTTCTACTGATTCGGTTGATTTACGCATAGGTAACATGGCGGCAGCCAGAAGAGTTACTATCCAAGAGGAAGGAGCTCCTGATTTTACAATGCAACCGTTTCAAGCGCATCACCCAGCAGTGGCTACAGATTTCGAAATAAAGACCGCACTGCATAATTTGATGCCCAAGTTTCATGGCTTACCTGCTCAAGAGCCTATCAAGCACCTGAGAGATTTCCAGGTAGCCAGTTCTACTGTCAGGCGAGATGGTACGGATGAAACTTCAATTCTGCTGAAAGCTTTTCCGTTTTCTCTGGAGGGAAAAGCAAGGGAGTGGTACTATACTCAACCTCTAGCAAATGTATCCAACTAGGATACACTCAGAAAAGAGTTTTTGGAGAAATTCTTTCCATCTGAAGTTAACTGATAAACTAAGGAAAGACATTTCCACGATCGTTCAAGATGACAATGAGACTCTTTTTGAATACTGGGAGCGCTTCAATAATCTTCTAGAAGCATGCCCCCACCACATGATTGACAAGATAGTGCTACATAGCTATATCACACAGGGCATGAGGCCCCAAGATAAGACCACATTGGAAAGTGCTAGCAATGGGTCTATGAAGAAGTACAAGACCACTGATGAGGCTTGGCAATTGATCAGCGACTTGGCTGAATCTACTAGGAACCACAGACAGAAGCAAGGCCGTTCAAAAGCCGTTGCAGAAGTATCCTCTAGCAGAGAGACTGCTGCTCTAACTCAGAGTATCTGTGAAATGACCAACTTGCTGAAGCAGATGCAATTGAATCAACAAAAAGTTCAGCAAGCTCCACCTCCTTCGCCACAGCAAAACCAACAATTAGTCCCGCAGAGATTTTGTAAAATCTGTACTGATTATAGCCTTACACTGATGAATGCCCGCAGCTCCAACAAAAAGACAACATGGTGGCATCCACTCATAATTTCTATGACCGCCCCAACCAAGGGTACAATCACAGTGGAAATAATAACCATGGATGGCAAGACAATTCTAACCAGAATTGGAGGGACAACAATAACAGAGGAGGCAGAGATAATCAGGGAAATCAGAGATGGAATAATAACAACAGGCAGTAGAATCAACCCTACAGAGCACCTCACCTGAGGCAATCCCAAGGACCACAGAACAACCAACAGCAGACCTCTCAATTTACTCATTCTTCTTCATCTCCTAATGATGAGTTACTGCAATCTATTGAGCGGAGGCAACAGACCATGGAAAATACCATTAATGCCATTCTGAATGGTTTGACCGCTACTTTGCAAGCTCTTGTCTCACATATTGGATCAATGCAAAATTCCAGTAACTAACCTTCAAGCTCCACTGGAATCCCCTCTCAACCATTAACCAATCCAAAGGGAGGCATTAATGCCATCACCCTAAGGTCCGGAACCACACTGCAGGAGAGGACTCAGGAAGAGCCAAGCTCACCAGAACACACCTCAGCTGAAGAGGTAGTAGAAATAGAAGATGTTGAGGAGGAAGAGGACGCACAGGACATAGCTAAAGAAGAAGCAGCCGAACCACAGGAGGAAGCAAAAAAGGGCGCAGACACTGCAGAAAACACTACTCCTATTCCATTTCCACAACTTGCAAGGAAGCCCAGGAAGCAGCTGGAACCTGATCCCAAAATGGTAGAAATATTCAAAAAGGTTGAGGTAACTGTTTCTCTTTTTGATGTCATTCAACAGGTACCTAAATATGCAAAGTTTCTAAAAGATTTATGTATACATAAAGACAAAATTAATGAATTAGAAACTATTCCTTTAGGTAGTTCTATATCTGCTTTAATGGGAGGATTACCTGAAAAATGTAGTGATCCAGGTCCTTGTATAGTTAGTTGTATTATTGGTGGTGTAGTAATTTATGATTGCATGTGTGATTTAGGAGCATGTGTTAGTATAATGCCTTTGTCTATATATGATGTTTTGAGGCTCCCTCCCTTAAAAAGGTCGGCAGCTCATTTTGTGTTAGCAGATAAAAGCATTATTACAGTGGCTGGAGTTGCTGAAGATGTTTTAGTGAACATTAAAGGGCTTACATTTCCCACTGATTTTTATATTTTGGAGATGCCCCATAATGACTCAGATAAGCCATCATCAATCCTACTTGGAAGACCATTCCTGAAGACATCAAAATTCAAATTGGATGCTTTTTCAGGAGCATACTCTTTTGATATAGATGGCCGCATAGTAATTTTCAATCTGAATGGAGTCATAAACAACCCTCCAGAAGATCATTCTATCTTCCAGTGTGATGTCATAGATGAAAGTGTAGCTGAAGTTCACAAGGAAGAGTTTGAAGAGAGGCACACTGGACAAGGTCCAAGTGTGGGGACCCTTTTAACTGACAATGAGGGCACTTCGCCATTTTCACAAGCTCGAGATAATCCAGAGCCTGCCCACGATCAGAAGTTAGAATTGAAACCCCTCCCTCCGTATCTCAAATATGCTTATCTTGAAGATGAGCAGAGGTTTCCAGTTATCATTGCAAGGGAACTTACTTCTCAACAAGAAGAGCAGTTACTTGATGTGTGGTGCGCAGAAATTGTGATTACACTTTAATTATGTAAAATTCATCGCTCTTTCTTTCCCTGGTAATGACGCCAAAGATATGATGCCAATACCGTGGTTCACAACTTCGCACAACTAACCAGCAAGTGCACTGGGTCGTCCAAGTAATACCTTACGTGAGTAAGGGTCGAATCCCACGGAGATTGTTGGTATGGAGCAAGCTATGGTCACCTTGCAAATCTCAGTCAGGTAGGGTTAAATGTGATTGGATTAGATAGTTAAAAGATAAATAATAAAGGATAGAAATACTTATGTAATTCATTGGTGAGAATTTCAGATAAGCGAATAGAGATGCTTTCGTTCCTCTGAACCTCTGCTTTCCTGCTATCTTCATCCAATCAGTCTTACTACTTTCCATGGCTGGCTTTATGTGATACATCACCATTGTCAATGGCTACTTTCGGTCTTCTCTCGGGAAAATGATCCAAATGCCCTGTCACGGCACGGCTAATCGTCTGGAGGCATCACCCTTGTCAATGGCTTCATCTTATCCTCTCAGTGAAAATGGTCAACGCACCCTGTCACGGCACGTCTATTCATCTGTCGGTTCTCGATCATGCTGGAATAGGCTTTACTATCCTTTTGCGTCTGTCACTACGCCCGGCAATCGCGAGTTTGGAGCTCGTCACAGTCATTCAATCATTGAATCCTACTCGGAATACCACAGACAAGATTTAGACCTTCTGGATTCTCTTGAATGCTGCCATCATTCTAGCTTACACCACGAAGATTCCGATTAAGAGATCTAAGAGATACTCATTCAATTCTAATGTAGAACGGAACTGGTTATTAGGCACGCGTTCATAGGGAATGATGATGATTGTCACGTTCATCACATTCAGGTTGAAGTGCAAATGAATATCTTAGAAGCGAAATAAGATGAATTGAATAGAAAACAGTAGTACTTTGCATTAATCTTTGAGGAACAGCAGAGCTCCACACCTTAATCTATGGAGTGTAGAAACTCTACCGTTAAAAATACATAAGTGAAAGGTCCAGGCATGGCCGAGATGGCCAGCCCCCTAAAACGTGATCACAGGATCAGAATACAATCCAGGATATCTAATACAATAGTAAAAGGTCCTATTTATAATAAACTAGCTACTAGGGTTTACAAAAGTAAGTAATTGATGCATAAATCAACTTCCGGGGCCCACTTGGTGTGTGCTTGGGCTGAGCTTTAACTTTCCACGTGCAGAGGCCATTTGTGGAGTTGAACGCCAGATTTTGATCCATTTCTGGCGTCCAACTCTGGTTTTTGATCCCTTTCTGGCGCTGAACGCCAGAATTGGGCAGAGAGCTGGCGTTGAACGCCAGTTTACGTCGTCTATTCTTGGCCAAAGTATGGACTATTATATATTACTGGAAAGCCCTGGATGTCTACTTTCCAACGCAGGGAGGTCAGAATCCAACAGCATCAGCAGTCCTTCTTCAACCTCTGAATCTGATTTTTGCTCAAGTCCCTCAATTTTAGCCAGAAAATACCTGAAATCACAGAAAAACACACAAACTCATAGTAAAGTCCAGAAATGTGAATTTAACATAAAAACTAATGAAAACATCCCTAAAAGTTACTAGATTCTACTAAAAACATACTAAAAACAATGCCAAAAAGTGTATAAATTATCCGCTCATCACAACACCAAACCTAAATTGTTGCTTGTCCCCAAGCAACTGAAAAATCAAATAGGATAAAAAGAAGAGAATATACTATTGGTGCACGAAATTGTGATGTCCAGGTTCAAACAATCCCCGGCAATGGCTCCAAAGCTTGGTGCTCTGATCTCAATACATAATTGTCACAACTTCGATACAACTAACCAGCAATTGCACTGGGTCGTCCAAGTAATACCTTACGTGAGTAAGGGTCGAATCCCACGGAGATTGTTGGTATGAAACAAGCTATGGTCACCTTGTAAATCTCAGTCAGGCAGATATAAAGTGATAATGGTGTTTTCGAATTTAATATAATAAAATAGGGATAGAAATACTTATGTAAATCATTGGTAAGAATTTCAGATAAGCGAATGGAGATGCTTTTCGTTCCTCTGAACCTCTGCTTTCCTGCTATCTTCATCCAGTCAGTCTTACTCCTTTCCATGGCTAGCTTTATGCAAGGGCATCACCGTTGTCAGTGGCTACATCCCCTCCTCTCAGTGAATAATATGCTCATGCACCCTGTCACGGCACGGCTATTCATCTGTCGGTTCCCGATCATGCTGGAATAGGATTCACCCTCCTTTTGCGTCTGTCACTAACGCCCAGCACTCGCGAGTTTGAAGCTCGTCACAGTCATTCAATCATTGAATCCTACTCAGAATACCACAGACAAGGTTTAGACCTTCCGGATTCTCTTGAATGCCGCCATCATTCTAGCTTACGCCACGAAGATTCTGGTTAGGAGATCTAAGAGATACTCATTCTAGCTTAATTCATGTAGAACAGAAGTGTTTGTCAGGCACGCGTTCATAAGGGAGAAGGATGATGAGCGTCACACATAATCATCACCTTCATCACGTTCTTGGGTGCGAATGGATATCTTAGAAGCGAAATAAGAAGAATTGAATAGAAAACAGAAGTACTTTGCATTAATCTTTGAGGAACAGCAGAGCTCCACACCTTAATCTATGGAGTGTAGAAACTCTACCGTATGAAAATACATAAGTGAAGGTCCAGGCATGGCCGAGATGGCCAGCCCCCTAAACGAGATCAATAGTCTCCTAAGATGAACAATGGATTAAAACTGAGACCAAAGATGGTCAAAAAGACTAGTAAAGGGTCCTATTTATAATAAACTAGTCACTAGGGTTTACATGAGTAAGTAATTGATGCATAAATCCACTTCCGGGGCCCACTTGGTGTGTGTTTAGGCTGAGCTTAAGTGTTCCACGTGCAGAGGCCATTTGTGGAGTTGAACGCCAGTTTCTGTGCCAGTTTGGGCGTTCAACTCTGGTTTTGGATCCTTTTCTGGCGCTGGACGCCAGATTTGGGCAGAAGGCTGGCGTTGAACGCCAGTTTACGTCGTCAATTCTTGGCCAAAGTATGGACTATTATATATTGCTGGAAAGCCCTGGATGTCTACTTTCCAACGCAATTGGAAACGCGCCATTTTGAGTTCTGTAGCTCCATAAAATCCACTTTGAGTGCAGGGAGGTCAGAATCCAACAGCATCAGCAGTCCTTTTTCAACCTCTGAATCTGATTTCTGCTCAAGTCCCTCAATTTCAGCCAGAAAATACCTGAAATCACAGAAAAACACACAAACTCATAGTAAAGTCCAGAAATGTGAATTTAACATAAAAACTAATGAAAACATTCCTAAAAGTAACTAGATCCTACTAAAAACATACTAAAAACAATGTCAAAAAGCGTATAAATTATCCGCTCATCAACTATAAATTCCAAACTATCAATGAAACATAGCTCCAATCAATTGAGCGGGACTTATAGCTTTTTGCCTCTTGAATAGTTTTGGCATCTAACTTTATCCATTGAGGTTCAGAATAATTGGCATCTATAGGAACTCAGAGTTCAGATAGTGTTATTGATTCTCCTAGTTCAGTATGATGATTCTTGAACACAGCTTCTTTATGAGTCTTGGTCGTGGCCCTAAGCACTTTGTTTTCCAGTATTACCACCGAATACATAAATGCCACAGACACATAATTGGGTGAACCTTTTCAGATTGTGACTCAGCTTTGCTAAAGTCCCCAATTAGAGGTGTCCAGGGTTCTTAAGCACACTCTTTTTTTGCTTTGGACCTTGACTTTAACTGCTCAATCTCAAGTTTTCACTTGACACCTACACGCCACAAGCACATGGTTAGGGACAGCTTGGTTTAGTCGCTTAGGCCAGGATTTTATTCCTTTAGGCCCTCCTATCCACTGATGCTCAAAGCCTTGGGATCCTTTTTATTTGCCCTTGCCTTTTGGTTTTAAGGGTTATTGACTTTTTGCTCTTGCCTCTTGGTTTTAAGAGCTTTTGGCTTTTTCTGCTTGCTTTTTCTTTTTCTTTCTATTTTTTTTCGCCTATTTTTTTTTCTGCAAGCTTTGTTCTTTGCTGCTTTTTCTTGCTTCAAGAATTATTTTTATGATTTTTCAGATTATCAAATAACATGTCTCCTTGTCATCATTCTTTCAAGAGCCAACATATTTAACATTCTTAAACAACAACTTCAAAAGACATATGCACTGTTCAAGCATTCATTCAAAAAACAAGAAGCATTGTCACCACATCAATATAATTAAGCTAAGTTCAAGGATAAATTCGAAACTCATGTACTTTTTGTTCTTTTTAATTAAAACATTTTTCATTTAAGAGAGGTGATGGATTCATAGGACATTCATAACTTTAAGACAAAGTTACTAACTACTAATGATCATGTAATGAAGACACAAACATAGATAAGCACTTAACATAGAGAAAACGAAAAAACAGAAGAAATAAGAACAAGGAATGAATCCACCTTAGTGATGGTGGCATTTCCTTCTTGAGGAACCAATGATGTCCTTGAGCTCTTCTATGTCTCTTCCTTGTTTTTGTTGCTCCCCCCTCATTGTTTTTTGATCTTCTCTTATTTCATGAAGGATGATGGAGTGCTCTTGATGTTCCACCCTTAGTTGCTTCCAATAATTGTGTGGAAGAAAATGTGTCCCCTGAGGTATCTCAGGGATCTCTTGATTTGCAGTCAAGTGTTCTGCCACTGAGCTATAGACCCTTGATGGAAGCTTTTGTCTTCCCTTTCCTCTTTCTAGAGGTTTCTTTGGCCTTAGGTGCCATCAATGGTTATGGAGAAAACAAAAAGCTATGCTTTTACCACACCAAACTTAGAATGTTGCTCGCCCTCGAGCAAAAGAAGAAGGAATAGAAGAAGAAGAAGAAGAAGATTTGGAGGAGATGGAGGGAGGTGTGTATTCGGCCATATGGGTGGGATTGGGTGGGAAAGAGATGTTGAATTTTGAAGGTAAGTGGGTGTATGGATGTGAGTGGTAAAGGGTTAGTAGGGAAGAGTGTTTATTGGGAATAGAGGATGATTGAGAAGAGAGAAGAGAGTGAGTGGAGGTAGGTGGGGATCCTGTGGGGTCCACAGATCCTGAGGTGATCCTGTGGGGTCCACAGATCCTGAGGTGTTCAAGGATTTACATCCTTGCACCAATTTAGGCATGTAAAATGCCCTTGCACACAACTCTGGGCGTTCAGCGCTAGGTTGGTGCCCATTTTGGGCGTTCAATGCCCATTTGTTGCCCATTTCTGGCGTTGAACGCCAGAACCATGCTTGTTCTGGGCGTTCAGCGCCAGCTCTTCTCCAGGGTGCAATTTTGGCATTCAGCGCCCAGATGCTGCCCATTTTGGGCGTTCAGCGCCCAGATACTGCCCATTTTGGGCGTTCAGCGCCAGAACCATGCTCTGTTCTGGCGTTGAACGCCAGACAGATGCTTCCTCCAGGGTGTGATTTTTCTTCTGCTGTTTTTTATTCTGTTTTCAATTTTTTGATTTATTTTGTGACTCCACATGATCATGAACCTATAAAGACATATAACTAAGAAAAATATAGTTAGATAAATATAAATTGGGTTGTCTCCCAACAAGCGCTTCTTTAATGTCAATAGCTTGACAGTGGGCTCTCATGGAGCCTCACAGATGTTCAGAGCATTATTGAGACTCCCCCAACACCAAACTTAGAGTTTGGATATGGGAGTTCAACACCAAACTTAGAGTTTGGTTGTGGCCTTCCAACACCAAACTTAGAGTCTGACTGTGGGGGCTTTGGTTGACTCTACTTTGAGAGAAGCTTTTTCTGCTTCCTCTCCATGGATGTAGAGAGAGATCCTTGAGTTGTAAACACAAGGTTGTCCTTATTTAATTGAAGGATCAATTCTCCTCTGTCCACATCAATCACAGCTCTTGCTGTGGCTAGGAAAGGTCTTCCTAGGATGATGGATTCATCCTCTTCCTTTCCAGTATCCAGGACTATGAAATCAGCAGGGATGTAAAGGCCTTCAACCTTTACTAACACGTCCTTTACTTGTCCATAAGCCTGTTTTCTTGAATTGTCTGCCATCTCTAATGAGATTTTAGCAGCTTGCACCCCATAGATTCCCAGTTTCTCTATTATAGAGAGGGGCATGAGGTTTATTCCTGAACCAAGGTCACACAGAGCCTTAAAGATCATGGTGCCTATGGTACAAGGTATTATGAACTTTTCAGGATCCTGTCTCTTCTGAGGCAATGTCAGTTGATCCAGATCACTTAGTTCATTGGTGAACAAGGGAGGTTCATCTTCCCAAGTCTCAATACCAAATAATTTGGCATTCAGCTTCATGATTGCACCAAGGAACTTGGCAGCTTGCTCTGTAGTAACATCCTCATTCTCTTCAGAAGAGGAATACTCATCAGAGCTCATGAATGGCATAAGGAGGTTCAATGGAATCTCTATGGTCTCTAGATGAGTCTCAGATTCCTTAGGTTCCTCAGAGGGAAGCTCCTTATTGATCACTAGACGTCACAGGGGGTCTTCCCCCTTGGGATTCACGTCCTCTCCTTTCCTTACAGGTTCGGCCATGGTACTTATGTCAATGGCCTTGCACTCTCCTTTTGGATTCTCTTCTGTATTGCTTGGGAGAGTACTAGGAGGGATTTCAGTGATCCTTTTACTCAGCTGGCCCACTTGTGCTTCCAAATTTCTAATGGAAGACCTTGTTTCATTCATGAAACTCACAGTGGCCTTAGATAGATCAGAGACTAAATTTGCTAAGCTAGATGGATTTTGCTCAGAATTCTCTGTCTGTTGCTGAGTGGATGATGGAAAAGGCTTGCTATTGCTAAACCTGTTTCTTCCACCATTATTAAAGCCTTGTTGAGGCTTTTGATCCTTCCATGAGAAATTTGGATGATTTTTTCATGATGGATTATAGGTGTTTTCATAAGGTTCACCCATATAATTTACCTCTACTATTGCAGGGTTCTCTGGATCATAAGCTTCTTCTTCAGAAGATGCCTCTTGAGTACTATAGGATGCAGCTTGCATTCCATTCAGACTCTGAGAAATCATATTGACTTGCTGAGTCAATATTTTGTTCTGAGCCAGTATGGCATTCAGAGTATCAATTTCAAGAACTCCCTTCTTCATAGGCGTCCCATTATTCACAGGATTCCTTTCAGAAGTGTACATGAACTGGTTATTTGCAACCATGTCAATGAGTTCTTGAGCTTCTGTAGGTGTTTTCTTTAGGTGAATGGATCCACCTGCAGAAGTATCCAATGACATGTTTGATAACTCAGATAAACCATCATAGAATATATCCAGGATGGTCCATTCTGAAAGCATGTCAGAAGGACACTTTTTGGTCAACTGTTTGTATCTTTCCCAAGCTTCATAGAGGGATTCACCATCTTTTTGTTTGAAGGTTTGAACATCCACTCTAAGCTTGCTCAGCTTTTGAGGAGGAAAGAACATGGCTAAGAAAGTCGTGACCAGCTTATCCCAAGAGTTCAGGCTGTCTTTGGGTTGAGAGTCCAACCACACTCTAGCTCTGTCTCTTACAGCAAAAGGGAAAAGCATGAGCCTGTAGACTTCAGGATCTACTCCATTAGTCTTAACAGTATCACAGATCTGCAAGAATTCAGTTAAGAACTGAAAAGGATCTTCAGATGGAAGTCCATGAAACTTGCAGTTCTGCTGCATCAGAGAAACTAACTGAGGTTTCAGCTCAAAGTTGTTTGCTCCAATGGCAGGAATGGAGATGCTTCTACCATGTAAATTGGAATTAGGTGCAGTAAAGTCACCAAGCATCCTCCTTGCATTATTGTTGTTGGGTTCAGCTGCCATCTCCTTTACTTGTTCGAAATTTTCAATAAGGTTGTCTCTGGATTGTTATAATTTAACTTCTCTTAGTTTTCTCTTCAGAGTCCTTTCAGGTTCTTGATCAGCTTCAACAAGAATGCTTTTTTCTTTGTCCCTGCTCATAAGAAAGAGAAGAGAAAAAGAAAAGAAGAGGAATCCTCTATGTCACAGTAAAGAGTTTCCTTATTGTTAGTAGAAAAAGAAGAAAAAAAATTTGAACACAGATAGAAGAGGGGGTTCGAATTTGGTGAGTGATGTGAGGAAGAGATGTCAGTAGATGAATAAATAAATAGAATAAGATGAAAGAGGGAGAGGATTTTCGAAAATAATTTTTGAAAGAGAGTTAGTGATTTTCGAAAATAGTTTTTGAAAAAGGTTAATAGTTTTTCGAAAATTCAAATAAAAAATAAAATAATTAGTTTAATTAAAAAGAAATTTTGAAAAAGAGGGAGATATTTTCGAAAATTAGAGAGAGAGAGAGTTAGTTAGGTGGTTTTAAAAAAGATAAGAAACAAACAAAAAGTTAGTTAGTTAGTTGAAACAAATTTGAAAAGATAAGAAGTTAGGAAGTTAGAAAAGATATTTTGAAATCAAATGTTTGAAAAAGGTAAGATAAGAAGATATTTTTGAAAACATGTGATTGAAATTAGTTTTAAAAAAAAGATTTGATTTTTTTTTAAATCACAATTAATGACTTGATTCACAAGAAATCATAAAATATGATTCTAGAACTTAAAGTTTGAATCTTTCTTAACAAGTAAGTAACAAACTTGAAATTTTTGAATCAAAACATTAATTGATGATGTTATTTTCGAAAATTATGATATAAAATTAAGAAAAAGATTTTTGAAAAACATTTTTATAATTTTCGAAAATAACTAAGAAAAATAAAAAAGATTTGATTTTTGAAAAAGATTTTGAAAAAGATGAGAATTTTAAATTGAAAATTTGATTTGCTCATAAAAACAACTAGATTTTAAAAATTTTTGAAAAAGTCAAATCTAATTTTCAAAATTTTAAGAGAGAAAAAGGGAAAGATATTTTTTTAATTTTTTTGAATTTTTATGATAAGAGAGAAAAACAAGAAAAATGATGCAATGCATGAAAGTTATGGATCAAAACAATGAATGCATGCAAGAATGCTATGAATGTCAAGATGAACACCAAGAACACTTTGAATGTCATGATGAACATCAAGAACATATTTTTGAAAATTTTTAATGCAAAGAAAACATGCAAGACACCAAACTTAGAAATTTTTACTGCTTAGACACTAAGATTTCAAGAATGCATATGAAAAACAAGAAAAGACACAAAACATGCAAATGCAAAGATCAAACAAGAAGACTTACCAAGAACAACTTGAAGATCATGAAGAACACTATGAATGCATGAATTTTTCGAAAAATGCAAGATGAACATGCAATTGACACCAAACTTATAACATGACTCAAGACTCAATCAAGAAGCACAAAAAATATTTTTTTTATTTTTATTTTTATGATTTTATGATTTTTTTGTATTTTCTTTTAATTTTTTCGAAAATCATATTTTTTTAAAAAAAAAAGAAAAATAAGGATTCCAAAATTTTTAATATGAATTCCAGGAATCTTATGCTCTTTAGTCTAAAGCTCCAATCAAAGGGTCAGGCATGGCTTAATAGCCAGCCAAGATTTAGTATGTATCCAGACATGACACGCCTAACATGCCCTACAGTCGTGGCTTTACAGCCAACCAGGCTTCAACATGCTTTATGAAACACTAGAATTCATTCTTAAAAATTCTGAAGAAAAATATATTTTTGAAAACATTTTTATTATTATTTTTTTTTTCGAAAACTGATGAGAAATTTTTTTGAAAGATTTTTGAAAAAATTTTTTGAAAATTAAAACAAAAGGAAAAATTTTCCTAATCTGAGCAACAAGATGAACCGTTAGTTGTCCAAACTCGAACAATCCCCGGCAACGGTGGCAAAAACTTGGTGCGCAGAAATTGTGATTACACTTTAATTATGTAAAATTCATCGCTCTTTCTTTCCCTGGTAATGACGCCAAAAATATGATGCCAATACCATGGTTCACAACTTCGCACTACT
The DNA here is from genome assembly GCF_059453495.1 of Arachis ipaensis. NCBI lineage: Eukaryota > Viridiplantae > Streptophyta > Magnoliopsida > Fabales > Fabaceae > Arachis > Arachis ipaensis. The sequence goes on along the minus strand of NC_142440.1, from coordinate 89,575,406 downwards.
AACCAGCAAGTGCACTGGGTCGTCCAAGTAATACCTTACGTGAGTAAGGGTCGAATCCCACGGAGATTGTTGGTATGGAGCAAGCTATGGTCACCTTGCAAATCTCAGTCAGGTAGGGTTAAATGTGATTGGATTAGATAGTTAAAAGATAAATAATAAAGGATAGAAATACTTATGTAATTCATTGGTGAGAATTTCAGATAAGCGAATAGAGATGCTTTCGTTCCTCTGAACCTCTGCTTTCCTGCTATCTTCATCCAATCAGTCTTACTCCTTTCCATGGCTGGCTTTATGTGATACATCACCATTGTCAATGGCTACTTTCGGTCTTCTCTCGGGAAAATGATCCAAATGCCCTGTCACGGCACGGCTAATCGTCTGGAGGCATCACCCTTGTCAATGGCTTCATCTTATCCTCTCAGTGAAAATGGTCAACGCACCCTGTTACGGCACGGCTATTCATCTGTCGGTTCTCGATCATGCTGGAATAGGATTTACTATCCTTTTGCGTCTGTCACTACGCCCGGCGATTGCGAGTTTGGAGCTCGTCACAGTCATTCAGTCATTGAATCCTACTCGGAATACCACAGACAAGGTTTAGACCTTCCGGATTCTCTTGAATGCTGCCATCATTCTAGCTTACACCACGAAGATTCCGATTAAGAGATCTAAGAGATACTCATTCAATTCTAATGTAGAACGGAAGTGGTTATCAGGCACGTGTTCATAGGGAATGATGATGATTGTCACGTTCATCACATTCAGGTTGAAGTGCAAATGAATATCTTAGAAGCGAAATAAGATGAATTGAATAGAAAACAGTAGTACTTTGCATTAATCTTTGAGGAACAGCAGAGCTCCACACCTTAATCTATGGAGTCTAGAAATTCTACCGTTAAAAATACATAAGTGAAAGGTCCAGGCATGGCCGAGATGGCCAGCCCCCTAAAATGTGATCACAGGATCAGAATACAATCCAGGATATCTAATACAATAGTAAAAGGTCCTGTTTATAATAAACTAGCTACTAGGGTTTACAGAAGTAAGTAATTGATGCATAAATCCACTTCCGGGGCCCACTTGGTGTGTGCTTGGGCTGAGCTTTAACTTTCCACGTGCAGAGGCCATTTGTGGAGTTTAACGCCAGGTTTTGATCCATTTCTGGCGTCCAACTCTGGTTTTTGATCCCTTTCTGGCCCTGAACGCCAGAATTGGGCAGAGAGCTAGCGTTGAACGCCAGTTTACGTCGTCTATTCTTGGCCAAAGTATAAACTATTATATATTGCTGGAAAGCCCTGGATGTCTACTTTCCAACACAATTGGAAGCGCACCATTTTGAGTTCTGTAGCTCCAGAAAATCCACTTTGAGTGTAGGGAGGTCAGAATCCAACAGCATCAGCAGTCCTTCTTCAACCTCTGAATCTGATTTTTGCTCAAGTCCCTCAATTTCAGCCAGAAAATACCTGAAATCACAGAAAAACACACAAACTCATAGTAAAGTCCAGAAATGTGAATTTAACATAAAAACTAATGAAAACATCTATAAAAGTAACTAGATTCTACTAAAAACATACTAAAAACAATGCCAAAAAGCGTATAAATTATCTGCTCATCAATGTGCTAAGGAGGCATAAGAAGGCAATTGGGTGGAGTTTGGCAGACATAGTAGGAATCAACCCTCAAGTATGTGAGCACAGAATTTTTCTAGAAGAGGGAGCAAGACCTGTCCGCCAACCCCAAAGAAGATTGAATCCCACTATCCTGGAAGTTGTCAAAAAGGAAGTGACCAGACTATTGGAAGCAGGGATCATCTATCCCATTTCAGACAGTGAATGGGTCAGCCCAGTACAAGTGGTGCCAAGAAGTCTGGAGTCACTACAGTGAAGAATGAGCATGGAGAGCTCATAGCAACTAGAGTTCAGAATGCTTGGAGAGTCTGCATTGATTACAGGCGTCTCAACCAAGCCACCCGTAAGGATCACTACCCACTTCTATTTATTGATCAAATGCTGGATTACCTGTCAGGTAAATCACATTATTACTTTTTAGATGGTTACACAGGTTATTTCCAGATTCATATAGCTCCTAAGGATCAAGAAAAGACCATTTTTACATGTCCTTCTGGGATTTATGCTTACAAAAGAATGCTCTTTGGCTTGTGCAATGCACCAGCTACTTTCCAAAGGTGTATGATGAGTCTCTTCTCTAATCTTATTGAGGACTGTATGGAAGTTTTCATGGATGATTTTAGCGTTTATGGTGATTCTTTTAGCCTTTGCTTAGCTGGATTATCTAGAGTATTGGATAGATGTGTCAATACAAACCTTGTATTAAATTTTAAAAAATGTCACTTTATGGTAAAACAAGGGATTGTATTAGGACATGTGGTATCTAATACTGGCATTTCTATAGACCCAGCAAAGGTGAATGTTATTTCTAGTTTACCTTACCCCTCTTCTGTGAGGGAAGTCCGTTCGTTCCTTGGCCATGCAGGTTTTTACAGGAGATTTATTAAGGACTTTAGCAAGGTAGCACTTCCCTTATCCAGATTACTACAGAAGGATATAGAGTTCGAGTTCAGTGAGGATTGTAAAGACGCGTTTGATAAACTGAAGACCGCTCTGACTCAAGCTCCAATTGTGAGAGGACCAGACTGGAGCGAGCCGTTTGAAATCATGTGCGATGCTTCCAACCATACAGTAGGAGCAGCGCTGACTCAGTATGAAGGTAAGGATCCTTTTGTTATTGCTTATGCGTCTAAGACTTTAGACACTGCCCAGTTCAATTATACTACTACTGAGAAAGAGCTTCTTGCTATTGTTTTTACTCTGGATAAATTCCGAGCTTATTTACTTGGTACTAAAGTAGTAGTGTATTCGGATCATGCAGCTTTAAAGTATCTATTAGCTAAAAAGGAGTCCTAACCAAGGCTTATACGTTAGATACTGCTATTACAAGAATTTGATTTAGAAATTAAGGATAGGAGTGGTAACAAGAATTTAGTGGCAGACCACTTGAGTCGGCTTGAGCATATTAAGGATGAATCTACTCCTATAGATGATAATTTTCCTTTTGATAACCTACAAGCAGTATCTGAGGTAGCCCCCTGGTACGCACCTGTAGCTAATTATCTAGTTAGCCACACATTTTCCCAAACTTTTCTAAGCATCAAAGAGTCAAGCTGAAAAGCGAGTCTAAATATTATATATGGGATGACCCATATTTATGGAGATGTGGCACTGACCAGGTAATTAGACGTTGTGTGACTCAATCAGAATTCCAGTCCATTTTAGAGGCCTGTCACTCATCCGAGAGTGGAGGACACTTTGGCCCTCAAAGAACAGCTAGGAAGATCCTAGACTGTGGATTCTGGTGGCCTACTCTTTTTAGAGACGCTGCTGAGTTTTGTAAATCTTGTCTCCCATGCCAAAAATTTGGTAATATATCCAGGAGGGATTAGATGCCTCAACAAATTATGCTTTTCTGTGAAATTTTTGATGTTTGGGGCATTGACTTCATGGGTCCATTTCCAAATTCTAATGGATATTTTTATATATTGTTAGCTGTGGATTATGTTTCCAAATGGGTGGAAGCAATTCCTACCCGCACTGATGATGCTAACACTATTGTTTCCTTTGTGAGAAAACACGAAGAAATCAGTAACTGGCGAAGAGGGAGAGGTACCTAGAGAACTTGTGAGGGAGCTGCAAAGAAACAAATCAGTAACTGGCAGAGAGGGAGAAGTACCTAGAGAAATCGTAACCGGCGGAGAGAGAAGAAGCCGGGAGGGAAGAACGGTGTTGTCGGAGCATGGAGGAGACGAAGGAGAGAGAAGGTAGATCGAGAGCGCCGTTACTGTGTTTTGTTTAATGAGGCTAGGGTTGTAATTCTTTTGTTTTATATACGTGTGAAAACAGCGGTTCAAAACCGCCATAATCACCAGAACCGCCAGCAAACATTATGGCAGCAACCAAAAATGCCATAATAACCGGGTATTACGGCGGTTCTTTAAAACCACCATAATATCAATGCCATTTTAAACTCTTTTTTTTGTACTGACCTCAAGAATTCCATCAATATGAACCACCTTCCAACATCAACAATCTTCCCTCAAATAATGAACCCTATCTTCCACCCCCACCTCCTGATGAAGCCTTCATGTTAGAACTGAGAGACCTTGAATCTCGTATCTTAAGGCGACAAGAGGAGCATGAAACTAAGTTTAAGGAGCTAAGAGCAAGGATGGCCGGCATAGTAGAAGCCGTGAGTCACTTAACATCCCACCTAAGCTCATGTACCCTAAGTACCCCCATTGTTGAATGTGGAGAAACAATCAAGGAGCTTAGTAAGGGAGTGAACTTGAAGCTCCATGGTGAGGGAGAAGAGTTGAAGCAAGGAGTGCAACAAGAGGAGAAGGTAGAAATTAGCGAACAAAAGCAAGTAGTGGGTGGATGTTTGGATTATGTTGAGCACATTAAGGAATCTCGAGTTGAAGAGCCCTCTTCCAAGGAGTTTGGAAGAGATGTTAAAGAGGAGAGTAAAGTTGCGAAAGTAAACGGAGAGTTAAAGGAAATTGACCAGGAAATGGATTCCATCACTAGTGATTTTTTGCCCACATTGATTAATCCCCTTGACGACCTTGTTGAGCCTTCTCCCAGCAGACTAGAAAGCAAGGTTGAGGAGGATGTGCAACCTCCCAGACCTATTGTGAGTGAAGAACTGGAAGAAGTGTTCAAAGCAACAAGCCCTCCTATCTATGATGATTCTGTATCAACATATGATCCTTTTGAGTTTGAAGAGTCCTTCCCCAAAATGCTTAGACTTGATGATGAGGTAGACTTCACTAGACCTCCTATCTATGATGAGAGTGATGGGGAAGAGATAGAAGAAATTGGTGAAGAACAATGCGAACTTGAGGAAGCTTGGCAAGAGGAGAGACTTGAAAAACCTTGCCAAGTGGTGGAAGCCTCTAGAAGAGGATGGACGGGAGTAGAGCATGCTTTATCAAGATCTTTAGGAACTCCTCCACCTAGTTCGCCATCCAATTCTTTGCTTGAGTGGGTAAAACTTTTAACTCTCAGCTTTATTATCCCACTTGAGTATGGTTTGCTTGAGACGGATGGCCAACTTAGGGCGCTTTGTGGAATTAAGCGGAAGAGGAGGATGTTTAGTGGTTGGCGTTCTAAATCTAGACTCATTATGGTTGGAAGCTCAAAATTGAAGAGCATGGATTGGTGTAATGCTCAATTAAATGGGTCTAGGAGAATAGTTTGGTACTTTCATGAGAATTTTGCTTTCTCGTCACCCGGACAGAGTCAAGGCAATCAACTAGAAGACGGGTGCGAAGATAAGATATGGGATCCTGGATCACACTTCGGAAGTCAATTTTGGGAGCTCATGTCTTGGAGAGAACCTCACCCAAGCTTGGTGAAGATGGTTGGAACTTCTGACAACCGATTGAAGAACAAGCACTCTTGGAGGTTCAAGGATGGATACAAGCATAAGCCACCTTGACAAGGAGCCTACCAAATGTCCAACTTAAGGACTTAAACCAAAAGTTCTTGGTGGGAGACACCCCACCATGGTAAACTCTTTCCATTCTCTTGTAGATATAATGAATGAATGAATTGGGTTCCATTGTATATAATTTCTTTAATTCTTACTATATTTTGCTTTGCTTGCTAAGGTGTTTATACATTCTATGCTTTTATTAGGGATGATTCTCTGAATTTGAGTTTTTGCTTGGATTGCAAGTTTCCTCAATTTGTTTGAAAAAAATCTCCAATATTTCAAAATGTGCTTAATTTTGCATCTTAGCTGGTTTTAGAGTCTTAGAGGAGATTGGGAGGATTATAAGCTCTTTTTGATGATAATGAAAAAAAAAAAGAAAAAGAAAAAACCCCAGCCATGCGCAAGCGCATAGCGCGCGCGCGAGCTGCACATTTAAGTTTTCTGGGCCAAGGACCAGAGAGTTGTGCCACTTTTGGGCCAACTCTGTGCCTCAACCCACACGGACGCATGCTGTACGCGTCCGCACCCCTTCGTGTTTCTTCACTCACGCGTTGGAGCACTTGGAGCCTCCGCGCCCATTTCATAAGCTCAAGCCATCCACGCGAACGCGTACAGTGCGCGTGCGCGTCGATGCGTTTTAGCATCACCCAAGCCAAAGAACCCGAGAGTTGTGCCAACTCTGAGCCCCCTTTGTGCCTCTGGCCCAGCTCAACCGCGCGGATGCGCACCGTACGCGTCCGCGCCCATCGCCAATTTTCCCATCTACGCGCAAACGCAAATGGCGCTTTCGCGCCAATCCCTAATTTTCCCACCCACGCGGACGCGCACGGTGCGCGCACGCGTGGATTCAAAAATCCCATTTAACCAGGGATGCGAGAGCCCTAGCATAGTCGCGCCCCAACCCTCTTTTCCCCTCCAACGTTCAATTTCCTTCCTCTCCCTCCATTTCCAACCTTCAACCTTCAATCTCCCAGCAACCGGCCATCCTCCGGCGAGCGTCCCGTGACCATCGCCACCGTCGTCGCCACACGCCTCCCTCTTCCTCGCTCTCCCTCCCTCTCTCACTCTCTGCAACCAGCCACTGCCCACTGTCGCGAGCTCCGCTGCGCCGCCACCGCTCCTGGGAAGCATCTCCACGTTGCTGCTTCGCCCCTTTCCTTTCCCAATCTCTCTCACTCCCTGCCTCTGCATTCCAGGTCCACACCCTTCTCCCTTGTTTTACTCCATTCCTTTACTCTAGTTAGTTAATGAAATTTTTTGTTAATTTAGTTTAATTAGCTTAGTTAGTTAGTTTAGTTTAATTAGGTGGTTATCGAATCTGGGCTGAGTAGTGGATTTAGGCTTGTTTGAATTTTTACCGCTGTGTGAGATTGCTCTGTTTTATTGATTTGCCATATGCTCATTTGGGCTGATTGATGCTGTTGCATTAACTTTCCTTGGCTTGCTATTATTGAATATTTCTCTCCTCATACCTACTGGTTGCTTGATTGTTCAAAACTGCTTGTTGCTGGCTGAATTGGTCTAAACTGCCTTTTAATGCCTTACTACTGAACTATTGGCTATTTGTTCAATTCATATGGACTCATACATGGTTTTTGTGCTTTTTGTTTTTAATGAATTTATATGAAATTGACTTGACTGTTTGAATTTGGAAAATGGCCAATTTGCTGCTGAAATGCTGTCAGATTTTTCCTAACTATGTTTCATGAAATGACATTATTTTGATGGGTGTAAAAAACTTCTATTTGATGATTTCTGTGTCAAATAGAATTTTGTTGCCTAAATGGTTTTGGAAACTCCTCAAGGACATATTTACAGGTTTTGGTCATGCTTCTAATACTCTTTGCTTGCTTGCAATGCTAAATTGCTTATATGCATTGCATGGTTAAGTAAGTTTTCAAACTGACCATAACTTGAAGCTCTCTTGAAATCTTGCGCCTCTTTTGCATAAACACACAAGTTTGAAAGTTTTTAATCTATGTGACTAATTGATTCATTATATCCGTATCTAATCTCATTAAGTCACATGGATCATGAGGTTTTCCATTCTTATTTGAACTTGTGGCTTGTATGCATTGTTGGAATTGGTGTTAATTGTTGTTTGATTTATTTAATTCTCAAGGTTTTAATTTCACCAACACCACTAGTGATCTTCACATTGATTAATGACTTATTTTCATATTAGTTGCTTTCTAGCAGTATTATATTTCATCATCAATGACTTGATGCATTTCATGATTGTGAGTGTGCTTACATTCTTATTTTGTACATTCCCTTTTGAATTGAGCCGGTAACCACCATATCACTGATTTTCAACTGATTTCTAACTTTAACTTGTTTAACTAACTAACTTCTTTTGGTTTTCAACATAACTCTTTTGATCATTCTTTTGGATATGGTGTTTCCTAGGCTTAGTAAACAAGTAATGTGCAAATGTGGTTTGAATTCTTGGTTTGAAACTTGATTTGAATTCTGAATTTTGTTGCTCGTATTCTAAGAAATCTCTTTTCTTTATTCACTTCATGAATATGCTTTGCTTTGAGTGCTTCATATCTGCTTGGCTAGCTGCTTATATTGTATCATCTCTGTTTTTCAGGATGTCAGACAAAGGAAAAGCTATAGCCACTTCTTCTAAAAAGAGAAAGCGCTCTAAAACCTCTACCTCTTCTCCTTATGCAAACTATGCTAAAAATTCCCTGAATGAAGAGGACAAGGAAAATTAGTTGTTGCCTTCCACTGACCCAATCAAATTTCCAAATCTTTACTATGAACTGCGCTTCCCTAATTTTCGGAAGAAGAATCTAAACATTGAGAAGAAACTGCTCCTTCCCAATGATGTGAGGCGTGCCAGTAACACCTGCATTCTATAGTTGGGATTGGACTTTCTTGATAGAGATTTGGGGAGGATTAACACTTCATGGGTGAGGGAATTTTATTGCAACTTCTTTCGGGCCACTCTTGATTCAATTCAGCTACGGGGTAGAGAGATTATGATCACTGTGGCTGCTATTGGGGATGCACTGCTTTGCCACCATCGTCCTGATGACACCTGCGCCTATAAGCAGGCAGAGGTGGCTATCCGCTGCATGACATTTGACTATGAGGCACTTAAGCGCGTGATTGCCACACCTAACGCCCCTTGGGTGATGGATTCTGGGAACAAGAAGCCCAAGAGGATGCGTTTCACATATCTGTGAGGGAGGCTAGGACTTGGCAGCATATCTTCGCCCACTATGTCTTCCCCACCACTCACTTCTCAGAGATTCCGATGGATATGCTAGTTCTGATTGGGTGTGTGATGGAGGGGAAGGAGGTGAACTTCCCCTGGCTGATCAGGCAGAGTATGTGGCGCGTGCATATCCGTGGCCTGTTGCCCTTTCCTACACTAGTCACCAGCATGATCGAGATGGCTGATGTTCTGTGGGAGGATGATGATGTGACACCACCACCCCCAGATGATGACGACAAAGAGGTTACCATTCCATGGGGTGGGTGGGTGCACGAGAAGCCCCCACCCAAACGCCGTTCTCGAGCCAGAGCAGTAGAGGAGGCAGCTCAGCCCTCGTCATCAGCCGTAGCAGCAGGACCCCCCTCTACTTCAGCAGCCGCAACATCCTTACCACCACCACCAGCACCTAAGCCGACTAACCTGTTGGTGCTGCACCTACTTCGCTTTATGGAGCGCTTCGAGCGTCGTGTCATGCGACGTCTCGACCGCATCAACCAGGTGTTTATATCACAGGGCATCGAGCTACCTCCGCTCCCAGACTCTCCCGCCTCCGACGAGCAGGATCAGGAGGAGGAGCATGGTGAAGAGCATGACGAGGAGCCGACTCATCAGGATGCACCTCCAGAGACACAGGTCACCACAGAGGTTTAGCACCCTCCTGAGGTTCAGCAGGACACTCCAAAACCACAGTCAGAGCCACAGCCGATCCCAGTTCCATAGCCTGAGCCTGAGCCACAGCCCGGTGCGATTGTTGACCTCCATCTCGAGCTTCAGCAGTAGCATTGAGGGCGATGCTTGATTCTAAAGTGTGGGGAGGTCACTGTTCGTGACCGGTGTTTGCATTTATGTGGTGAACTTTCGGACATCTACCTCTATTTTCTGCTATTTTATTTCATTTTGCACATTGTCTTTTAGATCACTTTGTCTTTTATATATTGCATCTTAGTTTTTTATTGTGATTAGAAAAATATTTTGGGATTGTTAAAAATCTAGTTAACCCTTTTTATATAAGAATTGTGTTTTGATTGAAAAAAGGGGTAAACTAGGAAAAATAAAAAAAAAATTTCTAAATCACAACATTGCATTAGAATAAGCTCAGTCAATATGATGAAAATTTCCAAGAAATTCATTTTTAGGGTACCACCCAATTGGTTGAAAAAATTTTTTAGAACTTGCTTGAATTATACATTTGTGGATCATGTTTTGAGCAAAGAACACAAGCATGTGAGATTTGAGCCTAATTGTGTGGTTACATCATGTACGACCACTTATTTTCATTCTTGTGTGCATTATTCTCTTCCTATGATTGTAATCTTTGATTTGTTTGATTCTTTATGTCTATTATTTTGTGTATACATGCATTTATATGATTGAGGCCATTGTTCAAATAGCTCACTTACCCAAATAGCTAACCTTTTATCTCCCATTGTTAACCAATCTTGAGCCTATGCTTAACCCATTTGTTCATAATTGTAGCACATTACAAGCTTAAGTGAAAAATAATAAATGTCCCTTATTTGGATCTTCGATTAGCTTAAGCTAGTGAGAAGTGTTTATCATTTGATTTTGGGAAGTTGGGAACATTGGGTAAAGATAAAAGTTTGTGTGTGTTTTTGTTAAAGAAAAATTTTAGGAATAGGGTACATACTCATGTATTAATCATGTGTGAACCATATGCATTGATGTTCTTGTATATATTTTATCTTAAAAAAATGCAACAAAAAGGGAACAAAATGTCCCAAAGTTTAAAAGTTCCATAAATTCAATGCATATGTGTGGTAATCAAAAGGAAATGCATGAGTGTGTGAAAAAGTAAAGAATAGATAGCTAGGTTTGTTTAGAATTGTTTAGGTTGACATAGGTTAGGTGGGAAGTTTAAGTTAATTAAAGATTCGAATTTCAAGCCCACTTGACCATATGCATCCTACCTTGACCCTAGCCCCATTACAACCTATGGAAAGTTCCCATGACACTTGTATGCATGCATAAAGTAATTGTTGATTGTTAGATGAAAAATAAGTCTTGGAAAGCATGATTAGGGAAGAATTGAGTGAATCAACCCCATACACTTGAGTGCATAGAACGGATACACATTCGGCGAAGGTTCGATCGCTCAATTACATGTTTCCACCCATGATCATCTTTTCTTGCAAGTTTGTAAGAGTTTTCAATGAGTCAATCCAATTGTGGTTTGCTTTGATTTCTAATACCTTATCCCTTGTGCTTGCATGCGTATTTTTGGAGATTGCTTTATTTTGACTAAGCCATTGCATCATGTAGATAGGTTGTATGTAGATAGATAGCATTTAGTTAGTTTGTATTGAATAAATGTTAATACCCTTTGCCTCTTTCTTGATTTTAGCAAGATGACATGCTTAGTTTAAGTGTGGGGAGATTTGATAAACCCCAATTTCGTGATTTATCTTGTGCTTATTTTAGGGGATTTTACCACCTTTTGCCACATTTATTCAATAAAATAGCATGGTTTTGTAATTCTCCATTGAATTGTGCTTGAGTGTAAAAACATGCTTTTTAGGCCCTAAATTGGCGATTTTGATTCACTTTAATTCCATTCGATGCCTTGATGGGTTTGTTGAGTGATTTCAGGTTCATAAGGTAAGTATTAGATAGGAGAAATGAGGAGAAAAGCATACAAAGAGGAGAATGCATAAAGAAACAAAGATTAGGAATGCATCAATGGGCGCACACGCGTACAAGGCGTGCACGCACAAAAGTGGTTTCGCATAGGCATGCGCATGCGTACATGACGCGTCCGCACGGATGAAGAATTTGCTAATCGACGCGCACGCACACATGGCGCGTACACGCCGATACTCTCACGTGACCCACTTAAAGGCAAAACGCTAGGGGCGATTTCTGAGCTGCCCAAGCCCAAATCCAACTTGTTTCTGAGTGTATTTCATGCAAAATTGAAGTCCAAGCAAAGGGGGAGCGATTAGTTTAGTCAACATGAGCTTTTAGTTAGTTTTCTAGAGAGAGAAGCTCCCTCTTCTCTCTAGAATTAGGTTAGGATTAGGTTAAATTGTCATAGATTCATGTTTAATTTCTTGATCTCATCTTGTTTCTTTTATAATTTTTCATTTCTACATCTTGATACTCTTATTTGTGATGTTAATTTCTCTTTTATGTCTCTTTTGTGATGATGAACTCATGTTGGATTTGTTTTACATTTAATGCAATTTGATGTAATTGTTTCTTCTATTGATGAATTGAATTGTGATCTTACTTTGCTTGCAATTAGTAGTTGTTAGATTTTACTATTTCTTGCAATTTATGATGCTTACTTTTATTGCACTCTATGTGTTTGATAAAATGTTCTCTTTAGTTGTTGAGTAGTTTTGTCAACTCTTGGTCTAAGCTAAGGGAATCGGGTAAACTTGAGTCATTGGATATAATGGATTTGGTGATTTGAGAACCCTTGGTGATGAATTTGATACCCATTGACGCTAACCCGCTACTATGTTAATTAGTAGGTAGGTTAGGACTTAAGGGTTGATGTGATCAAATCTATTTGATGTACTTTAAGCTTAGGAGTAGATGTTACGTACTTAAAGCTATTGGAAAGTAGACTTAATGGGTTGGCCTCTCATGATTATCAATATTTAGTTTGTTGACAAGGATGGTAATCTCAGTTACCTAAGTCTTAGCCAAGAGTCCTTTATCTTGCTTCCTTTACTTACTTGCTTAATTTACTTTTCTTGCCCTCTTATGAACTAAACCCCCCCTTCCCTTTTACCCCTTTATAGCCAATAATTGAGCGCTTCGTTGTTTCCTAGGGAGACGACCCGGAGTCCAAATACTTCAGTTAATTTTCATTGGGGTTAGTTATTCGTGACAAACACGATTCTTGTATCAGTTGCCAAGGAATTGGGATCTAATCAATTTCAATCCGCCATAGATCTACTCATATGATTGAGAAAGGAGTTGAGACCTATTTGATTCATTGTGGATTATGATATCTCTAATCCCTAGTGAATTTCTCTTTTTGTTTCTATCTATTTACGTTTCTACAATTTAATATTCTGCCATTTATATTCAGCATTTTAACTTCTTTGCCATTTACATTCTGTTTCACTCAATTCACCACTGTTAGCTTAACTAAAGTAATCACCTCACTAAAGTTGCTTGATCCATCAATCTTCGTGGGATCGACCTCACTCACGTGAGTTTTTACAACTTGATGCGACCCGGTATACTTGCCGGTTAGTTTGTGCGAAAATTCTATTTTCCCTCATCAGTGGGTTTAGGATTTTAGTAGAAAGAAGGAAAAAACTAGAATTTTATATTTTTTTAAGGAAATTTTTCAAAAGTTTATTTAAATGTAAAAATATGTTAAATTTAGAGTGGTAATAAAACAAAAAATAATATTTGTTATAAATTTATTTTAAAAAAGAGAAGGAGTGTGACCCAATGAGAAGTGGAGCCGTGGAGACAGTGAGAATGGACGAAGGCAGCAAATAGTAGAATAAAAAGTAAAAGTAAGGGTTAGAATTAGGGTTTTTACTTTTTACATTTATTTTTATTTTTCAATTTAAACTATTTTTATTTATGTTTAACAATTAAGTTTTTTAATTTAAAAAATTAATTTTTAGTCAACATTTAAGAGTTGATTATTAGTAAAAAATATATATAAGTTTTATAAAAAAATATAAAATAATATATACCATTTTTAAAAATTAATCATTTAATCTTTATTTTTTTATAAAAAATAATTAATTAATACAAATAATATTTTAAAAAATTATATTTTTAAAATAAAATAAAATTATCTTAAGTATTTTAATATTTTTAAATATTTTTTTTAGTTATAAAAATTCTTGTATTTTGTGACAAAAAATTACTTGTTACAAACAATATTGAATTTTGTGACAAATTAATTTTTTGTTACAAAATAATTAGAGTTTTTGAAACAAATGGATATTTTGTTACAAAATATTTTGGACTTTTGCAACAACTTTATCTTTTATTACAAAATATTATAAAATTTTGCAACAAAATACCGGTTCGTTACAAAAGCCAATATAATTTGTAACAAAAATTAAATCGTTACAAAATAACAAAACATTTTGTAACAAATTATATTATTGTTACAAAACATTATTATTATGTAACAATTTTAAATTTGTTACAAAATTTTTATTACAAATACTCCATTTTCTTGTAGTGGTGCAGCTAGCCGACGAGCTCCTTCGATGAAGATGGCCATGGCTTTGGCGACGAGCCTTAGTAGCTCTCCTTGTTCGTCTCTCTCTCTTCCTCTCTAGCTCGATAGTAGTGACAACCTTCCCTGTCTTTCTTGAATTTTATAACAAACGAGTAACTTGTTACAAACAATTTGAATTTTCTGACAAAATAATTTTTTGTTACAAAATAATTGGAGTTTTTAACACAACGGATATTTTGTTACAAAATAATTGTAGTTTTGCTAGTGTTGGTATGTGCTACTTTTTCCGCCACCGACGACAAGCGTAGTAACGGCATGCGACTGAGTGAAACATAGTGGCGAAACAAAGAGCGACGATGTAAACCCCGTAAAATTAGCAAATAATTAACCAATAAATTAATTTTAATAAAAGAGATTAGAAATATAATTTAATAGTAAAATAAGATAGAGCTAACTAAAACGAAAATTTTGACACTAATTACAAAGAAGTTGGCCTAAGATTTGGCTGAACAGGCCGAACCGGGCTAACCGGCTCAAAATGGGCCCAAGGCCCAATTCATCCCATTAGCCTATAAGGAACACAGCTCCCCTTCTCCCTTCAACCTCACTCACGCTGGAAACATTCAAGGAAAGGGGGAAGAACAAGTGACAACCCCAACCCTCACCTCCATTTCAAACCACCATATCTCCTCACTCCAAGTTTCGATCGCCGCGCCGTTTGCGGCCACGCATCCACCGCGTCAAGCTCTACGAATCTATCGGAACAATTTTATAGGTAAGTCACTCTATAGACCCAGTTGCTCTACCCCCTTTATATTTTTGAAATTTAATAAAGTGGTGTTGAGATTTTGCTTCCTTGATGTTATAGGACCCGATTAGCTTGAGGAAAATATTTACTCTTGCTTATATGATGCTTGGATAAGGTGAGCATACTAAAACTCCAGCTAATTTCTTTAATTGGTGTATTGGGTATTGAATTTGGGTATATCTTTGTGATATATGTGAGTTTAGGTGTGTATATATATAGGAACTTGAATTGTGAGCTTTGGATCTTGGTGGAGGTTGGGTGATGTTGCCTTGGTAATTATGGACCTCTTGGGGCTGTGTTCGGTGTATTTGCAAGTTGCCTTGAAAAATACGTGGAAATCGGGCAAGGTATGTGATGAGCGGATATTTTATACGCTTTTTGGCATCATTTTCATATAGTTTTTAGTATGTCTTGTTTAGTTTTTATAGGTTTTAGTGTTAAATTCATATTTTTGGATTCTACTTTGAGTTTGTGTGTTTTTATGCAATTTCAGATAATTTCTGGCTGAAATTGAGGAGCTGGAGGCAAAAGTCTGATTCAGAGACAGAGAAAGCACTACAGATGCTGTCTGGATCTGACCTCCTTGCATTTGGAAGAGCTTTTCTGGAGCTACAGAAGTTTAAATGGAGCGTTCTCAATGGCTATGGAAAGCTGACTTCTATAGATTTCTAGCAAGGTATAATAGTCCATAATTTGCTTCAGATTAGAAGGCTCAAAACTGGTGTCCAACGCCATCTTTCTGCCCTCTTCCAGGCCTCCAGTGCCCAAGGAGCAGAAACCAATGTCCAAACGCTTGGAGAGGACCCCCTAGCCAGTGTTCAATACCCTAGAGGCCTCGTAGCATGTGGATCTCATCAAAGCTCAGCCCAAACACTCACCAAGTAGGCCCCAGAAGTGGATTTTAGCACTAAACAGACTGTTTTACCCTTACTAGTCATTAGTTTAGTATTTAAGAGTTATTTTACATAATCATTCAAACAACATCTGGACTTTACACACATTATTTTCATTCACCATTGTATTTTCCTTTCAGTATGAGTTTCTAAACCTCCTACGTTTAGGGGAAGAGCCCTGCTGAGTCCTGTGAATTAATAAAAGTATTATTGTTTCTCTTCAATCCGTGTTTAATTTAATTCTAAGATGTACACTCATTCTTCAACATGGTGAATAGGATGATCAGCGACAATTAACTCTGTTCATCATACTAGGACCGCGTGCCTGATAACCACCCGTGTCTACTTGGGTTCGTATGAATACGTGACTAGAAAATGCGAACCTCGAGCTTGATTATATATCTCTCAGACGACTAATCCATATCTTCGTTGGGGACTTCTCGAGACACCAGTTTAGCCAATTTTCGGGGAGATTAGGGTCTCTATGGTAGAGGCTAAAACCCAAAGAAGCAGCATTCTCTTATCCACAAGATTCAACCTTGTCTGTGGCATTTTGAGTATGATCGCCAAGAGAATGAACTGCTAGAGCTTCAACCTCCATCAGATTGAATGACCATGGCCAATGGCGTTTGATCTGGAGCAGAGGAGATTGATGACCGCGGCCCATGGAATTGATCACATAGAGCCTGCCATAGAAGAAATCACTCAAAAGCAAAGAAGACAGTAATGCCAGAGTTAATTCAGAAAGACATGGCAATTCCAATCCTTAACCATATTCCAATTACTTATTGCCCTTGTCTCAATCCAACATAACCTTCTGATTTTGCCTGACTGAGACCTGCAAGATAACCATAACTTGCTTCAAACCACAATCCTCGTTGGATCGACCCTGACTCACTCAAGTATTACTTGGATGACCCAGTGCACTTGTTGGTACAGCTGTACGGAGTATGGGGATTCGTGCACCAAGATGGTTTAGGTTTCACGTATTTAATATATAATGTTCTGTGAAAACTTAGGCTAGATGACCATAGGATAGGTTGGAACGTATGAATATGTTTAATGCTTAGTAACCTTGATAGGGATTATGATATGGATTTGCTGTTTGTTGGATGAATAATGAATGATGATTTGATGATAATATGTGTATGTATATATATTGGATAGGTAAAATGAGAATCTTGTTAATGTATTTGAGACGATAAAACATGATATTGTTGAATTGAGAAATGGTAGGATGTGAAGATTGATGTAGTATTGATAAAGATTGTTGTGTTGGATATGTGAAAAGGAAGTGGGAATTGAGTTTGGTTTTTTATGAAAATAGAGGTTGGAGTTTTTTGTGTAAAATTGGTTTTTGGCCAAACTTCGGTAGGCTATAACATGGCTTTCAAACCTCCGAATGATTTTAAACTTGTTTCATAAGAAAATTGGGTCCATGAAGTTTACGCGGTTAAAAGAACGAAAGGAAAATGATTTAAAACGGAAAAGTTATGCGCGTCGGAAGTTCAGGACTTAAATGTGAAATTTTGCAGGTTTTAGACTTAGTAAAATTTTTTACAAAACGTACGCCCACGCGTACGCGTGACCTGGGATTTTTGTGTACACGAACCACCGTTACGCGACCATGCGGTTCTGTTTGACATGCATGCATACGAGTAAAGGGGGATGCGTACGTGAAAAAGGCCAAGATGTACGCCCACGCATACGCGTGGCTCAGGCGTACGCGTGACCCGGGGTTTAAGCGTATGCGAAATTCCTCGTACACGACCAATTGATTCTGCCTGGCTTGCATGCGTACGCGAGATGAGGTATGCGTACGCGTCTTGGTCGAAACGCGTACCCACGCGTATGCGTGACCCCTATTTTCAGCAAATAAAATTTTTGCATTTTAAAGATGAATTTAAACCTCTAAACATCGATTTTCACTCTTTTACCCCTAGATCTCAATATTAGGCCTAGTAATGGGATGAAACTAGGAAATGGTGATAACTTGGGGGTGAAGTAAAACTTTCAAATAATGAATTATCTATAAAAATGTAAAGATATGAGATGTATGTGTGAGACCATGGTTATAATGAATGAATGTAATGGAATAATGATGATGAATTTTTAGAATAAATGGACATAGAGATGATATTTGATGTGTTGGGTGCGGGGAAGGTGGTAAGGCGCTAATCCCTCGATCTTATTCCCCCATATTCCTTGTTTTTGTGTTTTGTGAAATGTGGGGAAGGCGGTAGGGCACTAATCCCTCGATTCATTCTCCCACATTTATTGTGATGGTGTTTTACGGGATATGAGAAAGGTGGTAGGGCACTAATTCCCCGATGTATTCCCTCACATTCTTTTTCTCTCTGTCTGCAAGGTCGTAAGGCACTAATCCCCCGACCGGTATGGCATGGCCTTACTAGGGGAAGGTGGTAGGGCACTAATCTCCCGATTTATTTCCCCCTAGTGTATGCCTCCTGGAGAAATTAGTAGGGCACGAATCCCCCAATCTTATACCTCCTGGAGATGCACAGTTGAGAAACGTTATCCGGATTAGCTACCGGGTGTG
Source organism: Arachis ipaensis (assembly GCF_059453495.1). Taxonomy (NCBI): domain Eukaryota; kingdom Viridiplantae; phylum Streptophyta; class Magnoliopsida; order Fabales; family Fabaceae; genus Arachis; species Arachis ipaensis. Next base: position 89,557,220 of record NC_142440.1, on the reverse strand, counting down.
TCGGGTTCAGGCAGTTAACCGACACGTGAGCTCACGACCAGTAGGAAAGGCAGGCATCATATGCATTTATATGATTTCATTTGTTTATGCATTAATTGGGATTGCCTAAGTGACTATAATATGCTAATTGTTATACTTGCTATTTGTATTTTACCTGTGGTTGCCTTTGTTTGGTTGTCTATCTGTGCGATTTTTCCGAAGATGGAGGTGCGGAGGAAAGGTGAAAAGATTTAGTGTTCTATTTAAGTTTTAGTTAGATTTAAGGATATGGTTAAGTTTAGAAAGCCTTAGAAAACTACCCTGATTCATGGTTTCTGTTTTAATTCTTTAAGTTTTATATTCTGAGTGTCGGCATTTTAGGATTACCTCTGGCATTTCCAGGACCTTATATCTTACGTGCGTGGCACCTTTACCATGATGAGAACCTTCGGTTCTCATTCCATACTATGTTGTTATTTTTCAGATGCAGGTCGAGAGGCACCTCGGTAGGCGTCTGGAGCTTCTGCAACGAAGTGGTTTACTTTGGGGTTTTCTTTATATATATATAGTTTCTCCTCTTGTGAATAAGAATACCTTATTTTTGTACCTCTTAGAGGTTTTATGGAAAACTAGGATTTCTGAACATGTACTTTTGGGCTAAAGATTGTATATCTTGTATGTAAATATTTTCTAGCCAGCCTTAGCTTCATAAGCTTCGTTAGGAGCTTGTTATTCTGTATTCTTGTTCTTCTATTCCTACATACTATTTAGTTATGCTTATGAACCTTAGTTTTCTTCACACGCAAGTAATCTTGTTTCCTGAGTGTTGCGCTTTTTATTTTGCGATTTCACTTTATTCCCTTTTTTCAAGGCTCCTCGTATACTGTATCTTTTCTAATATTACTATGTATATATTTTATTTTAGAGGTCGTAATACCACCCCACCTCTGTTTTACAGCTTAAGCATAAAGCTCTATGTGGTAGAGTGTTACAGACGACGACCTTGAGTGTGAGCCCAAAGACAGTGAGAGACCAGAGACGAGAGAGCTTGAGGAAGGAGTAACTAAGTTTTGTTTTTAAACGTCAACAATGTTGTTTTGAGGTTGGAGTTCTTTTTATTTCAAATTATAAAAAATGAGATAGTATAGTAATTTAGGATAATTTTAATATAAAAAAATTATTTAAGAATAAATAAAATATTTATTTATTAATTTATTAATGAATTTAAATAATTATTTTAATTTAAAATATAAAATTATTTAATTAATTGTTTTATTCATAAAATTAAATTTTAAATTTTTGAATGATTTAAATTAATTTTTTTATTATTTTACAATTATTTAAATTTTAATTCTAATTATGTACATTGACCAATTGTTAAAAAAATTATATAACAATAGTAATTAATTAAAACCGTGACTATGGACCCTTTTAAGTTACTCTTTAAAACCGTGACTATAGATCCTTTTAGATCACCTCTAAAAACTATGACGATAGACCCCTTTTTAAGTCACCTTTTTATAAAACCGTGACCGTGGATCCTTTTAGGTCACTCTTGAAAACTGTGACCATAGACCTTTTTAGATTACCCTCCAAAACTGTGACCATAAATCCCTTTTAGATCACCTTTTTATAAAATTATAACCTTATACCCTTTTTAGGTCACCTTTTGTAAAATCTGACCATAGACCCTTTTAGGTCATTCTTCAAAACCATGACTATAGACCATTTTAGGTCACTCTTCAAAACTGTGACCATAGACCCCTTTAGATCACCCTTGAGACCATGACCATAGACCCTTTTAGGTCATCCTTTTATAGAAAACCGTAACCATATACCCTTTTAAGTCACTCTTTAAATCATAACTATAGATCCGTGTACGTCACCTCCCAAAACTATGACTATAGACCCTTTTAGGTAATCTTTTCTTAAAAAATCGTGACCATAGATACTCTATAATCACCGTGTTTTAAAAAATTGTGACTAAAAGATTTTTTTTAGGTTACGGCCAAAAACTGTGACTGTGACAAAAAAATTGTGGCTATAGGCCAGAAATATTGTAATGATTTTAGAATGATTAGATATAGACTTAGTTTGCTAAAAATTTTAGATTTTAAAATTAGTTTATAGAAGCTAGCTTTTAAAAATTAATTTTTTAAAAGTTATAGCATCTATATATATTTGGTAAATTAAGTTAAAAATAACTTTTAATAAGCACAAGTAACAACAAATTCATTTGATAAAATAGCTTTTAAAAATACTATAATAAATATTAATGTAAAAATTCCATTTAAATATTAACGAATGTATGATGTTATATTAAATATTTTAATTTTAATAAGTACAAGCCAACTTTTAAAAAAATTCTTCTTTAGATGCTTTTAAAAATACCCCTAATTTTTAAAAGGTAAAAACACAAGTACATGAGCTTTCTTATTTACCAAACACAAAATAAAATGCTTGTACTGCACCTCTTCAAAAAATTTTACCAAACCAAACTACAATTTCTAGTTAGATGTGCTTGCTCCCAATCAAGGTTTTAAAAAAGAATCGATTATAAAATCATTCTAATCGTTGGTTGAACAATTTAATAGTTCAATCAGTTCAACTGGGATACTTAAATTTTAAGGAAATAATATTTTTGACTTTTGCCTCTTAAACAAAAAATAATATTTATTTATTTAATAATATCTTATTTTTTAAGGTTTTTTTCAAAAATAAATATCTTGTTGTCATATATATATTTTGAATTAAATGTATTATATTATTACCTTAAACATTATGGTAACATATGATAAAAAATTAAATGTGTTATCAAGAATTAATCTTAAAGAAATCAAAAATAAATATTTAAAAAAAAAGAGAAATATTTTTGGGCTCAAATGAAACTGGCCCATAAAATGCTAACCCTAATATCATTTATTCAGCTATTCTACTGCCCCTTAAGTCCTTATAGCCGCAATATTTCAACCATTCTACTACTTTTAGCGTCCATTTTATTCTACTTAGTTTTGCTTCCAATCTAGAATTCTAGTTCTACCTTCTTCGTGGTTATCCGTGAATATTAAACTTAAAAAAAAATTTAACCATGATAAAATTTTAATCATCTAAAATGTATCAAATCAAACCCAATTCAAACGCATTCACCAGTACTAAACCCAATTTAGCATTATTAAACTAAATCTCCAACACATAAACTAAAATAAAATGAAATAGAAAAATTTTTAACTGATGCATTCGCATCTTTAGTACTTTTTCTTACTTTAATTTATTGTTTTCTTAGATTTAATCATAGTTTCTTCTTCTAATCTCATCATTTTCAAGTATCATTTACTACTATGGTATTTTCTAAGTGTTCTTAAAGAAAATACAGGATTAAGAAAAAAAAATCAAGAAGCAAAAGAAAGTATAACCAAGGAGCAAAGCATAGAGAAAGGCATGCAATCAAAGTGCTTAAGTATCAAAGCCATGCAAACCATGCAGCATAGCTAGATGCTTAATGCAAGGGATAGTACGTTTAATGCCCTGGATCAAGAAGCAGGGGCATGCAATGCCATACATAGGTCATGCAATGCCTTTCTGAAGCTGGAGCGGTGTGCAACGCCATAAAAGGGGCGTGTAACTCCCTGAGGCAGAGATGGAGGTGGCGTACAATGCCACCTATGTGTAATACCCTCACTACCAAAATGTCACACTTTCAGCTACGCCACTCTGATAGAAATAAGTATTACGACTACTTTATATACTTAATATTAAAATAGGAACCTATGACTCGGCACAGTATTGCTGATTTTTTTTTGAAAACCTAAAATAAATACTTTACCTTAAAAAAACAAACAGACATAGATTCATATATAAGACTTCTTACATAATAGCTTATAATGTAATATGCATATAAAACATACAACTCCTATCCCTCTTATAAAATTGTAATAACAAAGACGAGGGAAGAAAAATTATCTAATTAATACAATATCATATAAACCAAAATGCAGCATAACTCTTCATAATACTCCTTCATCCAATTCCTGAAAAGATAAAGCTGTAGGGGGGTGAGAACCTAATCACACGGTCTTACCACGGAGTTACAGATTTGTCATAAGAAGATATTTAATAAGAAAACTGTTTTCAAGCTTAGTGATTATCATAGCCTTATGAATCTTTTAAGAACCAATAGCTAATCATTCAAACCCTTTTCAAAGAAACAATATTTAATCTTTCAGAATTCCAAAACATTTCTTTTCTTATAAGAAAATCTTAATCAGAAACCAACCACGCAATCAATCAACACAATCATTAATTCAGCACCAAAGTTCATTCTCAAAAGTAGGACACCAGGACAAAAACAGGCAAAACAGACAAGGAAAGCACAGGATTAGGTAGCAGTTACAACAAATAGTTCAAGTAGCAGTTAAGAACTGTTTAACAATTAGGCAAACCAAAACAAATTCAAACCCAAGCAAAAACCATTGGACTGTCCCCTGATGCGCATCCCCATGAGTCTATGCATAGCTTTTTCTCATATATATATATATATATATATATATATATATATATATATATATATATATATATATATATATTAAATCGCTCAATGGGGGTACCATTCCCGGGAATTTATAAGTGCCCGGTCAGCTTTACGTCGTAGGGTCAATAGAGTATCGAGTCTCAACCTGGAGCAAGTGGTGGCAGGCCACTGCATCTACCCAGGGAAACTCGTGTCTTAGATAATTCAAATTCATAAGCCATATGAATAATTCATTCAACATTCAATAATATCTAAGTCCTTCTCAATATCATCATTATTCGTCAATCCATATCTCATCTCCAAATTCATTCAAAAATCATATATCAAAGTCAATTCTCATCATCCTTCTTTCCATTCCGTTCATCAACAACCCCAATTCAAAACATAATTCTTTCTTTGATAAATAAATCAATCTTAAAACATGTAATGTTTAAAACCAAATATTTTTAAATAATTACTTCAAATGAAACTTCAAATTTTATAAAATTTTGGCAGCATCTCCTGGATTTTGCCACCATTTTCGGGTCCTAACCAAACCAAACAAAATGCCTGCTAATCATTCAAATCACTTCCAATTACCATTAATCACAACAACAACACTCAACCCAAGGAAATTACAAAATCCAGAATTCAATCAACCAATCCTACAAATCGCAATTTAAACCAACTTCAATCAACAACATCAATCAATAATTAAGAATTCTCGGTCTTCTCAAACAGTTTCAAACCAAACCATTCCTCAAATCCTTTTCAAACTATTTCCAAAATAGCAAATCATTCTCAATAAACAAACCGTTTTCAAATATCAAGTCCTTTCCAAATTTGTTTTCAAATCAAATTCCGATATCAAATCGGGTTCAACATCAAATCAAATTTCAATATTAAATCTTTTCTAAAATCAAATCGTTTCCAAAATTAAACTAAATGCCAATATTAAATATCTTCCAATAATTCAAGGAAAACCACTTTAACAACATCAGTGAACTAATCAGAATATTCAACTTTCTCAATCGATCAATCAATTAATCAAACTAATAATCTCATTCATCCAAAGCAACTCATTTCAATTCATAAGACTTACGAAATCATAAAAATGTATTTTACACATTAATATCGATTTATAACAACTCTGGAAAGTAAAACAAGTTTTAAGAAAAGCGCCCCTACCTCGAATAATCAAAATCAATAGATCAAATACGTCAAAGAAACCTTTTTCTCTCGACTCGCACTCAACTGCAGCTGTATCCGCCGCTTTGTTTACATCCATACCAACAGAAACGGCTTTTATTTCAACCATGCAATTACTGGAACTCGATCTTAGAATGTCAACATCACAAAATTCTCAAAAGTCTATAGCAGAATAATAGTGGTAAGGATATCAAGGTCAGAATAACTTACTGCAGCTATAGAAAACAGAACGATGGAGCAACAAAGAATAGAATCAGGGACTTGTGCATCCGTCCTAGTGGCAATAACACCATTCTGATCAGTAAGACAGCAGAGACACCAACAAAATTAGAAGAGTGGAGCAAAATAGAAATGGAACAGATTCAAAAAAAGAGGAGGTGGTTATCGGTAAATCTGGCCCGGTTTCGACGACAGCGTAGAGTCAAGAAACTAGCAAAAATAAAAAACCTAGAAGACAGAGGCTTCAGCTGCGTTCTCCGGCGGCCAGCACAGCGGCGTGAAGCTCTAGCGATGCAGTAACAACATAGGTGCATCGATAGCGAGCCTAGTAGCTTCGGTGAATGCGGAGGAATGGTGGTGACGACGCTGAGCGTGACCCTCCTCTCACCACGTCTCTCTCTCTCCTCAGCTTTAATGGTGACGACGGCGGCTCCAAGGCGGACCAGCAGTGAGGCGACGGCTCGGGCTGGACGGACAGCAGCAACGGCGACGTGCTTCCCGGCGAGGACAACGGCGGCAACAGGGACCTGCGAAGACAACGATGAATGCGAGGTAGTGGCGGCTTCTCCTTTGCGTGCGTCTCTGCTCCGGACGACGGCCAAGGCAACCCGACGGTGTTGCCTAGAAACTCCGGCGCCCTTCCACTGACGCTCTCTCACCCTCGGATCTCCCTCTCTTCCTCCCTCATTCATTCTCTCTTTTCTTCATTCTTTTTCTTTCTTTTTCCTTTTTGTCTGAAAGTATTATTAGGGTTTGGGGAAGGGAAAGACGGTGGGTGTAGAAGGTTAGGATTAGGGTAGTTTTGGTAATTTTAACAAAATTAGGGATATAGAGTATTAATTAAAAACCTAATTTATTCTATTAAAATTATTTTAAAAATGTTATTTAATTATTAATTTACTAATTGACTTTTAATCGAATATTTTAATTTAAAATTAAAGATAATATAATTAATTTTCTTTGTTATTAAAATTAAAGTATTAAATTCTAGAATCTCTATTATTTAACTAAATTGTATAAAATTCTTATTCTTTTGCAACTGTTAAGCTGTATAACTTAAATATAGAAAATTATTCAATAATTATAAAATTAAGTAAAATTTCTAATTTAATTGTCAAAAGTTGATTTAATTACTTTTAATAAAATAATTTCTAAAAATAAAGTCTTTGATGAATAAATAAATTGAAATTAACTCAATAATATTTTTTTGAAAATTATGGGTCTTACACTATGGGCGTGCGACGCCTTGAAGAAACTCAACCCCTGAGAACAATCACATATGGTGGCATATAACGCCATTACAAGGCATGTAACGCCACTAAGAGAAGAAGAAATGGGTGTGTAACGCCCTTATGGAGAAAAGTTGGCGTGCAATGCCTTGGAAGAGAATTTGCAAATGCTGTTAATCCTAACCTCTTCATAGTTAAGAGGTCATAACTTGAGCTATTGTGGTCAAAATGAGGCACTTCTAGTGGCGTTAGAAAGCTAACATCTAGAACATCAAATCGATATGCATATATCTATAGTGGACGCTCAGTTTGGGCTGCGAATGGCCCTCACCTTTAAGCTAAAAAAATAGCGACCCAAGGAAGATGAAAGCATCGTGTGTAACGCCCAAACTTGGCGTTTAACGCCAAGGGCAAGTGTTTACACGCGCAGACAACAAGTGTAATGCCATGGATCATGTAATGCCACCACTTGGTGTTAAATGCCCAAGCTCAATTCCAAACTCAAGTTACACACCACTAAGCCCAAGTGCAATGCCAACAAGTAATCTCAACAAGGCCCACTCCCAGAAATGCAATTCCGACTGAAGATTAATGAAGATTCTGTTATGATTTAAATTTGATTTGATTCTGTTTTAGTTTTAGGACTTGAATTATTATTCTTATTTATCTTATTCTTCATAAAAGATAAGATTTAGTTTTGAATTTGAATTATTAGGTAAACCTATAATTTAAATAAGTGACGTTCACAGAGGTGGAGCATCCGGGAGAGGATCTTCACATCCGATTCCGCATCTTCTTCTTCTTTTTTGCTTTGTTTTTAATTCTCCATGAGTAACTAATCCCTCTGTCAAAGGTTTAGGAGATTTGTTTATGTTTTTATGCATTATTAATCTAAATTTTCTTTTATTTTAAAGTATTGCATTGATCTATTTCATGATTGAATTTTTTATTCTTCATTCCTAAAGGATTAGTAGTATCGAAAGGTATGCTAATCCCGTTTTGAATTTGTTTATTGCTTCGACAGAATTAATATCCGAATTATGCTTGAAAACTCTTTCACATGACTTTTTGAAATCGACTAGTGTTCATACACCGGTCCAAGCTATAAGGCCGAGTTGGATGAAGACAAAGGGATTGACTTCATGAAAGGTTGGCCCAAAGCGAAAGGATCACCGCTCACCAAAAGGCGGTTGACCAAAGGATAAAGATGTCCTTTACAAAAAGATAAGATAAGATAACCAACTTATCTCAAAGGAAGATCATCAAGCATTACTATAAATACACTAGAGCACCCAGGTATAACTCATACTCCAATTCTACTAAAAACCTGCCTAAATCCCGTACTGACTTAAGCATCGGAGTCTCTTGTAGGTACCACCCTCCTCCGGTGATCGAGGACTAGCAGCATCTCAAGCTCTAACAAGTCGGGCACGGCAGCCTTGGCCAGACCAGAAGATCTCATCCGAGATCGACCTTCCTGTTTCAGGTAATCCTCGGAATATTGGCACCATTGCCGGGGAATCTAGAAGTCATCCCCTCAGCATGGCAAACAACCCTGCCAACGACCTCAACTCGGGATTAGAAGAAGGAATGCCACTTAAGAACACGAATGCCGCACCAAAGTCCCCAAAGGACACACACCAATCCAAGGGATACAAGAAGACTCAAAACACATAAATTTTAGAGGCCATCGTGAATAGCAAGTTTTCCTCAAACAACTTGAACAAGAAGCCGAATGGCAGCACAAAGCCGAGCGAGATCTTCGGAGAGAAACAAGACGGCGTCGAGAGCTGGAAGACAAACTCTTGAAGCTCGAAGCCGACCTCAAAACTAAAGCCGCTCGGTCCAATCGCGAAGATAGCCCCCACAAGGACCAAGACCCGTTCATGAAAGAAATCATGAAGGCTAAAGTCCTGAAGGACATTAAAGCCCCTGACATGACCCCATACGATAGTACGTCCGACCCAAGTCATCACCTCAGCAACGTCAGGAGTCGGATGTATCTCACAGATGCCTCAGATGCGACCCGTTGCAAAGCCTTCCCGACCACCCTGACCAAGACGGTGTTAAAGTGGTTTGACAGCCTGCCACCAAGATCGATTACAAGCTTCGGTGACCTTGCTAAGAAGGTCTAGGCAGGTTCTCCATCCAAAAGGACAAAACCAAGCACGCTCCAAGGCTGCTAGGGATTAAACAAAGAGATCGGGAAAGCCTCCGCAGTTATATGGAGAGATTCAATAAAGCATGCCTTGACATACAGAATCTTCCTACAGAAGCAGTAATTATAAGATTCATCAACGGTCTGTGGGAAGGACCCTTTAGCCACTCTATATCTAAGAAACACCCAACATCTCTAAACGAGGTATAAGAACTGGTGGAAAAGTACATCAATATAGAGGAGAACTCCCGATTAGGAGAAACCTCAAAGACCAGAATTTCCTACCCACCTCGGGACAAGGATAAAGAATCAAGGAAAAAAGAAGGCCAACCTACTGAGAAACCCAGAAAGCACCACAACTACACCCCTCTTCGGGTGTCCCTTGTGGATGTTTACTGAGAGATATGCAACACTGAGAAGATCCCACCCCCTCACTCGATTAAACACAAGAAAGGAGGAAGTCGGACAGAGTATTGCGAATACCACCGAATCTACGGGCATCCTACCAACGAGTGCTACGACCAGAAGAATGTCATAAAAAAATTGGCACGAGAAGGGTGACTAGATTGGATCTTAGCCAATAGAGTGAACGAACCAAAAAAGAAAAGAAGGGGCGAAGAGGGCGAATGAGCTGAACGTCCCCCTCACACCCCAGAGAGACATATTCACATGATAAATGGAGGATTCGCAGGAGGAGGGATCTCTAAGTAATCCCGCAAAAGATACCTTAAAGAGGTGTACTGATGAGACGCAGAAGCTGGTGAATTAAAAATTATTAAAATGGTTACGTTGCAAGTATAGTTCTTAACTCACCGAAAATCTGCCTATCAATTTAAAAGTATGTCACAGAGAATTTCAATTAAAAATTACTAGGAGTTTTAAGTCCCATGTCGTCTCCCAACAAGTTGCAGAAAAGTGTGCTATCTTATTAATCAGATGTTCCAAGAAGTTGAGCTAAGTAAATTGGAATGTAAATTGAGGAAATTTAAATAATATGAATAAAAGCCTTGACTGGAAGTTGATTAGTTGGAATTTATACTATTGATGGAGTGATTGTAAGATTAATTTATAATTAATGGTTGTTCTGTTTGGTTATCCTTTACTAGGTAAGGGAAAGTCAAACAAGTTGGACTGCCAGATCTGTTCACAAGTTGCAACCCACTTAGTTCAAAGGGATTGGCGTTGGTGACAGGATAACAATCTAACATTTAACCCAATTACAAATTTTTCCTTCAATCCTTCCAACTCAAGAGTTCCTTTTAATCAACTCCCCATCAAGTAAAGAAACTACTCACACATTGTAAATAATAAATTCACAGCATATGAAAAGGAATTAAAAGAAGACATGATTATTGGAATTGAAATTGAATTAAAAAGAAATAATCCTTGCATTAATTAATCATAAAAGTATTCAAATAGCAAAATTAAACAAAACAAAGAACATGGAAGAATAAAACCAAGTTGAGAAAACAAACTAGAATGACGAAGTCTTGATGAGGAAATAACTCTTCTCAATGTTCCAATGCTAAGACCAATTGAAAATTAAAATTCTAAAACCTAGAGAGAAAAACCTAAGAGAGTAAAAACTAGATCTAAAACTGTCTCTGAATGAATGTGTTATTTGTTTCTGCATGTTCTCTGACTCTAGTCTGCTGTTCTGGGCCAAAAACTGGGCCGAAATAGGGTCCAAAATTGCCCCCAATGAATTATGCAGATTATGCAGATCGCACATGTCACGCGATCGGGTCATCCATGCGGACACGTCATTCGTGTTTTTTTCCTCGCCACGCGTTCGCGTCGTCCACGCTACCGCGTCGCTTGGGCTCTCCAATCCGCGCGGCCGCGTGAGCCATACGGCCGCGTCGCTGCGATTTGCTCTCCTTCGCGTGGTCGCGTGAGCCATGCGACCGCGTCACTTCTCGCTGGTTATCTCCTCAAAATTCTTGTGTTTCTTCCATTTTTGCTAGCTTCCTTTCCAATCTCCAACTCATTCATGCCCTATAAAGTCTGAAACACTTAACACACAGATCACGGCATCGAATGGAATAAAAGAGAATTAAAAATAAATAATTAAAGTCTCTAGGAAGCAGTTTTCAAACATGTAATAAATTCAGGAAGGAAATCTAAATGCATGCTAATTTAATGAATAGTGGGTAAGGATCATGATAAAACCACACAGTTAAACACAATATAAACCATAAAATAGTGGTTTATCAACCTCCCCACACTTAAACATTTGCATGTCCTCATGCTTAATTGAAGGAGATAAGGAAATAAGTATGAACATGTAGAAACTCATGAAATGCAATGCAAACCTATATATATATATATATATATATATATATATATATATATATATATATATAACTATATGGTTCTTGTCCACTTGATCAAAAGTAAATAGGCTCTTCAAAACAATTACAAATCAAATTCCACTAATTTTATCATTACACAATAAATTGGGTAAAAGTGCAAGAAGATAGCTCATGAAAGCAGGGAACTTGAAAATTCAAGTATTGAACCCTCACTGATAATGTATGTACGCTCTAATCTCTAGTGTATAGGGTGGTCACTCTATCCTTCTCTAATCATGCTTTCTAACTTTTGTTCTTCTCCTAACCAATCAACAATAGTTAATATACCAATGCAAACATCATGAGGTCTTTCCAAGGTTGTAATGGGGCTAAGGTATAGGTAGGGGTGTATATTTGGTCAAGTGAGCTAATAAATTGAATCTTTAATTAACCCAAGCTCTAACATAACTTGTATACACTTAATGTCATCTTTAAAGTTCATACCTAGCTACTCAGAATTCCCTTTTTTAATCCATACTCATGTATCAACTTATATTTTGGTTCTATTATATGTGCACTGATCTTTGAATTCTGAATTTAACATTGGGTAATTTTGTTCCCTTATTTATTAATTTTTCATAATTTTTTTAAATAAATAAAACTTATCAATGCACATATATTTTTCATTCTTATATTTTCACATGAGTAGGTATCCAAATTCCCCTTAAATTTTTTATGATACATTCCCTTAACAACTTTTGTTCCAACAATTTCCCATACTTAACTAGCACACACAATTCTATCTTAAGCTAACCAAATATTCAAATTGGGATATACAATTGTTTTTTGGCTTAAGGTTAGTAATGTGGTAAAATATCGAACAAATGGGAATTAAAGGCTCAAAGTGGTTAACAAAGGTAATTGAAAAGGGTAGGCTTAATTTGGATGAGTGAGTTTAAACAAATAATGGCCTCAATCATGTGCAAGCATGCAAATATAATAACTATTGGACATATAAGATAAAACAAAATATAGATTACAATCATAGAGAAGTAAACACACAAGAATGAAATAATTATGGTTAAATAATGTAACCATTCATAAAGGCTCAAATCTTTCACAGGTTGTGTGTTCTTTAACTAGAATATCATGTTCCAAATACAACTCAAGCAAATTTATCCTAAGAACTTTCGAAAAATTAGTGAAATTTTGTTCCAAAGATAGATTTTTAAAAGAAACTTATTGTCTTTTCAATCAAGTAGAACATGCATGCAATTGTCCTAACCTATGCAATTTATTCTATTCTATAAAGGAAAGAAAATGTAACTAAAATATCCTAATTATTGATGCTAGAGAAGAGAATTTACCTCCCGAAGTCAGGTACTGACCGACCTCCCCACACTTAAGGCTTTGCACCGTCCTCGGTGCCATCTGTCAGGAACAGGGGTGGGCTGGTAGCAGTATCTCCACAGTCGGGGCCGTCATGGCTCCCTGTGCTGGTAAAGGAAGTGGAGTCCAGGGTATCTGAGTCTCTGAAGTGTCCCTTGAGTAGCTCCTTGAGGTGTTTGAATCGGTGCTCGTTACGACGCTCTCTCATCTTTGCTTTCTGTTCCTGCCGATCCAACCGTTCGATTATCTGCCGGAGTAAGTTCTCAGTTGTAGATGCTTGTGGTGTCGAAGAAGGATTATCTTCAACTGGAGCAGTAGGAAGGCTTGTAGTGGCTGCTGAGAGTCTGAGGTATTTTCCGTTAGGGACATACTAATCATCCCGTGGAAGTATAGCTTTGGTGTCCCCAGCTCTGTAGGAGACTCTGGCTGCTAAGACAAGATCTGAGACCAAGGCGGGGAAAGGTAAGTTTCTCGCAATTTGTACGTGTTCCATAGAATTCCGGATATGTCTTGAGAGATTTAGAGGTTGGTCTGTAAGGATGCACCATAGTAGAACAGCCATGTCGGCAGTGAAGGATGACTCATGAGTGCTCGGAAAGACGTAATGGGACATGATCTGTGCCCATACGCGAGCCTCCAAGGTAAGTGTTGAAGCCAAGATTCCCTTAGGGCGGGTACGGTGGTATCCGTAGATCCAACGGTTGCCAGGTAATGCGATGACTCCGAGAATGGAGTCCCAGTCAAATTGGTATCTCTGGCGCTGATGGGTGGCTTCTTGAAAAGCGTCCATTCCTGCTGGAATAGGGGGAAGACTTAGAGCTTGCTGAATGGCCTCTTCTGTGATGGGGACTTCCTTCTGCCGGACATAAACAGACTGCAGGGTCGGTATGTAGAAGTTGGAGTAGAACTCAATTACCTAAGAAAGATTGGCCTGCCTTGGCTGCCTCCGTAGGAAACCCCATTGTCTTCGCTCAATTTGCGGCTCAACAAAGGTGGCAATATTGGACGGGAGGATAAGAAGGTATTCATTGTTATAGTTCCTTTCTGCCAGGATAGGGAACATCTGCTCACAGTAGCGATTGGAAAATCGCGCAGCGTCCTTTGCTGGAAAGGCTTTCTCCTTTTCGTCAACCTTTATTATCCTCTTGACTCATTTTGTTGAGGGCTTGACTGCGGTGGAAGAAGGCTCTGCCACTAATGCTCTTTTAGTTCCACTTCTTGCTGGTGGTTTGGAAGTTGCTTTCTCCTTTCCTTTCTTGGTGGCCATCCTGAAAGAAGGGAAGAGAAAGAAAATTAAATTTAAAGAGATATACAGCAAGGAAGGAAACGGAAAAGAGGGTGAATGATGCACAACAAAATGTAGATGACATTAACACATGCTCTCGAGTACATATGAAAAGCCATCAATGGAAAATAGCTAGTGCATACAAAGTCAAGTGAATGCAAGGTATTTATTGGCATGCCGGAAAAGGGCATGAGTAGCATAGACCAAGCATTACTTCGTAACAAACTATCACGTTTGTATTGACAATTGAATTTAATTAATAAAATAATAAGGGAATGTTGTGAAAAGCAAGCAATTAATAATATAGCAATCATAGAGAAGTGCATAATGCCACATGAGCTTTTTCACAAACACATAGCATGCATGGTGAATAGGGTATAGAAAATATGAAGATGAACATGCAAGCAATCCCTTAAATAGGAGAAAAATAATTGTCAAACAATTTGCAATAATCCACAAGCATATAATGAGGGATGATAACTCAAAAATTTTCTAGCACCATGTAAAAAGGGAAAGAAGAAAATAAAATACAAAAGTGAAAAGAAAAAGGAAAGAAAAAGAAAATAAAAATGTATATAATATAATAAGAATGATGAAAAAGAGAAGAAGGAAGAAGAAAGTAAAACCTCGTTAATGGTGGTGGGAGGGATAGAGAGTGAGAGGTGAGATAGAAGGGGGAAGGAAGAAATAAGGAGGGAAAAGAAAAATTAGGATTTGGGGGAGAGGAAGATAAGATATGTGGCAATTTTAGGTTGAGCTGTGCGGCGCATGCGACGCGGCCGCGTGGGGCACGCGTTCGCGTAGGTGTGCGTCAGGTAGGGGGACGCGATCGCGTCGGTCACGCGGTCGCGTGACCCATGTTACGCTGCTGGCGCGAGTGCAGCCTCACTCCAGCATAACTCTTTGTTCGATTTAATTTAATTGCCAAATTGGGGTGACGCGATCGCGTGGGGCACGCGATCGCATGAGGGTGCATCAGAAAATGGATGACCCGGTCGCGTGAAAAGGATTGTGCTTCCAGCACCAATCCAGCACTACTCTTGCACAATATCTCAGTGTGCACCCTTTTACGTCGAAAATTCAAAGCACGCGGCCGCGTGGGGCACGCGGCCGCGTGGGAGGCCATGATTCCCATGTGATACAAACGCGTCAGCGACGCGGTCGCGTGGGTCGATTTTTGCCATTGGCACGCCTCCAGCCACGCTCCAGCCGGACTCTCTGTTCATTTATTTTTTTTCTCCACCCGCTCTGTGACGCGGACGCGTTGCTGATGCGATCGCGTTGCGTGGCGAAAAAACCCTTTGTTTTTTTGGGGAAATATAAAGACATGTAAATGAAAGAAAAGAGTTATTAAAGAAGAGTTATTAAAGAAGAAAAACTAAAAGTGAAGAAAAGAACGATCATACCGCGGTGGGTTGTCTTTCACCAAGCACTTTACTTTAACGTCCGTAAGTTGGACGCTCCACTAGCTCAATCTGCTGCGATGTGGGGATCTTCCAAGAGGAAGATCTCAAGCTCCTTATTTTTCTACACCTTCTCACCATGGTATAGCTTCAGGCATTTTCCATTAACCTTAATAAGTTCAGAGCTTGAAGGATGGCTTAGGTGATAAACTCCGTACGGTTCAGCCTTCTCTACTCTGTATGGACCTTCCCATTTTGATCTCAACTTATCGGGCATGAGCCTTAGTCGAGATTTGTAAAGGAGGACAAAATCTCCAGGTTGGAACTCTTTCTTCTTGATGTTTTGATCATGCACAACTTTCATCTTTTCCTTGTAAATTCTGGAGTTCTCATAAGCTTCTAGGCGAAGGTTCTCCAGTTCCTGCAGTTGCAACTTCCTTTCAGCTCCGGCGTTCTCAATTCCCATGTTGCACTCCTTAACTGCCCAGAAGGCTCTGTGTTCTATTTCAACTGGGAGATGACAAGCTTTTCCATAAACCAAGCGGAAGAGACTCATCCCAATGGGTGTCTTGTATGCTGTTCTATACGCCCACAGTGCATCTTGTAGCCTGGTGCTCCAGTCTTTTCTATGAGGCTTTACTATCTTTTGCAAAATACACTTAATTTCTCTGTTCGACACCTCGGCTTGCCCATTAGTTTGGGGATGGTAAGTGGTTGCAACTTTATGGATTATCCCATGCTTCTTCATCAATCCTGTTAGTCTCCTGTTACAAAAATGGGTGCCTTGATCGCTCACGATCGCTCGTGGTGATCCAAAGCGACATATAATATGGTTTCTCACAAAGGAAACAACAGTGTTAGCATCATCAGTGCGGGTAGGAATTGCTTCCACCCATTTGGAAACATAATCCACAGCTAACAATATATAAAAATATCCATTAGAATTTGGAAATGGACCCATGATGTCAATGCCCCAAACATAAAAAATTTCACAGAAGAGCATATATTGTTGAGGCATCTCATCCCTCCTGGATATATTACCAAATTTTTGGCATGGGGGGCATGATTTACAAAACTCAGCAGCATCTCTAAAAAGAGTAGGCCACCAGAATTCGCAGTCTAAGATCTTTCTAGCTGTTCTTTGAGGGCCAAAATGTCCTCCACTCTCAGATGAGTGACAGGCCTCTAAAATGGACTGGAATTCTGATTGAGGCACACAACGTCTAATTATCTGGTCAGCGCCACATCTCCATAAATATGGGTCATCCCATATATAATATTTAGACTCGCTTTTCAGCTTGTCTTTTTGATGTTTAGAAAAATGTGGAGGAAATGTGCGGCTAACTAAATAATTAGCAACAGGTGCATACCAAGGGATTACCTCAGATACTGCTTGCAGGTTGTCAAAAGGAAAATTATCATCTATAGGAGTAGAATCATCCTTAATATGTTCAAGGCGACTCAAGTGGTCTGCTACTAAATTCTGATTACCACTCCTATCCTTTATTTCTAAATCAAATTCTTGTAACAGCAGTATCCAACGTATAAGTCTTGGTTTGGATTCCTTGTTAGCTAATAGATACTTTAGAGCTGCATGGTCCGAATACACTACTACTCTAGTACCAAGTAAATAAGCCCAGAATTTATCCAGAGCAAAAACAATAGCAAGGAGCTCTTTCTCAGTAGTAGTATAATTGGACTGGGCAGTGTCTAAAGTCTTAGACGCATAGGCAATAACAAAAGGATCCTTACCTTCGCGCTGAGCCAGCGCTGCTCCTACTGCATGGTTGGAAGCATCGTACATGATTTCAAACGGCTGACTCCAGGCTGGTCCTCTCACAATTGGGGCTTGAGTTAGAGCAGTCTTCAGCTTATCAAATGCTTGTTTGCAATCGTCACTGAACTCGAACTTAATATCCTTCTGCAGTAATCTGGATAAGGGGAGTGCCACCTTACTAAAGTCCTTAATAAATCTCCGGTAGAAACCTGCATGGCCAAGGAACGAATGGACTTCCCTCACAGAAGAGGGGTAAGGTAAACTAGAAATAACATTCACC
Source organism: Arachis ipaensis (assembly GCF_059453495.1). Lineage (NCBI taxonomy): Eukaryota > Viridiplantae > Streptophyta > Magnoliopsida > Fabales > Fabaceae > Arachis > Arachis ipaensis. Next base: position 89,539,491 of record NC_142440.1, on the reverse strand, counting down.
TTTGCTGGGTCTACAGAAATACCATTATTAGATACCACATGTCCTAATACAATCCCTTGTTTTACCATAAAGTGGCATTTTTCGAAATTCAATACAAGGTTTGTGTTAACACATCTATCTAATACTCGAGATAATCCATCTAAGCAAAGGCTAAAAGAATCACCATAAACACTAAAATCATCCATAAAAACATCCATACAGTCCTCAATAAGATCAGAGAAAAGACTCATCATGCACCTTTGGAAGGTGGCTGGTGCATTGCACAAGTCAAAGGGCATTCTCTTATAAGCATAGGTCCCAAAAAGACATGTAAAAGTAGTCTTTTCCTGATCCTTAGGAGCTATATGAATTTGGAAATAACCTGTGTAACCATCTAAAAAGCAATAATGTGATTTACCTGACAAGCGATCCAGTATTTGATCAATGAATGAAAGTGGGTAGTGATCCTTACGGGTAGCTTGGTTGAGACGCCTGTAATCAATGCAGACTCTCCAAGCATTCTGAACTCTAGTTGCTATGAGCTCTCCATGCTCACTCTTCACTGTAGTGACTCCAGATTTCTTGGGCACCACTTGTACTGGGCTTACCCATTCACTGTCTGAAATGGGATATATGATACCTACTTCCAATAGTCTGGTCACTTCCTTTTTGACAACTTCCAAGATGGTGGGATTTAATCTTCTTTGGGGTTGACGGACAAGTCTTGCTCCCTCTTCTAGAAATATTCTGTGCTCGCATACTTGAGGGTTGATTCCCACTATGTCTGCCAAACTCCACCCAATTTCCTTCTTATGCTTCCTCAGTACATCAAGTAACTGCTCTTCTTATTGAGAAGTCAGTTCCCTTGCAATAATAACCGGAAGCTTCTGCTCATCCTCAAGATAAGCATATTTGAGATGTGGAGGGAGAGGTTTCAATTCTAACTTTTGATCATGGGCGGGCTCTGGATTATCTGGGACTTGTGAAAATGGTGAAGTGCTCCCATTGTCAGTTAAGAGGGTCCCCACACTTGGACCTTGTCCGGTGTGCCTCTCTTGAAACTCTTCCTCTTGAATTTCAGCCACACTTTTGTCTATGACATCACACTGGAAGATAGAACGATCTTCTGGGGGGTTGTCAATGACTCCATTCAGATTGAAGATTACTATGCGGCCATCTATTTCAAAGGAGTATGTTCCTGAAAAAGCATCCAATTTGAATTTTGATGTCTTCAGGAATGGTCTTCCAAGTAGGATTGATGATGGCTTATCTGAATCATTGTGGGGTATCTCCAAGATATAAAAATCAGTGGAAATGTGAGCCCTTTAATATTCACCAAAACATCTTCAGCAACTCCAGCCACTGTAATAGTGCTTTTATCTGCTAACACAAAATGAGCTGCCGACCTTTTTAAGGGAGGGAGCCTCAAAACATCATATATAGACAAAGGCATCATACTGACACATGCTCCTAAATCACACATGCAATCATAAATTACTACACCACCAATAGTACAACTAACTATGCAAGGACCTGGATCACTACATTTTTCAGGTAATCCTCCCATTAAAGTAGATATAGAACTACCTAAAGGAATAGTTTCTAATTCATTAATTTTGTCTTTATGGATACATAAGTCTTTTAGAAACTTTGCATATTTAGGTACCTGCTGAATAACATCAAAAAGGGGAACAGTTACCTCAACCTTTTTGAATATCTCTACCATTTTAGGATCGGGGTCCAGCTGCTTCTTGGGCTTCCTTGCAAGTTGTGGAAATGGAATGGGAGTAGTGTTTTCTGTGGTGCCTGCGCTTTTTGGTGCTTCCTCCTGTGGTTGAGCTATCTCTTCTTCAGCTATGTCCTGTATATCCTCTTCCTCTTCAACATCTTCGATTTCTACCACCTCTTCAGCTGAGGCATATTCTGGTGAGCTTGGTTCCTCTTGAATCCTCTCCTGCAGTGTGGTTCCGGACCTCAGGGTGATAGCATTAATGCCTCCCTTTGGATTGGGTAATGGTTGAGAGGGGATTCCAGTGGTGCTTGAAGGTTGGTTACTTGAATTTTGTGCTGATCCAAGCTGTGTCATAAAAGCTTGCATAGTAGAGGCGAAACCATTCAGACTGGCATTAATACTATTCATGATGTTACTTTCCATGGTCTGTTGTCTTTTCTCAAAAGATTGCAGTAGGTCTTCAGTAGAAGGTAAAGAAGAATGGGTAAATTGAGAGGTCTGCTGCTGATTATTCTGTGGTCCTTGGTTCTGCCTCAGGTGAGGTGCTCTGTAAGGTTGATTTTGCTGCCCCTGTTATTGTTATTGTTCCACCTCTGGTTTCCCTGATTATCTCTGCCTCCTCTATTATTGTTGTCCCTCCAATTCTGGTTTGAATTGTCCTACCATCCATGGTTATTATTTCCACCTTGATTGTACCCTTGGTTGGGGCGGTCATAGAAGTTGTGAGTGGATGCCACCATGTTGTCTTCTTGTTGGAGCTGCGGGCATTCATCAGTGTAATGGCTATAATCAGCACAGATTCCGCAAATTCTTTGTGGGACTAGTTGTTGGTTTTGCTGTGGTGGAGGTTGAGCTTGCTGAGCTTGTTGATTCAACTGTATTTGCTTCAGCAAGTTGGTCATTTCACAGATGCTTTGAGTTAGAGCAGCAGTCTCTCTGCTAGAAGATACTTTTGCAACAGCTTTTGAACGGCCTTGCTTTTGTCTGTGGTTCCTAGTGGATTCAGCTAAATCACTGATCAATTGACAAGATTCATCAGTGGTCTTGTACTTCTTCATAGACCCATTGTTGGCACTTTCCAGTAAGGTCTTATCTTGGGGCCTCATACCCTGTGTAATATAGCTGAGTAGCATGATCTTGTCAATCATGTGGTGGGGGCATGCTTCCAGAAGATTATTGAAGCGCTCCCAGTATTCAAAGAGAGTCTCATTGTCATCCTGAACAATTGTGGAGATATCCTTCCTTAGCATATCAGTAACTTCAGATGGAAAGAATTTCTCCAGAAACTCCTTTCTGAGTGTATCCCAGTTGGATACATTTGCTAGAGGTTAGGTGTAGTACCACTCTCTCACTTTTCCCTCAAGAGAAAACGGAAAAGCTTTCAGCAGAATTGAAGTTTCATCAGTGCCATCATGCTTGACAGTAGAACAGGCTGCCTGGAAATCTCTCAAGTGCTTGATAGGCTCTTGAGCAGGTAGGCCATGAAACTTGGGCATCAAACTTAGCAGTGCGGGCTTTATTTCAAAATCTGTAGCCACCGCTGGGTGATGCGCTTGAAACGGTTGCTTTGTAAAATCAGGGGCTCCTTCCTCCTGGATGGTAACTCTCCTAACTGCCATGTTTTCTACACGTAAAACAACCAAATCAATAGAACGGGGGCTGGTTTCTTCCTCAGATTCACTTTCAGATCCGCCCTCAGAGCGGGCTAACCGACGCTGTTCTCGCCTTATTTGTGAAATTGTCCTTTCAATTTCAGGATCGAATATTAGCAAGCGCGGATCAGGAAGTGAACGCGTCATTTGATGGAAGAAACATGCAGCTCATAGTAGCAAAATAAAATAAAATGTAAATAAATAAATTCGAATTAATAAAATTAGCACTCTATTGCAACTCCCCGGCAACGGCGCCAAAAATTGATGAGACGCAGAAGCTGGTGAATTAAAAATTATTAAAATGGTTACGTTGCAAGTATAGTTCTTAACTCACCAAAAATCTGCCTATCAATTTAAAAGTATGTCACAGAGAATTTCAATTAAAAATTACTGGGAGTTTTAAGTCCCAGGTCGTCTCCCAACAAGTTGCAGAAAAGTGTGCTATCTTATTAATCAGATGTTCCAAGAAGTTGAGCTAAGTAAATTGGAATGTAAATTGAGGAAATTTAAATAATATGAATAAAAGCCTTGACTGGGAGTTGATTGGTTGGAATTTCTACTATTGATGGAGTGATTGTAAGATTAATTTATAATTAATGGTTGTTCTGTTTGGTTATCCTTTACTAGGTAAGGGAAAGTCAAACAAGTTGGAATGCCAGATCTGTTCACAAGTTGCAACCCACTTAGTTCAAAGGGATTGGCGTTGGTGACAGGATAACAATCTAACATTTAACCCAATTACAAATTTTTCCTTCAATCCTTCCAACTCAAGAGTTCCTTTTAATCAACTCCCCATCAAGTAAAGAAACTACTCACACATTGTAAATAATAAATTCATAGCATATGAAAGGGAATTAAAAGAAGACATGATTATTGGAATTGAAATTGAATTAAAAAGAAATAATCCTTGCATTAATTAATCATAAAAGTATTCAAATAGAAAAATTGAACAAAACAAAGAACATGGAAGAATAAAACCAAGTTGAGAAAACGAACAAGAATGACGAAGTCTTGATGAGGAAATAACTCTTCTCAATGTTCCAATGCTAAGACCAATTGAAAATTAAAATTCTAAAACCTAGAGAGAAAAACCTAAGAGAGTAAAAACTAGATCTAAAACTGTCTCTG